>NC_136057.1:829928926-831341030 GCF_964261635.1 Lissotriton helveticus | reverse complement strand
TTCCCACGTGTGGAGCATTGTGAGGCCAGTGACTGTTTGCAGTGTAGTGTGTACAGTCGTCCACAGGGTTTGCATGCCGGGGCAGGACCAAAACATGTGCATGAGTGGGGCGTTCGGGGTTTTACATCGGGGGCATTCAAAATGGGATGTCGGGTAGAAGCGCTTAAGCCGTGCTGGTGTGAGGTAGGCGCGATGTAATACGTTGAACTGAACATTCTTGAATCGCTGGTTGCGGGACACTTTTTTATGATGTTCTAGGGCCGTCCCCCACTCCCTGTCATGGGAGACTACGTCTGAAATCCTCCTCCCATCGGAGGCGCAATCTTGATAATGACACTTGTGTAAGTTCGATGATGGATTTATATATCCACGTGATATGGTGTCTACCCGCTCCCATACGAAGCAGCGTATGTACAACCGGATGAGTGCCCGGTTCCCCGTCCCTGAGGTCCCAGGTCCGCCCACAATCTGCTACTAGTTGTCGCTGTAGCAGAAATTGACCGGGCGGGAGCCCTCTCTCCTCGGCCAGGGCCGTAAACGAGGCTATCTGACCGTCAGTAAACAGGGCCTCCGTTTCTGTAAGTTGGTGCTCGGTCCAAACCCAAAGGTCCCTCGTAGTGTAAAACTCCGGTCCCCTCGAGAGCCCTGCTAGAGGCAACAAAGGGGAATACACCGGCGACCCCCTGGACATGCGATGGATCCGCATCGCACAGGTCCTAGCCACTTTCACCAACAGTGGATGTGCTGGGTCGGGCTTAGTGCCCGGGAGTAGCATTCGGATTAGTTCTGAGACCGCCAGTTGCCCGCCTTGGGACATCGTTTCTCCCAGGTTACGTTGTGCGGTCCAACGCGACAGCCACTGTAGCTGTGCCGCCAAAAAGTAGGCTTCAAATGAGGGGGCGCCCATACCTCCCCCGTCGCGAGGTAGCTGCAGAGTCGAGAGGGCCACGCGGAAGCGGCCCCGCCCCCAGATCAGGGACACCAGCAATGAGTTCAGCTCCTGAAAGAAGGACCGGGGGGGGACCACAGGGACATTTGCGAAGAAATAAAGGTGTTGAGGCACCATGATAATTTTCGATAATGTGACCCTACCTATGGGGGCCAGTGGCAAAGTCCTCCAGAAACCGATTTGGCCTTTAAGGCCCCGGAGGGCACGGTAATGATTACCCACCAAGAGGTCCCGGGACTCGTGGTAGAGTCTGATCCCCAAATATCTCTGGGAATCCCCCGTCCAGGCCAGTGAGGCCTCTCTGAGGCGGATTTCCCTGTGGGGAGTATTCGGGTGTAGGGAGTAGAGAGAGGATTTCTCCCAGTTTACCCGTAGTCCCGTTGCCCTCTCAAAATCCGAGAGTGTGGTCCAGATGGTGGTAAGGTCCGCGGCGAAGTCCCTGACATAGATGAGGTGGTCATCCGCATAGAGGGAGACGCAGTGCACGCTCCCACCCAACGGAATGCCCCAACTCTGTCCCGCCTCCCGCAGTCGGGCCGCCAGCGGCTCCATTGCAAGGGCAAAAATGACAGGGGACAGGGGACACCCCTGGCGTGTACCGCGCCGGATCGGAATGGGAGGGGAGACCGAATGCCCTATCCTTACCCTGGTAGTAATGTCGGTATATAACAGCCGAGTGTATGCAAGGAAGTGGGGTCCCACGCCCGCTTTTCGCAGCACCTCGAAAAGATATTGCCAAATCAGGGTGTCGAACGCCTTCTCAAGGTGCAGGACGAGGCACGTCGCCCTTGGAAACCTACCCCTCACCCCATCCTGGACCTGGAACAGCCGGCGGAGATTCTGAGAGGTATTCCTCCCGGGGATGAACCCGCTCTGATCTGGATGGATCAGCTGGGGAGAACTTCCGTAAGCCTGTCCGCCAGGATTCGCCCTGAAATTTAGCAGTCTGTGGTCAGCAGGGTTATTGGCCGGTAGGACGGGAGAAGCAAAGGGTCCAGATCGGGTTTGGGGACCGTCACCAGTGTGGAAGCCCGCATCGATTGGGGTAGCAGGCCCACCTCTAAGGCTTCCCGCAAGTCCGTGTCGAGCTGTGGAGGGCCAGCAGCTGTATAAATGTGGTATAGAGTTCGACCGGGAATCCGTCGTGACCCGGAGCTTTGTTTGTAGCGAGTCGGCGGATGGTGAGTTTAATTTCTGCCACCGTTATCGAAGCATCGAGCGCCGTTCGTTCCTCGTCTGTGAGTTGGGTCAGAGCCTATGTGTGTAGTATGCGTCGTATATGGCCCTCCCTATCTGGTGTTGTCTCCCGGTACAGTGTGGTGTAATAATCATAAAAGGCCAAGACTATATCCGCTTGTGCATAGACCAGCGCCCCCGCAGCGTCCCGGATGCCAGTGATCGGTTGTGTTTGTGTGTCCTGACGGATGAGCAGGGTGCCGGCCCGGTCTCCTTCGCTGTGGGCTCTGGTGGTGTAGGTGCGGAAATTATATCGCCGCAGATCCGCACACGCCTCCTCGTATTTGGATTTGGCCTCTGCTAGTCGTGCGGGGGAGACCGCTCGCCGATCTGCCTCTTTAGATAACTGCGCTACTTGTTGTTCTGTAGTATGTACTGCCCTCTCCAGGATCTGCTTCACCCCTGTGATCTGTCAGATACATGCGCCCCTTAAGAATACCTTAAATGCATCTCATTCCAGGGATCTAGTAGCTGCGGTACCCCTGTTCTCTTCAAAGTAATGGCGGATGGTGTCGGCTTGTTCATTCTTGAACACCGGGTCCTGAAGGCAGTCTTTGGGGAGACGCCACGTGGGTATCGGCGGTGTGGGTGGGTGCCATGCAAGGGACACTGTGTGCGCGTCGTGGTCCGAGACCACCCTGCCCAGGTAGCCTGAGTGGGTGACGCGTGGTAGAAGAGATTGCGTGCATAAAAAGCGGTTTAAGCGGATGCACAGATTGTGTGGGATCGAGTGGAAGGAATAAATTTTGGTGGCTGGGTTGATGTGGCGCCAGGCTTCTGTGAGGGACCAGTGGGCCACCCAGGCCCGAAAAGCAGCAGTGTGCACGTGGGCTGGGGAGTGTTTGGGGGGGGGGGTGGGGACCGATCTAATGCTATGTCCATGGAGCAATTGTAATCCCCTCCCAGTATCCATGGGGAATGAGTGAGGCTTGCCAGTGTGCTTGTCAACATCCCCCAGAATGGCGTCTGATCCATATTCGGGGCATAGATGCTGCCCATGAGAATGGGCGGCCCGTCTAGTAACCCCTCCAGTAGTGCATACCGGCCCTCGGGATCTACTTTTCTGCCAGCTTCCCTGAAAGGTACTCCGGGACGAATCCAGATTAGTGCCCCTCTTGCGAAAGCTGAGCACGTGGTACCGCAAAAAAGGCCCCTCCATTTCCTCTGCAACCTACCCAGTTCCTCCCTCGTGAGGTGTGTTTCTTGAAGGGATATAATCTGCGCCTGCTGCCGCTTAATGTACGCATATATCTCATTGCGCTTCTTGGCCATGTGCATCCCTTGCACATTTAGAGTTCAAAACCTGACCTCTGTATGTGCCCTGGTGGGTTCAATACCGTCTTCGGCTGGTCCTCGGTCCGTGTCCGTGTCCGATCCCCTGTCCCGGGTTGGTGGGTGTTGTAGATGAGGCTGTGCGACGTGTTATGAATGTGCCCCTGCCCTACATATGGGGTGGAACTAGAGGTCATGATGCCTGGGGTGGGTGAACTGAGAACTGTGGTCGGGAAACTGTCACAATACAGGGGACCTAACGCCTTGGGCGATACGTCCAAACTAGCCCTCCAGAAAGTGGAGAGCGTCGACGAACAATTAATAACCATGGGGGTGTTGGTGCGTGCATGCGAGGGGGCACGCGGACTGGGGTAAGCAGGATTAGTGTGCGTCATCTGGTCCCTGCGAAGTGCGGAACCCTGAAGTGCGCAGACCCGGAGTGGGCCTCAGGGTTGCAGTAGAGGTCCCTGGCTTACCCGGGTGAAGGGTCTCCTATGGACGGGTGCTGTCAGGGGTTGGGAGTAATGCTACTCCGACATACTGCAATGTGGGTCTCTAATCGCTCTTCAGTTGATGAGATCTGCCGTCTGAAGCGTAACTCTTGGTAAGGTGACTGAGTCCCCTTTGGATGATGATCCGTCGCTGTCGTCCTCCCCTGCGGAGAACAACCGTGGGGCCCCCTCCGCGTCGTTCGAGCGTGGCGAGGTCTGTAGTGATGAGACTGCTCGGAGGACCTCCCGGCGTTCTTGCATGATGAGTTCCAAGTCCGGTGAGTTGGATGCGGAGCTGCGTGTCATGGTGTTCCCACCCGTGCGCCCCCTGTTTTGCCTATGGTTCCTGGGTCGCGGCGGCCTGTGTCTCTGCCCACGTTCAGGTCCGGGACCGGGAAGTCGCGGACAGTGCATATCCGCCCAGTCCCGAGCTTCCTCTGCACAGGTGAAAAACAAGGTTGAATCCTTGTAGATGACTCTAAGTCTTGCTGGGAACAACAGGGAGTATTGAATGTCATTCGCTCTCAACCTTCGCTTCACCTCCAGGAATAACGACCTTTGCTGCTGGACCGCCCGAGCATAATCCGGGAAGACCATCACTAGTTTGTCTTCCACCCGTAGTGGGCCAGATCGTCTTGCGGCTCTTAGTACTGCATCCAGGTCCCTGAAGTGGAGGAATTTCGCCAACATCGGTCGGGGTGGAGCTCCGGGTCGTGGCTTGCGCGCGGGAACTTTTTGGGCGCGCTCGATGGAGAAGAACGCCGACCGGTCTGTCTCCGGGGTGACGGATTTCACCCACTCCTCCATGTGGTTTACCGGGTCTTGTCCCTCGATACCTTCCGGCAGGCCCAGGACCTGTATATTACAGCGTCGAGACCGCCCCTCCAAATCAGTCATGCGTTCCTCCATTGTGGACAGGCGGGTCAGGACAGCACTGATTGTCTTTTGTTTGTCATTCAGCAGAGGCTGCATGTCCGCTATGATCTTTCCCCCTTCGTTGACCTTGTCCGCCAACTTCCGATGGTCGTCCTTCACTAGGCTGATGTCTGTCGCGAGAGTGCCCAGTCGTTCTTCCATGGTCACTCGGGAGTGCTCAATGGCGGCCAGAACGCGGTCCAACTTGTCCGATATCGACTGCTCCAGGGGGGCTACGGTCGACGCAGTCGCTGTCTTGGGGTGTGGCATATTCTCAGGCGCCGTCTCTGGCACCACGGTAGGCTGTGTGTGTCGGGGCTTTCCCATTGTGTCCTCGGGACGGCGGGGGGGTAATAAACCCTACCCCCTGCCTGGGTAGCTGGCTGATGCGTGCGTTTCAGCTGCTGGGCCTGGGAGGATCACTCCCTCGACTGTGGTCAGGGGCTGGCTCCCCTTGAGTCGCGTCGCCCAGACGGCCCGGTCCAGGCGCCCCCCGATATCTGCCAGCTCTGGAGGGGTGGGGGGAACCACTCTCACCACTCACTGTCTGTGGTGTCTCTCCCCTCGTCCGCGCTATGCGGGCTGAGCTCTACCTCCGTCCCTGCCCAATGGTGTTGGTGTAGGGCAGGGATATGCAGTCTGCGGGGTTCCGAACCTGGCCTTTCTCGACGTTTCTCCGGGCTGCTGGCTGGCAAATGCGGTACTATTCTGCCATCTTAAGGTCAGGCACGCACCGCCCAGGGCCCCACGCCACACAACTCACTGCGTCCAGAGCCCCTGATGCTTGCCCAGTGCCCCCGCTCCAGCGCGGGACTCAGCAGGCCACCGCAAGGCAGCCGCAGCTGTACAGGTGCCCCCGTGTCTTGCGGCACGAAGGGAAGTAGCGGTCCCGCTCCACCGTCTGCCGCCGCTTAGCCTGGTGCCAACTTGTCGCTTTGCTCTATGTCCCCGTGCAGGTTCTGGCGCACTACACTCGCCGAGATCGTTCCCCTCGGTGCGGGGGTGTGCGGTGGCTTCTCGACCCCCGGGCGCAAGACACCTGGTGCGGAGGCTACCTCTTCTCACCGCCGATTGGACCACCCAAGTCGCGTCCTTCTCCCCGGGGCCTCAGGCGACGCCGCTGGTCACCGACATCATGTCTCCTGTCACCGGGTGTCTTGTCGGGCCCGGTTCTCCCTAATGGCGATGCCACCTCCGTGGTAGCTGAGCATTGTTGGATGACCCTCGGGTTCCGATTACAGGAACTGTGCTTATTTCCAGGGATTGACGCTGGAAACAGTATAAGTGCCCCCGTCTGTCGCAGAACCTCAGCAAGGCACGACCACCATCGTAGCCTGCTTGGCCACACCCCCAATGGTAATGGCTTAACATACCCTAATAAAGCCACCAGGGGGGCAGGAGAAAGTGGACCTTCTACCATAAGAATAAGAGTGGAATAAATGTCCTTCCAAAAGGATGCTATCACCCCTCTGATCCATGCCAAGTGGAGGAAATCAGCATGATCTACTTGACATTTCGGGAATGGTGGGATCTAGTGGGGTCAAATTTTGGCAGTGTTTCAAGGGTTGTATAGGCTCTGTAGAAATATTTATAATGTAATAGTTTATGCCGGTGGTTGCCCGTTTAGTCTGCATACAGCAGTACTACCAAACCTTATCCTAAATTGGGATACCTAGGTCACGTTCCCATGCAGCCATAGCTCTCCACTCGGCAGGCTTTAATTGTAAGCAAGTGTGATATTATTTAGAAACAAGATGACTATTATCTGTTGATGGGATCATTAACAAGAGTGCTAAGAAATCTTTAAGTTCAGTTGGGTAGGCAGGTAACACAGCCCGTAATGTACTGTGTGAATGATGGAGTGTAAATCTGTCCATTGTAGTCAATTGTTCTTCCTTAGCCATTGAGGAACTGGGCTTGAGCATGCTATCTTTAAACAGGTGGACCGCGACCCACCAGCAAGTCGTGTGCTCAAAGAGTACGCTGTACCAGTTGCTCAAGCGTGAGTGTTTTGAAGTGGTATATGCGGAGAATAAAGAGTATCCCCACCAAGAAAGCGAAGGAGTTTAAATCATGCCCAACGTGTAGTGCCAAGCATCTGTATTGTATTTGAGTCGCACGGGAGACTTGAAGCAAGATGGTGGAAAGTAGGAGTTGCGATAATTGTGCCCTCTCAGGTTTAAGAAAGGGCAACCGGGTAATACCAATAAAAAGCATAATGTGCTTGGTCTACGTAAAAATAAAGTTAGATGTCAGGGACTCCAAATCCACCGCGTTCATAAGGGAGTGTGAGGACATCCAACGGATGCGATGCCGGGAACTGGACCATATAAGCCGAATGAGTAACCTGCACTGGGAGGTGAAAAAACTACTGGTGAGGGCAATGGAAGTATTTAAAAAAAGATAGAGAATGCGAGACAACATAACCATTTTAATGATTGCTTAGTGCCCGCCATGCCCAACGGAAGGCTAATCCATCGCTCCTCTTGTGTTGCAAGTTTTTCCAGGGTGAGTCCATAGTTGTAACAGATCATTTCTAAATGTTCCCTGTGTATATGAATGCCTAAATATCTGACAGAGTCTGTGCTCCATTTTAGTCGGAATTCAAGGTCGCAAGGCACAGTGGCATCCATAAGTGGGAATAATTTGGATTTACTCCAGTTGATATGCATACCAGAGAAAACACCGAATCGCTGCACCTCGCAAACAAGTGGAGGTAAATTGACTGCAGGGTCACGAACTAACAACATTGTCGTCTACATAAAGGCAAGCTTACAGTGATGTTTTTCCTGTAAAGGACAGACTAAAGGGTCTAAGGCAATTAAAAACTAAAGGGGTAGAAAGAGGGCAGCCCTGTCTGGTACCATGCGGAAAGGGGAGCGGCTCTGTGGGTGTACCATTTAAGCGTAACCGGGCTAAAGGATCTTTGTATCACAGGCAAATCAGATTGCGGAAGGTGTTGGGCATGCCTAGTTTTTTTAGAGTGGCATGGAGAAAAGACCTTTCAAGTGAGTCGAATGCCTTTCCGGTGTGTAATAGTGCAACTGCCAATAAGGGAAATTTGATTTATCACTGCATATAAAGTGCTAAGGTTAATTGAAGTGCAATGGTGTGGTACAAAACCAGATTGCATGGGGGAAATTGTGATTCATTAATAAACAAATACAGGTACCTAAAACCTTGACTAGTAATTTGGTATCGTAATTTATAAGGGACAGTGGTCAATATAACGAGCAGTGGAAGGGAGGTTGGTTGGGCTTGAGTAATACTGCGATGACAGCTTCCCGCAGCGTGGGTTAGAGGGAGCCATGTTCAAGAGAAAGTGTGCGAAGGTATGCAGCAACAGGAGAGTGCCTTGGGATAGGTACCAGTGGTTAATGCAACTCCACACGTTATGCAGGGCAGGGTAAAAAAGTGTAATCGCACTGCTGCAGGAATTTATTACGCCATGCGTCAGACAAATAGAATGTGTCAAGAAGGTCCATAGGGGATGAAGTCTAGTAATTCCTGTGGAACCAGTGGAATCAAGCTCTGGTTGTCTGGTAAGATTTAGGTTGCTGCCCAGTATAATGTAGTTCGTTTGGTATTGGCTGATTTGAAAGGATGCTTTGATAAAGAAATCAGGGGAGTCGGTGTTTGGTGGTTATACATTGACAAGCAACACTGTCCGACCTGGCAACTTTCCCATCTCAAACAAATATCGAACAGCGGCATACGAGGCAGCCTGTATCAGCTGAAAGGGGACACTGCTATGTATCTAGATGCACCCCCCCACGTGAATAGGAACTATAGTTAGAGAATTAACGATGAATACCCCATGAGGATGCATAATTGCAATCTGGTTCGGGAGATAGATGTGTTTCCTGGAGGAAGGCCATTTAAACCCCGTGGCGGCCTAAATAAGCGAAGAACTGTTTACTTTTTAGGGGATTATTCAAACCTCTGATGTTCCATATCATGCAGGATAGTGGATTGACTGTGTCCCTACTAGTGGGTGAAGGCATTGCACACCTACCCAAATAGCATACAAGTAAAAATTGTAAGGGTAAACCTGTCATGACATACCATGGCAATAGAAGGGCTTCAGCAAGGAGTAGCACAAAAAACAAACAACTGTACCTCCCTCCCACTCCAGCTGAATCAAATGCTGGAGAACCCAAGTAGCCCTGAGAGAAAATAAAGCTAAAAAAATAGTGGTATACACCATAGCAGGGTGACAACGCCCGGAGGAGAAAAGCCCAGGAAGAACAATAAGTATATATTGGTAAGGTCATTGAACAAGTGGGTAATTAGGATCATAGAGAAGAAACCAATGCAATACTTTGTGGATCAAAAGGCATGTACCAATGGAGGGACAGCACATATGAATATGGTCACCCTTCCATAGTTTTCAGAAGTCAGCAAAGTGTATAGGCCAAGTTACGGCGGCAGTGCACCAAGTGAAGAAGGTGCCAGGACAGCAAAGTCGGCAGCATCAGGACCTCCAATAGGTGGGGATTTACCAGAGGAATGCATCTTACAAAATTGTTCAGCATCCGTGGTAGTGTTGAAAAAAAAGTGACGACCATCAAGTTTCACCCGGAGACGTGCAGGATAGAGCATTCCATATTTTAGCCCCATCTTTTGGAGGGTGCATTTAATGTTCCAGAATTTGCGAGGAGCCTCTTGAACCATTGGTGAATAGTCTGTAAAAAGTGAAATTGCGGATCCTTGATATTGCAGCGAACCTTTGTCTCGGGCCAATTGTAATGCAGTGTCACCGTCTCTAAAATTTATGAGGCTAGCAATAATCTGCCGCAGTGGTGTCCCAGGGACAGGCTGGGGACCAACTGTTCGATGTGCACTTTCGACCACATAGATATCAATAAAAGACTTTGTCAAACAGCTCCACTAAAAGATGTTCCACGAAGACATCCGTAAGTCCCTTGTTGGTGGATTTCAATATGCCAGATATACAGATATTATTACGGCGGGACCTCGCCTCCAAGTCCTCGTGTTTAGCTGCAGTAGTTTGTTTTCGAGATTCTGTGCTCCGCACCATTGAGCTTCACATTATGACAGTTGAGTCATTCAGACATGGCATCAAAACGTTGTGCTAGAGCAGTGATACTCAAAATACAACCTGGGGCTGCATGCGGCCCTCCTCTCCTTTACATGTGGCCCTCTGGGCAACAGTAGCACTGGGTTGCTGTTTACTGGACTCAGCACTAACATTATAAAATTTTAAATAAACAGCAAGCATTTATTTAGAGGTAATTTCTGCTAAACAATGGAAATAACTAGGGTTTACTGCACCCCAGGTTACCCAGTTCCACATTGTGCAATTCAGGTCAGCCACTAGATGTACATGCTTTTCTTCCCCTGCACCTGCTATACCCCCACTTCCACCACCCTGTTTGCATCAGTGCGGCCCTCAGTCACACCAAAGACCAAACCCCCCCCCCCCCTGGAAAATGTTTGTGATTAGCCATATGTTAGAGTATCAAATTGCAGTCAATTGCCTTAAAGCAGGCTCGAAGTTCGGTCATAATCATGGCAAAGCCATCTGATGGCCGGTCGGCCATTGTATGTTCCGAGGTGCTAGTGGAGCCGGAGGGTGAACGTTGACTGCACGGAGTCTTAGCTGGTTCGAAGGGGAGTTGTTTTTGCTAAAGATCTCTGCGTCCCATTGTAGAGTGTACACCATGTCTGAAAAATAAATAGTTTTGGAAGCAAACGCAGGAACTGTTAGCACAAATGAGAGCAGCCAAAGGAGAAGAGGCAGTAGGGAATAGCCTGGCAGAAAAGCTGAGGTGGCTGCAGGAGGAGCAGCAGGCAGTGGCACTGGATGGAGTTAATACAAGCACGAGCTACTGCATTCAATTTGGTTGAGCAATATGGTTAAAACAATGTGTAGAGAAGCATGTCAAGATGCTGAGCCACGTGTAGAGGCTCTCACAGACAGCCGCCAGCGCTATGGATTGTAGGTTGACAGCAGATGGAGGAAGAGGGAAGAGTTCACCAGCTAAGGAGGCTCACTGTTAGTCACTCAAGGCCATACTGATGGTGTAGCAAAAGAAGAGCCCCTAAGCAGCCCAAGCAGGTGTGAGAGCAAGAGGGAGGC
Organism: Lissotriton helveticus; assembly: GCF_964261635.1. NCBI lineage: Eukaryota > Metazoa > Chordata > Amphibia > Caudata > Salamandridae > Lissotriton > Lissotriton helveticus. The sequence goes on along the minus strand of NC_136057.1, from coordinate 831,330,064 downwards.
CAGTAATTTCCCAGATTTCAGCAGCAGCCGCACAATGAAATATGGGCGTGGTCTGGTTGATGCAGCAAATTGTAGCACAAAAAGGGAGGCAGGGCAGTGTAGGATATGGCGGCCTAGTCATAGCATCTCACTTATTCAAGACTCGACTCCTCACCTCTGTGCAGAGCCGTCGTCCTGCGATCGGCAGGCACCGGTCCCGTCTCCAGGGCCTGAGATTCGCTCAGCGGCCGCTCTTCCAGTCAAGTCCAGCCGGGAGCCTCAGAGGAATGGTGGATCCTCAGCGAGCCTAGAAACGAGCCGCATGCCTGGATATCGTCAAGCAGTAGACTGGGTGTGCATCTGCAGTGCCCTGGTTAGCCTTGATACAGGTAGGCCACACCCAGGGCACTCTTGGGAGGTAAAGCGCTATCCGGCAACCATTTGACAGAAGCACAGGCCCCCCGCACTGGACACTCCGCGACCTCATCCTCAGGCTCACCCGAGGGCCCTGTCCTCGCAGGACCTCTGAAGGCCGCATCAGGACGTGATGGGCGGATTGTCGCAAGAAAATGCCAGGTGGGAGCTGCATCCAGATCCAGCTTAGTGGGGTTTGCCCTCTGGCATGGGTAGAATAGCTCCGGCAACAGTGATGAGCCCATAATTAAATAGTTGAGTATACAATGAAATGTATGTTGCGTGCAATGCTTGGCGGAGCTTCAATGCCATGCGGCCATCTTGGTTACCAGCTTGGCCACTCCCCCCAAGATTACATTGTTAAAGAAGTTGGGGAGAAATATATTTTCCATGGGACTTGGCCGCTCATCTACTATCCAGACTTTACACTGCTTGTATAGTAAGGTAGAAGCATTTTGGTATGTTTAAGAGTGCGACATAACAAAACATAGAGTTTACAGTTTTATGCACTCCAAAATTAAAATTAAAGTGAATTGCAAAACTCACTATATACACCAAAGCTGTGGCTACTCCAAACTTCATTGAGAGAATATGCCTCAGGAGTGCAGAATACGGAAAATCGTCTAGGTGGTCTGGAGTTTTTATAGAACCATGCTAACATTGCTGTGTAGGAGAAAGGAAGGAAAATAATTTGATATGTAATCAAAACATTAAATGTCCTAATGTGCGCAGTTGCAGTATGTACACTTTGCTGGTGGACATTCTTTTAACTGAGATGGACAGGTGATAACGGTTGCATACAATAGGTTGTTGCATACAATAGTTCATTGACTCTGTTCACACCGAGTACGTCAATAAGACCCAAAGTTGTGCACCTACATTTATGGATTGGGTATAGACTGCACTAAAAGATTCAGGATGTGTTTTTTCAGTCTATGATTGCTTACCACTTTTCTATTTGGTTTATATACTCTGATACTCAGGTGAAATTTCACAGGGCTTCTTAATACAGTGATGTTCATCAATGGCTGGCAATGGCTGGTATACTTGCAAAATGGCACTTATCCCATTGGTGTCAAGGGTGGTCTCCTCTACTCTCAGCCAATGCGTTCATGTCAGCTGTGCTTAAGCAGCTCTTATTATGCTTATTGGTTTAATATTGTTGGAAGACAACAGTGCCAGGTGGTCCTCAGGATCACCATTTTGCACAGGAGTGTCACTGAATGAGGGCAAAGTGCAATCATGTCAGCATAGTGGCATATCTGCTGATGCCATGTGCACAGCTGTGCGACAGAGGTGACCCCACAAGGGGAATGGCAGCATCATGGACAAAATGGGTATGCAGAACCTGAGCTCCTTATTGTAATTTATGGCATTTATCGTTCCTGTAAATGAACTTGCTAGGGAAGTGGAGGTGCTTCTGTAATCAATGTAAGGGTGACCATGGAACCCAGGCACTTTAACAATAGCGTGGACAGTGATGCAATCATGGAACAGAGGTTTCAGAATATGATAGCCAGGGATGGTAATGTCGATGCTGGCTATGAATGGACAATATGCTCCTTAACTTGGCTCTATCATGGCATGGTAGTTGGCAACTGACACATTAATATTTAGGTGTGGAAAGTGGCATAGTGGCACTTCAAATTCTGGCAAATGAATGAAAGGTATACAGCGCAGACACCATCTGATATGTACTGCAGATCTTTCTGTATGTGAATGATCTACTTCGTTGAGTGGAAGAATAGGTGCCAGGCAAGCATAGTGAGGAGTGGTAGGAAGTGGGATTTGTGATAACACTAAGACAAGCAGCTCGGAAATTTTAACAGGTGTGCCTTTAATAAGCCACATTACATTGTAGTATATGTAGTCCTTGTATTTTTTGTTAATTTCAGTTGTCTTTGTTTTCAGAGATGTCCAGTCATATTATGTATTTGTGAGCTCTTGGATGATGAAAATGGAAGCCATTTTATCCAAGGAGCAGAGAATGGAAACATTTGCTGAAGATCTAACAAATATATGTAACATTTTTGTTCAGGTAAGCTTCTGGGATCATCGGTTTGTTCTAGAAATTATGTAAAGAATGCATGATTTTTGTTTTAGTTTTCTCACTAATGGTAGTTCAAATGTAGGAGTAGCAGCACACAGGTGCCCTCTGTGAACATACCAATACTTGTGACCCCATTGTGATTGCATTTGTCCTTGAGGTCCAGAAGCGCACCTGGATCAAATTTAACTTATGTGGTGTGACTGTCCCGGGGTCGTCCCACGGTCTGTGATGCTAAACAGGAGCTGGAAAATTAAATGTCGTGTATTTCTCACAGAGGCACTTTTAAACACTAGCACACAAAAGTTAACATGAAATTGTGAATCAAACAGTCAGAGTCCAGCACCCAAAAAGCGCCTCATACACAAAAAGCGTAAGTGAAGTAATCTAAATAATCTACAATAAAATTCTTCCTCAATCAACATATGCACCATGTGCTTTAAGAAGTACTTTCTTTGCTGAGTAGAATGCTGGATAACCATTAATTAGTTCTCATTTGTTTTACTGGTCTGTACTTGGGAGAATGCAGCTAGGTGTCATAATACTTAACTTATTTCTGTAGAAATCTTATTGGATTGTATTACTTTAGAATGGGAGCCTGTGATACCCTGATATTTAATTAACCCTAATACAGTGTCTTGGTTGTTTCCCCCAACACAATTGTGGTTTCTGTCATTACTGGTGACAGGACAGGGTATTGTACAGTGTAATGTAGACCCAGCTCAACTAGACCAGAGAAGTCAAAGATAAAGAGAGTATGGTCTTGGCAAGGGACCAGTGACCCAAAAGGAGAATCTAAAGGAATCCTCCGGTCTGGATGTATGTTTGTCCATTTAAAATCTTTACCAGTGGGGAAAGGCCTTGCGTGGATTTTGGAGACCACGTTATGATGAATGATCTCTGAGCTTGCTCAGGAAATGAAGTGAAAGGGAGACTAATTTCTTCCCTGACCTTGACTAAGGAGAAGACTCACTGAGGGTTTATGGTTAACACTGTATTAGTTTTTTTCTATTTGAATATATATACCATCTACCTGTGCACAAATTAGTTCTGGGTTACTTTTTTGTTTAGATGGGTGGGAAGCTGCTAGAACAGTACCATTTTAATCTGAGATACAAAATGTGTCTTGTGGTGTACCTCATGATTCGTTTTTCTCATTTATGGTTAAAGCTGTACCTGCTATTTTAGCTTACTGACTGTCTTAGGGTTGGCTTTGGATTTTTATAACTATGTGAATTACATGCAGGTCAATCTGAAATGTAGGTATCTGAGTCAAACCTCCTTATTTATGTCTAGGCTTTCCTGTTTTCAGTTTCTATTTTTGGTAAATTCTGGTGGGGTTTTTTCAGTGTTTTTAATTGATTTCAATACCTTAAAAAGCAGTTGTTATCGGTGGTTACACATTTTTGCTCCATTAAAAACAACAGAAACTGTTTTTTTTTCTCTGTGTTTATGCAACGTTTTGCTTTTATTATTGCTTGCTTTCTGCACTGATAGTGCATGGTATATAGACAGTGTATGTACAGTGTATATGAGGTCCAAATATATTTTTACAACTCAAACCTATTGAAGTACACCATACCATACTTCTTCAGTGAGTCTTTGGTCGTTCGCACTTACTCTTTCCTTTCCATGTAAACCGTTATCTGTTAAAAGGTCCTCTCATCATTGCCACTTGAGACGGGCAATACCAAAACAGCCAGTACACAATTTGCTAACTGTGGTTACTGACCATTCTTTCTATGCCAATACTGGCTCACCTGAAGTAAGTAAGTAAGCAAGTATAAACTTATAGAGTGCACGAATGCCGAGGCGTCTTGGTGCTGAGAGTAGCAAGTAATATGTAATGATTCGGGTGTCAAAGCTACATATCTAGGCTTCATTGACTTTAAATGCCATGGTTGGTGAAGGACCTTTCTATGCATCATTGCAATCCCTTTCTCATACATTGTAAAATAAAATTTCCTGAGTTGCTCCTCAACATTTCTTTGTTTACCAAGTGACAAGCTCTCTAACATGGAAAATGTTGCAGTGCCAAAGTCACTAAACGTGTGGCCTAGCCTACTCTCAAGGAGATGTTTCACATCTACACCAATTATGCTGAACACTTGGGATACAAGGCCGTTTTCAGACTCTAGTTTTTTTTTATTATATTCACTACAGCTGTCATATTTTCCTGTAAATATCTATGAATGCAATAGAGTGTACTTTTTTTTTACATCACTATCAATATTCGACCGAAGATCCTCACAATTCTTGCCTTTGGCATCATCACTCAGCACAAATTCTGTAAACAGTTGCCACATGGACAATATAGCATTCACTGCCTCTAGGACTGAGAACCACCAGCTAAATGACACAATTGGGATGACTTTCTTTGATGCCACACAAAGCACAAAATGAGAAATATTAGTGTTTAGTTCCCACGGATAATAAAACAGTGCAACAGAATGGACTAAAAAGTCAATAGCATTCTTCATTAACTCTGAAGATTGTAAAAATGCTTTCTGCATACCATCTAGCAAGTGGCAAGGATCTCTTACAGGGAAGCACTTTAGCTCAGGTATTGATTAGGCAAAGTTTTCACATCCGTAGCTGAATCACTGCGTATACAAACAATATCACTCCAAATTTTGATGAACTTGGTAAGAACTTTTTGCAGCAGCATTACAAGTTACATTGCGTTCCATGTTTTCCAAAGGTCTGGTGTCATGTTTTCACCACTATCCTAAATGTCTGGTGACAGCACTCTTTTCACTTATACCTATCACTACATCCTTGCATTGAATGTTTAAAGCCTGGCGTGTTTGGCAATTTACCTACTGTCAATACTGACTCGCTGGAAAAGGGGGCTGATGCATCAAGGGGTTTTAACCATTCTCTGGGGATGAATGCAATGGTACATACTGGGAAAGATTTGTGTGCAACCAGCCATTTTACTAATCAGTGAAAGAATCAAACGTAGCCAAGGATATTGTGCTCCATAATTAAATACTTATAAGATCCCAAAGGTGGGACCTATTGGCTATGCCAATGCTTGTTGTGTCTGTTTTCTACCTCTTTCTGTTTAGTTAATGTAGTGTAACGCCCTCTCTTCCCTTTAGTTTGCCTGTGAACCTGAGAGCTGCTAAACTAAATAAACAAACTGTGCAGTATTATTCATTTAATTTAGAACTCTATCCCAATGAATTACAGCCAATGTAATCTTCTTAAAGTCTTTATTTCGACATACATATCATAAAAGACAAACATATTAAAAAGAGGCGTGAACATTCCATTATTTAATATCAATACAATGTAAACAATAGGAGATTTGATTGCCAAGTCAGTCCATCCATTACAAAATAATTTAGCTTTAAAAACATCCATAATAACATTGCTATTAAAAACATTAAAAAAAGGATCCAGGATCAAAATAAATTTAGCATCACAGAATAGATTATAACTATGACAATTATTGATATTTTGTTAAAAACGCCCAATCTTAATGTAGGCTTAATTTGCGCGCACTAATAACCCACATCCAGTGTAGAAATTTGGCGACAGCCATAGCCACAGGTTCAGAACAATCTGTTTTTAATATCTTAAGGGCCTCGGAACCAGTGGTGATGCCCATCTGGAGACAAATAGGCTTCAACCACGTGTGCCTGGGAAACGTATACTCTGGGCAAATAAACAAAATATGTGCTATATCTTCCCGCTGTGTTGGACAGAACGGACAACTTGGGTGATTATTAGCATGCCATTTAGCAACAAAGGAATTTACAGGAAGCGTTCCCACCCTAAATTGGTGGTACCGTTTCCTGTCTCTCAGAAGCGTAATAAAATCCCAGTATCCTTCATAGGCAGCTTCATATTTGAGCTCCATAAAGTCTCTTGAGAGCGAAGGGCCTATACAGTTCCTAAACCTTCGCGTAGAGGCCATTGTCCAATACAACTCTCTAAAAACCTTTCTAGGTGGGAAAGAATTAGCAGTAGGAATCTCCCACAAGTGACTCAAGCCATAGCCTCACTCATCCAGGGGATTTTGTGGGCACTATCGGCATCTCTAACTTCGAGGAATGCCCGGGCATACTGGGAGAGCTCTGGGGTTAACCACAGTCTCCTCCAGTAAGCAACTGGTCTATAGCGAGCTATATCCTCAAGGCGTTGACATCCCAAATCATAAAAAAGGGGCAATGATGGCGTCGAGGATGGAAGACCAGTAATACCCCTCAAGAACTTGTTTTGGGCACTCGTTAGTGGTGCTAGATCACTAAACCCCCACAACTCTGCCCCATAAAGGACTGACGCGCTGATCTTAGTACCATAGATCTTCAACGCTGGGGCAATTGGTTGAGATGATGACAAGTGGAGCTCCTTTATTAGGGCTCCTGCAAGTTGTGCATGTTTGGTAACCAGCTGGTTGGTGTGGGGTTTCAAATCCAATTTTGAGCCAGGGTAATACCAAGGTATGAGAAGACTTGGGTCTGCTCTAGCAAAGCACCATTCATGACCACCCTCCCTCTTATAAGCTTGTGCTTATGGAGCACCATAAACTTAGTCTTACTCACATTAATGGAAAGACCATAATCCTTGCAGAATACCTCAAAACGCTCTATGGCCTTCTGAAGGCCTTGCTGGTTTTTTGAGATTAACAAGGTATCATCTGCAAACATTAGCAGAGGGATCAATTTGCCATCCTACTTAGGGGCATCAGTGGGATGGTTCTCGAAATACTGGATCACCCTGTTAATGTACAGTGAAAAGAGAGTTGGTGCTAATACACATCCTTGGCGTACCCACCCCCCTTGAGATAGGAAACCTGTCTGTTACATTCCCATGCTGTCCCCAACGAACTTGGGCGAAGTTGGCTTCATGGAGTTTGATTAAAAAGGCAAGTGCATCCAACGGCATACCCTGACCTTCAAACACACTCCACATTTTTGCACGTGGCACTAAATCGAAAGCCGACTTAAGGTCGACAAATGCAGCAAAGAGCATGCCTCCACTCAATATTACCCCCTCCCCACCAATAAATTAAAACAAATCTAAAATCTTGATCTATGGTATGAGTATGAGTACCGAACCCTGCCTGGAGAGGTGTCAAGATACCTTCCTCCTCAATCCTTCCTTGGATTCTAATCAAAACAAGTCTAGCTATTACCTTCTGGATGCAATCTATTAAACTTATCGGCCTATAATTTCCTGGATCAAAGCAATCCCCCGTCTTAAAGATCGGGATTATCTCCGCGCCCTTCCAGGTACCAGGTACGGGTGAACCATTGGCAATGGCATTGGCAAGGGACTGTATGTATGGCACCCACACTCCCTTATCATGTCAAAACAAATCGGCTGGTACCTGGTCCAGCCCGGGCGCTCTACCCATTGTGATGGTGTTCAATGATCTTACAACCTCTTCTTTGCTGAAGTGCAGTGGTGTAATATCTTTAGGGATGATCAAAGGGTCCAACTCAATATCGTGAACTGGTAGGGCGAACTGGGTCTTAAAATGTGACACCTAGAGATCAGGGGGAACATAATTGATGGGTTTTCTCCTGGGGAGCCCCTTACCCCATTTGACCAGATCCCAAAAAGTGCTTATATTCCTTTCTCTACTAGCAAGGTGTAGCTCCCTCCAGTGCTCTTCATCCCATGACCGTTTAGCATCCTCTTGCACTTTTTTGTACACCGTCCGTGCATTTTTAATACTGCCCCTATTTTTAGATCTTATGGCCTTTGCCAGAGCTTTATACGCATCCCTGCATGTTTTACCATACCAGGTTTCCACCCTAATTATAGGCCGCTTTTGCCGATTTGAAACCTTTGTGATAAAAAAAGCCCTAAGTTGATTAAAAAGGTTTGTATGGATAGGAATAACTTTAGCAACCATATCCTCCTGTGTGATACATTTCTGTAGATCCATTGTCGCCCCTACTGCCAGCTCCCTCATTGCTACTAAGTGATCCTCTTTCAGGAGACATCTTGCCCATTTTACTCTTCTGGTGTCATTGGAAAGTAGGGTTTCAGTCCCTTCTAAGCAAACTTCAGGGGGATCACATTCAGACAACTGGAAGGTTAGTACTAACGGATCATGGTCGCTTTCCACTCTTTCTACTACGGCCATGTCCCTAATAGAAGACCAATTATCTTTGTTAGAAAGGATATAGTCTATACGACTCCTTCGCAGTCCATTATTGAAGGTAGGAGCCCCCTGTTTGTCGGATTCAGTTCGACCATTTGCTGCCCTTAGCCCTTGTTCGAGGCATAGAACTTTAAGCTGGAGTGCAGCCTCTGACCACTTTTTGATTGGGTGTAGGTACAATTGTGGAATATTCCAGGAACGGTCTTCCTCTAGGGTTAGATTTATATCATTACCATCTAGAGGTTCAAAACAACAATTAAAATCTCCAGATACTAGAATGTTCCCCTTCCCATTGTAAAAATCGAGGTGCGATTCTAACAAAGCAATGGTGTCCGAGGCTTTACCCCCCGGCTTACCTCTTGCATAAATGTTAAAAATAAAAAGGATCTGAAACTCTGCACTCTGGATTGGGATTAATAGTATATCGCAGCTCTTGAAATCCAGCTGTTTGACCTTATAGCTATCGTCCTGTCTAATCCAGGTTGTAAGACCCCCCCTTTGGTCTACCCCACAAGCTTGGAGTAGCTGGCCTAAAAAAGTTTAAATAGCCTTGCCTATACTCCGGTTCGGTTGACCACGTTTCCTGAAACAATACAAAGTTATTGCTTTCTAAAAAGGTAAGCCAATCGTAAGACATCAGTTTGTTTCTTAGCCCTGCAATGTTCCAAGAAATGAGGGATGTTACACTACAGCCATGGATAGAAGTAGAGCATACGAAATGCCCACCAGCCCCTGGAATTGGATTTATTGCAGTTTTCCCTATTTCAAGGGATACTAATGGGGGACTTGAAACTATATTTAGACTATTTACCGCCTCCAAATTATCAGTTATCTTGTTAGTATTGGTACTGCTTTGTAGGTGATCCTTTGTATGAGTCACAGTCATTCCTGAACTCATAACAGGTCCCATGGCTTTATTCTCCTGACAGCTTTGGGGTATACTTACCCCTGGGCTTTTCAAGTCTATTCTTGGGAGCAGTCAATCATTGACATCCAACCCTGTCAGTGCCGCAAATCTATTAATCAGCGAGATTGGACTATTTGCGGAGCCTTGCTGGTTCCAATTTTGCCACCCTTTGTTACCCCTTTGGAGCATATCAGGTCGATAAAAGTATCCTAGCGGTAAGACATTGATGCCCTCAGTGCTAGTCCTGAGCGCACCTGTCTGGTCCAAAATACTACCGACCATGTTCGGGGACCTGAAGCTTAGCACAATACAATCTCTATCCCAGCCTTTACGAGAGTGGCCGGCCCATCCAACCCTTCTCACCATTTTAAATTCCCTAAATAGATGTTCCCCAAGCCCTGTTTTACCATTCAGGAAGTGCAGCGCTTTATTTTTAAGTGAGGACCAATGCTCCTCTTCTTGGCTTAGGAGTTTTGGTACATTTGCCAAAATAATGGTGTAAGGGCTCGCCTCAGGTGGTAAATGAAGGAATACTTCCTTAGATGTATGATTTCCCAATCCCTGAATTTTTCCTGTTGGACCCTGGGGCCCTATTCTTCCACTATGGCCAGGATGTTGAAGGGGATTCTGGTATGATGGCATTAGTGCCATGGAGGGCGCATTGTATCTGTATTGGATGTTCTAGGTACAGTATCCTGCTCCTTTCGAACTTGCTCAGCTACAGGTCTATCCTCCATAGGGGTGAATCGTTCTTTATATAAGTGCTTTTCTAATTCATTTAATCTATGGTCGATTGCTTCGAGTTTCACCAAGACCAGATTAATCAGAGCTAATCGTTTTTCTTCCAACTGTCTTATAAAATCAAATTTATCGCAGGGAAGACTATGGCCAAATGTGTTTGCAGAGTGATTATCACTACCCTCTGTCCTCTTATTGGTCTCTAGAGTAATCGGGGTATCCACAGCTGCTCCCAAACCCATGAGCAGGGTTCTTATTCTTGGCCTGTTTGGAGATTTGATAACTTGTTTTGGGAGCACTCCGAGCTTTCCTTTTTGTTGGTTGTTCTCTCCCCTTGGGGGCTTGGGTGCCCCTTAACTGCCTAGTGTGTGTATTTGGTGGAACAACGGGTGGAGTTGGGCAGGGTATATTAGCCATCTGTGAAGATAGTAAGGGCCTCTGTTGTGTAGTAGATGTAAATGAAGTCCTATGTGAACTTAAGGGGCTTACTGGCACAATTGTGGTAGGCTCCGGGACAAATACAGGATTTACAAACTGGTTTAGAGGGTCTAATGAAAGCCTCCGCTCGGTGAGCTCAATCTCGTGTATAAGCACAGATTCAGCCCGAGAGAGGAAGGCATCCAAAGTCCCCACTACCCCTGCCCCGGTTCCCCCTTTGCGTATATTCTTACTCATAACAGCAGATATGCATGGTAATAGAATAAATGTACAGTACCACAATGGGGTCCCACAATCTAAGACCACTATACTATAGACTGTAGTGCACTTCTCCAGCAGGAGTGGTTCAGACAGCATTACCCCCTTGTATTCCTATACATATAGAAATAATTCCAGCTTACTTTGAGTTTGCTTTAGTCCCAGTCCAGAGTCCGCAATTGGAAAAAGTTAGAGGACTGGCCCAGCCCAGCCTCTACCAGCCGCTGATGGGCCCGCCGGTGCGCGTCCCGCTCTGCGTAGGGCCTAGTGGATTTGTATGCGCCTCCTGGCGCAGGTCCGTGATGCGCTGCACCGCCGGGGATTCTGGATGATGTAGTTCCCCCGATGCGGCGATATGGGTACTGGCAAAGGCAGGAAAGAGCAGCGGGTCCGCAGGAGACAGGCAACAGTCCCCATAACAAAGTACTGGCCAGGTCCACCAGCAGAACAGGATAGGCAGCAAGAAGCTTACAGGTAGCGCGTCCCGCGCTGCATGGGGCCTAGTGGATTTTTACGCGCCTCCTGGCGCAGGTCCGTGACGCGTAGCGCCGCCGGGGATTCTGGATGATGTAGTTGCCCCGATGCGGCGATATGGGTACTGGCGAAGGCAGGAAAGAGCAGCGGACCCGCAGGAGACAGGCAACAAGCCCCGCAACAAGGTACTGGGCAGGCCCACCAGCAGAACAGGATAGGCAGCAAGAAGCTTACAGGTAGCGCGTCCAGCCAATGTAATCACTTTGGTGTTTTTTTGGGCAAAAATATCAAAGGTAGTTTACATTTAAAAAAACGAAATCCAGGACTGTATTTACAAAAATAAAAACAAAATAAGAAGCAGCCTTGGTGAGCTCATTTCATTGGACAATATAAGATCTCTGTGCAGCACATTCTAGCGGTCATATCACTGCTGCCTTTGTTGCTTTTTATGCCAAACTTTGCAAAGAGGGTACAGAAGGGCTGGATTCACGCCAAATTTTCTGGTTAGCTTAATAAGCTAAATTTACATGTAATTTAGTTATCAGTCATTTACTTTATCAGAATGTATCTTTAAAGTCAAATAAAACATGCCATTAGTTAAAGAAAAGGTTTTAGTGCACACTGATCAAACTGATGCTTGGGGCAGACAATGGCTCTGGACCACGATGACAGGAAATGGGCTGTACCGGTCAAGTGTATGTAAGGCAAGTGTTAACTGCTGCCCATAATGATGATGTTTTGATTAGGTTGCTTTGTTAATAAGGGGAGCAATGTGAACCTCTCAACAATGCTTCTATTGGCATGTGGGAGACTACAGTGGGAGTAAAAATAGAGAAATGGCTGGCGCTTTGGGGGCGGGGCCAACAACCAACCCAAAGAATGAAGCTGCTGCTCTTTAAGTGCGCAAGCAAAAAGGAGACGGAGAGGGCGGAGCAAGTGAGTGGCCGGGACGTGTGAGCGAGGAGGGAGATGAGGTAGGGAGCTGGAGGAGAGCCCGCGAGTGGTGCGCACGCGCACTTGGGAGAGCAGTCTTCACTGTTCAAGCACTGCACTCGTGCTTGTGGCTCGCCGTTGCTCGCTCCTGCAAGGTGGATGCTGCCACAAGCATGAGTACAGTGCTTGAAAAGTGAAGACCGGTGGCTAAAATCTCTCCTAGACAGCGCATGCGCACTGCCTAGGTGAGACTTAAAAAGAAAGAAGAAACAATATTTTAGTGACACCCCTAAACAACAAAACTCAAGCAGAATAATGTTAGCCCAGTCTTAATAGCTGCTACCTTGTATGACAAAGTTGCATTGTATTGGCCCCTTCAGGAAGAAATAAAAATGACTTTCATTCTCCTTTTCCTTTCTTTGAGTTGCATATAGTTTGTGGTTGTGCAGGTGTTTTTTTCAGTGTATATATGTTTATACTGGTGAGGGCTATTTCTCTTTTGGTGGGGTTTTATCAGTTACTATAGTTTTAAACCTAAAACAGGATAGACTACGTCCAAAGACTTATGATAACAGGTAAACATGGGATGAGTCTGAATAAATTAGAGTTGAGCTATGATAAGAGTCACTCCTTTGTTTAGCTAACCATTCCAAAAGTATAACCTTATAGTTTGGTCTAATCAAATTCTGTCCCTTAATGGACCCTTCCAATGTGGCTGTTATTGATCAACAACTTTCTCTTTCTACTAAAATATCAACAGTTGTGATGATGGTCTTCTGCCACCTAAGACCTTTCAACCACATCTTTACCTTTTTCTGCATTCTGCAAATCATTTTCATTGTGAGAGCACTTATTCTAGCTCGCATTTATTATGTGATTTAGTTTGTTCTTAAGCTTTCCTGCTTCTAGATCAAATGTCTGCAGAGTGCATAATGCTAAGATATAGCTGTATGCCAGTCTCAGTTAATGGGATCACATTATGCTTATTGCAGCTAACCTGGCTTAAGCCATTGGATAGATACTGACATGTGGGCCCAGCAAAACATTTTTGACTTAATGCCCTCATTGTGGGCAGTGAACTACCGTCCCATACTTGGGTGTCGTACATAAAGCGGTGTTGGCAGCATACCATGTTGTAGAAGAGATCAATATTGTGTGTGCACACCATTTTATCCTTGTCACCAAGAGCAAGGTCTGCTCTCCCACTTGTGTTAAGTTCCTCTATCTCAATTGAGACATCTAGCCGCAGATTCCTTATCTTTGAACTGTCAGGGGTCAGGCTGTTTGCGGAAGATTTTTGATAGCAGTGCCCCTGTGTGCCAATAGGTGGCATTGGTTGACTTAATTTGACATCGCAGGTGTCTGGTTTGTCGTTTTGACGTCTGTGCCTATCTAGGCACCACCCCGGCAAACTGACGTCAATTCTTTTCATTCTGCGCCAGCCAGCACTGTTATGTTATAAAAAAATGTTATGTTATAAAATATTTCTAGAGCGCACTATCACCGATTGGTTGCTTGGCGCTGTGAGCAGCAATAACATGAACATAGAGGCAGAGAGTTAAGGGAATGCTTGTCTGAATAGCCAGGTCTTCAAGGCTTTCCGGAAAGAGAGGAGGTCCTGACAATTCCGGGTCTCCACCGGGAGAGAGTTCCACAAGCAGGAAGCGAGGGTGGCAAACCTACGACCTCCTGCACGCTTTAGATTGAAAGAGGGCGACTGCAGGAGGTTCTGATGGAGTGAGCGTAGGTTGCGGGACGGGGTGTATTTGGAAATCAGTTGCACTGATCCATCGAAGAGAGCTACCCCCTGTTCCTTTTTGACTGACGTTTTAAAACTTTTTGTTGACTCCTTTTGGTGTCCCAGTCATCTCTAGTAGTAAAGCCTCGGGGTTCAAGCCGTGCAGGGTCTGTCACTACGCCATGTCGCTCACGGACCCCCATTTGGTGTGTCTCTGGTGCCTAGAGCGCGACCTCGACACAGTCGTGCTCCAATTGCCGGGCCATGGCGCCCAAGGCATTGAGGAAGTGATCGTAAAGCTGCCCGGCGTCCGGTGCCACAGTGGTTGCTTCATCCATCTCGGTCGAGGGGAAGGTCCGAGCACCGCTTTGGAGGGGTCGAAATCTTCTTCCTCGAAGTCATCGCGGACAGGTAAGAAGCACCATAAAAAACACAAGAAGTCGAAGCATGTTTCGACTTCGCCCCGTCCGTCGGGCGATGAAACGGAGGAGCCTCGGTGTTCGAGGCCCCGCTCAAGTGAGCCGGTGCCTGGGTCGGCTCCGTGGTTCCCTCCCTTTCCGGGGCCAGGAGCGACCCCCGCCCAGCTAAAAGAATTTTATGACGTCATGTGCACGATATGTAGGCGGCCTGATCCTGCTGGTGCGCCTTCGGGCTCCGCAGGTTCAGCTGAAGGTGATCCTGTGGGTTCTGCGACTTCGGCTCTGTCCACTGTCTCCTCTTGGATCCATTCCCGGATCTGGACATTCGCCGGTCGTACCTCTGTGACCTTCCCAGGTGCCACGTCCGAGGCCCTCTGTGTCTCCGGGGGCCACTGCCGGCGCCTCCCACATCATCATTCCAGATGACACAGAGCCAGTCTGGTGCACACCGTCGTGGAGACCGGCGCCGACTGAGCCAAACGCCTCCATGATGTTCAACCTCCCCTATTCTGAAGGGGTAGGCATAGATGATGAAGATTGGGAGGGCCAGCATGATTCCTTAGAAATCCTGCAACCCAATCAAGACCTGGACTGGAATGAGGACCTGGGTGATGCCAGCGGCCTCGAGACCTTCTCAGATTCTGGCATACTGTCTCCCTCTAACCTGGCTTCGGAGGAGGGAGCTTTATTCGCAATGGTGGTACGTTGGGCTGCATGGGTCTAGGACCTGCAGCTTCCTACGGTGGCAGTCAAGACTAACGTCCTGACGAATGTCCTGCAGCCTGGTGTCTCCTCTTCGGAACCCTTGCTGCCTTTCAACGAGGCCTTCTCAGATGTTCTACTGGGCACTTGGTTCAAGCCCAGCACAGGGGCTTCTCTGAATAGAACAGTTGCCCGCCACCATCTCCCTACACAGGACGACCCAGCTTTCCTATCTACCCATCCCACAGAGCTTGGTGGTCCAAGCCTCCAGTTCCCATGACGCGTTCACTTCTGCACCCCCGGACAGGGAATCCAAAAGGCTGGACAGCTGAGGTAAGAACATCTTTTATTCCACCAGCCTAGTATTGCGGTCAGTAAACACTGCGTGCCTCTTGGGCCATTACTCCCATTCTCCATGGGATACGGTTGCGCAAGTGCCGCTCAGAGTCTCTGATGAGAACCGAGCTCTCCTCTCCCAAGCCATTACAGACGGGAGAGATGCAGCTAAGTTTGCCATATGATGTGGCTTAGGTACAAGAGACTCGCTAGGCAGAGCGAATTCCTCGATGGTGGCCGTTAGGTGCCATGCCTGGCTGAGGACATCTGAATTTTCGGGGATGTCCTAGCCAATCTTATGGACATGCCCTTTGATGGTGCCTGTCTCTTTGGAGACAAACAGACGTAGAGCTTGAGTGATTTAAGGACTCGCGGGCTACAGCCAAGTCCCTAAGCTTCTGCACTTGTTCCCAGCCTGTGTCTGCTTTTCGCCCTTTCGTGGCTACAGAAGGGGCTACCATCCGTGCCAACCCTATTCCAATGAGAGGACACTGCAAGTCCAGCAACCTCTGTGGGGCTGCAGACGCGGTTCGCCCTAACCCCGTGGGTTGGGTGGCCAGAGTCCCGTCTAGCCACAGCCCCCTCCTCTACCACAAAACCCTCCTAGTCCGATCCTTCTGGATCATGGATGCCTACTTGGTGGCAGGATACGCTATCGCCTCCACCACTGGCGAGATATTACTACAGACAGGTGGGTGCTGCAAATGGTCTGAAAACTACTCCTCCCTCAATGCCTTCAACTTAAGATTGGCTGATGGAGGATCACCTTGCCTTATTCTGCGAGGAAGTCAAGACCCTCGTGGCCTAGGGAGCCATAGAGTGGGTCTCCGGGCCATAAATAGGCTGTGCTTGCTATTCCTGCTATTTTCTGGTTCCAAAGAAGGACGGAGGCCTTTGTCCTATCCTAAACCTCAGGGCCCTCAACTACTTACTCAAAAAGAAGTTCAAGATGCTCACCCTTGCTCAGGTCCTGTCTGCTCTGGACCCGAGAGACTGAATGGTAGTGTTGGACTTGCAGGACGCCTATTTCCATATTCTAGTCCTGTCCTGCCCGCCCATTGTCGCTTAGCGGTTTATGGTGGGCTACGAGCACTTTGAGTTTCGCGTGTTCCCCTTCTCCCTCACCAGTACACTCGGGTGTTCACCAAGGTGATGGTGGTCGTCTCAGCCCATCTGTGGAGTTTAGGGGTTTCAGTCTTTCCCTTTCACGACGACTGGTTGTTGAGGGTGGGCTTGTTTCAAGCAGTCGTGTCCCACCTCCAGACTACGGCGAACGTCCTGTATTCAGTGGGGTTCACTATCAACACCTGACTCCTCTCAGATGCTCTCTTTCATCTGAGCGGTTCTGGACATGTTCCAGTTTCTGGCCTTTCCTCCTGAACGGCGAGTCCTGGTTATTCAGCTATGATACCGATATTTCAGCCTCCATCCTGGATTTCGGTGAGAATTACTCTGAGGCTGTTGGGCATCATGGCCTCCTGCATCCTGCTAGTGCACCATGCCGATGGCACATGCGGGCTCTGCAGTGGGATCTGAAGTTCCAATGGATTCAGCATCGGGAAAATCTCAACGACCTAGTTCAGATATCGGAGGGCACAGCGAGCAGCTTGCGGTTGTGGCTGACAAGCCACAATTGGGTCAGAGGCGGACCCCTCTTCCTTCCCCGCACAGATCTTACAGTAGTGACGGATGCACCCCTTCTGGGATGGGGCGGCAATCTGGGAGAGGTGGCAATCAGAGGACTCTAGTATCCCGCAGAAGCCAAGCTCCATATCAACTTGTTGGAGCTTCGTGCGATCTGGTTGTCACTGAAAGGCTTTCTACTATCTCTCAAGGGAAGGCTAATTCAAGGGTTGAATGACAACCCTACCGCCTTGTGGTACTGCAACAAACAGGGTGTAGTGGGGTCGTGAACCCTTTGTCAAGAGGCCCTGCATCTCTGGACTTGTCTGGAACAGGGCATTTCCATGGTGGTTCAACATCTGGCTGATACTCTGAATACCAGAGCGGACAAACTCAGCCGTCAGTGCCTTGCGGATCACAAGTGGCGTATCCATCCGGAGGTGGTGCAAGGTCTCATTCAACAGTGGGAAGAGTCTTGGTTAGATCTATTCACAACTGAAGAGAACACGCTATGTCAACAGTTTTGCACGTTGGAGTTTCCAAGGCGTCTGCCGCTTTGCAACGATTTTCGTCGTGAGTGGACCACAGGCCTCCTAAATGCCTTTCCGCTAATACCACTCCTGCCCAGAGTGCTCAAGAAGATCAGGAGCGACAGGGCCCAAGTCGTCTTTGTGGCTCTGGACTGGGCACAGAGAGTCTTGTATCCTGATCTCCTGCAGATGTGCATTTATCCTCCGGTCAGGCCTCTTCGGGAACCTATTCACTCTCTGCCTACTTGCGTGGAGGTTGAGTGGCGACAGTTGACTGCGTTTGACCTTCCTGCCGAAGTCTGTGAGGTTATTCTGGCTGATAGGCATCCCTCCACGAAGTCTGTATACGCCTACAGATGCCAAACTTTTTTTTAACTACTGTACAGAACGGTCTATTGACCCTTTGTCTGCTTCCTTGTCCTTCTTTTTACTCTCTCCTTGGCACAGCAGGGCTATGTTCTGGGCACTCTGAAGGACTACCTTTCAGCCCTGTCTGCTTTTCTTCGACTGTTGGATCAGCCAACTCTTTTCAAAGCACCTTTTGTACAGAGATTTTTGAAGGGGCTTACCCATGTGTTTCCTTCCTCACCTTTTATTATGCCCCAGTGGGACATTAATTTGGTCCTTACCTTTTTGATGTGTGCCCCATTTTGACCTCTGCACAATTGTCTTCTTCGGCTTCTCATTATTAAAACAGCCTTTTTAGTGGAAATTACTTCTGCCAGGAGGGTGAGCGAACTACAGACACGGTCATCTCTGCCTCCTTAACCGACCGTCTTTCCGGACAAAGTAGTGCTCTGCACTAGGGCATCTTTTTCTGCCAAAGGTGGTCACACCGTTTTTATCCGGCCCAATCTGTTACTCTGCCCACTTTCTATGCACCTCCACATCCTTCCAAGGAAAAAGAGTGTCTCCACTGTCTGGACACAAAAAGAGCATATTCGTTCTACTTTGATCTTACAAAAGAGTTCTGGGTGGATGACCAACTCTTCATTGGGTACGTTGGAGGAAAGAAGGGGTGAGCAGTTCAGAAGAGGACCATTTCACGCTGGGCCATCCTCTGCATAAAAATATGCTACTCCTTTGGTGAAGAAACAACCTCCTGAAGGCCATAGTGCCCATTCTACCAGGGGAAAAGCTGCCACTATGGCTCTCCGGCGTGGTGTTCCGGTTTCTGACATCTGCCAAGCGGCTACATGGGCATGGGCATGGGCACATGTTTGCCAGACACTACTGCCTGGATTCTCAGGTCCGCATGGAGGGCCTCTTTGGCTGCTGTGTCTTGCAGGATGTCTTGGTCTGAAACCTTTCCGCTGTTCCTCCTCCGGGGATGGTATTGCTTGGGTATCTTTTCAAAGGTAAGGAATCGGCTACTGTGTCTCTATCAGACGGATATGTTACTTACCGTGGGTAAGGCCTTGTTTGGAAGAGGCATGATCTAGCCACAGATTCTTTACCGACCCACCCGTCCTCCCTGCACTCTGTAATGGTTTAGTATCAGGGCTGTTGCCCTTCCTAGGCACTAGTTGTTTTTGGCCCACCACAGTCAGCCACTTCATGTCTCCGCTCTTCTGGCGTGGAAAGTCATGAAAAGTTCTGACGTCCGCGCACCAGGGTGGCTCCTATATAGGCGACACGGACGTCAAGACGCCGATGCCTGCGCCGTCACCCAGAGTCGACAAACACCACCGATCATCGCGCAGGGGGTACTGCTATCAAAAATCTTCCGGATCCAGTCTGACACCTGGAAGTTTAAAGTAAGGAATCTGCGGCTAGATCATGTCTCCACCAGATAAGGCGTCACTGAAGGTAAGTTACTTATCCATTAAGTGCATATTGTGCTGGCAGCCCATGTGTATCCATGCACATGGGCTGTAACCCTTGTGGTCATAAACTGGGTGTGAGCCTGACTAATGGAGGCTAGTGAAATCCCCTTTGAATGCCTCTGGCCAGGAATAGCACAAAATGAAGGGTAAGGACTTTTCTTCCAACCAGACAGTGTAAGTGTAGCTGGTGGGTGGACATCAAGGCACTGAAATGAGGTAGATGGAGACTTTTAGAAATTCCTTGAGGCCTTTTTTTCCCAAATATATTTATTGTACATTTTTGAAACAAACAAACAAGTGCATTGATATCAAAGATATCTTGACACTCCGCATCATGATGTGAAAAGAACGTATATTCTGGAGACATCCCCCTGCTTCCAATCATACATTGGTCGTTAGGAAAGACATTATGCATAGTACGCTGTTAACTTCCCAAAAACATACCATCAGTCAGAGTCTCCGACAATAACGTCTCCTGCAATGTCGTATGATTGCAACCATCCATTGCTCCGTGTATCAAATTACACAATATGCAATCCCCTTCCCTCCCACTTATCCCTCCCCCCTCCCTAATGGCGTAACAGTGTTTTTTAAACATTATTTAATGGTAAGTTATAGATGTGGCAATACCAAGCGTGTCCTTCACAATAATCCAGAAAGTCAGTCTGTGTTGTCAGAGGTAATGTCATGAGAGAAAGCGTTGTAGTCATTCTCTTAAGGAGGTGTAAGCCCTCGAGGAGGAGTCTCTAATCCTTGTGTGCTTGAGTCTTCATCAGTGTCAGTGGAAGGTACCCTTTATAAGTGCACTAGCGCCTCCCTGGCCCACGCCATCTCCATTCCCTTGTCACTTTTAGCGCGGGTTGCCAGCTGTAGTCGCGTGATTCCCTCGCATTCCGCCCATTTAAGGAATTCGGTGCACCATCTCTGAAAACTAGGGCCCTTCGCAGCCTTCCAATGTGCTGGTATTTCCCTCTTCGCTAGTAAAAGCCCCAGGTCTATAAATTTACTCATTATCTTTTTCTTAAAGGTGTGGGGGAACCAATGCAGCAAACAGAGGCCTGTGGTGGGTTCTATGTCCCTGTCTGTAACTATATGCAAAAGAGCAACCACCTCTTCCCAGAATGTATCAAGTTGAGGACAATTCCACAGCATGTGGCAAAAAGACGCTCCTATCGTACTGCAGCGCGGGCCCATTGCTATAGTCGCATTAAAATATTTATTCATTTTCTCAGGCGTAAGATATGCTCGATGAAAAATAAATTAATGTACCAGCTGGAAGTGTGCCTTCCGAATGCTTTTCCATGCACGTTCCACCAATCCTGCCCATTCCTTCTCAGGAATTTCAACACCTAGGTCTTCTTCTCACCGCCTCCGGAGCGTTACAAGTGGAGTCAGAAGTTCACTCATCATATGGTGATACAAAAAAGTAACTGCCTTGATAGGGCCTGCAGCCAGGACCACATACTGACAAACCATGGAGGTGGGTGGTTCCCTGAGTCCCATTTTCCAATGCACCTGGATGGCCGTTACAAGCGCTAGGTGTAGCAAATAATCTCCCCTGGCCATTTCATATCTGTCTTGTAATATCTCATATGGTATCATAGAGCCATCTTCGTACAGATCTCCTATGATGATCAACCCCATCTCCGCTCAGTCCCCCAGCACCACCCAATTACCGCCATGCACTACATACTGCCAACTATAATTCAGGGGCATACAGATGCACTATTTGTGCGCGTCTCTGACTCCTATTCCAGCAGAGCTGAAACGTCCCCATCTCTCGAGTCAGAGAGGATGCCAGAAGTGGTAACTGCAATAGTAGCTTGGAAAGCGGTTGGGTATGCAGTTGATCTCTCTCCCCATCATCTTCACTGTGGAACAATCGTGCCACCGCTTGAGTATGCCACTGTAGTTGTGCCGCCAAATAATACGATTCAAAATCCGGGACCGCCAGTCCACCCTCCGATCATGGCCTCATTAGTGTATTGAGAGCAACTCTCCGTCGTCCCGCAGCCCAAAGAAATCCAACCACCATCGACTAAAGTTGCTTAAAAACGGATGCCGGAATCCAGATTGGTAGTGTTCTAAAATAATACAACAGTCTAGGGAGTGCTACCATCTTGAGAATGGCAACTCGCCCAGCTATCGAGAGTGGGAGCGTACCCCAAAACTCAAGACAACTTATGGGTCTGCCCACTTTACCCTCCAATAGGTCAGTTTGGGTGTGATAAATGCGAGCGCCAAGGTACGTCAAGCATTGTTTCTCCCATCGCACCCCTTGCGGCGATTCTCAGCCCTTAGATTGCAGCGCCGCAGGGAACAGGCAAGTCTTTGTACAGTTTACCTTCAGACCGGCAACCTTGCCAAGATCTTCCAATAAAACCTTCGTGCCACGAAGGGCACCCTCTACATCCGACAAAAACAGAAGATCTTCAGCATATAATGCTACATGATGAATTTGCTCATGTACTCTGTCCTGAATAGTGCAAGTCTGTCCCGTCAGCGGCTACTTGGTCAGGGCGAACAGCAGAGGTGAAAGGGGACAACCCTGTCTCCTCCCTCGACCCACAGAACAGGTGTCTGATATCGTCATTCCCGTCTTCACTCGCGCTGTGGCATGTTTATACAAGAGAGATGGCCCATCAACGAAACCATCCCCCAATCCAAATTGCTGCATGACCTGGAACAAATATGGCCTTTTTAAACTATCAAAGGCCTTTTCAATATCTATTGCCAGTACGGCAGCAGACTCATTGTGATAAGTGTCTGCCTCCAAGATAGCAATGAGGCACCGAACATTCTCAGCCGTATTCCGTGTTGGAATAAATCCCGCTTGATCTGTGTGTATTAAGTGGACCATATATGGGAATAGGCGGGTCGCCAGAATCCGGCTCAACATTTTATAATCCGTGGTCAGCATTGACAATGGACAATAGGCAGTCCTGTCATGAGGAGGCTTACACGGTTTTAGTAGCGGTATAATTAATATCTCTCGAGTGGTGGCAGGCAAAAGGCTCTCCTTCCTTGCAGTATTATACAGTGTCACCAACCTAGGGGCCAGCAGGTAAACACATGCGCTATAAAATTCCACCAGGAGACCATCTACACCAGGGGTTTTCTTTCGGGCCATATGCTTAATCGTACTACGGACCTATCCTAGGGTGATGTCCTGACCCAGTAGCTCTGCCCTCTCACTCTCTAGCACTGGGAGATCCGCCTCTGCTAAAAACTCCTGAATGACCTCCTAGCCAGGACCACTTTGCTTTCATATAACTCATTATAGTACGAAAAAAATAGGTCATTTATCCCCTTCTGCGTATAGTGAGCTTCCCCATCAGGGGCATGGAGTCCTAAAATGTCTGTCCCTCTTCTGGGTTAGCTAGCCAGGCCAACAGTGCCCCAGATTTATCGTGCTCTGCATGCGCCTGCGCAACATATTTTTTATTGTCAAAGCAGCGTAATCGCTCCACTTGTACTGCGGCCTCCTCTCTCGCTGCCAATAAGTCTTGTGCTCAGGCCTCTCCCTCTCAACATCCCGCAACTGTTTGTCCGTCCTCTCTAAATCTTGCAGTAGCACTCATGGAGGTCATTTATGGCAGAAAAGAATGAATAATCCTGGGTAGTCGGATGGTACGCCCTCCAGGTGTCTATCAGCCCCCAGCTATGCTGCCATTCCCGCCTAATCTTTGAGAGAGCATGAGTAGGTGAGTCCGGAAGGGGAGGATTAGATCTATCCAAGTGGACATCCGTGACAGAGTTGAAATCCCCACCCACTAACACTGATCCAGTTAAGAATGGAGCGAATTTCCCAGACAATTGTGTGAAAAAAGCCGATTGTTCCGTGTTTGGTGCATATATGCTGCCCAGCACTACATCCCTACCATTTAGCCGCCCTGCAACCAATATTTAACGACCCTCGGGATCCATCAGCTGCTGAGTAGGTTGAAAAGGAACACCCGCCCAGACCCATATCAGGACCCCTCGTGCGAAGGCGGAATACGTTGTGCTAAAAATCTGCCCTCTCCATCTACGCTGCAATGCCACATCTTCTTTTGGCGCTGTGTGTGTTTACTGGAGAAAAGCTAGTTGGACCCCCCTATGGACTAAGTATGTGTGTATTTTATGCCTCTGTACCATAGTGTGCATACCTCTGACATTTCAAGATAAACATTTCAAATCTGATATCGAACCCATGGTGTTGATCTGCGCCGACTCCACCTAGCTACTTTTAAAAAGTTACGCCATACACCCTGTAACATTCCTGTATCATTAATTAAACAACCCCAACAACCCTACCCCAGGACAGGCACTAAGAAACTAGTCCCCATCCAAACTAATCTAAACTAGTTTCCCTCTAGTAACTACAGAGGAACAATGGGGGAAGGTGGCTGCAGTCCGTCAATGACCAACTACAAAATTATAAGGAAAAGACCACACCCATGCCCCACAGTGTACACTCCGCTCACATCCCCGGAAGGTGCCGCACCAGCAGGAGCACCCAACTCCCAACCGGCCCCAGCCCTCAAGCAACATCACAATAAAGACCAAATGCATACAATATCAAGAAGATCCATTATTCATTCAACAGCCTGCAAGAAATTAAATCAAGGAGACATGATTAACAATATCAAACAATATCGTCAGCAGTTCCTGGTGTGACATGTGGCATCTGCGGTCCGCTATCCTGGGACTCGTCCGTATCCATGCCTGCAGCTGACTCATCCATTACTGTGCCAGACCCCGAACCCTTTGCAGGGTCCCGGATCAACTCTGATACTGTACGTAGCGCTGCATTTTTCTCCCTCTCTGTTTGGGAAGCGCTGAGTGCCTTCAAAGTGACAGGACGCCGCTGCGGTCCTCGTCGGCGCTGTGGTAGTCGCTTTGGTGGTATACTAGTCCCAGAGTCCCCAGACGGTCTCTTGCCTGTTCTATATGTCTCTGCCAGTCCCATGCTTCCGATGGATCCTCACAGAAGGGCGTTGTGCCATCCAGGATAACCCGCAAACGGGTCGGATACATCAGTGAATATTGAAGTCCCTCATCACGGAGAGCTCTTTTGACAGCTAGGGAAGACGCACAGCGCCGCGGCACCTCCAGCGTATAATCCGGGAAGATGGAGACCTTACTGTTGTCCACCGTATATGGCCCGGTCATGCGAGCCGTCTGCAGAAGATGGTCCCTATCCTTGTAGTGAAGGATCCTGGCCACCACTGGAGGCGGAGGGCGACCAGGCGCCAGGGGGCGGGCCGGAACTCGATGAGCCCTTTCCAGTGTTTAGAACTGCGTCAGCACCTCCGGTGCCACCTTGTTACGGAGCCAGCCTTCTAGATACTGGACCACGTTGGGCCCCTCGATTCCCTTCAGAAGGCCCAAAACACGGATGATGTTCCTCCGATTTCTCCCTTTTGTGTCCTCTGCCCTTTGCTCCAGCACTGAAAGTCTGCAAGTGATGTCTCCTACCTGGTCAGTGATGGTCTTCTGCGCCGGTTCAAGAGTCACCAGGGAGGTGTCAGCCTGTTCCACTCTATCCGCCAACTTGGCGTGTTCGGCCCGCAGCAGCCCCAGACCCACCGACACTGTTGCAATGTCCTGATGCAGGGCCTCGCTGGTATCAGTGATAGCCTTAAGTATACAGGCCAACTGCTGTTGTACCCCTGCATCCTCAGGTCCTTCAGGAGAAGCCGGCCGTTTCTCCCCCTGACCCACTTCTTCTTGATCCGGTGGAGCCGTCTGAAGCTTCCCTCTAGGGTTCCCCATAGCGCAGCCATGAATCAGAGCTACTTCTTTGGATCAGGGCCCTCCCGTTCTGCAGTGTTATGCTCACCACAACCAGCTCCCACCAACCCCCCCAGCTATACCTAATAGGGTGCTACGGGGCCCACGACTGTTGATCTATCGGGGTCCTCCGGCCACCTACTCAACCGGAAGGGAAGCAGGATACCCAGCCCTCAGCGCAGTCCAAACCACCAAACAAGTAATGAACCAGTCCCGGGGGGCTGTCAGTCTTCCCGTGGTATTTCTAGGCAGTCCAGTGTTTATGCGCAATAACCAGCACGGGTTTCTGGAGTGCCCAGGTTGTTAGCTGCAGTGAGTAGGCCCCAGGGGTAGCGTCATAGGAGGTCCTTAACAAATACAATGTGCAGTCCAAGAAAGAGTGCGCGAGCCAGCAC
The DNA here is from genome assembly GCF_964261635.1 of Lissotriton helveticus. Classification (NCBI taxonomy): domain Eukaryota; kingdom Metazoa; phylum Chordata; class Amphibia; order Caudata; family Salamandridae; genus Lissotriton; species Lissotriton helveticus. The sequence goes on along the minus strand of NC_136057.1, from coordinate 831,304,408 downwards.
TCGCCCTCGAGCGCTCTCAGTGCTAACAGATCTCAGACAGGGAGGCCTCCTGCAAGTAAGGGGCCGCCCCTAGGCACCACAGGATCAGCTCCAGGAGCAGCAGTTGCCGAGTTAATCTCTGCCTTCCCTTTCAGACGGTCACGCAAGGAGCCCTGCACAAAGGTCAGCGGCCCAGGATCTCAGTCTTTCGCTGCTGGGGCTTAAACAGGCATTTGATTTGCAGCCGTGAGCCCCCACTCACTCAGGGTGGCTCAGATCGGGCGCGCGACCTTCGCTGCAGTCCGGGCGCCTTCTCCTCTGCGCTCTGTGCCAGCTCCCCTGCGCAGGGCCGCCACCACTTTTACACACCTCCAGGCAGCCAAGCAGAGTCCCGCGAATTCCACAGCTGGGCCGGATATACAGCGCCACCGGGTCTCAAGCGGGGGTCTCCCCCCCCCCACACCCCCACCCCCCTCCACCCCCCCCTCCCCACCCGTGCGGCAAGCTGGGCGGGGGGGCTCGAGCCAAGAAGCGCCGCTGTACGCCGACGACGAACGTAGTCACTCTGCTCAGTGACCACTGCCTCCACCGGCCGATCATATCACAGGCTCACCGCAGGGAACAGCAGTCTCTGGCTTCCAGCCGTCGCAGTCTGTGTCACCTGCGCCGCAATAGGAAGCTCAGGCACTCACTCCTCCGTCACTGGGCTCCATGCGTCCCAAGCCAAAGTCACTGGACAGCACCTATGCGATCCTCTCCTAGGCCGGCACCATCTTGCCTTCTTCTGCCAGTGGGCTCTGGCAGTAGGCGCCGCAGCCACACAGCTCAATTCGGACGGAAGAAGGGCCGCGATCAGCATCTCGGTGTCTCACACTGCCGTGGGAGCGCTCCACTACGATCTCCCGGGAATAGGACGGCCGTTAAAGTCGGATAATTCATGGGGCTGGCTCGGAGCTCATGCGTCTGCCTCCATCAGCCGGCAAGCCACACCCCCCCACCAATTCATTCCATGAGGCCTTGTAAGTAAAGAGTTGCTATTTAGGCTTATCCAGTATTGGATCTTTCATAAATTCACATGCTTGAATCATCCCCTATGTCGAGGTGGGAGTCTCACTGTAAATGTTATAATAGCATTAATTAATCATAGGCAACAATGCATTGAACAGTCATTGCATTAGCCCGTGCATATCCTTTTGTAAAAAGAACACAAGTTAAAACAACCCAATCCGACATCAGCAACCTATAGAACACTCCACAGAGAGGCAAGTCCCTCTGATTTTCTGCCGCACGCCGTTGTGATAGGGATTCTCCATGAGCTCTGCTCAGTTTTTCCTCTTCATCTTAGATATTGAGATTTCAGAATGTCAGAATCTTCAAAGAAAGGACTCTTCAGACCTTGTGGGTCATGTGGTAAGAAAAGACTGCATGCTGAGGATCCCCACAAGGGTTGTATGTACTGCTTGTACTCTCTTCATAAGGTAAAAGACTGTATAATTTGCAGACCTTTTTCCACAAACACTTTGAAAGATAGAGCAGTCAGGCTGCCTATTTGGTTGGAGAGACTAAAATCTAAATTATGTGCTCTCTAATGAGGAAGGCAGTGTCCGTTTCGAGGCATCAGTTGTACTCTCTAAAAAGAGGGATAGATCTTTGGAATCCCCTGAGGGACATAAGAAAGCGTAAAAAAAGACCCATCATGAGTCTGCGCATACTGCCTTCCCTAGTGAGGAAAAATCTGCCTCTAAATATTCAAAAATTCAGTCAGAGGCTGTTAAAGTATTGTCGTCGCCGAAAAAGACCTTGTCGTCACTGGAAAAGACCTCGTCAACGATGAAACCATTGTTGGAATTTGTTTCCCAGCAGTCATCGATGCTTACATCGTCCACGAAGGCTTCGTCGACTAAGATTAAACCGACTGAAGCTTTGTCTTTGTCAACAACACCTATTGCACCATTGGCTCTCATTTCTTCGTCATCGCCTGCACTGTCGTCTGTTTATCCAGCGTTGACTCCTCCACTATCATCTGCATCTGCATCTCCATCGCCAAAGCACCTCCACCGTCGATGACACTCATCAGCGACAACTTCAACAGTAACTGATCTGTTGATGGCATCGATGATGACAACACAGTCTTTGACCACTGTTTTTTCCACTTCGACAGTATCTGTATCACCGTAGACTAGGATTTCGTCACTGCCTTAATTGAAGAGACCTTCTACCTTGCATATTACACCTATTTTGCAGTCGAGATTTTCTTCGATGATAGCTTTGTCGAGGGGTTTCTTCCAGGATCCTTCATATATCTCGCCTTTTCCTCCTAGTCAGTTGTTAGAGGAGTCCGAGGATGATGGAATGTTCAGTCTGACTCACAGTCCTTCACAACGTCATGTCTCAGGAAGATTAATATTATGAGCCATTGTATAATCAATGTATGGACAAATCACAGTTTTTGTTGCCACTTAAGGAACCACTGATAAAACTTGATTATCATACTAGTTTCCCTACAGCAGTGGGATCAGTGCAAGTAGCAAAATCTCCGCCTCTGGCTGCGGATTTTAGACCATCTGTAATGCCTCCTCCGGAATCACAGGATTCTATACCTGTTCAGCAAGATCAGATCCCACATGATAATGATGATGATGATGTAGAAAAAGTTGAAATACAAAAAGCTCCACCAGTCATTGATGAATGGGAAGATTACTTAATTCCTTCGCTTTCTCTTCCAGCTCCTCAAGCTATTGACTCTCCACCTGAGGATATTGTTGAATTCCATTCTCTGATGGAACTCGCTGCAAATCGTTTTCAGTTACCGATGCCTGTGAAACAGTCTGACTGTATTTTGTATGATTTTAAGGATCAGTCCAGAAAATCAGTGTGTGCATTCCCATTATCGATCACATTTTGGAGGAAGGGATCAAAATTATGAAAGCGCCATATTCAGTGCCGACACTCCTTCCCAGCATTGATAAAAAATATAAAGCCACTGATGATGCACCAGCCTGCAAAGTGGGACACCCAAGGCCAAATTCCGTAATTGCTCAAGCTGCGCAGTGAAGTTCACAGAATCCTTCAGCACCTATTACTGCTCCTCCTGATAAAGATGGACGGCACTTCGACAATGTTAGAAAAAAGTTTACCATCATTGCAGGTGTGCCAGTGCGTGCTGCCAATTCCCTAGCAATTCTAGGAAAATATTACTGCCGGATGTGGCCTAATATCTTGAATTTTTACCAGACAATAAAAAACAAGAGGCATGGAAAATTCTTCCTGAAGGTGAAAGATCAGACTCTGAGATAATTGATATATCTATGGACATAGCTCCTATTGCTTTTAGACAGTTAGCTGGAGCAGCAGTTCTCCTTCACAGGGCTGGTTGAAATCTACAACTTTACGTCCTGAGGTGCAGTGTAAGATTTTAGACATGCCGTTTGATGGGGATGCGCTCTTTGGGAAGCAAATTGATGAGGCCTTGCAGGCGATCAAAACGGATACTGATACCATTAAGGTGTTAGGGATGCAGCAATATAGGAAAACATCTTTTCGCAGCAGGTGGGAGAGGATCCTATTCCTTTTGTGGAAATTATCAGAAATCTCAGCCACAATCATACCAATCTTACTGCTATAGGTATCAACAGCAGCACTTTCTATCAAGCACCACCATTTGCTGCATATTCCAGATACCAGTGACAACATCCGGGCACCTGCTATGACTCCATCCAGGACCAACCTCAATCCAAGGAGTATTTCTCTGCATTATGATCAGTGGAGCCAAACTACAATGGACAAATGGGTCCTGAACATCATAAAGTATGGTCATATTTTAGAATTTGTAACAGTTCCACCACCTCATCCACCTTTAAGACGGCTTCCAGCTCATTTCCAATTGTTAAGAAAGGAAGCATACATTATGATTCAGAAAGGAGCCATAAAAAAGTCCCTTGTTCTCAGAAGGGAAAGGGTTTTTACTCCAGCTTCTTTTTAATTAGGGAAAATTCGGGGGAATAGAGACCTATTCTGGATCTCAAGAATCTAAACAAGTATCTGCAGAAAAAGTCTTTCCCCATGGTCACTCTCCAGGAAATACTTCAGCTTTTTAATCATGTGGATTTTATGACAACTCTAGAATTAGAAGAGGCATATTTCCTTTTCCCAATACATCTCAAACATCGAAAATGTCTTTGTTTCTCTGTAGCAGGTGCTAATTTACAAGTCCTTCCATTTGATCTTCGCTCAGCCCCATAAGTGTTCACCAAGTGCGTAGCTCCAGTTGCTCCTTGTCTCATTCTTCAGGATCTTCAGCTGTTTCCTTATCTTGACGACTGGCTACTAAAAGCACCGTCTTATCAGCAGGCCTCAAATGCAACTTCCATCTGCTTACGGATATTTCGCTCCCTAGGGCTGGCGCTCACTTATCAAAAATCGGTTCTACAACTGTCCCAAAAGATTGCCTTTCTCTGAGCAATTCTGGATACCGTCCAAGACAGGGTATTCTTGTCTACAGAAAGACAAACAGATCTCATTTCACTAGCGACAAAACTAGCCAAAAGAAAGTTCGCTTCTGTACGACTTATAAAATCTCTGCTCGCCTGATGTCTTCAGCAATTTGAATGGTCCCTCACACACGTCTCAAGATGAGACCCTTACAAGAGCAGCTGGACAATCAATGGCTCCAGGTAACCGGGTCATTCAACGACCTAGTTCAGATAACTCCAACCATGAAAAAAGTGCTTCTCTGGTTGCAATCATCCAAGAATCTCTCGACAAGGTTTTTCTGTTCCCTGTTACCGGATTTCATCCTTACTACAGACGCCTCTCTAGACGGCTGGGCGGCACACCTTCAGGATCTTCGTATAAGAGGCAAATAGTCCAAATCCCTTGCAAAAATGCATATCAACTTCCTGGCGTTGCGGGCGATTTTCCTAGCCTTGCAGGTCTTCCTCCCAAGAATATGAAGCTCTTCAGTTCTCATACGAATAGACAATACTACAGGCATGCATTACCTCAACAAACAGGGAGGTACACGTTCCAACATTTGTATCTCTAGAAGCGCAGGAAATCTGGAAATGGATTCTTTCGCACCACATCTCCATCAAAGTGGAGCATCTTCCAGGGGTGAGCAACAGTCTGACAGATACTCTAAGCAGAGCTTCAAACTCCTACCAAGAATGGGAACTAGACCAGATGATTCTCGACTTCATTTTCCAGAAGAGGGTTAAGCACAACTTGGATCTCTTTGCCTCCGGAATAAACCAGAAATGTCAGTTCTTCGCCAGCTGGGAACCAGAAAAAGGGTCATGGGGAAATGCGTTTCTAATAAGATAGTTGGGGATCTTCGCTCACGCTTTTCCCCCTTACACTTTAATACCGAGGCTACTAATTAAAATGAAGAAAGAGCCATGTCATCTGATTCTCATTGCTCCGCGTTGGCCTCGCCAACATTGGTTCACGTAGTTACTCCTGCTCTCAGAATTCAGACCTTATCGCCTTCAAATTATATCGACACTGCTGACAATGAGCAAAGGCCAGATTATCCATCCACGTCCCACATCGCTCCAGCTGTATGCACGGTTGCTGAATTCAAAGAATTCAAGGACCTAGATCTGCCACATGACTGTACAGACATTCTATCTAAAGCCAGAGCAGTGTCTATTATTAAAACCTAGAGTCTCAAATGGAAACACTTCTGTTCATGGTGTCTTCACAATAATGTACATCAGTTTGATTTTCTTCCAGACATATTTTTACCTTATCTTCTTTCCCTGGCTAAATCAGGACTCATGTATGCCTTAATTAAGGTACATTTTGCTGCCATTTCCAGTTACAGACGTTCCTCTAAATGTCTTTCTCTTTTTTATGTCGACTGGTGAAACAGTTCATGAAAAGACTTATTAGGGTTTTCCCTCCTATTAGAGGTCTTCGAGGTAAATTGAGTGTCATAGGCAAACAATAAAATAGGTGTGTTAGTGCCAGCCAAAGTTGGGGCATCAGTAGGAATACTCAAAAGATGTTGTACAATGTCATTTAAAAATAAAGTAAATAATGTGAGGGCCAATACACAGCTTTGGAGGACCCCTTTAAGAATGGGAAATTGTTCTGTTAACGCTCTCTGTTACTCCAGCGAACATGCGCGTAGTTATTTACATGCATATGAATAAGAATATTCAGGAGAGTTAAGGGCATGCCCATACAAGAAAGGGCATGCAACAGTTTCTTGCAGGAGTCCAGGTCAAATACCGAGTTGAGATCAACATAGGCAAAGTACAAGCTTCCTCCGTTGATCACGACCGTTTTTTATTATAGAAGAAGGAAGCGGAAGACCTGGCCCTTGGTGCTTAGCATCCTAGGAAATCCAGCAGGGAAGGGAGACAAAATGTCATTGTTGTCAATCCAGCCCTGTTTTTCTACCCAATAAGAGAATTATCATCCGGGATCACTGATGTGTATATCTCTTTACATTGTGTAGTACTTCGTAAAACTGTGATTTACTTTATGTTTCTGGAAACATAAGCACTGGGCTGGACATTGGAGTTATCATGTCTGTTGGTTGATTGTTAATTGTATAGTACTGACTCGAGCACTCCCACACTACCTTCAGAAATGTATGGCTGCTCAGCCCAACCCTGCCATGAGTCATTTCCGAAAGGGTTGTACTGGCCCAGTTTATAGCATCCTAGTAGGACATATTCCAGGACACCAGTGGCAAATGTCACCCAAGCCCCGAGTTTAGGGCCCTCTAACCCCTGTCTGCCTTGTTCCTTCTTCCCCTTCCAGACACCTCTTGAACGACATCAGAGACCATCCTTGTAGGCAGGAATTTTAACGATGTTTAGAATTTCATGCTGGACTGAGCTTGTCTGACTTTGATCAAAATAATTGAGAATAAAGAAGCCCCGGAAAATATGGCCATACACCTGAGGATAAATAATGTATGGATAGCAACTTGGTCTAAGTATGAGGTGTGCGCTTTTCCCCCTAGTTTGTTGGCATTCTGTCAAGTAGTGTTTTTATTCTGGTATTGATTGGAGAATTCCATAATCTTGTGCTAATGTGGATTTCAGTTGTGGGATACTCAGATCATTCTACTGTTGATTCAGTTTTTGGAAGCTGATTCAGACATGCTGCTTTTGAGATGTCTGGTACCTAATCACATGTACTTGTATTTGATGCATGATTCCTTTACAGCTTGTAATTGTTTGATCTAGTGAATGAAACTCTCCAGAATTCTTTCTTGTAAGGAATCTTTGATTATTTGTTTGAGGAACAAAGGACAGAAGAAATATTTTCATGCAGGCCATTCTTGGGGTTTAAAGTAATATTTTTGCGGGGGCCATACTTTATACTGCCCTAGTTGTACTGCTTGCTGTGTCCTAATTGCCCTCATTGGATGTTCCTCTGATCCATCCAGCCTGCAGCGATTGAGCTGACCTTTGTTTAGAAGGTACCCCTATTTGTGTCTGCAGAACTCCCTCTAACCACCCTTTTATACTGGTGCCTCCTTCGGAGGCTCTGTTGCCTTCACTCTATATGCCCAGAGCCAGCCCTTCCATAAGACCAGGAAATGTGACATCTTAAGGTGCCACAAATTACAACAAAATACCTACAAACAGCCTTTCCATTAGTGTTCATACAGTCATGGATTACGTCCATTCTTAAGCTTAGCCCTTCAAAAGATTCACTTATGGTGTGTGGTATAACAACAAAAGGTGTGAAAATTGAAAAAATGCGAAAATACCAATTAAAAAATAAATTGTGTTTCAACCAGAGCCCTACTATTACAAGACAGTTGTTTTTTTATGTATAAAATACATCTTGAATATACTAATATCCTTTCTTTTGTAAGCACTTCCTGGGATTTAATTGTCTTGTTTCAATTTCTTTGCAGGGTTTTCTGTATGCATGTGGACTTTGTAACATCATTAAAACCACCATGAACCTTCACATGGCCACTCGGAAGCCTATGACCAAAACATCTGTCAAAGCTTTATGTAGATTGGTTGAACTTCTCAAGGTAATTCAATGCATATTTTAGTTATGAATCCTACATTTCGGGCTCTAAATCAAACATTTTATTTTAGTATAAAAAACCTTAGCTGTTTGGTTTATCAGTAAAAATCTTCATTAATCGGTGTAATAGATCATTTGATGTATAGAGCTTTGTATGTCACCCTTACATGTCACAATAGTTCTTTTTTTCCTTAATTGTTAGATTTTTCTGTATTGGTTTCGAATTCATACAGTAGAATATAATCATTAGAAAATGATGGAACCCTACTGGCTCCCCTTGCTGGCCCGCGCCACCTTCACAACCAGTTCTATGCTTATGCTGTATAACAAGCTCACGATCTCTGGCACTCTGTATACCATTAGACAGGATACTATCTGGCTGGAGACAAAGAAGAGTAAAAAAGAATGCAACACGCCTTTTCCTTCTATGCACCCAGGATCTGTATCCTTGGAACCATCAAGTCCCGTTGCTGCTCCAATTTATGAAAATATGAAAAGGTTAAAGACTTAATATCTTTAAAGAACACTGTTTCATGATGCAGTGCAATTACATTTCTACTCCTAGAAAGCAGCTAACGGTCCAATCTCTTGCTAAATGTATCCTTGACTTTGACACTGATCTCTGCTGGCTTTTGGTTTGGTTTGCGCTATACAAGTTACACATGCATATATACACACCTCCATACATAAATACCCGAAAAGAGGAAAAAACGATAATACTTGGAATCCTAGCTGGGCAAAAGCATACACCAATATCCACCATTATCCATCGAGGAGCAGCAATGTGCCAGATGCATGCAGCACTGTAGCGTGGACAGGGAATGCTGCATGATAACATCTGATCTGTCCTGTGTGTCTAGTAGGGTACAAAGTGATTTTATCTAGCCTGTATTTGCATCAGTCTCACTGTCTTTTATCTGACAGTTCAGATGTTGTCCGTCACGTTTGTGTATAGATTAAGATTGTGGTGGGTGCTGATCTGGGAAAATAGTTCATGCATAAGTTACATTAGCCACTCTCCTCAGTGCTAGTGTTAATCTGGTTTCTCAAGTCTGCCTCATAAGAACAAGCATGCTTTACCTTAAAACATTAAACAAATGGATGTTTCTGACAATAAAAGAAACTAGTTCATCCTCTGCAAATATATTTGTCCTGTTCTTTTTAGGTTTCGCCTGGCGTCCGCTGCGCAGCAGCGTTCGCGCAGGCGAAAACTTTTGAGAAGAGTATGGTGCCTTTCTCATGCCTCTCACTTCCATTGGCTAGCTCCATAAATGGAGGCTAGCCATTGGAAGTGAGATCTGTCCGTCGTGGTCCGAGGCGATTTGTGGGCGTTCCGGTGATGTTTTTCTCATCCTGCCCCTTTTAGCACGTCATACGGTGGTGGGCGGTTGTTTTTTTGTTTTTTTTTATGTTTGTGTTGGCCATTTTTAACGTGTTGTTTGCAGGGGTGGGTTGCGTGATGTCCCGCTGTCCGTTCCCGCTCCCCTCCCGCTGTCCGTGTGCCCGTTCCTGCCCCCCCTCCCGCTGTCCGTGTTCCTGATCCTGCCCCCCCTCCCGCTGTCCGTGTGGAGTGGAAGATGTGTACAGAGCTCACCCTCCCCATGAAGGCTCGTAATCTGCTGGGTGAGTACGTATCGTGACCTACATTCACACGAACAAGTGTGAGTCCCCGGCCTTTTGTTCTTGATTGCCTCTGATCGGCTTCTACTTTCGGTGTGCCTGGAAGCGTGGTGGAACAAAGGGGGGAAGCTGTGGAGCTCTGCCTGGTACCCAGCCCTGCTGGGAGGGGTCTCGGTGCTGATGACGGCGCAGGCCCGCCTGTCTGGCAGCCTTTGTTGTGGTACGGCGTCGGTGCGCCCCTCATGCCTGCTGATGAATGGGCTCTGGCCAGTCATGGCTGACGTAACTCTGCACGGCCACGTTGGCCCGGGAAGCAGTGGGATTGGCTACAGAGCAAGTGTTCTTGTTGGACAAGTGTGGCTTTTGTGCACTTTAGTGATGGCACGTGTGTATAGCGCCATCGAGCTAGAAACCAGAGCGTTCCAAGTGCCTAACAAGAGTTTATGCCACCACTTACAAGCATGTTGGCTGGCCACACCAACACGTGTGTACTTATTGTGAGGGGTGTAAAGATCTTGTCTCGTGGTTGCTTGGGCTGAGCCGTGTGTTGTGATACTCAGCGTCACACGGTGATTCATAAGGCAGTGCGCAGAATTTGAGTATGTCTGGTGGACTTTGGACACAGTGTCACACAGCTCAGCCTTTCAACTCCTGACATCGTTGAGGGGTTAGCCATTGTGATGTCACCAAGTTGTATGTCTCTTATGGCGTCATGGTTTCAGCTGTTGTGAGATTGTGGGTATTTATCGAACACGAATTGTCTTCCCAGGATAACTTTATATTTTTTTGTATGATGGGCCATTTCATACGTACATTAACATGATCCAAGTTTTGTGTCATTGCATCTCTATTGTGCAGAATTCACATGACCTCTGCCCTTGCGGTTTATGACCCCTTACGTGTTTTCTGTTCAACAAAGCTCACACCTCAGTATCTAGAGAACCCGGGTGGTCCCTGAGCAAGCACAATTCGAAAAACCTTAATGCTTCCGATTTCCCTCTGGGATGGGAGACATCACTGTTGTGCTCGTAAAACACACAAATGGACCTTTCGAGGGCGTACCCCCCCGCACACCCTCGCTTGCTCTGGGGTGTGCTTGGTGATTCCAGCGCCACGGAGCGGTGTGTGTGGGAACAAAAGCCCGGTCGCCGAGCCCTGTGTTTCTTTGTCTGCCGAACACGTGCAAGCGCTGGCGCAAGCACTGTGTACAGTACAAAAGGCAACACCGGGGCGGCCAGGCCGGCGGGCAATTCCTGCAGCTCCCGAGCTCGGATCCCGGTGTGTTGGTTGTTGCTAATCGGGGAAAGTCCCCCGAAGTCCTGGTTCCCTCACCTGGCCCGGGGGAGTGTCTGTCTTTGTCAGGACTGACGGTCCCGGATTTCTAATGCCTGCGTCTTTGCGGGAATATAGACAGGGGTTGTGAGTCGCTTTCACCAGGTGTGTGGAAAGGCTATACAAAATGAAATGCGATACTTCTTTAACAAAAGAAAATGTAAACATCAGTCTCGCGTCTCACTTTTTCACGCATTCCAGGAAACACAATAAAAGCCGAGGAGATGGTAGGGCGATTGGGAGCAGCAGGTCAAACGTGTGTTATTTTTTTTCAGGTGTAATATTTACTTTATCTCGCACGTTTTCACCATTAACCTCTTCTTGATTGCACCCGTTGATGATATTTCTCTTGAGTTTGGAGGAAGTCCATTGGCGCCCTTTAAAAGTACATTGAGGGGGCTTGTCGGCCTCCCCCCCCCTAGCCCTGACAGTTGACACGCAGAAGCCCTTACTCACCGGTGACTTGTTCACAGCTGTCTGGCCTTCCCCCGCTAGGATCCACCGCCCGGGGGTACGTAAAATGTGCAGGCGTCGGACCTGCCGAGGCAGGCCTGGCCTCAGAGCACGTGAATGACGACACGGAGGAATGCAGAGCTATACACATTCCCAAAAGCAGCCTGGACAATATAGTTTGCTTGTAACCGCACTTGAGTCATTCCACATAAGGTGCCCGCCCACACAACGGAATCTCAGCTCTTTTTTATTTATTTTTAATCTGTCGTTTTATTTTCCAATATTATTGTGTCCAGGTGGTAGGTTGTATTTGTGGGTGGGGGTCAAGTGCAGACCATGACAGCATCTGCTTTTGCGCTCGTGGGCCGTTGAACCCTTCACAAACCACCACATCCTAGTTTTTTTTCGTTTTTAGGTTTCGCCTGGCATCCGCTGCGCAGGCGAAAACTTTTGAGAAGAGTATGGTGCCTTTGTCACGCCTCTCACTTCCATTGGCTTGCTCCATAAATGGAGGCTAGCCATTGGAAGTGAGATCTGTCCGTCATGGTCCGAGGCGATTCGTGGGCGTTCCGGCGATGTTTTTCTCATCCTGCCCCTTTTAGCACGTCATGCCGCGGTGGGCGGATGTTTTTTTTTTATTTTTAAATGTTTTTGTTGGCCATTTTTAACGTGTCGTTTGCAGGGGTGGGTTGCGTGATGTCCCGCTGTCCGTTCCCGCTCCCCTCCCGCTGTCCGTGTGCCTGTTCCTGCCCCCCCCCGCTGTCCGTGTTCCCGTTCCTGCCCCCCTCCCGCTGTTCGTGTTCCCGTTCCTGCCCCCCTCCCGCTGTTCGTGTTCCCGCCCCCTCCGCTGTCCGTTCCCGCCCCCCTCCCGCTGTTCGTGTTCCCGTTCCTGCCCCCCTCCCGCTGTTCGTGTTCCCGTTCCTGCCCCCCCAGCTGTTCGTGTTCCCGCCCCCTCTCCCGCTGTCCGTTCCCGCCCCCCCTCCCGCTGTCCGTGTGGAGGGGAAGATGTGTACAGAGCTCACCCTCCCCATGAAGGCTCGTAATCTGCTGGGTGAGTACCTATCGTGACCTACATTCACACAAACAAGTGTGAGTCCCCGGACACCGACGACGGTGATCAGCTTTCTTATTGGCTGCTCGGCACGTTCATTCAATCTATGCGTGCAACCACGACCATCTGGATAGTCGTGTCATACCAAATACATGGCTCTTATAATGGAGCACAAGAGAAGACTGCTCATTGAAGCCCTTGGGGCCTCCTGTTCCTCACTTAGGTAAGGACCAACGGTTTCTATAGAACCCGACATGGCCTATGCCCCAACCCATAACGGAACACCAGGCCAGGGCTAGACCACCTGCCTAATTCATTTTGCTTGGCCAAATAGGGACAGGTTAAAGGTCCAGATTTGTACAATGAGCGTGCTCCAAACTGAAAGGCATCCGATTAAACTGTACAGGCCTGTGCTACTTCGTATTTCCTTCCTAGTTGAAAAGTTAACAACGCCACATGCACCAGATATAAGTAGTAGTCATCTGCATTAAAATGGTATTTGTTTCGAAATATGCCTGTTAGATTTAGAATATCTGTATTGCGTGATGTATAGCCGTATGTTGGGTTTTCTGCAGCTAGTTTGGCCTCCCAGTACAAATCGGGTTTTACACCTCGTCTCCCTGGTTTACAAGATCCTATCGTTCGTTTTGTATTATGGTAAGTAAAAGAAGTGTAAGGATAGTTGGTGTTTTGTTGCTGATAATGATGTTTTATAAGTTTGTTGGTTATGGCTGTATAAGGTTATGCCTTTCTCAAAATTGTGACACTGGTGATCATGTCTTTGGGATACAAGGCATTTTTTCAGGAGACTAACAAAATAAACTAAGTGCTTTCTACATGCTCCTATTACATACAAAACAGCTGTTAACATGTAGATGGCAGGGCCCTCTTTTTTGTAGCCAAAATGTAAAATAGCTTAATTGTGCATGGTGTCGTTTGCAGGGGTGGGTTGCGTGATGTCCCGCTCTGCACAATAATAATTGCTCTGCCCGATTCATCCTTCCCGTCGACACTAACTCAATCACAGTTTGTCCAGTACTTTAAGTGCCATGATTATACACTCTGGCCATACCATCTCCACCCCCCTCCTTACAGTTTTCTGTAGCCAACAATTAACTGCGCAAGCAGACCTAACAGATCGCTACATCTGCTCCCTATCTAGAAGTAACCAGTTCCTATAGCTACAGGCTATCAACTCGCACTATCCAGCACAAAGCAGTATGAGTCTTCTAGGGAGAGCATGGTATGTGGGAGAGCATGGTGTGTGAGAGGCAGCAGTGTGAGTCTTCTAGGGAGAGCATGGTGTGTGGGAGAGCATGATGTGTGGGAGAGCATGGTGTGTGAGAGGCAGCAGTGTGGGAGAGACAGCAGTGTGAGAGACCTTTTATTTATGTTTTGGTTTTTGAAACATAAATAAAACGCATTGTTATCTGCAATATCATTAGCTCAAACTCGCGTAAATACGCGACCTATTGCATTGCAAATGCTATAGGCCTCGCATTTGCGAGAGATTAAGCTATTGGCATTGTAAATGACAATGCCATTTATTTATTTATTTTCAAAACCAACACATAAATAAAAATTGTCATTTACAATGCCAATAGCTCAAACTTTTCAAAAGGCGAAACCATTGCATTGTAAATGCTTGTTTTTCTAGCTGCCTTAAGAATTCTGGGAGACTTGTATTGCACATCCCTATCTGAGCATTGAAGATCCTACGCTGGTCTTTGGTTTTTTTTAAACGTCTTTTTATTGAAGGTTTTCTCTTTAACTACAGTCAGCACATTATACATTTGTCCTGCATCATGCGTGTGTCAACAATACTAACCAACACCAAATAGTTATGCATTTGTATAAGGACAACGTATGACATGTGAACATGCAGGTTACAGGTGCATCTTTGCCCAGGTATGGTTATGGTTGCCTTGTCAAGGTTTCTTGTTATTTCTATAATTAAGATGTCTATTTAAGTGAACCATAACTGATAACAAAAGATAAAAAAGAAAAGAACGCCATCTTAGGTCGTGGCAGCTATATCGTAGTGCAGGTGTCGAGGAGTATAAAGGTCAATACCCTACCCTGGTCTTCGATAGTATTCAATATTTACCTATGTACTTAAGATATATGATTGTCCTTATGTTCATTTTCTGTAAGATATATATATATATTTTTTTTTTACACATATATATGGTAATAGATAATGAAATCAAATTTGTGTTTATTATTTCCAGTGATTGGATGACGTGTATTTGAAAGCTATGGTACTCGGGTGTAAGAAAGAGATCACTGAGTAGGTACAGTGAATTTCCAAAGGGGACACTTTATGGTTTGTGCTCCCTTCACTCAAGTTTATTTTTATCATATCCCCAATCGGAACCTTTCCTTGTTGCAAGGAGCTACATGGTCCCTCACTTTTTCATACAATGCATTGTTACAAGCACTGCTGCATCAAAGCAAACATTGTCTCTCATGGTCTCTGTTAATGCTGTGGGTGTGTTAATGCGGCATCATAATCCTGGCCATGTTTTTTTTGTATATGAATAAAAAGACATAAAATAAAGCCGGTCCATATATGTTAAGTTTGCCCCTCTGCCCTACAAATGAATGCAACTTTTCGAAACTGTAGCTTGTCTACATCTTGGGTGGGACAACCTAATTCTGTTTTGGAAAAGAGTGCCTTTTCAATTCAGTCATTTGTATTCAGAGCTATTTAACTCCTTGGTGGATGATCAGCTTTTCAATTACTTATTCAGTTTTTCAAGTGTGGTTTATCGATCGTCTGAACATTATTGGAATAGTTGGGTGAAGTCCAATTGTCATAGACTTGGTATAGAGTACAGAGCAAATCAGCCAGGGTTAGATTCATAACTATTTTGAAACGTTTTCATATAACCAATATTTTTTTTACCATGTTATGGGTTTTTGTTTGCAGGCCATAGAGCACACGTTTCATAGAAGAAGCATGATTGTGGCAGATTCTGTCTCACATATAACTCAGCATCTTCAACATCAAGCGCTTCATGCGATTTCTGTGGCCAAGGTATGATCACATATTTGTTAAATATGCTGCCTGTGTTATATGTATGTTAGATAAGCCTATTAAAATAAACATTGTATTTTGATTTAAAGTACACATTCTCCTGTGTGTTGCATACATTAAGGCATCTGAAAGGTTTTCCTTTGGATGTTCTAGTCACTGCTTTAAAGGCAATTATTTACTGGTGCTTCATGCTCCTGATGTCAGCTAAGGATGTTCTGTGACCTAGAGACCATGTGTTGCATTCTGTCTCCCTGTCTCACCTCAGATAGCTGTGAGTCAGTTTACTGAGGAAGGATCAGAAATCAAACAGTATCTAAAAACAGAAGATAGTTTTGAGGCTTAACTTGTGCTCCTTAGACTTCCTGAGTATTTTATCTTGGTGTTTGAGCCTTTCCGATTACCAACAATTTGAATAGTGTCACTACAAATGTTACATGGTTAGTGAATAGGGTACTCTGCTAACTGGTCACATTAATGCTAGTTTTGCAGAATGGTCAGACAACCATTAACAATGCCTATTATTCAAGAACCTAACACAAATTCAGTATTAAAATAGGTGGCTTTGCCAACCTTATTGGAATGGACAGACACCTTTGTTTTGGTCACCTATACAAGCCTGCTTTCCTGCCAATTAATTATATTCATGTTGAAGGTAAGCTGCTTTAGCCAAGTTTATTGGTGGAGGAGATAATGCATTTTGTTTCCTGCCCATCATTTTGAATTCCAGATTAAGCATTTCTTGTTGATGATACTTTTGACAGATTTTTAAAAAAGATTCTATTTGTACTTTTCATTCCCAAATGGTACCATTTGACGTATAAGTGGAGTTTTACCTCACACAATTATTTTTTCAATGTCTTTGTTACATCCTAATTTCCTTTTCTTTTCATCTCGCGCTCTCTCTGTTCCTAGAACATGGAACTGTGTACCTACGTGTACGCTATGCATTCCATGTTCCAGAGCCCTTAGTTTGACTGTTACTGCTTTTGCCTTGTCTGTTTGCGTGTACTTTGCCGCGCTTGCAATAAACTTGTATTTACTTACCACAACGGATCCTTCACATGTGGCGACGACTGGAAGAAGACTTCGCTTGCTACGTGTTTACTGTGGCACAGGTGCAGCGACGTCTTCGAACCTTATCTTTGTGATCCTGATGTGTTTTACACACCGGAACTACTACAATCAATTCTCCTGAACTTTTCTGGCAGTTTGAGGAAAAACCTCATTTTTTTCACTGCTCTGATATCCATTTGGTGGATTTTTCATGTATTTTGGCATTTCGTACTCACTAACTGCCATTTTCTGTCCAACCTCTTTGTGACAACTTTTATAGTTGTTACCTGGTTTCCAAGCTATGTGTCATTCCGTTTCTTGACACCCACCTCGCCCTGTTTTTACTGTTGCCTAGATACGTCACGCTCTCTTCGCCTTGTGTGTCTTCAAAGGAATTTCTCCGGTCTCATTGGCTACGTCCTGCATCATCACGCCGACAGCCATTTTGAGTGAGGAAACGACTTCCTTGTGGTTGGTTACTGTGCTGAGCAACTTAGTTTACGAAGCGTTTTATCTGGAACAATTTTCATTTTGCAGCTCTCACACTCAACGGCCATCAACAAGAGCGTATGTACTAGAAGATAAGTACATCTCTTTTCACTGTTTCTTCATCGCATCGTAATGATTTCTCTTTTGATGCTATACAGGTAGGATTCCTGTTCATACTACGGTGACAGGCTCACCATACTATAACGTTTCACTTTAATCTCTGGATATTTTCGACTCCAGCCTGAGGTGTACGGTGACAGGCACACCATAATTTACTCTTTAATTCTGCAATTGGACAACCTCTATTTCAGCCTGTTTCTCTACTGTGACAGGCACAGCGTAACTATTTGGCTCATTATACTGTTCTTGTGACTTTAACCCTTTATTAGTTTCTTTTCCCACCTGTTTCGTTATGGTTACAAGCACACTTTAACTATTAAATTTTTTTGCTGTTTTATTTGTTATTCTACTTCTATTTATTGGGTATATTACTATTTACCATGCAATACAATTTCTTCAAACCAAATCAAAACCTTGACCTATTCCATGCACAAGGTGGAAAGAGGAGTTTATAACCTATTTGAAGGTCATTAATGGCCAACGCATGTCGGCTGAGAGAAAGAAAAAAATGTCTTCATTGTTTAGGTTCTGAGGGACAAGTAGTGTATTGGACTCTCCCTCCTGTCAGGTCTGGAGGTGATTATAATGTCTACAATGGACTTTTTTGCTCAATGAGAATAGATTTAAACCCACTACTAGTGTTGCCCTTAATAGGTTTAAATTTTACACTAGAGCCCAAGAAGAGGGAGAAAGTTTTCGTGCATTGTCTTTACATTGTAAATTTGGTCTGATCACTGATTTTATTTATTTTATTATTTTCTCCCATCTTCAGTCTTCCTAGTTCTTCTACTTTCAGTAATGTCGGCTATATCAAAAGAGGACGAATTTTCCATTTTTTTTCTTCTTTTCATCCCCATGCTCATCACCACTGTGCCCCCCTTCCCTTCCCCCCTCCTCCCTTGGGAACCCTCCCTGACTACCTATTGGCTGACGCCACTTTGAGCCGCAATCCAATACCCTCCTTCATTATCTATCAGAAGATGAGCACTAACCTCTCCATATCAGGTTGATGTATTCTGTTTTTATTTCCTATAGACTCACTCAACTAATTACTATCCTTACTGATTAACAGAAACTCGCCAACCTCCTCAGGGGAGTCAAAGTTGTACATTTTATTGGCCCTCATCACTTTAAGGTTTGCTGGGAACCTTAACTGAACTTGGGTGCCCAGTTGTCCCAGGGGATCCATCCGTTTGCCCAGCTCCCACCTTCTGTCTTCTGTGACTCTAGATATATCGGACCTTATTCTAAAGGAGATATCCTGAACCTGAATAGTTTTCAGTTTTAGGGCTGCCTCTAAAAGTTTTTCTTTGAGGGAATATGATTGTATGTACACCTGGATTTTCCTAGGCTTCTTCCGACCAGGGTTAAGCCTGAAAGGGTCCCGATGCACTTGCTGAATTTCCGTGTCCCAAACAGAGGTAGAGGCGACTTGAGGGAAGGATTTAGACAAGATCTCCACCACAAATGTTTTAATATTTTCCCCCTCTGCACCCTCCTTTATAGCAAGAATCCGGATGTTATTCCGTCTTGAACTATTTTCCATCCTTTCTAATCTGTCCTATAAATCCTTTTCCCTTGACTTAAGCCTATCTAGTTTGTGAGAGTGATCTTGTACATCTTTCCCTAGTTCTAAAACTTTATTTTCCAAATCTTCGGTGCGTTTTGTTAATACTGATAAGTTCTCCTTCAAGCTACTACATGTATCTTGGATTTTTTTCGGGTTGGCTTCTGAATTAGCGAATTGATCTTTTGTCTCTAGGGAGAGTTGACTCAGTAGGCCCTTCACAGCTTCTAGGCCTGAAATATCTTTAGCACCCTCTTTAGCTGGCTTGTCTCAGATCTGGTCGGTCCTTTCTGCCATTTTAGGATCCCCAGGTTCCGGGTTGGAAGAGATGATTGAATCTCTCAGGGGTGAGAACCTGTTCGAGACAGAGATAGCTGGAGAACTAGCTAATTGTGTAGTTGGAATATTTTATGACATAACCTCTGCCTCTTTGGGAGGTTCCATGTTACACTGTATATTACCCTGTGAATTCAGCTTGAAGTAAGACTTTAGTGATGAGGTCAATCTAGGGGCTAGTGGGACTGGTCTCTTTTTCCTTTCTTTTACAGGAGTGCTCTTCCCTATCTTAGTAGGGGGGTTCCTGTTCTTCTTTTTACCTACCTTGAGGGCTAATGGTTGTCCTGCTTGTGCCTCTATCTGGGAAACCACTGCTTTACCAAGAAAGTTACTAGATCGTAGTTTATATCTTCTTCCCAGTATTGCTTCCCTGTCTGTTTTTTCCACTGAGTCTTTCCCCTTAGGTAGGTCTTGCCGGCTCACTCTCTAACTCACTCCCTTTACCTGTCGGTATTCTATTCATTTAAGGCGGGGAGACTGTATCCATGTACGCTGTGCTCATGCCATGCTTTTGGCTTACCTCCTTAGTCAGCTTTGTTTGCTCTATCAGTTCTCTGTCAGTTGCGGCCGTCCCCCAAACTGCTTCCTCGGCTCTTCGTGACTCTCCTTGGAAGCCACATGTGTTGAGTCTGCCCTGCGTGAACCCGGAGCTGAAACTGGCCTCACCGAGGCGGGGAAAGGTGCAGAGTGCAGCTCGAGATTCTTCGAGTGCACTAGCCGCCCTGAAAATCGCAGGGCCAACACACATCCAGCCACAACTCCCCAAACTGGGGAAAAGGAGAAAAAATAAAAAGAGAAAACGCAGAGCAAAAGCTCGTCGCCAGCAACCGTTAATGGTAACATTTGCCACCACCGCCGTCCCACTGCCGAACAGACACCAGCGAGTGCAGTCCCGAGACAAAACAAAAGAAGGTAAGTAGGTTCGTAAGCATGCAGAGAGGCTAATAGCACAATTAATCCATTATAATGCGGGTGGTGATGAGCGACTCTCGGCCAGCTCGCTAGCTAGCTGCCATGTTTCCCCGTGGGCGTGCCCCCGTTCTGATCACTGATGACTGCTGAGATGATCAGGGATTAAATCATTGTTCATGTGAGAAGTAAAAAAGTTTAGGAGCAGCTTTGGATAATGGGCGATCCTAACTTGGAGGCTGCCATCTGCACTGCCAAGGCTTTGGAACAATCGGAAAAATGGATGAAGTCCCTCAACAAAGAAGTTAAGGATCCTATTTCAAGTGACGTGAGCAGTGTCACTCCTAGCACTTCTAAAGGCCCATACAATTCTAATTCCAGCTTCAAGAATAACTCTAATCCTAAAGATTTTTACTGCTATAGGTGTGGTAATCCCAGTCACTTAGCCTCTTTTCCACGTTGTCCTGCCATTGGGAAAGATATTGTAAGTGTGGACGTTTGGGCCATTTTTATAAAATGTGCAAAGATACAAATACAAAGAAAAGTACTTCTTTCTTTTCTTCTTCCAGTTACTCCAAATGAAAAATCTCTTGTGCTTCTCTTGAGCCGACATTTGGAGGTGATGTCCAGTGTGATTTAGAGACTGGAATTGTAGTTTCTATTCTTGACTCATATGGTGTTTTCAAGGCTGACGCAATTGGTCCACCTAAATGTCTTGTTTATATTCTTGGAACGAATCTTGAACTTATGGCGGACTCTGGGTCACCTTGGACCATCATCACAGAACAATATTGTACGGAGTCCTTTGGGAACTTACTTGATTTGAGTTCCTACTTGTGAGAAAGTGGCTCTGTATATACTGTTCCCAAATAGGTACAGTGTGCACAGAGTCCACAGACCCCAGAGGTTTGGCAGAGGCTAAAGTTAGATATAACTTTACTCTCTAAAGTGGTAGCTTGGTCGAGCAGTAAGGCAGTATCAGAGGACAGTGTAAAGCATTTGTTGTACACACTCAGTCAGCAAATGGTGTCACATACTCATAAGCTGGACTGCAAGCCAATGGCTTGTTTAAAACAAATGTTTACTTGTTTTATTTTAGAACCAACAATATGTTTCAAAATATACTTTAAAAAGGGTCCTCGATGTGGGTTGAAGTTTCCCCACATCGATCTCCATGAGGTGTGCAACCATTGCCTCTCACCAGAGCACGAGGCCAGAGACTGTTCCGTTTGTGCCTCTTTGTGCTCCAAGAAGACGATATGGGACCGACGAGCTCAAAGAAAAATGGCTCGCTCGTCAACTTCGATCCCAGACGATATCTTCGAAGAGGGCGTCAACGTCCCAGAGCAACAGCAGGAACATGGAATCAACTGCAACTCTGAGGCCGAAGTTTTTTTTTGTTTTTTTTTTAAACAGGTCTTTATTGAAGTTTTTTCTTTTTCACATTTATGATCAACCCACCCCGCCTCCCCCACCACCCCACACCCATACAGGCAATTTTGAATTAAAAAAATCAATATTCACTGTGGTTAACCGAAGGAAATACAGTACAGTTTCAAGAAAACAATGATAATCTTGTTTAGTAATTACAGTCATTACTAGAAGGTACATTCTATCCAATGCATAAGAGGATACCATATTTCTAATCCTTTCTTTTTTTTGTTCATACCCTTCCTGCAATAAATTGCTGTTTCCAAGCTATATGTTGCTAATAATCGTGCCCGCCATTGCTGAAATGTTGGTGGATATGGGTCTAGCCAAGCTGATGCCAGACAAATTGCGATTCTCCTATTTACATGACCAGAGAATCTGGATTTCATTAAAGACACGGAGGCTAACATTATGCATACAACTTTTAATGCAGTCCAAGCATAGCCGCATATGTCACAAAGCAAAAGTTCCAACTTAGAATACATATGAATCAACAATAGCATGAATCACTAGGCAATCAGCCTCTTTTAAATGTGGTGACAATGAAAAAGGAAAAGTCCAAACAAATCCAATGAAACATCAAACTTGAAGAAGGATGACGGAAGAAAACACCATCCACGATTGATCCACAGGTGTGAAATCAAGAAGACAAGTTATCTGCAAGGCAAAGAAAGGTTGTTAATAAATCCCAATAAAAGTATTAAGGACAAGAATAATAAACAATCATCTAAATAACAATTCCTGACAAAGGAAAGGATGTAAGTAATCCTGCAAAGGAAAATAATGTTTGTTTGTAAGTAAAAAATTCAAATAAGCATATCATAACATATATTATATATATATTTTATCATTTAATCAACCACCCAGGGAAGGGTGGGAGGGATAATGTTAGCCTCCGTGTCTTTAATGAAATCCAGATTCTCTGGTCATGTAAATAGGAGAATCGCAATTTCATTACAAGACCGGAGGCTACCATTATGCATGTTGGTAGCCATGTAAATCAACATCAGACATGTGAGAAACAGGTTTGCAATAATGATGAGCAAAGGTTCTAGAATTAGACCAATCAGCAGCCTTTAGAATATCATCTAACTTACCACCTGAGCAGAATGACTTACTGGCCATTGCGCCTCTAATAGAATGTGGTTTAAAAATATTCAGATTGATTCCAGGAAGTTTCATGACTGTTTTAACCCATCCAGCAATAGAGCTAGAAGAAATTCCTTTATGGGGTTTAACAAAAGAGAGGAGTAACTGAGATACATTCAAAGGACGAAGAGAGTTCATTCTCACATCATATTCTTTCATACATTGAACAACACAGAGTTTAGTGCAAGTATCAAAACGGGGATAGAAAATAGAATCTGACATGGTTTTAGTTCTTCTATGTATTTCAAATTTGACTCCAAACATATCGTAAGATCTAAAAGAAATATCTAGAGCTTTAACATCAGAGACTCTAATGCATGAAATTAAGCAAAGAAGAGTAGCTAATTTGATAGAAAGATTCTTCCTGCTGAGAAGAGAATTAACTGGCCAAGAACAAAAAAGGTCAAGAATTAAATTAACATCCCGAAGAGATTGATAGCTAGGTTGAGGAGGTCTTCTAAGTCTGATACTTTTAAGTATTCTACAAATATTAGGATTTTTACCTACCGTTTTATTGTTAATTAGAGAATGTCCTGCAGAAATAGCTGATCTAAAACAATTGAGAGATCTGCAACTTGAACCTCTATCGAATTGTTCTCCAAGAGAAAATTAACTATATCAACAATAGGTGCCTCCACGGGATCCAAGTCCCTTTCCAAGCACCAACGTGACCAGACTTTCCAAATGTTGTTGTACCCGTAATGTGTTCCAGGGGCCCATGACTCTCCAAGGAGAGTTGAAGCTGTTGACGAAAGTCTAGCGAGATCGTTAGACTTGGGATGGCCAAAAAGGAGTTACTAGGACAATTGAGGATCGTTCTTGTCTCACTTTCTGAAGGAGTCTCTGGATCATTGCAAATGGAGGGAAGGCATAAGCGTTGATCCCTACCCAAGGTTGGAGAAAGGCATTCACTGCTAGAGCACCAGGATCGGGCATCCAGCTGAAATAAGATATCAATTGGGTAGTCCATCTGCTCGCAAATAAATCTATTTGGGATGGGCCCCAGAAATGATTGAGGGAGTTGAAAACAGAAGTGTTGAGCTTCCAGTCGCTGTAATCCAAGATGAATCTTGAATTCCAATCTGCGCAAAGATTGGATTTCCCTGGAATGTATTCTGCTCTCAGAGAGATTTTGTGTTCTAGGCAGAAAAACCAAAGCTTCTTTGCTAGAATGGAGAGGTCTTCTGACTTGGTCCCTCCTAGACGGTTTATGTAAGCAACGGCAGACATATTGTCCATTTTCAATATGACTGATCTTCCTTGAAGAAAGCGTTTGAAGCTCATTAGAGCATAAAGTCCTGCAGTTAATTCTAGATAATTGATGTGGTGCAGGGACTCTTGTTGGGACCAAATTCCTCCAGTGTTCTGGTTCTGTAGACAAGCACCCCAGCCATGAAGGCTGGCATCCCATTCTAGAATAAAATCTGGTGCTGAACCAAAGATCGCTCTCCCATTCCATGCATCTAGATTGTCTAAACACCATGTTAAGTTCTAAGATTGCATCTGGGTTTAAGGAAATTCGATCTCCGTACCAAAGACCTGACCTGAGAGCTCTTGCTTTTATTCTCTGAAGGGCTCGATAATTCAGTGGTCCCGGAAAAATGGCCTGAATGGAGGAAGATAGAAGGCCTAGAAGTCTTGCTAGTTCTCTTAGGGAGAGATTTTCTTGTTTCAATACATGTCTTATCTCCTTTATTATTTTGGCAATCTTCTTGGGAGGGAGAAGGAGAAGACATTCTGTTGTGTCTACTGTAAAGCCCAGGAACTCCATCTTCTTTGAGGGGACTAGAATGGATTTTTCCCAGTTTATGATAAAACCCAGACTTTCTAAGAGGTCTATAACTGTCTTCAGATCTTTGATGATTTGAGCATAGTCTTGAGAAAGAATCAGGATGTCGTCTAAGTAAATGATGAGACAAATCCCTTTTTCTCTTAGACATGAGGCAACTGCTCTCATTACCTTGGTGAAACACCATGGGGCTGAAGAGAGGCCGAAGGGGAGAGCCTGAAATTGAAAGAGATGGTTTTTCCAAATGAACTGAAGCAAGGGTTGGTGTTCCTTTGTCATGGGAATTGTAAAGTAGGCGTCCGTCAGATCTAATTTGACTAGCCAGTCTCCTTCTAGTAAGAGGTCTCTGAGAAGATGGATGCCCTCCATCTTGAAATGACGGTAGACAAGGAATTTGTTGAGTTCCATGAGATTTATAACCGGTCTCCAAACCTTGTCTTTCTTTTCCACAAGGAAGAGAGTACTTATGAATGTCATAAATTCCTTGGGTACCTCTAGAATTGCTCCTTTTTTTTTTTAGCATTGAGGAAATTTCTTCTTCTATGATTTTTTCTTGATCTAGTGTAAGGGGTGTCGGTCTTGGAAGAGAGTACTGTATTGGAGTCTTGGTGAAATCTATACAAAAACCTTGAACGGTGTTCAGAACCCAGGGATCTTGTGTGATAATTTTCCAATTGTGGTAAAAGAATCTTAGTCTGCCACATACTTTTGGATTCAAAGAAAGGGAAGGGGAAGGAGTACTCACTTGAGGGGTGGAGTCAGCAGGTGCTCCTTGTGCTCGGAATTCTCTGGAGCGGAAACCTCTTCCTCTGGGTGGATAAAACTGTGGTTAGTTGGGTGGTTGGTACCCTGTACCAAAATTGCCTCTGTTTCTTGGGAAGGGGCGTCGATTAAAGCGGCCGGAAGATTGCCCCCTTCTTCCAGCCCTTCCAAAAAGGTTGCTGTTGTAGTTAAAAACTTTTTTCATGTTTTGATGCGCTCTATCTAAAGCGGTAAAGGTTGATACATATTAAAACTTCTCCAAAAAGTAAACCTTTTGGATTAATGGAGGTTTCTTTTTCAGCCATATCGATTAATTTTGGACTAATTTTATTGAGGACTACTCTTCTTCTTTCACAATTAAGTCCTGCGTTGGCATTTCCTAAGAGGACAAGTGCTCTTTGGCTCCATCCTCGAATGGAGTGTGTGTCAAGAGGGGAACCATTAAGGTAACTCTCCTCAGCTGCGTCGATTATTTTAGTAAGTGGACCTAGGATGTCGAGAAGTTTATCTTGGCAGAGCTTAAGCGACCTTTCCAAGCCTTTGCGTGGGTCTCTTCTTAATTTAAAAAGATAAGTAATTAGTTCCGGATCAAGGTTAGGAGTTTGACAGACTTTACCTTCAATTGAAAGTCTGGTGCATTCTGCCCTCAAAAGATTGCAAGTTTCCCTTTCTAAAGGGTTCTAATCCATTTAGATATGAATTTAGAAACGTGCTCATGTGGAGTCCACTCTGAGCTTCTAGGATGTTTAATGTTAAAAGGGGAGAACATTTCTTCCCCTAAACGGTCCAAGATACTATCTTTAGAAGATGAAGGACCATTGTCGTCATTCAAGAGAAAGGAATCAATATCTTGATCGTCCTCATCTAGGTCAAGAATATATTTGTCAGGAAATTCTGAGCCATCAATATCACTTGGATCATTATCTAGAGCACTTTGGTGAATTGTGCCGCGAGGGACACCCATCAAATTTGTGCCGCTAAGGACACCTTTCAGATTTGTGCCGCTAAGGACACCTTTCAGATTTGTGCCGCTAAGGACACCTTTCAGATTTGTGCCGCGAGGGACACCTGAGGCAAATGAGGTGCGAGGACCTCCTGTAAAATTTGAGGTGCTACGACCTCCCGTGCTCTCTGGGGTATAATCAATATTATTACTTTTTTTTATGCCTCTTACCCCTTTTTTCGGTGAGATCATTAATCTCAGCTATGTCCAAGTCAGATAGGTCATCATTATCATGGATCAAGGGTCTCTTAGATGACATAACTTGGGAGAGAGTAGAAAACATACATGATCTCATCTCCTTGTGGATAAGTTTTTTGATGGCATCATTATTAAAATCAGATTCAACAGTAATACTGTGAATTGAATCAGAATCTGACTCAGACATATTTTGAATTGAAAAAATAAATATATAAGAATGTCTGAAGCTTATATAGAATTCTTAACCTTTCTCTATAAACTTTCTATATATGTACAGCCTTTTTTTTATATGTTTATAGTAATCTTTTCAATATATATATATCCTCTCCCTTTTTAAAATTTTTATTTTTATTTTTTAATATTACCTTCAAATTACTTTGTAAATATCAATCCTAATAGACTGATTATGGGAGGGAGGCGAGGGTAACACGGATAAATAATTAGATAAATTCACAAAGCGTCGTACCTCACAAGGTTTTGACAAAGTCTAAGGTATTGGGCACAATTATGAACGTCTGGGAGATTGTTCTGAAAATAAAAGCGGGTCACTGTGTTTTTTGAATAATTTGCGCGCGAGAGGAAAGAATTATAACTTTAAAATAAAGACAACTACAGGAAAGGAAAGCGGAAGCCAACCTCCGTAAATTGGAGGTTGGGGGTCTGGGTATAAGGAGTAAAAAAGTGTTACTCTACCTTATAAGATGGTATATAAAGCAGGTACATTGTATATATATATAAATATTACTCCTGTAGGGATTAAGGGGTTAATCAGTATATAGTAACAAATATAGATTAATAATAAAATACAAGTCTTAAACATGAAATTACAATATTATAAAGAGCTAAGTAAGGAGGTGACTTATCTTGCTTGGAGCCGCATTTAAAAGAGGCTGATTGCCTAGTGATTCATGCTATTGTTGATTCATATGTATTCTAAGTTGGAACTTTTGCTTTGTGACATATGCGGCTATGCTTGGACTGCATTAAAAGTTGTATGCATAATGGTAGCCTCCGGTCTTGTAATGAAATTCTAAATACTGCCATTGAGACAAACAAGAGTCCCTTCATTGTTTCTGGTCGAGTATCGCTGTCTAGACCCAATATTATTTCAGCAGTTGA
The DNA here is from genome assembly GCF_964261635.1 of Lissotriton helveticus. Taxonomy (NCBI): domain Eukaryota; kingdom Metazoa; phylum Chordata; class Amphibia; order Caudata; family Salamandridae; genus Lissotriton; species Lissotriton helveticus. The sequence continues at coordinate 831,277,004 of NC_136057.1, read as the reverse complement.
TATCTCTATCTCTGTCCCAAAAATTTCTGAAAGAAAAGTAGAGATTTCATGTCTGATGGTACTAAGTGTTCGACATGTGGCGAACATATGTATTAAATCTGCTTCGGGTATCGCGCATCTAGGGCATAGTGTCCCTTTGCCTGTGCTCCATTTGGCGATTCTAGAGGGGGTATAGTACAATTGAAAAAAGGTTTTGTAGAATTGGGCTTGCAATTTTGTGGACATTAATAGCGATTGGTAAAGTCCGAATGCTTTGTGTATTGAGGTCACTGAAGTACCTAATTGGTTCTGCCAGTTATGGACATGTTTGTCCAAGTCGTCGGGAATACCAGTAATTAAAGTTTTATATATTTCCCCAATCTTAACTCTGTTGTTTTGAACCACTGTTTTGATTAATTGGATTTTCTGGAATGCCACACTGCCACCCACTTTTTTCATAATAAAATCCCTAATTTGTAGATATTTGAAAAAATCTCGATATTCTAAACCAAATTTGTTTCTTAGGGATACAAAGGAGCTAAAGCCCGTTGAGTCATAGAGTGAGCCAATTTGAGTAATGCCCGTCTGACCCACCGTGTCATACAAGTATCTCCAAATATCTCTGGGAGGTTATTATTTTTATGGAAGGTTGTGTAATAAGAGAACCTACCTATCCCCAAGAGTTTACGAACGTGGTTCCAGGCAATGTAGATACCTATAAGGATTTTGAAGCTAACCTTTTTAAAATGACAATCATAAGTCAATCGCCACAAATGTTCTCCCGCGTCGTTACCAAGGATTAGTTCCTGTGGAGTTGGAACCGACCCCATTAACTTAGGCTCCTGGTTTGAAGTTAACAACAATCTACTATATTTGAGAATTGTAGCCCACCAATAAATTTTGAAGTTAGGTAATGCAAGACCTCCTCTATCTTTTGGTAGGGTGGTGTATCTATAAGTGTCCAGATTGCGCTCCACGGGATCCGATTGATGCTTACAATGTTCCACCTCCAAACGTCACAATGCCTCTTGTAGAAACACACAGAGGGATTGAGCCATTAGGCGAGGGATAAAAAGAACAGGGAAGGGAAAGGGAAGGGCCAGCAGGGAAGGGATATTCCTGTAACGACAAAATCAAAGTACTTAGACATGCAGTCCTAAACAAAATGGCTACTCTCATATGATCTCGCTAAAGAAGGGTGTATACCTTGTGAATATGTCAGATACACTTCTCTGGCAACACGTCTCCTCTATCGCCTCCTGTCACCTCAAATACCTATCGGAACACAAAGGCAGGTCAGAAACAAACATACACCCATGAGCACACACACACACCAGTAGCTAAATCCCTGTAGGTTGCATACCATGACAACAGGCGAGAGACGCTATAACTGGATTCAAATAAAGTACAGCACTCTGCTGTTTAAGGAAAAGTAAATAGATCCACAAGAAAAGATGGTGAGCAAAGGCTTTCTTTGTTAACAGAAAACGGTAGTGCGTGGGAAGCAAGAACCACAACACTCCGCTCTGTGATCAACTGTTCACGAAATAAAGGGCAGGGTACGGCGACGCGTAGTTTCGACCACCACAGCGCCCCTCAATATTGTCACTCAAAGAGTCTTTCCTTTCCGCACAACGAAACCAAGAGTTGTTTTAGTTATAATAAACCCCTCCGAAGTTAACTCCACTCCGAGGAGTTCTGGAAACGGAAACGCGTGGCGGACTACCACCGCGCTCCGCTCTTGCAAAGCCTGGAGCAGGGTGGCGCAGCAAGACGCTACCGCCCGCAGACGAGGCAATCTTACAGTACAGATCCTACCTGGATCAAGAACGCCGATAACCTCCGGCTTCACTTCTCTGCTCGCCGAGCAGCCGCGGCATGCAGCGACTCCCGACCTCCTCTCAAGCGACTCGAAAAACCAAACGAATTACACGCAACAGGACGCTCAAGTACTTCCCCTCACCGAGGAGTCTGGGAGATGTAGTCCAACTCCCGTGGCAGCGTAATGTCCATTTCGCAGTTTGTTTTCCCCTCTTGCATGCACGGACGATGCAGGCGCAACACCTGAGAACCTGACAATAAGCTCTGCGCGTTCTGCCATACCCCCAAATAAATCGAGAAAAAATTCTGTCTATTTCTTTAAAGATCGATGGGTCAAAGTTTAAACAAATTGTTCTAAAAAAATATAAAAATTTGGGAAAGAATAGCATTTTAATTAGATTGCATCTTCCGATAATTGTTAAATGTAGATCATGCAATCTACTTAAGCTTTTCTCTGTTTGTTTCAAGAGCAGGTTCAAGTTAAGTTTAACCAGATTGTCTAGTTTTGAGGTACATGGAATCGACAGCAACTCTGAGGCCGAAGTTTCAGACGTCAAGGATATCACTACGGTCACACCCTCGCCCCCGGGTGCACGCTGAGACACTGCTTCCCATTCCCCGCCTTCGAGCTTGGCAAAGAAGCCTAATAAACCTTTAGGCGACTCGGGATCAAGTCAGCCTACCCCTAGTGCCGGCGCAACCTACTACCAAAAAAGAAAGCATCGTCTTCCTCCACGCCAGCTGCTTTCACATCTAAGCACTCTGCGGCGAAGACTTGCACCGGCTCCTCAACACCAAAAACACACTCGGAGGCGAGCAAGAAATTGCCACCGACTCCCAAGCTTTGGAGCTGAAAAAACCCTCGGAGCTGACAAAACCATCGAAGCCGAAAAAACCATTGGATCCAAGAAAACCACCGTAGCCGAAAAAGACAAATGTTCCACCGGCTAACGGCACTGCTAAAGAACATGTTTCAAAGCCGAAACATCCTCACAGCTCGACGCCGAAAAAGCCCTCGGCACCAAAAGATCTACCTCCCACAGAGGACTTGTTCCATCCAGACCCTACACAAAAGACTCTGGTTAAAGATCTAAAAACTGGTCGACTAACTCTTAGTTCTAAAAAACTACCATTGGACACGCCTGCACCTGCTCCTCATCCAAAGAAAAAGGACATTGCGACCTCTTCTTTAAGGATACCTTCTCCTCCACCTCCTATCCCTTCACTACCTCGTCCCCTACCACATAACTCCCCTACACCATCTCCTACTCCGTTAGCAGACGATGATAACAGGGATGACACCTCTGATGACACAGGGGGTGGTGCAGACAGTGAGCCACCAGATCATTCCAGTCCTCCTGGCTCACCTGACCCGTGGGACGATTATAGCACCCCAGATGTCCCTAACATCCCACAAGACGATATATATCCCTCCAGGCCTTCCCCACCAGAGGACACTATAGGATTTAACTAACTAGTACATAGGGCTGCCCAATACCATGGGGTTGACCTACATACTGACCCAGTAGAAGAAGACTTCCTCCTTGATACCTTTAAAAATGCACAAAGGTCCACTTCGACTTTACCCATGCTTAAAGGTGTTATTAAGCATGCGCGAGAAGCCGTTAAAGACCCAGTTAGGGCTCGAATCATCAACCCCCGAATTGAGAAAAAATATAAGGCTGTCCCTTCAGATCCAGCCTACATTAAAGGGCCTGCACCATTAGACTCCATTGTAGTCTCTAATGCACACAAAAGAGCAAATTTACAAATATCAGGCGAGGCTCCCCCACCAGATAAACAATCTAAGGTCCTTGACGCATCAGGTAAAAGAAGAGCGTCACAGGCAGCAAACATTTGGCGTATTGCCAATACTCAAGCGTTACTGGCAAGATACAACAGAGCACATTATGATGAATTAGAATCAGTAATGCAGCACCTTCCAGGTAAATACAAAAACAGGGCACATGAGCTTATACAAGAGGGTAAAAACATCACAAATACCTCTATATGTTGTGCACTAGATGCAGCAGATACTGCTTCAAGGGCAATTAATACCAGTGTCGTGTTGTGTAGACATGCTTGGTTACACATTTCAGGTTTTAAACCTGAATTATAAAGTGTCATCCGCAACCAACCCTTTGATGAGCAACACTTATTTGGGCCTAATGTGGACGTATCTCTGGAAAAAATGAAAAAAGATACCAACACAGCTAAATCTATGGGAGCCTTGCAGTCGCAAGCTCCCAGACGCTCCTTTCGCTGCTCATCTTACAGAAGCACCACCAGGGGATACTCCTCAGACAGTCCCTCTACTTCTTACAAACCCCCTACACAATCCACCTACACTAGGGTCTACCAAAGAGGTGGTTACAGAGGTAACAATAAGGACAGAGGCTAAACCAACAACTCCCGCTCTGCCTCCACCCCTGCCCAATGACTTCCCTTCCTTCCCCCAACGCATTCCACTCCAGTTGGGGGAAGACCACAATTCCTACCAGTCTGGACCAACATCACATCAGACAGGTGGGTGCAACAAATAATTCAATCAGGTTACTGTCTCGAACGAACATCTACCCCACCAAACATACCACCCAAACAGCGTCCAATGTCACAGGAAGATTTGATACTACGCAGGCAAGAGGTAACATCCCTCCTACAAAAAATCGCAATAGAACCCGTTCCATTGTATCAGCAAAACAGAGGAGTTTACTCCCTGTACTTTCTCATTCCAAAAAAGGACGGATCTCTAATGCCCATTCTCGACCTCAGACCACTGAACCTGTACATACAATCAGACCACTTCCATATGATCACACTCCAGCAGGTTCTTCCTCTCCTTTTACAAAATGACTTCCTTTCCACTATAGGTCTCAAGGACTCATATTTCCACATTCCCATTCACACAGCTCACATAAAGTACCTCAGATTTGTACTAGACGATCAGCACTATCAATTCAAAGTACTCCCATTCGGGGTCACAACAGCACCAAGAGTGTTTACCAAGTGCCTTGCAGTAGTGGCAGCGCACTTAAGAAGACAGCGTATTGACGTCTTCCCATATCTCGACGACTGGCTCATAAAAGCCAGCTCATACAGTCAGTGTGTACAACACACTCACACCACCATACAATTACTCCACGACTTGGGGTTCACAGTAAACCACACCAAGTCCCACCTACACCCGTCCCACGTACAACAGTACCTAGGTGCCACAGTAAACACCTCCACAGCGCTAGCTTATCCATCTCCTGCCAGGATAACAAATATGCAAGCTCTTCTAACCAAACTCCAACCGCAACATTCTCTTCCAGCTCGAGTGTTTATGTAACTCATAGTCATGATGGCCTCTTGCATATTCCTAGTGCCTTATGCAAAACTACAAATGCGTCCTCTTCAAGAGGGCCTAGCACGACAATGGAACCAGGCTCAGGGGCAATTAACAGTCCTGGTGTTGGTAGAGAGTCGAACGCACCGCTCTCTACAATGGTGGAACACCAAAAACCTTTCCAAAGGGCGACCGTTCCTCGAGCCAGTTCCTCAGATAGTCATGACCGCGGACGCATCGCTCTCCGGCTGGGAAGCCCACCTACTGCAGCACACCATGCAAGGAAGGTGGACACCGCAGCAAAAGTTACTCCACATCAACCACCTGGAGTTACTAGCCATTTTTCTAGCCCTAAAAGCATTCCAAAAGCACATATCGGGCAAAGCTGTCTTAGTCCGCACGGACAGTATGACAGCCATGTACTACATAAACAAACAAAGAGAGACACACTCTCTGCAACTCTCTCAGTTAGCGCAGAAGATATGGAAATGGGCTATACCTCGGAGCATCTGCCTTTTAGCCCAACATGTTCCAGGGGTACAAAACACCATGGCCGATCTGTTGAGCCGACAGACATAACAGATCCACGAGTGGGAACTTCATCCACAAGTTCCTCACCTATTTGAGATGTGGGGACAACCTCAGATAGACCTCTTTGCCACCCACAAAAACGCCAAATGCCCAAGCTTCGCCGCCAGGTATCCACACCCGCTGTCCAAAGGCAATGCGATATGGATGAACTGGTCCGGCAAATTTGCGTACACTTTTCCTCCTCTCCCACTGCTTCCACTAGTGGTGCGCAAACTTCAGCAACATTCCCTCACTCTCATTCTAGTTGCTCCAACTTGGGCCAGACAACGGTGGTACACCACACTGCTGTAGTTTTCTGTGGTACTGCACCAAAAGTTACGCTGTCTCCACGCTTCCTAACCCAGAACCATGGAGAGATCAGACACCCGGACCCAGCTCAGCTCAACCTAGCTATCTGGCTCCTGCAGTCCGAGAGTTCGGTTATCTTAACCTTCCTCCTGACTGTATGAACGTCATTAAAGATGCTAGACGTCCCACCACTAGAGCATGTATGCAGCCAAGAGGAAGCGTTTTGTAATATACTGCCATAACAACGACATCAATCCTCTAGACCTGTCTATTCAACACATCATAGGATACTTATTACACCTCCAAAGATGTAACCTAGCGTACACATCTATTAGACTGCATCTTGCTGCCATTGCAGCATACCTGCAAATTAGACAACATCTATTACTCTTTAGAGTACCTGCATTAAATGCTTTTATGGAGGGCCTCAAAAGAATAATTCCTCCCAGAGCACCACCTTCACCTGTGTGGAATTTAAACATTGATCTCACACGGTAAATGGGACCTCCATTTGAACCTTTACATAAATGTGAGTTGCAATTCTTAACCTGGAAAGTTGCTTTCCCGGTAGCTATTACTTCTCTAAGAAGAGTTAGTGAGCTACAAGCATTAACCATTCAAGAACCTTTTCGGCAAATGCATCATAATAAGGTTGTTCTCCGTAGCAATCCTAAATTCCTTCCAAAAGTCATTTCACCCCTCCATCTCAATCAATCTGTAGAGCTGCTAGTATTCTTTTCGCAGCCACAGACCGGCGCGGAAAGAACTCTTCATACTCTAGATGTCAAAAGAGCATTGCTTTACTACATTGAAAGAACACAATCCTTTCGTAAAAGCAAACAACTTTTTGTGTCTTTCTCACCACCACAGAGGTAACCCCATATCAAAATCGGGGATAGCTAGGTGGATTGTCAAATGTATACAAATTTGCTACCACAAAGCTAAACATACATTATCTATTCCTTCTAAAGCCCACTCTACTAGAAAGATAGGGGCTTCAATGGCATTTTTAGGGAACATTCCCCTAGATGACATATGCAAAGCAGCCACATGGTCTACACCGCACACATTCACAAAACACTATTGTGTAGATATGCAAACCAAACAACAAGCTACCGTGGTCCAGGTTGTACTCAAAACACTGTTTCAAACTACTGCAACAGATACGGGTGGTCACCGCTAAGAGTGGGTACTGCTATACAATCTATTCACAGTGTGTAATCTGCATCTCAAATGCCTCGAACGGAAAATGCTACTTACCAGTATGCATCTGTTCTTGACATGTAGAGCTGCAGAGTTACACACGCCCACCCACCTCCCCGGCTACCTTTATCTGTTCCAGTATTATCTTAATTAGATACAGCTTACATGAGCATCCTTCCTGTTTCTTACAAACTCCATCAGTTCCCTACTGGCGAAAAACAATCTAAGGATGGAGCTGATGCCCTTGCGCACTATTGTCCAAAGGAGGAGTCACCTATCCCGTGACTTGCAAAGACTTTTCAGGACAAAAACAACTGCAGACATCCAGGCCCAACAGTAGGTGGCGATCTATGCACAGTGTGTAACTCTGCAGCTCTACATGCCAAGAACACATGCATACTGGTAAGTAGCATTTTCCTTCTCAGATTGAGTTACTTTCAGATAAATACTTTCAATAGACAATAGACTTTGGAATAGGATAGTTACAGTTGTTGCCATAGGCAACACAATTTCAAACACTATAACACATTGAGCTCAATGGGAATTTCTAAAAGAAGGCAATAGATTACTTCTAGGATTACTTTTCTTACTGCAGGACTGGATCCTAGATTCAGTCCTGGGACATGCACTGTAAACAGTTGAGCAAAATCGATTAAGTCACAGTAGTGATATTTAAGCAATATTTTGGTATTTTAAAAGTTGACAGAAGAAATTTCACAGAAAAACACTGATTTCCTATGGAAGAAATTCACTTAGCAGGTAAGTGGGGTTATGGTTACTTTTTCTAACTCAGGGATGGATCCTAGATCCAGCACTGGTGCACCACCTGTAAACAGTTGAAAGATTGTGTTTTTGTTATACCAGCGATTTTTAACGAATATTTGTAAGTTTGCAAAATCGACACGTAGAAACTTTTTCAGCAAAAACCAGGCAATGTTATCCTATGGAAGGAAATTCAAATTGCAGGTAAAGTATGTTCTCGTTACTTTTGTAATCCAGGGCTGGACTCCTAGGTTCAGCACTGGGACATCTATTTAAAACAGGTAAGTAATTACTGTTTTATAGTTGGCACGATTTTGAAAGGATATTTGTAGTTTGCAAAAATCGGCACTCGAAGAAATTTCCCAGAAAACGAGTCATTGGTTTCCCATGGGAGAAAATTGAGTTAGCGGTATGTACGGTTGTAATTACTTTTCAGGGTCAGTGCTGGGCACCAAGATCCAGCACTGGGATCTCTCCTGATAACAGTGAGTATTTTCGTTTTCGTATTTCGGCTGATTTTAGATGAATATTTTAATGTTTCAAAACTCCACACTTAGAAGAATTTCCAAGTGAAACCAGTCAATGTTACCCTATGGAAGAACAGTGAGTAATCATCTTTTGGGTAAGTACTGCACTGGCAGAGTTAAGGTTCTGGGCATAGATTCAGGGGTCTCTCAGGGTCAGGTAGGTACAGTTAGTACACCCTCAGCGGCACAGGGGCAGCCGGGTGCAGAGATAGTTAGGCCCAATGTTATCCAATGAGAGGCAGGGGGTCTTCGGTTGGTGGCTGCTGGCTAGCAGGCCACGTGGCTGTGGGAGCTGGGCTCCTGGTCACTTGCTCAGGGCAAATGGGGTAGTGGATTAGGGCAAAGGGTGCACTGCCAGAGGCACTCGTCCGGCTGGGTGCAGGGTGCTTTTGAGCCGTCGGGCGCTCAATGTTATTCAGTGGAGATCTTGAAAAGGGAACAAAGGCTGCAGGCTCGGGGACGGAGATTCTTCAGGAGTGACCAACACTTCGAGGGGTAAGTTGGGAAGCTGGAGGAGGGATTGACACCCAGGAGTTGGGCACAGGAGGCCGCTTTTTAGCATCGGGAAATCTTACCCTCGGCTGGTCGCAGTTGGGGGGGTCCCTGGTTCTGAGGCTGCAGGTATCAGGGTCATCGAGGAGGGTCCTTGGGCACTGGACTTCGGGTCACAATCGCTGGGGGGGAGGTCCTTGTGGTGTTGGTTCTCTCCACCACAGACCAGGCTTGGCGGGTGCAGAGTGTGCAGTGTTCGCGGTTCCGGGCTGATGCCAGAGCTTGTTACTTGCTTTGAACAGTACCACTGCTCGTGAGAGACCCAGGTAGTCGGAGACACAAGGCAGTCAGGTCCTCCGGGGTTTTTCTGGTTGCTGACCACTGAAGATGCTGGGGTTTAGCAAGAGCAGGTTCGAGGGTCGACAGGCCTGTAGGGCTGGAGCCAAATCAATTGGTGTCTTCCTCTTTTTAGCAGCTGCACGGCAGGTCTTCTTGTTTCTTGTTCTTCTTTCTTGTTTCGGAATCTGGATCTCCGGAAGGAAGGTTCAGGGTGCCCCTAAATACTAATTTTAGGGGCGTTACAGGTAGGGCAAGGGCAGGGACCAATAGGTCCCTGTCCTGGAGTGAGTACACCCCTATCCTGCTCCTCCCCTGTGGGAGGGGAGCAGGAGCTTATCTCTGATTGGGCAGGGCCCCCATCCTCAAGATGGGCGGAGCCCGGAGTTGTGCTTCACTTCGCCTCCCCCACCTGAGGGGTGGGGTTGGCAGAGGCTGGCACACCCCTTTCCTTCCTTTGTGTTTCCTGCCTGTCTTCCTGCCAGAGTGGGGGTCAGAACCGGTGGGGGCCAGTTGCTGAGTACAGCAAGAGGCCTGGAAAAGCTCACAGAGGCGACATGCCTTTGAAGCTCCCCCTGCCCTTCCTGGGGGAGGAGACCTAGCACCTTGTCCCAGGATGTGCATGGTTGCAGGCCCAGGAGAGCGGATGTCTCTCTACCCAGGGGTCCAGCAACATGTCTGCTGTGTGGCAGCCTAGGCAGCCTCTCAGTCAGGACACTGGTAGTTGGTTAGGTTTCAGGGGGCATCTCTAAGATGCCCTCTGTAGTGCTTTTTACATTAAATCCCACACTGGCATCAGTGTGGGTTTAATGTGCGGAGAAGTTTGATACCAAACTTCTCAGTCTTCAGTGTAGCCATTATGGTGCTGTGGAGTTCGTAATGACAACCTCCCTGCACCATATACTCTTAATGGCATCACTGCACTTACAGTGCCCAGGAATGGCCCTGAGTACTGTAGGGGCACAGGGATCATGCACCTGTGCCCACACCACTGGAATATGGCCCCCAGCTAGAGAGATGACTGATGTATGCCAGGGCAGTGTGTTTGTGGGCATGGCACACAGGGATGTGTGCCATGTTGACTCTCTGTTTAGTTCTGTACCCAGACAGTCAGCCTGCCTAGGCCGTGTATGGGTGTCAGGGTACAGGGCCCCTAAGGGTGGCACAATAAGTGCTACAGCCCTTAGCGGTCTTGTCTGGTCACAGTGCCCTGGTACAAAGGGGACCATTTATCAAGGGCTGACCTGTGGCCAGAGATGCAAATTAGATTTAGGCTTTAGTGTAGGTTTTAGGAAAGGAACACAGGCCCCGGGTACCTGATTGGCAGGGACCCTGGGCACACCAAGGACAAGTGCATCAGGAATCAGGCAAAAAGTGGGGGGGGGGCTACTGCAACAGAAACCCACTTCCTTACACTTATGCAAACTTGATATTGTAGCACAGAACTTCGATGGCTCCAACATTGACTTTATAGGTTGCAAAGAAGTGTTAATTGAATTTAAAGAAAGCAGTGCTTTTATTAAGCTCTATGTGGCCCTCAAAGGTGTAAATGTGTTAGGGTGAAGTGACCAGGCCAAGTTAGGCTTCGTGTTGAATCCCAGGGAGAAAGAACCTGTGTCTGGTCTTACTATAACTTCTTCCTGTGCAAGTGATTTTACCAAATTGTTTCTGAGGAACTTGGAAAGCTTAAAGGTCTCAGCCATAGGGTAAAAGTTGGAGAAGGATCTGTATCCATCAAGCAAAAACCTAGAGGTGTCCCCATCAGTGTTGGGACTGAATTGAAAATAATGTTGATGATATGGTAAAAGGTGGTATAATTGAAGAGATTGAATGATCCGAATGGGTCTCTCCTATTGTTTTGGCCCAGAAACCTGATAAAAGCCTTAGGCAGTGTGAAGATATTTGATATTTGATATTTATTAGTTTTTATAAAGCGCGTCTATCGCTCCGGAAGGAGCATCTTGGCGCTGAGCAGAACAGAAGAAGCCTCCTGGGCGTGAAGCAGGATCAGATGGCTGCGAGGACTGAAGAGTCGAGCTGAGAGAATATCCATGTCTTCAGGAGTTTCCTGAAGAGGCTTTCTGAGGGGACGTGCCTGAGGTAGGAGGGGAGGCTATTCCATGCCTTTGCTGCCAGGAGCGAGAAAGTTTTTCCGCCCTTTGTTTTGAGCTTAAACCTGGGTATGGCAACCAGGTTGGCTCCTGATGACCTAAGGGGACGTGAAGGAATATAGAGTGGGAAGCGCTTAATGAGATAGGAGGGGCCAGTGTTCTTGGTAGCTTTAAACACTGTGACAAGAAGTTTAAAAAGGATTCTTTTGGGGAGGGGCAGCCAGTGGAGAGTGTTAAGGGCTGCGGAGGCAGAAGACCTTCGGGGGAGTTTGAGGACGAGCCTAGCCGCTGCGTGCTGTACGCTCTGTAGCTTCTTGAGGGTCGACTTCTTTATGCCTGCCAGGAGACCGTTGCAATAGTCAAGCCTAGATAGAATCAGGGCAACGGCAACTGATTTCCTGGCAGAGATAGGGAGAAAGTCGAAGAATTTCTTAAGTTGTCTGATAAGGTTAAAACAGCATCCCGCCGTGATGCGCGCATGATCGTCAAAACTGAGGGAAGAGTCGAATTGTACGCCCAGATTGCGAGCCGAGGAGACTGCACTGGGAGGAGCTTCCGAATGTTGAGGCCACCAATCTTTTGGGGAAAAACAGATGTCTTTGCCTAAGGGTATGATTTCGGTTTTGGCGCTATTGCACTTTAAGTGGTTGTTTTTGAGCCAAGAAAATACTTGGGAGAGGCAATTCTGGAATCTCAAAGCGGCATCCGGTGTTTTTTTATCCAAGGTGACGACGAGTTGTGTGTCGTCGGCATAAGATGTTACTAGGAGGCCATGGGATTCAATCAGGGCGAGCAGAGGGGCCATGTAGATATTAAAAAAGAGGGGACTAAGGATGGACCCCTGAGGCACCCCTGATATAATGGTTGTTTCACCGGAGAGAAAGGGGCCAAGTGAGACGGTTTGGGACCTTTGGGAGAGGAATGACGTTATCCATTTTAGTGCAGTACCTGTCACACCGATCTCGCGCATTCTGTGAATGAGGATGTCATGGGAGATGGTATCAAACGCGGCAGTCAAGTCGAGAAGGATGAGTACAGCGTGTTTCCCCTCATCCTGCAAGAACTTGATGGTGTCAGATAGCTCGATCAAGGCAGTTTCGGTGAAGTGGCCGGGGCGGAAACCTGATTGTTGTGGGTGGAGGATGTGGTTATTTTCCACAAAAGCTTTTAACTCCATATGTACTATTTGCTCAGAGATTTTGCCTAGTACCGGGAGTAGGGAGATTGGGCGCATGTTGGAAAGGTCTGTGGGGGATTTATTTTGTTTTTTCATGAGCGGCTTAACGATGGCCTTCTTCCAATCTGCGGGGACGGTGCCTGAGCTGAGGGATAGGTTAACAATGGAATTGATGAGAGGGTTGACGGCCTCGATGAAAAGGTGGAGGATAGCAGGGGGGCATGAGACAGTGGGGGCTCCTGATCGGCAAGACATAATGGCCTTCTGGGTTTGGAGCAAGGTCACTGTTGGAAAATTACCAAGCAGGGGCAAATTGGCGGTGGCAGCTTGTGGGGGGCCGGAAGCGGGGGGAAAATCCTGACGAATATTATTAATTTTCTCAATGAAGAAGTCGGCGATTTGGTCGCAGAGGGTTTGGGATGGGCGGATTTCCACTGTGAGGGCCTTGGGATGGGTGAAGGACTTGACAATGTTGAAAATCGTCTGTTGTTTCTGATTGGCTGATTCAATTGCTGCAGAAAAGAACTCCTTTTTTGCGTTTTTTATGAGAGACAGGTATTGTTTCCTCTGCTGGGTGTATCGGGCTCTGGAAGAAGGATCATAGGTTTTCCTCCACTCTCTTTCAAGGACCCTACACTTAAGGTGACTATCGCTAAGGGTCTGGGTATACCAGGGGGCATTGGGTTTTCTTTTGTGAAGAGTAGATTTTAGGTGGGTTGAATTATGAGGGCGCTTAATGCTAATTTGGTTGCTGATTGCCACCCCCTCCCCAATATTAACGAGATGGTATGCATGTTGGATGGTGCCTATAATATTTCCATTCTTGACCTTCGCTCAGCATACCACCAAATTGATCTCACTGGAGATTCCAAACACTTCACTTCTTTTATTACTCCCCATGGTTTATTTCAGTATAAGAGGATGCCTTTCGGCCTAGCGTCGGCTGCATCCGTTTTTCAGAGAGCCATGTACCACATTATAAAGGATGTAGGTGATTTTGTGAAATGCTTCCAGGATGATATCCTCTTTTCTTCCCAGAATGAAGATGATCATTTCCAACATGTCAAGGAGGTTTGCCTAAGGTGGAGAGAGAGCGGTTTGACACTTAAGGCTGGGAAATGCAAATTGTTCCACAAGTCTGTGGAGTATCTTGGTCACATCCTCTCGGGGGAGGGTGTTGTGCCAAACAAGTCATTGGTTGATGCTACCATCAATGCACCTTCTCCTGACAACAGAGGGAAACTTCTCTCTGTTGCAGGCCTTTGTGATTTTTATAGTAAGTTCATACAGAATTTTGCTAACAAGATGGAGCCCCTCAGAGAATTAACTAGGAAGTCCACTGAGTTTGTATGGTCAGATAGACAGGAAACTGCTTTTAAATGAATCAGAAATGAGATTGTGAATGCCCCCACTCTCAAATCCTTTTCTCTTAATAAAAGAATCATTATTGCTGTGGATGCCAGCCGTTACGGTTTGGGGGGGGGGGGGGGGTACTTAGTCAGTGTTGTGGGAAGGAAGAATGGTGTGTAGCTTTCGCATCTAGGACTCCCGGCTACTGAGAGAAGGTATGCTGTTATCGAGAGGGAGTTATTAGTATGCATCTGGGCCATTGAACATTTCCGCAATTATGTTTGAGGAAACCGATTTCTTCTTAGGACTGATCATAAGCCCCTCATTGGTATCTTATCTCCGAGGGGAGTCTGGAACTCTACAGCTTGGCTCACGTCCAGACTAAAAGAGTATGATTTAGAGGTTGTGTACATCCCAGGCAAATGCAATGTTACTGCTGATTTCCTTTCCGTCTGCCTTGTTCCAATGATTGCGCCCTTGCTGATGAACATGACCTAGACATGGTTGCCACTGTTAAGGATTTTGTCTGTGTAGAGCTTTTGAGTCTATCTGAGCCTGAATGGATGACTGAAATGAATAATGACGTTTTGTGTCAGCGTGTGATTGACTGAAAAAGAGCTGGCCCAGAGAGCAATCTGCCACTGCCAATGTTGCCCCTTTTTGTCAAGTATCTGATGAGATTGAAGAAGATAGTGGTCTACTCTTCAAAAAGCGAAAGATTATTCCTCCTGTTTCCGTGCAGAGTAAAATGTTGCTGCTTGCCCACCAGGGACATCTTGGTATGTCCTCAATGAAACGCCTTATAAGAGCAAATATTTGGTGGCCTGGACTCGACATAAAGGTCGCTAGAGCTGTTAGGGAGTGTCCCGAGTGTATCTGTAGTGACAAGATGTTCAAGGTTTCCTCTGCTCCTCTCAGACCTGTCTCTTGGCCTGAGTTTTCCTTGGCAAAAGGTGGCCTTCCATATTTCAGGCCCTTTCAATCATCTACCTTTCAATGCTCGTTTTGCCCTCGTCATGGTGGACTACCATTCTAAATGTCCAGAGTTTTGTGGCTAATGCCACTACTCCTGTCGTTATTACTTTCTTCAAAGAAGTGTTTGCACGTGAGGGGTCCCCCGAAGTTCTTGTAATGGACAACGGAGTACAACTCACCTCACCGGAGATGGAAAGTTTTCTACGAGTTTGTGGTACTAAGCACATGACCACATCTCTTTATGAACCAAGAGAGAATGGTCAAGTGGAGAGATACAATCGGGTTCTTAAGGATGGAATTGATTAGGCTTCTAAGTCCAGTGAGTCCTGGGGGGATGTGATAAGAATGAAGTTGTGGATGTATCGTATCACACTCCACTCTGTTATTGGGGTAAGTCCTTTCAGAGCAGAGAACTGATTTCTGATATCTGCTTGTGGTGGATCAAGAGAGTTAACAAGGCTGATGACTGTGTTGGTTTGGATCTTGTCGCTAAGCGTGTGGAAGTTAACCAGGATAAGATAAAAGCGTTGTTTGACTCTAAAACAAATGAAAGAGTTCCTGATTTTACTGTTGGTGAGTGGGTTAGGATTAAGAAGCCTGGTTTCTTGACTAAAGGAGTTTCCAAGTTTGATCATCCCATTAAAATTGTTGCGGTCTGCAAGAATAGTGTTATTACTCAGGATGGAAAAGGGTGGAATGTGAGGAGAGTTGCTAAGTGCAAATCTCATGAGATCAGCATGGACAGAGAAGATGTTTTTCCGTTGTGTCCTTATTCTACCCAGTCTGTAGCCTCCAGAGTTAAGAGGAACAACAGACCCAGTTTGCTGTCTGCTAGATATTTGTCTTGATTCCTTGTTTTTTTGTGTTTTCTTTCCTTTTGTGTTTTTTTTTTATGTTTTCTTGTTAGGGGTGAGATGTTACATCCTTATTTCCTTTTCTTTTCATCTCACGCTCTGTCTGTTCCTAGAACATGGAACTGTGTACCTGCGTGTACGCCATGCATTACATGTTCCAGAGCCCTTAGGTTGACAGTTACTGCTTTTGCCTTGTCTGTTTGCATGTACTGTGCCGCGCTTACAATAATCTTATATTTACTTACACAGCGCATCCTTGCGTCTTCACAGTCTTCTTAACAAATTGTGGCTTTTGTTGTACATTAAGTGTATGGTGAATACATGTGTGAGTGGAAATGGAAAACAGCACCATAGTTTGGTCTATAGATTTTTGTTGGAGGATGTTAGGTTCAACGATAAAGGCAGTCCTGTGAACACGGAAAAGAATAAAATACAAAGCTTTATGCCAGAAGTAAGGAATTGTCAACACAACCTTGATCACATGCCTTAAATGAGTTGAAATCTGAACTTGGTCAGATAGTCATGTACTATATCAGTAGCATACTTACAGTTTGAATGACAAGAATTGTAATCCTCTCCCTCTGGAGCAGAAGCGATGACCTCCACGGATGCTGCCTTCCCAGAGTCTGCCCAGTCCTGCAAACTACCTTGTCCAGGTCCTGCAAATCAGAGATGTTCCTAGCCTCACTCTGAGACTGACACAGCTGATGTTGTCCAAGTCATAAAGGCTTCTGGTCCTGACCCCAAGCCAGGGCCAATCAAATCATTGCCCAAGAGATATCCAGCTCCTTGCGTTGCCCTTATCCCAACATCATTCATTGCTGCCTTGCCATTGAGCTCAATCTCAGCACTGGCAAGAGGCTACTCCATCCCCTCCCCACTGGCCACCAATCCTGTATCCTTGGTTCCAAGGAGTCTCTCCTCCGGCTTAAGGCAATTCCTCTCAACCACAGTGAGGAAAGCTCCAGTATCCCTCAGGACAGACACTTTCCTCCCATTGATTCGAACCTCCTGCACATATTCCAGTCTATTATAATGGATGTGCTTCAGAGCATTGGGGTGCTTCAGAGCATTGGGGTCCCTCTCCCAAATGTCCATAGCTACTAGATTTAGCACAATCACAGGTGCTGCTGTGTCAAGGACCCCAGTCTCTCTGCTTTCTCCCTTAAATTGTTATGTTCTGTACTTGGGCACATCCCAGATTGGATACTAGGGTAGCCTTATAAGTCCATAGTATATGGTACTTAGGTTCCCAGGGCATAGGTACCCCAGAGATCCCCCATGGGCTGAAGCATGTATTATGCACCCTTGGGAGACCATTCAAACGGTAACTACGGACCTGCCATTGTAGCCTGTGTACGCTGGTGCTAGCACCACTTATGAAAGATATAGGTTTCCTATATCTAGGGTCACTGCACTTAAAACCTCTAGCAGTCCTTTGCCATCCTGAAGGCAGGGTGCTTGGTTCTAAATGTGAGGGCGCCCCTGCATGAGCAGGACACCCCTACAGCCTACGTAGTCCATCGTTCCAGGTTGTAAGTGAAGCAGCCATATACCATATATAGAGGGGCACCGCGTAAATATGCAATGACCATCTCGAAATTGGCTGCAACGAATACTATTATGTTTGGTATCAAACATGTTGGAATCATACCCCCACCGTAAACGGTGTGGGAAATATGATTCCAAGCACTGGAAGAGCCCTCCGTTAAGCTCTCAGTGCTCCCGGCTGCAGTCTTCTATGCCTGGACAGCACAACATGGCTGATGCTGGCCAGATGCAAGAACAACAATTGATGGACAGAATGCAGAACAATGTCATACATTCACCCCAGTACAGAGATCTGATGCCGGCCAGAGACACGATTCTGCCCTCCTGCTGCTGAGCCAAGCTCGAGCCGGGGAAGGCAAAACAATAGGTATCCTGTCACAGGGAGGTTTGACCACCTCCCAGACAGGATGTAGTGTATTGGGGCCAGGAGGTTGCGCTTGCCAGCGCCACTCAGTCTGCATGAGGGGCACATTTGGTTCCTCCTTGCATTAGTCCAGTTCAAACCAGCTCTGGGAGCCGTTGGCTCCTGCTCTGGCGCGAAACTGGACAAAGTACATGGGAGTAAGCTCCCCCCCTCCCCTGTCCAAACCCTCCCCTGGGAGGGTCCCCTGAATCATCCCAACCCTTTCCTTAGGGTACCTAAGGGCTTACATGGGTGTAGGTCCTACACCTGTCTGGGCACTCTGGACTTCGCTGGACTTCGTTTGTGCTCGACTTCGTCCCCCTTTCAGTCTGCTGCATCTTCTGTGCCTGTGCACTGTACAGGAACCTTTTAAAGCCTGTGGGCATCCAAGACACCTAAAAGAATCTTCCTTGAAGTGAAAGTGTCACTTCTCTGCATTCGCAGCCACTGCAACTAAGCTGACCGGTCTGCTGATCCTGAGCTCTTATGGACTCCAAAAGGTTCTGCAACACACGTGGTGGTTCTCCACAGCTCTCAAGGCCTGCCCTGCCCTCTCACCAAGTTGGAGGACTGTATCCTTCATGGGAGCTGCAGGAACCGAACCCCTGTGCACCGCTTTGACTTGCAGTTGCAAAGGCTTGTTGGCTTTCTTCCACCAATATCTTTGTGCTCCAAGTAGCCTCAACCATCTCCAGTGACAAAAGTCTTCCTCGACAATGCATTGTTTGCACTGTGGCCTGCATCTTTCGGTCAGCTGCTCGAGGTCCTCTTTCGACTCCAGTGCCCACGCCCTGTGGCTCCTGTTGAGGGTCACCTTTGTTTTGTTTGGTCAGCCCTGACTACCGTGCTTGTGGTGAGTCCCCTGGACCTTAATGGTCCCGACATTGTACCTTCTTTGACTTCTACGTTGTTTGCATTTGCCAAGGCTTGTAGATGCTCCCGCCAGATTCCAACCCCTCAACTCTCGACATCCAATGTGGTCTTTCTCAGCGTCGCCTGGTCCACACAGCTGCAGAGTCAAGGTCACCATCAACTGTCCTGCAACATCAGACATCCGTGGGCATTTGTCTTCCAGATTTCCTGGTCACTCCTGAGTGACACAGACTCTGTCCCCTCTGCTTTCAGGTAGTTCTCCTCCTGAAGCCGCCGTCGGACTCCACCTGACACTTTCTCCTTCTCCAGCAGCTGCACTTTCCTGAATTCCTCCATTGGTTTCGACTGCGGTTTCTGATACCACTTCACACTTATGCACCCGGCTTTCCTGGTGTATGTAACGTGGGTACCAGGCTATCCACGGGTGGGGTGGCTCTCCAACCTTCTGTCTTCCACTGGGTTTCTTCAGGGTCCACTGGAAAGGGTCCTTCTTTAAAACTCCAACCACGAGTTACATGTTGATTTGTCTGGAGAACGCGGTCGTGTTCCCACACTGCACACGGTCTCTGTGGGCTCCTAGTTTCTCACCTTGGGTAGTTCCTTGAGTCCCCAGCACTTCTACTTCCTCTCGACATTGTCTTGACCGGAGTGTTGGTTCTTATACAGCTTTCTTAGTACATGGTTTGGTCCCCCCTCCCGGGGTCCACTGTGTATTTTGTGCTACTTACGTGATTTATATGCAAAGTATTGTGTGCATTGTGCATATCCCCGGGTAGGAGGTATTTGTATTCGTTAGAGAGTATTGTATAATAAATACATATTTTTATAAATACCTTGTGTGATTCTTTTTCACTTAATCTATACCTATAAGATTGCATTCTGGTAAAACAAGCTGCTTTACACTCCTTCTGGGCTAAGCCTGAAGGCTGCTCTCCACAGCTACCACTTAGAGGGTTTTCTAAGGTTGTCTAAGACCTCTTAAATCACCATAAGGGTTTTCTGGACTGGTGCAGGGTGCCCACTTACATACGTGGACAGCATTTACCAGCCCAGCCTCTCACAACCACCTTGGACTTAGAAGGGCTTCCTTGCTGGCCCTTTTCGTGATGCTTTTTCTTGGACACACCATTACCATTCCCATGTTTCCTGAGCCCTCCTCGAATCCCAATAGAATTACCCGGGCCCTTACCCTCCGGATGGAACCCGTGTGTGGAGACTTCTTTTACCCCCTTGGCTGAGAAACATGCTGTTCCAGCCCTTTTGAGCCCTTTTAGCCAATCCCTTATCAGCTAACACTGCGTGTTTTGTTGGATCCCTCTCTGTCAGATCAGACAGCTATTACCTGTCTGGGATAGCACACTACTCCATCAGTCGCTCTGTCCCCATCAGCTGGTTATGGGTCTGAAAATCTTTTTCCCCCATCCCCCTTACCCACTCATTCGAATCACGCTATACACCATAAATCCAAGTCTCAAACGGAACACCATCTGCTCTCTTGCAGTCGCGGAATCTGTCGGTATTGTGCTGGCTTCATCCCAAACCTCCTATTGAGAGCTTCATTCATTCGCTCATAGACCATTTGGTCTGCCACTGGCATCCTCCCAATGTTGGCTGTACCTTCCAATAGTGTGCACCCCATTAAGGCACCTACCTTAGATACCTCATTTAAGGCATACGCTTTACAAGTGACCTCAAGGCTCACCGATCTTCCCAAAATATGGTGGAATGTAGATACAGGTTAGTGAACATAGCTCGTAACTCAAAGTTTAAACTGTACAAACAATAAATCCATGTCTAACCAAATACTTGCTTTTATATATTAAAAGCAATCTGGTAGTGCAAACTATTAGTCCATACTCAAGAGTTCCATTTGACTCTTCAGGATTTTAGTCAAAAATGTCTATGGTGCTGCAGCATCTTTAGCAGTGAATCCCCAGGGCTCCACAGACCCTAGTTCGAGTCCTAACCACTCCTGCAGCACAGAAGAGTTTGACATTGCAGCGGGTGTCCCCAACATGTGCACTCCCAAGATCAGATCCTGCTTGGAGAAATCGGGCTGCTCGCTGTACACCTGGTAGCGTCAGGCGGACGCAAGCTCACTCTCAGAAGTGACACAGCAGCTCTCCGCAGTGATCTTAACAGCTTCCAGCTCTCAGCGATGCATTAAGTCAAGCTGTCAAAGGCAAGGGGAAATTCAGTACTTCAGTTCCAGACTGGGCACGTTTTCCTTCTCCTGGTTCATGGCTGTCAGTCAGAGGAGATCCCTTGGTGCGGCTAGACCCGCCGGTAACAGTCTCATTCTAGTCCCGGGCAATGGCCCAAAGTTTTTGATAATTTAGTTCCGGCAGTGCCTCCTGGCACATGGGGTTCCAGTGGTACCATCTGATAGACTTCTAGCCCCAGATTCCTTACCTTAGAATTTTCCCAGGAGTCAGACTGGATCCAGAGATGTTTTGGTAGCAGTACCCCTGCGCACTAATAGGTGGCGCCGTTAAGCTCTGCGGTGCCTAGATAGGTGCCACCCCAGCAAGCTGACGTCCGTACTTTTCCTTCTGCACTAGTCATAGCAGATCTGGTGAGAGCTACTCCAAGTACTTTTTTGACTGATCCTTTTTTGTCAAAGTTTTTTGAGATCTTTCTCCTGGTGTGACAGGGCTGTCCACTAGGAAAGCTGACTTCAAGCTCTTCAGTGTTTGTCACTGACAGATGTCTGTGACCGACCTGCGTGCCTTGAGTGCAATCATGGTGCGAAGGCCTGCGTCGACTGCTGTGCCATGCACCCTAAGGCCTTGAATGAGTGCTCCCTCAAGCTCCTACACCCTCTCAATATCTTCCTCAAAAAGAAGAAATGAAAAATGCTCATACTTGCTCAAATCCTGTCTGCCCTGGGCCTGGGATACTGGATGATAGAGTAGGACTTGCAGAACGCATATTTCCATATTACCGTCCTGCCTTCCCACAGACGTTACCAGCGGTTCACGGTTGACCCCTAGCACTTTCAGGTCATCATGCTTCCTTTTAGCCTTAACACCATCCCTTGGGTGTTCATCAAGGTGGTGGCTGTGGTTGCAGCTCATTTACAGAGATCGGGGGCACCAGTCTTTCCTTAAGTCGATGCCGGGCTGCTGAAGGCGGGCTCTCACCAGGCAGTAGTCTCCCACCTCCACTGCAAAGGACCTCCTGCACTTGCTGGGGTTCACTATCAATGTGTTGAAGTCACACCTGACTCATTCTCACGCGCACCCTTTCATTGGAGCTTTTTCTGGACATGGTGCAGTTTCTGGCTTATCCTCCTGAAGTCTAGGATATTCATGCTATGATACTGATGTTTAAGCCTCTATACTGAGTTTTCGATGAGACTGACTGTGAGTCTGCTGGACCTCATGGTCTCCTGGTCACCTGCTTTCTGCTTGTGACGCATGCCCACTGGCATATGCAGGATCTGCTGTGGGATCTAAAGTTCCTGTGGGCATAGCATCAGGGGAATCTTTCTGACATGTTCCAGATGTCGGAGGGAACTGCAAAAGATCTGCAGTGGTAGTTAACAAACTGCAATTGGGGCAGCGGCATACCCCTCTCCTTTCTCCAACGAAATCGGACAGTGATGACAGATGCTTCTGTCCGTGGATGGGGCAGTCTTCTGGGAGAGGTAGAAATCAGAGCCCTCTAGTCTCTGCTGGAATCCACAACGACCTACTGAAGCTCCTGTTGATCCGGCTTGCACTGAAACCCTTTCTACTCTCCATCAAGGGAAGGCTAGGGCAGGTGTTTACAGACAACACTACCGCCATGTGGTACTGGATCAAACAGGGTGATGTGGGGCTGTGGACCCTTTGTCAAGAGGCCCTGCTCCTCTAAACATGGCTGGAACATCCAGGCATATCCTTGGCTTCTGCTTCTTTTGATGTGGGACTTCTCCTTTTCATCTTTTTTCATGAAAGACGTCCGTCACAGCAGGCATGACTCTGAAGCTAATAATCCAAAACTCAATTCATGGGAGTGACCGGAGTTGACACCCGGATGTGAGCCACAGTGAAATGTGCCTCAGAGGGATAATCCCAGTGCCCCTGGCCCAGTCTTTGATTTCCTAATCAGCCCCAGCTCCTTTCCCGAGATATGTCCAGGCCCATTCTTTTTGATCTATCACTGCATCAAAGAGCGATCTCTTTAAATGTAAAGGTAGTCTTTTCTTTTTCTCACCAGTGTATCTCCACCCAGCTCACAGAAATGCAGCAATACACAAATCTGTTAACTACTCCTAATGTATTCACCAGGGTAGGCCTGGTCTTCCAAAATTGGAACCCAGAATCCTCCATACAGTGTGCCATTGCAGGTTTGCTCACTCGGCGTACATTCACAGCACGTTTTGGGTCCAGCACAATTAGCTCTACACACACTCACCTGCTAGCGCTGTTCAACATTGAAATTTTTCTGTCTTCAACCAGGGTATGTTATTTACAAACACACACTGCACTTCATGTATTGTACTTCACGCAAGCCCACTGTAGGAGGCTGGCTTAGTATACAGTGCACACTTATTTAAGTGAAGCACCTTGCACTAATCCAGGCAACCCTTATGGTGATTTTAGTTGTCTTAGACAACTATAGAAAGCTCTCTATATGTGGTAGCTGTGGAGAGCAGCCTTCAGGCTTAGTCCAGAAGGAGTGTTATGCAGCTTGTTTTACCAGAATTTACCATATTGTGTTGGTTAAACGAATAAGAACCACACAGTGTAGTTATAAAAATAGTTCTATTTATTATACACACTCACTAACACATTGGTATATCTCCTACACAGAGATATTAACACAATACACACAATATTTTAAATGTAAACAGGTCAGTAAGCACAAATACACAGTGGTCTCCAAGGGGAGACCAAACCATATACCAAAGAAGTGGAATACGAACTGCAACTGAAGTTGGGACTGGGACCAAAAGTCTCAGAAGAGCTGGTACTCAATGCGAGTCAGTGGGACAGCTGTGGTTGCCGTTTTTAAGAAAGACCCTTCCCAGTGGACCCTGGAGAAACCCAGTAGAAAACAGATGGTTGGAGGGTCACCCCACCCGTGTATACCCCATGAACCAGGATACCTACCCCCAGGGAACCCGGGCGCAAAGGTGCAAAGTGACGCCGGAAACCGCTGTAGACCACAATGGAGGACTTAAGAAAAGATGCCGCTGGTGAAGAAGGTGAAAGAGTCCAGTGGAATCCAAGGACGGATTCTTGAAGAGGAGAAACTGCAAGCAGAGGGGACCGAGTCTATGCCACTCGGGAGTGCTCAAGAGGCACAGAAGATCAATGACCCCTGATGACAGAAGGTACAGGAGGGATAACTGTGACCATGTCGCTGCAGCTTTGAGGACCAGGCGATGCTGTTTAAGACCAGGAGCAGTTTATGAGCTGTCCCATGTCGGAATTTAAGTACCAGGGGTCAGTGTCCGGCGGGAGCACCAACAAGCCCTTAAGAATCCTAGGGAAAGGGTTGGGACGATTCAATGGTCCCTCCCAGAAAAGGGACAGAGGGGAGGATACTCCCATGTCCTTTGTCCAGTTTCACGCCAGAGCAGAAGCCAATAGTTCCCTGAACTGGCTCAAACTGGAATATGCAAGGAGGGCACCAAATGGGCCCTTCGAAGCAGTCTGGTGGTGCTGGCAAGCGCTCCCTGCCCGATACATTAAGTCATGTCTGGGAGGTGGTCACACCTCGCTTTGGCAGGAAACCTATTCTCTGCCTTTCCCTGCTACAGCTCAGCTCAGCAGTAGGAGGGCAGAAACATGTCTGTTGCCGGCAGCAGCACTTACTTCCTGTTAGACCCTAAAAGGCTGTTACCAGGAATACAGGGATGCATCCTACGAGACTCCCCCAGTACATGGGATCCTACATCCAACACTGGAATCGTGTCTGGGTGGGATTCCAACATGTTTGGTACCAAACATGACCAGTTTCGGTGCTGCCAATATATAGTTAGACATCTCGTATTTGACTTGATGTCCACTATATGTATTAAATGGTTGATCGCTCTTACAAAGCCTGGAGAATCGACTTTGGGGTTTGTAGAGGGGCCCTGCTCATGCAGGGGCACCTTCACACTTGTAACCAATCACCCTGCCCTCCCGACTGAAGAGCCTGCCATAGGGGTGACTTAAAGGTTTTAAGCGCAGTGACCTCGGATATAAGGAAACATATATCTGTTGTAAGTGGTGCTAGCACCAACTTACACAGGCTGTAATGGCAGGCCTGTAGTCCCAGTTTGAGTGGTCTCTTGTAGGTGGCATAATACATGCTGCAGCCCATGGGAGACCCCTGTTGTACCTATGCCCTGCGTACATTAGTACCATATACTAGGGACTTACAGGGGTACACCAGTAGTCAATTGGGAAGGTACCAAAGTACTTACCATTGTCAAAATTAGGCATGAAGCACAGTGACTGGGGTCATGATTAACAGCATCCTAGTCAGACCAGTCAGATAACAAAATAACACTAGCAAAAAGTGGGGATAACCATGAAAGCTGATCCTACTTTCCTACACACACATACACCCAACACATGCTTTCCCTATGCATGCACTGCACAGCACTACATCTCTCATGTAATGTATTTCTCTCATGAATACACACACCCAACACATGTACTAACACATGTACTAACTGCACAGTGCTGCTCCATCTTTGTACTGTACCCATTCCCAGGCACACATTCAACCAACGCAGAGTCACTAATCCTGTGCTGCGTAGCACTCACATCTTACCTGATGTAGGCCAAGAGTGAGTTAAGCACACAACAGCCAAACTTGTAAAAATGTGAGTGAGACTTTAGGCCTCACTACAGTGACACTATAAAAAGGTCCTATTCACTGCTACTGTTGACTATACGGAATGCTGCCACCTCCGTGCTCGTGCTGCTTAACGCCTGGTGAAGGCGGTCTCCTTCCACCACTATGAGGGTAACGCTTTGGGCGTCCCTTCCAGTCCAGCAAGACCGCAAACCATGAGAAAGGCCTATATTACCTTTGCCTGTGACAAAACATCTGCATTAAGTATTCAGACAACATTAGAGTTGGGCACTTAGGGCAATGGCATGCATCTTTACCTTGCAGAGGACTATTTCGTCCCAACAGCATTTGTGACAAAAATGTTACATTTTGCAGGCTTAAGACAGGCTATATTGCCAATTTGTTTAATTTACTTTAAAAGATGGAAGAAAAACAAGCAACTTTTAAAAAGTCACTAATAATAAGTAATAGTGACCTTTTAAATATGTTCTTAACAAACTCTTTTTACTTTCTTTTAAAGTGAAAGATAAGGAAGGGTAGGGCAATGTAAATGTATAGGCTGGAACATTGAAAGAGTAAGAATAGAACACTGCATCTTTAAGGTCACCTCAACTTTCCTTTTCCCATCACGCCCTGAATGTGGTAGTTTACCCAGTTCGTTTTGTTTCCGGCTCCGACTGACCAGATCCTGAAGCAGAGCTCTGCCTTTTTAAGGCTTTGTCACTTCATTTTTTCTTCAGAAACCTTTTTAGGAGTGGTTCACTTGATGTCCTAAGGGCGATAAGTATTGTTTGTGGCATGTATAGCTTCAGATACAGATACTCTACAAACTTAGCTTAAACCCGTATAATTGCGAGACATATTGCATTGCAAATGTGTGTTTTCGTTTTCACTTTCCTACAAGAGTTCTCCAACTTTTCTTTCTCTCACTCACCAGGCCTTTCCGCCCTCTCTTTTATCCACCTACCCTCCCTCTCTACCTCATTCACATCTTCTCGCGTTCAATGTCTGTCGCCTCCATCTCTTCCGTTCTACTTTCCGCTGCCGGGGGTGGGAGGAGGGCGTTGAAAGGAATGAGACCTCTGAAAAATAAAGTAGGTCACCTTAGTGTGTAAGATTAGCGTGTAAGATACCCCAGGGGCCGCAGTGGTGATTAAATGCTGGTGCGACTTTCTGTAAACATTTCTTATTTTCAAACCAGGTTTTATCCAGGTCTGGTAGTTAGCTGGAAATGCTGTGTTACGGGCTCATGGATCCATTGATGGGATCTAAGTTTGACCACATGGTCCCTCGTTCAAATCTCAGCAGGTCTGTTCAGCCTTTTCTCCTTCAGAGGTTGATACAATGAGTACCATTGAGCAGTGTTATTTTAGCGTCAACATGGCCTTCTGAGGGGACGTGTTCTTTAGAAATGAACATGCTATGTTCTTTCTGAAGAGGGGCGGTTTCTGACAAACTTGTGTCAGAGATAATTAAAGTCCTGCATTGGCACATTTGGGAACAGGAATCTCGTATAATGTACTGATCGCTCTGTTCCTCTATTTCAAAACAACTGTTCTAAAAAACATAAAAACAGCCAACACAATCTTAGTTAGGCCCCTGAAGAGCAGAACGTACTGCCTACTACACTACAAAGTACGCTCCCTTTCAAACGTGATCATCCGCGTTACATAACATAGCAATAAAAAGCATCTAAGTGAAGCACTGCCAGGGGCACTGTCTCAGCCTTAAACTGCTCCGAAATAAACACCGCAGCCAGAGAGGGCACGATTCCAAAACCAAGACAAAGAGCACTTTAAGAGTGCAATGAACCTGCTTAACGCATTGATCTGCCACAATTTGGGGAACGACCCCTGGGACTTCCGCCACAGTCCCATAACTGCTCTTGCAGAGGCGGGCTCCCGAAGGGGGATCAGGAGCCGGCGCCATAACCTGGCGGCGAGCCCCCCCCAGATAGGAAGGGGCGGGGGGACCCGGCTTGGCGCGAAAAGCAGGCAAACCAAGCGGAGAGCGGGGAAAGCCCCCAAGGGTCCCCCCCCCTTCGCATCGCCACAGCCAATGGGAGACATGCGTGATTCAAAACCCCCAATGACGGGAAGTGGCGCGAAACACAAACGCAAGATGGGGGGCTTATAAGCGCTGCTCCCCCAGGTAGGCTCCTATCGTCAAGGAGCGGGGGAGCAGCACGGCGGAAGAAGAAAAGCTTGGGGACGGGGACGCCGTGCAGCACGACGACTGTGAGCCAAGACTGGCCCAGCAGCGCAGGACAGGGGAACGACCGGCGGGAGCCTACCCTGCGGCGATCGAGCCCACCAGCGACGTCACCAGAGCCCAGCCGGGGCGGGCGGGACAACGCAGCAGCAGCAGCCAGAAGCGAACTGGGGGACCCTACCCCGTGACGCACCAGGACGAGAACGCCCAACTCTACCGGAGCCCACTGAGCGAGTGCGGGACAGCGCGGCTAGACACCCGCCTCAACCGGAGCCCACCCAGTGAGTGCGGGAGAGCACGGCGACACACCTGACTCAACCGGAGCCCACCCGGCGAGTGTGGGACAGCGCAGCAACACAACCGACTCAACCGGAGCCCACCCGGCGAGTGCGGGACAGCGCGGCGACACACCCGCCTCAACCGGAGACCACCCGCGAGTGCGGAAAGCCACGGGACAGACGCCAGACTAAACCGGAGCCCACCCGGCGAGCGCAGGACACCGTGGAAAGGACACCCGACTCAACCGGAGCCCACCCGGTGCGTGCGGGACAGCAGGGGGCAGCGCCCGACTCGACCGGAGCCCACCCGGCAAGTGCAGGACAGTTCAGCAGCCAGCAGCCAACCTCCCTCGGCACCTTCGCGAAGGATAATAAACCCGACCAGGAGCGCGAGCACCCGGCCCCCACTCACCTCGCAGCAGCAGCAGGCACAGGCCCGCGGGACCGAAGGCGCCTGGAAGAAGAGGCGTGTCACTCCCGTCCGGCCCAAGCGCTACCGGCCGAGGAAGTGCAAGAGAGAGCACCCTCGGGCCTGGGGAGCGCAGAAGAGGAAGCCCCATGCGCCCTCTAGTGGGGAAAAGGCACACAACAAAAAACCCAAGACAAGAAGCAAATAAGCACAAGCAGCTGCGAGGGGCCAGCAAGGCAGCAGCAAGGAGGACCCCCCTTCTTTTGGTGCAGGGTACAGTGGCAGCACCCCGCCAGCGGCATAACAGCAGGCAAGTTTGGTGCAAGGGCTTTGGCTGCAGCACCCCGCCCCAACACACAGTTTGGTGCACAGGCTTTGGCGGCTGCACCCCGCCCAGCATGGCCAAGAAAGGTGGCACCCGCCAGGGCCAGGATGACCTAACCGACCTGCTGAGGAGAATACGGGCAGCCTCAGCGGTGCACTGGGACGACTGGCTGCAGCAACAACTCGACCGCGACCCAGGGGAGGGGACCATCGGGCAGCAGCGCGGCGCGAGCACGCCACCGGCAGCCAAGAGTAGGAGGGCGCCAGCGAAGCTCACTGATGCAGCGAGGACCACGAAAGCTCCAAACAAGCGGATCCAGCCATCTGTAGCCAGCACGGCGGCGGTGGGACCGGTCCAGGGGAACAATGACACACCAACCAACGGTGAGCATATTAGCGTAATCATTCAGGAATGTTGCAGGACTATGGCACCACTGTTGTTGAAGGGGTTGGGGGTGCAGAGCGCAGGGACACCCGGGGCGCAAGCAAGTACAGGGCAAGGGGCTGTGCAGACAGAGGGAGATATGGACCCACAGCGCACAGAGGCCACAGGGTTACCTTGGCACCTGCTCACCCCGGGCGTGGTGCGGCAGCACCGGTTGGGGGAGCAAGCCTCAGTGAATGCAGGGGAGGGAGGGTCACCCACGGTGGAACCCCATGGGGAAACACCCCGCCCATTATACCCCCTGTAACAATACCCGAGGCTTATGCGCGGCCCTCACCGGGTCCAGCATCCATGACCCACCAGGGCCACAGGTCTAGCCAGCCTCATACCCTTAGCAGTGAAGGAGAGGATCTGGAGGAAAAAGTTCATAGATATCTTTTCTTTGCTAGAAATACAGTTAGAGGGCTTGGACCTGACGACATGCGATAAGAAAGAGGAAGATAGGAGGGAGAGGAGAAGAGAGTGCAAGGAACGGACATTCGATAATTGGTTAGACGCATTCAGGATTATGGCATGCATCATAGTGGAGAAATTCCCGCGCTGCGCGGCGGATGTATGGCTTTACTAGGCAAACATTCGCAACGCACAGCGGCAGTTCCAGGGCGACGCATCTCTAGAATATGATAAGGGCTTCAGGCTGAAAATGCAGACACACCCAGAAATGGAGTGGAACGAGGAGGACGTCTCCGGGTTCATCCATAAGATGATGGTGGCAAAAGAGGTTAGGACATGGGGGGGGGGGGGGAGAGCGAATACCCCTTTCTGCCCTCCTTTCAGAAGGGAAAAGGGAGGCCTTTTCACCCCTTTCAAAAGCACAAACACGCCAGCGCAGTGAAGGGAACACACGCCAGCGGGCCGCCAGCAGTATGCTGGAAATTCGAAACCAACAAATGTTCATACGGGGTAGCATGTAACTTCCAACATGTCTGTTCAACATGCACGCTGTAGGCGCAAAGTCGACCCGAAGCGCGACAAAAAGGAGAAAAAGAAGCAATGAGGCAGGCGTAGGGGGCAGTGAAGAGGGAGAGAGACAGGGCGGCGCCCCGCTAGCACGGTCCCCCTTAGCACAC
This sequence comes from Lissotriton helveticus, assembly GCF_964261635.1. Taxonomy (NCBI): domain Eukaryota; kingdom Metazoa; phylum Chordata; class Amphibia; order Caudata; family Salamandridae; genus Lissotriton; species Lissotriton helveticus. The sequence goes on along the minus strand of NC_136057.1, from coordinate 831,246,866 downwards.
AGAGATTACGCGTGCTAGCCAACAGATACCATAACAAATCAGATACAGACATACTGGTGCACGGCTTTGAGAATGGCTTTCCCATCACCTTCAGCGGTCCACCCCCCCCACCCCCCAGCTGCGAGAGAAATTTGAAATCGGCAATGCAGCACCCAGGGGTAGTAGCTAAAAAGATAGAGAAGGAGAGACAACTAGGCAGAATCGAGGGCCCCCTGCCAGCTTCTAAGGGGGGGAGTTGGTCATTTCACCACTGGGGGTGGTACCAAAAAAGGAACAGGGGCAATTTCGACTGATCCACCACTGGCATGTCAGTGAACGATGGGATAGATGCAGAGATATGTTCAGTAAACTACTCTACAATTGACGATGCGATAGATCTGATAAGGGCGACAGGCAGCGGGACCCTCATGGCAAAAGCAGACATAGAGTCAGCGTTCCACCTACTCCCAGTTCACCCAGATAGCTTTCACTTGTTAGGCTTCCAGTGGGAGGGACAATACTAACACGACAAAGCAGTGCCTATGGGATGCTCGGTGTCATGCTCCTACTTTGAGCTATTCAGCACATTCATTGAACTGGCACTACACAATAGTCACCCTGCAGGCGGGAAACTGCATTACCGAGACGACTTCCTGTTTACCGGCCCAGCTGCGTCCCCTGAGTGCGAAGACACCCTGAGGGCTTTTATTAAGCTAGCAGGCGAGCTAGGGATCCCCCTATCCAAAGACAAGACGGAGGGGCCAACCACAAAAATCACTTTCCTCGGGATCGAGCTGGACTCGGTCACAGGGACATCTAGACTACCGCCCGAGAAAGTAGAAGACTTTAGGCAGGACATAAGGAACTTACGTGGGCGCGACAAGGCCTCATTGAGGGACATACAACAGCTCATTGGGAAATTAAATTTCGCAACTAGGGTCATCCCGGCAGGAAAGGTGTTCGCTAGGCGTTTGACACAGCTGACACACGGCCTCACGCACAAACACCACCACGTTCGGCTCGGGCCAAAGTAAAAAGGGACCTGCGGATGTGGGATGCCTTCCTTGCAAACTTCAACGGGGTGCTGATATGGAGGGAAGGCTGGCTGACCTGCAAACAAATTGAGTTATACACCGATGCGTCAGGGAGCACAGGGTTTGGTGCAATCTTGAGGGACAAGTGCAGCGCAGGACAGTGGCCCAGTAGCTGGCATAGGCGAGGCATAACGAGCAACATAACATTTCTGGAACTGTTCCCAATCGTAGTGGCGCTAGTAATTTGGAAAAGGGAGCTATGGGACATGAAATTGACCCTATGGTCCGACAACAAGGGCGTAGTGCAGGCGACTAACAGAGGGTCGGCCAGGTGCCCCGACACACTGAGACTAATGCGACGTCTGGTTACCTTACAGTTGGAAGGCAACATAGAACTGCGAGCAAGGCAAGTGCCAGAGGTGGAGAACGAAATACAAGACACGCTATCCAGAGACAAGATGAGCAAATTCAGGGAACTGGCTCCATGGGCAGAGCAGAGGCAAACATGACCCCCTTCCCAACCCAGCTGTGGGAATTGGCCGGGTAGACCTTTCCGAACTGATCCCACATGCGCTCGCCCCAGCCGCAGCCAAGCGGTACAGTAAATACGTAGCAACAGTGATGAGAGTGGGGGGCATCCAATCCCTAGCCAATGAGGGGGACAGGTGCAGGGCGGCAGAGCAGTTCATTGACTGGGCCTACGAGGGGAAGCGATTTAGGTCTTGGGCGCAGTCGCACCTGGCAGCCGTGGCACACTACGCAAAACTGGAGTCAGGTCATAACCCAATGGCATCCCACCATATCAGGACAGCAATGAAGGGTTGGAGAAGGAAGGAAGGAAAAACAGTGGACACCAAGGCGCCCAATAGATTTTGAGAGGCTAGGGGCACTGCTGGAGGCATTGTAGGGCGTAGCAACAGACAGATACGAGCTGCTGCTCTTCAGGGAAGCGTTCACCACGGCTTTCTTCGGGGCATTCCACATCAGCGAGTTAGTGGCCCCCTCCAGGGAGGGCCAGGCCAAGCGCTGCATTCAGGCCAGCGACGTGACGCCCAAAGCAAGGGGAGTGGAGATGGTGCTACAGCTTTCGAAAACAGGCAGGCAAGGGGACCATAGTCAGGTTACAACGCATCCAAGAACAGAGATACTGCGTGGTATGCTGCCTCTTCGCATTCATGGCGGTGCGTCCAGCGGGGGAGGGCCCCCTGTTCAAACACAAAGACGTCATCCAGCTAAGCAAGTTTCAGTTCACGGCAGTGATGTGCCTCGCACTCACCAGGGCGGGCCTGCCCCCGAAAGGTTTTGGGTCCCATTCTTTCCGGATAGGGGCAGCCACGACCGCGGCGCAACATGGGATGTCCGAAGCAGGAATACAGGCGGTAGGAAGGTGGCGCTCACACGCATACAAAACGTACGTGAGGCCCCAGCTGCTATGACCGGAGGGCACGTGGGACGACCTAGGAAGTGACTGGCCGTTTTTCCATTGCTCCAACAGGGAAAAGACTGCACCTAGTATGGGTGGTGGGCCACTCATTTGTCAGACGGATGGAAGCCTGGTGGAAAAACGCGGGCCGCGCACTAGGGGACAGACCGAGGCACATTTGCATCCGCTGGTTCGGACGATCTGGCATGCGATGGGAGCAGCTGGCGGCGGCCTTCAGGGGCCTACGGGAGGAAGCAGGTCGGCACCCGGGCGTTCTGATCATACATCTCAGGGGGAACGGCCTGGCCAGGAAGGGCCGGAGAGCGCTACTCCTCGCAATACAAAAGGACCTCATCGAAACGTCTAGGGCATTCGGGCGCACTTCGGTAATCTGGTCCGAGCTGATCAGCAGAAAGGAATGGCACGGGGCAGAATCTTACAAAGGAGTGGAAAATTCAAAGAAAAAGTTAAACCTCACGGTGAGCAAGTTCTGCAGGGCGAATGGCCTGGGATCAATCAGACATGGGCTGATACACACGGGCCGCCCGGAATACTACGCCAGCGACATGGTACCTCTCTCTGAGCAAGGCATGGGGGTGTTCTGGAGCAACCTGTGGGGCGCCATGGTGTTAACAGGTTGTCAGTAACAAGGCAGGGGGTAAGGGGTGAGCCGCAGGAAGACGGCAGCCTCCCTGACGGCGTGGCGAAGGGCTACACTGAGAACGGTTGGTACGGAGGCACACCCGAGGGCGGAGCGCCAGAATAGGTCCACTCACCTTCAGATGCCGCACGGCTGGGTGAGGTGGCCTAAGGACAGCGACTCTGGGATGCCTCACGGCTGGGTTACACCGCTACCAAAGGAAGGGGTAGCAAACGGAGACGGCGCTCGCAGCCCAGCCCCTGCCGGATTACAGGGCACAACAAAGTCGGACAAGGTAGTGAGGCGGCCTAACTCTGGGACAAAGGCTACCCCCTTCCCGCGCAAATGAGGCACAAGAAAATTCCAACCTACCAAAGACCCGGCCCAGAAGGGCCAAGAGATAATCGCAAGGAAATGTATAATGATATAACATGCAAATGCAAAGATATACTTGTTTCCTTGTAACCCTAATAAACTGCGGCCAACAAATGACCACCTCAAGACACGAAGTGTAGTGGCTTTCTTGGCGGGAAAGAGAAATACTAAAGGAGGAGGTGATGACGTATGCACGTAAGAGTGGGGCAGAGTGCGGGGGTTATGCTCCCAGCAGTGACCGCACTTAATAAAGAGTGCCTCCCAGATATGCAAAGACCTGGGGGATGGATATCACAGGGTTCCTGGCTTCTGATGCCGCCTCCTGCACTGAGGGTTCCAACCCTGCACCTCTGCATTTTACCCACACACGAGTTTAACAGCACGCCACAGGTATACAAAGTTTTTGAGGGAGCAGGGCACCTTGATGCCTAGGGGCCCTCTTGCACCGCAGCACTTTACCTGCTTAGGAGTCTACTTCCACCTTCCAGATATATACACGTCTTTGAGGGAGTAGGGCACCTAGATGCATAGGGGGCGCCTTTGCAACCTTCCACTTCTCCCGCTTTGCAATTAAGGCCACCTTCCATATATAAAAGGTCCTGGGGGTTGGTAGCCTCTAGATGCCCAGGGCCCCTCTGCACCTCAGGGTCCCCTCGTGTGCATCTGTACTTTACCGGCAACCATGCGCCAGTGCCTGTCCTGGCTCAGTCCACAGGGCAGCCCTTACCCGAGCCGGTGTTACCTGCCCGCCAGCCTCTTCCTTGACACAAAAGTGACAGGATCCTTATTGCCTTATCGGCACAATTTCGAGCATGGCTTAATTAAGAAGCGCTGACTCATCATAGGAGAGCTGCCGGCTGGGGTTGTTGTTCAGCCCCAGCTGTTTGCGCATCCTCACAAAATCACACCTCCCAGTACTTAAAAAAAAAAAAAATGCACACCCACTCCATTCCCTCGCGGCTGGTACCCTGCACATTCTTTAAATGCACACTGCGACCAGTTAGGCTTTAACTGCCACATTCAAAACTGCAGCCATCAGGGGCCGTCTGCTGCACTAATGCGATTCATACTTTTTGACGCCCTTTTCGAAGGTTTCTTGATTCGATCATTGCGATAGAAATTAAAGTGCCAAGAAGCCTCTGCTGCTGAGCTAATGTTGTACGTCTTGCCGTAACTGGCGCCTTTCTTCACTACTGCATTGTGTACGCAAGTTTATATTCTGCAGTCATAAATTCTCGAGGAACGCTCTCCAGTCAACAGCCTAGTGCCCCAAAAGTGCTTATGTCATTTCCAGTCACACGAGGCACATGCCCAAGCTGTTCGCGCGCAGATCCCCTTAACGTGCTCTCCCACTCCGGCAGACAGCCGAGGTGCGCTCGTGCCTGCCGCTACTGCACCCAGACGTGCACTCCGGCTGCGCGCTGATACAGAAGGGCGCGTCTCCCTCACTCTTCAGGTGCCAGGAACACTGTGTCCCCGCCCGCAGCTGGGGCCTCCCAACAACAACCCGTCCTCCTCTCTGAGCTCCTGCAAATTCAGGCATAGCAACATTGCTGGCCACCCCGGCAAGTAAATCTCCCGAATCGGATTACAAGAAACCCATTGCCCATTAGCGCTGTTTTCATTTGTTTTCCCGTCCTTGGGTTCAGTAATAAGCCAATTAAAAATGTTTTCGAAAGTTTTGTTATTCAGGAATTACTTTTGTGTGCCTGCTTTCGTTTATACGTTCCTGAACAACAAAACTTTAGCATTTTCAGTTGAAGGTAACCTACAAAGCCATGGCAATACGATCTACACATTTTCCAATCGAACATTTCCTTTCTTGAAAGGATGAGTATTATGCAGGGCACAATTCCTAAAACAAGCGCTCGCCAGGCATCCGCTGTTTATTTTTGCATTGCGCTTTCACTTTAAAGTGAAAGCGAGATGCAAAATAAACACGCGGCGCCATGTCTTGCTTTTTGTCTGGCCCAATCAGAGAGCCGGACTGGCGCTTGCAAGGCAGCGTGACAAAGCTTCTGATAAGAAACTTCGTCACAACATCCGTAATGCAGGCGATCCAGTCCGGATGGGCCAGGCGAAAAGGAGGCACACTAGAAACCTTATTTCCAATGGCAGCCCATTGTTTAACATAAACGGAGACGCGAGCCAATGGGAATAAGGGGCAGGGCTTCAAGCCCTTTTTACCAACTACTCCTCTGCAATAAATCTCGCGAGGTGAGCAGCGCATGCGCATGCGGTGTCACGCCACGTGAGACATAAAAATCTCTTTGAAAAATTATTTGGGACCCTCAACAGCTATTTATGTTCAATGGTATATTTTCGCCACTGATGTACTAATAACTGATAGCATCATTATCGAGTCTTAACCTCCACCAGGCGGCAGTCTCTCAGAATAAAGATTGTGCGGGATCCATGTCAACAAAAGTGATCTAAAATTACTTCCTAACCAAAACCACAGATTTATTAAAACATGGGTTGGGGTAAGCTTAAAAACTGAGAAAATATGTGTACAGGGATATAAAAGGTGTCCCTCACATCATAAATATAAAACAGGTCTACCTTTTTCAGCCTACTTGCGCACCAGCGAGTCGATGGCTTTTGTCAGGACCAACAAGAGTGGATGGATACGTTTTCGGCGCCAGTCTGGACACTATCCCATGGCTTGGACTCTGGCAAGTGTGTTCACGCTATGTGAGGGTAGGGGAAAACACTGTTCTCCTCTTCTCCTTTAATCACAAGTGCCCCATGGGTTATGGGGGAGGCGGTTTGACTGCCCTCCTTCAGGTGCAACGTCTTCGTGTTCATAAGGTCCTGGATGGACTTGAGATTAAACGCAAGCCAGGAGATAGTGTCCTGTCTGGTACTTAAAAAGAGATCCATCCATTCTTTTTTTTTTAAACATCTTTTTATTTGGCACATAATACGACAATAGTTGACATAAACTCCACAATAATTACACATGACGACCACAAGTATATTCAGGGCTAGCTCATCTCAAACAATTTCTCAAACTATATTATATTCCAGTTACATGTGATGTAGTGCTGGTGTAGCACAAATATCGACCTCAGCAGTTGAAGACAATGCAATGGGTCCGTTACATGGGCTTCCCCTATACGTATTCCATTTACCTCAGATCTTCCCCCACTTGTTAGGGCAGCCTCTGCTTGTATATACAACCGTTTCTGCCACCTTTCATCATTCTAAGTCTCTGGATCCATCCATTCTTGTTGGTCCTGACGAAAGCCATTGACCCACTGGGGTGCTAGTAGGCTGAAACATGTAGACCTGTTTTATATTAATGATGTGAGGGACATATTCTATGTCCGGGGTGCCGCTCGTAGCGGTTGTGTTTGTAATCCATGGGACTTTCATCCAGCGTTTCTGACCAGCTGAGGGAGTGAGGGAGCCCCGCAGCCACCACCACCGTGCTCCTCCCCCTGCCGCCATAAATACCGCTCGCGGCCCCCGCTCCGCGGGAGCCGCTCGTAGCGGTTGTGTTTGTAATCCATGGGACTTTCATCCAGTGTTTCTGATCAGCTGAGGGAGTGAGGGAGCCCCGCAACCACCACCAACGTGCTCCTCCCCCTGCTACCCACATCCTATATCTTGGGTACGCCCTCGCTTCGCGGGACCCGCGCCGGGCCAAGCCCGGCCCAAGGGCAGGCCCATTTGAGCCCGTTGGAGACCGAGGGAGGCCGGGCTGGGCCCCCCCTTTGAGATCTGTTACTCTGTAGGACTGGGCCTCAGAAGAAGTAGTAGTAAGTGGACTAGCGTTATAAATCTAACTGTTCTACGTAAAGATGCCTGCGCAGGAGGCAAAGGGGAGGAAGGCAATAGGTGTTGGGTATGTGGCCCGGACTCTGGACCAATTTATAACTAGAGCTTCATCCGTGCTGGAGCATGAAATTGCTATTACTGAACGGCGTCTCTCCCTGGATCCAGCTTTTACTAAACGCTCGTCCCTGGGGGGTTTACTGAGTTCGCGAACCCCAGTTAAAAACCTACATTTGCATCCCACTCCCCTAGCCCCCAACACAGGTACTTGTGAACCGCAAAGTCTGGCTATTGCAGTATCAAACTCAGTTGAGGTATTGGCGCAGATAGCACCCATGCAGAGCTGTCCATCTTCCGAGCAGACTAATGGCCCTGCCACACGAGCAATGGATGCCGGCAAAGATCTATCGCATCCCCCCGAACAGACACAGGGGGCAATTCCTAAGAGGAAGCGACAGGCACCCAAATGAAGGGTAGGAATGCAAAGGCCTTTAAATCAAATACATGTGATATCGCCGCGACGTTGGCGCAAACTACCCAGGATAGCTGCACTGTCACCAGCCCATTGACTGAGAAAGACTCTATTAATGGACTACCTCAGACAGACGAAGCCTATTGGCAAAAGATTAGTGGACTTATTACCTCTTCATTGGAACCTTTAATGGATAGACTCTCACTAATCAAAAGTAAATTGCTCTACATGGAGGAAATGTTGGTCCTTAGTGCGGATAACTCCAAGAACATCATAGCGCACCAAGATAGAACACATGATCTTGTGAATAAGGGCTTTAGGGGTGCTGGGGGCCATGATGGAGCTAATCCTAACTCTAATGAGAGAGTCCAGCTAATGGCCTATAGTGCAGGGGGGGATGGAGAGCGGGATGCGACTAACCTATCAGCCCCAGAGGTGCATAATGATAGGCCCCGCACTAATGGGGGGCCACTCTCGGAAGTTCCTAATATGCAGAGAACGAGCAATGTCACCCGCCGGATAGAAACAGAGCCACCTGTACAGAATAGTCACTCACATCTAGATCTACCACCGGATTGCGCACCGTATGTTGCAATATTGACTGGGGTTCCAGAATTAGAGCAAGGGAAGTTAGAATCACATGACCAACTCAAAAACAAAACGATTCACTGGTTAAATAATAATAGACCGCTCCCGAGAGAAGCTCAGGGCCACATTCTATGTGTGAGAAGAGTGAACTGGGTGGGTAGTAGAACGAAGAATTCTACGGGTGATTGTATTGTTGTAAACTTTAAGGATCCGAGAGTAGTGGGTCATGTGTGTAGGGGGCCTATTAGATCTCTAGGTTCCATTATTAGTGTTTGCCCACTTAACTACTTTTACTCCCCATCCCACCATATAGCCAGTTTTGGCCAGCCTGAAGGGAATTGGGGTGGTTATAGTGGCCAACTTCACCTGTTTTAATTAACTATACATAATAAAATTTACCTTTACCTGCTCCCACTCAGTAATAGGTTCAGTGTACTGGATCTTGTAGATTGACTACCACCAAAGAGTATCACCATGAATACACCCCCAAGTCAAATTGTATCCTCTAGTGAGGCAGTGGGTGGTGGTCTAATTCCTCAAATCGCTCCAATTATGGAGGAGAGCTTGTCGACCGATGGACCAACATTGACCTCCAATTAGGGGGGCGTGGGGGTGAATCCCATTAATATAAATTCCCTAAACTGTGATTGTGTTGACTTGGATCCATGTGCAAAGGGATTTTCCACGAAAAATATTATAATTGCTGCCGAGGGATTGGCAGAGGGGCATGAGCTAAACCCTCATCGGGGAAAACATCTGGCATCAGAATTTTATCATGGAATATTGCAGGCCTCGTGGGTAAAATGGATGATCCCGATTGGGGGGCCTTCATCGATGCGCACTAGATCTGTCTATTCCAGGAAACGTGGGTGGTGGACCCCCAGTTTAGAACAGGCTATGTAGCATACTGTGAACCAGCCTCTAAGGAGCCTAAGGGTAGACCCTCGGGTGGATTATGCATTTGGGTGGGCTCCCATTTGGGATGTAAGATAAGGCGAGTAGATACACATTCTGCAGACATTATGTGTATCCTCCTGTCCCATAGCAACCTCCCGAGTTTAGCAGTTATTAATCTCTACTCGTGACCAACACAGTATGGTGCTACTTCTACCACTCTAGACTCGCTGACTAGTTTTTTAAGTCCACTCCCTGGGGGCACCCACCTTGTAATTGGGGGAGACTTTAACTGCTATTATGAGCCCCTCAACGGCCTTGTTCAACCTATAAGCAGTGATGAGGATGAAACATGGTCAATCCCTGTTCCTAACATCTACCTAACTAGGGGATGGATACCCCTAGTTCTACAGTTATCAACATTAACATTGACCTACTGTCTAAGGGCTTGCAATGGGAGGTTTCCCGGAGACAGCCCGGGCCATCCCACTTTTGAGTCAGGTGGCCGAGCTTCAACAATTGACTATCTACTGCTTAGCTTGGAGATCTGGCACCATGTAGTTGATTTCTGCGTCAATATACAATGTGAAAGCGATCATAACCCTCTAATCACCCTCCTGGATTTCCAGCTGGGGGAGGGGGCCCTATGAGAGAAACTACCCAGTACGATAAATTGGAAGTTGTTTAAGGGGGGAGATGGGCTAAAATCAACCAATCCCCAGAAATTTTGTCTGAGCTCTACACATGTATCATGCCACTACTGGAGAAGGCCAGCTGTATAACGCTGGATAAACTAAGCCCAGCTCTTAATAATGACCTTGGAGGAATACATCTGGAGATGGTCCAGATCCTAGCAGAGTTCTTTTTTAAAAGTGGGTCGAATAAACACAATTTTGGGAAGGACAAAAAATCTTGGTACAATAGAGCCTGTAGTGCAGCAAAAAGGGCCCTCTTGCTTGCACTCAAGGGGACTAACAAGGACTGCATCAGGGAAGCAAGGGCAGAATTTAGGAAAACTACAATAGAAGACAAAGTTGCTTGGGAAGCGGATAGATGACAAGCTATCAAGATTGCGTTAGGCACCAAGGACAGTAGATCTTTCTGGAACTTGGTGCATTCGGGGAATTTGGAGGGTAGGACTACAATTGCCCCCAATATCGATGAAGAATCTTGGCATCTATATTTTAAAGAATTATATTCTAGCATGAGTGGTGGTATGGCACTACAAAATAATTTTAACCTGGATTTCTTACATGAAATTCCAGAATGTACATTGGGTGAAGTAGAAGCAGCTCTAGCAAAGCTCCAACTAAACAAGGTACCTGGATTGGACAGGATTCCAGGTGACCTGTTCAAAAACGAGCCGACAGCATGGGTACCATATTTAGCACTACTTTTTAATGGAATTCTCCACGGCCTACCAATTCTACCGACCTGGGCAGGCGCGGAGATTGTCCCAATCTTCAAAAAAGTTTCCCCTATTGACCCTGCGAATTATAGGCCAATTAGTCTCATAGATGTCATGCAGAAAATGTATGGAAGAATACTATTGGGCAGATTGCAAGAGTGGATGGAAGACCGAGAAGTGCTAACACCGCTGCAAGCGGGATTTAGATAAAAAAATTCAACAATTGACCAACTATTCAGGCTCCAGTTAATTTACTGGAAGCATGTGGTTCTTGAAGGGGGGAGCTTGTATCTTACATTTGTCGACTTGAAGTCGGCATTTGATACGGTGGACCGTGACCAGCTATAGAGCATCTTGCTGGACATGGGAGTTCCGCCCTATCTTTGTCATCATCTTAAACGCCTCCATGAGGATACATATGCTAGAGTAAGATACGGCAAGAATGGTCTACTAGCAGCGCCCTTCCCTGTGGGAAAGGGAGTCAGGCAAGGCTGTGTACTAGCCCCGACCCTCTTTTCTTTATTTTTAAATGGTCTTATTGGTGATCTCCTTGCCGCAAAGGACTTGGATTCTCCGAAAATAGCGACATTTAAGTTCCCCACCTTAATGTTCACAGATGACACCCTGCTCCTCTCAAAGTCATCGATGGGTATGCAGAGGGTGCTGAAGGAGTTTGACCAGTTCTGCAAAAAAAGGAATTTGATAATTAATATAAAACAAAATATATGGTCTTCAAAACCAACTCCACTAACTGCCCCATCCATTGATGGATGATAGACCACTAGAGCAAGTTAGCATCTTTGATTATCTGGGTCTCTCTCTATCGGACAAGATGAGCTGGGGCCCTCAAATCGAGAAAGCCAATTTAAAACTAACCCAGGCGATAGGGGGACTAATGAAAGTGCATAAGACTTGTGTGGTGAGAACTATAAGCCCGCCCCTTGAGATTTACAAAGTACAGGCTAGGTCCGCCGCTCCCTACGGGGCCGAGTTGTGGGGACATTGCTCTTCCAATGCCCTATCACTCACTGAAAATAAGCTCATTAGAAATATTTTAACTTAGCCAGTGAGTACACCTCTAGTCCCGTTACGGATGGATCTAGATATTCTCCCTATAGTGGATCTCATCTCGACACGACCGCTGCTATACTGGCGGCGGTTGTGGAGTACACCCAAGTTGGGACACTATAGGGATGAACTGAAAGCGGTACTGTCACTACTGGGGGCTGTTGGCAGTATACCCTCGCTGTCGTTCGTTAGGGACTCTTTTCGGGCCATGGGGCGGGAGGACCTATGGACTAGCCCTGAGGTAGCATGTGTAGCAACTCCCAAAAAACAATTATCTAAAGCTGTAAAAGATTTTAAATTGACTAGTTTAATCCAGGCAGTAAAAACTACTAGCCTAACATATGGTTTTATTGATTCTAAGTCATCATACCAATTTGAACAGGTACTAGATTTAATCCAGCCACCTCTAGCACGAATGTTGTATCTGCAATTTAGATATGGGATACTCCCGCTTTATGCATTAACTAATAAGTGGGTGGGGGCCTCCAAGTCTTTTTGCCCAGGATGCATGGTTGAGGAAGAAAGTGACACTCATATAATGCAGTGTTGCCATGCATATAACCTGTCAAGGACAAAATGGATTATACAACTGTGCAGAAACCTTGGTATTAGAAACTATCGGGTCTTCCTTAGGATCCTAAAATCTGATACTGCACCGGTATACGTAGTGGCGTGTGCAAAATTTATTTTCGCCATGTGGCTTAAAATAACTTATTTGTTAAAGAACGCAATTTAGCTACTGGTGGCTGAATGCCTTACCGAAAATGGATGCTTGTTCTATGCTGTTTTTAAGGAAGTTCTTAAAATGTTTTAACCTTAAATTATATTTTTAAACACTAGGTTTTAACTGACTAAAGTGCTTCCCATGTTTTAATTCTCTGATGCTTGTGTAATTTGTATATGTCAACTATTTGTACTGCCGAGTGTCGCAATTGATTATATTTTAAGTGAATTGTAAAAAACTATTTTCTTGTGCTTTTATGGCTGAAATAGCCACAATAAAGTTGATGATGATGATATCCATGTATACATCTTTTCTTTGTTCTCAATCATCGCCCTACCTGTGTTTTAATAAATCTCAGTGGTTTTGGTTAGGAGGTAATTTTAGATCACTTTTGTTTACACGGACTCCACACAATCTCTTTGTTCTGAGAGACTGCCTCCTGATGGAGGTTAAGACCCGATGATGACGCTATTGGTTATTAGTACGTCAGTGGTGAAAATATACCATTGGCCGAAAATAGCCACCGAGGGTCCCAAAAAGAGATCCTCTGACAACATCTGGTCCCACTCTTTTTGATATTTTGGTACATACGTTTGGAAGCGGAGGGGTAAATAAAAATTCCTTGCTTCTCTCTCCTTTTTTATATTTATTTCTAGTAGCATCCTCAGCACACCATTGAACAGGGAGCAGTTGTTTGAAGCAGATGGGATGAAACACTCAACCAATGATAGAAGGATAATGAGACTGCAAAATCGATGGAAACCGTTTCCCGGCGGTATACGAAGAGGGATGTTTACTTTGTGCAGACCTACAGGGAGAGTCCGCTTCAAGGCTAGAACATCCCATCAAAGCATCCAAGAGGCAGCCAATCTGCTGCAACACAACAGAGGTGGTAGTACCAACAGCAGTGAAGCCAGTCCTTTTGGGAACCTGAGGAAGGGGGCAGCAACACAGAGGACGCTCAACCCCCACCAATGAGTGACTTAACAAAGCTGTACGGCCTCTCACGTCCACACCAGTGAGAGACAAAAACGTGGATAAATCTATTCTACAAACAACACCAGTAGGAGGGAGAATAAAAAAGCATCCTTCGGAAGTTGAGTAAGATAACTTCAGACAAATGAACACTGAACATAATATAGTTCGGATATCATAAAATTAGACTAAATTACACCAGCAAGGGGATCAAAAAGAAAGGTCCATTCCAAGAAGGAAACAGTTCTTCTCCTCAAGGAGATAGAGAAATTTCTGGACAAAAAAGCAATGCAAACAGCACTAAGACAAAAAATCAACAAAGGAAATTTCTCAACATATTTCCTAATTCCCACGGTAGATGGATCTCTGCGATCAGTTCTAGACCTCAAGTTGATAAACAAGTTTATAAGTATACAAAAGTTCAAAATAACAGTATTGCAAGAAGTCATATCATTGCAAAATGGGGATTACTTGTCAATGATAGCCTTGAAGGAAGCCTACTTGCACATTCCAATGAATGCAATGCAAAACAAGCATTAGAAATGCAATAGGTCTTGCATTTTTTCGAGTTAGAGCTATTGACGTTGGAAATGGTAATGTCTTTGATCATTGTATGATCATTACATTGCAAACAAAAACACATAAGTAAATGTGCACTAGCCACCAATGTCAACCGAAACAGGAGTGGAAAACTTGTGGGCAGAAAAACAAAAGCCAACGTGTTTGAAGGATGGGATACTGAGTTGGCCTGAAAAGATTTGATCATCTGACCTGCAGGCACACACAAATCATAACTAAACTTACTCACACAAGATAATAAGAAATGCTTTAGGATGCCTTCCCCATCAGAGAAATATAGACCACCTATCCATTTTAAAGGACAAGGCTACCCTCACCAACAGAAAACATGCCTGGATGGTGCTAAATGGCTATAATAAGAAGGAAATACAACAATATCTGAAAACCCCGTGGACGGAAAAAAATAAGCAGGTGCTCATTAAAGCGAGATTTGGATCCCTGCCAGGCCGATGTCATCTACCGCCATGGGAATTTCAAGAAACTCAAACGAAATGTAGATTATGTAACATGGGCAAAGAAGACATACAACATCTTTTGTGTATCTGCCCTGCACTCCTGCAAGAGAGAAAATCAATGCTCAAGTTTCCTTTAAAATCACGAGGCATACGGACATGCAGGCAGGCAGTGATTAAGTGTATGGACCCAAACGATATTGCTCTTAACGCATTCTTCGTAAAGTTCCTGCTGCTGGTTAAAAGGAAACTAGAAGACGTTACTACTGTAAAAACTTAATTGTCTGTAAAGGTCCTGCAATGATAATTTTATGCGATTTTATGATGTAACATATATTTTAAAAGTCTCTTTTATATGCGCTATGTTGTAAGATTTTAAATAATCATCACAATAAAATACCTTATAGTGCAATAAGTAAATGCATTTGTCATAGAAATATGCACTTGTGCGTTTCATGAGGGCGGAGGAGAAGAAAGGATAAACGGATAACTCATCCGATACGTAACAAAAAGTTGGACAATAAGAACACACTTTATTACATCATTTTATACATCTAATATTATTGGGTATCACACTAATAAAAACAAAGCTTTGTTTTCAAACTCATGGTAACTTGCAGAAAGCTTTGGACGTGGTTTATCCAATCAAAAATAAATTAACCTTGTGTTACTCAAGTGCTCTCTCCTGGAAAATGGTACGAAATGCATCCACGAGTAGAACTGCATATTGAAATGCATATTTAGTAGACCAGTTGTAATGATATGCCAGGCAACTGTATGCACAAAAACGTTAAAAAAAAGAATTGGCAAAGCGGCTACTGAAAGTTAGGTTAAAAAAAGCACTATGATGCAGCCAACACTAGCGTTTGCTTCTGACGGGGTGGGGAGTGATGGGAGAGTGGTAAGAAACAATTGAAGGGGGGGACGGGGGGGGGGGGCGTTGCAAGTCGCATTCCGCTGCGATTTTTGCATAATTTTGGACTCTACGTGATATCCATCATCTACTTAGTAATCTGCAGATTTAAAAAAAAAAAACTTGTTCTAGCTCAGACGAATCAAAAGTAAATAATTTAAAAAATGGCGACTCGGGCACCTGCACACTGGTGCACTCTTCGCAAAGGTTGACTGGTCATCTTTAAGTTGCTTTTTTCCGGATTTTGGGTGTTAAATTGTGGATGGAAAAGTGGGTCCTGCTGGGACGCAGTTCGCATAAGCAAGTTACACAGGAAGGGTATGTGAATTAAACTTTCTTCTTGGCTGAGAAGAGCCTCATGTGCGGGGTACAATTTATAGCACAAAAGCAAAGACCGAGCTGGTGCCCACGTGAGCAGTGTTGTTGCATCAGGCGGAGATGTGAGCAGGGAGACTAGTCCCTCTACATGTGTGAATATGTAAGCCTCAAAGCCCAACTCATGAAAGTAACGCAGCGCTAGCCCGTTAGGCTTTAAGGTGCTTCTCTGTGTGGAGCAATTTTTGATAGATATTCAACATCTTGAACACAAGAGAGTGCACAAAGCTTCATCTTTTAGTGAAAGAGACCTCTCTACAAAAAGAAGTCCGAGACTGGAGGAGCCGTGTGGGGTGATGGAAATATTTATTCACCCAAAAGATAGTGAGTGCATAGGTCACTCTCCCAGCAGACATGGTGGAGGCACGCTCTGTAAATGAGTTTACACAAGAGCACAAGGGCCGCCGGGGTGAAGCTGTTGACCTTGTGCTTTGGAGTGCAGCCGAATGTGAGCAGAGGGGGCTAAGGGTCCCTGTCTGGTGCCAAAGCCCAGGTTTCTCTTTCCTAATGCAGCCTCTCATAAAAGAGGGAAAACACAATCCAGGCATATACTTAGCTGCAGGATTCACGTGCCAAAGGATGGGGTCATTCTGAGTGCAGATGATCCGTAGCATCTTAGCCACATGCAGACACAAAAACACACACACATACATACAAAGACACAGGGGTGTGCACAAACAGACAAAACATGCACACATGCAGATACCTACATATACACTGACACTTGTGCTCACACAAATGAATCTCCAAACACACACCGAAACATACACACAGGCATGTGCACAAACGCACACATAATCACACACCAGATCACTCAAACATATAAAGACAAACATGCACAGAAGCAGATCAATCTCCTATGGAATATCTTCCTGGACCAGTTATGACTAACTGAGCAGCTATGCCTTTTAGGAAGACACTCAAGACGCACCTGTTGATTATGAATTCCACCCTCCTTTCCCACTGCAGAAAGTGCTTGGGTGCCCCTACAATTGAAGCACTATGTAAGTTTGATGATATTGATTCCACATGCTTAACACCCAGGAAATTCCATGTGTTCCTTTCACATTACGAAATGTCCTGGAAATTTCTTATACAAACCATTTTAATGGCACTTCAATCTGATAGGTTAAATTGGAGGGGATAAAACCGCAAATTAAAGAATGCCACAGATTCTTAAATAAAAGCCAGGAATTGCATGTAGTATCCACTGAGAAAGAAATTATCTGAAAAAACGTGCTCTGATTTTGCTTTAATGGACGCACTAAAACTCTGCACATACTCGGCCTACACATGGAGCATGTACCAAGTGAAAATAAATAGAGAAAACATCAAAGGCAGTCTATTTCATGGAATCGTATGCCAATTGTTATTTGCTCCTGGGTAAACTGGGTGCTGCGTCTTGAGCTCCTTCTCTATATTAAGCAGATGACATTGTCCTCTGTGGCCACAATCCTATTGGATTTTACTGTTTTACAGTACTACGCAGAGAGAAACAATTGCCTTATAAACCTAATTAAAGCTCCTGTAATGAGCTGCATAATAAAACATTAGAACAAGAAGTGGTATAGTGGTGATATCAAACTTGCAAAGGTAAACAAGTATTATTACTTGTGATAACTGATAGTACTTGTGCCCTTGGTGCGGAAGCTCACTTTTAGGTAAAGATCGGTTGATACTTTGTTGTTAATCCTTTGTGATTTGTATATAATTATTGTATTTGTGTATATATATGTATATAGTTTGTTGAAAGAAGATCAAAAATTATGATGAAGTGAATCAAGATTACGATAATTAAATTATGTAATCGTGTGTTTTTAGTATGTGATTGTTTTCTGTTAAAATGGAATGTAATGATTGACAGGACTATGTACTGACAATAGAGTAATATAAAGTCCCCTGTTGAAGAGTGAGATTTATATATTCTTTCCTCCTTGCCATTTCCGATTTTCTTGATACTTTGCTTTAAATCAACATAACTTGAAGTACAAAGGGCCTCCGTTCAATCCACCCCAGATAACCTACAATGCTTAACATTTGCCAACATTGGCATATGGCCCCCAACTCTGCTTTTTTGTGTTTTGAATAAAATACTGTCTTGAAACCGCCGACTTATTGAAGTGAGCCCTGCGGATAAAAATGAACAATATCTCTGGAGTTAATGAGACTCAAGTTGAACCTTCACTCTCGCTGCATTGGGTCCCACGTGTCCTTGAGGTGGTTTTTAATTTTCTTTGTGCCCCAGCTAACTTAGCATTTAGAAAGATGACTTGAGCAAAATGAGCTGAAAGAAACCAGATATGTGCACATTCGACCAAAGTCGGAGTCTATTCACTAACGAAATGAACGGGTTAAATGTGACAAGGGTCACGAGTGTTTGTGAAGTGTTGCTGACGCCGTTGCTGCTTACACTGTAAAAAATTGCTATTGAAAGGAATTTCTTGCTGATTACTTGATCAGAAAATCGCGTTGCCTTCAATGCTGTGGAAAAATCGAGAGACATCTTTTCCGAAACAAACAATGCTAATTTGCCACTTTGCTGAAATAAATTATTGAGAGAGATGTGGCTCGTGTAGCGCGGATTAACTCTGTCTCTAACCACTGTAATTATAAATATACACGTTTTCTTTTTCTCTCGTTTGCACTAAGTCAAAATGAGCTCCCTTTTTTTTAAATGTTTTTATTTCTTTATTGGGTTTTTACATGAATTACAACAATTGTCAACGGCAATTGTGCACATCCATCACTTACATTATTACATCATATTTCAAATTGTTAATGACTTTACATCATATGCATGTAGTATGGCATGCGAAATGTGCGCTATCAGTCATGTCAACGTGACGACCTATCGGAGCGTGTTCTACTAATTGTATTTATGGTATCTACATGGCAACATGCCAATTCTTGTGGTGAATCTCAGTGTACAGGGGATACACAGAGGGAGTCTCATCTATGTCATTATAATGCATGGGGCGCAAGATCTCGCGACCGCTGAGCCTGCTCCAGGCGAGGTCGCCCCCACACCCCGCTGCTCCTGCCCGCTGACTGCCTGAACTCTACTCTGCTGACCTCGATTTCGCCTTCTGTGTTCTCCTTTCTCCCCCATCTGCTGCCTCGTTTTTCTCCTTTCTCCCCCATCTGCTGCCTCGTTTTTCTCCTTTCTCCCCCCATCTGCTGCCTCATTTTGCCTTCTGTGTTCTCCTTCCCCCCCAGCTGTCGCCTTCCCCCTACCTGTGTGCTGGTCCTTCTTCAGCCGGACGACCCAGCCGCCGCTGAGCCGCCCTCAGACCTCCTTCCCGCCACAGACCTCCGGCGACTCCGCCCCCCCCTGCCCATTGGCCGCCCCGCTACCGCCACCCAACTGACCCGCCCTCCCGGCTCCTCACTTATGACGTTCCTTGAGCGACCACGCAGCGGACGCGCGCAGCGGGAGCACCGATTGAGCGCCAAAGGTGCGCCAAAGGTAAGCCCGTCTGCGCCCGTCCGCGCCTGGACCGCGCCCAGTGCCAGGACCCCTGGCCCCCGACGATGCCAGCCCACACGACGGACCTACGACGCCGCCACCCTCAACGCACTCAATGCCGGCCGGAACCACGCCTGCTGCCGAGCCACCCCGAGATGCACCCACGGACCCTTCACCTGCTGTATCTGCAAGTTCACCTGCCTCCGAACCTGTCCCGCACCCGCCAAGCCAAGCACCAGCAGCAACCACCTCAAGTGCATCCTGATCAACACCCGCTCCGTCCACAGACACGCCGTGGAACTCTGGAACCTCCTCGACGCTACATCACGGGACGTAGCCTTCCTCACGGAAACCTGGATGAACGCCTCCTCTGCACCCGACATCGCCATCGCCATCCCGGACGGGTACAAGATCATCAGAAGGGACCGCGTCAACCAGACCGGAGGAGGCATCGCCATCGTCCATAGAAACACCATCCGCATCACGACCGACTCCGACACCTTCGCCGCAGCCGAACATCTCCACTTCCAGATTCACACCGACCCAAAGACGACCCTCAGAGGCACCCTCGTCTACAGACCCCCGGGACCACGCACACAATTCAGCGAAGATATCAGACTTCATCAGCCCGCACGCCCTCCCCTCCGCCGACTACATCCTCCTTGGAGACCTCAACTTCCACCTGGAGAACAACAAGGACCGCAACACCGCCGCCCTGCTGGACAACCTCGCCAACCTCGGACTCAAGCAACTGGTCAACACCCCCACCCACTACGCCGGCCACACGCTTGATCCAGTCTTCTCATCCAGCAAGCACATCACCTTCAGCCACTCCACCGGACTCCACTGGACCGACCACAGCTGCGTCCACTTCAGCTTCAAAAGAACCACGACTCACCACCACCACCCGCCACAGGTTCCCCACAGAAGCTGGAGTAAGATCACCACTGACCAGCTCACCACCTCCCTCAGCCAGAACCCACCCGCCAGCGCAACGGACCCCAACGAAGCAGCCCGCAACTTCACGCAGTGGCTGACCGCCTGCGCCGACGACCTTGCACCAGTGAAGAACCCTGCCAGCAGACCCAGAAGCAAGAAGGCATCCTGGTTCACCGACGAACTCAAGGACTCCAAGAAGACCTGCCGCACCCTCGAGAAAGCCTGGCTCCTCGACCGGACCACCGACAACATGACCGCCCTCAAACACGCTACCCGCAAGCACCACCAGCTTATCCGCACCACCAAGAAGAAATCCCTGAAGGAACGATTGGACAACAATATCCATGACAGCAAGGAACTCTTCAGCATCGTCAAGGAGTTCTCCAACCCCAGCACTGGCACCAACGACATCACTCCGTCACAAGACCTCTGCGACTCCCTAGCCTCGTTCTTCCACCACAAGATCGCCGACATCCACAACAGCTTCAGCACACCATCCATGCACCCCACCGTCGAACCAACGCCCCCCACCACCACCACCACCCTCTGCACCTGGACCACGGTGACCACCGAGGACACAACCCGCACGATGAACACCATCCACTCCGGATCACCGACCGACCCCTGCCCACACCACGTCTTCAACAAGGCCGACTCCACCATCGCACCCCAACTCCGGAACATCATCAACACCTCCTTCAACACCGCCACCTTCCCGGAGAGCTAGAAGCACGCCGAGCTCAGCGCCCTCCTGAAGAAACTAACAGCGGACCCCACCGACCTCAAAAACTTCCGCCCCATCTCGCTCCTCCCTTTTCCTGCTAAAGTCATCGAGAAGATTGTCAACAGACAGCTGGCCGCCTTCCTCGAGACGAACGGATCCCTCGACCCCTCGCAGTCCGGCTTCAGAGCCAACCACAGCACCGAGACCGCCCTCATCGCAGCCACCGACGACATCCGGACCCTGCTCGACAAGGGGGAAACAGTGGCCCTCATCCTCCTGGACCTCTCCGCTGCGTTCAACACTGTCTGCCACCGCACCCTAGTCCAGCGCCTCAGCAATATCGGTATCCAAGAGAAGGCACTGGAGTGGATCATTTCGTTCCTCGTCGGAAGAACACAAAGAGTCCGCCTCCCCCCGTTTCGCTCCGAGGCCACCGAAGTCATCTGCGGCGTTCCGCAAGGATCTTCACTCAGCCCCACCCTGTTCAACGTCTACATGAGACCTCTTGCAGCCGTCGCACGCCAGCACAACCTCAACATCATCTCCGACGACACCCAGCTGATCCTCTCCCTCACCAGAGACCCCGACACCGCCAGAACCTGCCTACACGAAGGGATGAAAGACGTCGCCGAGTGGATGAAGGACAGCCGCCTGAAACTGAACTCGGACAAGACGGAAGTCCTCATCCTGGGATCTTCGCCCTCCGCCTGGGACGACTCCTGGTGGCCCCCAGCCCTGGGCACCGCACCCAAGCCAACCGACCACGCACGCAACCTGGGCTTCATCCTGGACTCCTGCCTCTCGATGACCAGACAAGTCAACGCCGTCTCCTCATCGTGCTTCAACACCCTGCGTATGCTTCGCAAAATCTTCCGCTGGATCCCGACCGAGACCAGGAAGACAGTCACCCAGGCACTCGTCACCAGCCGACTGGACTATGGAAACGCCCTCTACGCCGGAACCACAGCCAAGCTACAGAAAAGACTCCAGCGCATCCAGAACGCCTCCGCCCGACTCATCCTGGATGTCCCCCGACGCAGCCACATCTCCAGCCACCTGAGGAACCTGCACTGGCTCCCCGTCGACAAGAGGATCACGTTCCGGCTCCTCACCCACGCACACAAGTCTCTCCACGACCTGGGCCCCAAGTACCTCAACGACCGCATGACCTTCTACACGCCCACCCGCCAGCTACGGTCCACCAGCCTCGCCCTCGCAGCCGTACCACGCATCCGAAGAGCCACCGCCGGAGGAAGATCCTTCTCTTACCTGGCTGCCAAGACATGGAACTCCCTCCCCATCCACCTTCGGCTGACCCAGGACCATCTCGCCTTCAGGAGACAACTCAAGACCTGGCTGTTCGAGCAGTAGCATACCCCTTCCCCTAAGCGCCTTGAGACCCTCCCGGGTGAGTAGTGCGCTATACAAATGGTATGATTGATTGTGTATTAATTCCATAACATCCCAATGCCCAACTCTACTGCTGCGCACTGCTTCGCCTTTAATGTTTTCTGTTGATTTTGCCTAACAATGTCTTGGATATATGCCAGGGGTGGGGGGGGGACCCACGACTCGTGTCTGCACTTATTATTGGTGAATGCCAATTGGAGTGCGCCGATTTTTGTGTGCTATACGTGTGACCCTACGTCTCATTCATCTCCTGAGGGGTGTTTTGTGTTCCTGGCTTGTCTGCCATGCGCTGCAAAGGTCTGTTCGTATCGAGTCCCATGCTGTTGCCATTGGTATCTTGCGTATGCTAGTGGCGGCTTCCCATCTGAGTGCTACACTCTCTGCTTGCGCCCAGTACACAAGAGAATGATACCATGCCTTCACTTGGGGGGTCCGGAGACTTCCATCGCTTAGTAATGAGGCGCTTTGCCAAAATAAAACCCAGATCTATAAAGCCGTCGGTCACCTTGTGGCTCTTGGTTCTCCAGTATGAACTCCGTATGCACATCTCCCATGACCACTCTAGCATGCATTCAGTACATTGCACCCGGTGTGTTGCAACAATCTCCCAATATGTGGCCAGCTCGGTACAGGACCATACCATGTGTAGAAGATCTCCATCGACCAGTTTGCACCTAGGGCACTGTGCATCTACTCGGTTGAAGATTTTATTTATTTTGGCTAGTGTCATATAGGCCTTTTGTGTTATGTAGTACTGTATAAGTCGGAAGCTGGCATTCCTTGGAATATAGGTGAGGCTCTCTAGAATTGTCAGCCATTCACGTTCTGTGCTTTGCCTTGGCAAATCTGTGTCCCATCTGTTCTTCAGCGCTGTTAGTTTGGTGCACAATGACCCAGCCAGCCACCTAGTAAGGTATTGGCCTGTGCCCATTATATGCAGATATTGTATCAATAAGTGAATTTTGGGCTCCTCTTCTAGCGCACCCCAGACCGACCGCATCTCCCTCATCAGCACAGCATAGAGCAGAGATTGGCCCTGTGGCAGGTCATACTCATTCACAAGGGTGTCGAACAACATCAGGTGTCCGTCTCGGTATAAATCCCCCATGTTCTAAATTCCCGTTTCTTCCCACGCCTGTAATTCTGCTGTTGTGAATACCCGCTGTTGTCGTGGGATCCCCAATATTGGGAGGGAAGGTGCGTATGGTCTGTCCTCTATAGTGAGTCGGATGCTACGCTGAAAACAGGCATAAGCCACCTTCACCAACAGCTGGATGGGTCCCTTTCCTCTCCCGCGAGGATGAAATAAATCTGTGGGAGACCCAATATCCCTTGGAGGCTTGGGCAGATAAATAAATGTTAGATTTAAGTGCCTACAAGGGATTTTATTCACTAATCTTACTCTATTTTCAATTAAATTTATCACTCATATGTTTACCCCACTTGGTGGCTAAACGTTGAAAAAATCTGAACATCAATGTAGTTGTTTATAGAATGACTATTCAGCAGAACAGTTTAAAACACACGGGTATATATATATTTTAAATTACAAAGATTTTAATGTAAAACAAACATGTGAGGGGTACATTTAGAAACAGTAAAACACCATGATGGAGGGTACATAAAAGAGCCTACAAATCATAAGTGTAAACATCCAATCCAAAAACATATAGAGGGGGAAATGGATCTAAAGAAATAGAAAACAATTCCTCAAGCAGCCCAAATGCTGTGGAAATGGATGTAGCAGTCGACATTTCGGTCTGTAATGGTGATTTCATCAGTCAGACCATCTTCTGGACATATGGTTGTTTGTTATACAAGTCCCCTGTATAAATGTAATGTATGAAAATAGTTTTTTATTGTCATTTGCCAACAAACAAGCATCATATACAATAATACTGCATGTCGCTTTAGGAACAAGCTACCCAACAGTCAATGATACTCAACCCCCTTAATAAAAATCCCCTTCCCCTCCACCCCCTGTCCCCCCCACCCTGTCAGTGTGCCTGTGAACAAGACATAATGAAAATCATATCATGCATGGTTGTCTTCCATATAACGTGAGCCTTTCACACCCGGCAATGGAAAGGGGGCACCTCGCTGGGATATGCCCACCGCATTAACCCCTCATCTGCCTTCCTTCTCTGCTATCAGATCCAATTGACTACCAGTTCCTAATCCAAGTCCTCCTCCCCCTCGCTTGAGCTCTCAGCGGGACTCTGGAGTGCTGTCACCAATGCCTCCCATGCTCTAGCCACTTCTAGGTATTTATCATTATCTAATCGCCTGGCCTGCTGCAGTCGGAGTGTACTCCCAGCCCAACGTAGCAGATTCGCTTTCCACCTTAAATAATTAGGGCCCACATTCGATTTCCAGTGCATGGTAAGTTCCCTTTTAGCCAAAATCAGACCCAGGTCATAGAATTTACTGGTAACTTTAGTTCGGGAGGTATGTGGGAACCAGAGCAATAAGCAGGTGCCCATGTCCGCCTCTACCTGCCGGCCCGTCACAGTATTTAGACATGCTACCACGTCCGTTCAATAGTCAGACAATTTCGCACAAGACCAAAACATATGGGAGAAATCAGTCCATCAACCCTACATCGTGGGCATTGTGATGTGGTGCCACCAAAATATTGCGATATCTTAACCGGCGTCAAGTATGCCCGATGTAACGTAAAAAACTGGACTAGCTGAAATCTGGTGTTCCGAGTACCCTTTCAGGCACGTCGAACCAATTGGGGCCACGTAGCCTCCGGGATGGATTTTCTGATATCCACTTCCCATTTACCTCGCAAACCATCCAACGGTGGCAACTTTTTGGTTGACAGCCTCCTGGAGAGGCATGTAACGGCCTTGAAAGTTCCAGCTGCCATAACGACCTATTGGTAGCCTAAAGAGGTCGGCGGTTCAGAGAGCCCCATATCCCATTGTTTCTGAATACCCACTACCAAAGCGGCATGCGGCATGTAGTAAGTAATCACCTCTCGGAAGTCCATAGGTGTTCTGCAGTTCTTGGAAGGTCAAGAGGGCTCCATCACCGAATAAGTCCCCAATCATATGCAGCCCGAGATCTTCCCACATAGCCAATGCCGACCAACTACCGCCGTGCGCAAGAGCCGTACACACGCCCAGAGGAATCCCCGGGGCATACGGGTGAACGACACCCAAACGTTTGGGACTCCTATTCCAGCAGAGACGAAGTGTGCGTTCCTCAAGTGTGAGGCGATCTAAGTCAATCTTCTGGCGCAGTAATATAAAAGATATTACATGTCTGGGAAGTAGTCTGCCCTGTGGCCCCTCTGGCCCCCTGAACTCCCGAGCCACCGCCTGCGTAAGCCATTGCAATTGTGCCGACAGGTAGTACCATTCGAAGTCAGGGACTGCCAGTCCTCCCTCCGCCCTGGCACGCATCAGGGTGGTCAAAGCGACTCGTCGTCTACCCGAGCCCCAAATGAACCCCGTAGTCAAGGACCGAAGTTCCCGAAAAATCGACACAGGTATCCATACAGGCAATGTGCGAAAAAAATACAATAGGCGAGGAAGCGCTACCATTTTTAGCAAAGCTACCCTCCCCGCCACCGATAGAGGCAGGGTACGCCAAAACCCCATGTTACTCTGTAGGTTCCTCATCGCCCTGGTCACATTGCCCTCCAGCAAGTCTGGCTGGGAGTGATAAATGTGAGTGCCTAAGTACGGGAGACAGTGACATTCCCATCGAAGGTTACCCGTGACCTGGGGCGCATGTTCTCTTGAAGTCATTGGGAAAAGGCAGGTCTTCCCCCAGTTGACTCTCAGTCCCGAGATATTGCCGAAATCTCGTAGCAGGAGTTTGGCTCCATGGAGTGAGTCATTCGTATCAGCCAGGAACATCAGCAGGTCATCGGCGTAAAGAGATATTTAATGGGTCTCGCCCCTCAGTGCTAAGCCTTCGTATGCCTGTCCTGCCCGAGCGTGAGATGCTAATGGCTCAATGGCCAACACAAACAGCAAGGGGGACAGCGAGCACCCTTGGCACGTCCCGCGGCTCACCCGATACGCAGCTGATATTGTGGCCCCCGTTTTCACTCTAGCTGTGGATGCATTATAGAGTTCAACAGTTTATTTATGACACACATTTTGAAAAAATAAAAGGAAACCCGTGTGAAATAGAGAGAGAAACAACAGGCAAAATGTGCCTGTTTTACATGGGTTTGAACCTTAACCCAATAATGTAGATAAGGTTATGAAAAAATCATGCATTAGTCATAGAATAAGGTGAGTAACATAGAGACTTTCACCAAGAGTAATGTTATGTAGATGTTCTACTTACTCTAATCTTATATGATGGCTGGCTCGACCCAGAGTAATCAGAAATGATGAAAAAAAGGGCCTAACAAATAGGCTCCTAAAGGTGTGAAAACAGAATTGTCTGTCGCCACATTTTAGAGATTTTACTTTAACAATTTCATGCGACTAAAGACTGAAGAACACGTTCAATTAACATGGTTCTAAAATAATGGAGAACAATGTATGGTAAACAATAATTGGACACGTTTGATTGAAAATAACTAACTGATATTGCTGACGATATCACTGCATTTAAGGAAGGGATCTCTATAGAGCTGCGAAGAATGATCAGATCTAGTATTGTTAAACATAACATGATATCTGAAAGAAACAGGTTAGTGTTAGATTCCTTACCTTAGAATATCCCCAGGGGTCAGACTGGATACGGAAAGTTTTCGTCAGCAGTAACCCTGCGCGTTGCTAGGCGTCGTCTGCGGCTCCGCGTCCGTCATGGGCGTCGTGATCTCCGGGATGACGCCCTCGCAGTACTTCAATGATGCCAGTTCTTTTTTGTTCCGCAGATCTGGGAAGAGCAGTACTCTTAGTCATGTTTTTTACTAACTTGTTTGATCTATTTTGATCACTTTTCAAGTCGACCCTCGACTCGCAGTGCCGATAGGGATGCCTGGTTTCAGACCTTGCGAGGACTGTCACCGATTGATGTCGGTGACCGACCCACACAGTCGGTGCCTTTACTGTCTCGGGCCGACCATGATGACAAGTCGTGCCCGCCAGGCATTGACCTCGAAGGCTAGACGGGAGCGGTCCTGTAAGCTGCTCGAGTTCTGGCAGTCGGCTTCGCACCGTTCGAGGTCCCGGTCGAGGAGGAAGACGAGGAACCGGTCGCAGAGCCGCGGTCATCTCCGTTCGACGAGTCAACACCACTCGACGGGCTCCAAGTCCTCAGGTAAGTCGAGGCATTCAAAAAAGAAGTCGAAGAGGCGTCATCGCTCTTCTGACTCCCCCCGATGCTTGCGCAACGCGGACGGGGGTTCGGGCGACACAGCACACGCGGCTCCGCTGGAGCTGCAGGCGCCGCGTCCAGCTCCATACCCGACGGTCCCTGGGCTGCACGCGACACTGGAGGAGATACATGACTTCCTTGTGGCCATGAGGACTCACTTCCCTCTGTCGGACCCCGTCGAGGTGTCTTCGGGCCCCGTGGGTCCATCTGGGAGCCCTAGCGGGCTGGCGGCTCCGGCCCCAGCGCCGTCGGGTGCTTCGGCCCCGGTGCCGGCCCGGTGCCGTCGGGTGCTTCGGCCCCGGCGCCGTCGTCAACTCCGGTCCCGAAGCCACAGGGCCCCATAGGATTCAGGTCTGGATACGGGTCATTGCCAGTCGACCTCACGACATCTCCGCTGGCGCCGACCCCGAGGGTGTCGCTCCCGGCGCCGTCTCCGGACGACGTCGTCCCCAGTCTCAGCCCCGGTCCGGGTCCGGCGTCGGACCAGCGACGCTCGGCGCCGTCTCAGGCGTCGATGGGTGGGCAATTCACCTACGACCCAGCTCCATCATTTTTTCCTGACTATCAGGAGATGAATAACAAGGCCGACTGGGAGGGGTCTGAGCACCCTCTGGCATTACAGTGCCAGTTGAGCCAGGACTGGGCAGATGAGCTAGGGGAGGCCAGTGGCCTGGACACTTCGCCCAACACTGTATTCATCTCTCCTCCCTCCATGGCTATGGAGGAGGGGGCTGCTTACAGCGTGGTGTTGACTTGGGCGGCCAAGGCCTTGGCTCTTGAGTTCCCTGTCGCGGCCCTGAGGACTAACCTCCTCACTGAGGTGCTCAAACCGCATGCAAGCTCCTCGGAGCCTCTACTGCCATTTAATGAGGCCCTCACTGAAGTTCTGCTGGGCACCTGGTCCAAGCCCTCCACAGACCTTCTAGTGGATCGGAACGTGGCCCGACGCCACTGCCCGGCTCCGGGCGACCCTTGCTTCCTGCCCGTTCACCACACCCCGAGAGCCTGGTGATCCAGGCCTCTACGTCCCAAACCGCATTCCCGACCGCTCCTCCGGGTCGGGAATCCAAAAGGTACGATCAGTTTGGGAAGAAACTGTTCTCCTCGTTGAGTTTGGGGCTGCGGTCTGTTAACACCGCCTGCCTTTTGGGCTGTTACACTCACTCTTTGTGGGATACGGTTGTGGAGGTGCTGCCACAGTGCCCGGAGGAGGCCCGGGCAAAGCTCACCCAAGCCCTGGCGGAAGGGCGGGATGCAGTATGCTACTCAATACAGTGTGGACTCGACACCACCAACTTGCTGGGTAGGGCGATTGCAACGACAGTGGCGGTTCGCCGCCACGCCTGGCTGAGGTCCGCCAACTTTTCGGGGATTGTCCAGGCCACCCTCATGGACATGCCCTTTGATGGCCGTCACCTCTTTGGCGACAAGGCGAACAGTGCGCTGGAGCATTTCAAGGACTCCAGGGCTATGGCCAAGTCCTTGGGCCTAGGCCATCACCAACAAACTTCTGCTTTTCGCTCCTTTCGTGACCAAGGACGGGGCGCCCCCACACGTCCAGCCAGCCTCAGGCCGCAGACCCAGGCTCCATCTGGTCGCGGACGTGGTTACCGCTGTAGCGGTACTGGGGGACACCGGCAGGGTCAGTCCACACCCGCCCCTGCAGCATCTGCCTTTAAGCATTCTTAGTCCGGCATTTCCGGCCCATTCGTTGCCAGTGGGGGACAGGTTCCGCCATCACCTTCACTGGCGTACCATCACTTTGGACAGGTGGTTGCTACAAATCGTCCAAAGGGGCTACTCCCTCCCCTTCGAGGTGACCCCTCCAGCCATGCCACCGCAGTACCACCGCATGTCGGGGGATCACTTGAAACTTATGCAGGAGGAAGCTACGACCCTCTTGGCCACGGGGGCCATTGAGCACGTTCCTGGGCCAGAAGTAGGACATGTTTGCTATTCCCACTACTTTCTAATACCCAAGAAGGGCAAAGGAGGTTCTACGCCTTATCTTGGACTTACGGTGCATCAACGGCTTCCTCCGGAAGGAGAAGTTCAAGATGCTGACTTTGGCTCAGGTCCCAGCTGCCCTGGACCCAGAATACTGGATGGTAGCGTTGGACTTGCAGGACGCGTATTTTCACATCCCCGTCCTGCCGGCCCACCGGCATTACCTGCGGTTCAATGTAGGCCACGAGCACTTTCGTTTTACCATTCTCTCCTTCGGCCTTACCTGCGCCCCTCGGGTGTTCACGAGAGTGATGGCGGTGGTCGCAGCTCATCTGCGCAGATCAGGGGTTTCAGTCTTCCACTATCTCGACGATTGGTTGTTGAAGGCGGGCTCACCCCAAACAGTCGTCTCCCACCTCCAGACTACGGCCGACCTCCTGCACTCAAGCCTGTAAGCATCACGCATCAGCTGTGACGCTCACGCATTTCAGTGCGGTGTGCCGCATCACCGCACTGAAATGCATTGTCACGCATTTATGCCACTCTGAAATGTTGGCTATGCAGGTGCCAGCGCGCGCCACCGGGCGCCTGTGTGCGGGCTCTATTGCTCCAATACGTGCTGCCAGCAGCTGCTTGCTGGGTTCAGTACGTTAATAAATAGTTAAATATTGTTCCTCTCAGCTCTGGAGTGGCCGACAGAGCAACAAAGAAACAAATCTGCGCAGCCTAGTTAGTGCCTTTATAACGTCCGGAAGGGGAAGTGACGAGGCAGAAGCGTTGCGGGATTCAATGTGAGTCCACGAGTCCTCGGGTCCACTGCTGACTGTCTGCCGCGGTGCACAGCACCGCAATGACCCCCTCACCTCCCCCCCTTCACTTTGCCAGACCGGTGGGGGCGCCGAGACCCAGAGTGACTGAATAATGTGTCACACACCGACAGGACCCTCCTGCCGCCCGCCGCACTTCAGAGGCATCCGGTGATTGCAGGCGCAAACGAGTGCGGCTGGGCGGGCCGGGGCCGAGTCAGGCAGGGTCTGGGAGAAAGAGCCTGCTCTGCTGCAGAGTGCATCATGCAGTGTGCTGCAGCGCACGCGGCCGCCGGACGTCAGCGAAGGAGCTAGATAGACTTTCATTTCTGTGCTTGTAGGGTTTTAGGATTTAGAGGGAGTGTGTCAAAGGTCGCGTGCAGACGGCATATTAAGAGCAGATATGGACGCATTATTATCCAGGCGTCCTTAGACTAAACTGAAGGCCGTTGTACAACAATTGCCGCTCCTTGAGTCGAATCACACAGTAAGTTGCCTCAGTGAGGTATCCGTTTTCTTCAAACTGTACTTTAAATTTTATTAAAAGCGCTAGTGCGCTGCCAGTCATACTACTTTCAGTGTCAGAGAACTAGTATCTATGTGTTACCTTTGTGACAGCACCTTCTGAAAACAAATGAAATGTGTTCAGGGGCCCTTCTGTTCTGGGCAGTGTGCGGGCTCTGCATTCACATTATGTTATGCAATTATTTCATAACCTTTTGGAGATGCCTGCTTGTAAATTGTTTAGCAGTGACACTAGTGTATTTAATCTTGTATTACACATACTCTGGTTCTTATCTAAACGACTGCGTTTTTGTCTAAACGATTGCATTTGCAATTTCTATCTCCATGGAGTTTTTTAAGACAAGCCTTTTGCTAGCATGAATTATAAAATGGGTCCTCTCATCCCCTTCCTGTAAGTTAACATTCATCTTAGAAAGGGGCAGTAGGTTAGTAACTTTGCAATTCAGAGACTATTCAGCAGCTTGAAAGACTTTCCAAAGCTTATTACTGTTTTAAAGGGGGTAATTTCTGATATTTAGCTTTTTCCATGGGCTTATGTGTTTGATTTTATTTCAGTGGGAAAATGTCACTGAGAACTGCAGTCATACAGTCTGTCTCCGGTTTGAAGACCTTTTTAGAGTTTCTTGTTGCTCAAGTGGGTGTAATTTCTGATATTTAACGTTTTCCCTAATCTTCATTAGTTGATTTTGCCCGTGAGACAGTGTCGCTCATAGTCATTGAAATGTCACTCATAAATTATCTCAAATTAGGAAAATGTCACACATAGCAATCTGAAACCTTGGCAGCTATGTGCACTCGCTGGGGTTCTCCATCAACGTGCCAAAGTCGTACCTGTGCCCCTCTCAGAAGCTCCTCTTCATCGGAGCGGTTCTGGACTCGGGGCAGTTTCGGGTTTTTCCCCCCGAACAGCGGGTTTGGGATATTCAGGCTCTGATTCCGATCTTTCAGCCTTCATCCCGAGTTTCAGTCAGGTTGACGCTGCGGCTCCTGGGGCTGATGGCCTGCTGCATCCTTCTGGTGCATCACGCCAGGTGGCAGATGCGGGCTATGCAGTGGCACCTGAAGTTTCAATGGGCACAGTATCAGGGCAACCTTTCCGACCACGTCCTGATCTCGGAGGGCCCTGCCAGTCAGTTGCATTGGTGGCTCACGAACCGAGATTGGGACAGCGGCAGATCTCTCTCACTACCCCAACCGGAGCACGTAGTGATAACGGTTGCTTCCCTCCTGGGATGGGGGGCCACATGGGATAGAGGGAGATCAGAGGCCTCTGGTCTCCGGTGGAGTCCCGGATCCATATTAACCTTCTGGAGCTGCGGGCGATCCGTCTTGCACTGAAGGCATTCCTTCCCTCTGTCCGGGAAAGTGTAGTGCAGGTCTTCACGGACAACACCACCGCCATGTGGTACTGCAACAAACAGGGCGGGGTGGGGTCGTGGACCCTTTGCCAGGAGGCTCTGCGCCTCTGGCAATGGCTGGAACATCTGGCAGGTTCCCTGAACGCCAGGGAGGACAAACTCAGCCGCCGGTGCATGATGGATCACGAATGGCGTCTGCACTCGAACATGGCGCAAGGTCCCTTTTAGCAGTGGGTAGAGCCTTGGTTAGATCTATTCGCCACCGAAGAGAACGCGCAATGTCATCAGTTCTGCGCGTTGGAATTTCCAAGGCGGCACTGTTGGGGCGATGCTTTTCATCGCGAGTGGAGCTGCGGTCTGTTGTACGCCTTTCCGCCTATACCACTTCTGCCCAGAGTGCTGAAGATCAGGCGCGACCGGGCCCTAGTCATCCTTATGGCTCCGGAAAGGGCACGAAGATACTGGTATCCAGAGCTACTCAGCATGTCAGTCGATCCCCCGATTTGTCTGCCTCTGCAGGAGGACCTTCTGTTGCAGCACTAGGGGACAGTCCTCCCCCCAAACCTGTCCAGTCTCCACCTACATGCGTGGAGATTGAGCGGCGGCAGTTGAGGCCATTTGACTTGCCTCCTGAAGTTTGCGATGTGATTCTGGCAGCCAGGCGTCCCTCCACAAAAACGGTGTACGCCTGCAGGTGGAACAAATTTGTGGCATGGTGCACAGCAAAGGCTGTGGATCCACACTCTGCCCCCTTTCAGAGGTTCTCCTCTTCCTTCTTTCTCTTGCCTAGCAGGGCTCGGCTCTGGGCACTATCAAGGGCTACCTCTCGGCCATCTCAGCCTTCTTAAGGCTTCCTGATCAGCCTTATCTTTTCAAGTCCCCTGTTGTAAATAGATTCTTGAAAGGCATCACCCACATGATTCCTCCTGTTCCATTCGTGATGCCTCAGTGGGACTTAAATCTTGTTCTAACATATCTGATGTGCTCTCCCTTTGAGCCACTTCATAACTGTCCTCTTCATCTTCTGACTCTTAAAACTGCATTCCTGGTTGCCATCACCCCTGCCAGGAGAGTGAGTGAGCTCCAGGCTCTATCTTCAAAACCTCCTTTCCTCTCTGTCCATCCGGACAAAGTTGTTCTGAGGACATGTCCTTCTTTCCTGCCCAAGGTAGTCACGGCCTTTCACATCAGGCAGTCCAAGACCTTGCCCACCTTCTTTCCGCCTCCGCATCCTTCGAAAGAGGAAGAGAGGCTCCACCATCTGGACCCAAAACGTGCGCTCTCCTCCTATCTAGATCGCACACACCAGTTCCGGGTAGACGACCAGCTCTTTGTTGGTTACGTGGGCACTAAGAAGGGACGGGCGGTGCACAAACGGACCATCTCTCGGTGGGTCGTCTTGTGCATCAAGATTTGCTACTCCTTGGCTAAGAAGGAGCCTCCAGTTGGGCTGCACGCCAATTCCACTCGGGCCACAGCAGCTACTACTGCCCTGGGTCAGGGAGTCCCCTTGCAGGACATCTGCCAGGCAGCTACATAGGCCTCGCTGCACACGTTTGCTAGACACTACTGCCTGGACAGCCAAGTCCGGAAAGATGGCTTTTTCGGTCGTTCCGTTCTCCTGGACTTTCTGGTGTGATATTAGTTCGCAGACCCACCACCGGAGTTGGTATTGCTGGGGTATCTATTCTAGGTAAGGAATCTAACACTAACCTGGTGGAGAAGTGTGGCTCAATGGTTAAAGCGGCAGACCCTGATGCAGAGGTCTAGCCCGGGACCAGGGTTCAATTCCCCGCCTCGGCGGGTCTTGGGCTCAAAAATTCCACGGACCTGATAATTCTCGCCTCGGTGCCTATTCCAATAATGGAGTCCCACTCTGCAACTCTGGGCAATAGCTTGCTTAATCTCCACAACGGCCCCCACAATGCTAAGGATGCCTGGCCTCCACCTTGGGGGTGCCCAGGAGTGGACACCTCACAGGGATAGCCAGGATGGGTTCCACAGCGGTATTCGTACTAGCGCTTTGAGACCCTTGCGAGTGAGTAGTGCACTATACAAGTATCAATTTTAACCTGTTTCTTTCAGATGCACAAGTTACTTACCTTCAGTAACGATATATCTGTAAGAAACAGTAGTTAGTGTTAGATTCCTTACCGCCCCACCCATCCTCCCCGTTCTTCGAACCGATATCTAGGGTTAAGGACATCCCTTTCAGGGCCCTAGTTTCATGGCACCAGTGTCGGTTTCTATCATGGCTCTGCGTTCCTGGCGCAGGAAGCTATGTACAGAACTAACGTCAGCGCGCGAGGGCGGCATCTGAGTACTCCGACGTCATCCCGGCGATCACCACGCCGACGACGGACGCGGAGCCGCAGAAGACGCCTAGCGACGTGCAGGGGTACTGCTGACGAAAACTTTGCGGATCCATTCTGATGGCTGGGGATGTTCTAAGGTAAGGAATCTAACACTAACTACTGTTTCTTACAGATATATCGTTACCGAAGGTAAGTAACTTGTGCAACTGAATATTGCAATTAACTGCACCAAATGTGCCCCAAATTGCACTGGTTAGATTATAAAAAAGAGGACGAAAATCTCTCTGTTTATAGACAGTTAGAATATATGTGAAGGGCGTAACATCTCCTATTATGAAGCTCGTTTATCTTATAACTCTCATAAGTCTTTTTATTTAGACAACGTTAAAAGTGACAGACTCTGCTTAAGGACACATGACATGTGAAAGAAGAGCGTCTGAAAAGAAAGGGGGCAGCTCCTTGTCCTAACTGGCTGCTAAGTCTTGGGACTCTCTTTCCCTGGAGCTCCGTAACCTTCAAAACCCTACTCAGTTCAGGAAAAAACTCAAAACCTTTCTATTCAATTAAGCTTGTTTCCTTTCTGCCTCTATCTCTGTTACCTCTTCACGTTCTTTCTGAGCTAGCGCTGGGACACTCTTCCGAGTAGCGGTGCACCTTATAAATCACCACTAACATGACATAACATAACATATTGCCCAAAGTGAAAGGATTCATATAGCAGCGGCAGTCTCCAGGGCAGAACAAAATAGCCCATAGGCCGGACAAATGTAGGCTCCTGACTAACGAAAACAAATGAATTTGTAAAGGCAGAGGAAAGAACCAGTGGAAAATGCTGGGCTTGTTTAAAAGCCCATACACTGAATACCACATGTCTTGAAGAGACAGCGCAAGTGGTGCCTAGGCGAGACCTACACAATCCCTAAGATTTCTGGTGAACAAGACGCACTATAATTTCACAGTCCAGGTGTTTGGAATAAAATCAGCACCAGTTGTGTTAACAAAGTGTCTAGCTGCAGTAGCAGCACACTCAAGAAGAAGAGGCATACATGTTTATTCTTATCTGGACGATTGGTTAGTAAGAGCAAACTCCTACAACAAGAGCAGAGAACATATACAACAGGTAATGAGGATTTTTCACACACGCGAGTTTTCAGTGAATATGGACGGGTAATCTCCAAAACAGGGGAAGATATTCTTGGGAGCAAGGATCAACTTTATATAGGAAAAGGTATTTCCCAAAGAAAAGAGAAAAAAAAATCTCTATTGACAGAAACTCACCTTTACTGGAAGGGGTCCGCTCTAACAGTGCTGACTGTGGGAAAATTATTAGGGAAGATAACATCATGCATCCCTTTAATCACATATGCAAGACTTCACATGAGACCAATGCAGGAATGGTCACAGAACCAATGGTCACAAATAACAGGGGGGAGTTAGAAAGATCTAGTGTTTGTTATGCAAAAGGTGCAGGAGGGTATAGCGTGGTGTAAGAAGTCACATATAACGTGGGGGAGGACATTTGCACAACCAATTCCAACTGTGACATTTACAACAGACTCCACACATATGGGTTCGGGAGCACACATGGGCTCACTCAAAGTATGTGGAGTCTGGAAAGAACAGGATACAGTACAACATGTCAACATCCTGGAATTAAAACAGTTTCCTACCCTTAAGTGCCTTTCAAAAGGAGCTGTGGTGCGGGTTGCAAGGTAAGTTGGGTCCGGGCGGGCTAAGTCCAGTGAGCAGACCTACGCGGCACCGTTCTCAGCTTGCCCTCCATCTCCGGGTGGCCACATGCGCTCTCAACCACCCCGCTGTAGGATGCACTGTACTCTGGAGGTCTCCTGCCTGGTGGGGCTCTCAGCTGTGAGTTGCTGGCCCTTTAGGAATCCGACGGGAGCCGTGGAGGCATGCCATTCTCTGAGACCACGCTGAAGGCCGCACCAGGGTCCTGAGGTCTCCCACACCGCTCGATGAACAGATCTTGGTTCTGCCTCATGCACGATCAGCGCTGGTTACCTCTGGCAGTCGGCGCGCTTTCTGCTGCCCGCTCCACTTTTTGGATGTCATGGACACATGGCCAAACACTTGTACTGAAATATCCTCCAATAGAAAATAATAAAAGCATAAACTATTTGAATCAAATTAAATTATTTTAACTTCTAAAAATACAATTGAGTTTAATGTTATAAAATATACCAATTTTTTTGTTTATTATACAATGTTAATCGTTTTCATTTTAACTGGTATTTTAGAAAATAGGAATTATATTTTAAAATCAGTTCTGTACATAACGTTTAATAATTTAGTGCATAATAAATATAAATGTCATTCTTTAAGTGTTTTTTTTTTATTTAAATCTTCAGCACAATAGTTTTAATTTAATATAATCTACCTAATTAAATATTCAATTCAAAGTTAAGCTAATGCATCAGCTTTTTAAAAAATGTGTCTCTACATTTAAAAGTATTTTACATTATTTATGGTAATATTTAAATATAATATATTTTTAGTAATTTTGTGTAAGGTTAATAAACTTTTAAACTTTCTGCTCACTTTGCCACTGGATTCAAGTTGATGATGGCTGTTAGCCCGAAACCGGTCCCAGGATGCTTTTTTCCGGTCCAAGGAAGACATGGCTTGGCAGTTCAGGCTGGACTGTTCCCATGAGGCACAGGGTTAAGACTGATTTGCATATAGCTGTGTCTGAACTAGGGCGGTGAAGTGAGCTAAAGAACGATGATGGATTCAACCCAGATCTGTGACTGATGGTGAGTGTCTGAAAAGTTTCAGCGCTGTGTCCATCATCTTCTTGTGTTTGCCCCGGTGACACAGACCTCCACCTACATGTGAAAATTTACAAGTAGTATGTTTACACTCATAAATTAGGCTCCACTTCCTGAGTCCAGGGCATAGACACATGTACGTCTACACTTTTGGGTAATTTTACACGCTTAAATGATGAATAGCCAAGAGTAGTAAAGTTTCTTAAAAGTGTAAGAGTAAATTTACTCATAGTAAATCTACAAGTATAAACTTAACTTCATGAATAGGGCATGATATGGTCGAAATAATTCTACCTTGCTTTATATTTATCTCTTTTTGCCACATACAGTGACTCATTGTCCCGGATATTAAATCCAATCTGTCAAAATACCCATAACTAATTTTCTTAAACTAACAAAACCTTGTCAGATAAATATATTATCACTCGGAAGTAAGACTAGATCTTCTGCTTGTTGTTTTTATCATTCTCATTTTTTTATCTCTGGGTACAGACACCTTTAGCTGTCTATCGGAGATCGTCATTAATCAAAAAAGACCACAAAGTAAATATACAGACTGGTCTTTAGGTCAGGTCCTCTTGACATTTGGCTTGGCCACGCGCCACCATTCTTTCATCAAGTGTTGCTCATGTTTGAGATCAGCCCACAGCATTTAGCTGATGTTTTATATTACTGTTTTTTTTGCATAGGTGATTGGAAACCAAAGTACTTTGTCTCCTTCATTGCAGCTGCCCATCACAGCCATGTTGTCTTTCTGCGCACCGGCATTATTAGGATGATCTCCCCCCTTCCACTTTATACATGCATGTCTGCAAATAAAATGCACACTTCCTGGAAAAGAGTAGGTGTACACTGAAACTCCCACTACCGAGATAATGCACCAGTAGGGGCTATGCAGTAAAACACAACAACCAGTCTCGCTTTTATTAAACAATGAGGTCGCTCATCCTTAAGGGTGATCCTACTTCTCTCATTCATAGGATGTGGAACCTCGCACTACTCCAATACCAAGAAACTCAAGGATGACACATTCAGGAAAACTCAACTCCAGCACCAGACCAGATATGAGCAAAAATGTAAATGTAAATGTAAATGTAGGTGTACTTATATAGCGCAAACCTGTCACCCAAAGGGCATCCTGGCGCTTGCTTAGGGAACCCGTCCTGGTATTCCCCTGTGAGAAACCCCGGCAGGGTGTCCACAAGGTGAAAGCCAGGCATCCCGCCGCGAGGGGCCGTAGTGGAGATTAAGCAAGCTATTGCCCAGAGTTGCAGAGTGTGACCCCGTGATTCGAGTAGGCACCGGAGCGAGAATTGTCGAGTCCGTGGAATTTTTGAGCCCGAGACCCGCCGAGGCGGGGAATCGAACCCTGGTCCACGGTCGATCTCAGCTTCCGGTTCTGCCGCCTCTAACCACTGAGCCACGCTTCTCCATAATAAGTTCACAAGTTGTAGGTCTTAAACTCTGCTCTCAGTTGCTCTTGAGGATTGTGGTGTTTGAGTGGTTGGGCCTTCAAGGAGAGAAGTGATGCCAAGAAGTCAATCTCAGCGGCAGTGCTATTTGCTGGTAGTTATGGGTCAGAAAAAGAGAGTCAGAAGTGTGCTTGCTGTTTTGGTTTGCAAGAGAGTTCATTTCAAGTTTTGATGTTTTATTGCCTCCTGGAGGCAATAAAACACATAGAGAGGGTTTGAAGCAACTGAGGAAAGCTGGTTAGGAAGCTCAGTATATAGGTTCACCTGTTGCAGACAGCTGTGGTTGACTGAGCTATTCATTATTGTAAGGTAGAAACAAGATCTGCATAGCCAGTAGGTCTGATTTTGATGAGCCAAAATATGCAAAAACAGACATGCCCAAAGTGCACTCTTACTATTTCTGCTGTGTCGCTGTACAACCGGTCTCTTTCTGTGCATTCTATATCTGAAAGAAACAGGTTAGTATTAGATTCCTTACCTTAGAATATCCCCAGGTGTCGTCTGCGGCTCCGCATCCGTCGTTGGCGCTGGGATGACGTCGCCAGAGTACTTAGACGCCGCCCTCGCGCGCTGACGTCAGTTCTTCTTTTTTCCGCGCCAGCAAGCGCCGATCCGGAAAAAGTGGTACCCTTTAGTAATTTTTTGATCTGTTTTTCGAGTCGAATGACTCCATCGGTGCCGGTAGGGATGCCCGGGTTCAAACCCTGTGCCGACTGCAACCGACTGATGTCGGTTACCGACCCCCATCGCCAGTGCCTGTATTGCTTAGGGGCCAACTACGATGACAAGTCATGCCCCGACTGCCGGGCCTTGACGTCGAAAGCTAGGCGGGAGCGGTCCCATAAGCGCCTTGAGCTCGGGCAGTCATCACAGCTCGGCGAGTCGACACCACTCGTCGGGCTCCAAGTCCTCAGGTAAGAGGCACAACAAGTCGAAGAAGCGACACCGCTCTTCTGACTCGCCCCGACGCTCGCGCGACGTGGCCGGGGGTTCGGGTGACACCGCCTATATGGCTCCGCCAGAGCCGCAGGCGTCGCAGCCTGCTCTATACCCGCCGGTCCCTGGGCAGAACGCGACGCCGGAGGAGATCGATGCCTTCCTCATGGCCAGGAGGTCGCTCACTCCTCCATCGGTTTCCGCGGCGCCTTTGGGCCCGACTGGGAGCCCAAGCGGGCCGGGTGCTTCGGCCCCCGGTGCCGTCGGGTACTTTGGCCCCGGTGCCGTCGGCGACTTCGGTCCCGACGCCGCAAGACCCCGTCGGATCCGGGTCACCGCTGGTCGACCTAACGACCCCTCCGCCGGTGTCGACTCCTAGGGTGTCGCCCCCGACGTCGTCCCCGGACGATGTCGTCCCCGATCTCCCCGATCCACCCCCCCCCCCCTTGATCCGGTTCCGGCGTCGGAACGGCGTCTATCGACGCCGCATTCGGCGCCGAGAGAAGATCACTACTTCTATGATCCGGCCCCATCATTTGCACCTGAGTACCAGGTGATGGAGGACGAGGCGGATTGGGAGGGGTCTGAGGATCCTCTGGCACGGGAGTGCCAGTCTTTTCAGGACTGGGCAGGTGAACTAGGGGAGGCCAGTGGTTTGGACACTTCGCCCGACACTGGATTTGTCTCCCCTCCTACCGTGGCTACGGAGGAGGGCGCTGCCTACAGTGTGGTGTTGACGAGGGCAGCCAAGGCCTTGTCTCTTGAGCTCCCCGTCGCGGCCGTGAGGACTAACCTCCTCACTGAGGTCCTCAAACCGCAGGCAAGCTCTTCAGAGCCTCTACTGCCGTTCAATGAGGCCTTAACTGATGTTCTGTTGGTCACTTGGTCCAGGCCCGCTACAGGTCCCCCTGTACATAGGAACGTGGCCAGACGCCACCGCCCGGCCCCGGGCGACCCTTGTTTCCTGTCCACCCACCCCACCCCCGAGAGCCTGGTTATCCAGGCCTCCAATTCCCAGACAGCATTCCCGACAGCTCCCCCTGATCGGGAATCCGAAAGGTATGAACTGTACGGTAAAAATATGTTCTCCTCACTTAGTTTGGGGTTGCGGTCGGTCAACACCGCTTGCATTTTGGGCCGTTATACCCACTCTCTGTGGGACACGGTCGTGGACGTGCTGCCACAAAGCCCGGAGGAGGCCCGGGTTAAACTCGCCCAAGCCCTTGCGAAGGGGCGAGATGCAGCACGGTATTCTATTCAATGTGGGCTGGATACCACGGACTCGCTAGGCAGGGCGATTGCAACGACGGTGGCGGTTCGCCGCCACGCCTGGCTGAGGTCCGCTAATTTTTTGGCTGGTGTTCAGAACACCCTTATGGACATGCCGTTTGATGGCTATCGCCTCTTTGGCGACAAGGCAGACCGTGAGCTTGAGCACTTTAAGGACTCCAGTGCTACGGCCAAGTCCTTGGGACTGTCGGCCCGCGCCGCAAATTGCAGCCTTTTGCTCCTTTCGTGGCCAAGGAAGGGGAACCCCCACACGTCCTGCCAGCCATGGGCCGCAGACTAACATCCAGCTCGGTGGCGGACATGGTAACCGCCGTGGCGGTGCCAGGGGACAACGGCGAGGCCAGTCCACATTCACCCCCGCAGCATCCGCCTCAAAGCCCTCCTAGTCTGAGCTTTTAGGCCCATTTAACACCAGTGGGGGGCAGGGCTCGCCATCACCTCCTTCACTGGCGTGACATCACATCGGACAGGTGGGTGCTGCAAATCGTCCGAAGGGGCTACTCCCTCCCCTTCTAGGCGACCTCTGCAGCCATGTCACCGCAATACCACCGTGTGTCGGGGGATCACTTGCAATTTCTGCAAGAGGAAGTTACGGTCCTCTTGGCCAAGGGGGCCATCGAGCGCGTTCCTGGGCCAGAAGTAGGGTGTGGTTCCCAAGAAGGGCAAAGG
The DNA here is from genome assembly GCF_964261635.1 of Lissotriton helveticus. NCBI lineage: Eukaryota > Metazoa > Chordata > Amphibia > Caudata > Salamandridae > Lissotriton > Lissotriton helveticus. The sequence continues at coordinate 831,205,249 of NC_136057.1, read as the reverse complement.
GGGTCTACGCCCTATCTTGGACCTGCGGAACGTCAACAGCTTCCTCCGGAAGGAGAAGTTCAAGATGCGGACTCTGGCTCAGGTCTTAGCTGCCCTAGACCCGGGAGACTGGATGCTTGGCTTGCAGGACGCTTATTTTCACATCCCTGTCCTGCCGGCCCACCGGCGCTACCTGCGGTTCACGGTAGGTCACAAGCACTTTCAGTTTACCGTGCTCCCCTTCGGCCTTACCAGCGCCCGTTGGGTGTTCACGAAAGTGATGGCGGTGGTCGAGGCTCATCTGCGCAGATTAGGGGTGTCAGTCTTCCCCTATCTCGACGACTGGTTGTTAAAGGCGGGCTCACCCCAGACAGTCGTCAGCCACCTCCAGACTACGGCCGACCTCCTACACCTGCTGGGGTTCTTCATCAATTGGTCCTCTTCATCGGAGCAGTTCTAGACTCTGCGCAGTTTCGTGTTTATCCTCCCGAACAGTGGGGTCGGGCTATTCAGACTCTGATTCCGATCTTTCAGCCTTTATCCCGAGTCTCGGTCAGGTTGACGCTGCGGCTTCTGGGGCTGATGGCCTCCTGCATCCTTCTGGTGCAACACGCCAGGTGGCGGACATGGGCTCTGCAGTAGGACCTGAAGTTTCAGTGGGCCCAGCATCAGGGCAACTTGTCCGACCATGTCTTGATCTCGGAGGGCACTGCAAGACAGTTGCAGTGGTGGCTCACGGATCGCGATTGGGTCAGCGGCAGATCCCTCTCCCTTCCCCAAACGGAGCACGTAGTTGTAATGGATGCGTCCCTCCTGGGCTGGGGGGGGGCCACATGGGAGAGGTGTAGATCAGAGGCCTCTGGTCTCCGGCGGAGTCCCGGCTCCACATCAACCTTCTGGAGCTGCGGGTGATCCGACTTGCACTAAAAGCATTCCTCCCCTCTGTCCAGGGGAGTGTAGTGCAGGTGTTCACGGACAACACCACCGCCATGTGGTACTCCAACAAACAGGGCGGGGTGGGGTCATGGACCCTATGCCAGGAGGCTCTGCGTCTCTAGCAATGGCTGGAACATCAGGGCGTGACCCTGGTGGTTCAACACCTGGCAGGTTCCCTGAATGCCAAGGCGGACGAACTCAGCCGTCGGTGCATGATGGATCACGAATGGCGTCTGAACTCGGACGTGGTGGCGCAAGGTCTCTTTCAGCAGTGGGGAGAGCCTTGGTTAGATCTATTCGCCACAGAAGAGAACGCGCAATGTCATCAGTTATGCGCGTTGGAATTTCCAAGGTGGCACTCGCTCGGAGATGCTTTTCGTCGTGAGTGGAGCTGCGGTCTGTTGTACGCCTTTCCGCCTATACCACTTCTGCCCAGAGTGCTAATGAAGATCAGGCGCGACCGGGCCCAAGTCATCCTTGTGGCTCCGGACTGGGCACGAAGATACTGGTATCCCGAGCTACTCAGCATGTCAGTCGATCCCCAGATTTGTCTGCCTCTTCAGGGGGACCTTCTGTCGCAGCAGCAGGGGACAGTCCTCCACCCGAACCTGTCCAACCTCCACCTCCATGCGTGGAGATTGAGCGGCGGCAGTTGAGGCCATTTGACTTGCCTCCTGAAGTCTGTGATGTGATTCTGGCAGCCAGGCGTCCCTCCACAAAATCAGTATACGCCTGCAGGTGGAACAAATTTGTGGCATGGTGCACAGCAAAGGCTGTGGATCCACTCTCTGCCCCCCTTTCTGAGGTTCTCCTCTTTCTTCTTTCTCTTGCCCAGCAGGGTTCTGCTCTGGGCACTCTTAAGGGCTACCTCTCTGCCATTTCTGGCTTCTTAAGGCTCCCTGATCAGCCCTCTCTTTTCAAGTCCCCAGTTGTAAATAGGTTCTTGAAGGGCATTCCTCATATGTTTCCCCCTGTTCCTTTCGTGATGCCTCAGTGGGACTTGAATCTTGTTCTGACTTATTTGATGTGCGCTCCCTTCGAGCCACTTCATAACTTTCCTCTTCGTCTTCTCACTCTTAAGACTGCATTCCTGGTTGCCATCACCTCTGCCAGGAGAGTGAGTGAGCTCCAGGCTCTTTCTTTTAAACCCCCTTTCCGTCCATCCGGACAAGTTTGTTTTACGGACACGTCCCTCTTTCCTGCCCTAGGTCGTCACAACCTTCCACATCGGGCAGTCCATCACCTTGCCCACCTTCTTTCCACCTCCGCATCCCTCGAAAGAGGAAGAGAGGCTCCACCGTCTGGACCCAAAACGTGCGCACTCATACTATCTGGATCGCACACGCCAGTTCCGGGTGAATGACCAACTCTTTGTTGGTTACGTGGGCGCTAAGAAGGGACGGGCGGTGCACAAACGGACCATTTCTCGATGGGTCGTTTTGTGCATCAAGGCTTGTTACTCACTGGCTAAAAAGGAGCCTCTTGTGGGGCTGCGTGCCCATTCCACTCGAGCCACGGTGGCTACTACTGCCCTGGGCCGGGAAGTCCCCTTGCAGGACATCTGTCAGGCAGCTACGTGGGCCTCGCTGCACACGCTCGCAAGACACTACTGCCTGGACAGCCAAGTCCGGAGAGATGGTTTTTTCGGCCGTTCCGTTCTCCAGGACTTTCTGGTGTGATTATTGGTTCGCAGACCCACCACTGGGGTTGGTATTGCTGGGGTAACTATTCTAAGGTAAGGAATGTAATACTAACCTGTTTCTTTCAGATGCACAAGTTACTTACCTTCGGTAACGATATATCTGTAAGAAACAGTAGTTGGTATTAGATTCCTTACCGCCCCACCCATCCTCCCCGTTCTGCGAACCGATATCTAGGGTTAAGGTCATCCCTTTTCAGGGCCCTAGTTTTTATGGCACCAGTGTTGGTTTGTATCATGGCTCTGCGTTTCTGGCGCGGAAAAGCTGTGTATAAGAACTGAAGTCAGCGTGCGAGGGCGGCGCCTAAGTACTCCGGCGAAGTCATTCCGGCGCCAACTACGCCGACAACGGACGCGAAGCCGCAGACGACGCCTAGCGACGCGCAGGGGGTACTGCTACGCAAAAGTTTCCGGATCCAGACTGACGCCTGGGGATATTCTAAGGTAAGGAATCTAATACTAACTACTGTTTCTTACAGATATATCGTTACCGAAGGTAAGTAACTTGTGCAACACTGCCCTATCTTAAGCATGGTGAGTTAGAAAAAGATGATGGAAAGTAGAGACCTAAAAGGCACAGAAAGTGACAGGTTCCACAGATCTGGCACAAATGGCAGGTGTTTTTGTGAATGCCTGTGTTTTCATGGGTGACTACATTAAAGCCAGACCTATTGCATTGTTTAGCAGAGCTTTTTAGCCCCCAACTCATTTAGTCCGATATTTGTAGAACGCAGCATTTTCATTCCAGTCCTGATATAGTGGGAAAAACAAAGAACACAGTTGTATAGTCATTGTAAAATATTCTAGTGCATTTCAATGATTTTCTGCACTTAGATAAAGGAAAATGTTGTTTCTGAAAAAAGGTACAAATGCTCTTCCCTGAGGATTGTCAGAAAACATGAAATGCTCAGATCATTTCCAGTACATATTTAGCCGCACTAGTCTGCAAAAATAAAATGAAACATGCTAGATTATATAAAGAATGTCTGTCCGGTATACCGGTGGAGAAGTGTGGCTCACTGGTTAGAGGAGGTAGACCCTGAAGCAGAGTCAGACCTGGGACCAGGGTTCAATTCCCGACGCGGCAGGGTCTTGAGCCCAAATATCCACAGACTCGATAATTCTCGTTTCGGTGCCTACTCAAATCACGGGTTCACACTCTGCAACTCTGGGCAATAGCTTGCTTAATCTCCACTACGGCCCCCCGCGGCGGGATGCCTGGCTTTCACCTTGGGGATGCCTAGTACGGGTATCTCACAGGGAAAAGCCAGGACGGGTTCCCAAGGCAAGCGCCGAGATGCCTACGGGTAATCGAGCGCTATATAAGAACGCATAATAATAATAATAATAATAATACCCCCAATAAAACAGAACTAAACTGAGAAAATGGTTAACATACCAGAATGCTCCAGGAGGCTAGCAGCTATGCAGTAGAAGGGGCACATGCCAATATTTTACTTTCATCCACGACATAATGCTTTACCAGTCTTGGGTTGTCTGAGCCCTCTCGATGTGCACCTTGGTTAACAACCTGGTGCTATATTGAAATTGTTTAAAGAAGCAACATATTTCCACCTTCTCTCTGGAATGGTATCATTAGTCCTCCTTTACGATTGTCAAAAACGTGAAATATGCATAAGATTTCCTGTGTTTACTGAACAGTACTAGACTGGAGAAAAAGCAAATGACTGTGCACTGTTGCTTTCACACTCGAGTAGTAATCCAAGAAAATTGAACATCACAAATACCAAAATACTTTGGCATGACGACATCTGGCAAGGTAAGGGACACATGCCAGTATCGCCAGGTCTCTAACCTTAATCAGCGCATTACTGAAGCGCTTGACCAGACAGCTCCACTCTGCCGCACTTCCACAGGTGCCCGGAAAGAACGATCAGCCCCATGGTATAGTGGTGAGCTGAGGTTAACAAAGGCAGATTGCAGGCGAGCTGAAAAAGTCTGGAGGGTGTCTTATGACAATCAGGCTAGAGAACTGTTCTTGGAAAAAAGGCGCCTGCACCATAGGCTGATTAAAAAGTCTAAGGCAGCCTACTATGCAGGACAAATCTTGGGGTCGGAGAATTCAGCCAAAGAACTCTTCGGTATTTACAAGTCTCTGACCACGGTAAATTCACCTACTGAGCCGGAGAGTTCCTCAACGGAGTCATGTGACCGAATTGCCGAATATTTTTCAACTAAAGTCGAAAAGATCTACTCGACTTTCCCTAATCCACCGACTGGGATTGACTGCGAGGCAGCATTTGGGGACACGGAGCCGGCAGGGCATCTTACTAACTTCCACACACCCCCATTTGAGGATTTAGTAGTGGTGTGTCGCTCTGTCAAATCAGGGTCCCCGTGGGATCCAGTGTCACCCAAATGCCTGGCGGACAGCCTTGAAGTTCTGGAGCCTTATATGAGGCATGTCCTGGACATTTCCTTCGGTTCGGGGAAGCTGCCTGAGGGGTGGAAACAGGCGGTGGTGCTCCCGCTTCGGAAGAAACCCCACTTAGGCTTCGAGGTATTAGAGAATCTGAGGCCCATCTCCCTCCTGCCTTTTCTGTCCAAGGTGGCAGAAAAGGTGGTCAATAGCCAAATCATGAAGCATGTGGAAGAGACGGGATTGCTTCATGCGACGCAGTTTGGTTTCAGACCACGCCATTCCACCGAGTCTGCCCTCCTTATGGCTACGGAACATCTGAGGGAGGGTGTGGATGCAGGCCAAACTATGGCCTTGATCCTGTTGGACCTCAGCGCGGCGTTCGACACTGTAGCTCATAACATCTTGCTACAGTGTCTGAACAGAGGTGGCATCTCTGGCACCGCGCTGAGATGGATCCAGGACTTCCTTAAGGGGAGAAGCTTTCGAGTCAGGCAAGGAGACTGCTACTCAAAGGGGGTCCCCTTGGGCCAAGGCGTGCCGCAGGGTTCGTCATTGAGCCCGACCCTTTTTAATATGTATGTCGCGCCGGTTGCCACGATTGTGGAGAGTCATGGTCTCCAACTAGTTTCGTATGCCGACGATACGCAGCTGGTGATCTCCCTATCGCACGCGCCCTGTCTTGCTGCCGATGGCTTCCGCTCGTGCATGAAAGATCTTGCCGAGTGGATGGCTATCAACTGTTTGAAGCTTAATGGCAGCAAGACAGAGGTGCTGGTGGTGGGGAGAGCCCAGTCTGCCTGGTCGTCGGCATGGTGGCCACCTTGTCTTGGACCAACCCCAACCCCCTGTCAAGAGGCACGTAATCTGGGGGTGTGGTTTGATGCGGGTCTTAGTTTTGGCCCCCAGATCAACCGGGTGGTAGGAGTCTGTTTTGGGATTCTGAAGAAACTGAGAAAGGTCCTAGACTTACTCCCGATCGGTGCCCGTCAAACCTTGGTCCATGCCCTGGTGACAGCTAGGTCGGATTACGGGAACCTGTTGTACCTGGGGGCTCCGGAAAAAAGCATGGCACGCCTGCAAGTGCTGCAGAATGCGGCAGCTCGTTTGATTCTCAGGCTGCCCAAAAGGGCGCCTTCCAAGGCGGCCCTCCAGAAGCTACACTGGCTCCCCGTGAGGAGAAGAGTGGAATATAAAGCCCTCTGTACCTGTCATCGAATCTTGAATGGCAGGGCGCCCGACCCTCTGAATAAACTGATCGAAGTGTATCGTCCAACACGAGCGCTTAGATCCGCTGGGGGCGGTCTGCTGAGGATCCCCAGAGTTAAGAAAGCACGCATGGGAGGTAGGTCCTTCAGATGCCTAGCGGCAAGTAACTGGAATAAACTACCAGTGGACCTGCGCTTGGAACCGGAGGAAGCCAGGTTCCGAGCAAAACTGAAAACATTCCTCTACTCTAAATAAGTGCCCGCTTTGCTTCTGTGCTCCCTGCTCGCTGCCTCTCCCTCTTTTAGCGCGTGGACACGCCGGTGTGCGTAACGCAGCGCTCTACAAATGTCCCAATAATAATAATAATAATAAGGCACCTGTTGGAAGAATCTTCAATGCTGTGAGAGAGGTTTATAGTATAGTGATATCTATTAAGTAGGATACCCAGAGTTTCACGTTCATGCCTTTGTTATGTTAGGATAAAATGATGCTAACAAATATGGTACTTGGTAGTGCATTTAAATGTTCATTTTTTTCCTTTCATTTACAGAAAAGAGTTATATCTGATAAAAAATACAGCGAACAGCGACTTGATGTTCTTTCTGCCTTGGTTTTGGCTGAAAATACCCTAAACGGGCCAAGCACAAGACAAAGAAGGCTTATTGCATCACTTGCTTTAAGCGTAGGCACTCAGATGGTAAGTATATATACATTTGATGTGAGTATGCTTTCTGGATTTTAAAAATAGGAGTGTTTACTCCTGGCATACTTCCTTAATCAACACTTTAGGTTTCATTTCATGCAGCATTTTGTCTGTTTGAAAAGTAATTTTAACAGTGACCATCTGTTCTGGATATTAACTAATTGTCCATTGTTTAAAGTTCTGATTTAAACAAACTACGATGAGCTGGTTTCCCACTTAGTAGTGGTTTTCATGCAGTGTCCCTAATATTTTGGTTAACAAGCAGCAAATCCAAAGAGATACCAGGCAAATTAAAAGGGAGACCGGGATTGGGTTAAACTCCCTCCCCCAACCATGCCTCAACAACCAAGGGGAAAGATGGTGATAGCTAGGATGAAGTGTGCGGTGGATTAATTTCTATCCATGATGTGGGCAGAATATAAGTTTAGAAAAGCAGTGGGGATGATCTGGAGGATGACTGCATTTTGCCATTGTTTGCTGCGATTACCCATGTTGCAGGTGTGAGCAGTGGCGTGGAGAGGTGAGGGGGAAGGTTGGCAGCTTACAAACTGATGTGATCGAGTTGCAATCCCTAAGCACTAAATGCTGGCAAACTTCCTGCCCCATTCCAGATTATAAAATGTAACAGTGGAGTACAAAAACATACTAAGTGGAATGGAGAAAATCATGACAAAGCAAAAATATGTGGAGAGTTCCTCATTAGCTTATTGTAGTGTCCTGTTGAGAAAAGTAGTGCTAAGGAGGGATATGTTGTACAAGAAGTGTTAGATGAGTGCTTTACAAGTGTCTTTGGTCATCCAAAGAATGAAACATTTGCTTTGTTTGTGAAGCATTGCAAGTGCGCCCACATTGTTCATGTTACATGATAGAATTGTTGGCCTAGAGATGAGCAAGGTGAATATGGAATTTTGATAAGGTTGTCAATGATGAAAACATGATTGCCGAATCTATTGTGCACTACCGATGTGGTGTAGACATCATGTGTCATATTTGAAGACTCTTGGTCCTACACTCCAGGCTTATTTTTCTTGGAAGCTAATAAGTTGCTATACCCTAGCCAATCTGGGTTTAGAGCACGCTATAGTACAGAAACCTCATTGGTTGAGGTATCGGAATATATCAAAAGAACCCTGGGGGTGAGGGAGAACGTCCATACTGATCATTTTGGACCGGTCAGCGGCCTTCAGAACCGTACCCCAAACACTGCTGTTTGACTGCCTCCAGGCTGTTGGAGTGACAGGGTGTGAGTAGGACTGACTCACATAATTTTTTAGCAGACAGAAGCTAGCAAGTTTGGATTCTTCCCTGCTCGGCAAGTCCAAATAAGGTGGATACTGGTGTTCCCCAAGGCTCGGCCCTAAGTCTAATGCTCTTTACCTTCTATCTTACGCCCTTGGCATTTTTAGCAGACAAATTCAGAGCCAAGGTGTTAACCCATGCAGACCACACTCAATTGCTTTTCTCCTGGAGCAAGGGATCTTAGCTGAAGAGCACACAGATGAAAACCTGCCTTACCACAGTCTTCTACTGGCTAGCCAAAGCTCACCTCAAATGCAATGAGGAAAAAACAAAAATCCTCTTCTTTGGGACATTCCCACCAAACTTCGGGCTAACTATTTGGCAAGACGATGCCTCCCCACCGCGCCCTCAAATGGACTCAATAAAAAACCTGGGAATAACTTTGAAAATAGACAAACTTTCTGTCTTCAAGTCAAACATCTGATAGGTACATGTTTTGGAATTCTGTTGTCCCTTAAGACATTTCTGCCCCTGCTCTTCTTTTCTGTGAGGAAAACAGTCATCCAGGCATTTGTTGCATCTAGAATAGATTATGGCAATGCACTATACCTGGGCATACCGTAATACCTAATGGACAAATTGCAGGTGATCCAGAACGCGGCAGCTCACCTTCTGCTAAATGTGGTGAGAAGGCAACACATCAGCTCACATTTGGGGGGACTCCACTGGTTACTCATCAGGGACAGGGTCAAATCAAAAGGCTCTGACACTGGTACATGATGCTTTGTATCAGTCTGGCCCCATATACCTTAGAGCTAGATACAGCTTTTACAACTTGTATAGACATTTACGATCTACCAGCAAACTCCTGGCTGTGATCCCTAAGTTCCAGCGTCAAAGATCAGGAGGTAGATCATCAACATTTCTGGGCGCATCAGCATGGAATCCATTCCCTTTGGAGCTACACTCCATAAGTAACTCGTTGTTCAGGAAGAAACTGAAAAACTGCAGTTTCTCATTTGCATTGGCCATGCCCCCATTCAAATGACAGGAACACCGCTCTTTGAGATAGTGCTATATATCCACAGTTGCTATATGTATTTCATAAGGCATGCACAAGCAGCAGTACCTCGGTGGTGCAGAAAGCGGCCACACACCCCTGTTGGGCCCCCAGGGCACTGTATAGAATATGGCCCCTGGTATCCTGAAGAATTTTCTGCAAACTTGGTATCAGTTATGCTGTCTGAGAAAGGTAGGGCTGTTTGTGCTTTGTAAATAGGTGAATTTCTTTTTATTGTTATACAATGTAAGAGCTCATTTAGGGGTCACTATGATCTTTTATAATGCCTGGTATGTTTAATCTTAGCATGATGGTGTAGAACATAAATATTAACTTTTGTTTTGCTTGTATGAATATTCACGAAAGTAATGAAAATAAAGCTGTATCTAAAGACATCTCAATTCTAGATATTATCAAATCGTTTTTTGATTTGCTTGTTTGTTACTGTTTACATGTTGAAGGAATTCACCACTAAATGTAAACCTCGACAGTGTTTACTTTCTTGCAGAATGTATACGCAATGTTTTTCCCAAATGTAGGTAAATGAAAATACATTCAAGTTGTACTAGCTAATGTTAGAGGAAATTGACATCTTTGATATATTGATATTAGCAGAGTTATTGTTCCCTAAGTGTGTTGTGTGAATTAGTTTGATAAGACTTGTTGCACAGAAATATTGTTAATTACATTTTAATTGTACTAGATTCTTTTCTTCTAATTTTCTTTATTGCAGAAAACTTTCAAAGATGAAGAGTTGCTTCCTCTTCAGTTAGTTATGAAAAAATTAGACCTAATTAGTGAACTTCGAGAAAGGTAATCATCTTTGCAAAACAAACTGTCTTCTTACATTGTATTGTAGGAAATACCTTGACATGAACGTGTTTTATTTTTCAAACCTTGGTTTTTGCCTTTGCCTTTACGCTTTTTAGCAGTTAAAAAATACTGAACTTTTGTTATGCATATCTCACTCTGCCTTAATTTCAGCTGCGGAAAAAACAAGTATTCTTCAACATAAACATTTAATTTCCATTCTACTATTCCGTCGCCCTCTTTACTCCAGAATATTTTAGCATGTTTCCACTATAGGTGAGGTCTGTATCACTTTTTCATGGTCCAAAGCCGATATTTGACATTTGGAAGTGAAGGTGCATGCGTGGCTCTACTTTTACACAGGCCCTGCCAATAAGTACCTACTGGCCCGCCACTCTTGTCTATCCCAAACATGCATTTGCTTCTTAACCTGAGAGCGGATCGAATCTGATGATGATGGATTTGTTGTCAGGCATTGTAGGCTCTAGGTCAATTTCATCATGAATCATACTGTTACACCCGTTATCCACGTCCATTTATTAATATTAAGGTGATGGCTTTCTGAGCCTAATCAATAGACACCAAACAATACACATTTGTGAATCAAGAATATACTTAAGCTGCACACCAAATGTTACAGCTAAGTAACTGTTTTCAGCATATGTAGCTGTAGTTCTGATAGATACATCTGCCAGTGGATTCGTCACCTTGTGAATATCCCCTTGCGTCAGCAACATTCGGAAATTCTTTCGTAGCTTCACGCCGACGTGGGCAACGTCATAGAGGCACGGCATCGCGCGCGACTCCGCTGAGGTCACCGACACCATATTAGGCCCACACCGGCGTGATGACATCAGTTCCCTTTTTTTCCGCGTCGTCAACGCTAACGGTTTTCTAGGGATCGTCCGTAGCTGTTGCTGTAACCTTGTTAAATTGTTTAAATTGTGCTTCTTTGTCTTCTCTCTCGACATGTCTTCGAAGAAGACCGGGTTTAAAGCATGTGGGGAATGTGGCAAAACCATGTCCATTACGGATCCTCATGAATGCTGCGTGTGGTGTCTAAGCTCCGACCATGACGTCGAAGACTGCCAGTCTTGTAAGAAGATGACACCTAAGGCCCTCCGGGAGAGAGAAACAAAGCTTCTCGTGGCGAAGCTTAAAGGAAGAAAACAGAAGAAAAGTTTGAGTTCGCGAACACGGCGATCGAGGTCAAGGTCTCGTTCGAGGTCGCGCTTGGACTCGTCCTCGGCCCATGCTTCGAGATTTTCAAAAAAGAAGCATAAGAAGAGGACCCATGAATCCCGACATCGCTCGAGGAAGGACTCGGGTTCAAAGCCAAAGTCGCAGGTAAAGCTAGTTGAGACGGCAGTGGTGTCTTTGGCTTCGGAAGAGCAGGACGCCGAGGGTGAAGTGTCGGATGCGAATTCGCCAGGTTCACCGAGGCAGATAACGAATCCATCTCCGGTTCCGTCCCATCCTTCAGGTCGGGAGGATGAAGGTGATGAGGAGGTGGTTGGTGAGGGAGAGGCTCCGTTGCCCGAAGGTCTGTCAACTCCGGTGCACAGCCCGAAGAGGAGGTCGACGTCGTATCGACTCCACGCCCTCAAGAGCAGCCTGGGGGTTCGTACCCAGCCTTCCCGGCTCCAGGTCAGGATCCGACGCAATTCCTGAATGCATTGTTTGGGATATACTCCAGGGCTATGTACCCCACTGGGGTTCCTGCTGGTCCGATGGCTTTTAGTCTGGGTGTTCCCCAGCACTATGCTCCTGTGCCCTTTATGCCGGCTCCAGCGCCGCATTGGCATTTTCCGATGCCAGCGAGGCCTTCGACTCCAGAGCCATCAACGCCGAAGCCGTTGACGCCGAATCTTTCGAACCCGATTCCATCAACTCCGATGCCAAACCCTGAACGACCTCGTGTAAAACATCCTTGTCTGACGTCGGGATCGGCGCCGGCACCGACTCCGACGGAGTCGACAGTGGATCCGTCGGCTTTGTATGTGAAGCACAGGTCGAGGCGTGAAGCCCAGAGGCTTATGGAGGAAGAGAAGTTTTGTGAGGCTAATTTGGAGGAGGGTGAGCTGCAGGAGTCTGAGGACCCATTTGATGACCTGACGGTGGCTAGTGGCCTTGAACTGTCCCCTGAGTGGGATTTAGTCTCAGTTTCGGATGCACCCTCAAAAGATGTGGCTCCTTACCATGTCGTGATAAGGCAGGCGGCGAACTTATTGAACATTACTTTGCCTACTGCAGAGTTTAAGTCAAACCTTCTCACAGAGGTCCTTCACTCACCATCTTCAGTGATTGAACCTATACTGCCATTTAATGATGCCCTAGCAGAGCCAATTTTAGAAGTTTGGGAGAAACCCTTGTCAGCTCCTGCGGTATCTAGGGCTGTTGCCAGGAGATACAGAGTGGCTCCTGATGACCCGAAATTTTTGTCTACTCATCCTCTACCTGAGAGTTTGGTGGTGCAGGCGGTCTGTTCCAAGAGATCAACGGGAGCTTTTCCACAGGTTCCTGCAGAAAAGGAGTCGAGGAAACAGGATCAGGCTGCTAAAAAGGTTTTCTCCTCCGCCAGCATGGCATTGAAGTCCACAAACGCAACCTGCCTGATGGGGCGTTACATTCACGCCCTAATGGATACTGTAAAACAGTTGGTGCCAAAGATACCGGAAGATGATAGAAAGGACTTCCAGGAGGTTATCTCGGACACTCAGGCTGCAGCAAGGCAGGTGATACAGAGTGGTTTGGACACAGCAGACTCTGTGGCGAGGGTCATGGGCTCTTCGGTGGCTACGAGGAGAGCTGCATGGCTGAAATCGTTTGAGTTTTCGACAGATGTCCAGTCTGCATTAATGGATCTACCATTCAACGGATCTGGTTTGTTTTGCAAAAAGGCGATGCTGCTTTAGAACGTTTTAAAGACAGCAGGGCGACTGCTAAGTCGTTGGGCCTTCAGACCAGGGGCACCTTTGGGAGAAGCTTTAGAGGATTTGGCAGTTCTTCTTTTCGTCCCTACAAGTCGACTCAGCAACAGCCCCAGCAGCAGCAAAACTCACTGTACAAGGCATACAGGGACAGACAGAGGGCTCTTCCCAAAGGTCGTCAAGTCCACTCCTCCTCTTCTTCCTCTTCCCCTTCCCGGCCCCCTGCCAATGCAGCAAAGCAGCCCTAGATCCGCCATACCGGATCATGTGGTTCCAGTGGGGGGCCGGCTTACCCATTTCCTACGAGATTGGGAATTGATAACATCGGATCTTTGGGTACTCAATCTCGTCGGGAATGGGTATGCTCTTCCCTTTTCGGGAGTTTCCCCCAAATTACCCTCCTTGCCAGGGTTATTGTTCGGAGGACCACCTGCTTCTCCTGCAGGAAGAAGTCCTGGCACTGTTCAGAAAAGGTGTAATAGAGGTGGTTCCGGAGCAGGAAAGGAGTCAGGGATGCTACTCCCGGTATTTTCTGATTCCCAAGAAGGATGGCAGGCTTCGGCCAATTCTGGATCTCAGGATCTTGAACTTGTATCTGAAGCAGGAGAAGTTCAAGATGCTCACCCTTGCACAGGTTCTTCAGGCGCTGATGGAAGAAGACTGGATGGTGTCAATCGATTTGCAGGTTGCGTATTTTCATATTCCCATCTTGAAGACGCACAGAAAGTATCTCCGTTTTACGGTTGGGTCGCAACACTACCAGTTTGCGGTCCTTCCGTTTGGTCTTACTACTGCGCCTCGATTCTTCACCAAGGTGATGGCAGTGGTGGCAGCGCATCTCAGGAGGTCGGGGATACCTGTATTTCCGTATCTTGACGACTGGCTGATCAAAGCAGAGTCGTTGGAGAAGGTGCTTCATCTGCAGGAGACAACTCAGTTGTTGCACAGGTTGGGTTTTTCGATAAATGTACCCAAATCTCACCTGGTGCCCTCCCAGCGCAACCTGTTCATAGGTGCGGTACTGGACACAACTGTATGTCGTGCATTCCCTCCTCCTCAAAGGATTCGCGACATACAGGAAATGATTCCTTTGTTTTTCAATGGAGCAGTCGTTCAAGTCCTGAAGGTCCTTCGCTTGCTCGGTCTGATGGCTTCTTGCATTCTGTTGGTCAACCATGCACGCTGGCACATGAGGGCACTCCAGTGGTGCCTCCGCAGGCAGTGGTATCAACACAACGGAGATCTCAGGGAGTCAGTGAGGATCTCCAGAGAAACTGCAGCGGATCTGACTTGGTGGAGTGTGGAAGGCAATCTGTCGCAAGGAAAGCCTTTTCATCTACCTCCATCTGTGGCCACAGTGATAACGGATGCATCCACTCTAGGGTGGGGTGCTCATCTGGGGGATCTGGAGATAAAGGGTCTTTGGTCTCCAGAGGAAAGGTTGCTTCATATCAACCTTCTAGAGTTGCGGGCGATACGTTTGGCACTCAAGGCCTTCCTCCCTTCCCTTCGCGGTCGGTCGGTGCAAGTCCTGACGGACAACACGACCACGATGTGGTATGTCAACAAGCAGGGAGGAGTGGGGTCACAGTGTCTCTGCAGGGAGGCGCTGCGTCTCTGGTCCTGGGTTCAGGACCATCAGATTGTCTGATGGCAAATCATCTGGCCGGAGTTCTGATTGTTCGTGCAGACACTCTCAGTCGGCAGTTCTCTGCCGACCACGAGTGGAGGCTCCATCCAGAGGTAGTTCGTCACGTCTTTCAGACGTGGGGGACTCCTCAGGTGGACCTGTTCGCCACTCGCGAGAATGCTCACTGCCCGTCATTCTGCAGCCTCCAGTTTCCGATGCAGAGAGCCTTGGGGGACGCGTTTCAGTTGAGTGTGTGACTCACAACTCCTTTACGCGTTTCCTCCCATACCTTTGATTCCTCGGGTTCTGAGGAAGGTTCGCCAAGACCGGGCCCAAGTCATATTGATCGCCCCGGATTGGCCAAGAAGGGTGTGGTACAAAGATCTTCTCCACCGCTCCTCGTGCTCGCCGCTCCGTCTCCCTCACAGGGCAGATCTCCTCTCCCAGATGGAGGGGCAGGTTCTACACCCCCACCTCCAGACCTTACACCTACATTTCGGGGATTGAACGGGGCAACCTGAGTTCCTTTTCTCTCCCACACGATGTGGTGGACGTCATTTTGGCAGCCAGGCGTGACTCCACTAAGTCCATTTATTCCTATAGATGGTCTAAGTTCGTTGCTTGGTGTGGGGAAAAGTCCATCGACCCTTTAAGGGCTTGTTTGTCCAATATTCTTCAATTTGCTCTTTCCTTGGCCCAGCAGGGTTTTGCGGTGGCAACTATTAAGGGTTATTTGTCGGCCTTATCGGCTTTCCTTTGTTTGCCTGACCAGCCCTCTTTGTTTAAGTCACCTATTGTTTTACGATTCATCAAGGGCCTTACCAATAAATTTCCTCCTACTCCTTTTATTGTGCCTCAATGGTATTTGAACCTTGTTCTTACATTTTTAATGGGTTCGCCTTTTGAGCCCTTACACTCATGTCCCTTGAGACTTTTGTCTTTCAAAACGGTCTTCCTGATCGCAATTACCTCGGCAAGGAGGGTAACTGAGCTTCAAGCTCTTAGTTCTCAGCCCCCCTTTTTATCCATTCATGCTGATCGAATGGTTCTCAGGAGCAGGGCTGCTTTTCTGCCGAAGGTGGTAACTCCTTTCCACCTGGGGCAGTCCGTTACCCTTCCTACTTTTTATCCTCCCACTCACCCTTCCAAGGAGGAGGAGAGACTTCACTGCCTGGACCCTAAGAGGGCGGTGAGCTTTTACCTGGACAGGACGAGAGAGTTCAGGTCGGATGACAAGCTGTTTGTTGGATTTGCTGGCTGCAGGAAGGGGAAGGCTGTGCACAAGCGCACGCTCTCAAGATGGATAATTTTATGCATCAAGATCTGCTACTCCCGGGCGGATAAGGAACCTCCAGAGGGTATAAGGGCTCATTCCACTAGAGCTAAGTCTGCAACTTCTGCTCTTTCTAGGGGTGTGCCTGTTGAGGATATTTGCAAAGCCGCAACTTGGGCCTCCCTCCACACTTTCGCGAAGCATTATTGCTTGGATTCCGAGGTGAGGAGGGACGGCCACTTTGTGTGCTCTGTCCTCCAAGATTTCTTGGTATAGCAGAGTGGACACCCTCCTCCGGGAGTGGGCACTGCTGTGGGAATCTATTCACAAGGTGAGGAATCCACTGGCAGATGTATCTATCAGAAGAACAAGTTACTTACCTTCGGTAACGCTTTTTCTGGTAGATTCAGTATCTGCCTGTGGATTCCTCACTGACCCACCCGCCTCCCTGTTGTCCACTCTTCTATACCAGAGTAATATATATAATATATATATATATAATATATATATATATATATATATATTATTTTCAAAGGAAATGTTTTATTTTAAATGTTTTCCTGCATTGGCTTCACACTGTCTGTGTGTTTTATCTTGACATTTGTGTACTGTGTATACTGTATATATATCTACTGTCATCGGTCCGTCCGTGTGCCTCGAAGGCACGGAAAAAAGGGTGTAACTGATGTCATCACGCCGGCGTGGGCCTAATATGGTGTCGGTGACGTCAGCGGAGTCACGCGCGATGCCGTGCCTCTATGACGTCGCCCACGTCGGCGCGAAGCTACGAAAGAATTTCCGAATGTTGCTGACGCAAGGGGATATTCACAAGGTGAGGAATCCACAGGCAGATACTGTATCTACCAGAAAAAGCGTTACCGAAGGTAAGTAACTTGTTCATCACTTGCGGTGGACATCCCTCCATCTAATCTTAGGAAAGGATGTTGCAAGTTCAAAGAAGAGATTACGGTTTCCAAGTAACTTGTTATACCCCCCCAGAAACCTACAATGCCCAAGGGCACAGACTCCACCGTAGGCACCTCAGATATTTTTTTCCACCATTTGGTTCAGGTGTATCTCCAAGTGCTCTAGTACTGTCGTGCAACAGAAGATGACAGCTTTGATAAAGAATCAAAGAATGCCAACTTTCAATGTATTGGGACCTTGTGTGGCCTTTGAATGCTTCAGTACCAAATCGTAGCAAGAATCGTGGGCTAAGGTTATATGAGAATAACGTTTGTCAGGGAAAGGTATGGAGAACTCACCTTTTTAAATTCTTCCTCAGCTTTAACCTCTAGTTTGAAAGGTTGAACCAACATAGGATCTGTAACATTTGCCTCCCATGGGCCCACAGCAAGTCTACCTGCCTGGATTGTAAAGGCTTTTGGAGACCAGTCTGCACTGACAGCATAGAAGGTTGCGCACATCACATTATGCGTGGCTGAGGCTCTCCAGAAGCACCATCCAGAGAGGGCTTAGATTGAACTTATTCTGACTGCACAAGGTTAGGGCACTCTTGGTGTTCAGAAACCCATGGAGAGCGGAGTCCTGAATACGGGTAGTCTCAACAAATCTGCCTTTGGAGAGCAATCTTCTTAATTGCCCTTTATTAAAACCACACCAAGCCGCCTAAGCTTATGTGTCACATGGAGGCCTTTCCATCGGGGTCTGGACCTCGTCCTGAGCCTCTGCTCTAGGGCAAGGGATAGCACTGCGAAGGCCATGCTATAAGCCCCTTCTTAAGCTTCAGAGACTCCTCAAGCTTCAGAGGCAGTTCCTGGATGCCCTGCCCCTTGGCTTCAAAGCCAAGAGCTCACTGCGTCCATCTCAGAACTGAAATCACCTCTGAAGTCGATGCCAAAGCTTGCTTCGAGCTTGACTCAGAGTGACCCTCTCACTGCTGAAGACAAAGGAGACCAAACCCCATACCAAAGAAGAAGCCCAGGGAGGTCACATGATCACCTGCGCACTAACCATCCCTGAACATTCCATTCACACAAACTCAAATAAGGACCCATCGGCACACCAGCCACACTCTTATGATGACACAGTGGCCATGGATGAGTGGGCTGTCCCTTGGCATGACTATACTGTAGACCTTTCAGTCAACCCTTCGTTGGAGCCATATCCTGTCAAAACCTCTCTGCCCAACGATAAATATTTCTACCACACGGTCATACTACACACTTCAAACCTCCCCTTCACTTGAAGGAAGAGGGGAGATGACTTCCCCTTGAAATTTTGCGGTCTGTGCAATTTCTGCCATGCTTAAAGCCATGCTGAAATACTTCTCTGAGATTTTATAGCCAAGACAAGAGTGGCCATATCCTGTGTGGAGAAGAAATACAATACATATATCATACTTTTATTGCGGTCATGTTCCATCCAACTCCATTGTCATCTGCACAGCACATAAAAGGGCATTTATGTAAGCTATGAGGGAGGGCTCCCATTAACCCAATAAAGAGAGTAAGAAAAACAATGTAGGTGTGGTATTGTAATGCAGTGGTGAATTATGAAATCTGTCTCTCCGTGTACGGTAGATGTCAGTGGCTGGATATAGAGTAGTATGTCAAAGACCACCCAACCAAGGCTTACACAAAGGGAGGGCAAAGTAGTCTCTAATACCAACATCAAGTGTGCCCATGCCACCACCAATACTGCCTCCTTTGAGACTAGCCCCGACATCCCTACTATGCCATCCTGCTTGGCTTACAGCAGCACTTCACTGGCTTTCTCTTTGATGGCAGTCACCTCTTCGGCCCATAAGGCTATCCTGTGCTAGAGGAAGTAGAAAAGTATACAAACATGTAAGGGAAATGGGAGTGTTCCAACCGCTCAATCAGTGGATCACGTTAGGGCACTTCAAATACCTCCACGATGCCACTCCACTACTCTGTCAGGGACTTCATAGTGGCACTCAACATCAAGGACACCTATTTTCACATCCCCTTTCACCATTCTCACTGCCATTGCCTCAGGTTAGTGGTAAGCAGTGTTCATTATTACTTCAAATTAATTACCCTTTGGGGTCACAACAGCCTCTCAGGTTTTTACCAAAAACTTGTCTCTTTTGTGCCCAAAAATGTCATCTTTGCTCCCCTGCATACTCAAAGTTTCTTGAGAGCTAAGCGTACCCCAGCAACAAGAAGTGATGGCATTTCAAAGGTTGCTTTCTCTTTACCAGACTTTGCGTCCTCTGACAGTGCAAATAAAATTAAACTGTTGGGCATGGTGGTGTTTTGCATTGCATTAATACCAAACACCTGATTTACAAGTGCATTCTCTGCAAATGTTCCTTGCAAGACCGTGGTCACAAGCGACTGCTCAGTGGGAATATCTAGTGTTAGTGGAACCCAGTGTTCAGTACAGACTGCAATGGTGGAACAGGGAAAACATGTACATGTTACTGGGCAGTTTGTACCCTGACCCCCATGTACAAGTGACCATCAACACAAATGTCTCCTAATATCTACAAATGGGTAGACTTGTGTACACAATGCCAAAACTTCACCTCCAGGGACCCACACCCACAATCCATGCGCAGTGCTCACTTGTATCTCCTTCTACTGCACATTCTCTGAAAATATACATTCATCCCTAGAAAAAGCTACCACTGCACCCAGATCTTATGCAGCATATAGGGAAGCTGCTACACTCCAATGTCAGGGCACAAAATGTTGTGATCTGGCACATGATGTACTAGAATGTTGCTACCTACATATACAGCTGAGTGTGTGCACATTTGTAAAGACATTTGAAAACTCATCCCATAACCTAGCTAGGTGACTGAAAGGAAAAGATTTGTTAATCATTGTAACAATCGTCTCAAATCAGACCTTAGAAGTCACAGTATAAGGCATTACCTGTTACCTAAGAAAGGCAGGAGTAGCCTACTTGTCCTCGGGAGTACACCTAGATTGCTGTAGTTGTTTACTTGCAAATCAGGGAATACCATTCTGTCTTCACTGTTCTGGTGGTTAAAGCCTTTATGGAAAGCCTCAAATGGGGTATTCCACCTCAAACACCTCCGGTCCCCTCATGGATCTTTAACATCATCCTTACATGAGTAATGGGGCCTCCATTTGAGCCGCTATGCTCTAGTCCATTACAGTTCCCTTCCTGGAAAGTGGCCTTCCTTGTTGCAATCACTTGCCTCCGTAGGGTTAGTGAATTGCAAGCTTTAAGCTTTGAGGAGCTATATATGCAAATGCATAAAGATTGGGATTGTCTTAGAACACACCCTCAATTTCTGCCAAAGGTTGTTTTTTAACTTTCCATTTCAATCAAACTATTAATTTAGCCGCTTTTTTTCCTCTCAACCAAAGTTCGTTGCATAACAGGCTTTACTCACATTATATGGTAAAGAAGGCCATATGTGCTACATTGCCCGTACCAAATCCTTTAGGAAAAGCAAACAACTCCTTGTTTCTTTTTGGTAAATCCCACCTAGAAAGCCCAGTATCCTAGCCAGTGAAAACACAATGTAAGTTAGAGTATGTGTCCTGGTAAATTGTGGGTTTCAGGGAAGATATCACAAATCACCTCAAAACCGCTTCTTCCAATCACGGCCAAAACTAGAAGTCAAGAATATGCACAGCATGTGATCTACAGCACTACAAGCTGCAAGGTAAATAACATTTTTCTATTCTGTATCTTCTGTGTTTTTCTTAATTTAGTTTGTTTTTGCTCACTTTCTTCCTTTCAGTAGTTCCAAGATCCCTGCCTATTTTGCACATCACCAGTTTCTGAAGGATACTTCTAACTGCAAATTACTCACCTTTAGAATATCCTCAGACATCAGACTTGATCCAACACTCTGGCACGTAGTGTCATGCGACTTAGCAATGTCACCACACTGTCCAGAGGTGATTGAATGTAACCCCATACAAGTTCTTTACATGCATATCCCGAGCTCTGATCCCAATTTTTGTCAGTTTTCAGACTATTTCCTAAACTTTTACAAACCTAGTCTAAGGAATGATTTGCCTAACAAAAACCACAGGTTTCTAGTTGTGCCAAGACTGCAAGAAATCGATGTCTGTCATGGACCTATGTTAAAAATGGGATTTCTGGATGGCATAGGTATGCACCCTGTTCAAGCAAGAACCACAGTCGTAGTCAGGGTGTGTAACCCACTTTAAATTAACCTGTCCTCAGCCTCTGGTAGCTTGCTACAGAGCAATCAGGCTTCACCTAAGAGGCAATGTGTAAAGTATTTGTGCAACACATCAAACAGTAACACTATACAAATACCACAGAAAGACTTCTGACCAGTTTAAAAAAATTAGAGGATATGAATAAAACAAGACTTAAAAACGACCAACATACAATCAGTAGAAGTCGAGGTATGATTTTTTGAATATTAAATGCAAAAATTGTGTTTAGAAGCAGTAAGTGCTTAAAGAGTTAATTAGTTGCGCTGGACCGGAACAAAATCAAGAGTTCAAGGCAACCGCAATGGAGTGTGGGCCGGATACAGGACCCACGCAGGGCCTTCGGCACAAAAATACCATGATCCTGGTCGCACGCAACAAGATGGGTCTGTAATCTCCACACAGTTGGGGGATGCGCTGGATTTTTCCACGTGATGGCATTGATGTGTCTGGTTCATAAGCTTATGCGCATGTTCCGTTATGCAGCAGTTCTGAATATGGTGCGCTGGGTTTCTGCAAGTTGCAGAGGCAATGCATCAATCTTCTCCAGGCAGTGATGCTTCAGTTCTGATGCAGCAGTTCTGGAAGTGGTGCGCCGATCCCAAGGACGATGCGTCAATCTCTTTCCCTCAACGGCAAGGATGCGTCGGTTCTGATCAGCGCAACAAAGTCAACCCGTGCGTTCTGGCAGGTGCGGCACTTTAAACTCACCTACAAGGCCTCAGGACTGGATTGGCACCACTTGGCAAATCAGGACTCACAGCAGACACTGCTGTTTGCAGGTTGAAGAGAGAAGCCTTTGCTATCCCTGAGATTTCAGAAACAGGAGGCAAGCCAAAAAGCCCTTGGTGATACTTTGGTTCTGGAATGTAAAGATGCAGGTCCAGTCCTTCTCACTCCCAGACAAGAAGCAGCAGGCCATCACAGCAAAGCAGTTCAGCAAAGTGGCAGTCTCTTCAACAGCATAGCAGTCCTAGTTCCTGATAGAATGTCATCAGTTACAGAAGTGTTCTGAATTTGTGGTGTCAGAGGTCCAGTACTTATACTGAGTTGAGCCTTTGAAGTGGGGGAAGACTTCAAAACGATGCTTTGAAAGTCCACAGAGTCCTTTTCTTCCATGCTTTGGATCCTGACTGACTATAAGGGGGTATGCAACCCTTTGTGTGGGGACAGGACATAGCCCTTTCAGATGTAAATGTCTGCTCCTCCCAACCATCCTCCTCAGGATGACCCATCAGCATGCGGATGGCTACCTAGTCACACCTACCCTTCCTTTGTGTGTGGCTGTCTAGAGGGAATGGAGGAAGCCAGCTGTCACCCACCCCATGCGTGTATTCCAGTGATAGGCTGAAGGCACCAAATGGTTACAGTAGGAACATTGGCATATTCTGAATTGCTATTTAAAAACTGCCTTCACTATAAGTTTTGTTTTTGAACTGTTGTTCCAGAGACACCAAATTTGGTGGTCCCATCTCTTCTCATATGGAAATTACTCTTATAAAATGTAATAAGGCAATATCAATGTTATCTTATAGAAGAGATAGGCTTTGTAGTAGTGAAAATCAAATTTAAGAGTATTTCGCTACCAGGACATGTAAAACTTAAAAGTACTTGTCCTACTTTTTAAATACACTGCACCCTGCCCATGGGCAGTACAGGGCCTGGCTTAGGGGTGCCCTATATGTAATAAAAAAGGAAGGTTTGGGCCTGGCACTTAGGTTAACTTGTCAGGTCAACATGGCAGTTAAAAACTGCAGATACAGGCTCTGCATTTTCAGGCCTGGGACATGTTTAAAAGGCTTCTGAAGTGGGTGGCACAATCAGTACTGCAGGTCCTCTAATAGCATTTGATTTACAGTGCTTGGGCACAGGTAATGCACTTTACTAGGGACTTATAAGTAAATCAAATATGCCAATTGTGGATAAACTAATGTTACAAATTTTTAAAGTAAATAGGACATGCACTTTAGCACTGGTTAGCAGTGGTAAAGTGCCCAGATTCCTAATGTCAACAAAAATAGTCAAAAACAGAAGGTCAGAAGGCAAAAAGTCAGGGTAAACCATGCCAAGGATGCAAGGTCTGACAACCCGCATGCAGCATGTCTTTGGTCTCCGATCAGTACTCCTAGTACTGAGAGAAGTGTGCCCTCAGTACCCCAAAGCAATGTGAAACTGAGAGGTGAATCTCTACACTGCCAAACAGAAGAAGAGGTTGCAGTTGTTTTTTTGAGTATCATAGGTTTCACACCAGTTATAGTTAGGTGGAAATTTTACTCGCATAAAACCATTGAAATTCCCACGTTATAGTTAGTTGGACTCACTATAACTTGCGCGTGCAATGCACTGCTGATGACGTCACATATTACATCACTCATGACATGGTCAGTGACATCACTCATGACATCACTGATGACATCTCAAATGACATCACTGATGACAACATCCTTGTGACAAAGTGGCAGACCTCCTATCAGCATAAAATAACCTTTGACACACACATTCAAAAATAGAAACTAACATTTTCTTAAAAAAGGAGAAACCAATACCAATTACAACAACTTATTAGGTAATTCCAACATCTACATACACATCCACTCATTCACCAACAGTTCTATATAGTCATTCATGCATGTACTTACTCATCATATGTACTCATACACCTATACATCCTGTTACACACTAATACTCATCCATATAGTTACTCACACACAAATTCACACGTGCAAATAAACTATCAAAAAAACATTTACTTGATTATACTGCTATATACACACCACTACACATACTTATACAGAAACGGAAACATATTTACTCTCTTAAACAATCAATTATAAAAACACATACTCACTAACCCATCCATACACACAATCATCCACCCATACAGTCTTGCACACATGCTGTCTTCAAAATACATACAAATAGTGAGTCACTCATTCATGCATCTGTGCTCTAAGTAATATCCCCCACCGAACCATACAGACACTGATACTGATACTCAAAAAAACAACTAATAACCCATATACACACTCATGTAGCTACTCACCAACCCATGCAGCCACTTATACACAAAGTGAGACACATATTTAAATACTTAAACATTACTCGCTAATATATGTATTCACTAAGATACATTTAATAAGTCAGTTAACCAATCAATTTTACACAAAAAAAATCCATTTAGACATTTATTTACCCATTTATTCTTCCATCAACCTTTAGATATACATATATAAAAAATATTTATTTTTCAGAAAGATACACATTCACTGGATGATGTCATCAGTGATGTCATTTGAGATGTCATCAGTGATGTCATGAGTGATGTCACTGACCATGTCATGAGTGATGTAATATGTGACGTCATCAGCAGTGCATTGCACGCGCAAGTTATAGTGAGTCCAACTAACTATAACGTGGGAATTTCAATGGTTTTATGCGAGTAAAATTTCCACCTAACTATAACTGGTGTGAAACCTATGTTTTTTTCAGTGAATTTAATAGGTTTTTTAAATACTAATTCCTAACTATAACTGGTGTGAAACCTATGGTTTTTTCAGTGAATATATATATATATATATATATATATATATATATATATATATATATATAAAATTTCTATGGCAAAATGAAACCCCTCATTTTGTTCCTTTTCAAATTAAATGTATTAAGTGTTGCCACTTTATTCCAATCAAGATGACTTCAGGTGTGCCATACTTTTGTCATAAGTAAGACTGTTAGCATTCTAGTTGTTCTTTAGAACACTCTGTTGACATTCTGTCATTGGGCTATAGTTGGGCTACATCTGGCTGATATTTGGGCTACATTTGTTTTTTTTGTCTCTGGTGGCCATCTTTGGGCTAAATTGGGCTACATTGGGCTACATATGGGCTCTAACATATATATAGCCCAATGTAGCCCAATATATATTTTTTCAAAGTTAATTTTCATAACAACCTCTGGAGCATATATCTTGAGACATAGCAAAGGCACATCGGGGTACCAGTCCCTACAATTTTGCCAAGTTTGGTGGAAATCCATTCAGCCGTTCGGGCTAAAAGTGAGTCCAACCGCCCTATGGAAATTAACATGGGGAAAACACGTTTTGGGACCCTCCTTTTATCTCGGCCCCCGCTTGACGGATCCCCCCGAAACTTTCAGGGAAGGAGCGGAGCGCAGCGAGGCAAAGTTAAGGAAAATTACAGGCAGATCCCTCATTCGGTGCCAAAGTTATTCCCAATAGAATGTTGCGGATTTCCTATGGAAAACGATCCTAACTATAACTACCTACTGGCGACCGCCAGTAGGTAATATATATATATATATTTATATTTATTTATTTATATTTATTTATTTATTTGTTCGAGGCATGTGTGCTGTCGATACACATGCTTTGCATACTAGTGTTGGGCCCGGATGTTAGCAAGTTGTTTTCTATGAAAAAGTCTTCCCAGTCATAAGGTAAGGTGACTCCTCCTTACGGTGATACTGCGCATGGGCATCAATTCCATTGTCAGATTGTTTTTTTACCGCCATCGGGTTCGGATGTGTATTGCTGCGGTCCGGTTCGAAACCGCTCCTCTGGTTCCCCTCGGTGCGCAATTCACTTACCCTCGATGGTATTGTTATTCGATTGAGTTTCCCATTCTCCGCATATCGTATCGGCTTCAAAAAATCTTTTGATCGGAAACTTCATGGAAGGCTGTCGGGCCTAGCCGCGTCGAGCCATCTCGTAGTCAATGGAACAGACTCCATTTAAATTCTGCCCCGGGTGCCATACCAGGTACCCGCTTTCCAACTCACACAAAGTGTGCAACGTGTGCCTCTCCCGGTGCACGACGAACAAGACTGCGACGTGTGCAAATCGTTCCAGTCCAAGAAGGCGCTCCGTGACTGTTGGGCTCGACGTCACGAAATACAACAACACCACATCGACCCCATTCCAGATCTATCCGGAGAAAATTCCAAACAAGACGTCGACGACGCGCACGAAGCCGAGGAAGAAGAGGAGCTTATTTCCATGTCAGAAGCCGACTCCAACATGGACGAAGAGATTCCGCAGGGTCAGCGTGTCGTGAGTACTGATCCTCTCCTGCCCCAAACTCCACCTCTGCCCAAGAAAAAGGCTCTGCTCCCTTCTCTGCCTTTGGGCCAAGGTCGACACTGAGAACATGTTTCCAACGCCCCGCCTTCGTGCTTGGCACCAAAACAAATATTAAAGCCTTCCGGTCAATTCGGGCACCAAGCCGAAACAATTGGAATCAAGACTGAAGCAGGTTTCGGTGTCAACTCCTTTGGCACTAAAACTCAAACCATCTTCGGATCCAAATACTTCGGCACCGAAAACCTCGGCCCCAAAAATATTGGCAACGAAAGATAAAACGGCTTCTACTCCATCAAAGGAGTCTTGTTTCGACGTCCCGCCTTTAAACCCATAACCGCAACAAAAGGAACTGGTCATCCATCCCAAAACTGGACTAATTCAAGCAAAAGTGCCATTAAAACGCTAACCAGAAACAGAGGACACTTTCCACATTCCTCTTAAGAAAAAACATGTTGGTACTAACCCCTCTGTTCTTCCTCTAACACCTCCTTCCCCCCTTAAACCAAATTTGTTGATAATACCCAAAAATTCACCATGACCACAAACACCTGACATCCAGGATGACGGGGATGGGGTAAATTATGATAGTCCTGATCCATGGAACGATTATAACACAGATAACTATCCAAATCTATACCCTACAAAACCCTCTCCACCTGTTGATAATGTAGGGCACAGAGAATTAATAAATAGGGATACTGAATATCATGGAGTTCCACTTCATAAAGAGTCACTTGAGATGAATTTTCTCTTTGAGACACTAAGCTCTTCCCAAAGATCCACTCACACACTGCCTATGCTTAAGGGTATGCTAAAACATGTGGACAACATCTTTAAAGATCCGGTTTGCACACAAATTCTTACAGCAAGGGTAGATAAAAAGTATAAATCTGCACCCTTCGATCCAGTTTACATCAAGGGTCAATTACCATTAGATTCCTTAGTGGTTTCTAATGCCTGTGAATGGGCAAATTCACAAACATTGGGGGATGCCCCTCCTCCAGACAAGGAATCTAAACTAATAGATGCCTCAGGAAAAAGAGTAGCTACATAGGCAGCCAATCACTGGCGTATTTCCAATACCCAGGCTCTATTAGCTAGATACGACAGAGCACACTACGATGAATTGGAACAATTGCTCCAATTTCTACCTGATGAAGATAAGTCTAAGGCACACGACCTAGTTCAGGAAGGAAAGCTAATTTCAAACACATCTATTAGATGCGCTTTAGATGCAGCTGACACTGCGGCTCGTGCAATCAACACCAGTGTCTTGCTAAGAAGGCACGCCTGGCTTAGAATGTCAGGGTTTAAACCCGAAGCACAGGCTTCTATCTTTAACTTACCTTTTGATAAAGAGCATCTCTTTGGTTCTATTGTAAAAACGTCCTTAGAGAAGGTGAAGAAGGACACAGACCATGCAAAATCTATGGGAGCCCTACAGTTCCCATTCAATTGGGGTTCTTTTCGTCGCTCCTTCTTCAGGGGGCTCTAAAAACATATCTACAAACAATGCCTATACATCGTACATAGGTAACAGTCAGTCATCCTCTTCAAGAGGTTACTTTTGAGGCGGATTTACCCCGCACCTCCCCCCTCAATAAACAAACAGTGACCAGCCCCTCCTTTCTCGATCATTCCAGACCTGTCTGGGGACGTCTCTCTCAATTCCTCCCCGTCTGGCATACAATAACTTCAGACAGATGGGTCCTAGGAATTATCTTATCTGGTTATTGCCTGGAGCTTACCAACAATTCCCCAAACATTCCTCCATGTTCACGCAAAATGTCACCAGAGCATCTACACCTCCACAAACAGGAGGTTCACTCTCTTCTGCAAAAGGGAGCTATAGAGCCAGTACCAATACAATATCAAGGATACAGTGTGTACTCCCTATACTTTCTCATACCCAAAAAGGACAACTCTCTCAGACCTATATTAGACCTCAGTGTGCTAAATCAATATATTCACTCAGATTACTTTTATATAGTCACTCTTCAACAAATACTCCCACTCCTCCAGCAAGGCTACTTTGTCTACTCTAGACTTAAAAGGACGCATACTTCCATATTCCAACACATCCCGCTCATCGCAAAAATCTCAGGGAGACAACACTACCAGTTCAAAGTGCTTCCATTCGGAGTCACCACTGCTCCCAGAGTATTCACCAAATATCAGGCAGTAGTCGCTGCTCACCTGCGAAGGCAGCATATTCATGTCTGCCCATACTTGAACGACTGGCTCATCAAAGCCTGCTCTTACCCAAAGTGTTGCCAGCACACTCAAATAACACTGCAATTACTGCACAATCTGGGGTTCACAGTGAATGTGTTGAATGCCTATCTCCCACCCTCCAACACACAACTGTATTTGGGAGCCACTCTCAATACTCAAAAACCTCTAGCCTGTCCCAATGCAACCAGAATCTGCAATATTCAGGCTCTAATCTCATTTTCAGCGCAACCAGTCACTGCCAGCTTGGTATACATGCAGCTACTGGGAATGATGGTGTCTTGCATATATATTTTCACGCTCCAAGCAAGTGTCACTGACGAAGGAAACGAAACGCGTCTGTCTTGAACTGCTGCTAGCTGATTAAAAATCTTCCACGCTGCCCATCTGGGGTGCTCTTTTTGACTTCTTTGGTAATTTAAGGGAGTTGCACCACCGCAAAGAGCACCCGCCCACGTGTGCACCGGCTTGTTGGTGCAATAGGAGCTTCAATATATATATATATATATATATATATATATCTGAAAGAGCCAATTAGTTATAGATTCCGTACCTTAGAATTACCCCCAGGTGTCAGACAGGATCCAGAGAATTTTCGTCATCTGTACCCCATGCACGTGCACGTCGAAATGTGGCGTTGGTCGGCTCTGCATTCGCCGTCGACGTCGTGGTTGCCGGGATGACGTTGCAGTAGCTACTTAGACGGCGCCCTCGCGCGCTGACGTCAGTTTTTTCTTTTTCTACACCAGCCAGCGCAGATCCGGAGAGAGAGAGGTACCTCCAGTCACTTTTTGACTGACTTTTGTCAACACCAATTTTCGAGTCTTCGACTCCTTGTGCATGTCAGAGATGCCCAGCTTTAAGGCTTTCGGTTCTTGTAGCCGACTGATGTCGGTGACGGATCCATACCACATGTGCCTGTTTTGCTTGGAGTGCAATCATGACCCCAAGTCGTGCTCCGACTGCCGGACCATGAATCTGAAGTATTTGCGGGAGCAGTCCCGAAAGCTTCTTGAGGCCCTGCAGTTGGCGGGAAGTTGAGGTACCGGTTGTGGAGTCATCATCATCATTCTTCTTCCAAGTGTTTGCACCCGGGGTCAGGTAAGTCGAAGCACAAGAAGTCGAAGAAGCATTGTCGCTCTTCGATTTCTCCCCGTCCGTCGGCCTACGCGACGAGGGATGCGGGTGGTGCCACTCCCATGGCGCCGTGTGCAGAGCCTGAAGGATAAGCTCTGGGTTTCCCTCCCTTCCCGGGACCTGGAGCGACCCCTGCCCAGCTTCTCCAATTTTGCGAAGCGATGCATGGCATCTTTCGGGAGCCTAACTCTGCTGGCGCGCCTTCAGGCCCCACGGACTAGGCTGGGGGCCCTGGGACTTCGACGCCTCCAGTCCCGGCATCGCAGGGTCCCCTTGGATCCAGGCCTGAATCAGGATCAGCGCTGGTCGACCTCATTACACCTTCCCCAGCCCCAATTCCACCAGCACCACGTCCACAGCCAGCACCGGTTGTGTCCCTAGCCAGCGTCGACCCCGGCCTCCATCCCGATGTAGACACGGAGCCGGACAGGCGTCGACCGACCCCAGATCCGGCGCTGACGGGTTTTTCTGTGCCCTTGTTCTACCCTCGCTCTTTTAGACAAGATTGGCAACTAGAGGAGGACTTGGAGGGGTCTGGAGACCCTTTAGCTGACCAGTTGAGCTATGAACCGGACTGGAGAGAGGAACTGGGGGAAGCCAGTGGTCTCGATACCTCACCAGACTTTGGCATGTTGTCTCCTACTGTGGCTACGGCGGAGGAAGCGCCTTACGCAGTGGTGTTGCGTAGGGCGACCAAGGCTCTCAGCTTCGAGCTACCTACGGTGGCGGTCAGGACTAACCTCCTGACAGAGGTGCCTCAACCCGCAGCGAGCTCTTTGGAGCCCCTGCTGCCGTTTAATGAAGCCCTAAAAGACATCCTTTTTGGCACCTGGTCCATGCCCAACACAGGGGCTCCTGTGTATAGGTTGATTGCCCGACGCCACTGCCCGGCCCCGGGTGACCCCACTTTCCTCTCCCAACACCCCACCCCGGAGAGCTTGGTGGTCCAAGCCTCCACCTCCAAAAGATCATTCCCTAACGCACAACCTGATAGGGAATCCAAAAAGCTGGACCATCTTGGGAAGAAGATGTTTTCCTCCTCCAGCTTGGGACTGCGGTAAAAACTGCATGTCTGTTGGGCCATTACACCCACTCTGTGTGGGATACGGTGGCGCAAGTGCTGCCCCAGTGCCCGGCCCGGGCCGTACTCTTCTGTGCAGTTGCCAAAGGGAGAGATGCAGCGAAGTTTACCATCCGCTTTGGGCTGGATACTGCCGATTCACTAGGCTGGATGATTTCCACGTGGGTAGTCCCTCGACGCTACCTCTGCTTGAGGTTGACTGGTTTTTCAGGGGATGTCCAATCCACTCTTATGGAAATGCTTTTTGATAGTTGTTGCCTCTTCGGTGACAAGACAAACAACGCGCTGGAGCGCATTAAGGACTCTCGGGCTCCAGCCAGGTCCTGAGAAGTTCAAAATGTTTCTGCTAGCTCAGGTCCTGTCTGCCCTTGACCCTAGAGACTGGATGGTAGCATTGGACTAGCAAGACGCTTATTTTCACATCCCAGTCCTGCCGGCCCACTGGCGTTACCTGCGGTTCACGGTAGGCCACGAGCACTTTCAGTTTACCGTGTTCCCCTTTCGCCTTACCAGCGCCCCTCTGATGTTCACGAAAGTGATGGTGGTGGTCGCAGCAGATCTGCGCATATCAGGGGTTCCAGTCTTCCCCTGGCTCGACGACTGGCTGTTGAAGGCGGGCTCGTCCCAGGCTGTCATCTCCCACTTCCAGACTACGGCCGACCTCCTGCATTCGCTGGGGTTTTCTGTCAACATGACAAAGTAATACCTGACTCCCTCTCAGGAGCTCCTCTTTATCGGAGCGGTTCTGGACACGACGCAGTTTCGGGTTTATCCTCCCAAACGGCGATTCCGGGATATTCGGGCTAAGATGCTGATCTTTCAGCCCCTATCCCGGGTTTCGGTCCCAATGACCCCGCAGTTGCTGGGCCTCATGGCCTCCTGCATCCTACTGTTTGATCATGCCAGTTGGCATATGTGGGCTCTGCAGTGGGACCTGAAGTTCCATTGGGCACAGCATCAGGGAATCTGTCCGGTTGGCTTCCAGATCTCGAAGGGCACTGCACGTCAATTGCGGTGGTGGCTAACAAACTGGGATTGGGTCAACGGCAGATCCCTCTCCCTTCCCCAACCAGAGTTCACAGTGGTGACTGATGCATCATTGCCTGGATGGGGCAGCCACATGGGAGAGGCGGAGATCAGAGTCCTCTGGTCTCCGGCAGAGTCTGAGATCCACATCAACCTTTTGGAGCTTCGGGCGATCCGTCTTGCACTAAAAGCATTCATTCCCTCTGTCCGGGGAAGAGTGGTGTAGGTGTTCACAGACAACACTACCGCCATGTGGTACTGTAACAAACAGGGCAGGGGGGCTTGGCTGCTCAGGCTGGTAACATTTTGTATTCCTCCGAAGCCAGCCTTGAGTGGTGTCACTGGCTTGAACCATGTAAAGACAGGGAGGTCATAGCTGCTTTGCAGAGGCTTGATGCCCGCTGTATGGGCGATCTCTTCATAGATGGTGTTGCGCGCACATAGGAGGACATTACTGGGGGAAGACACACCGGCACTCCTTGCTAAATTCCAATTTCATAGAATTCGGCACGCTCTTAGCGACTTATTGGGAGACAATATGGCGGAACTTCCTGAGGTGCAGGCCCTGATTGCCCTCCTTAAAGCACAATCACCTGCTAGGATGGTGTCTCGGATCTATCACACTACAATGGTCACTAGGGTAAGTAAATATACTAAATCGCGACTGGCATGGCAGCACGACTTACAGTGCGACCTAACAGATGATAAATGGTCCTACTGCTGCATGGGCACGAAGCGTGTCTCACTGACCGGCATAGGTTGGTGCATTTTAAATTCCTGAATTGAGTTTATTACACCCCAGAACGTCTGTACCGATATGGATTACGAGAGGCGGCTGCATGTGGTAGTTGCGATGAGCGGTCCGCTGACTTCTTTCACTTAGCCTGGATATGCCCTGGAATAGCCCGTTTCTGGAGTCAGGTGTTTGACGAATTAAACATTATTACGGAGTTGACGTTAGCCTCTGACCCGCTACTCGCACTACTTGGGTATTTTAAACTTTTCCCTAAGGCAAAACGGCGACTGCTAGATATGGGTTTACTTTTAGTGAAAAGATGTGTGGCGGTCTGCTGGCTCCTTGGCCATACACCTACACTAGCTCAATGGTCAAGAGATATGATGTTTTGTTGTACCCAGACTGAAAACTACAGTTAAATGTTGCCACCTCGCAATAGACCAAAGAACTTCTAGGCTATGTATAAGAATTGTATGACGAGGGCGACCACTTCTGATCCGGACGCTCTCCCTGTAGTACAGGTGTCTGCCCAGCATGACCCTCAGATCTGTTTGCAGGTCTGAACCTACGTAATATGAACTGAAAAAGCAGTTGTCTATCGCACTTCGAACCTGATGCTGTAGGGATGTTAAGGGAGAAGTCGACGTGTGGTCCAGGACCCCCAAATCATTGCTGTAAATCTATCTAATTGCGCGTATGGTACTGCATTATTTGTTTTTGATCGTCAACTACTGTGGATAAGATGTGATCTATGTCACTGTTTCCTGTTTATTATGCATAAAAGTAATAAACACATTAATAATAAAAACATAAAACAACAGGGCGGGGGGAGTCGTGGACCCTATGTCAAGAGGCTTTACGTCTCTGAACCGGTCTTCAACATCAGGGCATATCCCTGGTGGTTCAACACCTGGAAGGTTCACTGAACGCCAGGGCGGACGAACTCAGCCGCAGGTGCATGATGGTTCGTGAATGGCGTCTTCAGTCGGAGGGGGCGCAAGATCTCTTTCAGTGGTGGGTAGAGCCTTAGTTAGATCTATTCACCACCGAAGAGAACGTGCAATGTCAGCAGTTCTGCGTATTGGCATTTCCCAAGGCGGCACTCGCTAGTCGACGTTTTTCGTCGCAAGTGGAGTTGCGGTCTTCTACATGCCTTTCCGCCTATACCACTTTTGCCCAGACTGCAGAAGATGATCAATCGCGACTAGGCCCAAGTCATCCTTGTGGTTCCGGATTTGGCAAGAAGCATCTGGTATCCCGAGCTATTGCATATGGCCATCGATCCTCCGATCTGACTGCCTCTTCGAAGGATCTTCTGTCGCAGCAGCAGAGGACAGTC
Source organism: Lissotriton helveticus (assembly GCF_964261635.1). Classification (NCBI taxonomy): domain Eukaryota; kingdom Metazoa; phylum Chordata; class Amphibia; order Caudata; family Salamandridae; genus Lissotriton; species Lissotriton helveticus. Next base: position 831,171,593 of record NC_136057.1, on the reverse strand, counting down.
CTCAACCCGAACCTTTCTAGCCTCCACCTCCCTGCGTGGAGATTGAGTGGTGACAGTTGACAGCTTTCGACCTTCCTCCCGAAGTATGTGATGTTATCTTGGCAGCCAGGCGTCCCTCCACTAAGACGGTATACGCCTGCAGATGGAACACATTTGTGGCATGGTGCACAGCAAAGCCTGTGAATACCCTTTCTGCCCCTCTTTCTGAAGTTCTTTTGTTCCTTCTTTCTTTGGCCCAGCACAGCTCTGCTCTGGGCACTCTTAAGGGCTATCTCTCAGCCATTTCAGCCTTTCATAGGCTTCCTGATCAGCCTTCTTTTTTCAAGTCTCCTTTTGTAAATCTCTTCCTTAAGGGCATTACTCATCCCTTTCATCCTGTTCCATTCTTAATGCCTTAGTGGGACTTGAAGCTGGTTCTTGCATATTTTATGTGCGCTCCCTTTGAGCTGCTACATAACTGTCCTCTCAGGCTTCTGACTTTGAAAATGGCCTTTCTGGTGGCCATCTCCTCTGTGTGCAGGGTGAGTGAGCTCCACACTCTTTCTTCTAAGCCTCCCTTTCTGGCTGTTCATCCGGGCAAGGTCATCCTCAGAACTAGATCTTCCTTTCTTTCATAGGTGGTTACTTCTTTCCACATTGGTCACACAATCACTTTGCCCACCTTCTTTCCACCACCGCATCCTACAAAGGAGGAAGAGAGGCTCCACCGCCTGGATCCAAAACGTGCACTTTCCTTCTATATGGATTGCACCAAACAATTCCGGGTGGATGACAAGCTCTTTGTTGGCTACGTGGGCGCCATGAAAGGTCGGGCCGTGCACAAACGGACCATCTCCTGGTGGGTTGTTTTGTGCATAAAAGCTTGCTATTCTTTGGCAAAGAAGAAGCCTCCAGTGGGACTGCGCGCCCATTCCACCAGGGTGACGGCAGCTACCCCTGCTTTTGAATGTGGAGTCACCCTTACTGACATCTGTCAGGCAGCTACGTGGGCATCGTTGCACACATTCACAAAACACTACTGCCTGGACAGCCTAGTCCAGAGAGACAGCTTTTTTGGCCGTTCTGTTCTCCAGGACATTCTGGTGTGAACTTGGTTTGCATACCCACTTGCGGGGTTGGTATTGCTGGGGTATCTATTCTAAGGTAAGGAATCTATAACTAATTGTCTCTTTCAGATGAACAAGTTACTTACCTTGGGTAACAATATATCTTTAAGAGACATAGATTAGTTATAGATTCCTTACCGCCCCACCCATCCTCCCCATTTTGCTAACTGATGTCTAGGGTTAAGGACATCCTTTCAGGGCCCTAGTTTTGTGCACCAGTGGTCAGTGTCTTGCATGGCTCTGCGCTTCTGGCGTGGAATGTCGTGCAAAAGAACTGACGTCAGCGGGCTAGGGCGGCGTCAAAGAAGCTACTGCGACGTCATCCCGGCGACCACGACGCCAATGACTAACGCGGTGCCGACTGACGCCACCTTTCGACTCGCAAGGGTACTGCTGATTAAAAATTCTCCAGATCCAGTTTGACGCCTGGGAGTAATTCTAAGGTAAGGAATCTATAACTAATCTGTCTCATACAGATATATTGTTACCAAAGGTAAGTAACTTGTTCTTTAATAACTATATCAACCCGTAAGATACTTCCATTCAAAATATCATTTGTTACTTACTACGCAGTCCGGATTGGCTTACACATCCTTAGGCTTACATCTTGCTGCAATAGCTATACCTTCAAAATAGACAGCATCTGTCCCTTTTCAGAGTACCTGTTATCAAGGCGTTTATGGAAGGATTCAAAAGAGTTATTCCACCAAGACTTCCACCTGCTCCAGTGTGTATTCTTAACATTGTCCTTACCAGACTAATTGTTCGACCCTTTGAGCCATTGCATAAATGTAAACTGCAATTTCTCACCTGGAAAGTTTCTTTCCTCATTGCTATTACATCACTGAGGAGAATGGATGAGCTTCAGGCACAAACCATAGACGAACCATTTTTACAACTCCACAAAGACAAAGTGGTTCTTTGCACTAACCCTAAGTTCCTACCCACAGTGGTATCTGCCTTTCACATCAATCAATCTGTTGAGTTGCCTGTGTTCTTTCCTCAACCAGATTCAGTGGCAGAATGGGCTCTACACTTTTCAGATGTTAGACGAGCCTTATTGAATTACATACAGAGGCCCAAAACATTTCTTCGAACTAAAAAACTCTTTGTGGCTTTTGCTCCACCACACAAAGGAAATCCTATTTCTAAATTCGGTATTGCTCGGTGGATTGTTAAATGTATCCAAACATGCTATGCAAGGACAAAGTGGACTTTACCAATACTCCCTAGGGCGCATTCCACCCGCAAACTAGGGGCTACTATGAATTTCTTAGGAAACATCCCCATAGCTGACGTCTGTAAAGCTGCAACATGGTCTACACCGCACACATTCACCAAGCACTATTGTGTAGATGTGTTAGTGAGACAACAAGCTAATGTAGGCCAGGCAGTTCTTAGAACACTCTTTCAAACAACTGCAACAGCTACAGGTTAACCACTGCTTTGGGAGAATACTGCTGTATAGTCTATGCAAAGCATGTGATCTATAGCTCACATGCCTCAAACAGAAAATGTTACTTACCAAGTAAGCATCTGTTCTTGGCATGTAGATTCACATGCGTCCACTCACCTCCCGGGTACCTATACCTGTTGCAGTTTCTTACTCATATACATACGCATGGACATCTTTAGTCTACACTTACTATCTCCATTCTCACCCTCTGTGGGAAAACAATTGAACAATGGAGTCGATCCCATGCACAGTATCACCGTAAGGAGAGTCACCTTACTTTGTGACTGGGAAGATTTCTTTGAAGAAAACAACTTGCAAACATCCGTCCCCAACACTAGATGGCAGGAGTATGCAGAGCATGTGAATCTACAGCTCTACATGCCAAGACAGATGCTTAATTGGTAAGTAAAATTTTCCTTCCAACTCTTCCATGAGGTGTGCTCTAGATGCTGCTAACACCGCAGCAGAGAGGTCAGCACTAGCGTCCTGCTCAGAAAGCATGCTTGGTTTTAAGTCCAAAATCCAAAATTATTTTAAATACACCTTTTGACAAAGAACATCTTTTTGGCCCTAAGGTAGATCATGCGCTCGAAAAAATGAAAAAGGATACTGAGATAGCAAAATCCATGGGAGTGCTTCAGTCTCCTTCAAACAGGGGCTCCTTTTGGCGCTTCGGGGAGGGTCCAAGTCAACACCCTCAGACCAATACACTTCCTCGTACAAGGGTAACATCCAATCCTCTTCCTCAAGAGGCTTTTTTAGATTAGGGTATAGGTTTAACAAATCTAAGGGCACCACACCCCATTACTCCCCTTCCCTATGCTTCCCTCCCACTACTACACACCAGTCGGGGATAGACTTCAACAACTTCTCCCCATTTGGCATTCTATAACAACCGGCAAATGGGTGCTTGGAATTATCCAATATGATTATTGTCTTGAGCTTACCGCCAATCCTCCAAATATTCCATCTCGCTCTCACAAATTGTCACCAGACCACTTGATGTTGCTCGAACAAGAAGTTCAAACTCTCTTATTGAAAGGAGCCACAGAACCAGTTCCATTTCAGTACCAAGGTTCAGGGGTTTACTCTCTCTACTTTCTGATCCCCCCCCAAAAAGACGGCTCATTAAGACCTATTCTGGATCTCAGAGAAATAAACCAATACGTACTGTCAGAGCACTTTCACATGGTGACCCTTCAACAGGTACTTCCACTTTTACAGCAGGGCGATTTTATGTCTTCTCTAGACTTAAAAGACACATATTTTCACATTCCAAGTTATCCAGCTCATCGCAAATACCTCAGATTTGTCATAGCAGGCAAACATTACCAGTTCAAAGTACTTCTGTTCGGAATCACCACTGCACCCAGAGTATTTACCAAATGTCTGGCAGTAGTAGCAGCTCATCTCAGAAGACAGTGTATTCACGGCATCCCCTAACTAGATGACTGGCACATCAAAGCCAGCACTTTCCAAAACTATGTGCACACATCAGACTAAAATAGACCTTCTCATCAATTGGGCTTCACGGTCAATACACATAAATTTCACCTGCGTCCTTCACAGATGCAGTCTAGGAGCCATTAGTGACACACTCAAGGCTTTAGCCTCTCCAATGCAGCCAAAATTCACAACATTCAGTCTGAGATACTACAGTTTCAACCCAACCAGACATAGCCAGCCTGATTTTTCATGCAACTGCTTGGAATGATGGCATCTTGCATCGCAATCGTACCCCATGCAAGTCTTCACATGCGTCCCCTACAAGAGTGCTTAGCTCGTCAGTGGAATCAATCGCAGAGTCAATTAACTGATCTAGTGTTGCTAACTGCCTCACCCATCGCTCTCTGCAGCTGCGGAACCCACAAAATGTATCAAAAAGGTGTCCCTTCATTGAACCTATTCCACAGATCGTGCTAACAGCAGACACATTTCTCACTGGTTGGGGTGCCCATCTCCAAGATGACACAATCCAGGGTCTGTGGGGCGAAAATCAGAAAAATCTCCACATCAACTACTTAGAATTTCCAGCGGTGTTCCTAGCACTCAAAGCTTTTCAAACCCACCTCGTAGGCAAGGCTGTCCTAGTCCTCACAGACAACATTCCAGCCATATACTATGTACAAAAACACACTCTCTCCAACTGTCACGCCTCTCTCAAAATATTTGGAACTGAGCTATACATGGTGCCAGACTTTCAAGCTGGAAAAAAGATATATATATATATATATATATATATATATATATATATATATATATTGCCCTCCTGGTATGTTAAATATAAGTTTGAAAGGCATAACTCACACTGCTTACACAGGTTACTCCCTGTAGCAACTGACTGCCTGAGAAGTCCAAGAGAAGGACTCACATTGAAATTCATTGCTTTTTGTCATTTGCTGCTTGTAGTGGGTCAGTATGCACCGTGTATCTGCAGCATCTTCTCTGTCCTTCTATTGTAATGGAAATGTAACTACCTTGAAATCCTTGCTTTGAGACCCAAAGTATGGTCAGACAGAAGGCAGCTGCCCAACTTGGGCTTAGAATTTGAGAGAGCCCAGCATTATTTCAGATAATATTCTCATGCTATTTGCTCAAGTGAGTGCTGCCCTGGCAGCAGTAGCCCCCACCTTTGCATCTTAATATCGCAAACATTAATCTAGGTCAGGACTGAAGGCGAGGATTATGCTGATGTTGCTCCACTTTATTGACAACAGCCATTTTCAAAACATTAAGAAAAAACTTAATTTACTATGTACCACAGGGAAAACTGATATGCCAGTCCATCACATCAGCATGCAGGGGTCCGTTCATAGACCCCTGTTGACTCTCTTGCTACCTTTGTCTTCTCTGCTCCATCAGCCATCAAATAAATGCCAGTGGCTTCTAGGACTTAAGTGTATTATTGTTATATGTGGCTCTTTTATTGGGATGTATGACATTACAACGCATGCTTTTACAACGCATGCCATTACTACGCAACTTTTACAACGCAAGTCGTTACAACGAATTGCGTTGGGGGGCGCTGGATAGTGAATAGTTTAATTTACTATTCCAACTCCAGTCCCCGTGGATAATAGGGAAGGTGTTGGATAGTAATTAAACTATTCCCTATCCTAGAGCGCCCTCCAGCGCAAGTCGTTGTAATGACTTGCGTTGTAATAGTTGCGTCGTAATGGTAGTGCAGGTCCGTAGGTCGCACGCTACTCCACCATTCCAGCGTGTATACCCCAAGAGCATCATGGTCAATGCAGTTTTCTGAAAGCGGGTGCGCTTTTCAAAAGATTCAAAGTGTAATGCAATGTTGCAGGCCAACTCTGGACACCGGTGTTTCAGGATTATTGTCCTTCATCAGCAGAGTGTAGGAAGATTATCAGGGGTTGCTGTGCAGGCTGCCAAAGTGTTCTCAGGTCTGGTACCACTCCAGGCGTGTAGGGCGTTACCTCAGCTCGTCAGCTGAAAGGCTCAAGGGAGCCGTATTTAAGTAAAGGTCCGTAGGTCGCACGCTACTCCACCATTCCAGCGTGTATACCCCAAGAGCATCATAGTCAATGCAGTTTTCTGAAAGCGGGTGCGCTTTTCAAAAGATTCAAAGTGTAATGCAATGTTGCAGGCCAACTCTGGACACCGGTGTTTCAGGATTATTGTCCTTCATCAGCAGAGTGTAGGAAGATTATCAGGGGTTGCTGTGCAGGCTGCCAAAGTGTTCTCAGGTCTGGTACCTCTCCAGGCGCGTAGGGCGTTACCTCAGCTCGTCAGCTGAAAGGCTCAAGGGAGCCGTATTTAAGTAAAGGTCCGTAGGTCGCACGCTACTCCACCATTCCAGCGTGTATACCCCAAGAGCATCATGGTCAATGCAGTTTTCTGAAAGCGGGTGCGCTTTTCAAAAGATTCAAAGTGTAATGCAATGTTGCAGACCACTCTGGACACCGGTGTTTCAGGATTATTGTCCTTCATCAGCAGAGTGTAGGAAGATTATCAGGGGTTGCTGTGCAGGCTGCCAAAGTGTTCTCAGGTCTGGTACCTCTCCAGGCGCGTAGGGCGTTACCTCAGCTCGTCAGCTGAAAGGCTCAAGGGAGCCGTATTTAAGTAAAGGTCCGTAGGTCGCACGCTACTCCACCATTCCAGCGTGTATACCCCAAGAGCATCATGGTCAATGCAGTTTTCTGAAAGCGGGTGCGCTTTTCAAAAGATTCAAAGTGTAATGCAATGTTGCAGGCCAACTCTGGACACCGGTGTTTCAGGATTATTGTCCTTCATCAGCAGAGTGTAGGAAGATTATCAGGGGTTGCTGTGCAGGCTGCCAAAGTGTTCTCAGGTCTGAGTTGGCCTGCAACCTTGCAATTACACTTCGATTCTTTTGAAAAGCGCACCCGCTTTCAAGAAAACTGCATTAACCATGATGCTCTTGGGGTATACACGCTGGAATGGTGGAGTAGCGTGCGACCTACGGACCCCTTACTTAACACGGCTCCCTTGAGCCTTTCAGCTGACGAGCTGAGGTAACGCCCTACGCGCCTGGAGAGGTACCATACCTGAGAACACTTTGGCAGCCTGCACAGCAACCCCTGAAAACCGCCCTACACTCTGCTGATGAAGGACAAAAATCCTGAAACACCGGTGTCCAGAGTTGGCCTGCAACCTTGCAAATACACTTCGATTCTTTTGAAAAGCGCACCCGCTTTCAAGAAAACTGCATTAACCATGATGCTCTTGGGGTATACACGCTGGAATGGTGGAGTAGCGTGCGACCTACGGACCCCTTTCGTAATGGTAGTGCGTTGTAAAAGTTGCGTTGTAAAGGATGTTTCCCCTTTTGGATGTATGACATTACAACGCATTATTGTATCTGCTAACACTACTCACTGTGCTAATGCAGTTTTTTCAATAGTGCGGCTGTAGGAACCCTCGGATGTTCCATGCGCAGCCGCTTAGGCTCTTCTGCGGCCTGTTGGCTTCCCCACCAGTCTTTTATTGCATTCTTTGCAACAAGCGTTACCGGCACGCTTGCGGCAAACACTTTTCCTTGCTTTCCCAGAGCAGTGCGACCGGCCGCGACAGTCCCAGGATACTGACCCGCTTGCTTGGAGTCTATATAACCCAGTAAGGGGTCTGTATGATTTAAAAAATAGTAGTAGTCAGGCTGATTCAGAACGCTGCCCTTTGAACCAAGTAGGCGAGTGTCGTCCCCATGCTACTGACTCCCCAAGTAGCCCCTTGGCTGCCTATATTTATCTGGGAAACCCCCAGTCTTTCTCGCTCTTATCATGCAGAAGTCCCAGGACTCGTATATGGAGTAGGAGTGAGTCTCCCCTATTGATGATTACATTTGTAAGGTGATGGATGCCGTCATACACATAGCTTTCTCTGACGCTGTGGCACCCATAGAGCAGAAAATACTCCAAATGGCACAGAAATGCTTCAAACCCCTCTTCCAGAGGGAAGAACTCCCAGGACCTTTGCCCCACACCCAACCTCTAGAGCTGCCTGGTGCAGAACCCTCAAAGACAGGACAAAAGCGCAACCCTAACACAGGGGTCAACCTAGATGCCTAGTGGCTCAATCACGCATTTATGGCTCATATCCCCCCGTTGGGGTTCGAACCTCCATCCTTCCCAGCTTTAGGGTCCCCTGACAAGACTACTTCACATCCCCCACCTCCTATACCCATAGATAGCGATGACTCCCCCCACCAGTTCAGATCGAGATACTGAACCAGATAGACCTTGGTGCCTGTCCACTGATTCTAAACCGGCCAGCGATAAGAAGGAATACCAGGATATGGGGTCAGATATGCTGAACCCTGATGACCGGTTACACCCCTGCTCCTCCCAATAGGCAACAGCAGAGATGGCCCGGAGGCTTCACAAGCCTCAACAAAGATATACACATCTGCCTATGTCTCCATCTGTCTCTGGGCGGCAAAGTGGCCCTCACGCTCTAAAAGTGACCCCAGAATGTCTACTTTTCTAGCCAGATACATCCAGGAACCCAAGACTGTCATTTCAAGGAAAACTCCTTGACATTGAGGGTCCACTGACCAAGATTCTTGTCTAGGCTGAGGATGCCAAATCCTCTGGTTCCCTCGTATCTCCAGATATTCTATCTGGGTGGGCCCGCAAGCTATTATTTTTGGGGGGAACGCCAACTGTGCCATCTCCACAGAGCAACGCAGATCCATCCTAATTAAGATGGACCCCAAACTAGGGGATCTGCTACCTCTGAGGCAGAACATGTTGCACAGGGGGTCTCTTTGGAGATCCCTTCTATAAAGGAGGAGGGTAAGTTTGTGCCCACCTTTAATTAATTGGATAAGGCTCAGTTATCCATCAAAAAGATCTTTAGCTTTTGTGTTTTCACCGGGATGGTCGTTGTAGGGGGTACTTGCTCAGCCGATTCCAGTACCATGCTCTCTCCAAGGGCCAAGCCTCAAACCGTGGCCCATGGCAGGACCACAACAGATTTGAGGGCTTCTATCCCACTGGATGATAGCCCCATCAATGAGGCTCCCGAGCTGGATCTAGTGGCAGCATTATCCAAGGCTCCTCTCATGGTGAGTGTACACTGTTTTTCCCATATAGGCTTAGGGGGAAGGTTGGCAGATTTTGCCCTCAACTGGCAGACAGTGACATCAGACGCTTGGGTCCTTCAAACAATTCCGGGGTTCAAGATGGAATTCTATAGTTCACTGTTCCAATCCCATGCTCCCCCGCCCTATTGTGTTCTCCGACCAGGAGGCCTCTCTGGTAGACCCGGAGGTAGTGGACATCCTCTCCAAAGGGACGTTTCCCCTTCAACCTCTCACCAAAATGGTTTTAACAGCAGCCTATTTTAGCTGGACAAACAGGATGGAGGCCAATGCTCTGTCATAAACCTCAAAGAATTCATTGAGTGGCTAGTTTTCCACTACTTTAAGATGGAGGCAATCCACCTCCTGCAAGACCTCATGAGACCCAACGATTGGTTAGTATGTCTGAATCTTAAGGACTCGTACCTCATGCTCCTGATTTACCTTCCACATAGTCGGTTCTTACAGCTTCACTGGCATCTCCAGACATTCAAGCGTACAGCGCTCCCCTTCTGACTATCCTCCGCTTCAAGGTGCTTTACCAAGGTCCTGAAACCAGTGGAGGTTCACCTTCTAGCGAGGGTTATGCGTCTAATTGTATATTTGAACAATATCCTCCTGATGGATCAATGCCTGAGGATTCTGACGGGACATCGGCAGACAACTGTCAATTTATTACAGTCCCTGGTTTTCATCGTGCATTTTCTTGTTTTTTTTCTAGTAGACTCAGTTTGAGCGACTTTGAGTCTCCCATCTCATAAAACAGCCAAGGTCAGACACATGCTATAGAGAACTTTGGCCAGATTGACCACTTCTTTCTAGCAAATTGCGAGGGAAGTGGATCTACTCTCATCTTCAGTTCAGGCCATCTTTCCAGGACCCCTACACTATACTGCCCTTCAGCGGCTGAAGATTTCCCATCTTCCGAAAGGCCAGATGTACTCTCAAAGGGTCCCTTTTTCGGATGAGGCCAAAGTAGAAATTCACTGGAGGTTGGCCCACATGGAGGCAAGGAATGGGCGAGCTATCTTTGGTTTCCATCAGGACCTGGTGATAGAGTCCGACGTCAGCAGCTCAGGCTGGGGGGGGCAAGGTGTAAGTAATTCTCCAGCAGTGGAAAATGGTCCAATCACGAACGAGCATTACACATCAACTGTCTGGAATTGTTAGCAGCATCCTGCTCAGTGATTTGAGGGACCAAAGACAGGATACAGTACTGAGTGCTCCCTAAAATGGACAATGTGGCGGCAGTCTGTTACAGCAACCACCTTAAGGGGGATGAGATCCAAGCCCCGAGCTTGGAGACAGCAAGCAGGCCTGGTGGTGATGACCTCGATCTGGAGATCTCAAGTTTGTTATCCGGTTCTGATGGAACTTTCTTGGGATTCTCCAATCAGTCTACCCCTATTTCCATGACTCCTCAGGTATCCCTCAGGGAATCCTCACCATCTGGTTCTGGCAGGTTATGGTGTCAAAGATTACAAGGGACGATGAAAGTCCAAGGCCTTTCAAGCCAGCCTGCAGATTTACTTTCAAGAGCATGGGCTGACAGTACTTTCAAGTTCTATAGATCCGCTTGGTCCGGATGGTTGGGTTGGTGTCATCAGAGATACCTGGATCCCTTGGGGACAAAAGTTGTCCACATTCTGAACTTTCTAGCCTTCCTAGCATCCAAAGGCATGGCATACAGGTTAGTTAATAGCTTCTGTTCAGCAGTCTCAGCAGGGCATGCCTTAATCGAATGCCATTCTGTGGGTGAACATCTGCTTGTCAGGAAATTGCGTAGAGGCATTCGACTATCGTTACCCCCTGACCGAGGTTCTTGGTACTGTGGGATGTCAACAAGGTGTAAAATATTTTTCTATCATGGCCTAGTAACAAGTGTCTTCTCAGAAAGGTGCTATTGGCCAAATTGGCTACCCTGCTATCCCTGGTGTTCTGTAAACATATATCAGAAGTCAGAACCCTGGGCATAACTGGTAGAATATTGACTCAGGATTGGGTTACTTTTCATATCTCCAGACGGACAAAGTGTAACTCTTGCATTGTCTCATACCCGCCTTTGCGAAGACTTCTAAGGTGTGTGTGGTTCGCAGCATAAAAGCATATGAGGCCATGACAGAGCAGAGGACTTCCGCCTCCCGGGAGAAGACAACTTCTTATCTCCATTCGTAAACCTCACAGAGGGGGGTCTGGTCCCCTACGATGGTGAGATGGGCCATGCAGGAGTCTGGCATAGACACAAAGATATTTGGCGCACATTCTACCAGGGGGCAATGGCATCCAAAGCGTTTACCTTGGGGGCATGCTTGGAAGATATCCTTGGCACAGCAGATTGGTCCTTGGAATCAACCTTGACACGATTTCAAACCACTTCCCAGCATAGCAGAAATGGCATAGAATGTAAAATGTCCTAGATTTTGTAACAGAACGCTTAAATTCTATTAAGAATCTCTCATTGGTCACTGACCACCTGCCCCCCCTGTATGAAGATTAGCGGCTGATGTAAGACTGTAGATGTCAGGTTCAGGGCAAGTACTCAATTTCCAACATATATTCCAGACTCCTGAGCTGTGCTATCATAAGCAATATAGACCATATTGTTTGATTGGGTGATCATGTTCTTTTGGAAAGTGTTAATTTTGACTCCTTGGGAGTGTTTTGATTCAATTGACTTCACTGTTTTACAGGGGCTGAATCATCAAAACAGGATTAGACAGGATGGATTCTGTCTTCTTTCGCACATAGAAAGAAGTGACAGGAGAGTCAACAAGGGTCTATTAAGGGAGACAGCCCCCCTAGCTGACTCAATGGACTGGCATTTCAGTTTTCCCTTTGGGTCATTAGGAAATTAAGTGCTTTTTAATGTTTTGAAAATGGCTGCTGTATAATAAAATGAAGAAAGTTCAGCATAATCCTCGCTTCTGTGTCCTTAATAGAATTGAAACTTTCTCTTGCAAAAGCTAGACATTTTACATTCACCCCTGAAAAGGGTGTCTATTGTGCTGCTTCAGCTGCAGCCATTCTATGGCTACACATTATCCAAATTGCTAGGGTTATAATGCATTTGGGCATATAGAAGAACTACTTGACTTAATCAAATCTGTGCATAGCACTCCCTTTCCCATAAAAGTAAAAGCTGCAACATTATTATTTGGTGCATAGCATAGTTCATACTCTGGTACTTTGTTTCCTGGTGCCAGAGATAAGCTGTGCCAGCTCAGGTGAATGCCTCACTTTCTCTACTGCTTAGAAAAGTGTGTGTGCACTTATGAATGGCCTAGAGCATAACATTAATTCAAAGACATAAAGGAACACCGGGTTTCGGCTACCAAACCCTTTCTATCTTTGACACTAGTCATAATAAAATGGGCTTCCTACACTCCTCGCCACTTTTCAAGATTGTTTAGAAACTCGTTTTTAATAGTTTCAATGCTTGATCTTTTTTAATTCTCTATGTTTTAGCTTGGTTATATACTACAAAGCATTTTAAACAAAAGTATAGTAGGTAAGGAATTTTTGAATTTCATTGCAAGTTGATCTGTGAAAGTTCAAAGGATACGTGGATTTTCTGTAAAATAGCACAGGAGTCCTTTTGACAAGTTGTCACATTCTGAACTGTCTTTAAGACTGGCCACTTAATTCTGATGGGGCTGGTAGGATTAGTTATCACCCCAATTTAAATTATGGTCACCTCTGGAACATCATGAATTTGGTAACATTCACCTATAGATTTCAGCTCTTGATATCTCCCGTGAAAGAATGGTCCAGGAACAAAAATTCAGATCATCTGGCAAATCCTCATTTCTAAGTGAACCTTAAGGATCCAACTTGTAAAGGACCAGATTTTCCCGGCCCCAGAGTTACTGTTTCCTTCCTATTAATAACTGTGTGTGTGTGGGTTGGGGGTCTATGTGTTTGATCTTCTGTTAGTTTTTTTCTGTATTTTTCTTTTTCTGAATTGAGTGGTTGATTGTCATTTACTTGAGTTATATGTTTGAGGGCTTGGTATATTTATGATGAGTTATCTTTTACATGGTGTGTTTGTGTAGTTGTGGTCAATGAGACTGATGTTGGTTAGGCAGAAATTTGACAATCATACGGCTTAGGTGCCTTGTAACGTGCGTGATACTGTAATGTTTTTTTTGGCTTAACGTGATGCCCAAGAGTGAACATTTCTAGGTTTCTCTGGAGCAATGGTATGTCATGATATTGTTGAGTGGAGAATGCTATTGAAATACAGAAGGGGGGGTAATTTTGTTCTGGGCTTTGTTGACATGGGCATCCTAAAATTTGCTATTCTCTAAGCCATAAATACTGTGCTGCCTGAAGAGTTACAATTCCATCCTATGAGAAGTAAGGCATGCTAGGCAAAACCGTGTGTTGCATTACAGTTGTAAAATCATCTTTATTTGGTTTGCAGATTGAAGTAGATTGGCATGGATAGTGCATAATTTAGAAATGATACTGCATAGATCTTAGTGCAGTTATTTAATATAATGCACCATAAAATATGGGTGCTGTAATTCTCAACATCTGTGAGTAAATATCCTAGCATTGATTCATTTCTTTTAACCCTTTTTCATTTGAGGTAAAGAATCCAGACATATAATTAATCAAATCAATCAGGGGAATTGTAAGCGCATAACTCACCCGTGAGGGTCTCAAGGGGCTGGGGAGGGGAGGGCAGCAGCTCTGTTTAGTCGAAGAGCCAGGTCTTGAGTGTCTTCTTAATGATGTTCAGGGAGGGGGCGATTCTGATGTTGATCAGGAGCTCGTTCCAGGTTATGGCCGCGATGTAGGAGAAGGCTCATCCGCCGGCTCTGCGAATGCGAGGGGTTTCGGCGAGGGCGAGGTCTGCGGATCGGAGGTTTCTTTTGAGTATGTGGAAGGAGATTCTTTTGTTGACATATTGTGGTCCGGTGTTGTAGAGGCTTTTGTAGGGGTGGGTGAGTATCTTGAAAATGACTCTCTTTTCAACTGGGAGCCAGTGGAGGCTTTGCAGGTGTTGGGTGATGTTTTCTTGTCAAAGTATGCAGAGTACTAGTCTGCAGCAGTTTTCTGTATGGTCAGGAGCTTGCGAAGCAGACACTTGTTGATTCCGGCATAGAGGGCGTTTCTGTTGTCGCGTCTGCTGTTTACGAGTGCGTGGGTGACAGTCTTTTTTGATTCCGGGGGGATCCATTTAAAGGTCTTTCGGAGGATGCGGAGGGTGTTAAAACAGCTGGAGGCAACGACGTTGACTTGTCGGGTCATGGAGAGGGAGGAGTTGAGTACGATGCCGAGGTACGGGCGCAGTCGGTGGGGTTGGCAGGGCTGCCGAGGGTGGCGGGCCACCAGGTGTTTTCCTGAGCCAAGGTGGAGTGTACGAGGACCTCTGTCTTCTCCAAAATGAGCTTCAGGCAGCTGCTGCTCATTCAGGATGCTATGTTCTTCATTCCTTCCTGTGCTGGGGTCCATGGTCAGGGAGAGGATGAGCTGAATGTCATCTGTGTAGGATATTATGCTTAGTCCGTGCTGCCTGACGATGACGGCAAGGGGGGCCATGTAGATATTGAAGAGCGTGGGGCTGAGCAATGGTCCATGGGGTACTCGGCAGTTGATTTACATGGGTTCGGAGAGAAAGGGAGGTAGTCAGATTCTTTGGGTTCTACTGGTGAAGAATGAGCGGATCCAGTCGCGAGCCGTTCCTTGTATGCCGGCGTCCTGGAGTCCGGCAGTGAGGGTGCGGTGGGGGACGTTGTTGAAGGCTGACGAGAGGTCTTTTAGGATCAGGGCCATGGTGTGGCCTTGGTCGAGGAGGGGGCGGATGTTGTCTGTCACAGCAAGCAGGGCAGTGTCGGTGCTGTGGTTGCAGCGGAATCCTGATTGGGAGGGGTCGAGGATGGAGTTCTCTTCTTTAAATTTAGTTAGTTGAACATTAACGTAACTCAGGCAGGGGGTCCTCTATTCCTTTGTAGCTTTATCTCTTTCATATCCCAGTGACTGCCTGTGAAGGATAGTAGCGTTCTGCATGTGATCTATGCATGTTTGATCTTCAGTTGTCTCACCATCTACCAACCATTAATTCTGGTGAGTGTTGCTAGTATCAAACATGTGTAGCTCCGGTCTAAATTATTTTTCTGGTAGCCTAACTTCAGCCGCTCCTGTGTTTGATTCTGCCTGTACATGTAAATTACATAGGCTTACAATGCTATCAACATTGCCCTGCTTGCACTAATTGGTATCAGTGCATATTCAGCTGCTCTCGCATTGCCAGTTATTTTCTGCAGTTGGTACTTTATCTTCTTTCACTTCTAAATCCCTACATCAGAACTGTTGGCCTCCAGGACCTCGGCGTACCCTATAAACCCAAAGCAAGGCTGAGCCAGAGTTCCTTCAGGTGCTATTAATAGTCTATGTCCTTAACTCAATCTGCAATTCTCTCTGTATCAAAACCTTATTCTTTTTGCCCTCGATCAAAGACTCTCTGCGACCCCAAACACTTTCCAACCTTGTTGAAGGATTTCAGCCCCAGCACTTCCAATAGAGTAGATGACTGCCAAAACTGGATCACCTAAGTTGAGTAAAGCATGTTATGATATGCTTTTGTAGTGTCTCTAATCATGCAAAGAACCAAAGGTGGCATAAACGATTACCTGAAATTATTGCATTGTCCTAAGGCTGCTCTCCAGTGAATAAGTCAGAGATACATTCTGTAATGAATATATTATGTAAATTAGGTAATCCATCCTACAGGCTCTTATTTGAAATTGTTGTTCCACTACAAATTCTCTTGAGCCAGCAGTAGTATGTCTTGGATCCTAAAATCAATCAATCAATCAATCAATCATAGCATTTGTAAAGTGCACTACCTACCCGTGAGGGTCTCAAGGCTTTAGGGGGGGAGAGCGCTGCTACTGTTTGAAGAGCCAGGTCTTGAGGAGTCTCCTGAAGGTCAGGAGGTCTTCGGTCTGCTGTAGGTGGATGGGGAGGGTGTCCCACGTCTTGGCAGCGAGGTGGGAGAATGATCTGCTGCCGGCAGTCACTCTTCGGAGGCGGGGGACGGTGGCGTGGGCGTGGTCTGCGGAGCGGAGCTGGCGGGCGGGGGTGTAGCGGCTGAGTTGGCTGTTGAGGTACACTGTCCGGTGTCGTGGAGTGCCTTGTTTGCGTCGGTGAGGAGCTTGAAGGTTATCCTCTTGTTGATGGGGAGCCAGTGCAGATCCTTCAGGTGGGGTGTGATGTGGCTGTGGCAGGGAATATCGAGGATCAGGCGTGCGGAGGCGTTCTGGATGCGTTGGAGTCGTTTCAGGAGTCTGTCCGGGGCTCCTGCGTAGAGTGTGTTGCCGTAGTCCAGTCTACTGCTGATGAGGGCCTGGGTGACCGTCCTTCTAGTTTCTGTGGGGATCCACTTGAAGATCCTGCGAAGCATGCGAAGGGTGTTGAAGCAGGAGGAGGAGATGGCGTTGACCTGCTTTGTCATGGAGAGTGTGGAGTCGAGGATGACCCCTAGGTTTCGTTCGTCGACTTGCTTTGTCATGGAGAGTGTGGAGTCGAGGATGACCCCTAGGTTTCGTGCGTCGTTGGTGGGTGTGGGGGGTGCTCCTAGTGCCGTCGGCCACCAGGAGTCGTCCCTGGCCGAGGGGGAGGAACCGAGGATGATGACCTCCGTCCTTCGTGGAGGTTGGTTTTGGCGGTGTGGGGGTCTTTGGTGAGCTAGAGGATCAGCTGGATGTCGTCGGCGTTGGAGATGATGTTTAGGTCGTGCTGTCGGGCAACGTGGGCGAGCGGTGCCATGTAGACATTGAACAACGTTGGGCTGAAGGATGAGCCTTGGGGTACGCCGCAGATGATCTCGGTGGCTTTGGAGCGGAAGGGGGAGGTGGACGCTCTGGGTTCTCCCGGTGAGGAAGGAGGTGGTCCAGTCCAGGACCTTGGATTCGGCGTCGTGGAGGCGTGCTCTTAGTGTGCGGTGGCAGACTGTGTCGAAATCGGTTTCTCCATTGTCGAGCAGGATCCTGATGTCGTCGGTGGCAGCGATGAGGGCAGTTTCGGTGCTGTGGTTGCTGCCAAACCCGGACCGGGACGGGTCCAGGATGCTGTTCTCTTCGAGTAAGCTGGTCAGTTGTTTGTTGACGGTGTTTTCGATGACCTTCGCCGGGAACGGGAGCAGGGAGATGGGTCAGATGTAATTGAGGTCCTTGGGGTTCGCCTTGGGTTTCTTTAGTAGGGCGTTGATCTCTGCATGCTTCCAGCTCTCCGGGAAGGTCGCTGTCTCAAAGGAGATGTTAATGGTTTTCCGGAGGTGGGGTGCGATAGTGCTGCTGGTTTTGTTGAAGATGTGGTGTGGGCAGGAGTCTTCTGGGGTTCCGGAGTGGATGGTGTTCATGATCTTGATGGTGTCGTCGTCGTTGATGTTGGTCCAGGCGAGCAGGCGGTGGTCGTGGGAGCGGTGGAGTCGGAGGTTGCCGGGGTGGTGGTGGCATCGAAGCTGTTGTGGATGTCTATCTTGCGATGGAAGAAGGTGACCAGTGAGTCGCACAGGTGGGATTTCGTTGGTGTTGGAGAGTTCCTTCACGATGCTGAAGAGTTCTTTGCTGTTGTGTGCGTTGTTGTCTATGCGGTCTCTGAAGGTGGTCCTTTTGGCGGATCTTATGAGTGTGTGGTGTCGGCGGGTGGTGTTCCTGTGGGCTATGTAGCTTTCCGGTGTTCTTTTTGGGTCCAGTTTTTTTCTAGTTTTCGGCAGGTTCCTTTGGAGGCCTGGGGGTCTTCGGTGAACCAGCTGGCTCTCTTGCTGGTGTGGGTGTTGAGGGGCTTCTTGAGCGGGGCGAGGGTGTTGGCGCATTCTTCGATCCATTGTCTGGGGCTGCGGCGTCTGGATTGGTCGGGTGGGCTCTTGGTGAGGCCGGCGGTTAGCTGGTCCTCGGAGATCTTGCCCCAGCTGCGGCGCGGCATCTGCTGGATGCGGTGGTGTGTGGTGGGTTTCTGGAAGGTGAATTGGATGCAGCGGTGGTCGGTCCAGTGGAGTTTTGTGGTGCGGTCGAAGAAGACTTGGGTGCTTGCTGAGAAGATGGGATCAAGCATGTGGCCGGCGGAGTGAGTGGGTGTTGTGACGAGTTGTCTGAGTCTGTGGTTGCCGATCAGGGTGGAGGAGTTGGCGTTGTTGTTTTCGAGGTGGAAGTTCAGGTCCCCGAGGAGGATGTAGTCCGTGGATGCGAGGGCGTGTGTGCTGATGAAGTCGGTGATGGAGTCGCTGAACTGCGGTCAGGGTCCGGGGGGGTCTGTAGATGAAGGTGCCTCTGAGGGTGGTGTTGGGGTCGGCGTGGATTTGGAAGTGCAGGTGGTCGGCGGTGCTGAGGGTGTCGTCGGCGTGTGTCGAGATTTTGAGAGTGTTTCTGTGGACGATGGCTATTCCTCCTCCTATTCCGTTCGGGCGGTCCTTGCGGGGGATCTTGTAGCCTTCCGGGATGGCTAGAGCGATGTCAGGTGCAGAGGATGGGGTCAGCCAGGTCTCTGTCAGGAAGGCGACGTCTGGGGCGTTGGTGTTGAGTAGGTCCACAGTGCGACGGCGTGTTTGCGGGCGGAGCGGGTGTTGAGCAGGATGCATCTGAGGAAGTTGGGTTCCTAGTTGGTCGGGTTGGCGGGCCGGATGCTGGTGAAGCTGCAGTTCCGGCAGGAGAAGGGTCCTTTGGTACGCTTCGGGGCGGCCAGGCAGCAGGTGCGTGAGGGTGCTGGAGTCGTAGTAGAGGCGGGCGTCGTGGCATTTGGAGGGACCAGGGGTACTGGCGCTGGGCGCGGTCCAGGCGCGGACAGGCACAGACGGGCTTGCCTTCGGCTGCGCGGCCTCCATAAGGGGGGAAGTGAGAGGGAGGAGCAGCTGGGAGGCGGGAGCGGGGTGGCGAATGGGAATGCAGGGGGGTGGGGCCGCAGGGACGCAGCGCTGGGAAACCACGAAGGGGGGAGCGGGAGAGGGTCACAAAAGCAAAGGGTACACAGGCAAAGACGGGGGCACAGGGAGACACAAAGGAAAAAAGGGGCAAGACAGCAAAGAAAAAAGCAGCACAGTGAGCAATGGAACGAGCAATGGAACTGAATGCAAGGCAGTGGATGCGGGCACAAACCAATCACGAGCGGCTGCAGCAGCAGGCACAGGCACACAGGGGGCTGTGTGGCGGTGAGGGGAGCGACCTGCAAGTCCGCATGAGCGAGGTGACTTTCTGCGATGTACAGTTGGGATATAATTCAGAAATGTGAATTTAGTACTTGAAAAATGTTTTTTGAAAAAAAGTATTTTAATTCTATTATATCTATTTTTCACTTAGAGTTCGAGCCCAATGTGATTGCTGTTTTTTGTATTGGCATCGAGCGATCTTCCCGATTTATTTGGATGATGTGTATGAAAATGCAGTTGATGCAGCCAGATTACATGTAAGTAAATTCTCCTTTGATATTGTTTGATAATACAACATTGTTCATATTCTGTAACATGACACATAGCTTAAGTTGCAAATGTTGCTAGGCACTTAAAACGATATTTCAAACTTTTCAGCTGTGGAACCAAAGAATCAGTATTGAGAATATTGCTTGCGTCTAGCACATAATTGACCATTATGCAGAGGACTATTACCAATTTGTAAACCCTACAATAAGATTTGAGTTTAAGAATTGATAACAGCAAAATTGTCTTTTTATTTATGTTTTTAGTCAAATCTTGAATATGTCTTAGAGGTTATATGTCCTCTGTATGACTCCATACTGAAACTTATTTTATTTAAAATCTAAATGGGGTTATGCCCTACCTTTAATATTTGCTCCCCTGAATGAATCCAAGCTATTTAGAAGGTAATGGTCCATGTTAAAATGCTCTTTTCAGATAGCTTTAGGCTGGATCATTCTGTCAGACTCCATATAGAGAAGAAGACTGCGAAAGGCTTGTATAAGTGGCTCCTCGACTGTAATTGGTCAAGTGGCAGACTCCGCTCCCTACCCCACCCACATCTAATCATTTGGCCCTCAATGGTAGAGTACCGTTCAGTGGGGAGAAGTGTGTGACTTGGAGTCCATGTAGCCACTGAGTGGTTGTAGAGATGAGGTGTGTTAGGCTGCACCAGGAAGGTAGTGACACCCATGTTGAATTGTGTAATGGACTGCATCAAAATGAAAAAAAAATCCCTGCTGTGGAAAATTGTAGGCAGGGGGCTGCATCAAAACTGAAAGGAAACGACCTTGGGAAAAAGGAGCATCCATAAGGCCCTGCACAAGTAACAATAACAAAAGATTTAAGGTGTATTTTCCCAAGCGGTTTTCTCACATGACTAACGGTTGTGGTGGATGCATCATTGCTGGGTTCAGGAAGTTATCTGGGTGAGTTGGAGATCAGCAGCAGTGGCTCCTCTGCTAAAGCAGAGGAGCAGTCCCCCACTGCTTCTAAGCAGTGCAAAGGAAAAAAGAAAATGATAATTGCAGAGCTTTATTATCATTGAATTTTTTGTATTGTAGTCGCCGCCAGGTTAGGGCAGGGCAGGGCTGAGCTCCCTGTTTCACAGGGAGGAGTAGTGGTTGCTCCCCTCTAAAGTGCCCATAACTGTTTGGCCCGGCCAAGCAGTCATATACACTTTGCATGTTCACCACCCAGGCTGCATTACAGCCTGTGTGGAGAACATACCTAGGCTTCCACTCCCTCTCTGAGCACAGACCCACGGCGCTCCGACCAATCATGACGCTGCTATCAGCAGTGTCAGGATTGGTCAGAGGAGTCTGGAAGCCTGGATGCTTCCTGTTCATGGTTCCTGAGAGAGGCAGCGGCTGAAGGTGGTGGTTGGCGATGGCGACTGGCAGGTAAGTTGTATTTTTTATTTATTTACTAAATCCACCTCCCCGCCACCTTCCCCTGCCCCCCGCCAGAGTCTTCTACCAGCTGCCACTGGAGATCAGATGACTCTGATCTCCGGTGGAAGCTCGCCTCCACGTCAAATTACTTCGAGCGATTCACTTGGCACTGAAGGCCTTCCTCTAAAAAATCAGGGGGTAACCGGTACTCAAATACAACACAATTGCCTTGAGATACTGCATCAAACGGGGTGATGTGGGGTTGTGGGTCCTGTACCAGGAGTTCCTACATATCTGGAAGTGGCTCAGCACTCGGAGTGTTTTCCTCATCGCACAATACCTGACAAGATCTTTGCACTCTAGCATCCTTTTTTTTTTTAAATGGTGTAAATCCGTTCAGGAGTTGCTGAGAAATTAGAAAAATAAAAGTTTTGATATCTGGGCTGAGGCCAAGTCCTGTGCACAAGCTTCACTGTGATTGGCAGCCAACACTCCAAACCAGGAAGTGTTGGCAGACATCTTGTGGCTCGGTAAAAGCAAATCACTAGAGAATAAAGAAACAAAGGTATAAAACAAGAGGATGGGGCAGGGTAGACACACCCTGACCATCTAGGCCTGCACAAGGGGTCCCAGAAGGACCCCAAGTCCAAAAAAAAGCATTTAAAAAAAACTGCAAATTTCGCGCTGGGGTTGCGGGTTCCTGCGTTTTATTTTAATGAGGCCCCTGGGTGTGCTAGGTCCCGGGGGCATTTCTTAAAAAATAATAGAGGGGCTCGCTGGGGCTGTGGTGGCCCGCTGGGGTCCCCGCAGCCCTGGGCTTCACTCATGTTGGGAGGGGGGTTGCGCGGCCCCTCTCCTGCAGCCATCCATGTTCTTATAACTTTGTAGTCGTTTGACAAATCTTTACAAAATTTTCCAAAAAGTTTCTCTTTTTCCATCAGCTCCTATCTTGAAAGTTTGGAGGTGATTAGTCAAGGGAGGCCAAGAAAAAAGGGGAGTCCCAAAATTAGTTTTCTCAATGCATTTTTTATAGGAAACTTTAGAGAAGGTTACAGGTCAAACTGCTGAACTGAATTACGCCAAATTTGGCAGGGAGAAAGGTTGTGGTTCGGAAAGAGCGCTTTTGTTGAAATGGTGTACAGCCGTTCAGTAGTTTTTGAGAAATATCAAATTTGACAGATATCGATATTTGAGAATTCTGACGTGATTGGCTGAGGGGTTACAAGCACGAGCTCTCTGCTCATTGGCTGTGAACGGTTGAAACTAGGAAGTGTTGGCAGGCATTTTGTGACTTAGTCCGTCAGCTCGCATCTCTTCTGGTAGAAGCCATCGGGTGTGTAGTTTTACCTCTGCGAGGCAACACTGGCAACTGTGTCTGTGTGAGATACCCATTTCACGCTGCCTCTACCAACATCACCAGGTTGCGGCTATGCTTTTAGAAGCCAGTCAGTTGGCTCGGAGCTCTGAGTCAGTCTGTCGGCACGACCCTCTACACTACCCAAACACCACTGCACTACCCTACACCCTAAAACACTACTCCCAGCATGACCCCCTAAACTACAGAAATACCACCGCGCTACCTTAAACCTTAAAACACTACCCCCAGCAGGACCCCCTACACTACACAAACACCACTGCACTACCCTAAACCCTAAAACACTACCCCCAGCACAACCCCTTACACTACCCAAACACCACTGCACTACCTTAAAACCTAAAACACTATCCCCAGCACAACCTCCTACACTATCCAAACACCACTGCGCTACCCTAAACCCTAAAACCCTACCCCAAGCACAACCCCCTACATTATACAAACACCACTGCACTACCCTAAACCCTAAAACACTACTCCCATCACAAGCCCCTACACTACACAAACACCACTGCACTACCCTAAACTCTAAAACACTACCCCCAGCACGACCCCCTACACTACCCAAACATCACTACACTATTGTAAACCCTAAATCTATCTCCAGCATGACCCCCTATATTATCCAAACACCACTGCACTTCCCTAAAACACTACCCCCAGCACAACCCCTTACACTACCCAAACATCACTGCACTACCTTAAAACCTAAAACACTATCCCCAGCGCAACCTCCTACACTATCCAAACACCACTGCGCTACCCTAAACCCTAAAACCCTACCCCAAGCCCAACCCCCTACATTATACAAACACCACTGCACTAGCCTAAACCCTAAAACACTACTCCCATCACAAGCCCCTACACTACACAAACACCACTGCACTACCCTAAACACTAAAACACTACCCCCAGCACGACCCCCTACACTACCCAAACATCACTACACTATTGTAAACCCTAAATCTATCTCCAGCATGACCCCCTATATTATCCAAACACCACTGCACTACCCTAAAACACTGGCCCCAGCACAACCCCATACACTACACAAACACCACTGCACTACCCTAAACCCTAAAACACCACCCCTGCACAACCCCCTACACTACCCAAACTCCACTGCACTACCCTAAAACACTACCCCCAGCACGACCTCCTACACTACCCAAACACCACTGCGCTACCCTAAACCTTAAAGCACTACCCCGAGCACAACCCCCTACACTATACAAACAAAACTACACTACCCTAAACCCTAAAACACTACTTCCAGCACAAGCCCCTACACTACACAAACACAACTGCACTACCCTAAACCCTACAACACTACCCCCAGCACGACCCCCTACACTACACAATCACCACTGCACTACCCTAAACCCTCAATCTACCCCAGCATGACTCCCTACACTACCCAAACATCACTTCACTATCCTAAACCCTAAATCTACCTCCAGCATGACCCCTATACTATCCAAACACCACTGCACTACGCTAGACCCTAAAACACTACCACCAGCACGACTCCCTACGTTATCCAAACACCACTGCACTACCCTAAACCCTACAACCCTACAACACTACCCCAGCATGCCCCCTACACTACCCAAACACCATTGCACTCCCGTAAACCATAAAACGCTACCCCCAGCATGACCCCCTACACTACCCAAACACCGCTGTACTACCCTAAACCATAAAACACTACCAGTCTGTTGGGTCACAGCTCTGCGTTTGCTAGCTGACGGCCTGTAGCTCTCTCTGTGCTAAATAAACCCACAGGCCTCAGCTCTCCCTCTGCGAGGCTGCCCGATGGCCCGCAGGTCTCCCTGTGCTAGCCGGATTGCAGCTGTCACTCTGCGAACCGATATTGGGAATATAAGGCGGCTCTAAAAAGAGCCTTTGTGTTTATTAGTCGGAGTTACATATAAGTGCGGATGCACAGCTTCAGGTTATTCAGAAAACCCGATTTCCCTGATCTGTGAAGTGTACTCCATCAATTCTGTAGATATCAGCCATATCAAAATGTATGTTGTTGTTGTAGATTGACCCCATTGTATGGTCTCTGAGGTATGCATACACAGCTTTGTTGACATTTTTCCTAGATTTTTCAATCTGAGGACAAAATTGGTTTGACCATTTCCACTTCTGTCTTTGGCATATATTGGAATATACAAAGAGAGTTTGAGGCAAAAGCAACATCAATTGTCTAAAAGTGTCCTTCATTCGAAATTAGCATTTAGAAAACCCTTGAAATTCACTGAAAAAAAATAGGTTTCAGGGACGTTATAGTTACAAATTAGCATTTCAAAAAGCCTGTGAAATTCACTTAAAAAACCATAGGCGTCAGGGACGTTCTAGTTAGTTAGACATTTCGCTTATACAAAACCATAGAAATTTCGCTGTTATAGTTAGTTGAGCTAACTATAACTCGCACCCCCGCAACGCACTGCTGAGGACGTCACATATTACATCATTCATGACAGGCATCCAATACCCAGACAGCTCAACCTGGCTATTTGGCTTCTGTGTTCCTAGAGTTTGGTTATCTTAGTATACCTTTTGAACGTATGTCTGTCCTTAAGGAGGCTACAGTCTTACTACTCAAGCCTTTATGCGGAAAAGTGGAAGAGACCTGTTCACTACTACCTACTCAAATACATTGATCCACTAAAGCCAACAGTCAGGACATTATTAGCTGTTGCACTTGCAATGCTCAGTCATGTTTTGCACTTCAAGTCTTTTACATTTAGCAGCAGTGGCCGCATACTTCCAATGCAGTCATTTGAGCATTTATAGAAGGACTTAAGAAGGTTCTCATCTTCCCAGGATTCCCCTGACCCTGTCCTAGAAGCCTCAGTATAGGTCTCAGTAGGCTCATGGGACCCCCTTTTGAGCTACTTCATTATTGCTCTCTCCAATTTTTGTCTTGGAAAGAGTTCTTGTGGCAATCACTTAACTGAGACGTGTGAGCGAGATCTATGCACTCATGCTGGAAGAGCCTTTTGTTAAGGTTCATGCTGATAGGGAAGCCCTTTGAAATAAAGCCAACGTTTCCACCCAAGGTGATCTCTCCTTTCTACCTTAAGTAGAAAATTGATTTCCTGGTATTTTTCCCACACCCATAATCAGTAGTAGAGCAGTACAACCCTAGATGTAAAGAGGGGCCTGATGTATTACATTGATAGGACAAAATAATTTCACAAAACGCAACAGTTATTTGTCGCCTACTCTAAACCACACAAAGGCAGTTCTATTTCAAAAGCAGGGTTAGCTTGCTGGGTAGTTAAGTGCATTGAAACCTGCTACACTAAGGCCAAAAGACATCTTCCTGCTCCACCAAGACTGCATTCGACATGTAAAAAAGCAGCCTGTTTTGTGTTTCTCCGGAAACATCCCAATAACCGATAACTGTAAGGCAGCTACTTGGTCTAAATTGTACATGTTCCTCAAACACTACTTTGTGAATGTCTTGATATGACAACTGGCTCAAGTGGGCCAGGCGGTAAGATGTGCACTTTTCCAAACCTTTGCAACATCCTCTAGCTAGCCACCACTTCATAGAGAGCTGCTTTGCATTCTGTGCTCAGCTGCTCATTCCACAAATGGAAAATGTTAGTTACCATTTAAGCATCTGTTCGTGGCATGTAGTGCTGTCGATTCATATGCATC
This sequence comes from Lissotriton helveticus, assembly GCF_964261635.1. Lineage (NCBI taxonomy): Eukaryota > Metazoa > Chordata > Amphibia > Caudata > Salamandridae > Lissotriton > Lissotriton helveticus. Next base: position 831,145,605 of record NC_136057.1, on the reverse strand, counting down.
CACCCTCCCCTCTAGAAGCCTTCGGTTGTTGCAGATATAAATATCCTTTAACTTTATTTCTTTCATACCCTTTCTCCTTCCATGGTCATCATTGTGCATTTTCATGCTCCATCCTAACACCCCATGTGGGAAAACAATGTCACTATGGACTCGATACCCATGCGCATTACCAGTCATAGAAGGAGTCATTATACCTCGTGTCTCGAAAGACCTCTTCTATGAAAAACAAGTTCTACACGTCCGTGTCCAAGACTAGTTGGCGGAGTATGCAGAACATGTGAATCAATACCACTATATGCCACAAACAATTGTTTACAGGATGAGTAACCTTTTCATATATATGTTTTAGATTTTATTGCTGTGGGGATGTAGGTTATGCAATTTGCATCCTGGTTAGTTTCCGAATATACTGGTATTTCTACATGCCATTTTGTAATTTGTGAATAATATTTGATTGTGTGTATTTAAGTACTTTTCCTCTTTAAAAGAAAAGGCATTGACTCAACACTTATTTATTCAGTGTGCTTTGCTGTGGTTGTGTGTATCTGATAGAGACTTCTAGTCTCAGATTTCTTACCATAGAATTATCCCCAGGCGTTAAACTGGATTTGAATTTTTTGTCTGTAGTACCCGTGCACGCCGATAGATGGCATAGTTCGGCTCCACATGGCGTCATTGGCGTTGACTACGCTGGAAGTGACGGTCATGGTGCCTATATAAGCACCACCCAGGTGTGCTGACTTCAGTTCTTTTCTTTCCACCAGTCAGCACAGAACCGGGAAGAGCATCCCCATAGTCACTTTATGATTTAGGTTTTAAAAAAAACATTTTTATAGCCTTTTTTGAGGTTTTACCTCCTGGTGTGGCAGATATGTCATCAAAGACGGCCATCTTAGAGTCCTGCAGCGACGGATGATGGTGACGGACCCACACCTTGTTCACTTTGAACGAGACCATAACCCAAAGGCCTGTCCCGACTTCCTTGCCACGCATCAAAGATCTTGAGGGAATGATCCCTCAAGGTCCTGATAGCTCAACGTGGGACACTATGATGCTCAAGGTCCTGGTCGAGAGGAATGTCTTGGTAGGGTAGTCCGAGGTCGTCCTTGCACTCCAAGTCATCGAGCCGTTCGGGTAAGTCTCAGTCCCACAAAAAGAAGTTGTCATTAAAGCTTGCTTCGACTCTACCTTGTCTGTTTACTAACGAGACAAGGGAGCTTTCCTTGACACCTTGCTTCTCGCTTCAGCCAACTCCTGGGCTGACTCTGCGTCACCCCTCATTTCTGGGAGCTGGAGAAATTCTGCTCAAATATCAGAATTTTATGAGCACATAGCCTCCTATTTGAGTGGTCCATTCACTCTGGTGTGCCTATGTCGCCCGTTGGTTGGGAGGGGCCCCTACTGGATCCATCCTGTCGTGCCACGGCGACCTTCCTCTGCGCCAGTCTCTACCGAACATCCTTGTACTGCCCGCGCTTACCGCAGCACCACCCCCATTTATATCCCCGACTCTGACACAGAGCCGGAGGGGCATCGCTGTACATAGACTCCGGCGACGACTGGAACCTTTTCTTCCAGGCTGGAGCCTGAGTCCTATTGCTATGGACTAGGACTTATACTGATACTGACATGCTTTCTGCCCATACTGTAGCTACAGAGGAGGGAGCTTCATTCACTATGGTGGTACAGCGGACAGCTGAGGTCCTGGATCTTATTCTGCCCCCGGTGGCAGTCAAGACTAATGTCTTGACAAAAGTGCTGAAACCGGGAGTGTCCCCTTCCGAGCGCTTATCCGATTCAATGAAGCACTTACTGATGCCCTTCTTGGGACCTGGTCCAAGTATTCATGGAGAGCTTAATTGTCCAAACCTCCACTTCACAAGTAAATCCTGGTGTATTTCCAACCTCACCCCAGTATTTGTAATCCAAGAGGCTGGACAATTTAAACGAGAAAAAAAAAATTCTTCCATCAGCCTGGCATTGTGGTTGATGTACACTGCATGCCTTTTGGGCTGCTACTCCCACGCCCTGTGGGATACAGTTGCGCAGGTGATGGCAACGGTCCTGGAGAAGGCCTGGGCCGTGCTCTCTCAGGCTGTTATCGACAGGAGGACTGCAGCTACGTTTGCCATTAGATGAAGACTAGACACCACCAATTCTCTAGGCAGAGCAGTTTCGTTGCAAGTGGCCCTGCATCACCACGCCTGGTTGAGGACTTCTGGCTTTTCTGGGGATGTCCAGATATCATGCATGGACATGTCCTTTGGTGGCTCCCGTCTCTTCCGAGACAAGGCAGATTCGGTGCTGGAGCATGTAAAGGACAGCAGGGCTACAGCCAGGTCCGTGGGCCTTTACATAGCTCCTATTCACTCTCAATCTACCTTTTGCTTCTCTAGTGGCCACAGAAGGGGCATCCTTGACTGCCTAGCCACCTCGGCGTACATGCTGTCCAGCCTCTGCCTTGTGGTGGACACGGTACCTACTGTCCCTGTGGGTCGGATGGCCTGATGTCGGGTCAGTGTACACCCCTGAACCTCCCACTCCAGCAGCCACAGCCTCCAAGCCCTCCTAGTCTGCCTGTTGGCCGTCATGGGCACGCCTTGGGTTGTAGGATTCACCATCACCTGCCCAACGGCAGTTCATAATATCAGATAGGTGGGTTTTGCAGATTGTCTGAAGTGGCTATTTTCTCCCCTTCGAGACTACCCCTCCCCCTATGCCACCTACTTACAGCAGTGTGACTGAGGACCACCTATCCTGTCTCCACCAAGAAGTGATGGCTCTGTTGGCCAAAGGAGCCACAGAGAGTGCTGACGCCAGAAGTGGGTTGTGGTTATTACTCCTGCTACTATCTAGTGCCCAAGAAGGACGGAGGCCTTCCTCCTATCCTCAACCTATGCTTTCTTAACTTCTAGCTCAAGAAGAATTTCAAATTGCTCTCTTTTGCTCAGATTCTTTCTACCCTGAACCCAGGAGACTGGATGGTAAAATAGGACTTGCAGGACGCATATTTCCATATTCCCGTCCTGCCTGCCCACTGTTGTTACCTGCGATTCACAGTGGGCCATTAGCACTTTCAATTTGCTGTACTCCCATTTGGCCTCACCAGTGCCCCTCAGGTGTTCACCAAGGTGATGGCGGTGGTTGGAGCTCATCTGCTTAGATCAGGGGTGCCCTATCTGGCTGGCTATTAAAGGTGGGTTCGCCCCAGGCTGTAGTCTCCCACCTCCACACTATGGTGGACCTTCTGCGTATGCTGGGGTTCACTATCAACCTGCCGAAGTCACACCTAACTCTTTCTTAGATGCTTCCTTTCATCTGAGCTGTTCTGTATGTGGTGCAGTTTCGGGCCGATCTTCCCAAACGGCGAGTACAGGATAGTCAGGGTATGATACATATGTTTTAGCCTCTAACCTGGATTTTGGTGAGATTGACTCTGAGGCTGCTGTGCCTCAAGGCCTCCTGCATCCTGCTGGTGACCCACGTCTGTTGGCATATGGAAGCTCTGCAGTGGGACCTGAAGTTCCAGGGGACGCAGCATCATGGGAATCTCTCCAACATGGTCCAGAACTCGGACGGAACTGCAAAAGATGCAGTTGTGGTTAACAAACCGCGGCATTTTGTCAGCGGCAGACCCCTCTCCCTTTCCCAACTATATATGACAGTTGTGACAGAGGCTCACTCTTGCGAAGGGGCGGCCATCCGGGAGAGGTAGAGATCAGAGGACTGTGGTCTCTGGCGGAATCCGGGCTCCACATCAACCTGTTGGATCTCTGTGTGATGGGATTAGCATTGAAAGGTTTTCCACCCTCCATCAAGGGAAGGCTAGTGCAGGTGTTCACAGACCACACCACCGCCATGTGGTACTGCAACAAACAGGGCGGGTTTGGCCCTGTGTCTCTAGACGTGGCTGGAACAGCAGGGCATTTCCCTGGTGGTTCAACACCTGGCAGGTTCTGTGGATACCAGGGTTGGTGATGCCTCGAGGATCACAAATGGCGTCTCCTTCCAGAGGTGGTGCAAGGTCTCTTTCAGCAGTGAGGAGAGCCTTGGTTAGATTTGTTTGCCGTCGACGAGAATGCACAATGTCAGTAGTTCTGCACGCTGGAGTTTCCAAGGCGGCTTTTACTCTGACATGTTTTTCATCTTGAGTGGAGCTCAGGCCTCCTGGAAGCCTTTCCACCCATACCACTCCTGCCAGAGTTCTCAAAACGATCAGGAAAGACCGGGTCCAAATAATCCTTGTGGATCCGTTTTGGGCACAGAGAGTATGGTTTTCCAAGCTGTTGATCATGGCTGTCTGTCCTCCGATCAGGCTGCCCCTTCTGGAAGATCTTTTGTCGCAGTAGTAGGGAAGGGTTCTCTACCCAAGCCTGCCAATGCACTGCCTGCTTGCATGGAGATTGAGCGGCAACAGTTGATAGATTTTGACCTTCCGCCTGAAGGTTGTGATGATATCTTGGCAGCAAGGTGTCCCTCCACCAACACGATTTACGCATGCTGTTGGGAAATGTTTGTGCATGGTATACAGAAAGACAAAGTGATCCTCTTTCTGCCTCCCTATCTCAGGTTCCCCTGTTTATCCTTTCCTGTGCCCAGCAGGGCTTTGCACTGGGCACTCGGAAGGGCTATCTTTCTGCCATTTCCGCTTTTCGCGGTTGTCTGATCAGCTATCCCTCTTTAAATCCCCTATTTCAAATAGGTTTCTGAAAGGTTTAGGACATTTGTTTCCATCTTCTCTCTTTATTATACCTCAGTTGGACCATAATCTTGTCCTCACTTTCCTTATGTTTGCTCCCATTGAGTCTCTGCACAATTTTCCACTTAGGTACCTTACAAACAAGACAGCCTTCCTGCTGGCAGTAACTTCTGCCTGGAGGGTCAGGCCTCATCATCCACACCTTTTTATCTTAATATGTACCCAGTCAAACTGGTGCTACATACGGGAGCTTCCTTTCTTGTGATAGTGGTCACTCCATTTCATGTAGGCCAGTCCGTCACTCTTCCTGCTTTATACACTCTGCCTCATCCCTCCAAAAAAGAGGAGTGTTTTCACCGCCTGGACCCATAAAGTATGTTATCGTTATTCCTTGATCGCACAAGAGTTCTAGGTGGATGACCAACTCTTCGTGGGGTATGTCTGAGCGAAGAAGGGACGGCCCATACAGAAAAGGACCATCTTGCAATAGATCATACTCTATCAAATTTTGGAACGCACTGGCTAAAATGCAACTCCTGAGGGTTTGTGTGCTCATTCCACCAGAGCAAAAGCTGCAACAACTGGGTTAGCTCGTGGAGTTCCACTCCTGCACATCTGCCATGCAGCAGCGACGACTTCCCTGTGCATGTTTACAAAGCACTATTGTCTGGACAGTCTGGTCCTTAGGGATAGCCACGTTGCCCATTATGTCCTTCAGGACTTCTTTGTGTGAAACTAGTCCACAGACCAACCTCCGGAGAGATCTTGCTTGAGTATCTATTCTATAATAAGGAATCTGTGGTTAAAAGTCTTTATCAGATGAACAAGTTACTTACACTAGTTACTTACCTTCAGTAACTCCTTATCTGGAAGAGACTCTAACTGCAGATTCCTTACCTACCTACCCACCTACCCTTCCCACTCTGCAAACAGGGATTTCCCCCTTTCAGGGCCCTAGTTTTCCACACCAATGGTCAGTGTACTTTGTGGCTCTGCGCTTCGGGCATGGAAAGTGGTGAAAAGTAACTGACGTCCGCGCTCCTTGGTAGTGCCTATATAGGCACTGTGATTGTCACTTCCAGCGCAGACAACCCAATGCAGAGCCAAATGATGCCACCTGCCCGATGTGCAGGGGTACTGCTCATGAAAATTTCTAGATCCATTCTGACACCTGGGGATAATTCTTGGATGAAAAATCTGCGGCTAGATAGGCTCTACCCGCTACGGTGTTACTGAAGGTAAGTGGCTTGTTCTTATAGTTCTCAGCACATCTTTGAGTCACCCTTGGACTGTTCTGTTTCGTTACTCTGAGAGTTAAGCTATAATTGTTGTAGTTGATCCCTAGTTGAGGTGTCCGTGGTTCTGAGATTGTACGATACTAAAGGTGAAAAGTAAAGTTTACACAGTTGGGGCGTAGTCATTTCTGATTCCCTGGGTATTTCCAAAATTTATTTTTGATACTATTCATCTAAAATGAACACTTAAAATTGACTCTGTCAATAGTGCCTTTTGGCCTCATTACTTTATTAGATGTATATACATGAAGGATACTGAGGACGTATGAAATCTCTAGAGGGTCCACAAAACTAGCCACCAACCTTGGCAATGCCTTTCTTAATTAGACCACCATTTGTTTTTTGAAAAAAATGTAAGCGCTATTTAATTGTAGTTCCATTAATTATTAATTTTTAAAAGACAAAGGTCATGATATTTTGCAGGAAGAAATTTTTGCTCAAATGCATGTGCAGGCTAGGCACCAAGCTTTTAGTTGTGGTGTAACATACTTGAAATTTTTTATGAAAACCCATCCTGCTAACGAGAAATTGTGTGTCAGATCATATGGGCTGGGGTTGCATGAATACTTTGCAAAAGTGGGGCGACATAATGTTACTCTCTAAAGGTAGCCTAGGTAGCAAACATTCTACTCATGGTTCTATATGGAGTTGAGTATTTTCCCCTACACTGGTCAAACTGCTGCAAATTAAGGAGGGTAAAATCTGACTGCACTTATTGTCGGTCTGCTCTAGTTTACCTACTGCAGCATTGAGGCTAGACTCAGGTTTACTAGCATTCTAATCAAGGGTTATGCTCAGATCCTCTAATTTGTAATAAAAAATTTCTAGCATCAGACAATACTTTAAAGATGCTGTATGCATAAAATACGTATGGAAGGAAAACAAACACATTTGTAGTTTTCTATGACAAGGTCAGTTTCTTCTGGTGAAGCAACTGGAGGGGACTCAGCGGGGAATACAGGAAAGGTGCCTTTATTAAAACAATACTAAGAAAAAGAGAAAATGCCAACCCACCTTGTTTTGTTTGCTCTGAAATTTAAGCAACAAATCAATATTATTTTGATATGTTAGGTATATTTATTTTTACCTTTTCTTTAAATTCTTTTTTTTGAAAAAAATCATTGATTTATGTCAGAAAGACAACACTACACATATATCACATATATACAACAACTTATACAAAACATTCACCAAAAAACATTAATACATAAATATATACATTCACTGTACACAACATAGCTTATACATTTCTATTCTTAACTGTTCCAAGGGCAAATATCAACTCTTTGCCTTATTAACCATCAGTGATTCCAATGATGAGAACTGTAGTGAACAAAGTCACAATCAACCAATGATATATATATATTTTTTTTTTGATATGTTAGGTATATTTATTTTTACCTTTTCTTTAAATTCTATTTTTTGAAAAAAATCATTGATTTATGTCAGAAAGACAACACTACACATATATCACATATATACAACAACTTATACAAAACATTCACCAAAAAACATAAATATATACATTCACTGTACACAACATAGCTTATACATTTCTATTCTTAACTGTTCCAAGGGCAAATATCAACTCTTTGCCTTATTAACCATCAGTGATTCCAATGATGAGAACAGTAGTGAACAAAGTCACAATCAACCAGAGATATTAAACAATAATTCACGAGTCAATAATTATAAATAATTCAAGTTTTTATCTCCGTTCTGCCGACGCGTTTCGAACACCATACAACAATTATGGGTTCTCCTCAGGGCCTTGTCACTTCTATCTGCATGTGTGTAAAAAGAGAAAAAGCACCAAAAAAATGTTTTAGTGTTATTTCTCATAGCCTCCTGTTTTTGCTTCCATTATGATATATGATAAATCCATATTACCTTTCCTGTAGCCGTTATTCTCCTATATCTGAATCTGGGTCTTTGAGCTGCAATCTACAGGATATCAATGAATCCTGTTGGAGTCACACTCAGTTTTTGCATTGCGGTTACTTTCACAAGAACACTGCATGACATACCTTTTTAGGTTTCGACCTGGCGAGGGGCACGCAGTGCCACTCCCAGATCGAAAACTATTGTCTACAGTAGGGATGTCGGCACCGCCTCTGCCTCTCATTGGCTAGCTCCATAAATGGAGGCTAGCCATTGGGAGACAGAGGCTCTCAATCGCGCTTTCTCACGAAAACGCGATTCGGGGGCGTTTCTGGTGCTTTTTTTAAGCCCCGCCCCTTTGTCCCGGGCCGCGCTGCGATTGGCTGCCGGCCCGGGACACCCCCGTGACGTCATTCCCGGGCCGCGCTGTGATTGGCTGCCGGCCCGGGACACCCCCGTGACGTCAGCCAATCACAGCGCGGCCCGGGACCTGACTTGTTGCTCTGGCTGACACACCCACCACACGGGATTTATACAAGGCGTAGGTGCGGCTAACGCCCTCCGGGGTTTACATTTCCTGGTAGGGTATTCAGCATATCACTTAAATAAAATAAAGGCACTTTTCTGCGTTGTGGCTAAGGGGTGCTGCGTTGAAATTCCAGGAGCTGTGAAGCATGAGGTTAACGGAAGCACCTCGAGCTGCTGCTTAGAGTGCGCGAGGCACCACAGACCACACACACATACACTGTGCTGCAGCGTGTGCCGCGCCGGACCGGCTGGGGGTGCTCGGGAGGAGTAGAAGGGCTCCCAGAACCCCAAGTATCCTCACAGTAACTGTGCATTTGTTCTCGGGGGCTGCCGGAGAGGAGGTGGCCGTAAGGGGGTTCAGCAGAGCAGCATCCCCTGTACCCCACAGCATCACTGCATCTGGGCGACGCGCTCGGGATACAGCCGGCTCTGGTCCTGCAGATCACGCTCGGACAGGGAGCAGAGGAGGCACTGCGGATGGGAGAGGCGCGTTCATCTGACCGGCCGGAGGAAGAGCCCACTGTGGACCGCTGAAAGGAGCCCCGCTGCAGCCCACCGCGGGGACGTCTCGGCGCTGCGCACGATGGCTCTGTGAGCCCCTTTGTGATGCTTGGCATGCTGAAGGCAGCGAGGAAGGAGCAGGGGCTGGAGAATAAACAGAGACATCCGTCCGCTTACAAAAGCTTCAGGGAGCATCGACCTCCGTCTTGTAGCTGATCCGAGCCCAGGGGATTCTTTATCCAAGTGACAGCCCGGTATTCTCTGGGCTGGACTGGGAAAGCCCCTGTCTCTCCTGCTGGTGACACTCCCTCTGGGGCTGTGGAGTTGTTGGTGGCCGTGTAGCACTTGTCTCTGCTCCTGCTGGTGACACTCTGGAGCTGTGGAATTTTTGGTGGCCGTGGAGCACTTGTGTCTCCTGCTGGTGACACTCCATCTGGGGCTGTGGAGTATTTGGTGGCCGTTGAGCACCTATCTGGGGTTGTGGAGTTTTTGGTGGTCGTGGAACACCTGTCTCTCCTGCTAGTGACACTCTGGAGCTGTTGAATTTTTGATGGCCGTGGAGCACTTGTCTCTCCTACTGGTGACACTCCCTGTAGGACTGTGGAGTTTATACTGGCCCTGGAGCACCTGTCTCTCCTGCTGGTGACACTCCCTGTGGGACTGTGGAGTTTATAGTGGCCGTGGAGCACCTGTCTCTGCTGCTGGTGACACTCCCTGTAGGACTGTGGAGTTTATACTGGCCGTGGAGCACCTGTCTCTCCTGCTGGTGACACTCCCTGTGGGACTGTTGAGTTTATAGTGGCCGTGGAGCACTGGCGACACTCTGGGGACTTTAGGTGGCCGTGAAGCACCTGTCTCTGATCCTGCTGGTGACACTCCCTTTGGGGCTGTGGAGTTTTGGTGGCCGGGGAAGCCCTTGACTCTCCAGTCGGGCGCCGCTCCTCCGAGCGTGGCATAGCTAGATTGCGGTTTGCCGGGGACCCCTTCTGCCTTCTTCCCTCGGTCGGCGCATTGTGTCGCGTGCCGTAGCAGCCCTGCTCTTCCTCCTTCCTCCTCCCGGGCGCCGCTCTTTGCACCTGCCTCGCGCCCTGCCCTGGTTTTGCAATGGGTTGTTGCAGTGGGCGCTGCACGCTGATCTTCCTGTGCACTCTGCAGCTGGTGAGTACCTTCCTTTCACTGCTTCCACCGGGCTAATCAGCAGCCTCCTCTGAAGGGCAGCCCGGGACTTGGCACCCATGGGACCGGAGCCCCGTGGGTGCTATGCACATGCTGAGATTCCTAAGCACAGAGTGACTGCACTTGTGATGTATATGAAAGCGGTGGATGGGGGTGAGTGACCCAGCACCCAAGTGTATCTATGTTGGGCTTCTGCTGCAGCCGCTGCATTGGCTATGGTAATGCTGTTGTTGGCGCAATTGGCATATTAACATCCTGTCATGCAGCACCCACGTGCACGTTGTGTTCATTTATTTTCGTAAAGTGCTTTGTTTAGTGCTAGGAAGAATAGAAAAAACAAGGGCTTTGAAAGAGCTCACGAAGGGTAAGAGCAGGCGGACTTTGTGGTGGTCTAAGGAAGCCCCAAGGGTCCACTTACGGAGCCAATTGGACAGCAAAGTTCAAATACCTGTTCTGAAATGGAACCCGCAGTTCGGCGATGATTGTTTGTGAAAATAGATGGCGCTGCATGGAATGCACCTGTTGGGCAAGGCATTGACTGAATATTCGACATTTAACCCCTGACATTAAATGAGTTTAGGCCACACATCTGGCAGGCTGGCCGAGGGTGCGAGGTGTGTAGGATGTGTGGGACAATTGCTTCAGTGGGTATCTCATCTATATGATTACTACTGGTGGAGCAGACAAGGCGTTCCTATTAAACCCACTGTGCATAGCAAGTAATAAATAGCTCCTTTGAATGCAGGGGGTTGACTTTTTCAGCTCATGCAGTGCTCAGTGAACGCGTTTAGTATATTTCTTGCTCGCACACACGTTGTTACAATATATTTCATACCTGACCAGTGTAAGAATTATAGACTCCAAAGCTGGGTACACACATGTTGTACTATTAACAGTTTTTGTACACTGTCTTTACAGTCTGTTGGTTGTGATATTGTGTGTTTTCTAGGTCCTTAGTGCATTTTATTGAAAGGTGGAACATTGTGTTTTTTGGTCTTTTAGTTGTTTCTGGTATTTACTCAAGGAAGAGGCAGTTTTGCCACTTCCTTTCTATTCAGGTAGTTCTTATTTTCCATGCACGACATGGCCGTTAAATGTCTACAACTATGTATATCTTTTCCTAGGGAATGAATGTGTCTATATATTTATGTGGTGACATTTATAAAGTGCGTTCCAAAGTAGCCCCTTATCAATTCGCTTGAACAGTGGTCTTCAAACTTCTTAATACTGTGTATATTAGGTTCACTCGGGTCCCCTAAAATGACCAACCTATATGCTCACCTTTATTCCATAAAATGTTAAATACTGTAAGCGAGCTGAAGAATTACATTGAGGCTTGAGGGCACACCCTCTAGCAAATAAAAACAAAACTGATGTGCGCTGGTGCCTTTTAATTCACCAGAGTAAACATGTGCATTTTAAAGCATATATGTTCATGATTTTTTCTCTTTTTTTTCTCACTATCATACCCAGCTTGCATAGCTCTAACTTTGTCAAAGGCGAAACCGTTGCATTGTAAATGCTTGTTGTTTCTGTATCTGGGCGTGCCCCTACAGCTCGGCTCCCTTTTGACCTAAGGGCAATACAAGGCTGGTTAACTACTTGTGGGCTTGTGTGAGAACTCAGGTGTACTAAAAACGCTCCCAAGTACCTTCATACCTTTTTGGGTCCACCGTTAACTTGGGGGCGTCTCACTTCATATACACGACGTTTTATACATGTGGGTAATCTGTCAAAATATAACGTTATGCCGATTCTTAGTTTAAATGTTTAAATGAAAGTAGCTGTGTACAGTTCACAGCACGTCCGTACTGACCTTGTTTAAATCGGTCTACCGGACTCCCGCTATGCGCGCCACGTTATGCCCTTCGGGTTGCTCTCGCATTCACGCACTGTTGAGAAAAGCGGTGCACGGTTTTAGTCCCCAATTGTTTCTCTAATCCCGTGGGGTACCATCCAAGTCCCCTACAGGTGCTCCTTACCTGTTTTCGACTTGCTACAGCGTCTCGCTCGCTTTTTTGGTGAATGTTTTGTATAAGTTGTTGTATATATGTGATATATGTGTAGTGTTGTCTTTCTGACATAAAGTAATGATTTTTTTCAAAAAATAGAATTTAAAGAAAAGGTAAAAATAAATATACCTAACATATCAAAATAAAAAAAAAATAAAAAAAAAAATATATATATCTCTGGTTGATTGTGACTTTGTTCACTACTGTTCTCATCATTGGAATCACTGATGGTTAATAAGGCAAAGAGTTGATATTTGCCCTTGGAACAGTTAAGAATAGAAATGTATAAGCTATGTTGTGTACAGTGAATGTATATATTTATGTATTAATGTTTTTTGGTGAATGTTTTGTATAAGTTGTTGTATATATGTGATATATGTGTAGTGTTGTCTTTCTGACATAAATCAATGATTTTTTTCAAAAAATAGAATTTAAAGAAAAGGTAAAAATAAATATACCTAACATATCAAAATAATATTGATTTGTTGCTTAAATTTCAGAGCAAACAAAACAAGGTGGGTTGGCATTTTCTCTTTTTCTTAGTATATTATAAGGTCCAGCCATTCCCACACTTTAAGGACCTAACTCCTTCACTTTAAATATTTATTAAAACAATGGCATGACGTGTTTCGGCACAATGCCTTTATCAAATGCCATAATTCAAATGCAATGCCCCGCCAACCTCCTTCTTTAAATATGCAAATTCTCCCGTGTTACTTTGCCGCAGTCCAGCTGAGCCATATTGATTGGTGGAACCTTGCTGCACTTTGCATCGGCGAACCAGAGTTCCCAGCAGGCACCTGGCTAACTGGGTAAGTATCCTGCCATGGCTAAATCTCATAGTGAGCACTGGAAGTAATAGTACGGAGCTATTTGAAAGAGGAGTCCTGGTTGACAAGCACATAGCACTGCAGTTTAAAATAAAGTCCCGACCTGTGTCCCCAACGCTCAGCCACATTACCCAATGTCCAAAGTGCGCCGAAACATCGATGCAGTGTTCTAGTTTCCTCATGAAGTCATGAGCTGCGGCTGCAGCTGCGCCGTGATTTCGTTGGATGTGGCGGTCTGGAAAGCAATCCAATACCTTGGAGGAAGACACGAAGTTTGCCCAAAATGTTCCAGACTCTTGGTGAGCGGGTCCCCCCTATGCGCCAAGGGCAGGGCGCAAAATATGGCAAGGTCAGTCTCTTCTGGTGAAGCAACTGGAGGGGACTCAGCGGGGAATACAGGAAAGGTGCCTTTATTAAAACAATGGCATGACGCGTTTTGTAGTTTACTATGTAAACAACTGAGTGCGGAAGCAGAGTTCTTCGTTAATTTTTTTGTAACAAGGAACTTGCATATTACTTTCATCCTCTTTAGTTCAAAGAGAGCAAAGAATCTGCTCTGGTACGGTGTTGGTTTTATGAACCTTTATGGCCTATATTATCATTTCCTCTTTTTAAACGCCAACAATTTTATCTGAAGGTAAATTTTGCCATTTGTAAATAATTTCGATTAAGATTAAAAATATAATAGGGCCTTGCTGAAAATTCTGAAATAGCATAGATCTTGTTATCTTTCTACTTTGGGTTTGATCTAGTCCTCCTGGATCCATGTACTATTATTATGTCTTGTATTTAGGCAATGTGGAAGCCAATTTCTGCATTCTCTATTTTTATTTTTGATAAGAAAATTTACTTCTGCACCTAAAGTTCTGCTGATTTTGTAGGTTTTAATCTTTAAATTGTTTTAAATATGTTTTTCTTTATAGAGCAATTTCTTTAAATTAGTTATGGTATTCTTGCGTCTGTTTCATACGACATGTTTGAAGTAAGGTATATGACGAAGCATGATACGTATGTAAGGAGTCAAAGGACCTGTTTAGATCTTGGTGGACGGGTTACACTGTCACAACGATGGCGGATATGCCATCCGCCGAAATATAACATTATAACCTATGGAATGTATATTTCGGCAGACAGGATATCCATCACCGATGTGACGGAGTAACCCATCTGCCAAAATCTAAATCTGGCCCAAAGTTGCTCTAGTGCAATATTACTTTGGGTGTTGTGCTTCAGGCTGATTGATGCATTTGAATCTTGTGTATTTCAATTATTGCTGACATTATATTCTGTGCTTAGCTATGTGTCTAAAGTTTACTGACTTTATATATGTTTTTCAGTTCATGTTCAGTGCTTTGTGGAACTGTGTACCTGCAATGATGCATGCCAGGCATCTTGAGTCCTATGAAGTTCTTCTAGATTCCTATGACAAAGAAACTATGGCTGTTTTAAATGAGGTACAGTACCTGCCACTCTCAAGATTAAGGCTCTTCATTTCAGTCTTGACAAAATGTTGATAGCATTAGAAATAGGTTGGCTAAAGAAATGTATTCTTGCTTGTAAAGGTGTGTTATTATAAATACATTTGTTACTTTACCAACCAATTAGGATGTAAGCATTTTTGGCAATTGGTAAGAGTTCGAAAGCCTACTCGATTAATCAAAATGCACACTTTTATCTTTACAGTTTTCAAGTATCAAAAAGTCACAAATTAGTGAGCCTAGTCTGAAAATCAATAAGGATTGTGTATCTTAACAAATAACACTTATAAAGATAATAGTCTCCATTTTCTTAAGCACAAGGCCATCACTTCAGAAAGCCCTAGTGTTCAAGAATATGATGAGTGCATAGTGAACTAAGGTTTCGTTGCAGGGTTCTGAAACAGAGACTGTCTAGCACGTTGTATTGACTGGCTGCTTTGGTTTCCCACCAAAGGTTCTTATGGAAATGGTATCTTGTGGTGTGATGGCAAGGATCTATATTGTTTGAATGGTAATAGAAAATCTACATTTAACTTATGATATTTTAATTTGTTTATTTTATCTTGAGAAATCCAAGGCAGTCCCTCTCACATTGTAAATGTTATGTGCTACAGTGAAATAACTATGCACCCTCCCTTAACTTCAGTTATGCAAAATGTCCAGGTCACATGTGCCTAATTACTCTAAGCAATCAATCAGGGGGTTTAAAGCGTGCTACTCACCCATGAGGGTCTCAAGGTACCGGGGGGTGCAGCTCCAGATCAGCCAAAGAGCCAGGTCTTGAGGCTCTTCCTGAAGGTGTGCAGAGTAGGGGAGTGTCTGATACTGACTGGAAGCTCATTCCAGGCTTTGGCTGCTATGTAGGAGAAGGCTCTTCCACCCGCTCTGATTCTGCGGATGCGCGGAGTTTCTGCCAGGGCTAGGTCGGCGGATCGGAGGTTTCTTTTGGGTGCGTGGAAGGAGGATCTTTCGTTGAGGTATTTGGATCCGCTGTTGTGGAGGGGGAGGGATTTGTAGGTGTGGTTTAGTAGCTTGAAGGTTACTCTCTTCTCGACGGGGAGCCAGTGCAGGTCTTGCAGGTGTTGGGTGATGTGCTCATGCTGTGGGATGCCAAGGACGGGTTTGGTGGCGGTGTTCTGGATGGTCTGGAGTTTGCGTAGCAGGGATTTGTTGATTCCATAGTAGAGGGCATTTCCGTAGTTCAGTGTGATTGTTATGACTGCATGAGTCACAATCTTTATGGCTTCGGGGAGGGATCCACTTGAAGGTCTTACGGTGGATGTGGAGGGTATTGAAGCAGGTAGAGGCGATGGCGTTGATCTGTCGGGTCATAGTGAGGGAGTAGTCGAGTATGATGCTGAGGTTTTCGGTGTGGTCCGTGGGGGTAGCGCAGAGGACGGAGGGCCACCAGGAGTTGTCCCACAAGGAGGGTAAGGGTCTGAGGACAAGGACTACTGTCTTCTCCGAGTTGAGTTGCAGACAGCTGCTGCTCATCCAAGCTGCAACGTCTTTTTTTCTTGGAAGCTGAGTCTGGTGCTTTCGGGGTCCGTCGAGAGGTAGAGGATGAGCTGGATGTCGTTGGCCTAGGATACAATGCTGAGTCATGCTGTCTGACGATGGCGGTGAGGGTGCCATGTAGATGTTAGAGTGTGGGACTGAGCAATGCTCCTTGTGA
Organism: Lissotriton helveticus; assembly: GCF_964261635.1. NCBI lineage: Eukaryota > Metazoa > Chordata > Amphibia > Caudata > Salamandridae > Lissotriton > Lissotriton helveticus. The sequence goes on along the minus strand of NC_136057.1, from coordinate 831,129,530 downwards.
TACTCCGCAGTTGATCTCTGTGGGTTCGGAGAGGAAAGGCGGGAGGCTGATCCTTTGGGTTCTGCCGGCGAGGAAGGAGCAGAGCCAGTCGAGGGCAGTTCCCTGTATTCCGGCATCGAGGAGTCTGGCTGCGAGGGTGCGGTGGGAGACGGTGTTAAAGGCTGCAGAGAGATCGAGTAGGATGAGTGCTGCGGTGTGGCCTTGGTCAAAGAGCATGCAGATGTCATCTGTGGTGGTGAGGAGGGTGGTCTCGGTGCTGTGGTTGGTGCAGAATCCATATTTAGAGTGGTTGAGAATGTAGTACTCTTTGATGAAGATTGTCAGCTGGGCATTGACGATCTTCTTGGGGACTTTGGCTGCGAAAGGAAGGAGAAAGATGGGTCGGTAGTTCTTTAGGTCCGTCAGGTCTGCAGAGGGTTTCTTGAGGAGGGGCTTGACTTCTGTGCGTTTCCAGTCATCTGGGAAGGTGCATCATAGCTGGGGCGCAATGGCGGCAGCGGTTCTGTGGAAGATGTGCAGAGGGCACGGGTCTGTTGAGGTTCCTAAGTGGGTGCTCTTCATGGTAGTGGTGGTATCTTCGGTGGTGACCGGGGTACATGTGGTGATGGTGGGCCGGCTGTCGTTGCTGGAGGGAAGGGTGGTTTCTGGAGTCTGATCTCTGAAGTTGTCATATAGGGCTTTGAATTTTAGGTGGAAGTGGGAACCGAGCTTGTTGCAGAGGTCTTGGGATGGAGTGACGTCTGTGGCTTCGCTGTGGGGCTTGGTGAATTGCTAGATGATATTGAAGAGTTCCTTTGAGTTGCTGGAGTTGGTGAGGATTTTGTTCTGGATGAAGGTCTTCTTTGTGAGTCTTATGTGTTAGTGGAAGTCTGTCATGGCGTTCTTGTAGGTGGTCAGTTCTTCCGTGATTGTGCTGTTTCTCCATCGTTTTTCGAGACGTCTGTAGGAGCGTCTGGCTTCTTGGAGTTCGGTGATGAACCAGGTGGCCTTTAAGGGGGTGTCTGTCTGTGGTGTGGAGGGGTGCAAGCTTTTCTGCGCAGTTGGTGATCCAGTGGTGATCCTTGGCTGCAGAGTTGGCATTGGTTGAGGCTGGGGGGGTCGCGGCTGAGGGTGGAGTTGAGGTGCTCCTCTATGATCTTACTCCAGTTCCTTCACAGAGGGCGAGGAGTGGGTTTGGGAGTGGTGGCGGTGTTGAAAGAGAAGTGTACGCAGTAGTGGTCCGTCCACAGAGGCTGTGTGGTGTGGCTGAAACAGATGTTGTTCCCACCTGCGAAGATGGGGTCTTGTGGGTAGGGATGGTGACGAGCTCTTTTCAGTCTGATGTTGGCTAGGTTGTCCAGGAGGGTGGTGGAGTTGGGGTTGCTGAGGTTGTCGAGGTGGAAGTTCAGTTCTCTGATGAGTATGTAGTCCATGGGGGCGATGGCGTAGGGTGCGACGAGGTCGGCAATAGTAGTGGTGAATGAAGCACAGGTAGGTAGGCGAGGGTAGCGCGAAGAGTGGTTCTAGGGCTTGTCTGGATCTGGAAGTGAAGGTGTTAGGTGGCGGCAGAGGAGTCGCTTGTGGTGGAAGTGGAGAGTCGGAGGGAGCTCTTGTGTGCGATGGCGAGTCCTCCTCCTGGGCAGTTGGGGCGGTCCTTCCTCTGTATCTTTTAGCCATCAGGAATGGCGGTGGTGATGTTGGGGTGGAGGAGGCGTTGGTCCAGGTTTCCTATACGATGTCTGGCGAAAGGGTGTTGAGGAGGTCCCAGATCTCTACAGCATGTCTGTCCAGGGAGCACACATTGAAGAGGATGCACTTCAGGGCTTCGGTGGTGTTTGGGACCGGCGTGGGGGCGGCGGCTGTCATGGTGCGGAGGGTGGTGAACATGTGGCGGCAGGAGAAATGGCCCTGGGTGGTTTTCGGCGTGGACAACTGGCAGTTGTTTTTCCTTCGGGGGTTGAGTGTGAGGAGGGCAGCTGAGTCATAGCGGTGCGTGGTCAGAGAACCAGGGTTCTAGCGCTGGTCGTGGTTAGGTCGTGGACGGGCTCAGACTGGCTTGCCTTTGGCAGGTTAGCGGCGCGGCTGAACAGCAGGCGCAGATGGGCTTTCCTTTGGCACGCCCACTGTGTGCAGCCGTGCATCGGCCACCATTAAATAGGGATGAGCGTAGGGAAGCGCAGCTGGGAGGTGGGGAGCGGGAAAGCAGCAGAGGGAGTGGCCGCGGGAGCAACAGCAGCAGGAATGTTAAACAGGCAGAAAAAAACAGGCCAAACAGAGAGAGACAAGGCAAACAGATAACCAATAAAAATACAGAGTCAAAAGACAGGAAAACAGGCACAATAACAAAGACAGAAAACAAAGACCGAAAAACGAAAGAAAATGGGCACAATACAGCACAGACAGCAGTGGAACTACCAGAAGAGCAAGGCTCTTCCACTGGACCACCAGGGATGAGGCGCAGGCAGGAGCCTGCTGGTGGAGGAGGGTCTCAAATACCTACCTGTACAGAGCACTGCACAGGGCAGCAGCAGCTGCACTTAACAGCGGAGCTGCAGGGGGAGAGAGCAGGTCTCTGATCAGGAGGTCAGAGGTCTTGCTTCCTATAGTTAAATGGTTGACTGTCAACAAACTATATAATTTCACAGTAGTTCCGGAAAAGGAATGAAAAACATTGTCTGATTCGATGTATATGATGCTTTTACCTTAAGTAGATTTTCAAATGAAGTCTGGTTATGGAGTACCTATTTTTGAGTGGAATTACAGTGATTGGGAATCTGTTCCAATAGTTTGTTTCTTAACATTTGAATGGTACAGCAGTAATTGAGGCCTGCTCCCATTCTACAACCAGTTTCGGGGTGCAATAAATATTCAACAATTTGAACAGCAAAAGGCATTGATTGTTTCATCAGTATTCATATTTGAATTATTCTGTCATGTTCAAAATTCAATCCACAGTGAAGATGTTAAAATGGCAGGATTACAATACATTTCTTTTTAAACGCCATATTATGTAAGCTATCCACATCAAGTTTAGAGCTTTCACACACTTAATCACTCTCTCCAACCTCCTGGCTATCAGCAAGGATAGCCTAGTGCACTTGTTTACTAAAGTAAAGTTAGGATCTCACAATGATACTTGTCGCTGTAAAATACTAAAAACATTGTTCTGTGCAGTCCCCGAACTGGCTATATCCCTCCTTAACTCATCCATCAGACAAGGCATGTTGCCTAGTCCCGTTAAAGAGGCCATTGTGGTACTGCTTGAAAAAAAGTTGGCCAAGATCCACTTTTCCTGAAAAACTACTGCCGATTTTTCTTCACTTACTTTCCTAGCGAAGACACTAGAGGCCTACATCGCTAGTAACCTCTACTCCTTCCTAGAGGAAACTAGTTTTCTCAATCCCCATCAAGCGGGTTTCTGGCCAGCCCACTGTTGAAAATTAGTACGGTTTGGTGAACATTATCTGCGCCATCTTGCCTCTTCCCCTGATGCCACACTTTTGTCGTGCGCACCCGCCATTTTAAGATGCCCTGATCAGAACGAACCCTTTCGCATGCCGCTGGCCCCTGGCATAGCCCTTCGCCCTCACTAAGCCTGCACGCTGACCAACCCCCTGCTTGCACCTGCCTTGAATCATAAACCCCTCTTCGGCGCTGCTCTGCCCCAGGCCCTCATCCTGTTCCCAGCGCGACACCTCCCTTCTTCCCTTTCATGATCCCCGGCCCTTAGATGCAAACCCCCTTTTCCCCGTGTGCCCGTTTGTCTTCCCCGTTCCCAGGCCGACACCCAGCTCTGCCGATACTATCCCTTGCCCCTCCCCGTGCAATAGAAAGCTTCCCTCATCAAAGGACCCCCGAGTTGATCAAAGCCCCCACCCCATGAGATCCGATCGAACCCCGCATTCCATGAATTGGCGGAATATCCAGCTGCGCGATAGTCATCACCTGCTGTGACCAGGGTGGGGACTTCTACTGTAGATATGTGTGGGAACGGGCCCGAAGGGGGATTCCGGGAATGTCTTTCCGTACATCAAAGCTTTATCATATGTATGTAAACTGTAATAAAAACCACAAACACTGTATATAAGGGGCCAGGCCTCAAACGTAAGTTAGAGCACCTCAGAACGATACCTGCTGTCCGTTTTGCTGTGTTCTCCTCCGGAGAGAATAAAAACCTTGTTTCCTGCTTTCCAGTCTCCAGCGCCTGCCTCTTCATTGATTAAATAACTAGAGGGTCACAGAGGCAATACCGCCGGGCAAATATCGATTGTCCCCGACCCGACTAAGGTTTTAACAATTGGCGTCCCAAGCGTGGGGCCCATCAGCGACTCGTGGATCCAGTGGGAGAGGTCCCGACGACAGAGTGAACGACTGCAACGATCGGGAGAGCTCTTGCCCAATAGACCCTCGTCTGGCAGCCGATCATCCGAACTTCACTAGCTCCGAACAGACCTCTCTCGAGTGATCTACGGTCCTGACTGGGAACCATTAGGAGTGCCGTGAGAAATACGAGAAAATGAGGACGAACGGGCGCTGGATTCGGAAGACAAGAAACTGTCCGTACGGTCCGGGTAAGGTCGTGTAAACACGACAAGTGCGAAATAATTGCTTGATTGTTTAAATACTAGTATTGCTCGTTATTTGACTTATTTGGAGATTCACTGTCTGCACACGGAGAAACAGTAGGCTCTTTCCCTTTTGCAAACAGTGAAGGATAGGTAACGCAGCCGTCGTACCTATTTTTCTCCCCCACTGATTCTATTATTTATTAACGGTTTTCAGGAGATTCCCTCTCCCACACTGATTAACTGGGTTCCTTGACCCCGAACTGCGGTTCACAGATTGTCTTCTGGAGATTCTCTGTCTGCAAACAGGGAATAACAGATTCCTCTTTACGGATAGTGAAAGGGTAGAGGACGCAGACTTTTGCGCCCCTGCTTACTCTCCCCATTGATTCTATTCTAGTTCTTTATCATTGATTGTTCTTTATTATTGATTATTCTTTGATATTCGTTCATGAGGTATTCACTGCCTGCAAACAACGTAGAATAGAAATATTCTGTCTAGTCTTTGCACACAGTGATAAGATAGGCAGTGCTGACTTTTTGTCCCTCGTTGCGAGCCGTCATGTCTGTCTTCTCCCCATTGATTGATACTTGGTTCAACCCGGACCGTCTGTTAGAGGTGGATCATCTAGCCCCGCTGGAGGGTACCCCTAATAAGGACATGTTCATAAACTATGGATTAGTTACCATAGCCTATAATAAATTGTGGCACAGGTATACCAAAGAAAGTCAAGACAAACAGTGGCCACTGATAGGATCCTTCGACCTTGATAAAATAGAAACGTTAGAAATAGCCCTTCGTAATAATAAGACGACGCCTATTATGCTCGACAGTCTCGGTATGTGGCGAAGAGAGGCAATGCAACGACAGAAAAAAGACGAGGACAGAGCAGGTAGAGGAACATATCAACAGGACAACCCCTGGACACCACGACCCGAAGGTTATCCCCCGACACTACGCACAGGACGGCCAGACTTAGGGCCAGACCAATGTGCTTTTTGTAGATATGTCGGACACTGGAAAGCCCAATGCCCGACTCTACTGAGCGTGAGTAGGGGCAGAGGGCCGACAGGAGTAACAGGCCAACAGAAAGGGAAAGGGCGCGAGACAAAGAAGAATCAGACTCACATGGACAGACCAGATAGAACCACCACGTTCGATTATGCTCGATGGCACAGATTTCGCCAGAACAATTTCAGCGGCATGTTCGAGTTTTCCTAGGTCGGACAATATAAAAACGGGAACCCAGCCTAGTTCTAAGTTAACAGACGGAAAAAGATAATTTTGGCCAAATAATCACTGTTTTATGTTTGTCTTCGGATCTTGCGTATCATACTTTTCTACTACCCCCCGTCTGAGTTTGTGTGTACGTAATATATGAATCTGCGTCATCCGCCTGCACGTGCTTCCATGTTACATAAACTATGTTAATAGAAATTTTAGCATGAAACAACCTGGTAAGAAAGAAATGGGAAACGAAATCAGTAAGCCACTGATAAACACGAACTTTTATTTTAACATAACAGGCAAGAGAAAACACAATAACGCTAGAAAAACAAGAACGGTAAACTGTAGAACATGAAAGTCAATAGAACATTCGCCCCCCCCACATTCTGGAACCTTCCAAAGTAGGGCAGGGTTACGGCTACGCCCAACCAGCGGCAACCCATATAAGGCGGGCCCTGCTGCCAACTCTTGGTCAGGAAATCTTAACGTATGGGGGAGCCGGAGGAGAGGCAGGAGCCAGCAGCCTGGGCAGTTGTAGGTAGTCCCGCCACATGTCCAGAGAAGAACAAGGCACCTCTTTCTTTTCCCTTCCGTAACAACCGCAGCAGCTCTGGGCGGCGGGATGCCCTGTCCATACCTCTGCAGGAATGCGTCCAGGTCGGGCTGGGAGGGAGAGGCGACGCGGACGAGCCTCTCCCACCTCCACCGATAGGAGGTCTCCCAGCCCCCGGCCCAACGCCGAACACCCCCAGTCAGGCGATGGTGCCCCAATACTTGCGCAGCACCGAACGTGCAATGGTGCCCATATTTTCGGAACACTGAACCTGCAATGACTGCACCGATACTTGCGGAGCACCGAGTGTGCGCCACAGATGGCCATACTCCCACGGCACGGAGCACACGACTTGAGAAGCACCGGATGGGGAGAGACCTTCGTGCGGGCCGATGAAAAAGAGCAGCATGGGGTGCCCCGGAAGAAGGAGACGGCGCGAACGAGTCTCCCTCGCCCCCAGGTGGGGGCATCACAGCTGCACCCCAGCCGAACGTCCCGCTCTCACAAAACAGAGCCCTCTTCCTTTCACTCCGAAGGGTCTCTTCCACTCTTGCAAACTCGACGAGAGTGGCCCCTGTAGGGCCTCAAAATGGCGTCTGGGTCCGCTGGAAGGCGGGCCCCGGCCGCTAGAGTAACTTTGACCAGCAATATAACTCGGACACTTGCCCACTGGGGCACGAGCCCCCATCTCCGACAGCATCTCCGCAGCCTTGAAGATTCTACAAAGGTCCTCGGCGGAGCCTTCGGCCTCTGCAGGTTTCCGGTAAGGGACGGCTGCCTTGATCGCCAACGAAATAAACGTGACATTGCCACTCCCTCTGTTAGCATGAATTCTAGAACTGCCGAAAAGGACTCTGGTCCAACTGCCAGTAATGGGAAACATTTCCCCCTGATGCTACTTCCGGACTGAGCCGGCCCCGCCCAAAATGGCTCCGGTATCAAGAGGGACTTGCGAACACCTCGTGGTGTTCCTTCGCACTAATACAAACTTGATGTTCTGAGACTTATATGATCCTTCGTACACTTGGCTAGAAAAGACAAGGAGAGTTCACTCGACGAACATTGTGAAGGGGTCCCGTTAAAAATGTCGATTACAAATGTGCGGTGTATTATATTTTCGTTGCTGATGTATAACCCCATTTATGACGCACACATACGGTATGCATATAGGAAATCTGATTGCGACTATTATGATTATGCTTCTAAATTATGAAATAAATGCCCCCGAACCCCCAGCCAATTAATAGACGTTTTAGTTTCTTACAAATGAATGAATAAAACTTTCCAATGTATTTATTGCTGCAAGACGACACCCCCACTGTACGCACTTTAGCCATTGCCACGTCCGGCCAAATACGACCGCACCCTCATAATCCACGTGCTGAAATGATTTTGCCAAATAAAGGTTTTCGAAACTATGGACGGGTATTGCATGCTTTATTTTAAAAATGTGGGATCGGTGGGAAAGTTCTTTTCTGTGCACCCTACTCTGCTCTCTCTTTAAGGTTGAAAGAAGATGGTTGCCCAGCCCTGGAGGTCGGATCGGATCGACAACACGGCACTCTGCCTTCAAAGTACGCGACTGAGTCATGAACTCTCGCATGGAGGAAGACCTCGACTTCCAAGGATGGGTAAAACGAACGGTGTAAATGGGGAATGTAAAAGAAGGGTGAAATGAAATGATGTAAATATTATTAAGTACAACGCTCGAAGGTACTAGGGAACAGAGTTGACCAAAGAACTAATGAACCGCAGAATGTCACAACGTTGAAGGAGATTTAAGGACCCCGATAGCTAGATGCACCTACCAACTGGATACCTCACACTAGGTATCTTTGGTTTTCTTCTTAACGTTTTCTTACACCCGACCTATAAGGGCACACTGCCCCTCTCCCCTCCCGACCCCAGAAACCATACCCCCGGGACTCTGCCCCGAGGAGGAAAGACGAGTAAGAGGTAAGTAAAGGACTTATGAATCCATGTATTTGAATATGCGCGAATGCTGTCTCCCCCACCCCCTTTTTCCTCCCTCTGCAGGTTACATCAGAGATTACAGCCGAGGTATGGCGAAGACCTGAAGCCTTGCCATGTCTAAATGTACGAAGCAGACTAGCGCTGCAAGGTGGTGCCTAAGCACGCCTACTAACTACTCACGTATCGAACAAACCAGTAAAATTAGTATGACCTGATAAAAAGTGATCACCCTTAAACCAGACCACACGAATGAACCCATGTCACGTATGATGCGAAACTATGAGAGAATGTGTGTGTGTGTGACTGAGGCGTTGACCCAACTGGTCGAAGGACCGAGAATGCGAGAAAGTGCGACAAAATGGTACCTCCTTTCTTCTTTCCTTTTTCTCAAGGCACGTCCCCTCTACCCTGTCTAATGCTCAAACTGCATGATTACAAGATTCTAACGCAGACCCGTGAATGTCCTTTACTGTGTAATGCACTAAATAGCCTTTCTTGAATACACTGCCACCCTCTCTGTTGCACGTGTACTATTTAGCCTGCCGTTGCGCTCTCTCTCTCTCTCTCTCTCTCTCTCTCTCTCTCTCTCTCTCTCTCTCTCTCCCTCTATTTTTGCACTCCCACTCTTCCGAGTGGTTAGCCCCGAAATTGGCAGACTGCCACCCCTAGCACACCACCTAATTGGCTTCAAATACCGTCAGTATTTGCACAAAAACTTGTCTTTAATACAATCACCCTGAGACCGCGTCATTACCTCTCCTTTTCCGCTAGAAGTCAATGAACCGAGGTTGGGCCGTAAGGGAAAGGACAGGTAAGACGACAAAGGTTCCCTAATCTGACCCGTAATAAGGGAATTACATGTCAACGGCTCCTATGGTATAAAAAAAAGGACCTCAGAATACGCGACCCTCCCCGCCCCGAATTGTCGCAATACCCAAACAGGAAAAATGATCACCCCTGTTACATCCCCTGTATCAGCCGCTCCAAACTGGAGTTATGAAACTACCCCTCACTCCCGGTTGTGAGAGATGGGTCGATTTACGCCCTTACCATAACTTTTCTATGTCCCTAGTTGTTTCCCATAAAACCCCTGTCTTTTCTGATTAAGTAATCAGGCCGTAGGAAGCTACGTAGGAACCAGAATGATGTTTTACAAGGTTAAAAGACTAGACCAAAGTGAAGAAATCGTTGAAATGAACCCTGCCGAAAGTGAAAAATGTTTAGTTGAAAAACAGGACGCATTGATAAAAAGAAATGTTTAGCCTATGTTCGTCCCTCAGCAAAATACCTGTTTAGTACCATGTCGATAGCACACAGTACCCTTGGTAAATATAAAGCCCTAGAGAACGGCATATCTTTGTCAAACCCGTCTTACGAAGGTGGGTCTCCATCAGATAAACTGTCGAAACTGTAATAAATAATTATGAAGGAAAGTCATAGTACATCCAACAGGCCCGTCATCGGTCATTTATATGTTAGTTGTGAACCCTAAAATAACGGACGTTTTCATTTCTGTCTGAAGCTGGGAGAGAAATAGACTTTTGTGATTACCTTCCTCTGCAAATTCTCTAAAGACTGTCTTTTCAAACTCGTTTAAGGGTACGGCTGTCAGGAGAGAGAAGGACCGGATGTGGGAGCACGAGGCCTGACTGCAGACTATGGAACACCTGCGACATGGGCCAAGGCGAGACCGTGACAGAACAGAGCTACAGGACGAGGCACTACCTCCAGCAAAGTGAGAAGGAAGGGCTAACCTGATGCCCCCGCTCTATGTCCGAATGTGTGCCGAAAGGTCCCCGCTCTCTAGACTCGGTCACGAGCCCGCCCATCTGAAGTCTCTCGTTCCCCTAGTTTGTTCCTAATTTGGCCTTGCTCCATCCCCCTTTTCCTCCGACCTACCCTATGGACTGTTTTGTACGCTCTTCTTCCATCTGAACTTTCTGACAATCACCTCAAAGGACACAGGGCGAAAAGGACCTTTCCGACCAGGAATACGAGGGAAAGGTCGTGCCCTGCAACGCGAGACCTAGAATAGAGCTGGACCCGTAGCTTCATCGCCGGTGCTCCACAGCGCCAACGAAAAGACAACAAAGAATACTGAGAACTCGTTAACTACGAACACTTTGGCGTCCTCAATCACCATTTCTGCTGCGCCTCATTTCTCTCCCAGCCGCCATTGTATTGATCATGCTCCAATCCGAATCTGATATATGTAACAACCTGCCAGTCCACGTTATGAAATGTACTTGCTGCTCTCGCTACAGAATCGTTTTTGTATTGCATTCCTATGACTTTCCTGCTGAACAAGTTTATCAAAGTTTATCAAATAGGTCCACCTCCTAAAAACTAGAAATCTCAAAATGTATTGTTTACAACTCTTTTCATCTAGGGTTCCTACCGTTTTCTTTCTCATGCCCACCACAATAGAACCGAGTAGAAAATGAACCAGCAAGATGTCTTGAATATGTTAAAGGGAGGACTGTTAAAAATTAGTACGGTTTGGTGAACATTATCTGCGCCATCTTGCCTCTTCCCCTGATGCCACACTTTTGTCGTGCGCACCCGCCATTTTAAGATGCCCTGATCAGAACGAACCCTTTCGCATGCCGCTGGCCCCTGGCATAGCCCTTCGCCCTCACTAAGCCTGCACGCTGACCAACCCCCTGCTTGCACCTGCCTTGAATCATAAACCCCTCTTCGGCGCTGCTCTGCCCCAGGCCCTCATCCTGTTCCCAGCGCGACACCTCCCTTCTTCCCTTTCATGATCCCCGGCCCTTAGATGCAAACCCCCTTTTCCCCGTGTGCCCGTTTGTCTTCCCCGTTCCCAGGCCGACACCCAGCTCTGCCGATACTATCCCTTGCCCCTCCCCGTGCAATAGAAAGCTTCCCTCATCAAAGGACCCCCGAGTTGATCAAAGCCCCCACCCCATGAGATCCGATCGAACCCCGCATTCCATGAATTGGCGGAATATCCAGCTGCCCGATAGTCATCACCTGCTGTGACCAGGGTGGGGACTTCTACTGTAGATATGTGTGGGAACGGGCCCGAAGGGGGATTCCGGGAATGTCTTTCCGTACATCAAAGCTTTATCATATGTATGTAAACTGTAATAAAAACCACAAACACTGTATATAAGGGGCCAGGCCTCAAACGTAAGTTAGAGCACCTCAGAACGATACCTGCTGTCCGTTTTGCTGTGTTCTCCTCCGGAGAGAATAAAAACCTTGTTTCCCGCTTTCCAGTCTCCAGCGCCTGCCTCTTCATTGATTAAATAACTAGAGGGTCACAGAGGCAATACCGCCGGGCAAATATCGATTGTCCCCGACCCGACTAAGGTTTTAACACCACTCCATCGAAGATTTCATCCTCTCTGTGATGTGTGACTTGAGAGAAGTCAATAGGACCATTACCCAGGCGCTAGTCCTCCTTGACCTATCAGCAGCCTTCGACACTGTCAACTACAACCTCTTGGTGGATCGCGTCGAGGCCCGGGGGGCTGCAAGGCAGAGTTCTTAACTGGATTGTCTCGTTCCTGAGAAACCGCTTTCAGTTGGTTCGACTGACTCCCTTCAGCTCATCCAAGGTTCAGTTGAACTGCTGAGTACCCAGGGATCCTCCCTGTCCCCATACCTGTTCAACCTGTACATCTGCCCTCTAGTACATATCTTAAAACAAATGAATGGTAGAATCTACAATTATGCAGACAACATACAGTTACTCTTCACTATCAACAACCCGTCTGAATCGCAGGAAGCCTTTCAAAACATAATGCCTTGAATGGATAAACAGCAATCCTCTAAAGCTAAATTCTGAAAAGAACAGAAATTTTTATAACGAGAAACAAGCTCAATCTTTGATGTCCCTCATTCTGGCCATCAGGGATGACAATATTACACTGGCTTCCTGTAGAACAAAGGACTGTCTTCAAGACGGGCTGCATTCTTTTTAAATCCCTTAATGTAAGACTCCCCCCTCCATAGCATCCCGTATTCAAAAAAGCACTCCCAACCGAAATCTCAGATCATCTACATGAACCTCCTCACCACCCGCAAATTCAACAAGAAGAACATGGGAGGCTACTAATTCTGTGTCGGCCCCTCCACATCAGGAACGCCCTACCACTCGCGATAAGAGCTCCCCCCGCTACATGGGTTTCAGGCACTAAAAACAAGACTTTTTAAGCAAGCATACCACATAGCATTGATCAGCTGCACACTATACTTCTGTTACCTAAGTGCCAAGAAACCATTCCAATGTTCATGCACTCTACACATGTCTGTAACTTAGCATACATAACCTAAACATCTTGCAAGGTTAAAGCTGCAACACTCACCCATGAAAGTGTTGTCATTTGGGCTGACAACACCCAATTAGGATTTTTGTTTTCCTTGTGTATATGGAGGTGCTGGCTTTCATGGTGCCTTTAACTCATTGAAGTCTTGCTTTAATTTTTATGATTTCATTTTCACATTATTTTAATTATTCTTTGTTTTCCTTTTAGTGTGTGGAGGTAAGCGAGCTTGACCTCCCGCATAGGATCTTTTACTATCAGCGCGTTAGCGCTCTAGCCTTTTAACCACACACCCTGATAAGATGTAGGGCTTTAAAAAGGATGGAGCTACGCATCTGCTCAGTGGGCGCATGCAGCGGTCGCGCCACTGACATGCGAAATGCAAGCCCGTCTTTGCCCAACCATTCCTGGACTGCACCTAGCACCCCGACCCCAGTGGGGTTTTACCTAGTGCCATATTCATTTTCCCACAAAAGCGCTGCTTGCGATGCGCCCAAAGAGTAAATGATAACCTATTGTTGACATTTTAGATCTAAAATAACTTACCTGTCCATCATGCCATGCTGTTTGTAACTATCCTTCTTTGGACCATGATTCCCCTTTATCCCTCGGTATTGATAAGCAGTTTAGCTTTTATCTCATAAATTCCAGGTTTCTGGCTAAATAGAAGTGTGAGCTTATGAAGCTCATTGACAATCTGAACCCCAGTGTCGTATTCCTAATGGAAGCCTGTCTCGGAGATCATTATTTGCCCAATATGCTGGAAGTTGTTCCGAGTGGTTTCTCTATCCTTCAAGTAAACCAGAAAGAGAGAATAGGTGGCGGTAAGGAAAAGCCTCATTTTGTAAGGTCACCCCCGTTGTTACACTGATGATCCTGGTTTTTCGACTCTGACTTAACTGATGACTCCTATTAAGCCCTCCATGCCGTTGCCCTGACCCTAAAGTGTATTTCAAATTGGTTATACCCAATTGGAAATGGCTGACTTACCTGTAAGTCCCTAGTATATGGTACCCTGGTACCCAGGGCATGTAAGCTAGATGGGTACCCTAGGGCGGAAGCACTGGTAGTGCTACGCTGGAGGTTCCCCTCGTATAACGAGTTCCCCAATCCGCCACTGCAGACTAGTAGAGCAGTTGTGCACTGCTAGCCCGACTTTGCCATTTAAAGCAATAGACGGCAACTGTTTATGAAATATATAGCACTGGCACAAGCGCGTATGACACTCATGCATTATATCTGCTAACGACTGGATAAAAGTGTACCCAACCAAGAAAAGGCATGGAATGGCGGACAGGATTACATGTATTAAACAAAGATTGGTTAATTCTGTCCATTGGAATCAGACTTAAGCATGGCTAAAATTTGCTCTGGGACAATGTATAGAGTAGAAAAATTACACTTTTGGGAACCCTCTGCAACTTTTTAACTGTATGACCAATGTGCACCAAATTTGTAATGCTCATATGTTAAGATTTGAATTCTTTTACTCTAAAGTTTGTTGGCAATTGATAAGTGGGGTTAGTAAGGAATCACAGATAGGATTGCCTTTTTAATGATGTCACCCTTACCAACAGATTGGCGACTGCACCACTGTTTTACATATAATAATCATGTGATATATACATTTCCCGGAGGTATTTTCATGTCACACTCCCTGCGAGGATTAGATTCTCCATTGTCTCTTGGCGTTTTAACCGGTTCTGTAAGTTTGTCTAACATGATATAAACTATAGCTCTCTGTTCTACTCTCCTGTTTTGTGCAGCACCTGTTGGACAAGCTGTGCAAAGAAATTGAGGAAGATCTTCGGCTATCAGTTCACACACATCTGAAACTAGATGAGAGAAATCCTTTCAAAGTTGGTATGAAAGACTTGGCACATTTTTTCACCCTGAAACCAATTCGTTTTTTCAACAGATTCATCGACATCAAAGGTATGTAAATTGTGCTTGTAAGAAGTCAGGTGCTGACCATTTCTCTTTAGTTTTGTGTCCGGTGTGTTGAATCCAGAAGACAGAGCAACATGAACAAAGTGCTCTAAGTGCTTAAAGAGCCCAAAGAAATTCTTTAGATTGTTCATAAAGTTGAAATTGAAGCATTCCCTTGTGAACCTTATCCCATGAAAAATACAGTCCTTCAGATATCCAATAAAGTAGGAGCCATTAAATTGTTTCAATTCGAACATTTCTTTTATTGAGTCTTACAGTATTCCATTCAAATAACTTTATTTCGATTCCAAAAAGGAGTCATAAAAGTATACACCAATATAAAAGTACATAGTCTGTCCTAAAAGTCCACGATACATATTTACATATTTAAGCTTTACAATGCATTAAAAAGTAACCTTGATCATATATATGTACAAGACAGAAGGTGCTAAGTGGATTTTATCAAGAGGCCAACAGGGAAAACATTAATGGAAATTTCCACCAATAACTTATTTCAATATCGATTTCTAATGGCAAAGGCCGATCTAATAAAACTGAGTACAGCATTACAAATACTTGGAGTTGACAAGGACAATAAATGTTCATAGCCCTCTTTGTAATAGCATGATCCAAAAGATAATAAAACAGGTCTAATAAATGTGTTTCTTGGGACCTTATACAAAGCACAGAAAAGGATAAGGTGCAAAGTACTTTGCGAAACCCTATCATTACAGGGGCAAGGAGGTAGACTCTCACACCACCCCCCTTGCTTTGGAAAGGCAAAAAGGAAGTGTAATGTACTAAGGCGAAACCTTGTCAGATAGAAACGCCATTGGGTATGGATAATATACGATAAGTAAAAAGGCCGCTGCAATTTGCCTCTAACATACAGTGCATGCTCACTATTCCTTAAGGTACCCAAATTGGAACAGTAGGCATTTTTGATAGTCAACTTAGAATCCTTGCCACTCATATCAGGGTTTTCAAACATATTGCCTAACCCAATCTTATAAAAGGTATCCCTAACGTATAAGAGCCAAGGAATCTCCATAGAGTGGTCAAGTTTAAGGCAATCTTGTAAAATATCCTTTGTCAATTTCAGTTCTTCAGATTGCCAAACTTTAGACCATAACAACAGTGGCGCTACATGTATAATGTCACTTACAAACTCCATACCCACTTCCCCATGACAGAAACTGTTCGACGTGCCTGATGGGACAGATAGGAGACACTTTATAAATTTGTTCTCCATAACCTGTAACTTTTCACTATTTTGTTAGTAAAAAGGCCGCTGCAATTTGCCTCTAACATACAGTGCATGCTCACTATTCTTTAAGGTACCCAAATTAGAACAGTAGGCATTTTTGATAGTCAGTATTCATCCAACATTAGCCCAGCCATCTCATTTCGTCCCCAGAATGGGATTTCATCAGGGTTTTACTCAGTTTATCCGATCACTCATCGTCAATAGTATACATCAAACAGAGGTCAAGTTTCCTGTTCCTCTCTAGGATCTGTGTATATTGCAAAGACGTACCCAATATCCTTTCTACACAAAGCTTTCTTGCACAAGTCCTATTGACGATTCATCGGATAAACTGTTTAAAAAACTGATGAAGTTCCATTCTGGGAATGAAATGTGTTGACTGGCTAATGTTGGATGATTACTGGAAGAATCATAAAAGAAAAGTTTGCATTGAAAAACACAATTTCATGGCTCCTGCTTTATTTGATATCTGTAGGACTATTTTTCATGGGATAAGGTTTACAAGAGAATGCTTCAATATAAACTATTTGAACATTCTAAATAATGTTTTGTGACTCTTTAAACACTCCCTTTTTGTATAGGCATTAGTTAATGGGTATGAACTCGAATCAGTAAGGCCATAGAGAAGTTGAATGCTGTGCTTCTTAACTACAAACAATAACACCTGTGTGGCTGTTCTTTTGCCAATACTGCTCTTTCTAGTGGTCTCTGGGTTTTATCAAATGTTGCTTTTTTTAGTTTAAAAAAAAAAAAATACAATTAACTCAGTTCACCAGTATTAAAGGCCTGGTCTCGAATTACCTAGGGGACATTGAAATAGAGTTCTACCTAGCTGCCTCCTTTGGAACAAAGATGTTTCTTAAATGTTTGCCCTCACGGTTTGAATGGTGAGAAAACTAGATTTGAAAAAAGCTGACCACTGCTAAATGTATTATTTACTGCTAGATCCTGCATACTCTGTCTGGAAGGAAAAGGTCTTGCTGAGTTAGGAAAAGAACAACAGTCAAAATGGCGTCTTGGTGGGCATCCAATTGTTTTTTTAAATAGATCTGTATTGAAGTTTTTGGGTCGCGCTGTTACGAAAAAAACAACACACTTGGGCATCCAATTGTTTAAGGCTACTCTGTCTAAAGTATTACTAAGTGCAGACAGGCCGATGCCCTGAGCATTTAACCACAAAAGTTGCAAATGTAACCCGTATCTTGGTTCATCCCCTAAACCGCCACTTCCGTTAGAACCCTCTGCCACAAGTAGGAAGTGTAAGAAGGACACCCAGCGAATAAGGTTCGATGATGGTTGACATTGGGACTTGTGAAATAACTGTTAAATGACTAAACACAGGATTGACGTAAATGAGGATAACTATGATATTCAGGAATGTGGAATTCAATAAAATACCTACTTGTCCATGGACCAGGTTGCTTCATAAAACTACTTGTCCCATAACAAAATCCACTTATCCCTTTGGTGCCATGTAGTGCGGTGACAAATTATGGCAGCAATCTCATTATGTAAGAGCTCTGAAAATGTCCTCTCTCATTATTCCTGAGCTCATACCATACTATGGTTTGAATGCTAGCATTTCCCTTGTTTTGCCATCTTTGCACTGGAGGTAGCGGTAAGCATTAGTTCCCTATGGTCGGAATGGCTTTTTGAGTCAGTGCAAACCTACTAACTTGCACATTTTATGGGTTTTCATCAGCTTGTCTCTAATATTTTCCCATCTAAGGTAAGGTTGGAAATTTACCCCTGACAAGACTGGAGGTAAAACTTCTTCCAGGGTTTGGGAAAAATTAGTTGGTGGGAAAGTAAACTTACTACAGCGCAACCGATTCTCGCATGAGGAAACATACACATGATTATTTGCCAATGATAAAATGCAGTTAACAAATATTTTCGAGGAATACAACTTCCTGACCTACTTCTTTAAATTCTTGTCAAGTAATGAAAGCCATAAATCTGCACACCTCAAAGACGTATACCATGGGTGCTCTTTTGTGACTTTAAGAATTGGGCCCATTTTTAGGTCTGACTGGCTTGACAGTGAGTAACCGCATTCTGTCCTTTCTTCAAAAGGAGCATATTTGCACTCAAAGTAGTTGAGTTCACTGACAGGAAGTACTGTGGCATTGTTTGGTTGTTTAGACAAAAAATATTTTTGCTTTTACCCATATTTGTTACAATGATGAGGGCCAGGAGGCGCCCACAACAATAAAGTTTTACAAAACCCTCATCAAAACAAGTCACGCATTGACATAACCAAAAGGCTGACCACCAAAGTCATACCTATTGGCTTTGCCAATGCTTATTTATTTTCATGTTCCCTATAGTGTTTTGCAACTGGTTACTCTGATTTTCCATTTTGAATATTTTGTGGGAACACTAGCATGCATCAACACATTTAGCTAAACGATGCTTCAAAGAAGTGGTACCTAAAATTTCATTGTAGTTTAGCAAAAACTTTTTTTTCCTAGTTGCATTTTTTATGACTATTTTACTTTGAACAATTAATTATAATGGGGTGGCCAGTGACCCTCAGAACCTGGGTTCTAAGCTTTATACAAAAACAGTGGTTCTGTCGGAACATAGGACAATTTCTTTGTTATGCTTGAATCTTTTCAATAATTTTTGTATATTTCACATTATTATTCATGGAAATACTGTATGGAACTAGGTTGTCCAAAGCAATAGTGACATAGAAATCACAGATAAGGTGAAGTGCTAAGGTGAGTGGTAGTGACAGGTGGTGATCTAATTGTGCAGTGACACAATAGCATATAAAGACATAATTAACATCAGTCCATGATTTGCAATCAATGGTTTCAACAAACACAAATATTTTTTCTTTTTAGTTGAAACTTGGTATGGACAGATTGAAAGTACAACGTCGACGTTTCGACCCTAGTAATTGGTGCAGATTTTTTGGCAACCGTATCGGTTCTTCATCAGGACAAGAAAAAGAGGACAACCTGATGATTTTGAAGGTATACAGGCTTTTTCAGTCGCCTGTGCAGGCGGGCTGCCAGCCGACACCCTCGCAGGGATTTCTCAATTAGTGGTATATTTGGCAATGTATGCTGATTTCTTCACCAGCCGGGGGGGAAAATATGAGTGCCGCATAAAGCGATAACTAGAGAGTCGAGCAGCAAGCGTCTGTCTCCTTCTTGGTTTGGCGAACAATGGCAACCATTACCAAGATACCACTAATTGAGAAATCCCTGCGAGGGTGTCGGCTGGCACCCCACACGGGCGACTGAAGAAGCCTGTATACCTTCAAAATCATCGGGTTGTCCTCTTTTTCTTGTCCTGATGAAGACCCGATACGGTTGCCCAAAAATCTGCACCAATTACTAGGGTCAAAACGTCGACGTTGTACTTTCAATCTGTCCACACCAAGTTTCAACTGAAAAGAAAAAATATTTGTGTTTGTTGAAAACATTGATTGCAAATCATGGACTGATGTTAATTTATGTCTTTATATGCTATTGTGTCACTGCACAATTAGATCATCACCTGTCAATACCACTCACCTTAGCACTTCACCTTATCTGTGATTTCTATGCCACTATTGCTTTGGACAACCTACTTTTATCTGTGATTAATTCATGCAAGACATCTAAAAATAAGAAAAATCTTGCAAAAATTATAACTGTGGTGTGAGTTCCTTTTTACATATGTTCCATACAGTATTTCCATGAATAATAATGTGAAATATACAAAAATTATTGAAAAGATTCAAGCATAAGAAGGAAATTGTCCTATGTTCCGACAGAACCACTGTTTTTGTATGAATATATATTTTATTTTGAAAGCAAAGAATCCTCAATCTTGCTTTAAATCGTTTGCATACATTTGCATCTAACCAGAGAGCATCCTGAGTGCATTATACATAGCCTTATATTGTTAAACTTTGAAAACGGGTGTACACATTGTGATACTGGATCCACTGTCGGTAGTGCTGTCTGAGCATACATTTATTTAGAGCACTCTCACTAAAGTCTTT
Source organism: Lissotriton helveticus (assembly GCF_964261635.1). NCBI lineage: Eukaryota > Metazoa > Chordata > Amphibia > Caudata > Salamandridae > Lissotriton > Lissotriton helveticus. Next base: position 831,109,740 of record NC_136057.1, on the reverse strand, counting down.
CTAATAATGAACCTTGAATGCAAGTTCGATCAGCATTAACATATAGGCACAACTATTCCCTTAACTGCAAACAATGCCCTTCCCTGATTCATAATGTTGTAGTGTAATCTGGCAGCCAAAGGGGTTGTGCTGCAGGAGGTTGGGCCTGCTTGTCCCAAGGACAAAATAAACATGACATCTTCTTGTCCTTGACCCCAAATAATTGTTCTAGGTGTCTAGCTATAGGAATTCCACACCCCTGATATTGCAGTTAAGTACAGAGTATGATAACGAGATGCATGAATGGGCAAAAAGAATAATCACTCGCAATGATCAGTAAGTGGGTTAAATAGAAGTTGTGGTGAGGGGATCACACTAGAGAGTGTACCAGGCAGTTGATGCCTGTTATTCTAGACTCAGCATTTACAGACTAAAAAAGATGAACTGTACAGGACGTCTGGGCAGTATTACACAACCCGGAGGGAGTCATGCAGGTTCTGAGTTTGCTGTCACTTGTAGTCCTAACTTGAACCATGTGTGCCTGGTATGCCACAGACTTTACATTGGGTTTTCAGGAATTACAGCACTTGTCCTTCAGATGCTATAAATCATCAATTATGATTAATGATCTTTTTGTTTATGATACACTATGAGCTTAATTGCATACTTTATTGATGACAGCTAAAGCTTAGGTATTCCTCTTGTCCTGCAGTGGAGTTTTTTTACAGCCTTTCTGGTGCTGGTAGGACTCCGGCCAAAATGCAGCTATGAATAAAAGAATGAAATGTTTCTTGCCCTGTCTAAAAATCTATGTGTCGCATTATTCTGTATGTATTCTTTCCTGTTTTTCAGCATATGTGACACACTATCTGGACTCAACGTTTTACAATCTAACCACAGTAGCTCTTCATGACTGGGCCACATATAGTGAAATGAGGAACCTAGCATCTCAGCGCTATGGACTAATTATGACAGAGGCACATCTGCCAAGTCAAACATTAGAACAGGTGAATTAGTGTTCTGTGTAAAATTATTTCTTCCAAGGAAAGGTGACTACTATACATTGTTTATTTTTCCAATGAATTTGTTTTTCAAAACATTCAAAAAGGTAAAATGATTCTTACCTTACCATTAAACATATTGATTTAGATCATCATTAACCAGAGATTCCTGTATCACAAATATTGTGGAAGAGTAGTTCAACTGTCCAAAAGCATTGCAAGCGTAAACCGTTTTAGCACTGTACGATCTTTACTGAGTCATATGGTGGTTTAACAATCTTATGTCAAAATTACTGTTTGCCTTTGAACATTTTCAGTTTGGTCAGTTTGTTATCAATTGTATGCTGTTTCATCCTGGTAAATTTCCTCGATTGTGTCAAAAAAGGTAACTCTCTCACTTTATACTTTGGAATGTCCAAAGTATAAAGTGAGAGGGTTACTTTTTTTGTTCCATGGTGTTTGATGTGTGATGCACCATTTGGGCCAGGTCATCAAACAATGCAGTCTCAACTTCAAACTGTTCACAGAGGATATACATATCTTCTTACTGCAGCAAGCAATCCAATATATATTTTTTTCTAAATGCTTTTACTTTTGGATGAATTGGAGTTTCCATTGCAGTCTATTAAACATGAGCCATTGTTGGCTAGAGGTATGCCCAACAATCGTTTACCATTCATTTGGGCTCCTCAAACCCAACACATAGATACAAGAACCTAAACTTCCTCTCCTCAGTTTTCCAGGCCGCAGTATCTTTACAGTGATGAAGTTAGTGATTTATTTTATTTATAGTTTTATATAGCGCAAACCAGACCCAAGACATCGGCTTTCAGAGTGCTCTGCATAGCACTAGTTTTGTTACAGAAGGACACATTCATTTTTGTTAGTCACGGGGAGATTAAGTGATTTGCCCAGAATCACAGGATGTTGAGTGTCATTGCTGAGACTCAAACCGAGTTCCTCAGCTTCGAGGTCAACCGCTCTAGCCGTAAGGCTACATCCTCTCCCCATACATCATATTGCTCCTTCCGCTACCCCATATCACCATAGAAACCGTATAAGTGTCTAGATTTGTCAATACTTCTGCTATTACTCTACTGTTTAAGCTGGGTTACAAAAACATCTATTACCTTCTCACCAGAAAGTTGGCGCTTGAATCATTCAGGTCTGATCCAACAGCTTAGGGTGAGGTGGAAGAGCGCTAAAAGGCTCTCCTGTAGAAAAAAGTAGCAAAGCATTGTGGGGACCTCATAAACGAGCAAAGGTTCAGAAATCGCTGGAGACTTTGGGTCAGATGTATCAAAGGATTTCTGTGTCTATGGGGGAATGTGTTTGTACATACGGCCCTTTGTGTTTTAGATAAGCCTTAAATCCATACAGCTCTCACTGGAACCCCATTTCCAACTAGCAACAATAATTATTAAATCCTCCCATTTTAGATTCTGTCCTCATCTGAAAAATCTGTAGCCAATAAACTCCAGCCACCCCTTTGATGACTTCTAGCTGGAGAAACTGCTCTCTTGTGCTGGGGACTTGAATGGACTCCATCTAGATTTGAAATCCTGATTTAAATCCTTCAGTGCACCTAACTATCCCAAGGTGATAAACACGTTCTGAAGTGGCTGGACTGAGGCTAGTTAGCATCATATTAAAGCTTTAAAGAATCCAGACGTTACTGCCAAGAAATTAAAAGGACTCCTTTTTCACTCTCCTTCTTCTTTATGGAGAAAAAACACTTTTGTACCCTGTCATGCAGGTCTAACAATCAGCAATGATAAGCGTTTCCATAATATTGCTTTGTTTGATGATGTCCTCTAGGATGATCTCTGTAACAGTGCCATTTTAAATATATTATCACTAGTTTTCGACCTTTCAGAATCAGAATAGAAGATCACTCTTACCTGGGCTCGAATTAGGACACCTTTATTGGCAACTCTAAGCAATTGTTACAGTGCCTTTCTTCGGCGCTAGATCTCCGTTTATGAACCAGGTAATTTTAACTGGCCAGGAAAACAAGGGAATGGTGTAAGGGATGAGTCCAGCTCTGGATTCTTGCATTCACCTTTCTTGGCATGCGACAGGGGTGTGTAAAGAATCACTGCTCACACATCCTCCTTAGCTGAGCTTCATTCCTGAATCCTGGTACAATACATGTAGATGCTTCCTCCCTTCAATTGTCCACATAACCAACTCCTGTTCCACCCTTTAGCGCTGTGTCACATAGTTACATTCCAAACCCTGCCATGACAACCGTCATGACATGGTAGTATTCTATGTTCACAACATATCTTTCCCTTTAAATAATACAAGACTAAAAAAACATAAATGTGCGAAACATAGTTACATTTCTGACATATCACTTCCTACTCATATATGTAATCTTAAAGTTTGACTGGTTTCTATATACATTTTGACTTATAACTTCCTATTCACATATGTAATCTTTTTTAATTAACTGGTTTATTCACCACTCTTCCAAGCCGTCCTGTTTTGTTCCCATCAGCGTTATTCCTTACCACTCCTAGAATTCAGAGTATGATGTTATCTTCTGGGCGTGGAACTTCCTCCCTCATCAGACAACCAATCAAAGGTTCCTTTTCTTTCCTTGCCCCCTTGCACTGCTCTTTTGTTACATATGGATAAGAAACTCATATGTCGTACCTTACTGTTGCTCAATAAATACAGCATTAAGAAAAAAATGATTCATCCTCAAAAGGTCTTGAAAATTTGCTCTGCCCACTCCCCAGATCTTTTCACCTTTACCAAGTCCCCCACACGCTGATATGTAGGTTTACATCCATGCTTGGCATCATAATACTCCTTGTACATCAGTTTAGCCTCATCAATCGTTGCCTTGACAACTTCATGGTCCCACATCACCCTTTTAGTTTAAGGCATCCAACCAAAATTATCCTTGGAAAATGCAGTCCTGCCTCTAAATAATTCAAAAGGATTACGTCCCTCTGTGGAACACGGGGCAATCTTAAATGCCCAAATAGTACGGAACAGCTCAATTTTCAACTCCAGAATGTTATTTCTAGCTAACTGTATAGCTCCTTTGATCACTCTAATACTTTTCTCTACTGTACCATTTAGGGCAGGATGATAGAGTGGGGTAGTAGAATGTTTGATGCCATTGCATTCTAGGAAATTCCCAAATGCCTCAGCAGTAAACAGAAGCCCATTATCGGTGATGACTTGCTTTGGTAAGCCCTCCTTCTGGTAAACTTTGTCTAGGATTTAGACTGCGCCATTCAAAATGGTGCCTGTTATATCAAGACCTATCTTCTCCCAAGGCATCTCTGGGACGCTAACAGGACACACAGGTGGTCTAAAAGCAACTCGACTTTTATCTGCATTCTCACAAGCCATATCATTCCTGACCATCCTTTCAATTTCTAGACTCATTCCTGGCCACCAGTAAAATTCTTTAATACTGTTCTTTTTCTTGGCTATTCCTAGGTGCCCTACATGGCACAAATCCATTATCGAGGGTCGTAAACTTTTAGGTGGAACGATTCTAGTGTTACTTAGTATTTTGTTACCTTCCATAGATAACTCTTGTCTCACTTACCAGTATGTTTTTAAAACTTTGGGAACAATACTTCTTACAGGCCACCCTTCTATAATCTTCAGCTGTAATCACATTTACCTCTTCACTTGGGAATCTATTCAGGAGGCGAGAGACATTGGCTACACTGTTTGGTCAATGTCTTCCCCTGAGGTATCTACTACAGGTAGGGGTAACCTGTTTAAAAAATCGGCTACTTTGTTCCGCACCCCAGGCATAAAATCTGCTACTTTGTTCCGTACCCCAGGCATATACTGTAGACTGTAATTAAAATCAAGTAGCTTCACAGAAAATCTTCCAAAACTGGAAGATGCAGTGTACAACCCCTTCGTGGAAAGGGCCGTAGTAAACGGTTTATGGCCGCTCCTTAAAACATCATGACTCCCCCAAATGAAAGGTCTATATTGTTCTAACCCCCACACGCAAGCTAAGGGTTCCCGCTTGATCACTGAATACTTTTCTTCAGTCAGAGCTAGTGAGCGTGATCCAAACATTTCTACACATTCTTCACCTGGCTCATTAACTTGCATGAGAACAGCACTGATGCCTTTGCCACTCGCATCAGTGGTGACAATAGACCTTAATGTAGGGTCAAAACCTTGCATAGGAAATGCAGTGCACATTTCAAGTTCCGCCGACTCAAAATCCTGCTGGCACACTACTGACCACTGAAACTTGTTCCTATTCTTGAGGAGTTGTCTAATGTTGTACGTTTTACTAGAAAAGTTCTCTGCAAACCTTGAATAAAATTCAGCGAGCCCCAAGAAGGCTCTAACCTCTTCCTTACTGCTCGGTACCGATGACTGCTCTACAGCCTCTAGCTATTTTTTCTTTGGCTTGATATCCTCCACCAAAACTTTATGACCTAGTTACGTTACACTTTGTCTGGCAAACTTACACTTCTTGAGCTCTGCAGTTTGTCGTTTCTTGGCTTGGCTTAGCGCTTTCCCGGTTCTGTCGCCATGAACTTCCCACGTCGTCCTCCTTAAAGCCGAATGCCCCACCTCTTCTGGTTCGTCCTTTGTTGCCCATTCGCTGGGCTGTCACCAGCCGGCCCCTTCTTCCTGTAGGAATGAGGGAGGTACTGCGATTAACCCTTCCCGTCCCACGACTGTCTCAGGCTCGGCATGATCAAAAGAGGGTGTGTCTCTATCCTTGTTCCGGACCACCCTCTCACATCACATTTACCAGTTAATTCCGCTTTTTTCACAACATTTACTACCTCTTGAAGTGTTGACTCCTCCATTATCCACAACTTGTCTTGGATATTAGTATTTACAGCACACATAACAATTTGGTCACGTATTAGCACTTCATACAGATTAGCAAACCTGCATATTAATGCTAAATCTTTTAATGCTGCTACATCGTCTTTCACAGGCTCATCCTTTTCCTTCTTCTTAAAGAAGAACTTGTACTGATCTACTGACACAAAACAGTAGGATTAAAGTGCAAGTCTAAATCTTCCAAAGCATTTTTATAGATGTCACCTTGTCCTTGTGGTCTGGTTTTCTTCTGCATGCTATTATACATCTTAAACCCACCAGCTCCTAAACAGTTCAATAAAATCTTCTTTTCCTTAGAAGTGAAATGCTTATCCTCAAATGTGGAAATATAGTTTACAAAGTACTGTTTCCACTCATTCCATATCAAAAAAGGCTCCCTTTGGCTGCCAAAAATGGTTGTGGAGGGGATAAATTCCACACATTCCAGAGGCCCTACTAGTTGGAAAGATTCACTATTAATTCCTTAATGTTATATGTTTTTTTTCTCCCAGCAACTGCTAGTTTAACCAAAGCGTGCCTGTTGCTGAATTCACCTGAACAGCCTTTAAAAATGAAATTCCTGTGTAAGCACACAAGCCTGTCGCAGAGAGCAACAGGCTTCCTGCACGTCACACATGTGCCTGTCGCTGAACAACTCCCGAAGATGCCGGTGCGTACTAATAAAAGCGTGCGCCGCGCCTTTTAAAAAGATCAATATCTTTGCAATGGTAATGCACAAGGAAACACTCACGATTGTTAGTGACTGACTTTTTTTCTCTCCCTAAAAATGACTGCCATGCCTCGTTTTTTTTTGTGTCAAATCTGTTTATTAACATTTTCATAGTTTCAAAGTACATTACAAAATCAATCAGCATAACACGGTAGTCCAGGCACGTTGGTTCATCATTCAGACACCGTATATCAAGACAGAGTATAAGCACGAATGCACACTGACAGTGTTTCATAAGCAAGGGGTATGTGCTCAGGGCTGACCGGTACGTGGAGGGTCTAGCCCGGTAGCCTCCAGGTTAGTTCATGACTGTCCTTTGATTTAGTCTTGCACAGTAACATGCTCATAGGGTGGATCCCTCCGTTATGGACCTGCACATAGAAATGACATTTATCTAACAATTGTAGAAACGTAAAAACACAGGCACTTGTGTATGCTGATCCTCCTCCCACACTGCCATGCATCGTTGGGTGTAATATCCACAGGCTATCAGCTTTGTGTGCATGTCCACATATAATCTTCAGGTGATAGGGCTTGCGCGAGGGAAGGCGCATATACGTTCACACATCTTGAGCAGCAGCTTTGGAATTTCACATGTCTCCCTTGCGGTTATTAAAGCTGTTGTATCAACAGTTGTGCAAACATAAGTTGGAAAAATTTAGTTAGCTTAAACGCATGTGAAGTAATAGTAGAAGAAAGTAAGGATTTAAGATGTAATCTTCCTTACGGCATCTGCAATGTACACACATGTTGATCCTGAAGGAGTTTCCTTCAGAATACACTTTTCACTCATAGGTTCTCTGTATAAGGACCACGCTGCAACTCGTCGCCAAATCTGTGAAGAATCACTGTTCACATGTACTGCTTAGATGAGCCTTATTGCTATAATCCTGGTACAACACATGCAGATGCTTCCACCCTTCACCAGTTCACATAAACTCCTGTTCCACCCGGTAGCACTGCATCTCATAGTTACATTCCAAGCCCTGCCCTGACAGCGGTAAAGACATGCTAGCATTCTGTGTTCACAACTCAGTGACTACTTGCCTGTCCCGAGACTGGTACTTTAATACCAGATGCACCATACATGTGAAAACAGACAAATATGTTTTATGCTGTTACAACAGGGTAAATACCTGAGTAAACATGTATGAAGCATGCTATGTGTGGGCTACTCATATACTGTTCATACTAAGCCTGTTTGTTATGAACAAGCGTACGTCTGGTCTTGTGTCTACTGTGAGGCAGACAAACATTCTGTGAACACTCGCTCTTGTTACATTGTGAGAATAGTGGTCACTGCAAGCCATGCCTGAATTAAAAGAGCTTATGTCGAGGTGTGCCGTGGTATGGAGGCTGACGTCTTAAACAAAATGGGCATGCACATTAGATTGGCATTTTGTCAAAACTTACCCATACAGGTAATTATCAAGCCTTCGGGATGCAGATGGTGGTTTGACCCTGTAGTCAAACACTAGGGTCAATTGGGATAGCATATGAGAAGGCAAACAAACACATACATTCTGTTCAAGAAACCACTCTGAACTGCTAGTCTGGAGTGCTGTGTTGATAGGCTATTGCCGATGTTTCTCTCAATCAGAAGACGAAGACACATGAAAAGCAGTTAAAAATTGCCGCTCTCAACTGCTGGCCTAGAGGGCTGTGTACGAGGTAAATGTTCCACAATGGCTACATGGGGACCAAAGTCCTGTACTCACGATTCCAAGGTCCTGAAACCGCCGTGAACTACTTGGTACCAAACGGCCTGGCTCGCCGAACTAAAAAAACGGTATCCGGGGAGTACTTTTATTGTCAAGTACTACTCGCAAATTAGTGATCGGGCTCACATGTGGGGATGATGCATCGTGTGCTGTAGTCGACACGGAATGCGCCATGAACATCTGAAAGTGCAGTGCGAGTCCACCATGAAAGCCTTATGGGAAATGAAGTCCCAACCAGCCCTGGTTACTATGGGCAGCCAGCCAATAAACTTAAGTGCACATGTGAAAATAAAACCGAAAAAGGCACGCTTTCTGGGATACACTACTGACTGTAGTGAGTCTCAATTGGCCACGCTGAATGTACTCTCAGAGACACGTGCAGGGAAAGCCTGGCTGGCCTCATATGTGGAGCATATTATGTATTCCATTTAGTTAAATAAACAAAGCTGAGGAATCCTTTAATTATCCAAAAACATTAGTGGAGTTAAAAAAAAAAAAAGGAGCTCATTTGCGGCAGTCAATACACCCAGTGAATAAAGGGATACCTGGGCATCTGTGAGTAATTTTAAAGTTTTAAATTAACCCCTGGTCTCTAAAATAGTATATATACAAAGAGCTCCCTGGAATCCAGTCGAGCCCATCCTGACGTTTAGCAGCCAGGATGAACCAGTTGATGAAGCATGCTGCTGTTAAAGTGAGTGTTGTAAATTGAAAAAAAGGGTTTGTCTTACCTTCTATCTCAAGGTGCCCAAGACAGTCACCCTACCTATGAGTCTCTCTCAGCTTAGGCAGATGGATACTTTATTTTGATGCTAATATTCTGGGAGAACATATCCTAGATTAATTGTTCAGAAGGTCTCCCTTTCAGGTTTTTTGTGCCAAGGGCGTCCCTTCCTAATAGCGAGTCAGAATGGTATGTACCATTGTTTGTTTAGCGCCCGCATTTGTGGTCACAAACACTTGCAGTTTACCACCTACTTTAAGTTGGTGGTAAGCCACTCGCAAACGGGAAGGGGTCCCCATGGACCACTGCCTACTCTTAAAAAATTAAACACACATTTAATTTCTCTTTTTTAAATGCATCCCATTTTCCTTGAAGGAAAACTAGCTGCATTAAAAAAATAATCCCCCAAATCTGCTCTATTGAAAAAACAGTTGCAGTTCGAGTTTTCACCAGAAATAGCATTACCCAAGGCAAGTAACGTGTTCCTCTGCCTCTTTGCCTTACTAGCAGGTCTTTCGCATTTTGTCTAATCATTTTCTTGAGGCAGTTAACAATTATAAGTATTGAAATTAATCAATGTAATTCTTGTTTGATTAATATATGAAGTTGGTCTCATCTTTATCTGCTCACATCTGTATGGTAACACTTCTTCGCTGGGGTTTGCAAAAAGGATTTCTGAAAATTATCTATGAAGTTAGGATATGGTAGCAAAACTGTGATTACAATGTCCCAACTTCATACTTCACCTCAGCGTGCTGATCCATATTTATCATTTTCACTATGTTTACATCACTAATTGGTGTACACTGTTGTGGCAATCTCATTTGCGCGCGACAACACACACACACACACACCACACCACACCACACCACACCACACCACACACCACACCCCCCACATCCCCACGCCTTTCTCTTTCTCACTCACCTGTAGCTTTCCCCCCCCCCCCTCCTAGTCCTTTTTAGGTCTCGCCCTGGAATTCGCATCCGAAGGATGCGTCCAGGGCTGGAGACTTATAGCGAGCTGACACGGGGGAATGACGGACAAAAAACTGTCACGCGCTTCTCCCCGGCTGGATTCAGCTGCTTGCACGCGCACGTCGGCTCCGTCCACATTCACCTGAATTCCCGCGCCGTGCACATCCCCACACATACACACATGCATGCATGCGCATACACACACAGAGACACTCGCTCGCACACACTCTCTCCCTCCCCCCGCAGTCATCACACACGCATACACACACGCACGCATACACACAGACTCCAAGACACATACACACACGCACGCTCACACACATACAGAGCCCCCGCCGCCCCACGCACACACACATGCCCCCCGCCCTCGCAGCTCAGTAAAGGCTCAGTAAAGGCCCCCACTCACCGGTACTTGTCTTCAGGCGAGGGCTCGTTGCAGGCGGCGGCGGTCTCTTCCTTCTGTGCGTGCGAGGCTCTCTCACCTCACGGGAGCCCGCCCGGGCTTCCGGTGTGTCTTCACGTCCCGCCCCCGGCCTGCCTGACTTTCGCCCGGGATTGAAAACCTTGTTCTCATATTAATAATCACTCGCGCTTCATTCGCGGGTGAGTCCTAATGTGTGTTGTTGCTGATTAGAGAGTGGTGCAGGCAGGCGGGCGGCGCGCATGCTGTGCACAGTCCTCGTCACTCTTAAGCATGGCCACCCGCCGCGGCCCCCTGTGCAGCCGCCCCCCCGTACAGCAGAGTCAGCAGCGCACCTTGATCACTGTGGCAGCCGCAGGCAGCTCAGCTGAGCCGGCCGACACAGGACACCGCTCTGGCCGCCACCAGGAATCGAAAGAAAACTGCGAGGGCTCGGCGGTGGTGCCCCCCGCCGCGGCAGCACAGCCGCCCAGCTCAACTATCTAAGTAAGTGCCATATGGACGGCCGCCTGTGCCCTGCTAAAGAAGAACACAGCTGCAGGCTGCAGTGTTATGCGCCCGTTTTACTTCTTCCTATTCAGCAATGTCGGTGGTCGGTTGGAATTTCATTCTGCAAGGGTTTCTGATCGGGTTGGCTGTTGCAACTTCGAAGGGATTCCGGATCGCGCAAGAAAACATTGTCCACACCTTCTTTTAGGAGCAAGAAAGGCCACTTTTATTTTAGGACAGGTGCATCATCAATATCATAAACATATTCATTATTTATTTATTATTTACATAATTCAACTCTACAGTGAGCCTACGAAACCTAAATCCCAAAACCCCGAACAAACTCCTGCCTACTAACCCTAGCCTACCCAACGCTACCCTTCAGGATGGCCAACCCGCTCCAGGCTGCCCACCCCCACTAACAAAAACCCGCCTACAAAAGAACAAAGGCACCCATCCTAACAGTGGCAAACCTACCTAAACTAAACAGTGCCTAGAGCACCGCAAAATAACAAGCCCAGAAATAAATAAAGAAAAAGAAAAAAGAGGGAGGGTGGGTGGGGCAAAACAACCTCCCTTCACGCCTCCCGCCACGCAGTTAATAATCCCCGCCTGACTTCCCCTTTTCCCTCTGCGCTAATCAGCCACCTGTTATGTTCCTCGCGCGAACCTGCCCAGGGAGAGACCGGCTCGCGCCTGGCTCTCCCTGGGTCCCCCCTCGCGCAAGAAAACATTGTCCACACCTTCTTTTAGGAGCAAGAAAGGCCACTTTTATTTTAGGACAGGTGCATCATCAATATCATAAACATATTCATTATTTATTTATTATTTACATAATTCAACTCTACAGTGAGCCTACGAAACCTAAATCCCAAAACCCCGAACAAACTCCTGCCTACTAACCCTAGCCTACCCAACGCTACCCTTCAGGATGGCCAACCCGCTCCAGGCTGCCCACCCCCACTAACAAAAACCCGCCACCCAGGAAAACCTTTAGCGTTTTCCTGCCCCACCTAAAGGAAAGGAAGGAGCACACCACAACTGTACTTGAAGAACCTTGCTAATCAAGTCCCTGAGTTCAAGGAGGTAAAAAGAGAGGCCCAAAGCTGAGAGATGCACACCGTCCTCACAAAATAAATGATGTTCAGATACTTGTAAATGATAATGGTTCAAACTGTATATCCCCCAATGTTGACAAAAAAGGCGCATTGTCCTGTTCACTTTCCGTCTAGCCTTTTCCAGGGCAGAATGGGTCCGTGCCCCACGCCAGTGCAAACGGGGCACAAACTCAGTCCATATGAGCATGGTGCTCTCCCATGTGGTTCGGATGATTTCCAGGTCCTGCTTCATTAATTTTAACAAGGTCAGCCCAGAGAGAGAAACCAAGTCATTCTCTCCCAAATGTAGCACCAGGAGATCCGGAGGGCCCCCCAAACACTGCGAAACCAAAGCAGCCAAGGCGGGAAAAAGCCCACCCCAGCGCATTCCCCCTGTTCCATGCCATGAGACTTCATGTGTCATACTGTTCAGACCAAGCGATCTCCCACAAAGCTGGCTGGCAGCGGCTAAAGCTGCTCTTTTAATGAAAGAGTGCCCCAGTATCCACACCCTCCTTTTGCATCCGGCGACTGATAGCCAGGGACCTAGGAGAGAAAGAAATGTTAGACCAGCCAAAAATGCACTATTTCCTCACATACTTTTCACAACACTTGGAACGCCAACGACCAATGCGTCTGATCTGGGACCAGTCCCACCCCAGGCGGGCGGCCTCCGTCGCCGCACCAATTCTGAAGGAATGGGTACCAAACTGAACAGGGTCCTTCCCCAAACGCAGCAAGACCTTGCGTAATACAGCCAACAATTGAGATGCAACTATGGGACTACCATCCGCATGACAAAATATGGACCCCTGGAGAAAATGCGGAGAGGACACAAACACTTCCCATTCCCCAACCGGGCAACATGCAGAGACCCCACTCCTACCAAGGAACACCCACTTACCCCTCCCCATCTGGTCGGTTTTTGATGCCCGCAGCCAAAGTCGCACTCTGTCACTTTCCAACACCACCTCACCGCTGGTCATACCTACCCTGCCCCGCAACCCCAGCAACTCTGATGCCCGAAATGCCCCAAAGAACAACCACACAAAACACAAACGAAATTTGGCACACTCAAAAGCATCATGACAACACACCTCCAGTTCCAGCAACATCAACTGGAGCAATTCAAACGTCACAGGCTGCCGGAGCTGCTGACCCCCAGCCCGGAGCCTGGCCAAACCTTTCAACAATTTACGAACCAACACCCCCCCAACCGGATCCCTCCCCCACCAAAGCTGTCCATAAAAAGAAACCCCAGCCAATTTACCCGAAATGGTATTGGGCGACAGGCCTTTGTCCGCCAGCTGTAAAACAAACTGCAAGATGCATTGTTCATCAGACCAACCAGCCCTGAACGGCCCCATCGAAACCTTACAAAACTGCAGAAACTCAGACCAGGCTTTCACATAACCCCGCCTGGTGGATTCAGCCACAGAATTTTCCACCAAGTGGTGAACCCTCAATCCCCCAGGTCCCATACGTACTGTGGGATCGCTGTTGGTGCCAGGTCCGCCCCAGGAGCTAACTTGCGGAACTCGGACCACTGAAAGCGAGACAAAGAGTCAGCGATGCAATTAGAAGTACCAGGAACATGCCGCGCTTTAAAGACAATATTCAGTTGCAGACACCGCAGCATGAATGCGCGCAGGAGCCGCAAAACCCGCAAATCGCGAGCCTTTTGGTGATTGACAAGGTGTACTACAGCCAAATTGTCCACGTGAAACAAGACGGAACGATTCTGAAACTCATCCCCCCATAGGTGCAAAGCAACCAGCAGCGGGAAGAGCTCCAGAAACGCAATGCTGCGACCCTGATCCTTCCAGTGCGCCGGCCAGCCGGCCGCGCACCATCGACCTTCCCAAAATATTCCGAATCCGTGAGCCCCTGACGCATCAGTGAACAACTGTACTTGCCACACCATGTCCTCATCCGCAAAAAACAAGGACACGCCATTAAAGTCTTGCAGAAAACGAAGCCAGACAGTCAAATCGGCACGCACAGCGGTGGTAATGCGCACCCTATGATGGGGAAGGCTTGCTCCGGACATGGACAGACCCAGACGTCTGCAGAACGTCCTGCCCGCCCGAACAACCCGGCAAGCAAAATTGAGATAACCCAACAACTTCTGAACAGTTTTCAAAACCACTTTCCGCTCCCCCAACACCAGATGTATGAAAGCAGACATTTCCTTCACTTTAGCCACAGGCAGTCTCGCCATCATAGACAGAGTATCAATTTCGATCCCCAAAAAAGTCAGGGACGTACAGGGACCCTCTGTCTTGTCCGGCGCCAAGGGGACACCCAATTCCTCCGCTAGAGCCTGAAAGATGTTCAAAGCCGACTGACACTGCCCAGAGCAACCCTCCCCAATGAAAAGAAAATCATCAAGGTAATGACAGACCAACGCGTGGCCACTAACAAAAGTGAATCGCCACTGTAGGAAGGTACTGAAAGTTTCAAACAGGGAGCATGACACTGAACAGCCCATGGGCAACACCCGATCCACGTAGAAACTACCATCAAAATGCATTCCTAACAGACTGAAATCCCAAGGGTGAATGGGCAATAGCCGGAAAGCCGACTGAATGTCGCTCTTCGCCAGCAAAGCCCCAACACCAGCCGTGCGCACGAGCCGCAAGGCATCGTCCACCGAAGCATAATTGACAGTTGAGTCAGCTGGATCAATAAAGTCATTGATTGATGAACCCTCGGGCCAGGACAGGTGATGGATAAGACGAAACTCCCCTTCCGCCTTCTTGGGCACCACACCCAGGGGTGATACAATCAAGTCAGGCAGGGGACAATCCACAAAAGGACCAGCAATCCTACCAGCCGCAAGCTCTGCATCCAGTTTCTTCCGCACCACATGTGGACTCTCCTTCGCAGACTTCAAATTGTCCGACCACCTGCCCACCCTGGGTCCCTGATACCCAATCCGAAACCCAATTTTGAAACCCCAAGACAAAATCTTAGCGGCCTCAAAATCCGGATAATCCACCAGCCAGAGATCGAGAACCTCCTGCCTAATAGGAGTAGGGGCCCTTGTAAACAGACTGATGTTGCTGCCCCCTGCCTCCAGAACCCCGTCCCTGATCACCCCATCTCTGGCCGGGAAAACACTGGGTGAGGGCATGCTTCCCTCCACACTGCGAACACTCATGTTTATACCTGCAAGCGGGTCTGTTACAGGAACCCCTGTTAAAATGCCAGCAAGTGCCGGAAGCGGCTGATTGACCTCTGCCCCAAACCCCCGCCCCAGATTGAGCGGGGCGAGCTGAAAAGGGCCGATAAAACACAGGCTGCCCGCTAGCTGTGTGGGTCGTAGCAGGAGGGTTTGCCGATGCCATCCATTGCAACCATAACTCAGAGTCAACCGTACCCCACGAACGCTCAGGGAAAGCGGCCATGCGCGCCCTAAATTCGTCATCGTAGGACAACCAAGCAAAGCCGCCAAAATAACTGTGAGCCTTGCGGATGACATCTGCATATTTAAACATGTCTATTGCTTTCTCAGGATGACGTTGACAATAAACGCTGGCATAAATGAGAAAGGCCGAAGTCCAGTTCTCTATAGACCTCGGAACACGAGGCCTCCGAGCCAATTCTAATTCCTCCTCTTTCGACCCTTCTTTTGCCTGGACATCCCTGTGGAGAAGTCGAAAAACATCCACAAAAGCCCCAGACCAGATCAGAGTCTTCGTTTTTTCGGACAAATGGGACCCCAAGGGCATCCCCACCCCAGAATAAGGCAACTTTTTCGGTAGGATACTATCCTCCGCTACCCGAGTGGCAGCCACCCCGCCATCCCCCGATATAGAAACTTCTTTTGCCACTTGTACAGTAGAAACATTCGAAATTACGGGCCGCTCAAGCCTCGGTGCCAGAGCGACTCGCTCAACCACAACCCCATCACCCGTACCACAAGATCTCGTACTCTTAACAGGGAGACTCTCCCTAGGTTGCACATTTGAAATTACGGGCCGCTCAAGCCTCGGTGCCAGAGCGACTCGCTCAACCACAACCCCATCACCCGTACCAACAGATCTTGTACTCTTAACCGGGAGACTCTCCCTAGGTTGCCACACTGACCACCACCCATTCTTACCTCTTGGTAACTGCTCCGACTGCTGGGCGACGGCCCCACGATCCCGCTGAGAAGGTCCAGACCACACTGCCCCTCGTACACCCGCAAGGTCCGCTCGAGACTCCTGCAAAACACGAGAAACAGCGGGTTGCCCTAACCCACCCCCCTGGGCCCGTGCTGCCAAAAACCCAACATCTGTCTCTCTCAATTCCCCTTCTTCCAAATCATCATCACGAAAACTCCCACAGAAAGCTTCATCAGAAAATGCAACCTGTTCACTCCCACTGGGCATAGCCCCATCACCAATACCCCCATCATAAAATTGCCAGTCGATGTTTTGAAAGCTATGTGCACTGAAAGCTGTAGAAGAGCCGTCCGCTCCAGACAGCCCCCCTGTAAGCCCACCACTGGAAACAGCCGTGTGGACAGTTCCCGGGCCCGTAGAAACAGCCAACAGCCGCCCAGCCGAAGGCGCAGAGTGAAAACTGCGGCCGCTCGAGCCAGACGAGGAAACAGCCCCTAAAACATCACCCCCAACATGAGAACCGCACTCACCCCCCGACGCCAGCCCTAATCCACCCACCGACCCAGCCTCAGGACCACCCAGAAGCCCACCCGGGCGGCCCCTGGGGACCGGGAACAGAGACTGACCAGTGGCCGGGGGCGCCCCTTTGCGCAGCATGCCCTTGCCCCCCAAGGTCATGGACTTAGGGGTGGGGGGGGGCCGGGGGCAAGGAGCACCAGTTACAACAGCCTCAGGGGCCGTGGGATGCGGCGTGGCATGTGTAGCACCCACCTGGACCACAGCAGGAGCCGGGGGCGGGGCCTCAGGGGGGGGGCGCAAAGGCATCGCAACCCGGGAGTGCCCAGCATCAATGAGAACCGAGTGAGGGGGGCCAACAACGTGAGGGGGGGCAGAGACAGGCCCCGACACGGCCGGTGAGAGCAGGTAACACTGCCCATTGATCCATAAACATGGAGGGCCCCCAGCCGGCAAAGGCGGCACAGAGGACAGGGGGGCAAGAGACACCACAGCAGTGGGGGGGGCGTGCGCGCGCCCCTGCGGCTCTGCGCTGCGCCCTCGCTTGGGCCTGGGCCCCGCCTGCTGCTTCCCCGACGACCCAGCAGCGAGACCGCCTGGACGCGGTGTCAAGCGCCCCGCAGAACGCCCCCGCCTCCCCCCGGGCGCCCCTCGTGAACAAGCAGGTAAAAAAGGGGCTTCACATACCTGCTGGAGGGCGCCCGGGTCACACGGCGGGGGTCCTGCCTCCTCGGCCTGCAGAACAAGCCCAGGCCCATCGGCCGGCATGGCCGCCTCGCCGTCGTCGTCGTCCTCAGGGCCCGGCGACAGACACGCCTCCACCGCCCTGGCGACGCCCTCCGCAGCTTTGCGAGGGGGGCGGGACAAGCCGACCCACGCCTCCTCCGGGACGCCGGGCATCAACAAATCCTCCCGCCCTGCTGCACAGAGGAGTTGAACCGCCCGCCTAACCTCCGCCGCTTCTTCCATGACCCAGGTACCGCGCAAAACAACCTCCCTTCACGCCTCCCGCCACGCAGTTAATAATCCCCGCCTGACTTCCCCTTTTCCCTCTGCGCTAATCAGCCACCTGTTATGTTCCTCGCGCGAACCTGCCCAGGGAGAGACCGGCTCGCGCCTGGCTCTCCCTGGGTCCCCCCCTTCTGCAAACTAACTTCGAGCTGAGTTTCGTGTGGTACGATCGGGGGCGTAGGGTTTTATTTATTGGACTATTCTTATTGTAATCGACTGTGAATCCTGTCTGCAATAGAACAAACAGAACGTTCCAAGTTTTTTAAAACGTTGGACGTGCGAATTTTGTTTATAACAGTGCCATTTTGTAAATGTTTATGTATGCATTGCGTTTTCCATCTCATAAGACCAATGCAACCCTGCTGACAGTCTGCACCAAAATGTAATGTATTTATTTTTTTCCATGTGCCCTGTTTTGCTGGCTGTGTTTTTTTTCCTTGGTTGTTTTCTTTCCTTTCGCCCCCTCTCCTGTGGGAACCTCCTTTGAACTGATAACATGCCAGCGCATTTCCCCGTCCTTCCCCTCCCCTTTCCCGTTCCCCGGGTTCGATTATTGTCAAAGTTTTTCTGAAATGTCTTGGTTCCATTCAGAGGAGCAAACGTGTCCTACAAGTTCTGCCTTGCAACAGGAAAGTTAACTGTCGAAGGAGCAAGCAGTGTCTGAGTCCCCGTCCGGGTCTATTCTCTTCATATAAATTATATACCTCATTTTTGATCTTGCTGGTTGAAACCCTCTCGCAATCGACTAAAATTCTGCTAAACATCAGCAGACAGGAAAGTCGTTAGCAGCAGCTCGCAGACCGTGATATGTGAGATGTGCTAATTGCTAGGTGATGGGGTTTGAGTGTAGGGGATGGCGGCTGTTAGGGCAGAGATAAAGTTCTGTGGAGTGCGCCTGTGCTCTTTGCTTGCCGGCTTCCCCTTTTATTTGCTGTGTTTACTTTACGGCAGCTCTTACCCCTGAGGCAGTCGATCCATTCACAGCCCCCTGACCCTGCTTGTTGTCCAAACACAGCTCCGTAGTGCTTCATTCGCTTTGTTTTATGTCTTCTGCCCAGTAACATAAACATTTGCTCTTTGCTCAAGATTTTTTTAATGAATCTGATTCCCTTAAGTCACCACAAGTGAAACTATCTCTGGCTGGCAGATCTTCGTTTATTTGAGAAGCCGAGAGGACCACGATACAGCGTGCATGCAGGCAGGGCAGGATGTGTTTTAATGAAATACCCAGGATTACCGCACACCTGCGGCTAATAATGTGTACTCATTTGAAATTGTTTCTATGGGTCTCCGTTGTGCCCCAAATCAATCACTCCTAAAATAATTTTGTGTCCAGTAAGTGTGGTTTGTAAGTAGTTCTTGAATGACTCTTCATTTGGCTCAGAAACTGCCTAGCACCAAATTGCCTGTTGAGATTAATGTTTCCAGTGACTCTACTGAGACCCTGGCGCAGCATCATCCCATCCACAGTGCTGTTACAGTGGAGAAGGCTAAACCTGATTAAATACACCCGAGTGCCTATCACGTGATAGTGCAAGAACTACAAATTAAGTAAACCGTGAAAACATACTACTGGCATACATCCCTCAAAATTGTACGTCTAGTATTAAAATCCGTCACAAATTTAATCTTGTTGCATAGTGGGTAACTAAACAGCATTTAAAAAAATAATTACAACAAAATTTAAGTTATTTACAATGATTTGCAATCGAGGCACACAACTCAGTGCTGATGAGCAACAGTTAGGCGCTTGAGCCCCATTTCCGACTGTCGCCCATTACCAAAGCTCTTGTTCACTATAAAAAATATGGGCGGTGTGAACAGCACTGTGTAAATAGTGCAGTGACAGGTATACATATCCAAAGTGAAGCAAAACAAAGCAAAGGCTGAAGAATATTGCACACTGCTGACAGCGTCAGTTGATAATAATACTTTTATGGAACACATATCATGTACGCTCAAATATTTATGGCTAAAATATTTTGCACTGTTTGCACAATATATTTGTGATGTTTACACTTACCTATTTGAAATTAAAATGTACAAATGGACATTTAGTCAATTACCATTAAAAGTTTTACTTTTTTGCTAAGATATTCTTGTAATCTTTTATGCAAACAAATTTAAATACTGCATAAATAATTTTAACAACAAATACTTTATATGTAGCTTTTTATGTACATAAGAAAACTATAGCATAAAGCAAAAAACATTGCCATTTACAATAATAATAGCTCAAACTTAAATAATGCGAGACCTATTGCATTGCAAATGCTTGTTCTCATCCCCAGCCGGCTCCATAACTATCACTACACTGCCTCTATCTCCTCCTGGCCATTTTCAGTGACACTCGCAATAAAGCATGACTAGATATCTCTGGGAACTGGCAATAGATTATGATTCAGAAAAAGTGTAATGTATGGGTGAACTGGTGTTCTATCAGTAATGAATATGTGTCCTTATGCATCCATCAAGTGTTGAAATACATCCAGCCTTCCTACTTCAGAGCAGCCATGATGTTAGATGTTTCCTATTGACTAACTTAATGCGTTAGATTGTTTTCTGTGAAACTGAATTTTGCTGTCAAATGCTGGACCTGATTTTTCCCACCTCACTCAGCTCAGCAACACATTAAGGGAACTGCACACAGATTCATTGTACAGCTTAGTCCTACACTGCCAACATCTGCTCTAGGCACCTCCCTCCATAAAATGGACCTGATGTTTCCCACCTCATTCAGCTCAGCAACACATTAAGGGAACTGCACACAGATTCATTGTACAGCTTACTCCTACACTGCCAATATCTGCTCTAGGCACCTCCCTCCACAACATAGTTGCAGTGTGAGTTTTGAGGTGCAGCACTGATGCAGGGCTTGTCTGCTTCCTTATACAAGTGCTGTTACATGGTGGCATCAGTTCTAATGCTGCTTAACCTCTCACTCCATTTGATGCTTGAGACAACGATTGTAACAAATCAACTGAATGCGGTATACAATAACATTTTTGCATTGGGTAGTAAAAAAGAAAAGGGGGGAGGGATTGAAGGCTGGGGTTACCAAAGGATGCAAAGAGATTAAGCATAAAGAGGAGGCAGGCATCATATTTCTTGTTGATCGGATCAGACTCATCTACCTCTGTCTCAGTACCTTACTGGGGTATGTCCCAGATTGGTAGTTGGGAAGGATGGTGTTTCTTTTGATTTTATCATGGAATTGGTTGATTGCAAAGTTTTATTTAGTCTTACATAGGAATTGCACATGTGTAATGGGACTGTAGTTTGGCAGCTCCTTGGGTGCCTATTTTTTGCTTCTTCACAGGAGGGTCTGATTTGTTTTATATCAAGATATTTTAGAAGTGCTGCAACTCCTGATCTGTCCAACGTCTTGGAAGAAGCATGTTGTGTCTAAGGCCTTTTCTTGGGGGTCTTGGGGCAGTCAGAGGTTCCCGGGCAATAGTTAGCGTGGGCATTGTCTTTTACCATTGGTGTCTTAGAGCTGTATGCAAGGAAATCCCTATTTTTGTATGGTCACAAGGACCTTTGCCTGTGCTGCTGGTTTTTCGAACTAAGAGTGCCCTGAGGTCTGCTAACCAGACCTCCATGCCAGTGCCCTGACCCCAAAAATGTAATGTTGCATTGGCTATACCCAATTTGCATAGGCGAACTTATCTGTAAGTCTCTAGTATATGGTACCCAGTGCCTGTAAGTTTGAGAGTCCCTTCACCCACCCCCAAGGGATTGCAGCACTCTTGTTCCACCCTAGTTGTGACAGGAGTAATACGAGTTTCCCAGTAGGCCATTGCAGACTGGAAGGGCATTTTCAAACTGCTAACCCGACTTCCCCATTTGAAAGCCATGGCAAAGGTAATTGTCGCCCTGAAAGATGTGTAAGTCACCCCTATGTTAGGCCTACTGAGCTCCAAGGCAGGGTGCAGCATATTTCATGGGCAGAACATTTATTTAACATGTTCTGACGCTAATAACATGAAACAGTCGTTTTTACTGTAGAACGATTTGGTCGCCTCGTTGGGGAGTGCACAGTTACATGCTGACTCCTTAGCTGTGCTAACTCCTTAACGGTGTGACCAAAGGTGTTACTCCAAGGTAAGAAACAACATGCTAACATTAAGCCCAACTTGGTTCTGATGGAGCAGCTTTCTGCCTACCTGGGGAAACATACTAACGGCTCCCTGTAAAGGAGACAATAGGGGACTGCATTGGAAAGAGTTGTTGCCTCCCTCCTGCAGGAAACCACACAGTTGTTGGCCCAAAAGGCTACAAGGCTGATGCCGCCTTTGAAGCACAATTGATGAACACTCAGGAAAGGGGCAGCCCTATTGTGTAGGCAGATTAGCTGGCACTCTGGAATTAGAGGGGAAGCCTGTAGTCAAGCTGTTTTTTCAGGGGCATATAGCCCGTTGGTAGCCACTCCTATGGGTTGGACTATGGAGCTCTGGATGCCGAGACAGGGGGTCTGCTATCTTGGTAGTATTGCATCCTAAGATAGCCAGATGACACACTTCCTAGGAAATGGTCATCAGGAGGGAGGGAACCTGGTAGACCATTGGCATGAGAGCATTGTTATGTTATGTTAAAAATATTTACAGAGCACACATACACCAAATGGTTTCTTGGTGCTAAATATAGGAATAGCTTGCTGCTCGTTAAGTCATTCGTACACCTGGGAAAACAACCAAGTTTTTAAGAGTCTCCTGAATAGAAGTAGAGGATAGGATGTTAAAGAGGAGAGAGGTCCAAAAATGAGGGTCCAAAACTTCAAATCTAGAAACACCTAGTCTCTTCGGTTTGTAGGTGGGGATAACCAGGAGGTGCCGTTGGGATGACATCAAGTTGCGGGTGGGACCATACCTCTGGATACGAGTAGAAACAAATTCCGGGCAAGTGTTGTGAAAAGATTTAAAGGCGAAATATCCAATTTTAAATGCACAGCGTTGTGTTACTGGTAGCCAGTGTAGCTTCCTCATTGAGAAGTGGCATGTTACCATCTCGGCTGATGATAAATCAGGCTAGCTGCCTAATTTTGCACTAACTGTAATCTTTTTAAGTACATTGGGTGGCCGAAATACAGTGAATTGTCAAAATCAATTTTAGAGATAACCAGTAAAATTAGTAGATTCTTCACTATGGAAGCCCTTATTCAGGTTGTTTTATCTCTGATCTCCCGAAGCTGGAAAATGCAGATAGAGAGTACCGTCCTACTATTGATTGTGACAACGAGACTATTGGCTGAGGAGGATGGTAGTGGAGATGTTCCCAACTCAGTAGGCCAAAAGTTTTCCAGGGATTTCGAGAGCCACCAACAAATATCAGTTCTGTTTTGTCAGTATTCAACTTTAGGTGATTACCGTTCATCGTGTTACTTATACGTAACATAGTTGTCTGTTAATTCAGGTTGGAGTTAGGGGTGTTGTCGATGGTGAAGATCAATTGCCAGTCATCTGCATAATTAAAGGTGCACACATTTCTTTATCCTAAAGACTGGATTAATGAGAGAAGGTGGAAATTGAACGGGTGCTGGGACAGAGAAGATCCCTGCAGCAAGTGTCATCTTGACATTGGGAATCGTGAATTGGGAGAGGCGAACAGAATGGGAATGACTAACTAAGAAAGACTTGAGCCATTTGAGGGCAGATGCCTGCATTCCTGCATCCCTGTTATGGTCCACCAGGATTTCATGGCTGATCGTGTCGCAAGCCGCTGATAGAGCAAGGAGCTCCAGAGCTTTGGTAGTGCCTGTTTGATAAAAGAGCAGAGAGAGTTCACAATATGGGCTTCCAGCACCTTGGCCAAGAAGGGGAGCAGCGAGATGGAGCTATAGTTCAACGGGACCAAAGGGTCTGCACCAGTTTTCCTAATAGGAGAAACTGTTACTGCTTCTTTGAAGGCTCTGGGAAAAGACTCCTGATTTAATGAGTTATTCAGAAGACAGAGGGCAATCAATCAGGCATTTGTTAAGCGTGATTACTCACCCGTATGGCTCCAGTCCATCAAGGGGGAGGGGGGTTCTGTGGAAGAGTCAGGTTTTGAGGTTTCTTGCGAAGATGGGGAGCGATGTTGTCTGTCTGAGGTGGAGCGGCAGGGCGTTCCAGGCTCGGGACGCGAGGAAGGAGAAGGAGCGGCCTCCCGATCTGGTCTTTCTGGTGCGGGGGACCGCAGCGTAGGAGAGCTGGGCAGATCGTAGGGTCCTCTGGGGTGTGTGGAATTTGAGTCGGCTGTTCAGGTATGCTGGTCCGGTGTTGTGGAGGGTCTTGTGGGTGAGCATTTTGAAGGTGACTCTAGCTTCGATGGGGAGCCAGTGGAGTGTGCGCAAGTGCTGGAAGCTGTGGCAGTGTCTTGGCAGGTCAAGGACCAGTCTTGCGGCGGCGTTCTGGATGTCATGTAGCTTGTGAGTGAGGTTTTTGTTTATGCCAGCGTAGAGTGCGTTGCCGTAGTCGAGTCTGCTGGTGACCAGGGCGTGAGTGGCGGTCTTTCTGTGTTTGAGGGGGATCCACTTGAAGGTCTTACGTAGGAGGCGGAGAGTGTGGAAGCAGGAGGACGAGACGGGGTAGATCTGGTGGTCCATTTTAAGCTCGGAGTCCAGGAAGATTCCCTTGTTGCGTGCATGGTCCGTGGGGGTGGGGGCGCCTCCGAGGACAATGGACCACCAGGTGTCGTTCCATGCGTCGGGGGTTTGGGCCTATAATGAGTACTTCTGTTTTGTTGGTGTTTAGTTGTAGGCAGCTGTTTTTCATCGATTTGGCAACAGCTTCCATGCCTTCTCGAAAATTGTGTTTGACGGAATTGGGTTTGTTGGATAGGGAGAGGATGAGTTTGGTGTCATCTGTGTATGACACAATGTTGAGTCCATAAGTTCTGACGATGGGGGCGAGCGGAGCCATGTAGACGTTGAAGAGTGTAGGGCTGAGGGAAGACCCCTGGGGGACTCGGTAGGTGTAGGGTCGGAGAGGAAAGGGGGGGGGGGAGTCTGACCCGCTGCGTTCTGCCAGAGAGCAAGGAGCAGATCCAGTTGAGGGCCTTGTCTTGGATCCCTGCGTAATGGAGTCTGCGTATTAGAGTGCGGTGAGAGACTGAGTTGAACGCCGCTGAGAGGTCGAGGAGGATGAGGGCTGCTTTTTCTCCTTTGTCCAGGAGGGTGCGGATGTCATGTGTTGCAGCGAGGAGGGCGGTTTCCATACTGTGGTTTTTTCTGAAGCTGGATTGGGAAGAGTCAAGGATGTTGTGCTCTTCAATGAATGTGGCGAGTTGGCTGTTGATGGCTTTCTCGATGACTTTTGCTGGGAACGGGAGCAGGGAGATGGGTCTGTAGTTTTTTAGGTCGGTTGGGTCCGCCGAGGGTTTCTTCAGGAGGGGGTTGCCCTTGGCGTGTTTCCAGTCGTCAGGGAACATGGCGGTTGCCAGGGAGCGGTTGATGGTGTGGCAGAGCATGGGTGAGATAGTGTCGGGGGCTCTGTTGAAAATGTGTTGGAGGCAGGGGTCCATGGGGGCCCCGAAGTGGATTGATTTCATCGTCTTCAGTGTGTCTTCAATGGTGAGGGCTGTCCAGTTGTCGATCGCTGGCTTCAGGGTGTCGGGGTGGTTGGTGAGGGTTCAGTGTGTTGGTTGTCTTCGTCTAGGTTGTCGTAGATGCTCTTGATTTTGTGGTGGAAAAAGGTGCTGAGTTTGTCGCAGAGGTCTTGTGAGGGAGGGATGTCGGTGGACTCGCTGGTGGGTTGGGGGAACTCCTTGATGAGGTTGTGAGGGAGGGATGTCGGTGGACTCGCTGGTGGGTTGGGGGAACTCCTTGATGATGTTGAAGAGTTCTTTGCTGTTGTGTGCGTGAGTGGAGATTCTGTCTTCAATTGCTTTTTTCCTCGTTTTGGTGAGCGTTGGTTGCAGCTCTGAAGTTGTTGTAGGCTTCTGTGGATTTGGTGTTCCTTCAGGCGGCGGCAAGTGCATCTGGACTCTCGAAGTTCGGTGGTAAATCATCTGGCTTTCTTGTTGTTTTTCTTGAGGGGTGCTATGGTGTTGGCGCTGTCAGAGATCCATCTGTGCAGGGTTCGGGCTGCGGTGTTGAGGTCATCGTTTTTCGCGATGGTTGGGGTGGAGTTGCGGAGTGATGAGGTTAGCTGGTCGTGGGTGATTCTGGTCCAGTTTGTTTGTGAGAGCAGGTTTCTTTGGATGGTGGGTGTTCTGAGGGTGAAGTGGACGCATCGATGGTCAGTCCATGGGAGTTCGGTGGTGTTGCTGAGGGTGATTGAGTTACCTGTTGTGAAGAGGGGGTTGAGGGTGTGTCATGCTGAGTGCTTGGGTTCAGTCACGATCTGGCGGAGTCCAATGCTGTGGAGGTTGTCCGGGAGGGATGTGGTGCTGGGGTCTAGTTGGTTGTCGAGGTGGACGTTGAGGTCTCCCATTAGGGTGTAGTTAGTGGACGCAATGGCATGCGGGGAGATGTCTGTGATGGAGTTGGCGAAAAGTCCACCGGGTCCAGGGGGTCAGTAGATGAGGGTTCCACGGAGGGTGGTGTATCCTAAAGTGAAGGTGTTCCATCAAGTCTGTGGGCTTGTCCGGGAGTGTGCTCAGGCGGAGGTTGGATTTGTGGACGATGGCGATTCCTGGATTGTTATATTGTTTAAGTTGAGCTTGGTAAGTGTCTTTTTATCTGGAGAGTAATTCCATCTCCAGATGCATTCAGTGCTGCTCAGGGCTAGTTTTTGGAGTTTTAGGTCTTCTGAAAACCATCTCTGGGCATCATGTTGCCTGCCTGTTTTGATTTTCCTAAGGGTGGCATGGATATTACTAGCTGCTGTTCGTCGTGATTTAATATTTTCTTCACTTTGGTTATCCAAGATCTGATTAGTGGGAGCCGTGATTACCAGTGAGTTACAAAAGGCATTAGTGTTGATGTGATTCCAGTTCCTTGCCATTAGACCCTCCTTGGCTGGGGGTTTGGATATAATCAAGTTATTCAGAGAAATCTTGATTAGGAAATGATCAGACCGGGTGCTTTGGGACACCGTTGGTGTGGACACCATGAGATTAGAGGTCCACATTTTGTCAAGGATATGTCCTTTTATATGGGTTGGGAGATGTCACATGTTGGACACAGCTCAGCCCGTTGAGTAGGCGGATCAGTTTTAATTAGCATGGACCACCCATCATGTCGTTGGCCCAGTAACTGAAATCCCCATTTAACAATATTTTAGCATGGTTAATTACTAGGTGGGATATTTGTTCCCCCAATAATTGGGGGAAGAGAGGCATATTATGGGGGGGTGACCTATCTAACAATATGCAAATTAGAGAGGTAAGTGGGGAGTCAAGTTTGATAACTAAGCTTTCCACGGAGGTGATATCCAACGTGGCGAGAGTGGTGAACTCCAGCTCTTGATTTTCTCTACATAAAAAAGGAAAGCCGTGGCACCCAGAACTCAGATCTTGACTGTACTAGAAGAGGGACTGAAGAAGAACTGCCATGCTTCGGATTTCTTTGATTTTTTTGTTGATTTCTTCTTTAATTGTTTTGGTGCTGTTTAAATGCTTTACACTTGTTCCTTTGAGTAAACCTTGCTGCTCTGAGCCACAGCAGCCCAGGTTGAGCTGAAGGTTTGACAAACGAAACCTCTTGGTCCTAAAGGGGTTGGTAAGTGTATTACACAGTGATACCATATAATACCCCCCCCCTTTCCTCTCCCTTCAATACTGTTGGGCTTGTGTTGAAATTCCTGGTCAGTACTTTATAAAGAGGAAATGATTATTTTTAACAGGTAAATAGAAGAACACACTAAAAATCTGAAAAACAAACTGAAGGTTCTAGCACCTTCTGGGTCCAAGTAAGCATCTCAAAACTGGTACCTTCATGCTTCATGCTAAAAGTCCTGTCAGCATTGATTTGAGCCCTATGACCAGTGTTAACCAATGCAGGAGACTTTGGGCTGACATAGGACTGTTCAAAAGAGTTTAGCAGAGATGTCTGCAAAAATTTGAAATTTTTAATATAATATGTCTGTGATTTGAAAGTTATCCCTTTCCCAATCCGATGGAGACTGCATCACGACACACCTAGGGGGGTAGGGGGGAGGGAGTGTTGATGGGAGGAGAAGGGGAGAGGGGGGAGGGGGTGCGGTGGGAGAGACTATAGTTAGACCAGTTAATGGGTGTAGGAGGGGAGGGGGAGGACTTCCGGGGGGTTTTAGTTTAAGCCATTGTCATTGATTGCACTGCTATATCTACTGGCCCAGAACACGAGAGACATGTATATGCAAATTTCACTGATGCCCATGGGCAGGCAATAAGTACTGGTCTGGGGGGAAGGCTGATGCCCATTTTATGCTACAATACATGTGACCTGTAATACTGTGCTTTCACTGCAATAAAAATTGTGTTACAAAAAAAAATATATATGTCTGTGATTTGAAGGTAGTGATTGGAATTTGAGGAATGTAAAAAAACTTCTCCCTGAGATAGGTTGAACTTTGTTGTTCTTGGTGAAGCCTGATGGTGATCCACTGGCACCCAGTTGTGGAGGGCAACCTAGCTAACTGGGGCAATATTATGGAAGTGCCCTGGAAGTGGAACTGGTATTTGCTCCCTTTTTACTCGCCCAAAGGGCACTTTGGTATTACAGAAGAGGGCTGCAGACGCTTGTGATATTATCACATAATGCGCCAGCGATTTCTTTAGAGGGCGTTCCCTTATTTGCATGGGAGCATGGCCCCATGCAAATGAGGGATTCCCTGGGCCTCCGTGTCCATGCTGCATTACAGACGCAAGCAAAGAGGCAAAGAAGCTGTTAAAAGGCCCTCTGACAGTGCGTCCCCTGATGGAAGCTCTCTGGAAACAGTCCCATTGAACCCCCAGACATCCCTTATCAGGAGGGTGCAGTCACTTACTGCACCTGCCTGCTAGGGGATCTCTAGTCCCCCTTTAAAGTGCAAGTGGGTTACCGCCTGCACTGTGAAACACGGAGCGGCTTCGAAGCAGCTGCTCTGTTTTTGTCATGAATGCGCAGCATGTTTTTGCGGCTGCCCTCGGGGGCAGCGCATTCCATGTAATAGGGCGCACTTTCCCCGTTTGCACACGGTGCACCTGTTTTAACTTCTTTTATGTAGGCAATACTCTCCTTCCCACCATTTATATCCATGAGTCTGATTTCACAGGGCCAGTTAGGCTTCTTTATTTAAAGAAAATATCATGCATTGAATATTGCTGTTGGATAAAGATTTCTTGCTGTTTACTTTTACCTTGTTTCGTTTTAGGGTTTGGATGTTTTGGAAATTATGAGAAATATCCATGTGTTTGTGTCCCGCTACTTCTACAATCTCAATAATCAGGTAAAGGGAAACTCTAGTAATTCTGATGATGATTTTTAAGATTTTATTTTGTACAGCAAATAATGGTACTTACTAATCCTTCACTGCATGTTTTAATAGATCTTCATTGAGAGAACCAGCAACAACAAGCATTTGAACACAATAAATATTCGACACATTGCCAACTCTATCAGGACCCATGGTACTGGAATCATGAGCACAACGGTATGACATCTGTGTCTCTGTAAACAGAAAACAGAAAAAAATGTACATTTAATTCATGTCAAGCTGCAGACTATCAAACTTTCATGTTCTGATTATTTTACTACAAACAATATACATTCTTCACTCTTCTGGGATTTGCATTTGTCTGAGGACTATGCTTTTAAACACACCCACAAGTAGCCGTCGTTGGAGGCAAAATATTGTGAGTTTAAATTTGGGCATTGTGTAGATTTTCGTATATGACTAGGGTAAATGGGGCAAGTGAATGTTTATTCATTCACTGTACATTGAACAGCTCCGTTTTTCTCAGCCAATAATAATTTATGTAAGTGTTCTGTTCTTTAAATGTAACCACTATATAGTGGATTTAGTAGTTAGTTTTAGTTGATGTAATGACATTCACGGTCTATTGCTGCTGTTGTGTTTACTTATATTAAGCCTTCTATTCACTCATTGTAGCCCAATGTAGAAAAATGTGGAAAATTAAAAAATTAAATATGAGAGGCAGTCACAGTAATGTTGAATGTTGTTATGAGAAGGTAGTGACTTGTATTTTCTTATGTACAGCCATTCAAAGTGCTGTGGCATTAAAATGAGGTTATTTAGTGTCCCCCATTATCTGGCATTGCTGAGGCAGCTATAGTGGACATTTTAGATGAGGCTAGCTTGTTCCGTCAACACAGGAAAAGAAGGTTGGGAATAATGATGTTGTAAAAATACTACAGACACCGTTCAGTCAAGCCTTGTGATGAAGTGAGAATAAACAAAAGCTGCGGACTCCGAAGGATCTGCCTCCTTCTTTTATTTTGTTTAATATTTACTTGTCACAGTGCAAGCATATACTCTTACCTTAGGTGTCTGAACGAGATACAAGGTTCAAGTTGTGTTGGTAGATGCACCATTTGCCTGTACGCCTGGTGCATATGCATGACAACTGTAAGTTGACTCACTAACGTGTTGAGAGATTTCAGGCTAGTGAATATGATCAACATGTAGGCTGGTGATCTGTCTTTGTAATTATTTGTTTTTGCTCTTGTAAAAGCCTGCACATTTCATATTGCAGTAGTCCAAGGTCATTGTGATCAATCTCCTGCTTAAGTGGAGGAAGAGAGGAGTTTCCAGTGTGCAATCAGTTGCTGGGTTGACCTTTACTACTTTTTTTTACTCAGACAGAAACAATCTCTGGGTTAGAGTAATTCCACTTCCAGTTGTTGTGGTTCCCTTTGAGAGGGTAGGGATATACATTGATGGTCCTTTAAACCCTCCTACAGCATCTGGACACTGTTACATCTTAGTGGCGGTGGACCATGCCACTAGGTATCCAGAAGCTATTCCACTTAGGACCACTACAGCTACTGTGGTGGCCAGGACCCTTCTGGGAGTGTTTTCCAGAGTGGCGTTTCCTCAGTAGGTCTTGTCATTCAGAGGTACAATCTTCATGTCTAGCTACTTAACAGCCATGTGGAAAGAGTGTGGTGTAAACTACACGTTTACCACACCCTACCATCCACAGTGCAGTGGGCTTGTTGAAAGGTAAAAGGTATGATCATGGGACTCCCTGAAAAGCTGCGATGAAAATGGGATGTCCCACTACCTTGCCTCGCATACAGAGAGGATTCTCAGAAGAGGGTGGGCTAAAGCACATTTGTACTTATGTTTGGACATCCAGTTAGGGGTCCATTGTGTCTGGTTGAGGAGGGTTGAGAGCAGCCTCTCAAACCTCCTAAACAGGATAGTGTGGACTATGTCCTTGGACTGCGTTATTGCATGGCTGAGTACATGAAGAAGGCCAGCAAAAACCTTGAGGCCAGCCAGGAGCTTCAGAAAGCTTGGCATGACCAAAAGGCTGTGCTGACTGTTTACCAGTCAGGACCGAAAGTGTGGGTGTTGGAGCCTTTGGCGCCCAGCAGCTCTCCAAGGCAAGTGGAGGGGTCCCACACTATCCTTGAAAAAAAAAATGAGGTCACTTACTTGTTTGACCTAGGCACTCAAGAATTCCTCACAGAGTGCTTCATGTGAACCGCCTAAAGCCTTTTATTGACAGGGCTGACATGAGCTTGCTCATGGCTACTGATGAGGGACAGGAGGAAGAGGGTGATCCTCTTCCTATCTCCTCTCTCAGGACCCTGTTGATAGATCACTTGATGGAGTAGCCTTGATAGCCAATTCCTCAGTGAGCTCCCAAACTTGTTCTCTCTGACTCCCAGTCAAAACACCTGGTGTACCCATGAAGTACATGAGTCTGTCTGCCAAGAGTAAAATCTACAGACAACCTCACCATGCCCTTGATTGCATCAGGACTGAGGTCCAAAAGATGCTGAGGTTGGGGGTCATTGAACCTTCCGGTAGCCCTTCGGCTAGTCGTGTAGTTCTTGTGCCTGACCTGTGCCAAACCCAAGATGGTAAGAGAGAAATTAGGTTTTGTGTAGACTATAGAGGTCTCAACGCAGTCACTAGGACTGATGCCCATCCAATTTCCAGGGCAGATGAGCTGATTGATACTCTGTCCTCAGCCAAGTATCTCAGTACATTTTACCTGACTTCTGGTTACTGGCAAATCAGACTCTCTGAGGATGCCAAGCCTTGAACAGCATTTTCAACTCCTAGTGGGCAGTACCAATTTATTGTAATGCCTTTTGGTTTGAAGAATGCACCTGTCACATTTCAGAGGTTGGTGAACAAAGTTCTCACAGATCTGGAAGGCTATAGTGCAGCATATCTAGATGATATTGTTGTCTCTAGCTCCACCTAAGAGGATCACCTGGTCCACCTCAGGAATGTTCTGTAGTATCTGCAAAAGACAGGCCTCACTATCCATGCCACAAAATGCAAGATATGGGAGAGTAAGTTTGTGTACTTGGGCCACCTTGTAGGTGTTGGGCAGGTTCAGCCATTGAAGAGCAACATCCAGACCATAATGGACTGGGTTGTCCCACCACCCAGACTCGGGTCAGAGCTTTCTTGGGCCTGACTGGGTACTGCAGGAGGTTTACTAAGCGATATGGGTCCATAGTGACGCCCCTTAATTATCTCACCTCGAAAAGAATTCCTAAGAAAGCTCAGTTGACAGTTAGCTGTCAGAAGGCATGTGATGACCTGAAGCAGGCCATGTGCACTGCTGCCATTCTGCAAAGTCCTGATTACTCCACAACCTTCATTGTCGAGACAGATGCTTCAAAGATAGAGGTAGGTGCAGTTCTATTGCAACTTAATGCAGATGTCCAGGACCAACCAGTAGCTTTTATAAGCAGAAGGTTGACCCCCAGGGGGAAGCGTTGGTCAGCTATTGAGAGGGAGGCCTTTGCTATGGTCTGTGCCTTGAAAAAGTTAAGGCCATACCTGTTTTGTACTCACTTTATTGTTCAGACAGACCATAAGCCTCTCTTATGGCTAAAACAAATGAAGGGTGAGAATCCCAAACTTTTGAGGTGGTCCATTTCCCTACAGGGTATCTACTTTTCAGTGGAACATAGACCTGGGAGTAACCATGCCAACGCAGATGAACTCT
Organism: Lissotriton helveticus; assembly: GCF_964261635.1. NCBI lineage: Eukaryota > Metazoa > Chordata > Amphibia > Caudata > Salamandridae > Lissotriton > Lissotriton helveticus. Next base: position 831,077,084 of record NC_136057.1, on the reverse strand, counting down.
CCAGATATTTCCACTTAGAAAATGAAGACTCAACTGGGCAAGGTTAGTCTAATCTCCTTTCGTTTGATGTGGCGGGAGGGAGTTGTGTACTAAAGTAGAATCTGCTTTCATGGTTACCCCTACTTTTTGCTGGTGTATGTTTTTTGACTAGTCTGACTGAGATCCTGCTATTCAGGACCCCAGTCCGTCTACTACCTCCCACAATTTGCCATGGTAAGTACTTCTGTACCTACACAATTGTCTACTGGTATACAGTCCCTAGCGTATGGTACTGAGGTACCCAGGGCAGAGGTACAACAGGGGTCTCCCACGGGCTGCAGCATGAATTATGCCACCCATGAAAGACCACTCAGACTGTGACTACAGGCTCCCATTGCAGCCTGTGTAAGCTGGTGCTAGCACAACTTACGACAGATATACGTTTTCTTATAAATTAGGTCACTACACTTAAAACCTATCGCATCGCCCTGCGCCATGGCCCCAAGGGCGTCGCTCGCCAGCTGGTAGGTCCTGCAGCTTGTCTCCGAGGCCTTGTCCTCGTTTGGAGGAGGGCGCAGGTTCCCCTTGGGGCGTGCGCCCCCGCCAGTCACCACCCTACCCGCTGTTTCCCGGCGTTGGGGTGACTAGGGCCTACGCTGCAGACTTCTTTGGCCTCTCCTCCTCCTCCTCCTCCTGAGATGCCTGCACATCCCTTGACTCGTGCGGGGCCTTCAGCGTCGTCGCCAGTGGCTTCATCCCCGGTGCTGATGGGTTCGGTTTCAAGTTGTAGGAGAGTGGTGTTGTCTGGGCGCGGTCCTGTGGGGCTCCACTCTTTGACCCACGGCATCCCTGCCTTGCCGCAAATCCCTTTGGGGCTCCCTGTGGCATCGCAGGAGATCGCCGGGACTCAGGGCTTGTCCCCGAGTTCCCCTCAGCCCAAGGGCCGAGCCGTTGCTGTTTCGGCGCCGAAGGCTTTCCTCCCCAGCCCTGGCGGTGCCACGGGTGGAGGCCGGGGCCTGGGGTGCTTTCCCGAGTCCCTCTCTGTCCTCTATGCAGGCGGCTGCCCCGTGCGAGGTCGCGCCGGTACCAACCCCACCCCATTCTCCTAGGGAACACGTGGTGGTGGAGGAGGTCAACTTGGCAGCGCCAATGTCCCCTCCGGCGCCGATCGACATTGAGCCGGCGCCTGTGGCGGACTCCACGGCACCGTGCCGGCGTCGGATCCTGGATTTGTCTCCAGAGGTTCCTTCCTCTCCGGAAGGTTGTCATCGCCTGGTCTCTTCCTCTCGGTTCCCCACTCGTCCGTGGATCACCCACCATTCAGGGGCTGGCCGCTTCCCCCTCTAGCTGGACATGGGGACAGTCGGCTCCGTTTGCAGCCGTCGACCACGGAGGAGTTGCTTTCTCCCCCGCGGCGCCCTATGGAGGCCAGTGTTGCCTTTGTTCGGGCTATTTCCACGGCTGCTGGCATTTTGCGAATAGGGGGCCCGTCACCCCTTTCCCTACGGATAACCTCTTGGAAGTTCTCCACCAGGGCTCTGGTGAATGGGAGCTGTTCCTTTCTTTCGAAGCGTCGCTCTATAACTTTCTTTTGGGGGATTGGGGGCATCCTGGCACAGGTGATCCGGTGCCTCAGCCGCTCCTGCATCGCCACTGTCCTGCTCCGCATGACCCAGTCTGCCTTTCCTTCCATCCTTCTACTCAGGGCTCTCTTCTGCGGACTGCTTTTCCATCCTTACCTGTGGTGTTTTTTCCTCTGTCTCGGGAGTCCCCGTGGTTGGATTCATGGGGGTGTAACATCTTTGCTTCATCCAATGCTGCTTTGCGGCCCTCAACACTCTTTGTGTGTTGTCCAGGGTTACCTCTAGCCTGTGGGATTCTGTGGAGTCCCTTCTTTCTCATGTATCCCATAAGGGTGCCCGTACAGATCTACTTATTATAGGAATAACAGGAGAAAACCCATAAACCTCGTTGGGATGGGTGTATCGTGTAGGCAAAAACAATTCCCAACAGGTATTATGTAGAGACAATTTCAAATATGTATGCCAAAAGCATTACGGAAGAAACAGAAACAAGGAGTCAATTGATTTCGAAAAAGGTAGTATTATTCACCAAGGAAACAGAAAGGGAAAATTCTTTCATATGCAATTACAGTTTAAACAGCACTGTAAAGACCAGATCTTGTGACAACCCAGTGACACTTGGTGCAAAGTGCTATGTACAATTGGTGAGGTGAATGTGCAAGTGCTTTAAAAACAGCATTGGCGAACATTAAACAAAATATGTACATCAGTTAAAAGCTCCAAAGACAAGTTACAATCACTTGGAAAAACAATTATTTCTACAGGAGCATTTAAGCGTGATATGCGTCATATGATTCAGGCTGTATAGTCGACGGCGTTTCGATCCCCTTTAGTCGGGATCGTCATCAGGACAGAGTTGTCGATAGATACAGTGCTGTTGACAAAGAAGGGCAATTTTGAGCGGGGGAATTGGTTAGGGTCAAGGTGGGTGGTGAAATGGTGAACGGGTAACGATTGGGACTTAACCATTAAAGGTATAAAGTGTAAAGGGTGTGGCTGGGGTGGTGGCCGGAAGGGGAAGAGAGTGAGAATTGGGGGTGGCTAGTGTGGAGAAAATGATGACTAGAGTAAAAATTTAAAAACCGCCGGTCAGTGGAAAGTGACAAAAATACTAAGTCAATAGACACTCACAGTGCAGCCAAGCAGGGATGCGTGGCTAGCGGGACTCCGAGACAACAATGAATGGTCGGGTGCTGAAGGGGAACAGGGAATCAAGTTAAGTAAGATCGCTCTCATTTGATGAAAAATACCGAATGTTTTCTATGCCCTCCCTCGGACTAACTGTGAATGTATAAACCTTTTCCTCAGGGCCTTAACCACCTCCGCCGCCTCTAGCCCTTTATAAACGTCGGTATATCACTTTTTCACCGCGTTTTGTAATCCACCCCTGCCCTGACGTGTATCTGAATTAGCTAGTTCCTGTTTATCCGTGTTGCCTGGGTAACTCTTTCCCACGCCTCCCGTTCCCTCTCCAGCCATCACTGCACCCCGCCCCCGCCTCTCCATTTGTCAATGGCATCGTGACACTCCTTAGACACTCCCCAGACCCCGCCCACCTCCAGCGCTCGGACCCCGCCCCTATCTCGTGGCTTCCTGGTCATTACCCAGGGCACCGAGACGCCACGGTCAGCTCCCGCATTTACTGCCGGTAGTCGCCACGCCAGATGAGCCCCTGATTGCCTTCTGACGCCCTGATTAACTCAGGTAAGAGCATTGCCAAAACGCCGAGTGTGCTCGCTTTGACGACGCTCATCATCAAACAATAACTAGTCTTTTTTGTTCGATCACGGCACCATGCTATGCTGACCCTCATTCTTCCTCTGCCCCCTCAGACGCTGTAAACCCCGCGTGCCGTCCCACCTCAAGCCGCGATCAGGTAACTCTTCGCTTTGTGGATAGTTTTCTTTCACTAGACGAACTTGCTCTCTTACTTAACTTGATTCCCTGTTCCCCTTCAGCACCCGACCATTCATTGTTGTCTCGGAGTCCCGCTAGCCACGCATCCCTGCTTGGCTGCACTGTGAGTGTCTATTGACTTAGTATTTTTGTCACTTTCCACTGACCGGCGTTTTTTTAATTTTTACTCTAGTCATCATTTTCTCCACACTAGCCACCCCCAATTCTCACTCTCTTCCCCTTCCGGCCACCACCCCAGCCACACCCTTTACACTTTATACCTTTAATGGTTAAGTCCCAATCGTTACCCGTTCACCATTTCACCACCCACCTTGACCCTAACCAATTCCCCCGCTCAAAATTGCCCTTCTTTGTCAACAGCACTGTATCTATCGACAACTCTGTCCTGATGACGATCCCGACTAAAGGGGATCGAAACGCCGTCGACTATTCAGCCTGAATCATATGACGCATAGCACGCTTAAATGCTCCTGTAGAAATAATTGTTTTTCCAAGTGATTGTAACTTGTCTTTGGAGCTTTTAACTGATGTACATATTTTGTTTAATGCGTCGCCAATGCTGTTTTTAAAGCACTTGCACATTCACCTCACCAATTGTACATAGCACTTTGCACCAAGTGTCACTGGGTTGTCACAAGATCTGGTCTTTACAGTGCTGTTTAAACTGTAATTGCATATGAAAGAATTTTCCCTTTCTGTTTCCTTGGTGAATAATACTACCTTTTTCGAAATCAATTGACTCCTTGTTTCTGTTTCTTCCGTAATGCTTTTGGCATACATACGTACAGATCTACAACACCATGTGTTGGATGGTCGAGAGCTCGCCGCGTTTATTCTCCGTGCGGCCTTGGATGTTGCTGATGCTCTCGGCCTGGCTATGGCCCGTTCTGAGACTCTCCGTCGCCATGCTTGGCTGCATGATGCTCCCTGATATTCTCTGGAAAAACGGCGTCTGGTTGACCTGCCTTTTGATGGGGTCCTTTTGTTTAACACTCATGCGGACTCTGCCATTCAGCGTCTCCTTGCGAGGCTCCACCCTCCTCCCCCCCTGTAGGCTGGCTTGTTGATCCTCGGGGCTTGATGGGAGACGTTATCCCACCTGCTTCCTGGAATCTGGTGTTTTGAGTGGCTGTTTGTATGTTCTGTTTGGCTTGACGTGCCTTCGGGATCCCTTGGTGGGCCCCTCTCTTCTGTTGGCTGCTGGTTCAGCCCTTTTGGCAAGTGTGTATTTTTTGGCTGATAGCTAAGCCGTCTGTGGTTCCTACCGCAGGTCTTATGTTCTTGTTCTCTGATGCGGGATGTTTTCCCTAAGAGTGGTTCCCATGTTTTCTTTGGGACGTGTCATACCCTAGGTGGGGTACTTGTTGCTATTGTATAGCTCTATCCTATGCTGGGAGGGTGCAGACTCCATTTGCGAGTTCCTCGCCTTTGCTGGCGTCGCTGTATACCGCTGGTGAGGTTTCTTTGACCTTGTCTGGGCGTAGCTTGCGTTGCTCCAGGTTCTGTCATTCTCCGTATCTGCTGCGTCGCTGGACCAGCTTTGGCATGCCCTCTGCGGCGTGTGCTGTGGTATTTCAGCCCTTTTTTGTCCAGCGTTTCGGCCTGGTCCTCTGTCTGGTGTTCCAGGGGGGATGGGATTCCTGGTATTTTCCTATGTTCTGGCTGACGGCTTGTCCATCCTATGTATTTCTCCTCTTCTCTTCTGGATGGTCCCACTTCTTTTCGTGGGTTGGTTTATGTCCGGAACGGTCTCCTTTTAGGGGTTTTCTGGATTTCCCTGGCCTTTGCCTTCGTCTTGCGCTCGGCTTGATGTGGGCGCTCGGTTTCATGGTACTTGCCAGCTGCCGGTTGCGCCTGCTTGCTCTTTCTGGTCCACGGCCAGGGACCTTGGTGTGGACCCTTGTGCTCCTGCCTCTTGTTGTGCTGGAGCCTTGTGAGGCTACATCTTTCTTCTCCTGCCTGCCTTTCTTCACTGTGGAGCCATTCTGCTTTGTCTGCTGGCTCGAGGCTGTGGCCGGTTCAGTTGTCCCCTTCACTGTGTGTGTGTTTTCCTGTGGGGGGCTTTGCCTCAATTTCTATCTCTTCTTCTAGGAGCCTTGGGGTGATTCTTTCTTCCTTGGTACTCCTCTGCCATTGTCTGTCCCTCCGAGGCTTTCTGGTGGATGTCCCTGGTACAATGGCTGGGCTTGGGGTGTCCTGGCCTCCCTTCGCCTTGTCCTTGCTTCCTTCTGCTTAGTGGGGGCTGGGCCGCCCTTCTTGTCCCCATTACACATCCCGTGTTGGGGCCCTTTGTTTCTCCCTACTGGGAGGATCTCTCGCAGGCCCTCCTCCTCCTTCTGGGTATGGTTAAGGTATCTATTCTACCGTAAGAAATCTGCGGCTAGTAGTCCCCATCAGATGTACGAGTTACTTACCTTCTGTAACGATGTATCTGGTAGAGAAGATTCTAGCCGCAAATTCCTTCACGACTTGCCCTTCCTCCCCGGTCTGTGAGGACCTTCATCTTGGTCTTTTGCACTCGCCTACCCCTGGGTGGTTTTGCCTTCTGCGAGTGCCCTCTTTCACTTTCTGCCTGATGGGATGCTGTGTTCTGTTTATTTGATCCACTCCTTCCTTTCTGGTGATTGGTTGGTGGGTTCCTCGGTACTTCTGCGTCACTGCACCCTGGTCTTCCACTTTGGGGCCTACTCAGGCTCTTCCCCTTTCATTTCTTGAAATTTCTACTCCTCTGTAGTCCTCTGAGTTGGGGTCTCTTGGCTGTGCCTCGGCCCTTAGCTCTTAAAGGGGATGCGCCTCCCCTTGCTGAGGTTGTCTGGGGATAATTGTCGTTACTCTTCTGTTCTGGCCTTGTTGTCCTGCACTGTTTATGGACTGTGATTGCACATACTTTTCTACCCTCACGGAGGATGTCGTATTTGCTTGCAGGGTTGCTTCGCAGTAGCTGTGCTCTGCTCTTCCCTTCTATGACTATTAGTTGCCACAGTGCCTGGCACTCTCCTGAATGGTGCTGTTCCTCACCATTTGCTTTTTCCTTTCTGTTTATCTGTATTTTTCGCACACTGTTCCTATATTCTCACAGTTTTTGTTTGTGATGGCTCTGCGTTGTTTGCTCGGAAAAATTCTCTGAAGAAAACTGCCGTCGGCGGGCTGGGGTGGGGCTTTTGTGTCCTTGGCGAAGTCACGTGGTACCGCCCCAGGCGCGCAGAGATGCTGGGACAAAGAAAACGTTTCGATCCAGTCTAACGCCTGGGGATAATTCTACGTTAAGGAATCTGCGGCTAGAATCGTCTCTACCAGATACATCGTTACGGAAGGTAAGTAACTCGTACTACAACGCTATTCTCCCCATGACAATTAATGTGAGTGTCTTCCATTTTCTAAGGCCATCTTTAACCTTGCGAGTAAGAGGGGTAATGTGAAGGGACCACATCAGTGCTGGACATTAGGGCCACATGGATACCGAAATAGTGAAAATGAGGTGGCGAATTCGGATTGTCGTTTGCCAGTCTACACAGTCTCGTGAGGGAGCTAACCGGACCAGCACCGGTTTGGTGGGATTGAGAGACGATCCCGAGGCATCCGCAAAAAGTCGCAGGATCTGTAGGCATTGGGCAACTGGCAGTTGTCTGCTAGGTATAAAAGAACATTGTCCACTTAAAGAGCAATGCCGTACTCATGTCCCCGAGCCCACTCCTATCTGTGTATCTGTGTGACGCAATGTATAAGTCTTGCAAGGAAGGGGGTTCAATAGCTAACGCAAAAAGGAGGGCGGTAGTAGGAGAAAACCTTGACAGTTTCCTCGTGTCATGGGGAACTCATCGGAGGCCACCCTGTTGATTTGTACTCTGGCAGTAGGATTGGAATAGAGAACTCTAATCAGGCCTCGGAATCAGAGTCCGAATCCCGTCTTCTCCAGCACACTGGTCAGATACCCCCAGTCCACGGTATTGAACGCAAAATCTATCAATTGCAACACTAATTGAGGTGACAAGATGTGGCGATGTGCAAGCAACTACAGGGAGGCGTCTCAAGCAATGTCTCATGCTCCTAGTGGGCATAAAACCACATTGGTCTCGGTAGAATAAGGACCGGGGACCCTTCGCAAACGTGAGGTGAGAATGTTTGCAAAAATGGAGACCTCTCCATTGATGAGGGATATGGGGTAATAGTCGGCGCATGACATTGATGGACGAAGCGTCTTGGGTATGATCACGATCATGAGCTGATTCACGTCTCTGGGGAAGGGACCAACTTCCACAGCTTCTCTATACGGGTTTAATAGATGGGGGTGATAATTTCTCTATAATTGCCGTGAAATCGGCAGGATATCCGGCAGGGCCGGATGTTTTACCAGATGCATCGCCAAGATGGCCTCACCGATCTTCTCCACTGTGATGGGTTCCCCTAGCTCCCGGTGCTCAGCATCAAAAAGGCGGTACAGGGGCACCTCATCAAGGAGAGGTTCAGCTACTTCAGCCACTGAAATTGGTGGAGCCGCTTAAAACGACAAGTAGTAATCTGCAAAAACCTGGACAATGGCAGGAGAAGTACAATAGGCGAGACCATCTCCATCTATTATCTCTGGGATAACCCTACTGACCAGGGGCCGCGATGCCAACCAATACAGTAGCTTCCCATTTGTACCCCCCCATACGTAAACCCATGTCATGGGTGCACGCCAAATTTGTTTTGCTGCTTCTAAGGAGAGGAGTTTAATCTCCTCATGAATCAATGCCAACTGCTTGATGGTGTCGATGGGTGTTGCAATGGAAAGCTGTGTTTCTAGTTGGAGGGCCAGGGTTTCCAGCAGCGAGGCTGGTGCCTTACTCTTTCTGCTTGCCTAAGTATACTCTTAGTTTGCCCCAGACAGTGGCCTTGCATGCCACCCAAAGAATACCTGGTGATTGCACTGACCCAACGTGGAGCTGGAAGTAGCCTCTGACTTCTTGCCTTACTGCACCGGATTCACCAATATTAATTGGTATCGGGCATGATCGGAAATCCCATGTGGGAGAATCTGGATGTGAGACACTGAGAGAGCTTCAGGGGTGTGCCTGCCAATGCGTGCATGCATGTGATGTGCAACAGAAGTGTGTGTGTGTATTGTCACTGTCTGGGGTTCCAGATCCTCCATATGTCACAAAGACCCAGAGTGTTTACCCATTTTTGAAGAGACCTGGCTCTTTTACGACGGATGTCCGAAGTGGGGCCGGTGGAATCCACTGAAGGATCATGGACCTTGTCAAAGTCGGCTCCTGTAAGTGCAAGGTCGAGTGGTAGTTGTGCCACAACTTTGAGAAGTGTGGTCAGGAAGGAGTCCAATGCTACGGGAGCGTAAATGCATAAGAGGTTCAGTGGGCAGCCCTCTACCATGCCTGTTAGGACAATTGTGAGAAAGTGCCATCTTTCTTGCCTTGGTATGCCCCTACTTTTTTCTGAACTGCTGATGTGCTTTGACTGAGTGTGCCCTGGGTTCCTGCCAACTAGGTACCCAGGGCCTGTGGTCCTTCCCTAAAACTGTGTTGACACTAAAACCCAATTGGCATCTCTGGCCACCTATCAGCCCCTAGTAAATGGTACCCTAGGCACCCAGGGCATGGTGACCAGAGAAGAACCCTGAGGACTGCAGCACTTATTGTGCCACTCTCAGGGGCCCTGTACCCTAACACACACACACTGCCTTTGCCCCAGCCCTACCGACCTGTCGACCCTCGAACCTGCTCCAGTTAAACCCCGGCATCTCCAGTGGTCAGCAACCTCAAAAACTCTGGAGGACCTGACTGCCTTGTGACTCAGTGATACTGCTCAAAGCAAGTAACAAGCCCTGGCATCAGCCCAAAACTGCGAACCCTGCACCCGCCAAGCCTGGCCTGTGCCGGAGTGAATCAAGACCCCGAGGACTTCCCCCCCCGGCGATTTTGACCTGGAGTCCAGTGCCCAAGGACCCTCCTCGACGACCCCGACGACGTCTGCAGCCTCAGGACAAAGGACCCCTCTGACCACGACGAGAAGGGGGTAAGATTTCCCGACCTCAAAAGACACCCCTGCACCCGGCACCCCACGGCCCCCTTTGCCCAGCTCCTGGGTGCCTACCTATCCTCCAAGATACCAACTTACACCTCGAAGTGTTGGTCGCTCCAGAAGATCCACCGTCCCCGAGCCTGCAGCCTTTGTTCCCTTTTCAAAATCCTCATTGAATAACATTGAGCGCCCGACGGCTCAAAAGCACTCTGCACCCCGCCGCCCGAGTGCCCCTCGGAGTGCAACCTTTGTCCTATCCTACTTCCCCATTTGCCCTGAGCAAGTGACCAGGAGCCCAGCTCCCACAGCCGCGTGGCCTGCTAGCCAGCAGCCACCAACCGAAGGCCGGCTGCCTCTCGTTGGATAACATTGGGCCGAACTACCTCTGCATCCGGCCACCCCGTGCCGCTGAGGGTGTACCAACTGTACTTACCTGACCCTGGGGGACCCCTGAGTCTATGCCCAGAACCACAACTTCACCAGTCGAGTACTCACCAGGAAACCGGTTACTCACTTACCTGCCATGGAATAACATTAACTGGTTTGACTCGAAAAATCTTCTGTCTACTTTTGAAAACTTAAAATATTCATATAAAATCATCTGAATTCCGAATTCCGAAATACTCACCTGCGATCAGGAGAGGGGGCAGTACTGTACCCTGTAGTCCAGTACTGAACCGCAAAAGTAATCCCTAGCGGGTTTACTAGTAACTTGTATTTTCTCCATAGGAATCCATTGTCTGCTTTTCTATGAAATTTCTTCTGTCTACTTTTGAAAACTAGAAATATTCTTTAAAAATCATACGAAATACTGAAACGTAATTACTTACCTGTTTTAAGTTGAGACCCCAGTGCTGGCCCCAGGAGCCCAGTACTGGATTACAAAAGTAACGAGATCGTACTTTACCTGCAACCTGAATTTTCTCCCATTAGATAACATTGCCAGGTTTCTGTTGAAAAGTTTTTAACTGTGAACTTTTAATATAGCTTTTTATTCCTGAAAAATCACTACAATACCTAAAACTTTTTGCTAAACTGTTTTCAGCTTAGACCCCAGGACTGAACCTAGGAGCCAGTCCTGGAATTACCAAAGTAATCTACAAAGTAATCAACTGTAGTTATATAAGGAAATCCATGGAGCTCCATGCTAAATTGTGTGTAGAATTGTGTTGCCTACTGCAACCCCTGTACCTATTTTAATTACAAAGGTAATTGCCTTTCTGCAAAGTACTCATCGGAGACCTCTCATATGGAGAACAGTACATTTTGATACCTGTTGGTTCTAGAAATAAAACCACTATATCTCTTGATATAAAAACAATTGGCCTGGAGTTCAGTCTTTTAGTGTATGAAACCTTTTGCTGACTGAGTGTGTGCAACAAATGCTTTACACTGTGCTCTGGTACTGCCTTACTGCTTGACCAAGCTACCACTTTAGAGAGTAAGGTCACACCTGGCTTTAACCTCTGTTATACCTCTGGGGTTTGTGGACTCTATACACACTGTACCTTATTCTGGTCCAGTGTGTATAGAGCCACTTTCTCACAACAATACATCGGCCCTGAGGAACAGACCAGGTCGGGGTCACTACCATGGGAAAGAAGTGACGGAAGAGGATCGCAACTCCCCAGGATTTTGTAGCGAACTTGGCATGATGAACTCTGTTGTAACCTTGACAAGCTAGAAATGGACAACTCGTGCATATGAAGACAGAAGGACGGGAACGCTGGGCAACACCCCAGAATATTTGATCCGGTCTAAAATACCGTTGTCGTTCCATGACATAACACTGTAGGGAATCATGGTGGGGCGTGAGCTATCAGTATGAGCTGGAGTAAGAAGTCATTAGGTTTTATGTGGACGACTGAGTATAAAACGCGATGTTGGGTCTCTTGAGTGTAGGAGTCCCGCTGCCACTTACACAGAGTCAGGTCATTGTGAGAACCTAAAGAAAAAAGGAAGCATAACTAAACAGCAGAGCAATACCATAAATGCATCTGATCTGCAAACTCTCCACTACCCAACTACCCCCAACTCCATACTCATCACCACCTCCCCTCCCCAAAGAAGAATCTGTTACCCTGTAACATGTACCCCAACAAAAAAAGCAAGCTATCTTGGATAAGTGTGGAGTGGCAGGCCTCTCTAGGTGGTAGGATGAATGCAATGCCTGCGTTTACACGGACAATCCTTGAAATCCTCAATCTTGACTTGCAGGAGCGGCCACTTACCTGCCAGTGCCCCCACCTGAGCCAACTATAACACAGTCAGATAGGTGAGGGAGTCCGACTCAATCATTCTTCTGTTCGGATCAGTGCTTGAGAACCTCCTCTATTGTCCAAGGGTGACTCTGATCACTCCGGCGGCAGTGATACCAAGGTACCTGAGTTTGGGGAGGGCGACATATTCCTAGTGTTTTGCCGTCTTGGTTGAGAATGAGTGCAGATCCTTTTTTGGCTCTGTAGCAACTATGGCTTACAGGCCGATGACTGTTGAGTGGATGGAAGTGAATTACGATATGGGTGGCTTAGTTGCTTCTCCTCCATGAGCCACTGCCACCCAGACTCCGCGGTTTAAAAAAAGCTGTATTTACCCATGTGTATGACTTTAAGTTGTGCTGGGAACAGGAGCTTGTAGGATAGTTGGAGAGCCCTAAGTTTCAGTTTAACAGCTTTATACGATCTACTTTTTGCATGGACTTCGCAGATGTAATCTGGAAAAATTTATATTTTGGAGTTTTTGTATTAGAGGTCTAAGTGTGCTCTAGCCTTTCTCAGGATACAGTGTCTGTCCTGAAGTTGAAGCATCTCGCTGTCATGGGCCATCGCTGTGCACCCATAGGAGGCTTAGGGGTGAACGCCCTGTGTATTCGATCCACTGAGAACAAGGGGGAAAGTTTATCCTTTCATATCCATGATTTAAGCCATTCTTTGAGGAATTAAGCAGGTTGGGAGCACTCCACATGTTCTGTGAAACCCGCAAAACATAAACTGTTATGTCTGGAACAATTGTTTGCATCTTTGGCGCGGTGATTGAGTTCACTTGTGTGGGTAAGGAGGCGAGCCACCTTGCCCATGAGGTCAGGGACCTATTTTTCCACAGTGAGGTGTCCCTCTACTTGGGTAATATGGCCGATAGTATTGTGCAGACCTTGGCGGAGGAGCCCCACATCTACTCGTACCGCCTCTATCTTTGTCTCGACGACTATTTGTGATGAGTATATGGCCTGGAGGATCCTGTCCAAGCCACCTTCAGATGTTGTGATTTTATAAAGTGTCTCCCCCCAGCTGTTCAAGCAGGAGTGGTAAATTGCACAGCTGGGAGGGGGGTAGCTTTGCGTTCTTGTCTTTTCCTATTGTTTTACAGAATGGAGCAGTGACCGCACGTAGATGCCTTGCCTGCTTAATGTGGGTTCACTGCAGCACGAGCAGCCAAGCACAAGAGAAGCTGCCAACACTGGGCAGAAATGGAGCACCAACAAAAGGGGGCAGCGAGACACCAGGAGGCGAAGGGAGCTAGAACTTCAAGTGGATCACCGCTCCTCCAGGTCTTCCAGAATTCGAGTGGTAGACTACTAGTGATTTGCTCAGTATCACATCTCATAAGCAGTATTTTGAGTCAGCGGTGCTAATGCAGAGTACCCATGCCCCAGTGTCTGCATGGGGAGGCGCGTGTGAGACCCAGGTTCCAGTACACCCCACTCCTGAGGGGAGAGGGTCTCCCTTTGCCCCAAAGCATCTCAGACAGGAGTTCTCGGCCAGTGATGAGGGGAGTAGATAAAGGTCCTTAACAGTTTTGCCAGTGTGGGCCCAATTCACAATCAACAATCTGCACCGGTGGAACTTAAGGTACAGTTTATGGTGCCTTCTCATGGGGTGCAGTGAGTCAAGTGTTTAGTGGCACCGCTGCATCGGGTGCTTCGCCGCACAAAGGGCCTGAAGGGGAAGGATCGCTCCCACTATAGCTGGGGGTAGCAGCAGGCTCGGTGCCAAATCTGGGGCAAGCCCCTACTTCTCAGTGTTAAGTTTAGGCCGGAGTGGCCTAAAAAGTCTGAGCGAGCTGCGCTCAAATTCTCCCAGGTAGTCCAGGAGCTGCAGCTTCGGATGCGGGGAATGTGAGGTGGGTATGCCAGAGTCTCTTCACATAATCGATACTGGCCACAGAAGGATCAGCACGTCCCCGGGCAACGCAGAGCCGCAGCAGGGCCCAGAGCCCACGCCCGCTCACCTGCTGGGGCTGCGGTCTTTCAACTGGGTCTCCCGCGTGTCACCTTCGTCCCCTGGTCGCCACCCCTTTGGGTCCTGTCAGATGTTCCACATAATGTCCGTCTCTTCCTCACACCACTGCCCCGATCCCAAGTCCCGGCTTGAGGTCTAGTCATAGGCAGGATCCACCATTTTGTGTGTCAGCATGAATCTGATTGTGTGCACCGCATCCGGCAATGTAAATGCTGATCAGTACCTCATTCCAGGGGTATAAACTGCGGGGGATATCAAGGTCCATACCGGTGCAGATGAGGCTAGGCACCTATGGTTGATGGTGGCAGATGACGGAGGGGTCTGTAGCACTCTGAGTGCGACCGCCATCTTGACACCTCAAGCCACGCTGGAATACGCTTTTAAGAGTGAATACATCCCTGGTGGCAAGAATGTATGTGCAAACTGCCTGTCAAGATTACAAGTTAAGGAGGAATTTGATAATTGCTTTGATGGCATAGAGGAGTGTATCATTGTAGGATGTGATTTCTGTGAATATGCATGTGGGAGTCAAAATGGTTTTATAGACTGAAATGTTACGTGATCATATTGTTCCGGGGGTACTCCATGTTCGAGGCATATGAGCTGCAGATCTCACACTTAACATTAGATCGCCATCTGGCTCGGATGATTGCATGTCATGCCAAGAACAGATGCATACTGGTAAGTAGCATTTTCCTTTTTTCATGGGAGTTCCCAGAGAGAGTGTTGAGTCAACATGTCCAACTTTACTGGAAGTTTGCAAATTATTTTTCTGAATTCAAATGGCTTCTGTTTGGTGGTGATAAACTGGTACTCCCTTTTGGTCTCTGCCAGAAAAGTTACAAAGTAGTACACAGTGGTCACCTGGGAGCTACTTTCACAAATAATTATTTTATTGACGATGACTAAGGGAATGGATGGTGAAATTGTGAAGTGTGTTAATGAGTGCTCTCAATGTTCAGCTAGTGACTAAAGATTGGTTAATTTTTCTCTTTCCGAGTTTCCTGTGTCAGTGAGTGTTAGTGCCTGGCAGAAGATTGACCTCGATTTTTGGATCCTTTCCAGTTTTTACCAGCACATGTGTGTTACATGGTCGTTTTAGTGGATCACTTAACTTGTTCAGTTAAAGCCTGATTCATGCATGACCCCGCAATGAATGGTGTGGTTGATTTTCTCCTAGAGTTGTTTATCAAGGAGAGTATCCCGAGGTAAGTGTGAATGCCTGTGGTCGAAGTTGCGGCCTCTTTCGACTTCACCGCATATGGCCTCTTCTCCTGCTCTGGTTGCAGAGTCATCACTCTACTCTACCCCACTTCTCCCTACATTCCCTGGACACGGGGCAAATATGACCCAGATGCAAGAATATTATCATTCTCTTTATCTTTTCTTTGTGTCTTCAGCTTCCCCTGGAGCACCCGTAGGCCCCAAGGAGGTGAGGAGTGCCCAACTGTATCTATGCCGGCCGTTTCGGCCTCGGCTTCAGTGAGGCCTTCTGATTTTAGTTTTCATATCCGTTCCAGCGTCGGTGCACAGTCCTTCGTGGTTCACACCGTAGGCACCTATGCCCGATCACCCGACCGCGTTGACGCCGTCAGCGGCGTCAATCACACCACACCACTTTCTTCTCCGACACCGCTTCCACGCTGCTCTGAGTTCGGCAGGGCATCATTAATACTGTCTACCTTGGACACCCTTACTCCGCTCTCTGCTGTTTTTTCCTTCAGAGGAACACAGTATGGGAGATGATGGCACACAGTTGGGGTCCCCACACCCCATGGCTGAATCTATCCAGCCTCCCTTGCGGGACAGCTGTCTGTCTGCATTGGATGAAGCCAGTAGCTTAGTTTTCCCGGGCCTTGGGCCTCCTTTCCCTCCCTGGCTTTTTCTCGGAGGTGAGCTCCTCATTAGCAGCATACTCAAGTGAGTTTCTGTGGTGTTGGATTTATCTTTTTCATCTGTGAGTTGGGTACTCATCCCCTTCATTGAGGTGCTCCATCCTGGGCAAACAGGGGTGGAGCAGGTGCTCCCTTATAGTGGCTCTCCATATGACATCTTGCTGGGGGCTTTGGCAAAACCTGATACAACGGCCCCTGCGGATCGGTCTATTTCGCATAGATACCATCCTGCCCTGGGTGATACGGGTTGCCTCCTCCGGCTACCTACGCCTCTCAGTTTCATGGTACAAGCCGTTTCCGCCTCCCAAGATCCTGAATTTCTTCCACATGTCCCTCAGGTCAAAGATTCCAGCAGACTAGACACTTCTGGCAGTCATATTTTTTCTCCACCAGTTCTGCTATGCGTTCTATCTGAAAGAGACTATTAATTATAGATTCCTTACCTTAGAATTACCGCCAGCCGTCAGACTGGATCCAGAGACTTTTTCTTGAGCAGTACCCCTGCGCTTCAGTGGGTGGCGTTGGTCGACTCCGCGTTTGTCATTGGCATCTTGATCACCGCAGTGACGTTGGGGTATCTACTTAGACGCCATCCCAGTACACTGACGTCAGTTCTTTCTTTTTCTGCGCCAGCCAGCGCAGATCCAGAGAGAGCGGTACCCTTAGTCATTTTTTGACTAGTGATTTTTCGACTTTTGTCAACATCTTTTTCGAGTTGTTCAACTCCTGGTGCACTTAGGGATGTCCCATTGTTTGACCGGCTTCAAGCCTTTTGACTCTTGTCACAAGTTGATGTCAGTCACAGACCTGCACCTCAGGTGCCTTTAGTGCGACCACATCCTGACGTCACGCTCCGACTGTCGTGCCGTGAACCCGAAGCCTTTGATGGGGCGGTCCCAAAAACTTCTGGAGGCCCGTGCTGCTCGAGGTCCCGGTTGAGAGGGAGGTCGCAGGATCGGTCGCTGAATCACCACCATCACTCCTCATCTTTGGGTAAGTCAAAGCACAAGAAGAAGGCAAGGAAGCACGTTGCTCTTCGCCTTCTTGCCTTCTGTCAGCCGACGCAGAAGGTAATCGTCTTTTGGCTCCAAGCTTTCCTCCCTTTTCTGGAGCCGGAGCGTCCCCTGCCCAGCTAAGTGCATTTTGCGAAGCTCTCCACTCCAACTTTGGGCTGCCTGACTCTGCCGGCGCGTCTTCGGCTCCACAGACTCGGCTCGGGCTTTAGGCTTTCGATGCCGGCGACTCCGGCCTCAGAGGTGCAGGGCTCCCAGGGATCCAGATCGATGCCAGTCGACCTCATGATGCCTCCTCCGGCACCTATACCTCTGACGACGCCTCTGCCACTAACGAGGCTGGTCGTGTCCTCGGATTGCGTCGACCCCGGCCTCCCACTCAACTTGGACTTGGAGCCGGATCGGCGTCGACTGGTGCTTTTGTACCACTGTTCTACCTTGGTGTTCCCTATCGCCCTGAGTGGCAGCCAGAGGAGGGTGAGGAAGACTCGGAGGGGTCTGTTGACCCTTCGGCAGACCTGCTTGTAGAGCAAGACTGGAGAGAGGAGTTAAGTGAGGTCAGTGGTCTGGATACCTCCCCAGACTTGGCATGCTTTATCCCCCTACCGTGGCTACAGGGGAGGGAGCCTTCTACGCTGTGGTGTTGCACAGGTCGACAGAGACCTTGGGCCTCGAGCTTCCTACGATGCCAGTCAGGACTAATCTCCTGACAAAGGTGCTTCAGCCGGCAGCAACCTCTTCAGAGCACCTGCTGCCATTCAGTGAGGCCCTCACAGACCTCATTCTAGGCACTTGGACCAGGCCCAGCACAGGGGCTCCTGTGCATAGGATTATTGCCCCACGCCACCGCCCAGCCCCGGTCGACCCAATTTTCTTCTCCCAACACCCTTCACCGAGAGCTTGGTGGTCCAAGCCTCAACATCCAAAGTTGCATTCCCTACTGCTCCCCCAGATAGGGAATTCAAGAAGCTGTACCATCTTGGTAAGATGATTTCTTCCGCCAGCTTAACTGCGGTTGGTGAACACTGCATGTATCTTGGGCCGTTACACCCACTCTGTGTGGGACACGGTTGCGCAAGTGCTGCCACAGTGCCTGGAGGAGGCCCGGGCCACACTCTCCCATGCGGTCGTGGAGGGGAGAGTCACATCAAAATTTGCTATCTGATGTGGGCTGGACACCACCGAATCGCTGGGTAGGACCATTTCTACATCATTAGCCCTAAGGTGTAAGCCTGGCTGAGATCCACTGGCATTTCTGGGGATGTCCAGTCGACTCTATTCGACATGCCCTTCGATGGGCCGTCGCCTGTTTGGCGACAAGGCGGCCAGTGTGCTTTAAGGATTTTAGAGCTACAGCCAGATACTTGAGCCTCGCAGTTACCTCTCGTCCTGTGCAGTCTGCCTTGCACCCCTTTGGTGGCTACAGAAGGGGTGTCCCACCATGTTCCACCCAGTGCCACAGGCTGACGCAAGCTACCCAGCCTCTGCATGACCAGGGACTTGGGGCCCAACGCCATGGGTCTGGGGGCCAGCAGGCATGCCAGTCCACCAGTGCCCCCTCTCCAGCAGTCGTTACGCCTTCGTACTCCAATCTTTCAGGGCCACCAGTTGCCAGTGGGCGGCAGGATCCGTCATCACCTCCCTCACTGGCACAACATCACGTTGGACAGGTGGGTTTTACAAATAGGCCAAAGGGGCTACTCCCTCCCCTTCGAGACTACCCCTTCCTCCATGCCACCAACACTCCATCTTATGTCAGAGGATCACTTGGCACTTTTCCATCCGGAAGTTACAGCTCTCTTGGCCAAGGGAGCTATTGAGCGAGTCCCTGAAGTAGGTGTGGTTGTTATTACCACTACTTCCTGGTACCCAAGAAGGACTGAGGCCTGCGTCCTATCTTGGATCACAGGGACGTCAACCGCTTCCTCTGGAAGGAGAAGTTCAAGATATTGACATTGGCTCAGGTCCTGTCTGCCCTCGACCATGGAGACTGGATGGTACTGTTGGACTCGCAGGACGCTTACTTCCACATTCCTGTCCTGCCAGCCCACAGGTGTTACCTACATTTCACGGTAGGCCACGAGCATTTTCCTTTTACTGTGCTCCCCGTTGGCGTTACCAGCACCCCTTCGGTGTTCACGAAAGTGATGGCGGTGGTCGCAGTTCATCTGCGCAGATCAGGGGTTCCAGTCTTCCCCTATCTTGACGACTGGCTGTTGAAGGCGAGCTCGCCTCAGGGTGTCGTCTCCCACCTCCAGACTACGGCAGACCTCCTGCATTCGGTGGGGTTTACGATCAACGTGCCGAAGTCGCACCTGATTCCCTCTGAGAAGCTCCTTTTCATCAGAGCAGTTCTGGATCCAGCGCAGTTTCGGGCTTATCCTCCCAAGCAGCGAGTCTAGGATTTTCAGGCTATGATACCGATGTAAAATGAACAACCGCAAAGGTGCACCACAGAATTCTACAAACAACAATATGATAACTATAATGAATCGCGAAAGATGATGTTTTCTTGTCTTTCAAAGTTCTTTATTTTCAACAATTGACACCATACAGCCGACGCGTTTCGTCCCAGTGGGACTTCTTCAGGGCTTGTAAATTGGAAGAGAAGCATTCAGATTGTGCGAAGGAGTACGCCCTCCCATTAATGGAAATCCCTCGACCATTGCCACCATCCCAAGAAAAGTTGTTGGAGGACCATCCCACTTTGCTGCATCAGGAAGTACAGGCTCTTCAGGCCAAAGGAGCCACCAAGAGTGTGCCTGCACCAGAAGTACGGTGTGCCCAAAAATGATGGAGGCCTCCATCATATATTAGATCTGCACCCTCTCATTAAACTTTCTGAGAGAGGAGAAATGAAAGGTGCTCACTTTGGTTCAGGTTTTGTCTGCCCTGAACCCTGGAGACTGGCTGTAGCGCTAGACGTGCAAGGCATCACCTGCAGTTCACGGTGAGCCAGGAACATTTCCAGTTGCTCTGTGCTTCCATTTCCCTTACCAGTGCCCCTCAGATGTTCAGAAAGTGATGACAGTGGTTGCAGTCCATCTGTGGAGGTCAGGGGTTCCATTGTTTCCCTACCTCGATGACTGG
Source organism: Lissotriton helveticus (assembly GCF_964261635.1). Lineage (NCBI taxonomy): Eukaryota > Metazoa > Chordata > Amphibia > Caudata > Salamandridae > Lissotriton > Lissotriton helveticus. Next base: position 831,057,348 of record NC_136057.1, on the reverse strand, counting down.
CTGCGGGCTCACCCCAGGCAGTCATCACCCACCTCCAGACTATGGCGCACCACCTGCATTCACTGGTTTCACTATCAATGCGCCAACGTCACACCTCCCCCCTGTTAGAAATGGGATTTCCGGTTGGCTAAGGCTTGCGCCAAAGTCAGGCAGAAACCACCATTATACGTCAGGGCAAGGGAGTTACACGCCAAAGATAACCCCTGCTCACCCTCTAGGCAACGTGGCGCGAGCAGTAAGGCTTATCCCGGAGGCAATGTGAGTTAAGTGTTTGCGCACGCACCCAGCAACAACACCCAAGGCCCACCACAAAGGAAACTCCACACAAGGTTATAGTAAAAATAGCCTTTGTATTGTACAAAACACATTAGATCAAAAAATTCACACTTTACAATGTGCCATAGGCACGGGCAGAATTTACAGGGGTTTAGGTACATGGGACAGGGCCACGGGCGCCGCTGTCAGGAATAAACACTTTTAGAACTAGCACTTGGTAGAATTAGCACTTTGTAGGGATAACCCTTAGCACATAGAACAGTTGTAGAACCAAATAACCAATGTAGCACACAACCAGTAACCACTGGTAACAGGTAAGTACCACCTACGCAACCCTAACCACCTTAGGAAAATATTATGCAGGGAACCAGGACCTCACTAGCAACACCTGTACTAGGAAGAACAACCACCTAAGTATCACTATACATTTAGGGGTATAGACATAAAAGCATTACACATGACGCATAAAAACACATTCAGAGGTGCAGGAAAAACACAATTGCGCAGAAATCACATAGGCCACAACCTGTGGCTGTCCCCAGGCCAACTGGCCTCTCTGGGGCGGAAACGCTCTGTGTCCCAAAATGTCAGGGGGCCTAAACGGAGTAGCTGCCCACTATGTGCTGGGCAGCTGTAGCAGGGAGCCTGGCAGGCTATGTAGATAAAATGCCCCCGATGGAGCCTTGTGGGCTCAAACAACAATGCGGGCGGGGAGCCTCAGGGCTCTGAAGAAAGAATGCCCAGAGTGGGGGGAGCGGCCCGCTGCCTGCTGGGGCCGCTCTACCACCCAACAATGACCCCCAAATCGTCGGAGTCCCTCGCGGGGGACTCGAAATGAAGTAATGCCCCCAAGAGCCTCTGCGGCTCTAAAGAAAAGGAGGCCAGACGTTGGAGCCCCCATCTGGGGGCTCGAGATTACTGAACTGCCCCCGGAATGAAGCGTGCACCTCTGGGGGTGGCGGGCACCGGCAATGTGCCCCGACGCCCACCCTCTTTGCCAGTTAGCACCGGGCCCCACTCACCGGGTTTGTTGTCAGGCGGCGGGAGGCTCTGTCCCCGGCTGCTTCTCAGGGGACTCTGCAGTCTCGCGGGAGCCGCGGGCGGGCTCTCCCTCGCTGGACTTTTGCTGCGGGACTCTCCATTGGGGGACACCTGCAGGGCTCACAACGCCGATGCGGGAGCCCTGCTTCCTGTCTCCTCCGCCGGCCGGACTTCCTCTGGTCACGCGGCCCTGCCCACAACCAGGCAGGGCCGCCTAGCTTCCGGGTCGCAATGGCAGCGGCCCAGCTACGTCTTTGGGCACTCCTGGGCTGCGGCGGTGACACGGGAGGACACACGTGGAGTAGGCTCCCTCCAATTTAAATATACCTAGCTGGGCAGGCCATCGCTTTAGAAAGCACACCACTGCGGGTCGGCACCCGCGAGAGAATGAAACACGGGGTCCGAAGTAGCTACTTCCTCCCCTGTGAGACTACTACTTCCTCCTTGCCTCCAACTTACGATCGGCTGACAGAGGGTCACCTTAACTTACTCCGTGAGGAAGTCGAGACTCTCTTGGCCACTGAAGACATAGAGAGAGGGTCCCCGGGCCAGAGATATGCTGTGGTTGCTACTCCCGCTATTTTCTGGTCCTGAAGGACAGAGGCCTTTGTCCTATCCTAGACCTCAGGGCCCTCAACTACTTCCTCTAAAAGTAGAAGTTCAAGATGCTCACCCTTGCTCAGGTCCATTCTGCTCTGGACCCGGGAGACTGGATGGTTGCGTTGGACTTGCAGGACGCCTATTTCCACATCCTCATCCTGCCTGCCTATCATCACTACCTGCTGTTTATGGTGGGCCATGAGCACCTTCAGTTTGCCGTGTTCCCCTACGGCCTCACCAGTGCCCCTCGGGTGTACAACAAGGTGATGGTGGTGATCGCAGCCCATCTACGGATATCAGGGGGTTCCAGTTTTCTCCTACCCCGACGACTGGTTGTTGAACGTGGGCTTGTCCCAAGCAGTCGTCTCCGACCTCCAGACTACAACGAACCTCCTGCATTCGCTGGGGTTCACTATCAATATGCTGAAGTCACACTTGACTCCCTCTCAGATGCTCCCATTCATCTAAGCCCGTCTGGACACTGTGCAGTTTCGGGCCTATCCTCCTGAACAGTGAGTCCAAGATATTTTGGCCATGATATCGATGTTTCAGCCTCTATCCTGGATTTCAGTGAGAGTGACTCTGATGTTTCTTTTTAATGTGTGATTTTATTAATCAGTATGTGTAAATTTTAAATTGTAGTATCTGTTTGTCAAACTTTTATGGTCCTGGCACCGAATAAAGTTATTCTTGACTTTACTCTGACTCTGAAACTGTTGGGCCTCATGGCCTCCTGCATCCTGCTAGTGGACCATGCCAGATGGCACATGCGGGCTCTGCAGTGGTACTTTAAGTTTCAATGAATGCAGCATTGGTGAAATCTCACCAAACCAGTTCAGATATCGGAGGGCACCATGAACGATCTGCGGTGGTGGTTGACAAACTGCAATCGGGTCAGAGGCAGACCCCTCTCCCTTCCCCTCCCAGATCTCATGGTAATGACGGATGAGTCCCTCTTGGGTTGGGGCAGCCATCTGGGAAATGTGAAGACCAAAGGACACTGATCTCCGGCGGAAGCCAAGCTCCAAATCAATCTGTTTGAGCTTTGTGCGATCCGGTCGCCACTGAAAGCCTTTTTACCATCCCTCAAGGGAAGGCTATTTCAAGTGTTCACAGACAACACTACTACCATTTGGTACTGCAACAAACAGGGCGGAGTGTGGTCAGGGAACCTTTGTCAAGAGGCCCTTCGTCTTTGGTGGTTCATCTGGCCCGTTCTCTGAATGCCAGAGTGAACGAATTAAGGCACCGGTGCCTTGCGGATCAAGAGTGGCGTCTCCATCCGGAGTTGGTGCAAGGCCCCTTTCTACAGTGGGGATGGCCTTGGTTAGATCTGTTCGCCACCGAAGAGAACATGCAGTGTCAGCAGTTTTGCATGTTGGAGTTTCCAAGGTGGCTCTGGCTCAGCGACTCTTTTCGCTGCGAGTGGAGCACGGGCTTCCTATACGCCTTTCCGCCCATACCACTCCTACCAGGAGTGCTCCATAAGATCTGGAGCGACCGGGCCCAAGTCATCCTTGTGGATCGGGACTGGGCCCGGAGAGTCTGTAATACCAAGCTTCTGCAGATGAACATCGATCCTCCAGTCAGGCTGCCTCTTCGGGAGGATCTTCTGTTGCAGCAGCAGGGTAGGTTCTTCTACCCGAACCTGTTCACCCTCCGCCTCCATGAGCAGCGACAGTTGACAGCTTTTGACCTTCCTGACAAAGTCTGTGAGGTTATTCTGGCAGCTAGGCTTCCCTCCACAAAGTCTGCATTTGCCTGCCAATGGCAACATTTTTGTAAATACTGTACAGAACGGTGTATTGACCCTTTGTCTGCTTCCTTGTCATATGTCCGACTTTTTATTCTCTCATTAGCCCAGCAGGGCTTTTCTTTAGGTACTCTAAAGGGCTACCTTTCGGCCCTGTCTGCTTTTCTTCAGCTGTCTGTCCGCGAAAATGGTTGCCTCTTTAGGTACTTTGCTTTCACCCGGCATTCAATCCGTGATTAACCTTTCTTTAAGGAAGGGCAAGTGCCTCAAGAATGCAAGAAAGCGATAGTGAACCCTATTCGGAAAAACGCAGCCCTGCCATGGTCAGATCTTTCCAATCTCCGCCCTATCTCCTTTTTGTCTTACCTAAGTAAGTTGACCGAGAAGCATGTGAACACCCATCTGTCTAATTACATCGAGGCAGCGGGTGTTCTGGACTACTCGCAATCAGGTTTCCGACCCAATCACAGCACCGAATCAGCCCTCCTCTCCGTAACCGACACCATCAGGATGGCACAGGATAGAGGGGGCTCCATGATTCTGGTGCTGTTGGATCTGTCCGCTGCCTTCGACACGGTGTCACATGATAATTTTCTCGGTCGTCTTCAGAGGGTGGGGATTGGCGGTTCCGTCCTGTCCTGGCTTGAGAGTTTTCTCACGGGCCGCTCACAAAGTGTCCGATTGGGCTCCCATTATTCCATCTCTAGGGAGCTCACCAAGGGGGTTCCTCAAGACTCATGCCTAATTCCTACACTTTTTAATGTGTATGTAGCCCCCTTGGCTGACATAGTGAGAGAATATGGGTTCACTCCAATATCGTACGCTGACGACACCCAGCTGCTGTTTCCATTCCAGACTTTAACACCGGCAACCAAACATGCATTCTCCACCGGTATGAGAGCAGTGTCCTATTGGATGGCCTCCAATTGCCTACAATGTAATGTGGGCAAAACGGAGGTCATGCTTTTCGGGGATGCCCCTCTCCTGTGGTCTCCTGAATGGTGGCCGTGAGACTTGGAACCAGCCCCATGCCCCAAGCAGGTAGTGAAAAATGTAGGGGTACAGCTTGACCAGTCGCTGCTACTAAAAGAACACACAAATCAGGTAACTGGATCTTGTTTCAGGGTCATTGGACTCCTGAGGCGTGTGTTCCCGCTCCTGGCTGACAATTATAGGAAAATGCTGGTCCAGACGCTTGTGGTCAGCAGGCTAGATTACTGCAATGGGCTTCTTATATCTGCCAATGAAGCACAACTTAATAGACTACAGGTGGCCCAGAATACGGCGGCCAGATTGGTTCTTAACGCTCCAGCCAGGTCCCCTTCGCGCCCTCTCCTGGAAAAACTACACTGGCTGCCCATTCGACAGCGGGTCAAGTTTAAAATATGCTGTGTAATCCATAAATGCCTGTTTGGCTCAGGTCCCAAATATCTGACTGAAAAATGTAATATGTACACACCAGGCCGCTCCCTGCGCTCTAGTAGCCAACTGCTGCTCCATGTCCCACGTGTTAAGAGGGCAAGGCAGGATGGCCGAGCATTGTCCTACAGGGGTCCTACCATGTGGAACGCACTGCCCCCTATTCTGAGGCAAAATACTAATCTCCTAGCCTTTCAGAAGTCTTTAAAGACCTACCTGTTTCTGACAGCCTAAATCCTGCATCTTTCTTATGATTCTGTCTGGCTCTCTGGTAAGATTGTGTACAGATTGTGTCCCACATCGAAAATTGTATTCTGTGGCCAATCTGACATAATAAAAAATAGTATGTGTGGAAACTACCAAATTAATTGTTTGGTTATTTCTACTTAAAGTGGGGTCGCTGGGGGTCGCGTAACTAGTTAGCATGGAGGAGTCTCGTTCGTTATCGGAATTAACCAAACAAATCGCTCCAGCAACTAAGAACGGCCATGTTAACTAGTTACGGGACCCCCAGCGACCCCACTTTAAGTAGAAATAACCAAACAATTAATTTGGTAGTTTCCACACATACTATTTTTTATTATGTCAGATTGGCCACAGAATAAAAAAAAAATTCGATGTGGGACACAATCTGTACATTTTTAACCTTCTCACAAACGACACCTCTCTCACAAAAACCAGCTGCGCAGTAAATCTGGCGTTGAAGCACACCGGGGAAGCATTCGGCTTCTCCCGGTGGGCCCGATGATGAAGCATGTCACCATCCAGGATGGTGTGTGAGGGCTTTTTAAACAAATCGAATTGATTCGTTTTCTCACCCATTCTCTCATATAAGTGCTTCTACACAAGTATTGATTTACACTCTTCTGTTTATAATAGCATATATAGATGAGGCAGACTTCCACACAATGACTAACTCGACATCTACAACGTCATGTGGAGTGACTGTCACCACTTATCGGTGCACAGGGGTATTGCTATCAAAAATCTGGATCCAGCCAGACACCTGGAAGTTCAAAGGTAAGGAATCTGTGCCTAGGTCATGTCTCTACCAGATAAGGTGTTACCGAAGGTAAGTAACTTGTCAATTTCATTTACACAACTTGCAAACAATTATTTGGCTTGTTCTTGAGTTTTGCAAAAGAGCTGACAAAGCTACCTGATGGCCCCAATCGATGTTGGACACCAACAGCTGTACCTGGCTGTTGAGCCAAGAGCTCTTTTCATTCTGGAACTTGTATTTTCAATTTCCAAAAACGAGCATAAACATGTAATTCACAACGTACCAAATGCTGTGTATTACAAAGCCAGGACCAGTGAGTGTATCTCACTTTACACAAATGCGTTTGGCAGCTATGGTAGCACATTCATCCACACAGTGGGTTGGTGTCTTAGAGGGGACGTCCCGTGTTGCTTGTCCCTCCAGTCAAATAGCTCTTGCATACACGAGAGCTATTTGGCTTTCTCTGTGTTTTTTTAATCATTCTGTACATCACCACAACTGCTGTGCTGCATGGTTGAAAGTTAGGGGGGGGGGGAGGGTTATGACGCGGTTTTTACTTTCAGCCATGCTTCACAGCAGACGTGCTGCTGTACAACATGGCTAAAAAACATTGACAAAGCCAATTGATCTTGAGTAAGCATGACCGATTGGCTTTTCTGCTGCTTGTTTACACACCAGGCAGTATCTCAGAGATGCTGCTTGATACTCGAAAACCCAGACAGAGCAAACAAGACAGAGTCAGCCAATACACTAGTGTCTCCTCGGCTTAAATTTTGCAGCAAGTGCCCGGATGACATTCCTGGCACTGCTGCATTCACAACAAGCGTTTGCAATGCAATCGGTCTCGCCTTTGGGACCTTATATGTATTTAGCTATGTAGAACATTATCCTGGGTGCTAAAACATCTACTGTTCTTTAACATGAAGGGAAAGTAAGCACCAAACTGCGTGACACGCCAGGTATGGGAACACATAGAGAGAAATATTGACTTTCAGTGGGAAATGGTATAGTCCAAAGCTCTGTTTTTAATATGAAATCAAGGCCTTCGGTGATCATATCACTGAAAATACAAGATTTGAAAAAAATATTATTGTCTACGGGTGCTCGTGGAAGACAATTTATATGTACTGGAATCTAAAGAATGCTAAAGTGATTCTGGTATTTTACTGCCCTCGCTGGTCATTTTCTATCAAGAAAGTTAAATAGAGGCAGTTGCCAGAAAAAAAAAAAAAAAAAATTCATCCGGCAGAAAGAAATTCGGGTATTTTACTGACCTCTACTGCTCGGGTTCTATTAAGACAGTTAAATAGAGGCAGCTGAACAGAATAAAACGTCTCTAAGTGGAAGCAGACAAGTCATAGGGCTGATCTCCAGAGTCCACAAACTACACACACAAATAAGTATATACAAGAGGTCTCGAATGCTCGACCTAAAATAAAAATGAATGTGTGTCCTCGTGTACCGTAAATTGTGCTATGTAAAGCACTCTGATACCCGATTCGGGTCAAGTTCGGCTATATAAAACTCTGCAACAAAAAAAAAAGACTTTTCAAATGTGATGCGATGTATGTGGCTGAGCTTAATCAAGCATGAGTGTTACAGGGAGTGTTGGGATTAACACAGTCACACAACAAAGAATGTTTTCATGAAACGTTAGATCCACAGAGAAATAAGATTTATTTTGCACTGGGCCTAGGTGGCATAAGTGGACTGGTGCAGGAACCCCAGAGGTAGCAAGACAACTTTTACTGGAAAAGATTTGTCGCAGGCCTACCAAACTTTGGGGCTGGAGGGGTGATTTGGATGACCAATCAGCCCTTGAGCGTGTGGCTGTTTGGTGGTGGTGCAAAGCAGGCAAACTTCTCAACAGTAATATTTTTATGAGGCCTACAAAGGTCTTCCGGCACAGACTGCTTTCACTGAGCTTTCAAGAGGCACTCACAAGTGCTTGTGCAAGGTTGGCCTACCTCCTGAACAAGTAGAGTCGGAAAGTGCCTCACATAGGTACCATAAGGAAGACCATAACAGTTTCTGTGCACCACCCTGAAACCCTTCCTTCGTACCTCAATGGCCTAGTAACTTTCGGCCTAAGCCAGTAACTTCCTGCAGTACCAGACCCGCGTTCAACATGGATAGAAGTTGATTACTTCAGCGACCTTGGCTGGATTCCTGCACAAAATGTACAGAACTCCCTGGGTGAAAATTTCACAAGCAAGGAATGCAAGCCTTGTCAGGAACAATCATTGAGGAGAAACTGAACTTTAGATACTTCTAACTGTTGGTGTTCAAAAGCCAAGGTGGAAGATAGAGAAACAATATGAATCGCAAAATGTCGAAAAGTGCCACTTTACATGAGGAGCAGACAGCAAACAGAGGCAACGCAACAAAGAAGTGGCGCATCAGAAGAATCCCTCAAAAGAATCCTTTTCCTGTGGGCAAGCAGATAAAGACTGCTGCTTGGATGTTGAACCAGTCTGAGAAGAGGAAACATTAGCAGTGGGTCTTATTTTTTACAAGGGTTTTAAACCAAGAGGAACTTTGCGTTACTGGGTGCAGTGCAGGCATCTACCCAGCTGGAAAGAAAAGGGGGCCAGAAAATATACCACCTGGGGGACATCAATTAATATCAGAGGTAAGTTAGTGGACATTCTAAGATGAATGTGGTACTTCCAGAATGCACTGTACAAAAAGCCCTGTGAGAAAATGTTCTTGACAAATTAACACTCATTACTGATTGACGAATCCCCTAATGTTTCAGATATAAATCTATGGATTTACATCTGGTACTTGAGACAAATATAAGACGTTTGTAAGTAGTTCCTTTCGGATGACTGGGTAGCTAGCGACAAGTACACATGAAGCAGCAAAGGCTTTTGAGTTTCTGAAAGATAAAGGTCTTCGAACTGATGATTTTATTGGAACAGCTACAGGGGGGCACCTAGGACCTTCAAATATCTGAATGAAAGGCAGTGATCTTTGCTCCTTAAATGGTGTATCTCGCACTCACACTTTCACTGCCTCCGATAACCAGCAAAGGAAGTCTATATAGATGATAGGTGCAGACTTCTCCCCTTAGCTCGTTTTCGACAAGTAGCTCTGGTATACTATTTTGTATATTGTATACATGGTATTAGTGCTACCTGCCGCATTGATGCAGGGCTTTTTTCAAGCTCCCCATGACGAGCATTGCTATGCTTAAATAATTTTACAGTGAAGCGGCAACTTCTCGGGGAACTGCTTATAGGAAATTCAAAAAGTCAATCCGGTTTTTAGCTTGAATTAGAGAGTGCGCTAGAATTGTGATTTTCACCTGCTGATCCCCATCACGGAGATCATTGCTTAAGCAAGAGTTTGAGCTACAGCTACATTTGCATTCCAGCCAAAGATGAAAGAAAATACATTGCCTGAAGCTCTCAGGTGATGTGTCAGAGGGCCGTTGGTTTTAAGAAGTTGCGAGTAACTCAAAACCAGATGCAACCTCCAAACTCAGAGAATATTAAAATTGAACTTTTAAGAACTAAAAGAGCGCTCGCAGATTGGGGACTGGCTTGTCATATCTTTTTTATCATAACCAAGAGAAGTCTGTAATATCAGTTGAGAACCGTCCATATGAGGTTTTCAGAAACAAGGAACCCTTCCGGATGTAAAGCAAATTACTACATGATGCTGCTCAAAGCCACTGTTTCCCTGAGACGGGTGTAAATAAAATGCTGACGCTTCTCACCCTAAAGAGACATTTAGAATGCTTTCAGAAATGTTATGTCTGAAAAGTGGCAGGAATGGAACAGGCCAGGGGATAGAACTGTTCTCAGACATACTGAACATTTGCCTCATACACACCCGTGCACTTCGAACGCTTGTTGCCAAAGTATGACATCCAGAACTAGAGGTAGTGTGACTGAACGATCACTACTGGTGTAGAGCAGTCTGCAATTATCTTTTTTTTTTTTATTTTCAATTTTTATTACTGCACATTTCAGCATTGGGCGGGAGTGCTCCTTGTATTGTACCTCAAAGAATCTTTTTCCAGTTTTTTAATTATTTTATGTTACATTTGTTCTTTGTAACCCACTTCGAAGGTATATGGCCTAATTTGTTTCTGTTCTTTTTTTGTAGTGTTCAGTACATTTATTCCGCAATTGATTTTCTTTGTTCAATTTAACTTTGCCTGACTTCCGCCTGGAGTACGGCAGAGTGATTGGCCTCTTCCTTGTCGATGACCGGGTGCACCTAACTGCTTGTGGGCATTATTATTATTATTGCATTTGTTACGCGCAACAGCTACCCACAAAGGGTTTCCGGGCGCAAGATTTGTAGAGATGTCTGAGTCAAAGGATGGAGAGGGCCTAGATGTTAAATAGCCAGGTTTTTAAGATTTTGCGGAATTTAAAATCGTTATCTTCATTGCGTACTGAGAAAGGCAAGGAGTTCCATAGCACGGGCCCTTGATAGCAAAAAGATTTGCCTCCCATACGGGACAACTTGATTGTAGGAATAACAAACTTTCTTTGTGTGGAGGAGAGCACGGAGCGAGATGGGCAATAAGGGTGCTGCATATTAGTCTGGCCGCTGAATTTTGAATTATCTGTAGTTTACGGGTGGTTGCTTTATTTGAGCCTAAATATAGGACAATCCTTGAAGTAATCAAGGCATTGACCACGGTTTTCCTTGTTGGTTCAGGCAACATCCAGCATATCTTTTTCAACCATTTTAAAATGGCAAAGCACGTAGTTGCGTTTTTTTCAGCTTGTTTGTGCATCTTAAGAGAGTCATCAATGATGACACCTAGATTACGCGCTTGTGGTACTGGGACAGGGAGCCTGCCCATCTCATTTGGCCAATGTTGAGGGCCCCACAGGTTTTTGTTTTTACCTAAGATGATAACTTCAGTTTTTTCCCCATTTAGTTGGAGAAAGTTGTCCTGCATCCAGCCGGCTATTTTTACTAATCCGCATTTGAGAGTGGACGGGGCATCTTACTAGTGGTCCCAGAATCATCAATTATTCTCCCGAAGCTACTGTGGTATTAATGCTGACTACTAAATTAGAGCTACGTTGGGATTCACTTCCATTTTTATCATATTTCAATTTCCTCAGATTTTTCCATTTGCCTTCAGGGATGCTTGGGTATCACAGGAACCCTTTCTTGTGTTAATTCATTTGGGCTTTCTTATCTTTGTTTCCATGTGCCAAACTTCTTGAGGCCCCCTGCCTCAAGTTTTCTTGTTGTCTGTCTATTTTTAGTTTAGTTTCCTTGTTGCCTCCCTTTTTAGTTTCCTTGTTATCTGCCTCATTTTAATTTTGTTTACTTGTCACTTGCCTTAGTTTCGTTTAGGTTCTTTGTTGCCTGCCTTTTTTAGTTTCCTTGTTTTAAGTTAATTAAGCAGTTGGTTTTTGTCCAATTTTTCTTGGTGTGACATCCTCAAGGAGTGATGAGGACTACGTGGCCTCTTCCTTCTCACTTGATTGCTGTACATTTCTACGTCACTACGCCCCAATCCCAGTTGCACAGCAGCACCAAAAGTATCATGTGTTTCTGCCGTGTTTTTGAAAGAGGTCCGGATGGGCACATCTTAAGCATGTGAAGCATTTGTAGGCATGACACCTTGCATGCGGACTAAGACAAAAAGAGTGTGTAAAAGCTTGGAATCAGTGTTGACTAAATTGAGTAAAAATAGATGTGTAGGAATTCCAAAAGTGATGACAAGACACCAGGATATCTCAGGACTAGTTTATTGACCATCCACTCTCCTCACTGAAGAGCGCACCAACATTCCACTGACCGCTTCAGGGCAGGGGATACCAACTGGGACAGAAGGGGAGGGGTGGACGGAAGATACCACTGGGAGATTAAAGTTACAACAGGATGATTGTCATAAAATTGGATCATTGTATATTAATTATGCTGCTGTTCAACTGGGATTGGGGCATTGTGCCGCTCCACACAGTACAGATTATCACTCAGTGTGCCACGGGTAAGGCATTAACCCAGTTAGCACGCAAATTAGCATTAAGACACTCCACTCTGGGTTGTGCTGTGTGGCTATGGCAACACTCTAAGGCAGATGAGTCATTTGGCCTTTGGCCTGCAGTCTCAGAAAGATGCCCCAGGTGAGATGCAGTGGTCAGTTAACTGCAAGGGCTGCTGGGTATTAATGCTGGGCATTGATGCCTCACTGGGCAAGAGGAGAGTTCTGATACTGGTGTACAGTCAAAGCAGCACGTAGGCCCATTATTAAATAGAGAGCAAGAATACACTGGAGCATGTTGGACTTATGTGTTTTCACATAGCGCTGGACGCGCAGTTTAATTGGCCTCTTGGCGCTTATCAAGGTTAAGTAGGACTACCAAATAGAACGGCTGCAGCTATTGAGACAGCTTAGGTGAGCGGGGATTGGGCTGCAGAGAGAAGTGTACAACCTGATGGTTAGAGGTTCAAATGCAAGAGGGTTGATTACGTCTGTCAGTTTTGTGAGGCTGATAACATGAGTTTCAGGTCAGCAGACTAGCAATATTCATACATTTTAAAACACAAAAACATTCCAGAAAGAGTACTACGCTCTTCACAATTTATGATATTATTATAGTGGCGGCTTCCAAGAGATGACATTTCTAAGACATGTAGGTTGACATGCACCCTCCATGTCAAAGCTTAAAATTCGAAGCAGGCCGACTCTGCCTTTCATTCTCCCGACTTGATAACATGCGCTGAATATCCGTTGTCTAACAGAATCTATAAACGGTAAAGCACAAAGACATGCCAGTAGATGTGTGCCCTGCATAAGCACCGGTAATATTTGAATGACTGTTTCTAGAAGATGACTGTTGCAAGAAAATGGTAAGTAGCCATATGTGGAATTTCCTTCTATACAAATCAGAACAATTAATTGTTCCATCGATTCTACAATAAGTGAAAGCGGTGGCTCATTTGGGTGACTTATGTCTCGCTATTCAGACTTGTGGTCTGAAGACAGCATTGGAAGTCAGACTAGTAAAACACACTGCTTTAACAGCTGCAGGGGGCACGACTGTATCGCTGAACCAATGAATTCTCGCATAGAAAAAATGGACCGAAAAGAGACATTGGTCGAATGGCTTTTGCATTGCACCTTTGTGTAGAAATATTACGGGAAAGGAGCACCATGTCGTCTTGTTACTGTGGAGAATACATGACCTGCTCGTAAAGTGCAAAGCAGTCCGGTGCTTTTTGGGGGTGGGCTTGGAGGCTCTGGGGGTGTGGAGAAGGGATCTGAGAAGCGGGTGGATAAGGTGCTGTACTTCTAAAACTACAGGGTGACAATCACACCCTCTTCTTCACACGCCACATTACCTCTGCTTCATAGATGAACACAAGAATGCGCATATCGGGTGGAAAACATATATGTAAATATCAACATCAGTTCACATAAAAGGCCATTGTGTGGATGGACAACACCAAACACAGTGACAAACCTATAAATTATCCATAGATCCTTTCTTGTGACAAGAATGAGGCTTCCCGTCACAAATCTGTCAGTCACTGTAAAACCAACCCATCTTCCGTCCTTTTAGAGTGAAGTGCTCGTGTTTGGATACAGCAGCTGTCATTCAACCCTCTCTTGCGTGGGTGAAGCCGGGCATTCACTGTTCGCTCTATAGCAAAGCGCTCTGACACCTCTGGGTAAAGTTTGCGCTATATACAAATGCATAAATAAACAAATAAATGCCTAGGAGCAGACCCCGTGTCAGCAACACACGCCACAGCGCCCCTGCCGTGGATGCAACACAGCAAGGAAGCAAGTGCAGACCGAGGGCTCAGCAGAGAGTGTCCATTCTACAGACGGTGCCAGGGTTTCCTCTGGGCAATCACTCTCCCTTTCTGTGCCTGTTAAACCTGCGTGATCACGGTGGAATTAAGGAGGGATTGGCGCACCCTGACTAGATATTAACACACAGCAACTGAAAAGATTACAGCAGCCCCTCATCATTGCAATTACTTTAGCCACAACCAGTGGCCGACCTGATGGTGCCTTCTGCGCCTGTGTGCTGTGTAAATACACTGTCACAGACGTAACTCCCATCTGCCCCTTGTCTGCAGGAACTGCTATTTTGAGAGCTGTCGATGGCATAACAAGCGCGGCCCGTCATGGGACGGACAGAAGATGTGCAGGGGGGGACTGCCTTTACTGGCGGTGAAAAAAAGTCCCCAGTGTATCATGCCGCCAGTAAAGCATCCAATCCCCGCGTGCACATCTTTTGTCTCCTTTGTCTCCCCACGTGCAGGCTGGAATCGTATCTATTCCAAAAGGCCCTCAGCATGGCAGAGCAGTGCATGCGCTGCTTTTCGCCAGGCCGAGGCCTAAAAACAGGCCCCAGCTTCCTTGCTCGATTTTGTCTCCGCAAAATCTGACTCCCCGCTATCGTGAAATACAGGGTGTGGGTACACTGGCTGCATTGGCACCTCGTTTGGGTTAAAACTCTACGGGGAGGGGGGCTGACAGGCCATCAACACTTTTGACAGATTCCCGTTTTCCCGTAAGCTCAAAACATGCAAGGCAGACTGATACAAGTATGTGGTTTTCCTTTAGAAAATACTTTAAAAGCCGTCTGGCTGTCTAAAACGCCTATCTGGTACTGAAAAGTATTCAATGTTTCCCCCTGACGAAGCATAGCTGATCGATCAAGGGGACTGATGCTAAATTCAGAGAGGAAAAATAGCAAGGGGTGCATCTTACAATTAAGCTCGAATACATCTTTCTTTGTGGTAAAAAGAAGTGGGCTCTGGTTGGTAAATGCTTATTTTCCTCTTTGCTTCTTTAGTGGCAGGAAAAAAGGTCAAACAAGCATTAGGAATTCATTAGGGCTCGGGTTTGTTTTAAGTTAGAGATAATGGCATTGTAAATAGCAATGTGTTTTAGGCACTCTGCACTACCACTCTGCACTCTGCACTCCCAATCTGCACTCTGCACTCTCAATCTGCACTCTGCACTACCAATCTGCACTCTGCACTACCACTCTGCACTACCACTCTGCACTACCACTCTGCACTACCACTCTGCACTATCACTCTGCACTATCACTCTGCACTACCACTCTGCACTACCACTCTGCACTCTGCACTACCACTCTGCACTACCACTCTGCACTACCACTCTGCACTCTGCACTACCACTCTGCACTACCACTCTGCACTCTGCACTACCACTCGCACTCTGCACTCTGCACTACCACTCTGCACTCTCACTCTGCACTCTGCACTCTCACTCTGCACTCTGCACTACCACTCTGCACTCTGCACTCTCACTCTGCACTCTCACTCTGCACTCTGCACTACCACTCTGCACTACCACTCTGCACTACCACTCTGCACTCTGCACTACCACTCTGCACTACCACTCTGCACTCCCACTCTGCACTCCCACTCCGCCCTCTGCACTACCACTCTGCACTGCCACTCTGCACTCTGCACTACCACTCTGCACTGCCACTCTGCACTGCCACTCTGCACTACCACTCTGCACTACCACTCTGCACTCTGCACTACCACTCTGCACTACCACTCTGCACTACCACTCTGCACTCTGCACTACCACTCTGCACTACCACTCTGCACTACCACTCTGCAGCACCACTCTGCACTCTCAAACTGCACTCTGCACTATCACTCTGCACTACCACTCTGCACTACCACTCTGCACTACCACTCTGCACTCTGCACTACCACTCTACACTCTGCACTACCACTCTGCACTACCAATCTGCACTACCAATCTGCACTCTGCGCTCTCAATCTGCACTACCACTACCACTCGCACTCTCAAACTGCACTCTCACTCTGCACTACCACTCTGCACTACCACTCTGCACTCTGCACTACCACTCTGCACTCTGCACTACCACTCTGCACTACCACTCTGAACTCTGCACTACCACTCTGCACTCTGCACTACCACTCTGCACTACCACTCTGCACTCTGCACTACCACTCTGCACTACAACTCTGCACTACCACTCTGCACTCTGCACTACCACTCTGCACTCTGCACTACCACTCTGCACTACCAACCTGCACTACCACTCTGCACTCTGCACTACCACTCTGCACTCTGCACTACCACTCTGCACTACCACTCTGCACTCTGCACTACCACTCTGCACTCTGCACTACCACTCTGCACTCTGCACTACCAAACTGTACTACCACTCTGCACTACCACTCTGCACTACCACTCTGCACTCTGCACTACCACTCTGCACTACCAATCTGCACTCGCCAACAGACACGGCGGACTCGTGGAAAATTAATGAAGTGACCTAGAGGGTGAGGATGGGATACTCCGCTACCATCGAGTTCGTAGAAGAACAAGATTACATACGAAAAACAAGCAGCACAGAAAGCATCACTTCCGCGATCGCAATTGTTTAAACAAGCAGCACAGAAAGCATCACTTTTGCGATCGCAATTGTTTAAACAAGCAGCACAGAAAGAGATCACTTTCGCGATCGCAATAGTTTAAAAAAAACAGATCTGATGCATGTGATTCTCTACATTGCTGGCCGGCTGTTCATCCGCGCACACAGAGCTGAAGGGAAAAAAAACACAGCAGTGCACACGCTCCCAGCACCATCTGCCTTCAATTACCGGCACCTCGGACAGCTGGTAATTGAGGATTTATGTATTCTTCTGCGTGTGTCCGAACACTTTATGCAGGAAGTGGACATTGACAAATTCCTAAGTCCTATGGCGTGCTGCCTTACTTAAACACAGCCTTGCCTGGACCAATTACCATGCACATGGCAAAATACCACACGCAAAAAACGCGCGCTTTCTGGAATGTGGCAGCCCGGACCCCTTTCAGAATTCTTTTTTTTTCTAATACATAAGAGCTCGGAAACTCCGCCCCCACTTCGTGGTGACGTAGGCCCGAGCCCTAAAAAGGGCAATATTATGTTGCATCTTCTGTGAATCACCCCGCCCTCCCTTCAGCCCGTCTGATGCCAGTTCATCTCAGCACCTTTGCATCTATCTGCTGGCCAAGATTTCCTTTTGCCAATGCTTTCCCACAAATGTTGTCCTCCTTGATGACATGGTACCTCTTGTGCTACTGGACATCGAGTCCTTACACGCGGACCTCATTTTGGTGAGTGGTTCACACGAAGTGCAACCTTAGAGTCGTCATAATACCTCCTTTCTAGAAAGTACCAATATTAATAAACCGCTCCCGCCAGCCTGCTGTGTCTGTAACTCACTTACCTAATCAGTACATTGGGGTCTCTTTTGTTTCTCTTTGGTGATACCTGGAAGATGTGCCAGACAGCACATTCTGTTGTGCACTAAAACATGGCAAAGCCGTGTGCAGCATTGCGCAGAGCTGGTTGGAAGCCTTGTAATGTAAAGTGGGAATATTCTTGGAAACTTGGCAGGGGACATGGCCCCGTACAACTGTCTTCCACAAGGCTTTCTCTTCTATCGGGTCTGTTTCAGTTTGTGCCCTCTTGCTGTCAAAATACATTTTGGGGAGAAATTTAACAGGCTTCTATGAGTTTTTAAGATCGTGCAACATTCCATTCTTTATTTACAATCTAATTCAAGGGTATGAAAGCTGCCATAAAGCAGAATGTAGCGGAGCCCACTATTGTCACATCCATTGTCCTACTTTATTGCGCTAACGTGGCCGCTATTATTCAAATTTCAGGATAGAAGCAGCTACAGACAGTTCAGGGGTCAAATAATATAGGTATGTGCTACATCTTGGTCGACTGATTAGGCACTGGACATATTCAAAGAGCTGTGTGTTTTTTTTCTTTCCTTACTAGGTCAACTTCACCTATCAGTTTCTGAGGAAAAAGTTTTATATATTCAGCCAGTTCATGTATGATGAGCATATCAAGTCGAGGTTGATCAAAGATATTCGATATTTCAGAGAAAACAAAGACCAGAATGATCAAAAGGTATGTTAATACTAGGTATTTCTCCTAAGCTAGTGCATGATTGTTGCAACATGTAAAACAGCTCTTGATGTGCAAAGTAATATGCATGATGTGTATTTCAGCTTTCAGGGTATAGTACTTTCGTGTCACATTAATGTTCCTTAACCTGTTTGAAATGAATTGAAAATAGCAAACAGTGTGAAAGGATACATGCTGTTTTTCAGCGAAAACCTCTTACTGCCTTCCCTTCTGCCTCGATTTCATTTTGTTGGCTTCATGTTCTGTGCAGTTCATACTATACTCTCAACACAAATTCTGCTCTCATTTTCTTTCCATTGAAAGTCCCAGTCATGTAAACCTACCTTTGGTATTGACTCTGTATACCTAATGTTAGCATATAGATCATGTAAATCTTGAAGTATGTCAGAAGTTAGCTGGGTGTAATATTTGCCTCGGCCTTTATCCTTTGAATGAATAAGTAACCTTGAAAATGTGGAATGTCGGAATTTTCAAAACAAACAATATGCATGGCACACATGGGAGGAACACGGAGTCTGAGAGGATGGGGCAGGGGTCTAGATCGGCAACTGACACTTTTTAAAAAGTCTTAAGTGGGCGAGCACAGTAAAAAGGATATCTGATAGAGACCACTAGCCGCAGATTCCTTAACGTAGAATTATCCCCAGGCGCAAGACTGGATCCGGAAAACTTCCTTTGCCACAGCATCTCTACGCACCGGGGGCGGTACCACGTGACTCCGCCCTGACTTCATCCGCGGGCGTGACGTCAGCGAGGTCACATAAAGCCCACCCCGGCGCGCTGATGTCAGTTTCCTTCCGCGTGCCACGCGAATCCGGATCGTGTCCTGGCCTGTTTTCAGGCCTTCTTTTTTCACGCTTTGCGTTTCTTTTTGAGAACAGTGTGCGAATGCCTTCGGGCTTCAAGACGTGCTCGCCTTGCCCGCACCAGATGTCGGCGACGGACCCTCACCTCATTTGTATGTGGTGTTTGGGTGAGCATCAAAACTCCACGGACTGCGAAGCTTGTCAGCAGATGAAGTCCAAGTCCCGGCGGGAGCGCCGGATGAAACTCCTTTCGGCCCGCATGTTCAGGTCAGCATCATCACCACATCGGTCCCCCGCGGAAGGGGCCAAGAACCGCCGCTTCTGTCTCCGACATCGTCCTCCTTTGAGGCTGCAGGGGCGTCGCTCGCCCGTTGGTAAGTATCGCAGCTGTCCCCGAGGCCCGGTCCCCACCCTGTGGGGGGCGCGGGTTCTCCGCGGGTCATGCGGCCTCGCACGCCGCCACCCTACCTGCCCTTTCTGGGTGTGGGGGCGACAAGAGCCCAAATGGAGGCCTATGCTGCAGCCCTGCAGGCATCTTTGGCTCCTCCTTCTCCTCCTCTTCCTGGGAAACCTGCCAATCCCCAGCCTCGTGCGGGGCCTTCTGTGAAGTCGCCGGCGGCTCTGGCCCCAGCGCCGACAGGTCTTGGAGGTGTGGTGTCATCGGGGTGCGGCCCTACGGGGTTCCCCCCCTTCAGTACACAGCGTCTCTGCTTCGCCGCAAACCCCTGTGGTGTTGAGGGAGGTTGCCGGGACTCAGGGCTCGTCCCCGAGTCCTCCTCGGTCCTCTGGGCAGGCGGCAGCCTTGTCCGAGGCCGAGCTGACACCGCTCAGGCGTTGGCAGCTGTCATCCCTGGCAGTGCCGCAGGGGCTAGGTAAGGGCCAGGGCGCATCCCTGGGTCCCTCTCGTCTCTCCATGCAGGCGGCTGCCTCGTCAGAGGTCCTTTCGGCGCCGTTCTTTAGCCACCCCGTCTCTGACACCGCCCCGCTCTCCTGCTGCACAGGTGGTGGTGAAGGTCTCTGCAGCATCCCCTTCGGTGCCGGTCGACGTTGCGCTGACGCCAGTGGTCAACTCCACGGTGCCGGGCCGCCGTCGGGTCGTCGTCTCGTCTTCGGAGGCCCCTTCTTCTCCAGAGGTTCGCTAACTTTTTGTCTCTTCTTCCCCGGAGACGGGACGAGGCGTTGTGGCCTTTTCCCCGGCGTCTGCCAAGGAGGGCTCTTCGCCGTCCCTGCACCCACAGTTCTCCCCAGAGGCGCCTCAGGTTCCCCACTCATCTGTCAACCCTCCACCATTCCGGGCTTGGCCATTTCTACCTCCGGTTAGGCTGGGGGACGGCCGGCTTAGTTTACAGCCGTCGCCCACGGAGGCATTACTCTCCCCATCGCTTTGTCCTATGGAGGCGAGTGCTGCCTTTGCCTGCGCTGTCTCCACGGCCGCTGGGATTTTGCCCATGGGCGACCCGGCTGCCCATTTCCCCATGGACCATTTGCTTGAGGTTCTCCATCAGTGCTCTTGTGGACGGGAGCTGCTTCTTACCTTCGAAGCTTTGCTCCATAATTCTCTTTTGGGCGCCTGGGGGCATCCTGCCACGGGGGACCCGGTGCCCCAGTCGCTCCTGCACTGCCACCGTCCTTCTCTGCATGATCCTGTCTCCCTTTCCTTCCACCCTTTTACCCGGGGCCCTCTTCTGCAGACTGCCTTTCCCTCCCTGCCTTCGGTGTTGTCTCCTCCGTCACGGGAGGCCCGGTGGTTAGATTCCTGGGGGCGTAATATCTTCGCTTCCTCCAGCGTTGCCTTGCGGGCGCTCAACAAGCTTTGTGTGTTAGCGAGAGCCACTTCCAGCTTGTGGGATTCTGCAGAGTCCTCCCTTTTGTCCTCTGCTTCTCAGGAGGATGCCCGCGCTGATCTGCGGCACTATGTGTTGGATGGCTGGGAGCTGGCCGCGTTTATTCTTCGCTCGGCTCTTGATGTTTCTGAGGCTCTTGGTCGCTCTATGGCTAGTTCGGTGGCCCTCCGTCGCCATGCTTGGTTGAGGGATAGTGTTTTCCCAGAGAATGTGAGGGAGCGTCTGGTTGACCTCCCTTTCAATGGCACTCTTTTGTTTCACACCCCTGCGGATTCTGCCATTGAGCGGTTCCTTGCGGGGCTTCGCCCTCCTCCTCCTCCCCCCACTCAGTAAAACTGGCTGTCAGCTGATGTCTTCTTGGAGGTGTTCTCCCATTCTTTTTCTGGGGCCTGGTGTTTGGTGACCCGGGTTGTGTGTTCTGTGTGGTTGAGTTGCCTTCAGGGCCCTTCGTTTGGCCTTTCAGTGCTGTTGGCTGCTGGTCCAGCCCCCCCCCCCTCTTTTTAGGTCTCGACCTGCCAATGCGCTTGCGCATTGCAGCTGTCGAGACATATAGAGGTGCACCAGGGAAGCTTACCAAGAGGGCTTTGGCCGGCGGATTACGCACAGTGCATGTGCTCCGTGCACGCGCTTGCCATTTGCTCCCCGAGCCTCGGCATCGCATCGCACACCCACACCATTGCCAGCCACATCCCACACCATTTGTCTGAGCCTCCCCCGCCCCCACCACGCAATGCCGAGTGCACTTTCGGTTTCCTTCCTCCCCTCCCCCGTCAGCTCCACGGAGCCTTGTAGCTGTGTCCACTCAGCATTTGTTCACAGTCCACACCATTTGTCTGAGCCTCCCCCGCCCCCACCACGCAATTCCGAGAGCACTTTCAGGCATTTCTCTCTCTTACTTGTAGCGGCGGCTTTTGAATTTTTATCCGCGTTCCCGTTCACTTTCGCTGCCTGCCACTATGTCCGGTGCCATTTTACCGTGGTATTTGCCTATTCCCTGCATGCCTTTTCCATGTTTGTTGTGTCCTGCCCCTCCCACCACCTCACTCTTGTCCCTGTATGCCCCGTCACTAGATGCCTACCTCCAACGCTGGATGGACCGCCCCCACCACGCAATGCCAAGAGCACTTTCAGGCATGTCTCTTACTTGTAGCGGCGGCTTTTGAATTTTTATCCGTGTTCCCCTTTCACTTTCACTGCCTGCCACTATGTCAGGCGCCAGTTTACCGCGGTATTTGCCTATTCCCTGCATGCCTTTTCCATGTTTGTTGCTGTCCTGCCCCTCCCACCACCTAGCTCTTGTCCCTGCATGCCCCGTCACTAGATGCCTACCTCCATCGCTGGGAGGACGTGGAGTGCTCTACATGAGCGCCAGCTACATTACACAACAACATTAATTTTTACAGGCACTGGGAGGTGTAGTGAATTGCCCAGAGTCACAATATGCTAAGCCAGGGCTGAGAAGCTAACATGGTTCCCCAGCCCCAAAGTCAGCAGCTCTGGCCATAACGCCACAGCGTCTCCATGCTCAGTGTACCAGGTAGTTACACTTCAACACACTGATAAATCTAATGGCCATTCGTTCAAGAATATAAGCTGCATCATTATTATTAAAGATAACAATTTTAACTTGTTTGTACATGCATAGCTTAAAGTTAGGGAAAGAAAGCTATGATGCGGTCTGGCTGCGTCACATCACTTTATATGTTTTACTATTGCTCAAAGACATAGAAAAAAAGCTGCCTGAAGATAGTTTCAAAATAATTGAGGCGTTTGTCCTGTACAACGTAATACATATTTGCATTTTTGTTTGTGAATAACCAGAAAATTAAGTGTTGCCGAACGTACATTGTATTTCATAGGACACTGCCCTAGCAGCGCACAACGATCTGTGCATAGTACGTATATCATACATATTGGTAGATTACAACCACACACAACCACAAGCATACACACAACCACATACACAACCACGACCACACACACAACCACAACACACACAAAACCACAACACACACAACCACACACACAACCACACACACACCACCACAAACACAACACCACAAACACCACACCACACACACAACACCACACACACAACACCACACACAACACCACACACAACCACACACACAACCACACACACACAACCACACAACCACACACACACACAACCACACACACACACACAACCACACACACACACAACCACACACACAACTAAACACACACACCACCACACCCACACCACCACACTCACACCACCACACTCACAACCACACATACAACCACACACACAACCACACCGTCAGTGCACACTTTCACCAGGCACAGACACCATCAGTAGTCAGTGCACGCTTTCACTGGGCCAAAACCCCTCCAGCCGTCAGTGCACGCTTTCACTGGGCACAAACACTACCAGCCGTCAGTGCACGCTTCCACCAGGCACACACCACCAGACATCAGGACACGCTTTCACCAGGCACACACACACCACCAGCCGTCAGTGCACACTTTCACCAGGCACACACACAACCCCCACACACACACAACCCCCACACACTCCCCAACACACACTCCCCAACACACACTCCCCACACACACACAACCCCCCACACACACACAACCCCCCACACAAACCCAACCACCCCACACACCCACAACCCCCCCACACACCCACAACCCCCCATACACACACAACCCCCACACACAACCATCTATATATCTATCTATCTATCTTCCTCACTCTATCAATCGCCCTCACTATCTGTCTATCTATCTATCGCCCTCACTCTATCTATCGCCCTCACTCTATCTATCTATCGCCCTCAGTCTATCTATCACCCTCACTCTATCTATCTATCTGTCGCCTTCACTCTATCTATCTATCTGTCGCATCTATCGCCCTCACTCTATCTATCTATCGCCCTCACTCTATCTATCGCCCTCACTCTATCTATCTATCTATCGCCATCACTCTATCTATCGCCCTCTATCTATCGCCCTCACTCTATCTATCTATCTATCTATCGCTCTCTATCTATCTATCGCCCTCTAGCTATCTATCGCCCTCTACCTATCTATCGCCCTCACTCTATCTACCTATCTATCTATCGCCCTCACTCTATCTATCGCCCTCACTCTATCGCCCTCACTCTATCTGTCTATCGCCCTCACTCTACCTGTCTATCTATCGCACTCACTCTATCTATCTATTGCCCTCACTCTATCTATCTATTGCCCTCACTCTATCTATCTATCGCACCACCACAGCATCACTCAGGGGCACCACAACATCACTATGCACTACCACAGCATCACTGAACATGACAGCATCACTCGTCGCCACCACAACATCACTCAGCGCCACCACAGCATCAACCTGTGCAACCATTCAACAACAACTGGTTCAAATATGTTCTCTCAATGTTTCAAGCTTTATTACAAATGTCACAAAAAGATGTTAATATTTCAATTCTGTTCTTGGATTTTCGTCACAATAAAATACACTGAACATAATCTTCACAAAAGTTATTTACAAAAGTTTAAGCTATTGCCATTATAAATTACAATAACTTTTATTTGAGTATTAATTATTTAAAAAAATTAAAAGCCATTGTTATTTGTGATATCAATACATCTAAGTCACGTAAATACAAAACATGTTGCATTACAAATGCTATAGGTGTCACATTTGCAAAAGTTAAAAGTATTGGCATTGTAAATGACAAAGCTATTAATTTCGCTATTTTTAAAACCAACACATAAATAAAAAATTTGTCATTTACAAGACCAATAGCTCAAACTTTCCTAATGCGAGACCTATTGCTATGCAAATGCATGTTTGACTTGTGTGGCGTTGGATGTCGTTAAAAGCTGTGTCGGTCCTAAGATTGAGCCTTCTGTGTCTTCTTTTATTGGCTTACTGGTAAGCCGTCTGCGGTTCTACCCGCAGGTCTTCCTGTTTTAGTCCCCTCTGCTGCAGAAAGTTTTTTCTTAAGAGGTGTTCCCTTGTTTTCTTGGGACATAGTCTACCCTTTGTGGGGTACTTGTAGCTATTGTGTAGCTCTGTCATGGTCTGGGGAGGCGCTGCCCCCTTTTTTGGGTTCCGTGCCTTCCATGGCCTCACGGTATACCGCAGGTGCGGTCTCTTTAACACGATTGTCCATATCCAGGTTAGCTTTGTCGCCAGACCAGCCTGGCATGCTATTTTCTGCATCGTGTTGTGGTGCTTCCGCCCTTTTTGCCCAGTGTTTGGCCTGGTCCTCTGTCTGGTGTTCCAGGGGGACTACTGTTGTAAAGAAGTACTCTGAGGCAGAGGTGAGTACAAACGTCTTTATTCTGTCATCCACTCTCCGTAACTGTCAGGCTAGCCAACATTCTAAAGCGCGCTCTGGAGGAACGTTCCAAGGTAAGGAAGGAAGGAGGGGGAGAATAGAATGTACCAAAGAGGGAGAGAGGAAGAGAAGGAAGATTACAACACATCTCCCTACGGCACATAAAAGGTGGGTAACAATAAGAGGAGCCTGAACAAATGCTGAAAAGAACCACAGTGGGAAAGAACAGCTTGCCCTAGGCTTGTTGTAAGGGCTAGCATTACCAATGTCATCCCAGCTGGGGAGAGGAGTAACTTGGAACCAACATGTGGCCTAGTGGGGTGGAGCACATAGTTGCGCCATCCCCCTAAGGGTGGTTAGAGTCACGACAGGGGGTTTACATTTCCTTAGATATTATAATGACTTTAGGAGTCTCAACATAGAGATTGAGATCACTGGCTATGTTTGCTGACATTCGCTGATGACTGGTGTACTGGGTAACTTATGGAATAGTTGTTTTGGCAATCGGATCTCTTCCCCTGTTGGAAGCAAAAGGGGTTACTCCCGTTATCAAGTTGGAAGAGGTGTGATATGCCCAAATGCCTTCTCTTAAAGTTTTATCCACATCCAGGTTGTTGACAAGAGCTAGTTGTGTGAGACCTTTGATCAATAGTATTGACTTTTGAACAGGGTTGTTGTCCATGTGGCAATGTAAGGCAGTTTTCTCATGCTTGATGCCCAGCTCTAATAGGAATTTCTTAATTTCCATCGAAGAGAATTTGATACTATTGTTTGTGAGTATTGAAGCTGGTACACCTTCACATGTGAATGAGTCTCTTAAGAAGTCGATGAGAGTGCTTGTCGAAATGCAAGACACAAACCTGTATTTGATCCAATGGGAAGTGTAGTCTATAAGTACAATCAAAAATCTCTTCTGGACTCCCAAGTGATCCATGGGGCCGATTATTTCCATGGCCAGCTTTGTCCATGGTATACTTGGAACCGCTATTAGATTTCCGGACATGGAACAATTTATGTCTTCAACCAAACTTTTAACACATTCAGTTTCAGTTGAAGCAGGTAACTTGTCTTGTATCCCCCTTTACCAGGAGCTCTTGAACAACAGTTTGTAACGATGTTCACCCCAACGGGTGGTACACTGCAGGCAGTGCTATTTACATTGTGGCCTTTTCAGGACATTTCAGGATACATATTAATATTGATGCTGGTTCACTCATCCCGCCCCGCAAGAAGGACTTGTTCTTTATTATTTGGGTCGAGCACAATCCCCAACTCCCTTTGATGATGCCAACACAACAGATTGGAACCTTTGCTTAACATGTACACTTTTCCACATGTAGTTCTCCCTTTGAAACTAATAAGCATTGTCACCATCCCACTAATGGAATGCTTTCTTTTGCATGTCCTACTACTGAAATGTCAGGTTCCAGCACATTGAGACTGGAGATATCAAACAGATCATTTATAACGTCTATATTAATTAAGGTAACAGGGGAACACGAATCAGCAAACACATCCAGGGGCTTACCATTCAACAAGAATAGTACATTTGGGATATTTAATACATCTGGGATCTTTGGAGTGTCCTGGGGAATTTAGAGCTGCATGACGGTCAATGGCTTTTACTTGGAATATGTACTTAGTGGACAAGTCCCCTTCACTGTAAACCACTTTCACTTGATTATTCTCACCGTTTTTGCAAACTCTAGCCAGGTGCCCCTTCTTGTTGCATTTTATACATGTGACATAGCGGGCAGTACAACGAACATCGTTAGCAAGATGATCGCTGCTGCCACATCTATAGCATTTTAACCCTTGCATTTCTCTGACTGATTTGTTAACCTTGGCGTCTCCATGTCTAACCTTAAGTACCTCGTTATCATTGCAATTGTCCTGTGCATAATTGGTATTGCGAACATTGGCAACAACCTCATTGGGAGTCTTCATTTCTTTGATACACTTAGCAGTGTGCTCAATAGATACTGCTATGCTAACAGCCTCTTTTAGGGTAGGGTTTTTTTCCAGGAGCTTTTCTTGTACACAACTATTATTTGTGCACCTGACTAGTTGGTCCCTGATAAGGGAATCAGTGAATTCACCAAAATCACATAACTTGGTTAGGCCTCTGAGTGCCGGTATGTAGTTGATGACAGATTTCTGTTTGCCTTGGATGCGAGTAAAGAATTTATGCCTCTCCAAAACTGCATTTACTCTGTCACCAAAATGTGTCTCCAGTTTTAAAAGGGTAACTCTAAACTCATCCATATACTCCTCACCCACTTCTAGCTCCGGTTCAGGTAAGGTGTCATATATCTTTCTACCTTGAATGCCTAGGTCATGTACAAGGATATGTTGTATGCGAACAGCAGAATACCTTTCGCCACCTATGGCAATAAGGTATGAGGCAAACAAATTAATCCATTCCTTCCAGTGAATTTCCGGTTCCCCAATCTCATTTTGAAAGCGGGGAGGTTGGCTCATACCTGTTGCAGTCATAGTGGGGTGGGGTGTGCTAACCTAGGTGCTCTACAAGAGGTTATTACACAGTTCACCAGGAGCTCCAGGGAGAATAGTACAAATCTGACAACCAGTGGAGCGGTGTGCAGCAAGTACGCAAGTCAAAGAACATAGATCGCAGGCACTACTATATGACAATCACCTTAATATGTAACATGGATCTGAGTCCCTATTTTTAGACAGTCTAGTTAACATAAGCATGCACGAAAATAGCTAGGCTTGTAAGGCACAGTATCCAGTAAGTGGTCCAACACCGCTGGCAAAAAGCCAAATAACTTTTGAAAATGTTCAAAATATGGAGGAGTATTTGCACAAGCAACCTAGGATAAGGGGAAGAGAAATACAGGGTGTACGGTCAGGTAAGGTGTATACCACCGGAGAGTATGCCACACTGCTAGGAGGGAAGAGGAAGAGTATGAGGCAGTTGCACCAGATTAAAGGAGAGGAGAAGAGAAGGAAAGGAGCCTGTCCTGATCAAAAGGTTTTTATGTCACCGGAATAAGGTGCATACCAGTTGAAAATTGAATAATGGTGTGCGTGTCACCGAGTATGGGTGCACACACTATGCCAAAGAAATAATTGTGTACGTGTCACCATGAGTAGGAGTAGGTGCACACACAGTGCATTGACCAGGATTGAGAATATAGGCAGTACAAGGGTAAGGTAAGGACGTAAAGTACCTGAGGCTCTCCGCTTTCACGTGATGAATCTCGCGCCTTGAGGGGACGACACTTTACCTCAAAGAGCGCAGGCGTGTTGATGATCTCTGAAGAAGAGACGGAAGTGCCTCGTTCTGAGAGGAATAATTTTTTTCCTTTCGTCAATATGCACTGTCGCAAAGATACCAGTAAAACATACAAGTAGGCAGGCACAATGTCTTTGCATGGGGACACCCACGTCAGGAGGCTGGTCTTGCAGGAAATTCGAAGAACCAAGAACCTTGGAGAACAGGTCAGCAAAGAAGGCCTCCCACCGGCGGTGCGTCCATTGGGGGCGCTGGGGCGTTGCCCCACTAGCCACATGGCCCCTAAATTTGTTGTTATAGCAAGCAAACTAAGCAAAGCAAAAAGCAATTCAATTTCGCAACTCTTGTGCTGCTGGGACGCGCTCGCGGCAATCGGACGCTGGGGGCAGGGGTGGGGGCGGGGCTGCGGCAACACTCAACCCTGTTTGAGTGACAGCCAGACTGTCACTGAACAGGGCAGGCGCATAGTGCGCATGATCGAGTTTGGGCTGGTCATTTTCATGACCAGCCCATACATGCGCAGTGTCAGTCAGCCCCTAATACCTTCGGAGAGGGAGGGAGGCGGGAAACCGAGAGGCCATCGCAGCCCTTCCGTCTCCTAGTGGGCGGGCGGTATCCGTGCCCTAGCCAATCCTGACACTGCTAATGAGTGTCTGGATTGGCTGAGAGTGAGACACCGGCCGCCAGTTTGAAGTTGCCCCTGCTCCGGACCGGCCCAGACATGTTCCTGCTCCAGACCGGCCCAAGAACTGGACGAGAGGCAGCGCGGGATCGGGATCATGAGGGTACGTTTTATATGTCACCCCCTCACCCCCTCTAGAATTACGAGCCGCTCGCAACTGGTTTTTTTTTTATGTCCCCCTCCCCCACCCCCCATCCAGAATTGCGAGCCGCCCGCGACTGTGTTATGTTGCATGTTTCTTTAAGGCTCATGCTTGAGCGTGCCATTGGAAGTAATTATTACATCATTTAGATTCTATGTAGGAAGGGTCAGTTGTAGCCTGACCACTTCGCTGTGCAGCTGTGCTTCCTGGCATCACCTGTTCTATTATCGTTATTCTACAATAAAGAACCTCCTACCATCACCTGCTTCTTCCATCTTTACAAGTGGCGACGATGAGGGATACGAATCAAATTTAGACTTGGAGCGGAATTTTGAAATTTTTTTTTAAACTCCAGGAAAAAAAAAAAAGAGAAGAAAGAAGAAACCAAAGAGAGCGGACGACAAACAAAGAGGAGAAAGAGTGGACGACGAAGTAACTAAGAAACACCAGTTGAGCAGATCACTCGTGAGTCAACCAACTTATACCAGGCCTTTAAGGTAGGCGGAGAACTACAGTTACCGTTGGCTAGGCCTGCATTATTTCAATCTTAAGCGGTGTTCCATGCGCGATCCCTAGAAGCGCGACCTCCGCAATCCATTGTAGAACGCCTCCTCCCTTCCTCACGAGACACTGCTCACGGCATGACGGAAACGCGCAAGGTCACGCAACGTGACCCTGCGTAGCGGCCATTTTGGGTTTCAGCATATCGTCGGAAATACTTCACTCTTCACTCGCAAAATAACACGGCAGGAGGGAAGCAACTGGTTTTCTACTAAATCGATTAACGATCTAATAGCGATTATATTATAATCCACAAGAAGAACAGGTGAGACTGTCGGGGCACTATTAATTATATTACTAACAAAAAAAAAAAATTTTTTTTTGTTACCCATTATATATGGAAACTGGTGATCAACCTGAAAATCAACCTCAGAGTACACTAGAAATGGCCCAACAAAGTTTCATGATCAGCCCTCCACAACCCTTCTGGGCTACAGGTTCCCAACCTGATATGAAATGGGTAGAATGGAAAGAATATTTCACAAATTACATCTGTGCTATTGATGAAAATACAAAAATGAAACCAGAGCAAAAAAAAAGATTACTTCTGCATTCCTTAGGTCCAAAAGGGCTAAAAACGTATTCACGAATGCAAAAAACGGTTAATGCTGATTTAAATGAATTTGAAAATGCCATGGCAGATATGGACAGATATTTTGCTCCTAAAGTGTGCATAGGTGTAGTGCGACACAAATTCTTTCAAAGGAAACAAAAGAAAGAGGAACTAGTTGATGAATGGTTGGATGACTTAAAGAAACTGGCAATTGACTGTAAGTTTGAGAATTTACATGACGATCTCATTCGAGACCAATTAGTCATGCATAATGATAACTCGCCGATTCAAGACCGTCTTTGGGTAAATGGCGATGCACCTTTAGACGATGTACTTGCCATAATGAGAAAGTCAGAAATGTCAGGAAGGTGTGCTGTTATTGTCAAGGACACAGTAAAAGACGCAGACAAAGTATCATCTGCTGTTTTTAAAATACAGGGAGCAGCTAAGACTCAGACCAATCAATTTCAGAAGAAAAACTTTAACCAACCATTCACCAGTCAAGGAAAAGAAAGGAACGCTGATGAGAGAAGATGTTACCGTTGCGGTAGCAAAGAACACATGGCTTATAGCAAGTCATGTCCTGCTTTGAGGAAGAAATGTAGTGTGTGTGGATTGACAGGACATTTTAGCAAAATGTGTCGCAGACGTAGTAATGTGAAATGTATCTGGGACCAGGAATTAAGTACGGATGAAAGTGGTGAAGACGAGGGCGGTTGTGTAAAAAATATAAGAGGGAACTATATGTTGAACATCACTGATGAAGCTATGGAGGGCAAACCTATTTGTGAAGTGTCATTAGGTGGTGTTAAAGTAAAAGTGTATGCGGATTCTGGATCTCCATACACTATCATTAGTGAAGAGTTGTGGAAAAAGAGATTTACAGATAAAATAGGAGATAAACTGAATGTCTCTGATGTTAATCCTGTGAGTTTCACAGGAGAAAGGATAGGTCTTTTAGGTTTCAGATGGCTCACCTTCCTTTTCAAGGGTAGATTAACAAGAGGGAAGTTGTACATAGCCAAAACGGGACCGTCTGTCTTAGGGTGGCATGACCAGAAAAACCTCCACATTATTTTGGATCCCAATAGCGAAGAAAAGGTTTTGATCCTGGATGAATGCAGTAAGATAGGAGAAGTGTTGAAGAGTAAATTCACTAATGTGGTAGAAGGGAAGCTGGGCAAACTGAAAGGCTTTGAGCATAAGATTATGCTAAAAAATGATGCACAACCCAAAGTACATAAGGTCAGACCCATTCCCTTGTTGATAAGAGATGAGGTAAAAAAAGAGATTCAAGGTCTTTTAGCCAAAGGTATAATTGAAGAGATAGACACTTCAGAGTGGATTAGTCCAGTTGTGGTAGCGAGGAAATCCAATGGCAAAATTCGGTTATGTATTGATTTACGCCATCTAAACAAAAATATAGTGATTGAAAGATTCCCGCTACCCAAGATTAATGAGATGGTCTCTACGTTAAGAGGAGCAACTTGGTTCTCCACGATAGACCTTTCAGCTGCCTATCACCAGGTAGTTCTGGAGCCTGAGTCAAGGCATTTAACGGCTTTTATCACGCCGTTTGGCTGTTTCCAGTTTAGAAGGATGCCTTTCGGGCTTGCATCGGCCGCTGCAGTTTTCCAGCGATTGATGCATAAATTATTTGGTAATATGAAAGGTATTAGTTTCTTCCAGGATGATGTTTTAATTGCAGGTACCAGTAAAGAGGATCATGACACCAAACTGTGGAAAGTCTTTGATACACTTAACTCAGCAGGGTTAACGGTGGAATTATCCAAATGTAAGTTTGGTGAGAGAAGTGTATCGTATTTAGGCCACATTATAAGTGAAGAGGGGGTTAAGCCAAAAGCATCACTGGTAGAAAGCATAGTCTCATCGCCTGCACCAGAATCTAAGGAAGAGATTAAATCCTTTTTAGGAATGGCAGAGTACTGCGCTAAATTCATAAAGAATTTTGCTTCAAAAGTATATAACATCAGAACTTTGTTAAAGAAAAATGTGAAGTTTGTATGGACAAAGGAATGTGAGAAAGAATTTACAGAAGTAAAGAGAGAATTACAAAGAGTAAATGCATTATCTAGCTTTGACCCCAATTCAGACTGTTTTTTAACAACTGATGCAAGCGATAAAGGTTTAGGCGCTGTATTATCACAGATGGGGGAAAATGGACATGAGAGGATTATTCTGTTTGCTTCTAGAGCCTTATCACCAGCAGAAAGCAAATATCCTATAATAGAAAGAGAAGCCCTAGCTTGCGCTTGGGCGCTAGAACACTTTCGTGCTTTTGTGTGGGGCAAAATGGTCAATATCAGAACAGATCATAGACCACTAGTCCACATATTGTCTACAGATGGCACTGCAACAGCGTCTGCAAGGTTGGCAAGGATTTCTATGCGTATGAAAGAATATATATATTGTATTAGCTATGTACCGGGGAAGGATAATGTGGTAGCAGATTGTTTATCTAGACTACCTGCACCACTAGAAGAGTGTGTTGATGACCCCTGGGGAAATTTTGCAGTAGCTTATGTTCAAGATTCTGGGATTCCTGCAATCAGTAGAGATGTATGGGCGAAAGAACACGAATTGGACAAAGAGTTAGGTGAGGTTTCCAAGTTTATTCATCAAGGATGGCCCAAAGAAAAATTCATGGGAGACAAATTGAAACCATTTTGGGAAGTACGTTCAGAGTTATCTTTTGAAAAAGAAGTTTTAAAGAGGGGTGACAGGATTGTCCCACCAGCAGGGTTGAGAGAAAGGATTTTAGAGATGTGTCATGAGGGACATTTTGGAATAGTGAGAACTAAGTTGGCTGTCAAGGGTTTATTTTGGTGGCCAAAAATAGACAAGGAAATAGAGACTTTTGTAAAAAGTTGTCCTGTTTGTAATTCGGCTGATAAATCTTTGAAAACTCTGAGGCCTGCTATGAGTGAGGGACTCATTCCGAATTTTCCTTGGGAGACCATTGCAGTGGATATCTTTGGTCCAATTGGTGACACTAAAGAGTATGGTTTAGTTGCTATTGATCTTTTTACCAAGTGGCCTGTGGTCAAGTTTGTGGAGAAAGCGGACACTCAAGCGATTTTAAAGTTCTTAGATAAGATTTTTCTTGTGGAAGGATTACCTGTAAATATTTTGACTGATAATGGTGTGCAGTTTTTATCAAATGCTGCTAAAGAGTACTTTGGAAGATGTGGTATCAAACATAAAACGACCTCTTTGTATAATCCTAGCGGAAATGGAACAGTAGAACGCTTTAACAGGGTGATTAAAGGTGTTTTACAGGCGGCTAACAACAAGGAATTAGATTGGAAGGTGGAGATACAGAAGGCAATTTGGTCGTATAAAGTAACTTTAAACAAATGTACTGGGGTGTCCCCTTTTGTAATGATGAGAGGTAGATTACCTAGATGTAAGTTTAATCCTGGCTGGTGGTTTGAAGAGAGTGTACAAAATTGGTCACCAGTGGAAGTAAAGAAAAATTTGGAGTTGGTCCATTTCAAAAGCAAAGAGTACTATGATAAACGGCATGGTGCCAAAGACTTTGTAATAAAAGCAGGAGATTGGGTTAGGATCAGGAAGCCTTACAAAGTTATGAAAGGTGATAATAAATTTGATTCACCGAAAAGAGTGATTGAGGTCTTAAGGAATTCAGTTAGGCTAAGTGATGGTAAAGTTTGGAACCTTAAAAATGTAGCTCTTGACAATTGTCAAAATCATAATGAAGAGCAGGCAATGAGTAAGAAGCTTAGTGATTTTGATTGGGTAGAAGACTATTTTGATAATAGTGAGTTACAATCCCAATTAGCTCCTGGTGATTTATCTTCTCTGTTAAGGGAAGGAGAAGGTTTGGCTAGCAATTCTGGCTGGGACTCTCAAGCAGAAGCAGAATCCTTTCCAAGTCAAAGTAATGTAGAAAATAAGGAGAGGAAAGAAGACTCTAAAAGAAAGAGAATTTCACCTGGCTGGCTTAAGGATTATGTTAGATAAAAATCCTGTTTATAGTTATATTTTATTACTGTTTTAATTTCCTGGTTATTCCTTAGTTTTAATTTTATAATCTAAGTTGTTCTTTTAATTCGTGTAAGGGGGGGGGATGTGTTATGTTGCATGTTTCTTTAAGGCTCATGCTTGAGCGTGCCATTGGAAGTAATTATTACATCATTTAGATTCTATGTAGGAAGGGTCAGTTGTAGCCTGACCACTTCGCTGTGCAGCTGTGCTTCCTGGCATCACCTGTTCTATTATCGTTATTCTACAATAAAGAACCTCCTACCATCACCTGCTTCTTCCATCTTTACAGACTGATCAGCTGTTTGTGGCTCTGCAGGTCTGTGTTGATTTGTGCCGTGTAAATTAAACATAAATAGTCGGAACTCAGAAGAACGATGAAACCGGACGTGCGCGTGTAACTAACTTTCATTTGTGTGCTTTAATTCAAGTATTAGAGTGAATGAGGGCGGGAGAGGGTTGGGATTCACTGTTCGTGTAGGAATGGCAGGGCACTAATCCAGCACTGTATTTTTGTAATCCCCGAGTGTTTAAACGTTTCGGTTCAGACTTTTCTTAGGGAAGAACAATGCTATTGTGACAACAATGTGCTCCGTGTTCATTAGCCGCCTTTCATTTTCACGCTGCGCTTCTACTGCTGAAAGAAAGGCAAGCAGCCCTTTGCCTCACAAATCACAACTGCACCGTGGTGGTGCCCTGGGCTCCCTGTGTTCTGCCAGAATTTACCTTTTTTACATGATTTGGGTTTACCTCCCAACATCCGAACTGTGCAATAATGTTGTTATAAGATTCTGTGTGACGGTGTATTGCTGGGAATAGTACTAATTAATTCCAAATGCTCGGGTAGAATGGGTATAGGACCAGGGAATGGATGACAAGCACTTAACTAAGAGGAGACAATTTATGGGTGAAGCCAACCCTCCTTGCCGCTGTTTTTCTGCCGTGGGATTTCATCTGAGACAGGGCAGAGTCACTCTTAAGGAGGAGACTTTCATTTCTGACACGTGAATACATTAACTCTTTCCCACAGCTCAAAACCTGGCCATCGTATACAGAGACTGCTTCTATTAAAGAGTGACGGAGCAGAAGCAGATTTAAAACAAGCATTGGAAATGCAATAGGTCTCGCATTAGAAAAGTTGTAGCTATTGGTCTTGTAAATGAAAAATATTTTATTTATGTGTTGGTTTTTAAAATAGCTAAATTGATAGCTTTGTCATTTACAATGCCAATAGTTATAACTTTCGCGAATGTGACACCTATAGCATTTGTAATGCAACATGTTTTGTATTTACGTGACTTAGATGGCAGCTCTGGTCGTTAGGCCACATCTGCGGTTTACCTGCAGCACAGAGTACTACTACATTAAGTGGTGTGACAAGCAGAAGTAAAAGAACTCCAGTTTCTTTCTAGCCATTTCACATGAAGCTAATTAAGGCTGATATACAAACCACATGATTTAGTTAAGCACAGCAGAAGTTGCCATCAATAACTGACGCAGATGATTGACAGGCTTATTACAGAAACATGTCTTCACATTACGGTGTCAATCCCACCGAAAGGCCTTGTACATAGTACCTGGGGGAAGCACACACCATACTATGGCTGGCTTCGGACAAATGTAATTTGCCAGCAATCTGCCAAGGTTATCAATGTGACAGCACTCTTCATAAGAGCAGGCTGGCTACACGTGCCCTGGTTAATTTTACCATTGACATCATGGCCGTTTTCAAAACTATAATTCAACATAAAATCAGAAATGTCACTGGAGAGCTTGCCACACATTTGGCCAGTCTGCACTTATTTCGCTCTAGCCATAGTGTTAGGCTTGTTTACTAGCCAAGAAAATGCTCTTACGTTTAACTCATAAGTGCTAGCTTTTTGCCTCATTTATGTATTTTCCAAAACTTTAGTAAGAAAAAAATACTACCTGTACCTTTCACAAGTACAGTTACTGAAACCTAGAAACAATCTAGACAATAGCAGGAAATGAAGAAAAACGCCCTGGCCATTTGATGTTAAAAGGCTGATTGGTTAACGAAAATGACCAAGCAAAACCCACCCGTCCCTTTCAGAGAGCTACCTTCGACCTCGTCTTATTTTTAGGTGCTTTACGTTGCACACATGACATGATGCAACTGCTAGAATGAAAACTGCCTCTTGAAATCAGAAGCACGCTAAAGGGGGAAACAGTAGTGAAAGGACACGTGCTCTGTGTGTAAAATGTATTTAGGACTTGATGCGTATATATATTTTTAAAAAAAATCACAACATCTGTGCTTAATTCTCAGTTGTTTACATACAAAAAAGGAGCAAAACCGAGTGAAGTTGGGCTTCAATACTACACATTTTCCGTTACTTGGAAATTTTAGAATATGTAAGAATATATGCCAGCTTGCCATTCCCTCTTCCCCGCCACCACGTATGTTATGAAAACCGAGACTGGTATAAAAAATCGGAGCATTCAGTGCAGGCTGGTAGGGGACAGGGGGGTGGGGGGTGGGAGGGTGCTAGGAAAACAAGACGGAGGGAAGGAAGCGAAGGGGAGGGGGGAGGAGAAAAGCGACACGGCGGGCAGGGGAGGGGGCGGAGCGGGGAGAGCCAAAATTACAGAAATGCAGCTTTCCAAAAGCAATAGACGAAGTGCTGCAGAACTGGAAACTGCCGGAGCCGCACTCAATGCACATTAGGACTGGAAGGAGAAAAGCGTAACTTCTCACGAGCCCAGTTACTTTCACAGAAAAATCGGAACATTCAGTGGAGGCTGGTAGGGGACAGGGGGTGGGGGTGGGAGGGTGCTAGGAAAACAAGACGGAGGTAAGGCAGAGAAGGGGAGGGGGGAGGAGAAATGTGACACGGCGGGGAGGGGGCGGAGCGGGGAGAGCGGCGATGAGGGTGTGAAGCAGCAGGGGCCTTTGAAGTGAAGCTAAGCTTCACTTCAAAGGTGTGGGAGGAGTGCTGCTGGGGAACAGATGGCGATTTGATGATGTGCACGTGCATTTAAGGTCAATGCGCTTGCGCATTGACCTAAAAGCGCACGGGCACAGCATCAAATCGCCAGTCTAGGTAAAGCTTATTTAAGCCCCTATAGTTTCGCTCTGCGAGACCTAAAAAAGATTCAATACTGCTCTCTCAGCGGAAATGTATCTAACCCCCTCCCCCCGTCCATAGCCCTGTAACCCCCTCCAAAGCCATGCCTGCACAGCTCCGTGAACCGTCATACATGGGCTCCATAGTCCCGTGCGGCGCACCCCCTGCTTTCACACCCCATTCGCCTGTCTATACTACCTGCACAGCCTTGTGTACCTTGCACAGCACTGCCTTCAAAGCCCCGTGCACCATCATACCCTGCTTGCATAAACCTGTGCGCCATCAGAACCCGCCTGCACAGACTTGTGCACTTTCCTACATTCATACTCTGTCTCCAGGGCCCCATCCAGCCTCATACACTGCACACAGCCCTGGCTGTAGACCTCCATACACCGGTCTTCTCTGCAGTACACCGTGCACCCTCCGTGGTCTTAGTCTGCACAACCCTTTCCACCTCCACACACTGCCTGCACAGCCCACACGCTTTCCGTAGCCTCTCTGCTGGAGCCATGCACAGCTGTGCCTGCTCATAGGCCTGTCTTCAGAGTCAGACCCATGTTTGGCTGTTGTTGCAGCACTCTCGTGGCGCTTAGTGGGGGGTCTGCAGTTTCCGTGGGATGTTCCATAAAAGGTTTTTTCGTGGAGGGGGCCCCATTGTGCTCAAATCCTGTGGGGTGTGCACTTCTTTTTTGTTTTTTTAATCAATGACATAGGATGCATTAAAATGATGCAGTGTGCACAGCGCTTGGCAATATGAATGGCATTGACAGCAACACAACCATTTTTTACAATAAATACTTAAATTCGCGAGCACACACACCGTGTGTACTCTCGTATATAAGTATGTATTGTAAAAAATGGTTGTGTTGCTGACACTGTCACACACGTCGAATGGATTGGAAATCTGAGGCAGGCACACAAAGACATTTACAACACACGAACGCTTACTGCACACAGGCACACTGCCCCCTCCCCCCCCCCCCACCAACCTGCCACACTTGAACTGCACAGAAGCGCAGCCACGCACACAGACACAAGCAAGACACATAATCGGAAACACAGACACCAGCCCTCCTCACACAAACACACTCACACTAATATCACACTCATCAGTATCTCACGACATGACAGTCACGCAGTCAAACACCACAGAACAACGTGCAATCATCACGCTCCCCAACTACACACAAGATAAAAAATACCAAAGAAAATACTCCCTCTTATATGAAAGAGGCCCCGCGCAGATACCGGTTTTCTTGACCTCTCCTGAGCTGGTAAGGTCGAGGGTTAACATTTATTCTTCACTATTTAAGTGGTGTAATCTTTAAGTATATCCCTATCCACGGAAGAGTGAGGGTAGGAGAGGAATGGGAGAAGACTCCATAGATTAGAAGAGGGGAGGGGCAGGGAGCAGATTTTTCTTATTGTGTTTCACTTATGTGTGGGGTGAGGCTGTGGCGCAAGAACTTTGTGAAAGCTAAAAATGCGGCCACGGGTGCTGCAAATACAATGCCTAATGGCACATGGGTTAAGTACGAAACAAGGCTCAATAGAATCTGTGTCTGCAGGGTCTTAGGGTACTAGCCTATTGTGTGAGACATTTAGGCCTTTCACCTGGCAGGGATAACTAGAATTATGCAGTTTAGGGAAACCAAATTATGCGGCAGGGTTTACTAAATTATGTGGCAAGAAAATACAACTTACAGAGTGTAATGGGGCTCATTTTATGTATTATTACTTCATTTTTTTTTGTGCGTTGACACTGTCTTGGCAAAGCAGACAACTCGTTATTATCAGTTTAACACTAAATGCAGCAATAGGCAACTGAAAGTTGACCAGTTAGCTTCTGCAAAGGGTCTCCACTGGGAAGCAACACAGCACTGTGTTTTTAGTTACTTTTGATCCGTTTGAGACAGGCACGTTTTTTTCTCTTAAAATCTGCAAACTGTGAAGCAGATGATGGAGTATGTGACAAATCCATAATTATGTGGAATACTCTATAGCCTCAGAATCACATATTTCCAGCAGCCAAGCCTAAAGGTCCTGTATTAACCACCATTATTCTGACTATGGCAATGTTTTGATTCTTGAGTGAAAAGACTTGCAAAGTTTCACTAATAAAACACAGATACAGTATATGATGGAGTAGTGCAAGTGCCTATTATTGGAAGACAAGCACTGGTAACACGTGCTGTCAGTGTTCTGCCTACTCACATTCTCCCGAGGTACTTGCAAAAGGCAGAACTCTATAAATAGAAGGAACATAATGAACACGCCGCCCACTTTGGGGTACCAGTGTTATAGCCAGGGCCACAGGATTTATTTGATGCTGCTGCGTTTTAGTAATAATTATGGATTTGATACCTTAGCTATATAACCAATCATCTACAGCCTAAGTCAGAAAAATGATCAAATGTTACTAAAATGCAGTAAATCTTGCTGCACAGTGGAAGGCCCTTCACATAGTGTTAACATGTGCCAAAATGACATAATAATGAAATACTACCCTGCATCAGCATTACACTGTAAAATGTAGTCAACCCTGCTGCATAATTTGGTGCTTCCTGTTGCTTAATTCCAGAGGACCTGATTAAAGTGCTGCTGCTCTTCCGGTTCTTGAGAGAGGTGGAGAGAAGCAAAGGAGAGAGATGGGAGGGTAATAGGGGTATAAGGAAGAGGCTGGGGCATTGTTGGGTGTATTGCATTATTAACCTTCCTGCTTCCTCAACTTTGCTTAAAAAGGCTCCATTTAGCCACTATTTTTTCAAAAGTTTCTCAGAGGAGAACCCTGCCCGAACCCCCCCCCCCCCCCCCCTAGGTTGTTCAGGCCTGCTCGCTACTCTCGCTCACCTCAGTGCAGTACCGCGATGTTACGCCTCACCACTTTCAAATGTCACCAGCCGCCACTGCCTCCCACCAGCAACTCTAGACTTAGACAGGCTGACTAGCAGCAAATAAAATGCTCGACATCCGCTCCTGTCATGAGCACCACTGCAGCGTCGGATTGGTAACGCGGGCATTCGGGCGATGCCCGAGGGGCCGGTGTCTGAGTTCTGCTGTGAGATGCTTTTTGAGCAGTCTGGGGGTATTGTTGAAACACAGCCTGCGGCCCAGTGGGTGTCTGACTGGCCTTTCTAGGGGAAGATGGGCGCTCATTACCTCCGTTTTGCAACAGGCAGAGGTATCACTCCCTTTGTGTCGCTGGCCGGCCCATTAATGCGTGCACATACTGAGCAGGGGCAGGGGGCCTGATTAGAAGTGGTCTCACTTGTTTCACCATTGTAAACTAATGCGTGATTTTTTTACCCCCTCCCCTCCCAAAGTTGTTTTCTAGGATTACGCCAAAGCAGTGATTTGACTGAGGAGTGATTATGCAAATGTGGGCCGATAATTTTTTTTCGAGTGCCCGGGCCGATTTTTAATCCCAACCCTGCACCACTGGACACATGAGGGCGCTAGATCTTCAAATTGAATAAAGCAGCAAGACTCTGGTTTATATATTCGACAGTTTCACACACGTATGGGATAAAATCCCAAATTCGGCACACTGGGATCCTAACTAGTAACTGGACCAGTTGTCTTCAAACGCTGAGATAATCAATTGACATAAATGCTGTGCGTGTCCGAGAATTCTCCATAGACGCTGAGGAGACTATCTGACACGTGCAGTTATCAAGAGCCCCCAGAAGACACATTACTGTTAAATCTTATTAGAAATGCAGGAAAATGATACACCAGTCACGATTCCCTTGCAGAATTGGGCAACAGTGACACTGGAACACCAGAGACACTCAGCAATATGCTGGCACAAATAAATTAGCCCCCCTGCCGGTAGATACGTAGTGAAAAGGTTAACCACAGTGGTGAGTGTGTCACCTCATGTCAAAACGATCTGTATTAGCAAATGGAAAGACTTTACTTGGAGGAGGAAATGCCTGAAAGAGCTTCACCGTGTAGGATAGGAAGCTCCGACCACCTGTGCTGAAAGTGAATCACCGCTCGATATTCCTTGGAATGTAGCTACTGTTGAATACTCCACTCTGTAAATTGGGAGGGAGGGCGAGGGGTGGGAGAAACGTAGACCAGAATTGTTTTGAGTGTGGAAAAGGCCGCTTTATTAGGAAACAGGTGCACATTACAATATAAACCTTGGCAACGCCTTACAAAACTATCTCTCACTAAATAAATAATTAACTACAAACCCCGCCCCCCACCCCCTCCCCTAAAATTCTTTGACCCCACCCAACAATACAGCATTACAACATTACAACAACATTATAAACATAACATCATCAATAAACATTACGTCATTAATTCAATCATTACGTCATCATTTAACCCCTTATTCATCAAAACCCCAATCACATATTGAAAGCCAGGCCCTCTTTAACCATAAACCCTGCCTGACCCTTCACTCCTGCCAATACCCCCCAAAACCTGAACGGTCAAACAATGCCCAACTTCCCCTGAACCTGTCAATCAAAGAATCAATCCAATACTCATCAAACAATCTACCATAAACAGCACCGGGGCAACCAAAAACCCCGCCAGCACCTGTTCCTAGCGACAATACAAATCACAAGAAAAAACCCCTGCACACCTATATCTAAGAAAACAGCCTTTAAAATTAAAATTATCAAGAAAGGAGGGGAAAAAATTCTAACGTAACAAAAATTCGGAGGAAGAAAAAACCCAGGAGTATGAAGAATAATAATAAATGGGAGGGAGGGAGGGACAAAAACGCTAACAGCCCACCTAGCCACCAGGTCACCAAACCTAAAATGGTGGCTAGGGGGCAGAGAAAGGCAATTTTATAATTGGGCTGGCCAGTCCTACTAGGCCAGCCCAAATCCAGAACATTCTGGCAGCTAGGCGAAGGAAACCCCTCGTGACCCTCCCAAACAGCCCGGGGGAGGAGACCTCCCTTCGGTCAGCTCCCTCCCCCAAGCCCCCCTTGGGAGGGAGGGCGAGGGGTGGGAGAAACGTAGACCAGAATTGTTTTGAGTGTGGAAAAGGCCGCTTTATTAGGAAACAGGTGCACATTACAATATAAACCTTGGCAACGCCTTACAAAACTATCTCTCACTAAATAAATAATTAACTACAAACCCCGCCCCCCACCCCCTCCCCTAAAATTCTTTGACCCCTCCCCCACCCAACAATACAGCATTACAACATTACAACAACATTATAAACATAACATCATCAATAAACATTACGTCATTAATTCAATCATTACGTCATCATTTAACCCCTTATTCATCAAAACCCCAATCACATATTGAAAGCCAGGCCCTCTTTAACCATAAACCCTGCCTGACCCTTCACTCCTGCCAATATCCCCCAAAACCTGAACGGTCAAACAATGCCCAACTTCCCCTGAACCTGTCAATCAAAGAATCAATCCAATACTCATCAAACAATCTACCATAAACAGCACCGGGGCAACCAAAAACCCCGCCACCCAGAAAGGTAGGAGGGGGAGAGAAACTACACCACCTCCCTTTCTGCCCCCCCCCACCGGTAACTAAAAACAGAACCGAACCAACAATTAACGTGGCATAGCTAGCGAATGCGCCAAAACCTCACGTAACTCCAACAAGTAGAGGTCCATACCCACTCTGGACAGGTGAACACCATCATCTCTGAAGAACTCCACAGTCTCAAACTTAATTTCCCTATGGGAAATCCTGCTAAAACCAAGACCACAGCAGCAGCGCGAAACCTCTGAGTTTACTTTCTTCCTAGCCCTGTCAACCGCCTTGGGGTTGACCGCTCCTCTCCAGATCCTACGCGGTATTAATTCAGTCCAATAGACATGGCACCCAGCCCAAAGCTCTTTGCTAAGGCCCAAATCCTTCTTAATAGCTCGAAGTAACACTACACCTTTGGTAGCACAAAGATCGTTTTCCCCCAGATGGACGACCAGAATATCAGGACACAGCCCGCCCACCATATTGTTGTTAAGACAAGGGATTAACT
Organism: Lissotriton helveticus; assembly: GCF_964261635.1. NCBI lineage: Eukaryota > Metazoa > Chordata > Amphibia > Caudata > Salamandridae > Lissotriton > Lissotriton helveticus. The sequence continues at coordinate 831,014,027 of NC_136057.1, read as the reverse complement.
CTCTCCAGAGCATCCCACCTTTCCCCTTCCAAATCACATTGAACATAGCAGCGTTAAAACCCAGAAGTTCTCCAAAGTAACTCTGTGCCGCCTGGACTCGGGCCCACTTCACGAAGGAATGCCCAACTATCCAGACTGTCACCACAGGAGAACGAGGCCCAGCAACAGATCCTATAAAAGAAAACAGAGTTAGAGCTCATGGGAAGGCAGATGACGCATGCGCCTCCTCCGCTTGACTTCTCACGTAGCGCTGAAAGCAGTTTGAAGACCAACGCCCCAGCCTCATGATATCCCTTTGAGTCCAACCTCTATTAAAGGCTTCAGTTGCAGCCCCAATCCGGAATGAATGTGTCCCATAGAGGCTCCCATCCAGACCAAAGTGTTCCAACGCTTTGCGCAAAACCATGCGGAATTGGTATGCTGTAACCAGGGTGCCATCAATATGCTGAAAAACGAGTACATCATCACCACCCCCACACAAAGAGCGCCAGCGCCGCGCTAGTAGTAAAGGGCAAGTAAGCCGTGGGGCACGCGCCTGCAACCACACACCCCTCCCCTTCTTCGTCTGGTCAGTTTTGGAGCTGGCTAACCATACATGTACCCCTTCATCCGAACAAAACACATCCCGCCAAAATAGGCCACACTTGCATTTCGAGCCTAACAACTCCGAAACCCTAAAGGCTCCAAAAAACATGAATGCCATTAACATGGAAAATAAGCATGACTCAAAGTCATCAGAACAAACCTCAGGAAGAACAGTTATCAAACGTGCCAGAATCTGCCAAGATAAAGGAGCCCTGAGTCTACTGGTGTGCCCTTGTTCTCTGGCCCAACCCTCCAGCATCCTCCTGCCAATTTCCCCTGCTGACGGAGGATAACCCCATAACAACTTGCCCATAAATGCTACCCCCGCTAATTTACCGGCGATAGTCACCTTAGTCAGCCCTTTGTCCATGAGATCCAGGATGAAATTCACGACATCCTCCGAACGACGCCAAACCTCCTCACGCCTACAAGCGCCAGACTCCAGAAATTCCCTCCAGGCCAGAGAATAAGCAGAACGCGTAGACACAGACAAAGAACCTACCACCAGTTGTAAGACCCGACGTTGCCTACGTGCCACAGATGAATCGGCATCGGGGTCGGTGCTTGGTCTGCCTCCCTCGCCAGTCCACGGAATCTCCCCCACTGTGAACGAGACAGAGCATCCGCAATGTCATTGTCCACCCCAGGAATGTGCAAAGCACGAAAGTGAATGTCGTGTTTCAAACAACCCAGCACGAAAACTCTCATGAGCTTCAAGACTTGCTCATCCCTGGCAGACTGTCGATTCACAATTTCCACCACAGCCATGTTATCCACACGAAAAAGCACTTTCTTATGTGCCAAGACCTCCCCCCACAGTGTCAAAGCCACCAGCAAAGGAAAAAGTTCCAGAAAGGTAATGCTGCGGCCACCATTCAACCACTCATCCGGCCAACGTTCCGCACACCATCTTCCATTCCAATACAGACCAAAACCATCACTGCCAGCTGCATCCGAGAACATTTGCACATCCCATTGAAAGTCCACGTCCCTAAGCAAAGGAACACCATTAAAGGAAGAGAGAAAAAATTTCCACATTCTCAAATCCTCCTTGACTCCAGCAGACAATCGAACCCTATGGTGAGGCAAATGTTGACCTGCAAGAGCCCTGCCTAATCTACGACAAAAAGTCCTTCCTGCTCTCACTACCCGACAAGCAAAGTTGAGATGGCCTAGTAACACCTGTACATCTTTCACCAACACTTTCCTTTTTGCTAACATAGTGTCTAGCAACTCCAGCATCTTCACTTTCTTATCATCAGGCAAGCGAGCCCGCATTGCCACAGAATCCAGTTCAATCCCCAAAAAGGACAAGACTGTGTCAGGACCCATCGTTTTCTCGGGAGCCAAAGGGACTCCCAGATCCTCCATGAGCCCTTGGAAAGTGTCCAGAGCAGACTGGCACTCCGCGGAGCCCGGGGACCCGAAAAAGAAAAAGTCATCCAGGTAGTGCGTTACCAGTGAGTGACCAGACTGATGAGTAAAGTACCATTGTAGAAAAGTACTGAAACACTCAAAAAGAGAACATGATATGGAGCAACCCATCGGCAAAGCCTTGTCCACATACCATTTTCCTGAAAATTGAATACCCAGAAGACACCAGTCTTCCGGGTGGACAGGCAGTAGCCGGAAAGCAGACTTTATATCACACTTGGCCATTTCAGCAGCTGCGCCCGCGGTCACAACAAGTGACATGGCCACGTCAACTGAAGAATAAGAGACCGAAACAGCATCTGGATCAATAAAATCATTGACCGACGACCCTTCCGGCCATGATAAGTGTTGTATAAGCCTGAACTGTCCCGGATCTTTCTTCGGGACCACTCCAATAGGTGATATTATTAAATTAAGGATCGGCCAATCGTGAAAAGGGGCCAGCCATCCTCCCTTCATGCACTTCCTTATTCAACTTGTCTTGTACCACTGTGCCATGCTCAGATGCAGATTTTAGATTAGCAGACCATCTTCTTTGTCTAGGACCCGTGTAACCTAACTTGAAACCAAATTCAAAACCATCCAACAATGTTTGTTTCGCAGCTGCATTATCATAGTCATGAAGTGCAAGGCGCAACTTCTCCAACTTAACCGGTGTATGAGCCCTTGGACCCAGAACCCCGATTACCTCTGAATCCCCTACCTCCTGCAGAATGTTGGGACGTCCCCGAACCCCCTGCACCTGACTGAGTCCCCTGATGATCCCCTGCTGGCTTGTTCTCCCAGCATCTAGACAAGGGGTGTCGCTTACCACAACCTGAGCACTCGTGCCTGAATTTACAATATTCCCTAGTACAGAAGCCTTTATTAAACTCCCAGCACGTGCCGACTGCAGGCTGTGTGTTTGAGCTACTGCCCACCCCTCCCCTGGTGGGCTTGCCCTGAAAGGGCCGGTATATTATGGGGAGACCACTGGCTGTAAAAATCGTCTTACCCCCCGAAGCCGACCCCATAGTGTGCTGCCATAAATCAGTGTCCAGTTCCCCCCACTTGGCCTCCGGATCCCAAGCCATCCTGGCCCTGAACTCCCCATCATATTGGGACCAAGCAAACCCCCCCCCAGTAAGCTGCGCCTTGCGAATAACATCCATGTATTTAAAAAGGGACACGCTGCGCTCTGGGAATTTCTCACAATACACGCTTGCATATATTAGGAAAGCAGCTGTCCAATTCTCAATGGTTAGGGGAACTCTGGGCCGTTTTGCCAGTTCAAATTCTTCCTCCTTGGACCCTTCCTTGGACCGCACTTCTCTGTGTAGTAACTTAAGTAGTTCCACATATTCACCCTTCCAAATTCTTTCTTTTGTACTCAACATTAAATGTGCACCCAAAGGCTTCGTGACTCCCATATAGGGCAATTTCTTAATTTTCAATTCTTTGCTGGCCAATGGTTCTTTTGTAACACCTGAGGCCTCTGTACCAGTACTACTTTCAACTTTACCTGCAGTGTCCAGCATCTCATCAGTGCCCACAGCAGTATCTTTCACATAATGTCCCTTTTCCAACCGCCCCTCCCCAACCCCAACAGCTTCAGTCCCACCTGTGCCCACAGACACCATAATTGGTTTGGCCTGTGTAGCTATCTGCTCACCTGGCAACAAAGAGACCACTCTCCCAGGCCCCGCCTGTGATGCCGAAGCCACTGTGTCACGTCTTGGAGGCGCCCTGACTGACGGGCCGCGTTCTCGTCTCTCCTTGACTTGCTTTTGCACCACTGGAGCCTGAAAAACACTTTCAACAACATGAGAGGGCACCCCCCTTTCCACTTCCCGCAACTCTCCTTCTTCGGGACTATCTTCGTCGTAATCCAGAACCACTGAATCAGGTTCATCCGGAAACACTACACCACGGGTCTTACCTAACCCAACATCAGCCATATTACATTTTAAGTTTTGTGTAGAAATTCCATGAGGGGGAGCAGACTGTACACGCCCGTAGCTCCCCTGGCGCTGACTCTGTGGCTCCATAGCCGACGGCAAGGCAGACCACCTATACCTGCTATTCGTTGGGGCCAGCGGGGCCACGCCGGGCCCTCGTGTGCTGACCGCGTCGGGTTCCCTCGGTGGAACAGAGAGGGCCGCGCTAGGCATTCTCCTCACTTCACCTTGGCGAAAATGGACTGGACCACGCCCTACCAAGTCTGGACCGACGCACCTATCCCTGTCCTGAAAAGAAAAAGTTTGGACTGGTGTACTAGGATCCACGGCTACAACACCTGACACAGCCCTCATCTCCTGCCTAGTAGCACCCACAAACGTGCCCTGCCCCCTATCCAAAGAACGTCCCCTAACCCTCCTGACAGGCACCTCCCTGACCGGAGAGCCACCTATCACCTCTTCATCCTCACTGTAATCTAAATTATCCATAGCTACTGCAGAAGAAAAAGTCTGAATAGGAGCCCTTGCACGCCACTCGTGGCCTGTACCCTCTTTCTGAAAACTCCGCTGCGCAAGGCCTGCCGCACCAAAATGCTCCCACCCAGGGGAACCACACATAAAATATGGGCCTCTGGAATCCCCAGTCAAGCGTGGAACTGCACCCCTGGGCCCTTGTACCAACCCACTCCTTACATGGCCAAAACCCCCACCATGCTCCAACATCGTGCCCTGAGAGCTCACACCTCCCACTGTCATAGCACCAGGTGCGCAAGGCCCTCCAGTATTAAACACCAAGGAAGAACTAGGAACTGTCGACTCTACACCAACCGCCTGTCGTGGTACATTAATGTCAGGATGAAAGGATCCGTGGCCCCCCATTGATACTCTCCCGCCTTTTCTCTGAAGGCTGTCATCCATTCCCAGAAAAACGGCAGACCCAAAATCCCCTGAACGAGGAGCCTCCTGATCCAAAGCCACACCAGAAAAAGAACCACCTTCGCCCATTTGGGCCCATTTTCCCTCACCCCTAGAACCCCCCCCCAACAGACAGAACCTCACCCACTGAAGAACCAGGCGTGGAAAACAATAAAGGGCTACCCACATTACCCCCAACATCCACCATACCAATATCTGCATCCTGTCCAGAAACTAACTGACCCGAAGAAGGTGCCAGACCCACTGAGCCCATCCCAACATGAGGTAACACCATGCTCGACTCCCCCTTCCCCCCAGCCTGTCTCACAGAAACCAACTGCCTAGAAGGGGTTAAAAACATTCCAGGTGCCGCCTCATGCAAAAACTGTGACTCCTCGACAACCCACTCAGCGTCACGTGCACCAAGCTCAACCCGCTCCTTGAAATACAAACTGAACAGAGCCTCTGCGCGCACCACGCGCAGAGACTACCTCTGCAGACTGAACGCGCCGCTCGACCAGAGGGTCCGACGCGGAGCGCTTCTTGCTCCGTCCCCGGCCCCCTCTTCCCCGCCTTCCCGACGATGAAGAGACTGAACCCAACGGTTCATTTGAAGACAGGGCTCCCGCACGCACCACTGAGGAGGGAAGCAGCGCGCCACCCGACACCTGCGCCTGCCCCACCATAACGCCAGACATGCCCGGGCCTCCCCCCGCCCCCACCGCCACACTCACATGGGGAGCCGGAGCAAAAGACGCCTCCCTCCCGCCCTCCACAGAAGCGCCGCGCGACGCCGGAGCTCCCACCTCCCCCGCAGCCACACGCGTCAGCTGCTGAGGGGCCGGCTTCCTCGTACGGGACCGGCCCCTATCGCTTACCTGGCTCGGGCGTCTCTTCTTCGGCGACGAGCACGCCAGTACCGCAGCGACCACGCCAGCCGAAGCCTGGCGCTGGGGACGCGCCGGCACACCTCCTGCCAACAAGTCCATGCGACCTGCCTCAGCGAGCAAGCGCATCGCCTCGATCACACGAGCATCTTCCATTGCCAAAGTTATTAATACAATAAGCCGCTAATACAATAAGCCGACAAAAGGCCTAAGGAAATACCTCACAATAACAAAACCTTGACAAAAACGCTAACAGCCCACCTAGCCACCAGGTCACCAAACCTAAAATGGTGGCTAGGGGGCGGAGAAAGGCAATTTTATAATTGGGCTGGCCAGTCCTACTAGGCCAGCCCAAATCCAGAACATTCTGGCAGCTACGCGAAGGAAACCCCTCGTGACCCTCCCAAACAGCCCGGGGGAGGAGACCTCCCTTCGGTCAGCTCCCTCCCCCAAGCCCCCCTACTGGTGATCCGGATGGGTTCTGTCACTGATGGCCCTGAGGCGGCTGAAGCGCCGGAATTTGAAGCGCAGCGCTCTGACTGGAAACGCCGTGAGGCTGGGACGACCAGGGAGGTGCTCCAAAGGAGAGGTGCTGACAGTTGCCAAAAATCTATTGAATCTGGATTGCGGCACGCTGGGAGGCACTTGAGGTGAAATCAGAAGGGGTCCTACGATGAGGCTACCAGACAACACGCACTCGGAAGAATGCCAGGGACGGAAGCCTGATAGAATTATGTGTGACTTTGAAAGGCAGCGCCTGGGACAGAAGGCTGAAGAAATGTTCTCCCCTGTGTCGAGGGGAACGGTGGTTACCTTGAAGAAATGAAGATTAATGATCGTAGGTTCAGGTGTCATAGCGTCTGTAGTATTTCTTCCCTAGTGGAAAGGCGGGAAGAGTACATAGACACCCCAATAAAAACTTCAGCAGAGAACAGCAAATGACATTTGACCTTCTTCACAGATTATCCAATTTATTCTTCTCAGGAACAAGTTATGCAGATTTGTAGGATCATCATATGGATGTGCAGGATGGAGAGAGTACTGGAAGGGGAGATGACAGAGCTGGGCCCCCTTCGCCAATTCGTTGCCAGTGATGTAAAGAAGTACTCTGAGGCAGAGGTGAGTACAAACGTCTTTATTCTGTCATCCACTCTCCATAACTGTCAGGCTAGCCAACATTCTAAAGCGAGCTCTGGAGGAACGTTCCAAGGGAAGGAAGGAAGGAGGGGGGAATGGAATGTAACAAGGAGGGAGAGAGGAAGAGAAGGAAGATTACAACAACTACCTTCTTGGTTTCTATGTTCTGGTTAAAGACGTGGACCCTCCTCCGTCTATCTCTTTCTCTTCTCTTCTACCTGGTCCAGTCCCATCTTTTGTGGTGTGTCCTGGCCTTCCCTGGCTTCTGCCTTTAGCTTGCGCCTGGCTTGTTCTGAGTGCCCTGTTCCTTGGTGCTGCCTCTTGGTGGCTGCGCGTGCCTGCTTTCTCTGGTCCGCCATAGTGGCCCTTGATAGGGTCCCTTGTGCCCCTGCCTCTTGTCTTGCTGGGGCTTCGTGCATTTGTGCCTTCTTCTTACGCCTGCGGTGGGGGGGTTCCTGCCTTGTCCGCTGCCTTGCGGCTGCTGTCTGCTCAACTGTTCCCATCGCCATGTATGTGTTTCTACGGCGGGCCTTGCCTCCGGTTCTACCTCTTCTCCCTGACGTTGGAGGTGGTTCTTTGTTCTTGTGGCGCTTCGGGCACTGTCTGTCCCGGCAGGGTGTTAGGGCGGTTCTCTCTTGGTTGGGCCTGGGATCCCCTGGCCTTCCCTTTTGTCCACATGACATGTCCCCTGCTGGGATCCTGTGTCTCTCTAGCCCTACTGAGAGGCTCTCACGCAGGCCCTCCTCCCTTCTGGGTAGGGCTTGGGTATCTATTCTACGTTAAGGAATCTGCGGCTAGTAGTCTCTATCAGATGTACAAGTTACTTACCTTCGGTAACAATGTATCTGGTAGAAACAATTCTAGCCGCAGATTCCTTCACGACCCACCCTTCCTCCCTGTTCTGCGAGGGCCTTGGGCTTGGTTTTCTGCACTCTCCTCCCTCCGGGGGGCTTGTCTCCTGCGAGTGTCCTCTTCACTTCCTCCCTGTCGGGATGCTTGCTCTGTTTAATTGTTCTAACCTTTCCTTGCTAGTACAAGGTTGGTTAGTTCATGTATACTTCGGCGTCCCTACGCCCGTTTCTTTTCCGGTGTAGGGTCCTACTTTTACTCTTCTTCCCTTTTACTTGCTTGGGGTTTCTGTCTCCTCTGCAGAACTCTTCATTGGGGTTTTTTGGTTATGCCTCAGCCTTTGGCTCCTTCCAGGGGATACGACCTTCCTTAATGGTGTTTTCTTGGGGTAACTTGATGTTACTCGTCTGTTCTGGACTTGTTGTCCTTCACTGTTGTGGATTGTGATTGTAGACTCTCTTATCTGCTAATTGTTCCTCACATGCTTTCTGCCTCCAGGGAGGATGTTGCCTTAGCTTGCATGGTTGCTCCTCAGAGCGGTGCTCTTCTCTTTCCCTGCTATGGCTTTCAGTACCTTAGTGCCTAGCATTTTTCCAGATGGTGCTGTTCCTCTCTTTTTGTCCCTTTTCTATATTTATAGTTTTTTCGCACACTGTTCCCATACTCTCAACAGTTTTGTTTGTGATGGCTCCGTGTTGTGGCGCGGAAAAGTTCTCCGTAGAAAACTGACGTCAGCGCGCCAGAGTGGTCCTTATGTGACCTCGCTGACGTCACGCCCGCGGACGAAGTCAGGGCGGAGTCATGCGGTACCGCCCCGGCACGCAGAGATGCTGTGGTAAAGAAAGTTTTCCGGATCCAGTCTTGCGCCTGGGGATGATTCTACGTTAAGGAATCTGCGGCTAGAATCGTCTCTACCAGATACATCATTACCGAAGGTAAGTGACTTGTACATTAGTGTACAACAGGTAAGAGCCAATACAGTTTGTTATTATGTAAGGTATACATTACCAAATTTAAGCAACATCTAAATTTAAGTACATTCCTACACATGGACCAGCAGTACACTTTCTCAATGTTCCTAAGGACTAAGGTCTCTAAAACCCTGCAGGCCTAATGGAGTTGCCAATTTTGCCATTACCTGTTGCATGGCTTCTTTGAGCACTCAAAGCCTGAACATAGAATCTTTATTTTTTTTTCCTCTTTTTTAGTCCTCATATGAGACAAAGGCAGGAGCCGTAGTCTAGAAAGGTTGACCAATAAAACTGGGCGCCACATGGCCTCCGTAATCTAGGTCTCCATTAAGTTGCCTTCTTCAACTAATAGTTGAGGAGGAGTCAACCTGTTGAGCTTTGTCTTAATCCTTGGACTTGATTGCATTGTAGCCAGATTATTTTCTGATCCCAGCCCACTTAAAATAATGCCAGTGTACAGATTATTAGTAAACCTTAGAGAAAGAAGGCCATATTTTTTCTCTCTTAAGTGAGCCAGATTGGTAATCAAGTCTGGCAATGTGTCTGGAGAAGCTAAGCCAACCCACATAGGTAGGTGATGATTCGGAGGCCCATTTTATGCAAATCTGTCTTCGTGCAATAGCTATTAATGATGACTTTCCTTTGTTAAGGGGTGGCAATAATCAATATTGCCACCCCACATTTTTATTTAATATTTCACCCACGTCTTGCCAGAAGAGTTGGATGGCTGGATACTGCCGAAAAAGATGTACATCATCCGCGTTCTCCAATTCACATTTTGGGCAGCATCTCTTCTTGTTTCCACCCATCTTTGCCAGTGTCTTGGGGGGACCAGTAGACCCTGTATAGTGTAGCAGACTAAACTGACGACCAAAGTGTAGTAACAGATACTTGCCATAAGTGTATGATGTCACAGCTTGGCATGTCCAGCTTCCAGATCTCCTCCGGCAGTGACAGGTGAACAACTTCCCCCCTGCTCCAGGGCCTAATACCATTTTGAGACTTTCTTTCTATAACTGATTATTTTGTAATTGCTTTTCAATTTCTGATTCGACCCCAGCTTCGCCTGTGTACGCGACCAACTTGCCAACTGATAGTACTTCAATCTGGATAGTTTATGGTTTGCATTTTGGCATTAGGAAACCCATGGTGCCAAGAGACCTTGCTCGTCAAGTTGGCCCCACCTTAATATTCCTGCATTTAGTATTGGGGTCGCCAGAGTATCCTTCAAACATAGCTGTGTCCCTGGGGATCTCCAACTTGGTGCCATACCACTATAGTATGGAATTTCTAGGATTCTCCTGCTTTGAATCCATACTTTGCAGACTGCGGTTAGAACTTTAAATTAATTTTGTTAAAGAATTTGGGACGGCCGAATTTAAATAGAAAGTAATTGCCTTCCTCTGCTAGATCTCTTACTAAGGATCTATATCACATTGGAATATCTGAAAGAAACAGGTTAGTGTTAGATTCCTTACCTTAGAATATCCCCAGGCGTCAGACTGGATCCGGAAAGTTTTCGTCAGCAGTACCCTTATGCGTCGGTAAGCGTCATCTGCGGTTCCGTCGTCAGCGTCGTGATCGCTGGGATGACGTTGTCAGAGTACTTAGACACCGCCCTCGCGCGCTGATGTCAGTTCTTCTTTTTTCCGCGCCAGTAAGTGCAGATCCGGGAAGAGCAGTTACCCAAGTCCTTTTTTAACTAACTTTTTGGCCTATTTTTGGCTATTCTTTTCGAGTCGATATCGACTCCTGGTGCCGGTAGGGATGCCCGGGTTCAAGCCGCTCGACGCCTGTCACCGCCTGATGTCGGTGACTGACCCCCACCGCCGATGTCTCTACTGCCTCGGGCCGACCACGACGACAAGTCGTGCCCCGACTGCCAGGCCTTGACCTCGAAAGCTAGGCGGGAGCGGTCCCGTAAGCTCCTTGAGATCCGGCAGTCGGCTCCGCGCCGCTCGAGGTCCCGGTCGAGGAGGAAGTTGAGGGACCGGTCGCGGAACCGCAGCCATCGACGCTCGTCGAGTCACCACCACTCTTCGGGCTCAAAGTCCTCCGGTAAGTTGAGGAATAAGTCATCGAAGAGGCGTCATCGCTCTTCTGACTCCCCTCGCTGGTCGCACAATGCGGCTGAGGGTCCCGGTGACACCACCCGCGCGGCTCCATCGGAGCCGCGGGCCTCGCATCCAGTCCCATACCCTCCAGTCCCTGGACTGCATGCGACGTCTTAGGAGATACGGGACTTCCTCGTGGCCATGAGGACTCACTTCCCTCCGTTGAGGCCTGCCGGCGCGCCTTCGGGTCCGCAGACCCGACTTCGGGCCTAAGCAGGCCGGCGGCTTCGGCCCCGGCGCCGCAAGGCTCAGGGGGATCCAGGCCTGGATCCCGTTCAATGCCGGTCGACCTAACGACTCCTCCGCTGGCGCCGTCCACATTGGTGTCACTCCTGCAGCCGTCTTCGGACGCCGCCGCCCCCGGTTCCAGTCCGGGTCTGGCGTCGGAGTGTGTGAGCAATTCCCCTATGACCGGGCTCCGTCCTTTCTGCCTGTTTATCAGGACATGGATGAAGGGGAGGACTGGGAGGGGTCTGAGGACCCTCTGGCACAACAGTGCCAGTTAAGTTAGGACTGGGCAGATGGGTTGGGGGAGGCCAGTGGTCTGGACACATCGCCCGACACTGGATTCATCTCTCCTCCCTCCGTGGCTACGGAGGAGGGTGCCACTTCTGGCGTGGTATTGCGCAGGGCAGCCAAGACCTTGGCTCTTGAGCTCCCTGCTGCGGCCGTGAGGACTAATCTCCTCACCGAGGTGCTTCTGCCGCCAGTAAGCTCGTCGAAGCCTATGCTGCCGTTTAATGAAGCCCTCACGGACGTTCTGTTGGGCACTTGTCCAAGCCCTCCACAGTGCCCCCTGTGGGTAGGAACATGGCAAGATCGGGAATCCAAAAAGGTTTGATCAGTTTGGGAAGAAACTGTTCTCCTCATTGAGATTGCGGTCTATCAACACCGCTTGCCTTTTGGGCCGTTAGACCCACTCTTTGTGGGACACAGTTGCGGACGTGCTGCCCCAGTGGCCGGAGGAGGCCCAGGCACGACTCGCCCAGGCACTTGCCGAGGGGCGGGATGCAGCACGCTACTCAATCAGATGTGGACTTGATACCACGGACTCGCTGGGCAGAGCGATTTCCACGACGGTGGCGATCCGTCGCCACGTCTGGCTGAGGTCCACCAATTTTTCAGGGGATGTCCAGGCCACGTTCATGGACATGCCCTTTGATGGCCGTTGCCTTTTTGGCGACAAAGCAGACAGTTCGCTTGAGCTTTTCAAGGACTCCAGAGCTACAGCCAAGTCTTTGGGCCTGTCGGGCCAGCGCCAGCAGACTTCTGCTTTTCACCCGTTTCGTGGCCAAGGAAGGGGCGCCCCCACACGTTCATACAGCCACAGGCCGCAGAAGCAGCCTCAACGCCGTCGCGGATGTGGTAACCGCTGTGGCGATGCCGGGGGACAACGGCAAGGTCATTCCACATCCACTCCCGCAGCATCTGCCTCAAAGCCTTCCTAGTCTGAGCTTTAAGGCCCATTCGACACCAGTGGGGGGCAGGGTCCGCCATCACCTCCTCCACTGGCGCTCCATCACGTCGGACAGGTTGGTGCTGCAAATTGTCTGAAGGGGCTACTCCCTCCCCTTCGAGGCTACCCCTCCAGCCATGCCACCGCAGTACCACCGTATGTCGGGAGATCACTTGCTACTTCTGCAGGAGGAAGTTATGGCCCTCTTGGCCAAGGGGGCCATCGAGCGCGTTCCTGGGCCAGAAGTAGGACGTGGTTGCTACTGCCACTACTTTCTGGTACCCAAGAAGTGCAAAGGAGGCCTACGCCCTATCTTGGATCTCCGGAGCGTCAACGGCTTCCTCCGGAAGGAGAAGTTCAAGATGCTGACTTTAGCTCAGGTCCTGGCTGCCCTAGACCCTGGAGACTCGATGGTAGCGTTGGACTTGCAGGATGCATATTTCCACATCCCCGTCCTTCCGGCACACCGGCGCTACCTGAAGTTCACGGTAGGCCACGAGCACTTTCAGTTTACCGTGCTCCCCTTCGGCCTCACCAGTGACCCTCGGGTGTTCACGAAAGTGATGGCAGTGTTGCAGCTCATCTGCGCAGATCAGGGGTTTCAGTCTTCCCCTATCTTGACAAATGGTTGTTGAAGGCAGGCTCCCCCCAAACAGTCGTCTCCCACCTCCAGACTACGGCCGACCTGCACTCGCTGGGGTTCTCCATCAATGTGCCAAAGTCACACCTGTGCCCCTCTCAGAAGTTCCTTTTCATCGGAGTGGTTCTGGACTCTGCACAGTTTTGGGTTTATCCTCCCGAACAGCGGGTTCGGGATATTCAGGCTCTGATTCCGATCTTTAAGCCTTTATCCAGAGTTTCGGTCAGGTTGACGCTGCGGCTCTTGGGGCTGATGGCCTCCTGCATCCTACTGGTGCATCACGCCAGGTGGTGAATGCGGGCTCTGCAGTGGGACCTGAAGATTCAGTGGGCACAGCATTAGGGCAACCTGTCCGACCACGTCCTGATCTTGGAGGGCACCGCGAGTCAGTTGCAGTGGTGGTTCACGACCGCGATTGGGTCAGCTGCAGATCCCTCTCCCTACCCCAACCGGAGCACGTAGTAGTGACGGATGCGTCCCTCCTGGGATGGAGGCGGCTACATGGGAGAGGCAGAGATCAGAGGCCTCTGATCTCCGGCGGAGTCCCGGCTCAATATCAACCTTCTGGAGCTGTGGGCGATCCGACTTGCACTGAAGGCATTCCTTCCCTCTGTCCGGGGAAGTGTAGTGCAGGTGTTCACGGACAACACCACTGCCATGTGGTACTGCAACAAACAGGGCGGGGTGGGGTCCTAGACCCTTTGTCAGGTGGCTCAGCACCTCTGAACATGGCTGGAACACCAGGACGTCACCTTGGTGTTTCAACAGCGTGCAGGTTCCCTGCACGCCAGGGCGGACGAACTCAGCTGCCAGTGCATGATGGATCATGAATGGCATCTGAACTCGGACGTAGCGCAAGGTCTCTTTCAGCAGTGGAAGAGCCTTGGTTAGATCTATTCGCCACCGAAGAGAACGCGCAATGTCATCAGTTCTGCGCGGTGGAATTTCCAAGGCGGCACTCGCTCGGAGACACTTTTCATCGCGAGTGGAGCTGGGGTCTGTTGTACGCCTTTCCGCCTATACCACTTCTGCCCAGAGTGCTGAAGAAGATCAGGCGAGACCGGGCCCAAGTCATCCTTGAGGTTCCGGACCGGGCCCGAAGATACTGGTATCCCGAGCTACTCGGCATGTCAGTCGATCCCCCGATTCGTCTGCCTCTTTAGGAGGACCTTCTGTCACAGCAGCAGGGGACAGTCCTCCACCCGAACCTGTCCACTCTCCACCTACATGCGTGGAGATTAAGCGGCGACAGTTGAGGCCATTTGACTTGCCTCCTGAAGTCTGTGATGTGATTCTGGCAGCCAGACGTCCCTCCACAAAAACGGTATACGCCTGCAGGTGGAAACATTTGTGGCATGGTGCACAGCGAAGGCTGTGGATCCACTTTGTGCCCCCCTTTCAGAGGTTCTCCTTTTCCTTCTTTCTCTTGCCCAGCAGGGCTCTGCTCTGGGCGCTATCAATGGCTATCTCTCCTCCATTTCAGCCTTCCTAAGGCTTCCTGATCAGCCTTCTCTTTTCAAGTCCCCTGTTGTAAATAAATTCTTGAAAGGCATCACACACATGTTCCCTCCTGTTCCCTTCGTTATGCCTCAGTGGGACTTGAACCTTGTACTGACTTATCTGATGTGCGCTCCCTTTGAGCCACTTCATAACTGTCCTCTTCCTCTTCTGACTCTTAAAACTGCATTCCTGGTTGCCATCACCTCTGCCAGGAGAGTGAGTGAGCTCCAGGCTCTGTCTTCTAAGCCTCCTTTCCTCTCTGCCCATCCGGACAAGGTTGTTCTGAGAACTCGTCCTTCTTTCCTGCCCAAGGTGGTTACAGCCTTTCATATCGGGCAGTCCATCACCTTGCCCACCTTCTTTCCGCTTCCGCATCCCTCGAAGGAGGAAGAGAGGCTCCACCGTCTGGACCCAAAACGTGCGCTCTCCTTCTATCTAGACCGCACACTTCAGTTCCGGGTGGACGACCAGCGATTTGTTGGTTACGTGGGCGCTAAGAAGGGACGGGCGGTGCACAAACGGACCATCTCTCAGTGGGTCGTTTTGTGCATCAAGGTTTGCTACTCCTTGGCGAAAAAGGAGCCTCTCCACTCGGACCACGGCAGCTACTACTGCCCTGGGTCGGGGAGTCCCCTTGCAGGACATCTGTCAGGCAGCTACGTGTGCCTCGCTGCACACGTTTGCTAGGCACTATTCCTGGACAGCCAAGTCCGGAGAGATGGCTTTTTCGGCCGTTCCGTTTTCCAGGACTTTCTGGTGTGATCTTGATTCGCAGGCCCACCACCGGGGTTGGTATTGCTAGGGTATCTATTCTAAGGTAAGGAACCTAACACTAACCTGTTTCTTTCAGATGCACAAGTTACTTACCTTCCATAGCGATATATCTGTAAGAAACAGTAGTCAGTGTTAGATTCCTTACCGCCCCACCCATCCTCCCCGTTCTGCGAACCGATATCTAGGGTTAAGGTATCTCCCTTTGAGGGCCATAGTTTCATGGCACCAGTGTCGGTTCCTTGCATGGCTCTGCGTTCCTGGCGCAGAAAGCTATGTACAGAACTGACGTTAGCGCGCAAGGGCGGCGTCTAAGTACCCCGACGTCATCCCGGCGATCACGACGTTGACTGGCGCGAAGCCGCAGACGATGCCTACCGACGCGCAAGGGTACTGCTGACGAAAACTTTCCGGATCCAGTCGGACGCCTGGGGATATTCTAAGGTAAGAAATCTAACACTAACTACTGTTTCTTACAGATATATTGTTACCGAAGGTAAATAACTTTAGCATCACGGACGTCCATCAGAAAGCATCTAGCATTTTCAGAAAGAAGGCCAAATAGTAAAGCTAAGTTTTTTCCATGCAATCCTTATGCTCTTGCTACCCCATATGAAGCTACTAAGTTGACCATGTAGTTTTTTAACCAAGCTTGTTTAAAATGGGCATTAAAGATACAAGTACATTTTGGCAGAATTATCACTGTGATTAAGTTGGTCCTTCCTAAAATGGATATCGGGAGGGAAGCCCAGCTTTGCAAGAGTTTTTTTGTCTCAGTCTTGCGTCTGTTGAAGTTGATATGACATTTTTTCCAAATTCTTCGTTACTCTAATTCTTAGGTATCTAAGTTCAGTTTTATCTAGATGGTATAGGTGGTTAAGGATGGGACCATTCCATGTCATAGTTTCTGTTTTATCTACATTGACTGAATACCCCTAAGATTTTGCCAAAGTCTTCTGCTTACTCCATATTTGCTGGCAGTGACACATCAAAGTTGCTTGTATAAACAATTAGATCGTCCGCGTATAGCGCTTCTTTTTTATACCAGCCCAGATAACAGAATGAGGAAATTCTTTTACCCGCTTTAATTTTCCTTGCTAAGGGCTCTATATATAGATTAAATAATAGAGGCGAAAGTTGGCAGCCTTGGTGTGTACCTCTATTTATTTAAAAAAAAAACTTGGGGTCAGTGACCGATTGACCCATATTTTTGCTCTAGGGTAGAATATATGCTTTGGATTGCTAATAAAAAAATGCCTCCCAACCCATTCTGTTCCATTACTTCATATAGATAGGGCCAACTAACTCTATCAAATGCTTTAGTGGCATCTACCATTATTATAGATAGGGGTACTCCTGTTACAGTGGCAGCATCTATTGCACACGCCAAGTTCTGAGTAAAAAAGTCTGTGAGCTGTCATCTCTTCATAAAGCCCTTCTGGATTGCATGTATAAATTCTCCCAACACCTTGTCCAATCTTTTAGCAAGAACCTGTGAGTAAATTTTATAATCTGCATTGAGCAAGGAGATTGGTCTGTAGGATTCACATTTTTAGGGCCTTTCTCTCGTTTAAGTATCAGGGTTATCACTGCCTCGTTCCATGTGGGAGAGAGGCGTGCGTGATGCTTATATATATCATTTAGTATGTTTCTTATGAAGGAAGGAAGGAAGTTCCTACCTCAGAAATGTATACACTTCGTTAGGTAAGCTATTAGGACCTGGAGCTTTCCTATTATTTAACCTTTTAATAGCGTTTTCTATCTCTGGAATGATCTCCTAATTGGGAGATACCTGCTGATCTATATCCAGGCCGGGGAGTTTGTCGTGTTGTAACCATTCTCAAATTTCTGCTTGTGTGGCTGTAATGTCATCAGTATATAGATTTTGGAAAAAACCAAAAAGCCTCCCCTATCTTCTGAACAACGTCCTTTTGTTGTATTATTCACCACTTCCTTAATTTCATTCCTGACGTAATCTTGTCTCACCTTCCAAGCTAGCATCTTCCTGCACCCTTCACTATATTTGGAATGTGCCAACTTGCAAGTTTCTCATCTCTTCTGCACGTTCCCTTCAAAGTAGTCTCTAAATATTCCTTTGCCTCTCTCATAGTATTTTCTAGCACGTCAATTATAGTACCTTGCATATGTGAGCTATTTGCTTTCTTCTCTTCCCTTCTTTTATAAGCTGCAGAACTGATTAATTTTCCATGAATATACGCTTTGTAAGCATCCCATATAATATGTGAGGGGGCTGAGCCTTCATTTTGTTTAAAAAAGAGAACAGTGTCTGCTTTTAAAGCCTTCACTATTTCTGGATCACCTAAGAGAGTACTATCTAAGGTCTATCTGTTCTGTGATGGGAGGTACCCTAAAGAAATCTCTAGTTTTACTGCGGCATGATCTGATAGATGTGTTGGTTGATGGATTGCACTACTAATGCTCTAATTCAGTTTATTAGGTCTGTGAGAAAATAGTCGATTCTCGAAGAGTGTGACAGATTTTTATTCTGAAAGGTGTACCCTGTTATCTGTCCTGATTTTAGTCTCCAGATATCTACCAAACCTAAAT
The DNA here is from genome assembly GCF_964261635.1 of Lissotriton helveticus. NCBI lineage: Eukaryota > Metazoa > Chordata > Amphibia > Caudata > Salamandridae > Lissotriton > Lissotriton helveticus. The sequence goes on along the minus strand of NC_136057.1, from coordinate 830,996,263 downwards.
TCTTTATCAACTGGGCTGCTTTGTCCCTCATTTTAGGTGAGTTTACTGCTAGTCTAGATGTAGACTCTATCCAACACTGGGTCTAATAATATATTAAAATCTCCTACTATATTGATATGGTATTTTGTGCCCAGAAGATGTTAATATAGATCTCTGAGTGAAGACGGGTTGTCCACATTGGGCCCTTAGTAACCCACAAATGCTGTGTTGTATATTTTAGTGTAGCTTATTATCCATCTACCCCCTGTATCTACCATAAAACCGGTCACTCTGGCTTGTCCTAAACTTTTATATATAACCGCCATCCCTTTCATGTTGCATGACTGATTAGTACATGCAAGGAGGGTGATCCATTTACTCCTCTCTAGAACTTCCTTCCACTCATCACATCGTAGGTGTGTCTCCTGCAATATTATTACATCATTGTCAGAGAGTTTAAGAAATTCTAGAATCTTCTTTCGTCTTGCAGGGACCCTTAGCCCATTCACATTCCAAGAAAGTATCCTTAAGTTGCGTGCCATGTTCTTTTCCCCTTTCCATATTAAAGCAGTGTCCACACCCTCTACTGTTAATGTTCTTTTCCTTTGTATTAATGAGGACCATATATATATATATATATATATCAATCAACGCTCCGACAAGCTTGCCATCAAAAACAGCACCTTATAGGAGAAACAGACACTTAACTCCGGTATGCGTGTTGCAGTAAATCTTCTTTATTGCATTTTTAAAGTGAATTCAGAATGCCCCAATCCGGCCGCGTTTCGGCGAACTCAGTCACCTTGCTCACCAGACACAGTGACAGGAAACAAACACATATTTTAAAATACTAATCACCAATGAAAACCTTCAATAGATTGTCATGTGACCCCTGGCTTCCATAGAAGAAAGACTTTTGGCCCAAGGTTACACATGTGAAAAGCAGACTCGCGTTATACAGGTACCAAAATTCAATACATCAAAGAATCAAAAAAATGTTGTTCTTGTTGCAACATAAATTCTAAATTGGACAGCAATCATTTCCCCAACATGGATCAAATTTCAAATACCAATGTAATATGAATACTACAACAGTGCAAAAATCAATGCACAAATTCTATTGACAAACCCTACGGTTAATGCAAATAATAATTGTCATAGACATCGGGAACAAAAGCTACATCCAGGGGCTGAAATGACAATTGGTCATACCTTATTTTAATTTCGGCATAATACATATTGATGTGTCTGCCCCGGATATCAGCACCAACATTGTAATATTCATCGATATTATATCTAATAGACCCATATGATGAGCTGTCCTAGACTTGGAATTCATTGGTAACCTACGCCTTGCTTATGTCACTGACAATCAAATCAGTGCTAAAAGTGTAAAAGTGCTCAAAAATAAATAAATATTCATAAAGTGTATATATATATATTTTTTTTTTCCCCCAATGCTCCCTACCCAGTGTTGACACAAATTATAAAAAATGTAATTCCTGACCGTCTCACCCTCCCCTCCCACCCTGGGGAACGCTCCCTTTCTACATATTGGGTATTCCATCATACCCCTTGAGCTTCTTGTTGTAAAACCTTATTTATCTTTGTGGATCTTAGGAAATAAGATTTTCGACCTCAGATACTTCTTAAAGGTTATATATATTTTGTTCCACATTACTCTCAATGTTGCTGTTGCACTTAGAGCTTTCAAATCCTGAATTTGTTTTCCTAATTTCATCTTATCGGGAACGACCAGTCCTGCTTTTTAAACTGCTTGGCCCGGAGGGCCGCTATAAGAATTCATTATTTGATTGAGTAGGTACGAAAGTTTATCAGAATCTTCCAAGGCTTCCCTTTTTCAGGGGTTTGGATCCCGGTAAATCCTCTGGATATCTGTCGCTAGGTCTATCTCTGTCACTTCTGGGATATATTCCTTAAGTAGGTTGAGTACAAAGCTCTTTGTTACCTCCCTCTGTGCCTTCCGGGACATTAGGGAACCTTAGGTTGTTCCTTCTGTAGTTATTTTCCAACACTTCTAGTTTGTCTATAAGTTCTTTTTCTCCTGCTTTTAATGCTAAGATCTCCTTAGGGTCATTGAGATAGGTAAGGGAATTATCATGAGGCGCCAATGGAGACAGTACTCTCAAGAGCACTTCATAAGTGCCATCCAGAAAGCACAACCTCTGTGTGCCACTGACAGTGATCAGGCGAACAAGGAACTCAATCTACTTGTGACCGCCACTCTGGATGAGATAGCCCCAATGAGTAAGGCCAAAGCTAGAGAAGGCAGACAACGTACTGCCCCCTGGTTCACCCCTGAACTCCAGCAAATCAAGTCCAAGTGCAAAAAACTTGAAAGAAGCTGGAGAAGGAACCCGAATGAACTAGCAAAGAACAGTTATAGCTCAGCTCACCGAAGCTATCAGTATGCGGTGCGCAGAGCTAAAGCTAAATATTTTCATACACGCATTGAGGCGGCCCAGAGCTCCTCGCGTGAGCTGTTCAAAATTTATAAAGAAATATCCTTAGTCTCTAGCTCTAACACTTCCACTAAGGCCTCTAAGGAGGGTTGCAATAGAGTCGCTGACTTTTTTTCCAACAAAGTTAAAGCGATCTATGATTCCTTTTCCCAACTACCAGATAAAGGCACAGATTTTAAAGCAGGTAGTTTCCTTGCAGCCCCCGAATCCTCATTACAAACATTCGTGGTCCCCGCAGCTGACAAGCTTATAAAGCTGTGTCGAAGTGTGAAGTCGGGCTCGCCCAATGACCCGGCTCCTGCCTGGGTCATTTCCGAGGGCCTGACAGCCCTGGAACCTCACATAAGACACGTCCTACAAACCTCCTTTCTCACTCAACAAGTTCCTGTGGAGTGGAAGAAAGCCATAGTATTGCCAATAAGGAAAAAACAGAATGTAAGCATGGAGGTGCTGGAAAATCTCAGACCCATTTCCTTGTTGCCATACGTGGCGAAGGTGGCGGAGAAGGTGGTCAATACCCAGCTGACGGAACATCTTGAGAGGTGGAATTTACTTCATCCCTCTCAGTCAGGTTTCAGGGTAGGCTATTCCACGGAGACGGCGCTCCTGAGAGCCACTGAGACTTTAAGAGCTGGGGCAGATGTAGGCCAAACTATGGCCCTGATCATGCTCGACCTAAGTGCGGCTTTTGACACCGTAGCACATTCCATTCTGCTGCGGTGTCTGAACGAAGCCGGGGTCGTTGGTCCTGCGCTGCGCTGGTTGCAGTCGTTCCTCACGGAAAGATGTTTCCAGGTACAGCAAGGGACATGTCGGTCTGTGGAGATGCCATTAGATCAGGGAGTGCCTCAGGGCTCAGCATTGAGCCCCACTCTTTTTAATCTTTATATGGCCTCCCTGGCGAAGGTGGTACAATCATTTGGGGTGGAATTGGTATCGTACGCCGACGACACCCAGCTGCTGATCTCCCTATCGCAGAACACCTCTAACACTCCAGCCAACTTTAAATCCTGCATGCAGGCATTGGCTGAGTGGATGGACTCCCATTGTCTAAAACTCAATGGCTCTAAAACAGAGGTGTTGGTGGTGGGGGGGAAAAGTGAAAACTGGTCAGCTGAGTGGTGGCCGGCGTGCCTGGGTCCTGTTCCCACACCCTGTGAGGAGGCCAAGAATTTAGGAATCTGGATGAATCCCTCTCTCTCATACGAGGGCCACATAAGGCGGTTGGTAGGCAAATGTTTCGGAGTCCTAAAGACCCTAAATAAAACCCTAGACCTCCTACCCATAGCGGCCAGAAAGACACTAACTCAGGCACTGGTGACCTCGCGGTTGGACTATGGAAACATACTGTTCCTAGGGGCAACCGAGGGGAGCCTAGGCCGCCTTCAGGTTATACAAAACTCCGCCGCCAGGCTGGTGCTAAGAAGACCTAGGAGAGCCAACTCGCAAAAGGCACTGGATGCGCTTCATTGGTTGCCTGTGAAGAAACGTGTGCTGTTTAAGTGCCTCCTCTTCTGTCACCGAATTGTCTGGGACAGGTCGCCCGATTACCTGAAGGATTTAGTCAATCGCTATGAACCGACCAGGACTCTCCGTTCGGAGGGTGCCGGACTGCTGATAGTCCCCAGGATAAGGAAGGCCAGATTAGGCGGGCGTTCCTTTGCGCTACATGCAGCTCAACAATGGAATAAACTTCCCCTTGTACTGAGACTGGAGAACAGTGAATCACGGTTCAGATCCCTACTTAAAACTCATCTATACACGGCTTAGAGCTAAGGACCTCATGTCATGCTGCTCACTGATGGCTTTAGCGCGGGGACACGCCGTGATGGCGTTACTGAGCGCTCTACAAGCTTTTATATTATTATTATTATGGTTACACTTCACTAACTCCTGCAGGACCCCTAATGAGACCCCCATAGTAAGAAGCCTTTCTGTAACGTCAATCAACTTTTCCTCTAAACTCTCGCAGGCCTCTTGGATTCTAACTTGGTTTTGCCCTGATATAGCAAACTTCCCTTTAATGTCATTTGATAGGGAGCGGAAAATCTGACTAATGTCCGTATTAGGAGTCCCTGCTCGTGTGCTTGCACTCTCTAGGCATTCAACTGCTCCTGTACTTTAGCCTACACTTTTACTGGGTGGGTTCCCTAATTCTGTCTCATTTTTTTTTTTGAGTGTTGTGCTCCGGTAAGCTACTGTATTCCTCACCATTTGTGAGTGTAGAGCAGCAATTAGAAGTAAGGAGGTCCTGAGACTTATGCTGCAGGATAGTTGATGTCTCCATCTTCAAGGGAGAGTGCTTAGTACCAGTTATCTGCGTGCTACTGAGGTTGCTATTCTGAAATTCCGTGCTCTTAATTTTGAAGTACGACCTCAGTGAGGAAGTTATTTGACCTCTCCCTCCTTGAATAGTGGTAGAAGATTACGGAGTTTCTATACCCCTTTTGGATGTCTTTTTAATAACTGATTGTGAAGGGGGTTGAGCATGTAGATTTTTCTGGCTGACCTTGATTGAGGAAATAATTGTTCCTACAAGCTTCTGTGGTTTGTGATTATAGTGTATGAAGAGCTTGCCCCTCCCGAAAATCCCCAAAATGTATATGTTACGGTGTATCTATTTTTACCTGGTTTCCCAGTTGAGGAAGGGCCGGCTGATGTCCTGTCAGGGTCAGAAACCTTGTTTGGGGTGGAGGGCTTCGGTTTCCTACAGGCTTGGGTTTTTGGTCCTCCTTTGGCGGTCATAGGTGATGAGGGAAGTTCCCTTCTCCCCATGCCACTTTCAGCGCTGTTTGACACGGCAGGCTGCACTGTCTGGAAAGTGCTGACTCTGCCTCCAGAGACCAGGAAGCTGCCGCACGACAATCACTTCGCAGCTCTGGGGCGGCGAGCAGACACTAGGGACTATTTTTTATTAAGGAGTTTAATATCGCGCTAGCCTGACTCGAGGGTATCGGAGCGCTTCACAACAGTTTTTGAGCAAGATCCATACAATAAGCAGTATTCTACATATAAGTTCGGCAGTCCAAGTGTGCTGAGCAGCATTGAGGTAGTACATGAGTCCTGAGAAAACCTCATAGAGTGCACATTTTCCTGGGGTTGATACAATAAAGCAGTATTCTACATAATAGGTTCAGAAATCCAAGTGTGCTAAGCAGCATTGAGGTAGTCCGTGAGTCCTGAGATAACCTCAGTGAATTTATGTTGCCTTGGGGTTGAACCAATTAAGGGGAGGGGGAGGAGCAGTTGGGGGTCGAATAGCAGGAAGGAGGTAAGTCTTAGAGCTACAATTTCAGGAAGAGACGACGAGCAGGGAATAGCGTTTTGATGGCGACTATCCATTCGGGAGGGAGCGGTTGAGGAAAAGGACTTTAAGTTGTTTTTTAAATTTTGTGAAGGACGGGATAGTCCTGATACCGACTGGGATGGCGTTCCAAAATTTGGGTGCATTTCCGGCAAAGGACCGTGCAGCAGTGTTGTGTTTGCGTTTTTTCATGGGGATGAGTAGTAGGGTACTGGAGCTCCTGAGGTTCCTTGTCTGAGACTGATTTGAATGCAGAAAGTAGATAAGCAATAAATCCTAATATGAGTTATTAAGCTTGCATTTTCCAAATGCTGTACTGAAGTGCATATGAAGCTGTGTAGTGTCATGTTTATTTTTTATTTCTACACTCAATAAATGGGATCCCGGGACGGGAAAGCCCTGCGATACATGCAGGGAGGGACTGTATAGAGATATTCATCTCTATACAGTCCCTTCCTGCAAGGTAGGTTCCCTTCATACAACAGATAAGTACCCTGATGGCAGTTACGCTGAAGGACCTGTAATCTTAAGGACCTTAATTCTATCCCCTCCCCCCTATTGGCACTATTATTTCATTCTTCTCTTAAATTTCAGATTATAGAAGGTAAATCCGATAAGGAAGGTGGGATGCTAATGGTCTAAGTGAATCTCCATGGCCACTGATTCACCTTTGCTATGATATATACCCCAAATTCAGATCTGCACGCATGTCTCCCCTCCTTTTTTGAACAGCTGGGAGAATTTGCAGAGGGAGAGATAGTTGTCTTGAGAGACTTTCATCTCATTTGGGACCCGGCTATAGATAGCACACACCCCCAACGCACACGCACCTGGATCTTTTCACAGGAGGAAGGCAGTCAATAACACAGTTGGATCTGGTTGATGCATGGTGCACATTCAGTCCCAATACCAAAGATTATACTTTTTTCTCTCATACACCTAAGACATACTAATCTGAGCCAGGCACTACAGACAAACGTGGTCTCCACTAAAATACACCCAAACTCCATCTTGGACCATGCTGTGTTGGAAATAGTGCTAGACCAGCCAAGTCTGAAGTCATTGTTACGCAGTTGGTATTTTCCAACTCCTCTGACCCGAGATTGTACATTTAGAGCTGAACTTAGGTCAACGATTAGAGACTACTTTCATTCAAACCAACCCTAGAATACTAATTATGCCAAGTACTGGGATGCCTTTAAGGCAGCAGTGCGAGTGAAATACATATCTCTGATGACTACACTTATGCGTCAAAATACTGAGGAACGTCTAATGCTAGAATCCGAGCTGTCGCAGGCTGAAAGGGACCACAATGTCTCACCCCCATTTTAGCTGCAGCACAAGGTGACAACCCTCAGGGGTAAACTGACCGCTATATATTGTAATAGATTTGAACTCACCCTTCTACGACTCAATCTACAAATGAGAGGGGTAATAAGATGGGATTCCACTTAGCCTGACAGCTGCAAACAAAGCAAGGAAAATGATACATAGGTGCCCTTATTGGAGCAGAGTGGACTGTGATTCAGAAGGAAGCAAGGCGGAGGCTTTTAGAGTATTTTACAAGACTGTATCCTAAAGAGACTGCGACCACCTCCTTGCAGTGGAAGTATTTAAATCCGAGCTACCCACAGTCTCAACAGCCCAACATGAACTCCTAAACAAACCAATTAGGGCAGAGGAAATCCAGTCCGTGATAGATTTGTTAAAACTGCAGAAGTCCCCACAGCTCAGTTTTACAAAACATTTAGTTGAGATTTGACTCCTCATTTAACACAGTTGTACTCATTCGTAAACACTAAGGCGGTCACTTGCTCTGTGGAGAAGGCACTCATTACAGCGATTCCAAAACCTGGGAAGGATCCTGGCTCAATGTAGACGCAAAGTTATATAGCAAGGTCTTAGCTAATAGATTAGAAGAGATCCTGCCTGATCTGATACACCCTGACCAATCGGGGTTTATTTAGGGAAAACAGACTCATGATAACCTACGACGGGTGGTTCACCTTGTTAGGAACCACCTCAGCCGGTAACACTGCAGGAACGATGTATGGCCCAATCCACTACCAATACCCTTTATGTTGCCCACTGATGTAAGTAATACAATGGGCAAACAAGTGAGCACAGGGAGAGGGTGGGAGAAAAGAAACAAACAGATTGCTGGTCACTCCATAGGAACCATCATGGGAATAGACTGTCACCATGAATCTGCACCTAAGAAAAAAAGACACGGTGTTACCAATCTATGCTCAATACTGGAAACCCCATATACCCCTCAACCATGACCATGCCCTCTCCGCAATACACAAAAATAGACCCCCTTACCGGTCCTTGAGGCCAGCGTCTCTCCAGATGATGTCCTTGCAGCTAGAAAAGGAATGGAGGATACAGCCACTATACAAATAGCAAAGGAGGCTCCCAATTCTTCTTTTAGGGGGAAAAAGGTCATACTCCAGACACAAAAAAACCCTCTTCATCTCTTTAGATAGTGGGCAGTAGATAAAATCCAAGAGGTCCTTACAACACCGAAGCGCAGCAGCCGCTGCCCTCGGTACGAGCAAAATCACGAAATAGGTCCAAATGTTCCCAAAACGATGGTGATAGGATCCACAAGGTGCGGAATCGGGAACCAGCGGCTCAATCACGCCACAGCGTGTCAATCCCGGGCGCCCGGGCGAGCCGATGAAACAGTCCAACACCAACACAAGAGGGGTACCAGAGTCCCAGAGGCAGCAGTAGGGACAGCAACGTGGGGAACGGAAACAGGGCGGGGAAGGAACAAGGGAAGAAGCCGAGGGAAACCGAGAGGAACTCGAAAGGAAAGGGGACTGGACTAGAAACGGACAAAAAGATCCTGAATAGCAAAGCCTCACGAGCCCGTGAGCAAAAGGAGAGGAAGTCCGCAGACGAGCACAGGAACCAGGACCTGGACAAATCCCTAACAAGGAGAAAGAAACCAAGCAACAAGGCAGGGGCGTGCACAGCATTTAACTCCCAGCAGGTAAGTCATGTGACACGAAAAGAACATGGCCATGGAAAGTGGACAGGGCGAATCCTAACACACCTGGTTGAGAAAGTGGAGAAGATGAGGATACCAGTGGTTCTGTTGGTGCAAGATGCTGAAAAGGCATTTGACTGAGTGGATTGGTCCTTCCTCTTCGCCACCCTACGGCGATTCGGCATATTGGTGAACAGCATGATCCCAGATTTTTTTCCATTGGGTAGAGGGGCACGACAGGGGTGCCCCCTCTCCTCTTTGCACTCAGTATTGAAACCTTGGTGGCAAGGATAAGCACCTCTCAGCATATACAAGGGATTCCGTTTGAGTCGACCAACCATAATACCTCATTGTTTTTGGATGATGTGCTTTTGACGCTCCCCTCCCCACAGACTTCATTGTCAGCCCAACAACAGGAACTACAGGAGCTTGAACCACTGGCGGGGTTTATAGTGAACTTAGACAAATCATTTCTTCTTAATCTGACAATCCCAGCAGGGGAAATGGGTATTGTAGCCACTACTACTCCCTTTCGGATAACGCCCAAAGAGATTACGCACTGTTTTAGAGATTTTAATCTTCCCAACATGGAGAAGTTTCATTACAACCAACTGATACACTGGAATACGCAACCTGAAAACAGAAAGGCAGCCACCTGACACCTTCTCCCCAGCAAGAAATGTGGCTGTCAAGTGGAGGGTCTTAATGGGGAATATTTCCTTCCTATATGCTCTTCTTAATGCAGTCTCTGCTACACATATCTCGAGACACATGAGATTAGGGCACCAGATTTTGGGAAGCACAATTAATAGAAAACAATGGAATAGACTGCTGAGCAATATCCCTACATGTTACCGCTCCCTGGGTCTAGGAGAGGCTCACTATAACGTTTTATACGATTGGTAATCTCTACCCTCTCAAAACTCCATATCTGAATACATCTGATTGCTGCTGGAGGGGCTGTGGACTTCTGGGGGATTTTAGACATATATGGTGGGACTGCCCCTCGATTATACCATACTGGAATGAAATCCTGTCCCAAATTAAGGAGATTTTGGGATACCCCATTCCACAGGTGCCTGACTTTGTTCTGCTGAGACTTCAAAATCCTTCCTTAAAACATCAGACTGTGGGGGCTAGGTCTATTATCCGTTTCTGCTTGGGAGCCGCCAAAATAGCGTTGGCTGTAACTTGGAAAAAGCCACATGCTCCTTCGAACTTGCAGTGGCATGCTCGTCTGTGGCAATATCTCCCTATGGAACTGTTAACTGATAAACTAACAGAGTCACAAAAAGGGTTTGACTATATATGTATTCCATTTTTTTTACTGCGTGAGTCAGGGTAGCTGGTTGTGGTGGCTTGTGACATAGATTCTGTTACCTCCCCCACCGCAGTGGTTAAGGACTTTAATCAAGACCGGAAGTAGTTGGTCTTGGAAGGTTTTATAGAAGGGGGCTGTATATCCATCTTGCCCTGGGGCTTTGTTGTCTTTTAGGGACCTAATAACTGTAGTGATCTCATTGGTTTTTATGTCTTGACCTAGTGCTCTAGCTTCCTCTTTTGTTATCATGGGTAGGTTAAGTCTGTCTAGGTAGGCCGTACATTCCTCCTAGTCCATATTGTCATCTCTTTTGTAGAGCTCTTGATAGAATTCCATGAACGTGTGTAGGATATCCTTATGTCGGATATGTGCCCTGTTGTTTGCATCTGTGATTGTTGAGATGCAGTGTTGCCTTTGTTTGTGTTTGAGATACAACGCTAGGATTTTCCCTGCCTTGTTTGCCTCGCAAAGGTTGATTTGTTTATATTTTCTTATCCATAGTCCTGCTCGTTCGCTAAGAATCCTGTTGAATTCGTACTTCTTCCCTGTGAGTTCTACAAGCATGGCAGTGTTCGAAGTGTCCCCAATATGTTTAGTTTCTAGTTGTTTGATGTCATGTCCAGTTGGTCTAGCTGTGCTTTTGCTTCTCTGTCCCGCCTGGCTTTGATCTCTATTAGCGTGCCTCTGATAGTCGCTTTAAGGGCGTCCCACAGGCTTTTTGGATCTATGTCTGGTGTGTCGTTGTCCTTGATCTAGTTCTTAATGGCTTTCTCAATTCTGGTTTTGTCCTCCTGTTTTGCCATAACTATACTGTTGAATCGCCATCTGCAGGTGATGTGTTCAATGTGTCGACCTGTTAGATGTAGGCTGATGCATGAGTGGTCGGAGATTCTTCTTGTCGCAATTTCCGTGTGTTCGATCAGGTGTGTGTGAGCCTGAGATGAGGATGTAGTCTATTCTACTGTAGTAGTTGTGTGGGTTGGAGTAGAAAGTGTTATCCCTGGTGTTGGGGTGTTGTAAACACCATGGATCTTCCAGGCTGAATCTGTTACATATGTTCTTTAGAATGTTGTGGGATGCGGGAGGTCGGGCTTGGGACATAGATTGTCTGTCTAGTGTGTGATCCAGTGCTAGGTTGAAGTCACCTGCCAGCACAGTCACATCGTTCGATTGTTGTGCCTCTAGTTCCCTCGTTACCCCCTCCCAGTATGTTGTGTCGTCTGTGTTTGGTGCGTATATGTTTGTTACTAGTATGGTTTCTTCACCTCTATTCAGCTGAGTAATCAGTAGTCTCCCTTCATTGTCATACTGTTCTTTCTCAATGGTTATCTTTGATTTACTGTTTATCGGAGTGATGACTCCTCGCTTCTTGCCCACCGCCGGTGAGCAGGCAACCTGACCTATCCATCTCGCTCTAAGCTTGTTCGCATCGTCCTTGGAGAGTTTGGTTTCCTGTAGTAGAATAATATCACCTTTAGTCTTTGCCAGGTAGTCTAGTACTTTCTTTCTCTTAATCGGGTGATTTAGACCTTTTACGTTGAGGGAGACAATCTTTAGGTCCGCATGCAGTGCAACGTTGTTATTCAGTGCCATGGCTTACGGTGCGTGGGGCTTCTTATCTGCCTCGTCTTAGGCTCTACATGGGTGTGGTGTCTGCGGAATTTGTGCTTGTGTGGCCTATCTGCGTGAGTCAGGGTAGCTGGTTGTGGTGGCAGCTTTGACCCGGACGGTCTGTCTGAAAGTTTGGTGTTGACATAGACGAAGACGTGGACGCGACATACTGGGTGAACAGGACAGAGAGGACAAACATGACAAACAAGATGACCCCTCTCTCCCCCCCCCCAACCCCCTGCCCCCCAGGCTAACGCATCATACTGTAGGCCTGCGACATCAAGGTCCCTCCCGCTACATCCCCGGATATTCTATCGCGCTGTTTTAGTTTGGTTATTCTAAGCTTTCAGCATTAATGGACAAGTTTATCTATTACGCTAGTCTGCGTAGTGTCTCTTATTTTGCATAAAAATTAAAGGATATAGGCAGTCTTATGGTTGATCAAGTCGGATTTTTCTTCTCTGTGCCCAAGTCTCCTGGTCTTTGGCGTGCCGGTGCCAGTCTGTATTCATAGCGGTCTTTCCATGAGGTAGTTTTGTTGTAATTTGCTTTGCAGACTTATGTACATGAGGTAGATATCCTTTCCTTTAGTTGTCTTGAGGTGTTGTGATGTTCCTATCGTTTGTTTCCCTATGGGCCGTTTGATCGCTGTCCTTGGCCTTGTCCTGAGATGCGCTCGTATTGCCCCTTGTGGGTCTTGCCTAGTCTGTCGTGTGGTCCGGTGAGGCGCTCCTTTTGCGTGATGGGGTTATCGTCTCCATTTCCTTTAGGGCTGGACCCATTGGGTATCTTGACAGTTCCGCTTGATCTTCAAAGGTTTGCTTGATTCCTTTGTTGTTTATTCTGAATCTGGTTGGGCCGGCGAAGGAGAACGTGATGTTTTCTTTCCTTAGCTTACCCCTCTGGGCTAGAAATCCTTTCCTTATGTCCACTGTGGTCTTCGAGTAGTCCTGCGTGAGGATAATTTTGTGTCCGTTCCATTGTAGATTAGGGTTTTTCCTTTGTGGAAAAGTAAATTGTGCCATGCTATATGTGCCTACGTGTTCCCCATCCTATGTTATATGTGCATGATTAATATGCATATGTATCCCCCTATGATCGATTAAAGACGCAATTATAGTTGTGTCCAACTCTAGTATGCCAGTTTCCAGTTCTCGTGAAAGCAACAAGTATTAGGCCCATGTTACCACGATTTACAGTGTACACGTTAATTCATTGAATTGTCCCCGTTTCTAGGCCTCAAAAGGGCCCGGACACCAGATTCAAGCTCCAGTCTCCTGAACTCACTCCGAGGAGCGATGCAGCCCCCACCTGCATCCCTGACCCTTCACTTACTTCCTTTCGCGCAGCGCGGTGCCCAGCTCTGCCTGCCAGTCTGCCAAGAGTATGTTATGCTTCTAGTTATCAGTTCAACTCCTCGTCTTTGCATTCCTTAGCTACTGAACAGTATAAACAGCTTCAGCTATAGTCTAGTCTTTATGTCTCCATGCAAGAGAATACTGTATTAATATTCATAGAAGATTCATAGCCCACGCATTACACGAAGAATATATGCATGCACCAGCCTTAGAGTCAAGTAGCCTCTGCCCTGATAACTTTTAGTTTCTATCAACATGTACTCCAAACACAAGATACCAGATATGCCATAGGTACATGTCGTCCTGACACCGTAGACTTTAGTCTCTTCTTCTAGTGCAGAAGTCATAGCCCCCAGTTCTCCCTGGTAACACGTCATTGCCCGTTTGCGCGCACCACTAGGTTAAAGGTCCCAGCTGCTCAAGTAGCCCCCTCCATGTTTCCACCCCAGTTATGACACTTCTGTGACGTCTACACCACATGTCCATGTATACGCCCTGTACACGCCTTCTTCTTCCATCAATGTGTCCTTATCTTTCGCGACTGCTACGCCTACTGCTACGCCTATTGTATGCAATGTAATGTAATGTATGATACTATATATATGCTGCACTGTCGATGAGGCATTGCAGCTGCCATCCATTCTATTTCCGTGCAGGCTATCCCGTTCCTGTCCCTTCCCTTATGCCTGATTAAAGCCTGTTAGACTCAGATACCTCGAATCCTGTCTCTTATTTATTGAGCTATCTGTTTTATTCAATGTATTCAAAAATAGTACCGGTAATTAATTATTTATTTACCACATAATGGCGCCCGAATAGGGACTTGCCCTTTCCCCACGCGCCGGCGAAGCCACGCAGGCCCCCTGACCCTCTGCAGCCGTGACGGAACCATACCGTGCACGTGCAGATATGTCTGCTTCAAGTATCCCTCAGGCCCACGGAGGAGACGGAGACTGCGGTCCAGCATCCAGACGAGGCGGTGAGGAATGCGGCGAGTCCCGACCAGAGCCCAAGCCGAGAGTACAAGGTCCGAGGTATCCGGAGGCCCACCTGTAACTGAAGTCCGAAGTTCGTAGTCCAACGTTGTAGCAGTCCAGTCCAGTCCGAGGCCTTCCGTTCTTGCTGCCCGGTGAGTACCGTTGCTGGGGTAGTATCTAGACAGGGTCAATTAATTTGTCTCTGGTCCGATGGGTTTGGGTACACAGATCCAGTCCGAAGTATTCACCTAGGTGGATACGGGTCCGACGTGTCTCTTCATGGGACCGGTATGTTCTGTACTGTTTTAGCAGTGCATCCAGTAATTCTAGTAAGTCTGTTCTCGAGAAATTCATGTGTTCTGTTTTAAAATGTACCAGGTAATATTCTGTTCGAACTGTTATTAATGTTATTAATGTATTTTAATGTTGTGGTATGAGTGATTTGTTTCGCTATTCATTACTGTGTTTATCGTGTATTATATTGTGTTTTGATTCAAGTCTAGAATGCCTCTGTTTTCCAAGTTACGTCAGATAGGAACCCGGAAAGGGTTACTCGAAGAATCAGTTCCTGTCCCGCCTAGGGACAGTCCAGGACATTTTATGTATCATAAGCATGGCTTAAGTGCCATATTGTATTTAGATTTATGGGTCGACTATACCAAGGATCTAGAAGAGAAATATAGATGGCCTGTATCAGGTACATGGGATGCCGAGTGCATCATGCGAGTAGAAGAGGCATTATGGAAAAAGAAAGCCCGACAGTCCCAGAAAGATGCCATCGAGTAATGGCGCAAAGAATCTCATAGAAGAACCGAAAAAGAAATCAGAAAAACAGAGTTAAGTAGGGAATCCTCAGAGAGAGCCCAAGAAAGGGAACTTCTAGAAGAAGGTGAACGAGTTAGAGCAGAACAGTCAGACAGACAGAGAAATGCTCTTATAAGGGGCATGTATCCTCTTCTTGCCGAGGGCTTGCCGAAGGCAACCCCAGAAGCATCCAGTAATTTTCCGCCTCCATTAGTCCCGACTAAGCCACGTCATAAACCGACCGCAGCTGAAATTTTTCTTTCGTCCTATTTGGACGATACAGTCCCAGAATATGCAAATCATATTCCGCCTGTTCAACCTCAGCACCCTGTTAATAATATAATCCCTGTTCCTCCAGCCACTGGTCCCGGGGACCAAGTTAATGTACCCCCGGCCCAGCCTACAGTAAATGCACCCGTTTTACCAGTCACATTACCAGCACCCGCACGTCCGGTATTACCTGACGACTCTAGCCCAGGAGGGGCGGCGGGAGGCGCTCCTACCACCCCGCCGCAAACGAAACGAATGACGCTGAGAGAAGCAGCGTTACAACGTACACCGAAAGTCTCTACTTACGCAGCCCTCAAGAAATACCTTACTGATTGCATATATGATTCAGTACCAGGTGAAGATTACATGATACTGTATTCAGTACGTTTACGACGAGTTACCACCTTTTTGGTTACTCTGCCAGACATGAAGGACCATCTAGATAGAATATATCGGTTTATCCGTACAGGGGAGGATCCAGAAAGTATTCACGAAGCTATGGCACACAGAAAAGTCGAGACTCAACATCTGATTTTACGGTTTTTGATTAACTGTTTAATAAGAGAACAAGACTATCCTGAGAAAGATAAAGATAAGATGAAAGTCCTGACAAAGTGGAGTGATAATATAGCCGAGGGAAAACACAAGACACAGAATTGTATAGACGCTATGTACAGGAAAATCCGTAAGGAAATTCTAGACATACACGAAAAAGAGAAAGCAAGGAAAATAACCGAGAAAGAGAATGACTCTTCAAGTGAAGAGGTAGACAGCGAGAATCCCGACAGAATAGCGTATGTAGGTAGAACTAGACTTTCCGACAGACATTCACGTCCAGATTACAAGAAAAGTTTTCCTCCTCCAGTGCCAGAACAATGTTCTCTTGAGCAAGTATTCCAAGCTACCGATAAAATTCTGAAATCACGAATAGGTTATAGTGAACTTAATACCATGCATGAACAAGAACTAGCCCGATCAGCAGTCCGATGGACTAGTGATTTTACCACGTTTCCAGATGAAATCGTGGCACAAATGTTCCTGAAACTGCCCCCAGCCGAACAACGTCTGGTGGGTATGTATATAATTCAGCACCTCATTACACTGTATGAGGTTCAGCATTCTGATCCAGGTCCTTTACATGATGTATTGAACGAGTTACTCCAGTACAGATGGAAAGGTCTAGGTACCGATTTAATTAATGTCATTCTAGAACAGCGCCACAAATACAGTACGTTCCTGACTCCGCATTTTGTTCCCGTTCCACCCCCAGTAAGGAAGTCATTCTACATAGATAGACAGAATCCGTTACGAGAAGTACATCCAGTTAGGACAACGGGAGGTGGTCTAGAACGAGTATTTGTTTACACCCCTATCACAAAGATGGAACTCTTAGAGATGAAAAAGTTAATTCCCTGTCATGATAAAGATCCAGCAGGGTTCCACCGTGAATTAAAAGACATGCTCCGTATGGGAGAATACACGTATCCTGACATCATTAAAATGTTAAAAGTCCTGTTGCCTGCGGGCATATATGAAAAACTCAAAGAAAAAGAATGGGAGGTGGGAGAGAAAAAGATAGATTGGTCCGCATTAGAAGCCGAAGATAACACACGAGTACCAGGTACCGGTCTTGGGGATAAAGCTAAAGCTTTGCCCGAATTGTTAATACAAGTCTTGCCAAGATTACTAGCCACGAAAAAGGAAGACTGGGATGCCATCTCAGCCTGTAAACAGAAACAAGATGAAGATACTAGTGACTTTTATTCTAGATTCGAGAAATGTTTCATTATTAATAGTGGTCTGAAAACAAGTAGTGAATAGTACCCCCATCTTTTTGTTACCAAACTAGTCGAGAATTCAAGTCCACAAGTTAAAAATCGAGTATTGAAAGTCGAGAGTTCTTGGCAAGCTAATACTCCGTCACAGATGCTCCAGATGCTCCAGTATCACCAGAACAGAATCAGGGAAGAGCAGGAACATGAGAAAAGACGTATGAAAGACACGAAAATGAAAGTATTAGTTGCACAGTCTGTTCCACAAGACAGTCAGAAGAGGGGTCCGAATCAAGCCAGTCATCCTACAGCTCCCGTTAAAGGGACATGCAATTACTGTAAACAGCCAGGCCATTTTATAAACGAGTGTGCAGTTTTGAAACACAACATAGCTACTGGTAAGACTAAAGAGAGACCGCGTCCGCCTAGACAAGAACAAGTTTTACAGACTTCCCAGCCACCGCAGAACGCACAACAGACAGTTACAGTACCGCAGCCTATAGCTGCAACACAGCACGTTACACAGCAGATGTACTAGTATGCACAGTCAGAGTATCCAGATTATCAGCCGTATTCATGAAACAGCCTAGAGAGGGAGGTAGGCTTGCCTCTCATCGAGATTCCTGTAGATCAAGAGGGTCCCTATGTACATAGTCAAGTATTAGGGAAAGACAGAAAGTTTCTGATTGATACAGGGGCAAGTAGGACTACCATCAGTCATGACGAGGTTCCAGGGGCTCCGCTCTCAGGCTCAAGAAATGTTTCCCTTGGATTTTCAGGAAAGCCTATTGTTAATGAAATATCGAAACCAGTTACTCTAGAAGTTGGTCCATTGTCCCGAACTACAGATTTGTTACTCACGAAGTCTTGTCCAGAAAATTTATTAGGCATTAAGACACTGAAAGAATTAGGTGCCATAATTTGTTGCTCCCCAGAGGGAGTAAGACTGTTCCTGCGAGATTTTAAAGGTCATTATGTATTACGTGATTTTGATCCAAGATTATTGAATGTACCACAGCATTTATGGGCGCAAGGTCCAACTGATGTAGGTTGTATGCACATTACACCCTATCGTGTCACTCTGAAGCAAGGTGTTGTATTACCACGAATCAGACAGTACAAATTGCCACCTGAGGCTGTAGCAGCCTTATCCAAAATTATTGACGAGCTTATTGTTCAAGGAGTGGTTGTAGAAACTGACTCCAATGTATGTAATTCTCCTATCATTCCGATTCTGAAACGTACTGATCCGAATGCACCTCCAGTTTATCGATTAGTGATCGACCTTCGAGAACTTAATAAGTGTATCATACCCCAGTACCCAGTAGTCCCTGATATTTCCTCACTCTTGACAGCCATTGATTCTGAAGCCACATTCTTTTCAGTTATCGATCTCAAGAACGCATTCTTTAGTGTCCCTATTCATCCAGACAGCCAGTTCCTTTTCGGTTTCTGTTTAAATGGAAGAAGCTATAAATTTACACGAGCACCTCAAGGTTTCACAGAAAGTCCTAGCATTTACAGTCAAGCACTTAAGAGACAACTAGACAATATTCACATGCCAACTGACACTGCCCTACTCCAGTATGTCGATGATCTGTTAATTACAGCCCGTTCTGAACGTGACTGCGAGCGTGCGTCACTTACAGTCCTGTATTTCCTGGCCGAGATGGGGCACAAGGTGTCCCCTTCCAAATTGCAATTCTGTGTCCAGCAAGTGGTCTACCTTGGACACTTACTGTCCAAGAGGGGTAGGCAGTTGACACCTGACCGTATCCAGTTAATAGCGCATCTTCCACAACCCAAGACTCAGAAGGAGGTACGAGCTTTTATCGGCCTCACTTCTTACTGTAGACAATGGATTCCTCAGTACGCATATCTAGCCAAGCCACTGATACAGTTAACGACACAGGAGGCAGCCGTATAGACTGTCCTCCCTTGGACCCAGGAACATACACTTGTTTTCAATGAGTTAAAGAAAGCTTTATGCCAAGCACCTGTTCTAGCAACACCGAACTATAGTAAGCCTTTTACACTTTTTGTCACTGAACGTGATGGTACTGCATTATCTGTTCTCACACAAGATCAAGCAGGACAATACAAGCCCTGTGCTTATTTTTCTAGCACATTAGATCCAGTGGCCCAGGCTCTGCCTGCGTGCCTCAAGTCAGTTGCAGCCACAGCTCTAGCTATCAGACAAAGTGATTCCATAGTGTTAGGACACTCCCTGACAGTACAAGTTCCACACTCCGTGGAAGTTCTTTTAAACCGAACTCAGACTCAGCACTTGACAATTGCACGTTTAACAGGTTATGAACTGACACTGTTTCAGCCACACATAGAAATCAGACGCTGCAACGTTTTAAATCCCGCTACACTGTTACCGTCAGTTACTTCAAATCCTGCCACACATGACTGTGTGGAAGTTGTTAACACCATGACAAAGCCAAGACAAGACTTGACAGATATTGCATTACCTGATCCTGACCTGACACTTTATGTGGATGGTTCATGTATGAGAACAAGTACAGGAGAACTAGTAGCTGCGTATGCAGTGACTACGGACACTGAAGTTATAGAAACACACCGTATTGATACCCTGTCTGCTCAAGCAGCAGAGCTAGTCGCTCTGACCCAAGCCTGTATACGTGCCAAGAACCTGAAAGTTAACATATATACAGATTCACGTTATGCATTCGGAGTCGTACACGACTTTGGAGTGCTCTGGAAAGAAAGAGGTTTCATGACTTCTCATGGAACTAAGATTCAGCATGGTCTCCTCATTCAAGCTCTGTTAGATGCAATACATTTACAGACAGCTATTGCCATTATGAAGTGCAAGGCACATACGAAAGTTACTGACATCATTTCCCAGGGTAACGACCTGGCAGATCGAACAGCCAAGCTTACAGCTCAGACTCCAGACATTCCAGTTAACACGACACAGACACTCATTCCAGATCAGACTACTTGTATGACAGTTAAGGACCCTACACAAGATGTAATAGATATACAGTCACATGCCACTCCAGATGAAATCAAGAAATGGTCCGAACAAGGAGGGGTCCAGACAGATCAAGGATGGTTGACGAAGGGAAAAGCCACAGGGTTTCTCCCCGACTCAATGGTTCAAGTCATTATTAATACCGCACATAGTCCAGTACACCTAGGAGAAAAGGCCATGTTAGACAGTATCCAGAACATTTGGTTCAACAAGCATTTACGAGCAGCGGCCAAGCAGAAAGTACGTACCTGTATGATATGTTGTCAGTTCAATCCAGGTAAAAGTGTCCCGGTGGAACAAGGTGGATTCCATCCTCCTGACCACCCTTTTGAAGTCCTCCAGATGGATTATATTCAGATGGAGAGATGTCGAGGTTTCAAGTATGTCCTCGTAGTTGTATGTGCTTTGTCCAGATGGACAGAAGCATATCCGGTTCCAGATTACACTGCCGCGACCACTGCCAGGCAGTTGGTTCGTGAGTTTTTCCCCCGCTATGGTTTACCAAGGGTCGTGTATTCAGACAACGGCCAGCCATTCTCATCTGAACTCATGAAACAAGTATCCCTTCTGTTAGGGTACCAGTGGAAGTTCCACTGTGTACGGCACCCCGAAGCAGCTGGTCTAGTTGAGAGACATAATCAGACATTGAAAATCCGCATTGCAAAAGTATGCGCAGAAAAAGGCGTAAATTGGTTGGTAGCACTGCCAGTTGCCCTTTTTTATATGAGAATGGTTGCACACTCTAGATCAGGTCTGTCCCCGTACGAGGTCGTATTCGGCCGTCCTCCTAATATGTGGGGTACACCTATGCCCCGAAAGATTACAGACGTTTCCAGTAATATGTTGACAGATTACCTAGCTTCCTTGATGTCTGCCCTACACTCTTGTCGTTCACAGGTTGCCGCTGCTTTTCCAGACAACACTGAGGTGAAACTGCATGAAGTCGTTCCAGGGGATTTCGTCCTGGTGCGCAATTTTGATCGTTCAAGTCCGTTGGAGCCCCGTTGGAAGGAGCCCCAGCTGGTGTTATTAACAACAAGGACCGCAGTCAAGCTCGAAGGACGCAAGGGCTGGGTGCATACCAGCCACATCAAGAAATTCCATGGATTGCGGCCAAAGACATTTATCAAAGACGGCCCTATTCTTAAGGACTGTCCAGACACAGACTCTAAACTTCCCCTGTTAGAGAAAACTCCGCAGCAGGAGTATAAAGCAAAATTCCGGTCTAGTAAAATAAGTCAGACAGTTTAATTGTTTAAGTCCCTCTCGGGTGAAGCGGTTAGACAGGTTCCTGACATGTATGAGATAGACCCACACAGTGAGAGAGTTAGTCAAAACTCTAAAAGATGTATTATCGTTCTATTCTTTTTATTGTTTTTGAGTCTTATGGTTACCTGCATAAGTTATGCTTTTCATTTATGTTTTCCTATTTCACATGTACATATGTTTCCTAATGTTACAGTAGAGCACACATTTAGTGACCTGCCTCCTCACGAGTTATCCTATCGTCTTGCTATGCGTAATAACACATTTATCAGAATGTTACATTATTCTCACCAGACCAGCAATGCCACTAATTGTTGGGTGTGTGGTCGACTTCCCCCTTTCCAGACACCGAAGGGAGTTCTGCCACTTTTTCCTTATCCGTTTTCACACAATGGTTCGTGTGGAGCATGGTCCACATTAACGTCATCCTCAATTGATATGTCCCTTCTGAATCGAACATGTTTCCCAGACAAGGAAGGTTTTCCCCACAGAACAGGGTTAGATCTAGAAAATGAAGTATATGATTTAGGTAATTATTCCTCGAATTTTATGGTTCTGAATGTTCAGTCCGATACTACTCCAGATTTGCCTGCTATTTCAGTACTACCCGTCAAAGGCGAATTATGTGTCAGAAAGAACGGTTCCGCACATGTAGGACATAGTGATTGTACTACTGTGGTCGAGTATAGTGACAGTGGGAAATCTATTTTCAAAGCCTCACGTCATTCTTATTTTGTTTGTGGTCAGACCGCATATGTTCGTCTGCCCCTCGATTGGGATGGAACCTGTTACATTGCCTTCCTACTGCCACCAGTTTTTCTAGCCCCATCCGATTATCACAGAAACACACATCTAGTACACGTTAGACATAGAAGGGAGACTGAGTCCCCAATTGTCGACCAAACTGAAACTGCTCTAGAACAGTATCAAGACTTCAATAAAGGTTTCTTTTTCTTTATAGGTCCTGTCCAGAATAGTAAGTTAATACGTAGGTTAACCAGAACCCTTGAAGCAGTAGTGAATGAGACTACTTCCGCTCTAGGTAATTTAACCGAAGAGCAATCTGCCATTAGATTTGTCGTGCTCCAAAATCGTCTCGTTCTTGACGTCATATTGGCCGATAGAGGAGGAGCTTGTAGAGTCATCGGATCTAGTTGCTGCATTTTCATTCCTAATAACGCGCCGTCTGTTTATTCAGCTATAACCAGACTTCATAAAATTGCCCATCAGTTACACCAAGATCCAGGCACCTGGACATGGTCCGGTTGGCTCTGGAGTATCATATCTGCCTGGGGATGGAAAGTATTGTCATTCCTAGGTATAGCAGTAATGATCATATTCAGTTGCTGCCTCTGTTTACAATGTGGCCCTGCGATTTGCGGCTTGTGTGCTACATCCTGTATTCCTAGTCCTAAGTCCCGTTCCAAGACAATTCGAGACGAGCAAATGATGCTATATGAACAGATAGATGGTATCATGAATATTGATGTTTCCTGATGGGAACGTAGGGCACAAGGAGGGAATGTGGAAAAGTAAATTTTGCCATGCTATATGTGCCTACGTGTTCCCCATCCTATGTTATATGTGCATGATTAATATGCATATGTATCCCCCTATGATCGATTAAAGACGCAATTATAGTTGTGTCCAACTCTAGTATGCCAGTTTCCAGTTCTCGTGAAAGCAACAAGTATTAGGCCCATGTTACCACGATTTACAGTGTACACGTTAATTCATTGAATTGTCCCCGTTTCTAGGCCTCAAAAGGGCCCGGACACCAGATTCAAGCTCCAGTCTCCTGAACTCACTCCGAGGAGCGATGCAGCCCCCACCTGCATCCCTGACCCTTCACTTACTTCCTTTCGCGCAGCGCGGTGCCCAGCTCTGCCTGCCAGTCTGCCAAGAGTATGTTATGCTTCTAGTTATCAGTTCAACTCCTCGTCTTTGCATTCCTTAGCTACTGAACCGTATAAACAGCTTCAGCTATAGTCTAGTCTTTATGTCTCCATGCAAGAGAATACTGTATTAATATTCATAGAAGATTCATAGCCCACACATTACACGAAGAATATATGCATGCACCAGCCTTAGAGTCAAGTAGCCTCTGCCCTGATAACTTTTAGTTTCTATCAACATGTACTCCAAACACAAGATACCAGATATGCCATAGGTACATGTCGTCCTGACACCGTAGACTTTAGTC
Organism: Lissotriton helveticus; assembly: GCF_964261635.1. Classification (NCBI taxonomy): domain Eukaryota; kingdom Metazoa; phylum Chordata; class Amphibia; order Caudata; family Salamandridae; genus Lissotriton; species Lissotriton helveticus. The sequence continues at coordinate 830,972,913 of NC_136057.1, read as the reverse complement.
TCCTCTTCTAGTGCAGAAGTCATAGCCCCCAGTTCTCCCTGGTAACACCTCATTGCCCGTTTGCGCGCACCACTAGGTTAAAGGTCCCAGCTGCTCAAGTAGCCCCCTCCATGTTTCCACCCCAGTTATGACACTTCTGTGACGTCTACACCACATGTCCATGTATACGCCCTGTACACGCCTTCTTCTTCCATCAATGTGTCCTTATCTTTCGCGACTGCTACGCCTACTGCTAGGCCTATTGTATGCAATGTAATGTAATGTATGATACTATATATATGCTGCACTGTCGATGAGGCATTGCAGCTGCCATCCATTCTATTTCCGTGCAGGCTATCCCGTTCCTGTCCCTTCCCTTATGCCTGATTAAAGCCTGTTAGACTCAGATACCTCGAATCCTGTCTCTTATTTATTGAGCTATCTGTTTTATTCAATGTATTCAAAAATAGTACCGGTAATTAATTATTTATTTACCACACCTTGCTACCCCAAAGATGGCATCCGTTTGGTGCGAGCGTAGTGGTTTGCATATTATCGGTCTTGGGCCCGCTCTGTTGCTAAGTCTGAAGACCGGGACTCTGTAAGCTTTGTCCAGCTCGAAGGGGTTCTCGAATTTGAGATTCGTCAGTTTAGGTATGAGGTTCTGTACGAGTGACACACACGAGCCAGCTTTTTCCTCCTCTCCTTCTGGCACCCATAGAATTCTTATATTTACTTTCCTGCTGCGATCCTCGAACTCCACTGCTTGCTTTCGGAGCTCTGTGGTTGCCTTCGCAATGGTGCTGATCGCCTTGCCTGTGTGCTGCGTCCTGTCCTCCATATCGCTGACCCTCTGTTCCACAGCTGATAGCCTGCTGTTTGCCGTATAGATGTCTGCTCTGACTACAGCTAGTTCGAGTTGGATTGCGTCCATGTTTTTTTTCGTAGTTTCGGCCAAGTCATGGACTTCAGCCAGTTTTTTAAGTATGCTGTCCAGTGTGCTGCTGATGTCCGACTTTTGTTTAATGGGAGACTCTAAGTGACCTTCAGGCTTTGTTTTTTTCGGCTGTTGAGATAATTTCCCTTCGTTGCCAGCCATTTTTATTAGCCCTCTCTTTGCTTGTAAGAGTTCGAATCATCTCTTGTTGCTGCTCTGTGGGGCAGGCTGGATTGCTCGCACTTGTGGGAGTTCGTTTTGTGGCACATTGTCACTCTGCTTGTGTGAGTTTGTAGTGGTTATTGGCTTCAGTCTTCCTTGCTTGGGATTCCTTTTTTGCTCTGGCACCCCTGGTAAGTTTTTTCCTTTGTGTGCTTGGTCCCTTTGTTCGTGTTCTCTGCAGTGACTGGGCTTCTTTGTTGGTGTGGTCAAGTGTGGGGGTTGTTGTGTCTCGACAGCGTTTACGACGTATCTCTTGTGTTAGTATCGGCTGCAGTGGTAGGTCCACGTATTTACCTTTGTGGTGCTTGTTGTTGTTGTGTTCGGGTGGGCTTTGTCTGCCTATTTTTGGCCCTTTAGTGCTCCTGTGCTTGTAGAGTATTGTTTTGTTTCCGTAAGATGGTGGCCCCCCTGCACCCCTGACCTGTTTCGGTTTCAGCTTTGCAGGCGTTTCCGTTGGTTTGCCGGTGCTTGAGGGTGGCCGACTTGTGGTTGCTATGGACCGGTTTCGTAGATGGTCTGGCGCAACAGATTGTCTTTTTAGACCCTTACACGTCTGCACTGTTATGTCTAGTGCGAGGTACTGCAGCAGCTAGGCGCCTACTTTCTGGTGAGTGCGCTCTCAAGGACTCATTTATTGCGTGTTCTACTGGCTGCTTTGTTTGTTTTCTACCAGGGGTTGAGCCCTGGCGCTGCCTGCTCCTTTTTCCTCGTTACCAGACTCTCTCCCTTGTTTTCCTGTCGTTCGCAGCCTTCGATCCATGTTGCGACTTCCTTTGCTTCCGCCTCGCCCCCTGCACAAAGATGGCCGCTTCCTTCTGTTTTCGGTTTCGTTTCTGTGCGGCGTTTTGCCTCTAAGATAAGCCTGACTGCTCCTGCCAAGCTACCAAGGGGGTGAGCAGGGGTTATTTTAGGAGTGTAACTCCCTTATCCTGACTAGAGTGGTGGTTTCTGCCTGGCTTTGGCGCATGCCTTAGCCTGCCATAAATCCCATTTTTAACAGGTACTCTTTGCACCCTTGTCTGGCTGACTTGAGTCTTTGAGGATGGCCATTCTAGCTCAGGTCTTGGATGTCCAAAACAAGAGTGGGGCGGTCAATGTAACGCTTGGCTGGGACATGCAATAAGGTGCCCTAAAGTCAGAACTAAAACTCCAAACTGTTAGGGTGGCATTTCTCTAGTCAAATCTCAAAGCAACCTGAGACATACAATTGCACTTAGGGGAGGAGATTGGCCCAGGTGGTGGCTTGTCCCAATGTTGCCAATACTAGAGCCAGCAGTGATGAGGAAAGCCCCTCCCCCTCAAGATGCAGCCAGATGGAGCGGAGGCTTAAGCAGCCTCTCTATGCAACCAAGGACAGTGTTGCAGGATTGACAGGTTTTGGGAAGTGGCTCTGGAATCAGTTGGGAAAACGTGCACTCTCCCAAGTGGGCTGGAGTGCAATCTTCTTGAGGTGATTGCCCCCACTTTCGACACAGCTCAGTTTCATTGCATGCAGTCACATCTGATGGTGAGCTCTTATATTAAGGCAAATAGAATAAATCACCCTGCCAAAGCTTGATAAATGATGGTCCCAAAAGGGACCTGTGGTCTGTTTACCCCCACGGTCTCGGACATTCATTGGTTTTTGTTTCCCTCCTATCTGAACTGGATCCCTTTTGGGACCATCATTTATCAAGCTTTGGCAGGGTGATTTATTCTATTTGCCTTTGTGTTTTCCCCTTCGTCCCTGCCTATATCATTGATCTGTCCTGGGGAACCCCCTTCTATTGCTCGAGCTCTTATATTAAGCCTTAGACATTGACACCCTATTCCAGCTCAACTGTATGCTGTACGGCAAACTGCTGGCACAGAGGAGATAATGGTAGTTATCTTTCTGCGTGGCCACACACACCAGCCCCAAAAATATTTTCTTAGTAATGTAGCGATGCCATAGTCAATGCAGATGTCCATAAATCCTGATCATTTCTATTTTCTTTTTTAATAATTCTCTGGTATTTCTTATAAACTGATTAAGTGACTGCTACAAACACTTGTTACCTAATGTGTTCATTATCGTTTTGACCATACCCTTCAATGACTGTTTTCATTTATTTCTGCAGTATCCTTTTGAAAGAGCAGAGAAATTTAACAGAGGAATACGAAAGCTTGGCATTTCACCGGATGGGCAAAGTTATCTGGACCAGTTCAGACAACTCATAAGTCAGATAGGTATGTGAAGCATTTGAGAAACGTGTATTAAATATTTGCACATTGGAAAATATAAATGTCTACTATTGTCTACCAAATGATGGATATAATATTAGCATATGCAGCGCTGGTTGAAAAAGTCGCCCGAGCGCCGGTTGAGGCAGTCGCCCGCGCGCCGGTTGAGGCAGTCGCCCGCGCGCCGGTTGAGGCAGTCGCCCGCGCGCCGGTTGAGGCAGTCGCCCGCGCGCCGGTTGAGGCAGTCGCCCGCGCGCCGGTTGAGGCAGTCGCCCGCGCGCCGGTTGAGGCAGTCGCCCGCGCGCCGGTTGAGGCAGTCGCCCGCGCGCCGGTTGAGGCAGTCGCCCGCGCGCCGGTTGAGGCAGTCGCCCGCGCGCCGGTTGAGGCAGTCGCCCGCGCGCCGGTTGAGGAAGTCGTCGGAGCGCCGGTTGAGGAAGTCGTCGGAGCGCTGGTCGAGGAAGTCGTCCGAACGTCGGTCGAGTAAGTCGTTCGAACGTCGGTCGAGTAAGTCGTTCGAGCGTCGGTCGAGTAAGTCGTCCGAGCGTCGGTCGAGTAAGTCGTCCGAGCGTCGGTCGAGTAAGTCGTCCGAGCGTCGGTTGAGGAAGTTGGTTGAGGAAGTCGGTTGAGGAAGTCATCTGAGCGTCGGTCGAGTAAGTCGTCCGAGCGTCGGTTGAGGAAGTTGGTTGAGGAAGTCGGTTGAGGAAGTCGTCCGAGCGTCGGTTGAGGAAGTCGTCCGAGCGTCGGTTGAGGAAGTTGTCCGAGCGTCAGTTGAGGAAGTCGTCCGAGCGTCGGTTGAGGAAGTTGTCCGAGCGTCGGTTGAGGAAGTTGTCCGAGCATCGGTTGAGGAAGTTGTCCGAGTGTCGGTTGAGGAAGTTGTCCGAGCGCCGGTTGAGGCAGTCGCCCGAGCGCCGGTTGAGGCAGTCGCCCGAGCGCCGGTTGAGGCAGTCGCCCGAGCGCCGGTTGAGGCAGTCGCCCGAGCGCCGGTTGAGGCAGTCGCCCGAGCGCCGGTTGAGGCAGTCGCCCGAGCGCCGGTTGAGGCAGTCGCCCGAGCGCCGGTTGAGGCAGTCGCCCGAGCGCCGGTTGAGGCAGTCGCCCGAGCGCCGGTTGAGGAAATCGTCGGAGCGCTGGTCGAGTAAGTCGTCCGAGCGTCGGTCGAGTAAGTCGTCCGAGCGTCGGTTGAGGAAGTTGGTTGAGGAAGTCGGTTGAGGAAGTCATCCGAGCGTCGGTCGAGTAAGTCGTCCGAGTGTCGGTTGAGGAAGTTGGTTGAGGAAGTCAGTTGAGGAAGTCATCCGAGCGTCGGTTGAGGCAGTTGCCCGCGCGCCGGTTGAGGCAGTCGCCCACGCGCCGGTTGAGGCAGTCGCCCGCGCGCCGGTTGAGGCAGTCGCCCGCGCGCCGGTTGAGGCAGTCGCCCGCGTGCCGGTTGAGGCAGTCGTCGGAGCGCCGGTTGAGGAAGTCGTCGGAGCGCCGGTTGAGGAAGTCGTCGGAGCGTCGGTTGAGGAAGTCGTCGGAGCGTCGGTTGAGGAAGTCGTCCGAGCGTCGGTTGAGGAAGTTGTCCGAGCGTCGGTTGAGGAAGTTGTCCGAGCTTCGGTTGAGGAAGTCGTCTGAGCGCTGGTTGAGAAAATTGTGTGATCACTTATTTTCACATCCCTGTCGGGCAAGCCCTCAAGCATTACCTGCGGTTTGCAGTGGGCAACAACCTCCATAAACCCACCTCCAGACTATGCAGACCTTTCGCACTCCCTGGGGTTCACTTCAAGGTACCTGAGTCACACCTGAGTTCTCTCATATGCTCCCTTTTATCTGAGTCATTTTAGATACAGTGCAGTTCTGCACCTATCCTCCGAAATGGAGAGTTCAGGATATTCAGGCTATGATCCCGATGTTTCTTCCTCAGTGCTGGATTTCCATGAGATTGACTCTAAGACTACTGGGTGTGATGGACTTCTGCACCCTGCTGGTGAAGCACGCCAAATGGATCGTTCGGGCTCTGCAGTGGGATCTGAAGCCCCAGTGGGTGCCGCACCGGAGGAATCTCTCTGACCTGGTTCAAATTTCGAAAGAGACTGCAAAAGATCTACAGTGGTGGCTAACAGACAGTGATTGAGTCCATGGCAGACTAATCTCTCTTCCCCACCTAGGGCTGACAGTGGTGACCGATGCTTCACTTCTGGGTTGGGGCAGCCACCTGGGAGAGATGAAGATCAGAGGGCTCTGGCTTCTGCTGGAATTTTAGCTCCACATCAACCTTCTGTAGCTGAGAGTGATCCGAATCATGGGCAACACCACTGCCATGTGGTATTGCAACGGACATGGTGGGTTGAGGTGGGGTCATGGACCCTGTGCCAGGAGGCTCTGCTCCTCTTGACTTGGCTGGAGTTCGAGGACATATTCTTGGTTTTGCAGCACATGGCAGGCTCATTGAACACCAGGCTAGATGAACTCAGCCTTGCAGATCACGAATGGCTCTACCTCTAGATGTGGCAGGAGGTCTGTTCCAAGAATGGTGAGAATCTTGGCTTGATCTGTTCGCAACCCCAAAAACATTCAATGTCACCACTTCTGCGTGTTGGAGTTTTCAAAGCGGCTCTCACTCGGAGATGCATTCTGCCTTGAGTGCTATTCAGGATGCCTGTATGCCTCTCCGCCGATACCACTCCTGCCCTGAGATCTGAAGACGATCAGGACAGACCAGGCCCAAGTCATTCAATGGGCTACGGATTGGGCATGGAGAGCATGGTATACTGACCTCCTGAGCATAAGCATCGGTCCTCCGATTAGCCTGCCCCATCTGGAGTATCTCCTGTCGCAGAAACTGGGCAGGGTCCTGTATCCATACCCACATAGACTCTACCTTTATTCATGGAGATTGAGCAGCGACAGTTGAGGGTTTTTGAGCTTCCTCCCGAGGTATTTGATGTCCTCTTGGCAGGCATGCAGGCATCCCTGCAGTAAGACTGCATTCCACTGTCGTTGGGATAAGTTTGTGGCTTGGTGTTCCTCACGCCATGTGAACTTCCATTTCTGCACCGCTTTCCGAAGTATTGCTGTTTGTTTTATCTTTAGTCCATCAAGGTCTTGCCTGGGAATCTGTTATGGGTTACCTGTCAACCATTCCGGCTTTCCTCCGATTGAAAATTACCCTCTCTGCTCCAGATAATTGTTCGGACTCATTTTCTGAAAGCATTGCAACACTTGATCCCGTGTACCTCCTTTGTAATGCCCCAGTGGGACCTCAATCTGGTTCTCACATTTCTCATAAGTTACCTTTTTGGTCCCCTGCACAGGTTGTGTCTGTGGCTCTTGATTATCGAAACAGTCTTTCTTGTGGCCAATACATTGGCCAGGAAGGTCAGTGATCTTCGAGCTCTGGTGGTTACACCAGCTTTTTCCTTAACAAACCGGGTCTTTGGACGTGTGCCTTTTTTCTGCCAAAGATTGTCACATTTTTCGCTCCACCCCATCCTTCAAAGGTGGAGGAGAGACTCCATTGCCTGGACCCAAGGAGAGCTCTTTTTTTTCTACACTGATTGTACCACAGACAATTGGGTGGATGATCAGCTCTTCATTGGGTTTACTGGAGGGAAAAAGGGAACGGCTGTGCAGAAGTGAACAATCTCCAGATGGATCGTACTCTGCGTTAAGATCTGCAACGCATTTGCTATGAAGCAGCCTCTTGAGCGTTTGAGGGCCCTTTCCACCCGAGCCAATGCCACTACTACTGCCTTACTATGCACGGTATAAGTCTTTGACAACTGCCAGGCCTCTGCAATGGCATTACTCCACATGTTCACAAATAACTACTGCTTGGGCAATTTGGTCTGTCGAGACGGGCATTTTGCCAGTTCCGTCCTCCAGGATTTCTGGTGTGAGCCAGTTCATAGACCCACCTCTGAGTATCTATTCTAATGTGAAGAATCTGTGGTTAGATGTCTCTGTGAGAATAACAAGTTGCTTACCTTTGGTTATACTTTTTCTGGTAGAGACTTTATCTAACCGTAGATTGCACTTACATGGGTACCAAAACATCACTTCTGAGGTGGATGACTCCAAGGGCACAAAGATACTGTTAAATTTTTTTGGGATCCAGTCTGGTGCCTGGAGAATATTGTAAGGTGAGGAATCTGCAGTTAGTCTGTACCAGAAAAAGCGTTACCGGAGGTAGGTAACTTGTTCATCTAAAGAGATCATACTTGATGTTTATTTTTAGAATGAACATGTACAATCAACTATAATTAATGATATATTTTCAACTATTCTGCTAAAATGAAACATACAGAAATAAGAATATTTTAGCAGCAGCCTCCTAAAACAGGAATTTGACATCTGGTTTTAAGAATTCAGTGCGGAGACAGGCTTGGCTAAGTTTTCCGAACTGTGTATTGAAAAACCTAACTCTTGGTCTCTGTTAGTTCATCTGTTTTTTCTTTAACATGTTTTCTGGAGAAGCAGCTGAATTGCTTCAAACTATGTTTTTTTCTATTCTGTCTTTACATAAAACATCTTTTAGGAACGTTTATGTCTAGGAGTCTCTGTCCTGCAAAAATTATTTACCTTCATCTATCTTTAAATCCTCTATAAATCTCTTTTATGGAGCTTATTGCCATGCTGGTTTCAGAGTAGGGCATGCAGTCTTCTCCATGAGTGTTTTTCTGTGTTTTAAAGGTGTATTTGTATAGGTGGCTGCATTTGTTGTGCAGGAAGATTTTTCCCGTCTTTCCTCCGTATCACCTCTTGTCCCTCAGAGATTTTGGTTAAGCCACTGATGTATCTCACAGACACCATTAAGGCCAAGACATTAGAATGCATTTGGCAGGTATGTCTCAGGTGTGCAAATAGAAATAGCGTTTCAATCTTAACGTAGCATCAACCTCAAGTTGGTCTTCTGTGGTGAAATTGCTTTGACCAAAGTGAAACCCACTTTCTGAAAATATTATCTCCAAAACTGTCAAAAGAGGTGTCCTTTTCATACTGAAAGAGCCACTATCCAGACTATATGGTTAAGTGAGAGCCTTATCTTATTCACTGTTCCTTCAGGATACCATTGGAACCTCTTCTCCTTAGAAACTTAGAAATTGTGAATACACATGCTTCTATGGTCATACAGTTGTAACTCAGTCATTCCATTACACTAATGTTAGTTCTATTGTTTCTCAACAGGGAGAGCCTAAACATTTAGAGCATTGTAGGTGTTGAGCTAGAGATTAAGATGATTCAGCTTCATAGCTTCTGCACTAATACCTCATGGGGCTTTCCAAGACACCCTTTTATGGCACACATCACTCTTTCCACAGAAAGAAGGCGGATTCACTGGGGAAGCTATCCTGACACTTCATTGGCATATCCATCCTCACCATACTCAAGAGTAATGAGGCTCTGTAATTGATAATCCCAATGTACATTTTTTTAGTAACCTTATTTGTTTTCTGCTAATTGAAGACTTTAGACATTCTTTGTGCTCTGGGTGTTCTTATGTCATAATTTGCATGTGTTTGCTCTAAGCACATCTATTCTGAAGTGCCATTCATCTGAGACTAATAAATTAACAATACTAAATGCAAAAAGTTAATCTTAGTCCTTCTTTTTTTTTTTTAACAACATATTTTGTTTGGTATATTCACCAGTACATTCTGCCCTGAGTCCCAATTACTTTATGCATTACAACAGCATAGTCGGTATTAGAGCAGAAATTGAACCGTATCAACTTACTTCAACACAGGTAATACACCCCACTCCAGCCAATGCAAAGCCAATCAAATGTCCAGTGGAATCATGGCTGTTGACCTTGTGTCAGAAAAAGGATACGTTGAAGCGGCCCCCTCAGGAACAGATGCTCTTGCCCCAGTACCCCCACCGACCAAACTCCAAAGACTGTCTTGATAAGTTGCAGTCCATAGAATTAGCCCGGGGAAGGGAAAGGGGAAGTGGAAGACAAAACAAGAGAGACTGCTTCTCTTCTGGCACTGAGCCTGCCTCTGGTCAATCTGGCAATTCTCGCTCTAGAAAGGAATTAACAGTGATTAACCTCTTGGTCTAAACATGCTATCTCTTTCTATGTATATTCTTAGGCGGGAATTGTATCTTACCAATGTGCACTAGGAAGCTAGCTACTCTCTAATGTGTTTTGTCTGTTATCAATTGTCAATCTGATTCATCGGAAGATACTCTGAGGATATACTTTTTGCAAGCTTCTATTGTAATCTTTTGTTCAAGCTTCTTCCAAGAGAGTCTCTATTTCTCAGGATACAGATTGACTAACACAGGTCAAAGATAGTTTAGTAGATTTCCTGAAGATTACGATTCCAGTAGGTTTCTGACAGGAAATACACGCTAACACAAGTCTTTTGAAATTCTCAAGGACAGAACTCTCTGAATGAGTTATAGTCTCTTATCCTTAGAACAAACTGTCAGTTCATTGGAAAATTCTCATTTGACTTGAGGCGCAATTCATCTGCTTTCTCACCTCAGAGCAAGGTCACCTCTGAATAAATGTCTGCGACGTTACTTAAATGCTAAATACTCTTACTTGACAAGTATGGGGCTTCTCTTGACTGAAGACACCCAACACACCCTGCTTCTCCTCACAAGGCTCTGAAAACGAAGACTCCACAAGTATTTATCTTCAAGGACGATATTCCTGAAGGAGAAAAGGTTTCGTTAAGAAGCGCCCTTTCACATGTCACCCAAGCGCATCATTCTTACTTCCCTCATAACAGGAATTCTGATGCCAAAATACGATAATTCAAGGTTTTTTCAAGTTCTGTGACTGAGAGCGTGAGGAAAACGCTCTCTCCGTGAAATCAGTCAGTTGAAGTGCGCCGCTCGCAGTGCGCGCATGCGCAAAGGGGAAACACTCTCGCGGACTGAGGAAATCAGCTAGACTGCTGACCTCCACCAAGGACGGAACATCCTCTGCATTCTCAAGATGGCTGAGCGCTGCAATTCTGCCAACAGCAGCCGCAAGGAAGTCTTCCAACATGGGTGCCTGCGCTTGCAAGGTCTTTTTAGGTAATGATTTCCAAGAGAAGAAGGATGGATCCTGACAGTACCTCCCACCAAGGAGGCTCTCCCCAGCCGGGGTTTGGTAGGATATGCCTTATGAAACTCTTTAATTAATCTTTTTGCATGAACATTCTCACAAGGCTCCCACGATCTTTCCTCAGGTCCAAAGTTCTTCCAATCAATCAGATAGTACAGTGTGCCTTTCCTAATTTTTGAATCTAAAATTTTATGTACCTCAAACTCTTCCTCAAGATCTACCTGAACTGGCTTGGGCACTAAACGGACTCTTAAATTGGGTGGACTTTTTTTTATCAGAGAAACATGAAAGGTGGGGTGAATCTTTAGATTTGAGGGTAAATGTAGTTTAACAGTCACTGGTCCTAACATCTTTTCTACTGAGAATGGACCTAGAAATCGAGGTTGAAATTTTCGATTTACCTTCAATTTCAGATTTTTTGTTGATAACCACACCTTTTCACCCGGATGAAAGACTGGATCTACTCTTCTCTTTTTATCTGCATACTTTTTATAGGATTCTTTTGCCTTCACCAAATTTTCCTTAACTTGGACAAGGGATTTCTGGACTTCCGAAACTAACCTTTCAACTGCAGGAACAGGACTTTCATCTCTTTCCACAATTAAGGTGGGATGCCTATCACTATTTACATAGAAAGGAGAATAGCCAGTGGACGAATGAACCGCGTTATTGTAAGCAAACTCTGCCGCCCACACCATCTCGGACCACTCCATTTTTTGGTCCAAAAGGTACAATCGGAGGTACTGCTCGAGTTCCTGGTTCACTCTTTCAGTCTGACCATCTGTTTCTGGGTGGTAACTGGTGGAAAAGCGAGTGTCTATTCCCAACTTGTGAGTGAAGGCTCTCCAAAAATGGGAAACAAATTGTGTGCCCCTGTCGGAAACCAAAATCTTGGGAATTCCATGTAAACGCACAATGTGTTGGGAAAATAGTTGTGCTAAAAGTGGGGCATCAGGGACCTTTTTTAGAGGGATGAAATGTGCCATCTTAGAGAACACATCTACAAATACTAACACTGTAGTAAATCCTTGACTTGAGGGCAAATCGACTATTAAATCCATTGACACAGTATGCCAAGGATGTGGTGGGACAGGTAATGGTTTTAACTTGCCCTGAGGTGGTTTCCTATCTGATTTCCCTCTTAAACATCTTTCACAGGAAGTAACATACTGTCGTATCTGCGGTTTCATGTCTGGCCACCAAAAATGTCTCTCTACTAATTCAGTCGTTTTATGAATTCCTTTGTGTCCAGCCAGCAAATGGTCATGACAGGATTCTAAGGCCTTTTCTTGAAGCTCTTGTGTGGGTAAGTACAGACGTTGATCCTGATAGGGAAGACCATTCCTGATTTCACGACCTTCTTCCTCTAGAGACCAATCATTCATTTCTTGTAAGGGCATGACTTCTTTTAACTTGTTTGCAATTTCTGAGGTATCTGTAGCCAAAATGATTTTTTCTTCTGGAATTATACTTTGCTCTTCTTTTTTCTTCTCTGAGGCAATGGAATCAATCCGGGATAATGCATCTGCCTTGACATTACTCTTCCCTGGGCGGAAGGTAATCACGAAGTCAAAATCTGCGAAGAATAATGACCATCGCAATTGCCGAGCCGTTAACGTACGAGCTGACTTAAGAAATTGCAAGTTTCTGTGGTCCGTGTACACCGTAACTTTATGTTTTGCTCCCATCAAATAGTGACGCCATTCCACAAAAGCATCCTTTACGGCCAACAACTCCTTATCAGCAATAGAATAATTGCACTCTGGCGGACTCAGTGTTCTCGAATGATATGCCACTGGATGTAATTGACCTGACACTGGATGGCGTTGCGACAAGATTCCTCCAATTGCGATATCAGAAGCATCCGCTTCCACAAAAAAAGGGTCTTCAATTCTAGGATGTAACAAAATGGGAGCTTGAGTGAAGGAATCCTTGAGAAATTGAAAGGCATCTTCAGCTTCTTTTCCCCATAAAAATTTGACATCTTTCTTCAATAATCGTGTGATTGGGGCTACTTTTTGAGAGAACTCTGGAATGAACCTCCTGTAAAAATTTGAAAATCCCAAGAAACTCTGAACCTCTTTTACAGATTGAGGGGGGGGCCAATCTTGAACAGCCTTGACCTTGGTGGTGTCCATACTCACTCCATCTGGTGACAGCACGAATCCCAAAAACTCCACTCGAGTGACATGGAAGGCACATTTCTCTAATTTTACGTAAAGATGATTCTCCATCAATTTGATTAAGATTGCTCTTACATGCGGAATGTGCTCTTCCAAACTGTTAGAGAATATTAGGATGTCATCAATGTAGACCACTGCCACCCGGTCCAAAAATTCTCCTAGAACATCATTAACAAAATGCTGAAAAGCAGCCGGGTCATTACATAGCCCATAGGGCATCACCTGATACTCGAACAATCCATAACGAGTTCTGAATGCTGTCTTCCACTCATCTCCAGAAGCCACTCTGATCAAATGATAAGCCCCCCTGAGGTCCAACTTGGTATAGATTTTGGCATTCTTGACTTGATCTAATAACACGGAAATTAGTGGAAGTGGGTACCTATTCTTGACTGTCACCTGATTCAGAGCTCTATAATCAATGCAAGCCCGAAGATCTCCATCCCGTTTTGGAATAAAGAAGAGGGGAGAGGAAACTGGAGATTGGGAAGGACGAATGAAGCCATTTGCCAAAAATTTGTCCAAATATTCTTTCAAAAATTGATTTTCCGTTTCAGTAAGGGCATAAATCCGACTGCAAGGCAAGATAGCTCCTGGTTCTATTTCAATCTTACAGTCGTAAGGACGATGAGGTGGCAATGTTTCCGCTTTTTTCTTGTCAAATACTGCCACTAAATCCTGATACTCCTCAGGAATTTTCTTCGATTCTACAGTGCAAATTTGAGCTGGATAGGTGGAAGCCAAATTTCTTGCTTGTGACTCCTTCTCCTGATGTTCTGAATCTTCAAAACTATTTTCTGCACAAAAGGAAGAATTCATTTCAATTGTTCTTTTACTCCAATCAATTCTTGGGTTGTGTTCAGTTAACCAAGGGAGCCCTAAAATTAACTGAAATTGGGGTGCATCAATTAAATTGAAGGTAATTAATTCCGAATGTCCCTGTAACCCTGTCAACCGAACCAACTCTGTTTCATGGGTTATGGGTCCTGAGGATAAGTTGGTGCCATCCACTGCACGTACTGACTCAGGAATTAACTTCTTAACTGGCTGGATTCCAATTTGCCGTGCATACTTGAGATCGCAAAAGTTTCCGGTGGCCCCAGAGTCAATCATTACTGAAACTTCTTTAATTTCTTTATTTCGAAACTTTACCACGAACATTGCTATTAAATGTGGAGCCGCAGATTGCAATGTGTTCATGATGTGTAGTTTGCCATGAGTTGTCTTGGATAATGCTTCCACCCGTGCAACTCGAGTTACGGGCGAAGCTGATCTTTTACTGGCAAGGGAACCTTTGGTCTTTTTGGACACTCTTTTACAAAGTGCCCAGACCCTCCACAGTACAAACACAACTGGGACGTTCTTCGTCTCTCTTTTTCTTCCTTTGTCAACGGACCTCTGACTGAGCCTATTTGCATGGGTTCTTCGACGGACGTAGATTCTGAACTCTTTTGAGATTCAAATTTCACACGATCAAATCGTGGCGGGAAGGGACGAAATTCTCTTTTCTTTTCATGTCGCCGTTCACTTAACCTATGATCCAATTGTAAAACCAGGTATATGAGTTCAGAGATTTCTGTGGGTCTTCGAGGAATTTGGGCCAAGGCATCCTTAAGATCATCCCGAAGGCCTCTGTAGAAGATGGCCGCTCTCTTCTCTTCTGGCCAATTAGTTTCCACTACCAACTTATTAAAATTGGCCAAATACCCCACCAGATCCCGACTTCCTTGCTTTAAGTCTAGCAATTCATTATCTGTAGCCTGTGTGGCAGACCGTCGATCAAAAATCCGGGCAAACTCCACCTTGAAATTCGCATAGTTAGTCAGGATGGGATCATTCTTGGTGACCAGGGACATGGACCAAGCAGCCGCATCCCCCGTCAGATACGACAGTATAAAAGCCACTTTAGCTTGATCATCCGCAAAAATTACTGGACGACACAAAAAGTGAAGTGAACACTGTGTCAAAAAAATTTGGGCCTTCATGGGATCTCCTCCATATCTCTCTGGGGAAGCTAAAGGGACAATAGGAGAGATTGAATGGATGACCTGAGTGGAAATACCTGACGTAGATGACTGCTGAGTTGACGAGGCATTACCTCGAAGCACTGACCCCGCAGTCACCAACTCCTCTAACCTCTGACGCGTTTGATTTGACTCCTGACTGGATCTCCTAACCTCCTCTCGTAAAGCTTTATTTTCTTCTAGGGCACAATTTAACTGTTCCTGCATATTACTTAAAACGTTATTTAATGCTTTTAAATCTAATCCTTCCGCCATTCTGTCCGGGAGGGGACCTGAACCCTCAATGAAGAGGTAGGCACTTCAATCTGTCAGAAAAAGGATACGTTGAAGCGGCCCCCTCAGGAACAGATGCTCTTGCCCCAGTACCCCCACCGACCAAACTCCAAAGACTGTCTTGATAAGTTGCAGTCCATAGAATTAGCTCGGGGAAGGGAAAGGGGAAGTGGAAGACAAAACAAGAGAGACTACTTCTCTTCTGGCACTGAGCCTGCCTCTGGTCAATCTGGCAATTCTCACTCTAGAAAGGAATTAACAGTGATTAACCTCTTGGTCTAAACATGCTATCTCTTTCTATGTATATTCTTAGGCGGGAATTGTATCTTACCAATGTGCACTAGGAAGCTAGCTACTCTCTAATGTGTTTTGTCTGTTATCAATTGTCAATCTGATTCATCGGAAGATACTCTGAGGATATACTTTTTGCAAGCTTCTATTGTAATCTTTTGTTCAAGCTTCTTCCAAGAGAGTCTCTATTTCTCAGGATACAGATTGACTAACACAGGTCAAAGATAGTTTAGTAGATTTCCTGAAGATTACGACTCCAGTAGGTTTCTGACAGGAAATACACGCTAACACAAGTCTTTTGAAATTCTCAAGAACAGAACTCTCTGAATGAGTTATAGTCTCTTATCCTTAGAACAAACTGTCAGTTCATTGGAAAATTCTCATTTGACTTGAGACGCAATTCATCTGCTTTCTCACCTCAGAGCAAGGTCACCTCTGAATAAATGTCTGCGACGTTACTTAAATGCTAAATACTCTTACTTGACAAGTATGGGGCTTCTCTTGACTGAAGACACCCAACACAGCCTGCTTCTCCTCACAAGGCTCTGAAAACGAAGACTCCACAAGTATTTATCTTCAAGGACGATATTCCTGAAGGAGAAAAGGTTTCGTTAAGAAGCGCCCTTTCACATGTCACCCAAGCGCATCATTCTTACTTCCCTCATAACAGGAATTCTGATGCCAAAATACGATAATTCAAGGTTTTTTCAAGTTCTGTGACTGAGAGCGTGAGGAAAACGCTCTCTCCGTGAAATCAGTCAGTTGAAGTGCGCCGCTCGCAGTGCGCGCATGCGCAAAGGGGAAACACTCTCGCGGACTGAGGAAATCAGCTAGACTGCTGACCTCCACCAAGGACGGAACATCCTTTGCATTCTCAAGATGGCTGAGCGCTGCAATTCTGCCAACAGCAGCCGCAATGAAGTCTTCCAACATGGGTGCCTGCGCTTGCAAGGTCTTTTTAGGTAATGATTTCCAAGAGAAGAAGGATGGATCCTGACACCTTGGAAGACACAAAGCTTGCATGCATAAGTGATTTATAGTATGGAGGATCCCGAGGAAAGGATCTGGAGAAGATCAATAGCTCTGTAAATGGCCCAACACGACCAAATCTTGTGATGCTGCTGAAGACAACCCCTCCTTGTGCCTTGTACACTGCCAGTTCCATCCCCATGCATCTATCCATGGCGCGTTCCCCCCCCCTCCATCCCCACTTCCCCCACACCCCGTACGGTGGCAAAGTCCCCTTCCAGTGTTGAGCAATGTCTCGCTTAGCTAGCGTTACTCCAAGAAAAAAAAGGTGTTGTTTATATCTGTCACAACAGATTCCCTCCATGCTGTGTAATAAATATGGTTTGGAGTCTAGGGCTAGCTGCCACGATGAAACGTGTTCTAGGCAAGGCAACACTTTTCGCCAGAAGGGCAGTAGCGCATTGCAGCTCCACACTGTGTGTAGAAAAGTTGCCTCTTGGTCCCCGCAACGGAGACCATTTGGGGACAGGATCACCCCCATTTGCCACAGCTGGGGCCTAGTCTAATACACCCTGAGTAGATGCTTAAATTAAATGAGGCAATACCGGATTGCAATAGCAGCTCCACAAGACCTTACCAGAGCTTCTGTCCAATCGTTGGCGTTGAGATCTAGGATATCACGGTCCCAGGTCTCCCGCAATGTATCTAATGTGGTGCGGTAATGAGTGATTAGCGTTAGGTAAACATGCATAATCTTGTGTAAGCCTAGGTCTCCAATCAGTAAATGTCTCTCCAGTGGCTGTAAGTCCGGCAGGTCTGTCAGAGAGCATATGAATAGCATCAGTGCATGCCTGAGTTGGAGGTATATGTAGATTTGACTAGGGTGGAGCTGGAATTCTGTTTGTAATTGTTGGATTGACTTGAGTACAGCCCCGCGCATTACATCACCGAGTGTTGAGATCCCAATGTTGACCCAACCCCTGAACCCGGGTAATTTGGCAACCTGGTGTTGGTAAGTGCCATGCCAGAGTGAAGTTGTTTGCGTCAGTTGCCCTCGCCAGCCCATCCTTCTAACTGAATTCTGCCATAGTCTTATTACTACATTACACACTGGTGGCAGGTGACCCAGATTTGACCGAGAGTATAGGAGGTCGAGCAAGGTTTGAGGGTGCTTTGCTCATCTTTCAATAGTGAAACTCGGATCTGTCTGCGCGCTGTACCACCACTCGTTTTTTGAGTAGGTGAGAGACTGTGTAGTAGGCAGAAATGTCAGCCGGGGCAATCCCTCCGCAATAAGTAGATTGTGTGCATGTCCGAAGAGCCACCCGAACTGTGCCTCCTCATCACAGGCACTGACTCAGGAGTGTGTTATTTTGTCGGAACCATGAAGGAGGATGTCATGTGGGAAGTTTTGAAGTCAGTAAAGTATTTGCTGGAGGGAGACCATCTTAAAGATGGCCTGTCCCCCATATAAGGATAAGGGCAAAGGTAACCATGCTTTGATCTCCTCCCTAAGTTGTGGCACGATTTGGTCTATTGCGACCATGAGACTGTAGAGCGCAAGGAAATAAATACCCCTAGGTACCGGAACCCCTCTGTAGCATGTGTGATTTGCAACAACCATGTGCCCCTCCCCTGATCCCCACAGACCGGAAATAACACAGACTTCGCCAGATTAATTTTAAGCCCAGTGGTTTGTCCAAATACTCGCTGGATTTGCAGGATACGCGGGCCAAAAAAGCAGGGGTCTGTGAATGAGAATAGGACGTCGTCAGCATACAATGGGATTCTATCCAATGTTTATGCAGACCAGTCGTATCCCCTTACCAGGGGATCTCTCCTTACCTAAGTTGCCAGGGGCTCGATCGCTAAAGCAGAGTAAGTAGGAGAGTGGACACCCTTGTCTCGTGCCCCAGTGGATGGGGAATTGTTTAGAGTGCGTCCCAAACACCCGCACTGAGGCCGAAAGACCCGTGCATAGCAGGCAGACATACGAAAGGAAACGTGGGCCGAAGTTGAGTGTTTGCAAGAGGAGAAATAAATACTCCCAGCTAAGGGAGTCGAATGCCTTATCAATGTCTGCCAGTAGGAGGGCAGCAGGGCAGCCAAGATCTGTAGCTTTAGCAATGGTGTTAGGCACCCGATGGATGTTGTCATGTGGATCTATGCCGAATGAAGCCCTCTTGGTCTGGGTGGACAAGCTCATGTATGTATGTCCGCCAGTACCTTACCTAAGAGTTTAGGCTTGAAGTTTAAGAGCTAGGTGGGATGGTATGAGGAGGGCTCCTCTGGTGGGTGACCTGGCTTGTGAAACACCACTATCTCCATGTGTCACCAATTTGGAGGAAGTATGCTCTGCTCAAGGGCTTCATTGAGTACCGCAAGCAGATGTGGGCCCAGGAGGGACTCATGGAATCGTAGAAATTCGCTCGGAAACGCATTGGGGCCCGGAGCTTTACACGGTCGTAGGATCAACAGTGCTTGGTTAAGTTCCTTCACTGTAATCAGTTCATCTAATTGCTTGCAAATATGGTCTGGTAACGATTTCGGGGGTATGTCTCTCAGGAATTCCTCCATTTGTACTCGAGTAATGTCGTCCTGTTACATGTACTGTGTGGAGTAGTAGGATGTGAACATTTAAGCAACTGTGGGAGGTGTAGTACACAGAGTCCCCTCTGAGTTACGTAGTGCCAGTACTGGGGTGGGTGACAACGTTGCCTGACAGAGACAGTGCAGCATTTTTCTGGATTGGGCCGCCTGCTAGATGTGCTGAGCTTCGTTTGTGAGCATTAGCTGTAGCTTCTGTTGCGCAAGCAGGATATCGCTGGTGGCATTGGGTCCGGTGCCGTCTCTGACCTCGGTCTCTAGTGCACTTTGGCGTGTCTCAAGGTCCACCAGCTGTATGTTTTACAGGATCTGAATGAATACAGGGCACTACATAGCAATGTGCAGGTAAAGCGGACCTCCACTGGGTAAGTCAATTCAGTCACGGCAAGACCTGTCTGGGTCCCTAAAGTCGGGGATCTGGTCATACAAAAGATAACTGACAAAAAATAATTTGGACCATCATACAGAAATCCTGTACGTGTCCTTGACATTGAAGGAACAAGAACTGTACTTCTGCCGCCTCTTGCCGGAAAAAAGGAGAAAAGATTTGTCTCCATTGATCTGATAAAACTACACTATGTGGCCGATACTGAATAGTAGGCCTTGTGGGTTCTTGGGTAGCCGACCCTGCCCTCTTCTTACCATACAGGAAGTTCAGAAGGAAAGGCTCATCATGTTTGAAGAGTCTCCAACTCGGAATGATGGACTTTGCAACAATGCCATGGAACCTTTTCCTCTGGAAACAGAAATTCAAAATCAAAATGAATTACGAATTTCAATTCGACCTAAGACTGATGTCTACTTAAACATGCCTTAACAAGAGCCATTTACAAGTTTAACAAACCTGGTGAGCTACCAAGTGAGCTACCAAAAATAGATAAAACTGCATCTGGCTAGTTCATAAGCGTTGATAACTTTTCGTTGGATCCAAGTGAACTGAAACAACGCCAGCCCCAAAATCTCATCAACAACAAATCAAAGACTTCTAAATTTTCCTTAAACAGACTTACCTGGTGTCCCTTTCGATAGAACTTTGGGTAACCACTGGGATACTTTTCTTTCTTTTCTGGATAGGCTTAGTAACTGTCCGTTGCTTATTTGTAAATGGAACTCACTTTCACCAAAGCTCTGCAGCATCAAAAGTAAACTTGATCCTGAAACCACATCGTGAATAAAGAGACTTGTCATCAATTAACATTACAGCAGTTCCTATACCTGATGATATAGTATGGGACAAGGTTAATTATGATATATTTGGCCCGACCAAACTTTTAAAAACAAAGGAATGAAAGGGGATAAATGAAGTTTCAGAAGCGTTCAACATATAGCACCACTTAGTGTAGATCCATTTTGGTGCCCTCGGGCATTTACTGGCCCTTAGATACATTGCAAGTTTAGAGTGTAAAACGCCTCATATCGTGTCATTTTGATTTAACATATGCTCTCATTTCTGTAAATGTAATGGAAGCAATAAAGATGAAGTTGCCTAATCTGTGGCATAACATTTCAATAAATTAATAAAATTGAAGGGTTAAACAGTATATTTTGTGATGGGGAACTGCCAAGCATGGGCACAATAAAAACTCATGAGTCATGCAATCAAATTCATCAATAAGTAGAATTAGAAATACATATTTGTGTGAGAAAAACAATATGATTTTTCACACAAAAAAATACTCTGGGCAAATTTGTTCAGTGTGTTAAAATATTTTCCTAAATATTGTTTGCTAAAATATATTTGACCAAAAACTTGTCTTTTTTTGTAGTCTGTTATTTTGGCCAAAATATATTTTCATGAATTTCACCCGCCCTTAATATATTTTAACTTAATCTAACTTTGTGTACTACCTTTCAGCTTTTTTTTTTTTTAACATATACACACACACAGATTGGTTCTCTTACATAGCGGTACAGAGCCAATAGCTAAGTACTCTATTTAATGTTTTTTTTAAATCATTATTGTCTTTATTTTGCTGTTCTTAATTGCTTTTTTATTTTCTATTCATTTTAACATTTTAAAAAGACCATTACAGATTTAAAATTGTAACAATAATCACAAAATGCTCTTTAATTTTGCTTAATGAATGTGACTTTGAAACTCTGTTGTCATATTATAAATAGGTAATTTTAGCAAAAGAGGTTTAGGAAAATGTGGTTATCACATGCTAACATGCAAAATGCAAACACATATTTTGTTCAGTACATTTCATTGTATTTCTAATTGCCTTTAAACTTTGGGTGTTTAGGTAATGCGATGGGCTATGTGCGCATGATCAGGTCGGGTGGTCTACATTGCTGCAGTAATGCAATAAGGTATGTGTACATGAACAATGATGATTTGTCTCTTTTTTTATGTTCAGACTTGGTTTTTTCCTTTATTTACTGCATTTGCGCTTAATCTCAGTGAGCGCCAAAGTTTTACCCAACAATATACCCTTCCGTGCCTCAATGAGTGCTGAGTAATTATACCATTCTCACTAAAATGCAAACTTTACTTTTGGTCAGAGGGCAGTAAACAGATAGTCATTAGCCCCGCAATATGCGATATATGATAGCAGGTTTCATGATCTGGTTAGTTCTCCTTTCTCATTTTCACTTGTTGAAGGACTCAATTCAAATTGAGAAGCCAAGTTGCACTGTGGCAATTAAGTATCTCAGATGCCGCTCTACTTAAAAACATGTAATTGTTCAACAACCCCACAAGACTTTGTTTAAATATCAGAGCTTTTAAAATGAGCAATCAAAAGATGTAGACAGATCTAATAAAATGACAACATTCAAATACCAGTTGTAGTAACTGAATTACATTGACCTTGGTAAGCGCCAATATCAATTTATAGGAAACTGACACTATTAAAGGATTTCATACTTGACACTCACGAGCAGGACAAATGTGTGTGTTACATCCTGATCATCTCATTCCCTGCTGCTCAGCCTGTGTGTGTATGATGTCATTGGAATGTTACTGTGTGCATGGTTTGAATGTGTGGTCAGTTTGATTGAGTGGGCTGAGCAGCTGGATGTTGCTCCCGGTGGGGCCTGATTCCTACTTCTTATTACTTACTTTTATCTAATTATAACTAATAAATACCAGCTTAAGAATACCAACGTCTACTGGATCTTCTTACTATACAATTTACAAATACTACATGCAATAATGGCGACGATGGAGAAAGAACTACGCGTAAAAGAACTTAATTTACAATTTGGAACTACAAGATATGAAGAAGAATATTTAAATAAAGACAAGCAACGCTTTTTGATGCCCCACCGGTGTCATGTCACATCTGACAGCCTACAGGAAACATCTACAAAGGTATGTTTCAAGCGTTGTACTTTGAGGAACTTATTGAATTTTAAATTAACAAATTTATTTGCAAGAACATCAAAAATTCAAGTTATAACAAGTATCAGAGTAAAACGGTGGAAAACTTAAATATATTTCGTGCCACGGTGTTCAGAACCAAACTTAAATGACTGTCTATTTTTGAAAAGGGAAAAATGTGAACCTTTCAGCAATCTAAAATGACTATTTATAATTCAAGAGCAAAGATGAGAACTTTCAAACATTTTATTTGAGGCAACTGCTTTCATTTTATCTATAACATATCAAGATAACTGTGACAGAAATCTGGACTATTCAAAGGTAAATTGCAGCTGTGAAGCAAATGAGGGGCACTTTTAAAGAAAGAAAGCTGTTTATAGACTCATTCCCTGCAAGTATGGAGTACAAGCAACGAGCAGTGTTGGAAAAATAATTGAATGCCAGCGCGCTCAACTTAACGGAGCATTTCATGTGAAACTCTAACTCTTTCATATAAAACGCTGACACTCACCGTCCTGTTTAGAGATGACGGTTGAATTGTCAGTTGGTTCGCAGCCGTCCTTATCCTTTCCCTGCTTCAACCTTAATGATGACGTCTTCTGAGAGTTCCGAGGAATTGGCGATCTGAAGCTCTCCTCGCGCTCTGTTGCTGACGTCAGCCGATGAATCACCGCTGATGAGTCATCGCCTCTGTTGAAGCGCAATTTCGCCATGAGCCATCGGGCGAAAACGTAACAGACAGCGTGATGTTTGCTGCGTACTGTCGTCGTCGGCAATCTTCTAGCGCGTTTCTCCTTGTTACATGTCAACAAGTCTTCACGCATGACGCCAAGCGCTTGATGTTTTCTTCCCCATTTCAATTACAAGCTTGCTCTGACAGGGCGAGGTAAATGAAGAGAACGAACGCATTTGTTTTCTGGACATTACATGGTGAGTGAAGCACAAGCGCTTCTAAAAGAAGTCTCAAGTATTGCCGGTTTCTGTTACTCTGAGCACAGTGATTTCTTTTGAACGTGGACCTTTCGGGTCTTGAGGTGTCGCAGGGAAGCACAGACGTGGCAAATTCATCCTTTATAATGGAACAATAATAACGGAGAAATAGTTAATCTATGACTCGGGTGGAACGTATGTTCTTCGTGCTGTTTGATTAGTTTTGGGATACTTTAGCTAAGATCTTACTGCCATCTTCTGGATTTAGTTGGTACTTTACTTGTTATTGTTTCAATGGAACTCATATTTATACATGGAGCTCATACTCATGACTACTTATATGTAATGTTTTAGAAATTTCAGCAATTTAAATAAGACTGTAAGGCTTTAATAACTGATACAGTTATATCACTAAGACTGCAATATTTATGATTCATACACCAATTCTTTTTGAGCTGCTTTTCTGTTAATAGGGTTGCAGTGATGTTTAAATAATTTATACAGCTATGTTTAAATAACTTATACTGCTATTTACAAAATTTTATACAAGGTGTTTTTACAGCTATTCTTATAAGTCTGCATTGCTCCCAAAACGAATTCAGTAATCCAATAGTCCGTATTACGTTTTATGCTTCATACAGTATTTCGAGTGTGTGTTACTTTCAATGCTTTTTACACTAATTCTTACAAGTCTGTTATTGTTTATGCTTCATACAGCAATTCAGGTATGCCTATGTTTCGTTCTATGCTTTGTACAATGCTTCAAGTCGGTTTTACGTTCAATGCTTGGTACAGCAATTCGTATGAATCTGTATTATTTACAATGCTTGATACAGCAGTTAGTCTGTATTGCCTTTATGATTTAATCTATTGTTATTATTTACATGTTACGAATTTAGTGCTGCAAATTTAGCTTCGTGTTTGGTGCTTCATGTTTTTGCTGATACTTTAAGTTTAAAGGTTATTTTTTCGTAGGGTTATTCAGAGCTGGTCTCTATACTTATTCAGTGTGGGGTGTGCGCGCGCCCTTCCTACTGTTTTTACCCTACGTAATCATTTTACTTAGCTTCAGCTGTGCCTTCTTTGCAGTGGTTATTCTATACATACATTAGTATTGTTGCATTTTTACAATTTTAATGTTCCCAAGGGAAGGGGATGTGTTTAGCTATATTTGCTTGATGAATTAATTTATTTATATTGTTTTCTTTTATGCTTGATTATAAGGGTCAGGTTTACTATGCTGAGTTTTTACAAAGTTTGAATTTATTGATGTTAATGAACCACGTTTGTGCTCAATTAATTTGAAGTGTTCATTAAGTTGTTAAAATCTATTGATGAACCACTTATTTAATAGTGCTCTATTATAAATAGAGGAGTTCACACTTTACTGCGATTAGTCGTGCAGAGTTTACATTTATTGCTCGAACTTTGAGGAGTTTAATGCTAGAGTGTATTTTGATATACTTTGAAGATTTAAATGCTAGTGTGTATTTTAAATTTGTTGCGGAGCCACATAAGTGCTCATATTTTGAGGTGCTCCTGTATTTTCTGAAGTTTAATTATCCAGTTGGGATTTTATGATGCATATGTTGCGGAGCCACATACGTGCTCATGAATTGAGAGCTCCATTTCTTAGTGATCAAATAACATGAGACTACAGAGTCCTCAGTTATGTTTATTCACGTTTTATATTATTGAACCACGCAAGTGCTCTTTTCAATAAGAGGTGTTCAATTACAGAGAGTTGTTAGGTAGTCCTAAATTGGTTATTCTATAGGGACGCCTCCTTGTTTAGTTTGTTTCCCTTTTTGTTGCTGTTCATGACAGTCTGGCCAACTGCCGTGATTAATGATAATTTGGGTTTTTATTTGAAATGAGGAATGGTTATATATGATTACTCTCTGGTTTTATGCGAGAAGATATTATTCCTATATTCATCTTTCATGATGATATATTACTATTTCATGATATTACTTATAGTTATAAATTTTCAATGTTAACTACTCAATTCATGATATAATTTCACAGTTATTCATTTTCTATGTACTGCTAATTAGTAATCCTGATTTTGCTAATTAGTAATCCTGATTTTACCACCATCAGGACATATTGTAATCAATTTTACTTTCTCTCTTTTATTCTCATTGTTTTGAAAGAGGGAGATGTGTTACATCCTGATCATCTCATTCCCTGCTGCTCAGCCTGTGTGTGTATGATGTCATTGGAATGTTACTGTGTGCATGGTTTGAATGTGTGGTCAGTTTGATTGAGTGGGCTGAGCAGCTGGATGTTGCTCCCGGTGGGGCCTGATTCCTACTTCTTATTACTTACTTTTATCTAATTATAACTAATAAATACCAGCTTAAGAATACCAACGTCTACTGGATCTTCTTACTATACAATTTACAAATACTACATGCAATAGTGTGCCTATTTGGGTCTGCTGTTCTGTGAATGCTGGTAGGTGAAATGACACGCTAGGCTAAGCAAGTAGGGGTAAAAGCATTTTTTGAATATTATGTATAGGCTTTCCTGTTTTCAGTTTCTATTTTTGGTAAATTCTAGTGGGGTTTTATCAGTTTTTTAAATACCTTAAAAAAACAGTGGTTATCAGCGGTTACACATTTTTGCGCCATTAAAAACAACAGAAAGTGTTTTTCCAGTGTTCATGGAATTTTAATTTAATTTTAATTATTGCTTGCCTTCTGCACTGATAGTGCATGTATATAGATAGCGTGTGCACAGGGTATATGAGGACCAAATACATTTTTACTGCACCAGATTGGACTACAAAGTCAAAAGCATTCTTCATTATCTCTGAAGATTGTAAAGATGCTTTCAGCATACCATCTAGCAATTGACATGGATCTCTTTCAGGGAAGCACTTCAGCTCAGGTATCGATTTTGACAGGCCATCATACAACTTTTTCATATACGTAGCTGAATTACTGCAAACACAAATAATATCACTCCAATCTTCATTGAGCTTGGTAGGAACTCTTTTCAGCAGCATTCCAAGTGACACTGCGTTCTATGTTTACCAAACGTCTGGTGTCATGTTTTTACCACTATCTCAGATGCTTGGTGACAACATTCTTTTTACATATACATGTCACTACATATTTAATTAAATGTTTTAAGCCTGAGGTGTTTGACAATTCACTTTTAATAAATACTGACTTGCTAGAAAAGGGGCCTGATGTATCAAAAGATTTCACCCATTCTCTGTCTGTGGGTAAATGTGATGGTACATATTAGGAAAGATTCTTATGAAACCGACCATTTTACCTATCGGTGAAATAAAATGTAGCCAAAATATCATATATTATTTTGATATTTCCCAATTCTCTACAGTTTATAAAATAACGAAATAAGACCTAAAGCATGCATCTGAAAACTGCATCTTTAGACCAAAGACCACAAAACTGAAAAAAGCAGAAGGAATAAGA
Organism: Lissotriton helveticus; assembly: GCF_964261635.1. Taxonomy (NCBI): domain Eukaryota; kingdom Metazoa; phylum Chordata; class Amphibia; order Caudata; family Salamandridae; genus Lissotriton; species Lissotriton helveticus. The sequence continues at coordinate 830,946,486 of NC_136057.1, read as the reverse complement.
TACAATGTTTTTGTGACATGCCTATACAATAAAACTCGCGTTTACGTTTCTTCCCAATCTCGCATCAGGAGGCGTTAGCAGAGATTGAAAAATGTAAATCTGGTGCTCCTGATGACCCATGCCCCCCCCCAAACTATGGAAAATGTTATCTCACTCCCTGTTAAACACATTCACCCATGTTTGGAACATATCCCTTGATACCTGAGTTTTTACCGATTGCTGGAAGCACGCCACATTGCTTCCCTTGAAAAAAAAAACATTGGAGCCTCAGGGGATTTTAGCAACCTCAGGCCAATTTCGCTATTACCTGCACCTGGAAAAATGCTGGAGAAGCTGGTTCAATGCCAACTGAACCACTTCATTAAAGGTAATGCCGTCCTGCCTGAAACAGTCAGGCTTTCGGTCGGGTTTTAGCACCAAGACGGCCCTCATAGAGGTTGCGGAGTCGGTCATATGGGCCCTAGATTCAGGGGCATCAGCAATGCTGGTGCTCCTGTATCTATCTGCAGCATTCGACACGGTCGACCACGCCAGGCTGCTCCAGAGACTGGAAAACATCGGCCTGGGTGGGAAGGTGCTGGCCTGGCAACAATCCTACTTGAGCGCCCGCTCTCAGAAAGTCGCTCTTTGCCCTTTTTCGTCCAAACCCAAACCTCTCTGGTGTGGTGTTCCCCAGGGCTCAGCCCTGAGCCCCTTACTGTTTAACGTGTATTTGGCCCCTCTTTTAATTGACAACTGGGGTGTCAAAGCAATCTCCTATGCCGATGACACACAGTTGGTCTTCCCTTATCAAGAGCAGACAAAGGAGGCCTTTGGCAATTTTAAGGGCTGTCTTCGTGACATTGCTAGCTGGATGAACACGAATAAGCTAAAATTAAATGCCGGGAAAACGGAGGTGATCTTCTTTGGTAAAGGCCCAGTGCCCTCGCCAGATCGCTGGTGGCCTACTAAAATGGGACCCCCGCCTTCCCCCAGCACTAGTGCCAAAAATCTGGGGGTGACGACCTCTCCTTCCCTGCCCACATTCAACAGGTATCGGCTGGGTGCCTAAATAAACTTAGAAATCTCCGAAAGTTCCTGGATTTACTTCCCGAAGATTCCCGTAAATTAGTAGTCCATGCCACTGTAACATCTAGGCTGGACTATGCTAATGGCCTTTACCTTGGCTTGCCGAAGTATGCGATCCGGCGATTTCAGATGGTGCAGAATGCGGCTGCGAGGCTGATCAAACATATACCGTTTAGACATCATGTCTCTCCGCACCTGCGTGATCTGCACTGGCTGCCAATGGTAAGTAGAATTGAATTCAAGACCCTGGCCTACCGGGCATTGCATGGCAAGTGCCCAAACTACCTCAAACTAAGACTCCCCTTGTTATAAGCCGGAGCGGTCCCTGCGCTCGAATACGCAGCATTTGCTCTATGTTCCACGCTGCTCGAAGACTCGGCTTGGGGGTAGAGCTTTTCCGGCCAGAACAGCTAAATTGTGGAATGCCCTACCACTGGCTCTTCGAAATGCGAATTCAGAGCTGTGCTTTAGGAAACAGTTAAAGACGTGTTGTGTTAATCATTAACCTTCTCTCAATCCTCCCTCCTTCTTAACTACTTGGTACATTGATCCCCTGCTCACTAAGCGCCGGGACACCTCCTGGAGAGGTAGCTGTATGCGCAATATAAACTTCAGCATTATTTGTATTATTATTATTTAAAAACTGCATATTTAGACCAAAGACCACAAAACTGAAAAAGCAGAAGGAATAAGATACAATGTTTTTGTGACATGCCTATACAATAAAACTTAAGCAGAATAATGTTAGCGCAGTCTTTTTTGATGCTACATTGTATAACAAGGTTGCATTGTATGGGCCCCTTCAGGAAGAAATAAAAATGACTCTTTCGCTCATCTTTTCCTTTCTTTGAATGGCACTTAGTTTGTGATTGCAAAGGTGTTTTTTCAGTGTTTCTATGTTTACACTGGTGATGGCTTTTTTCCTTTTTTGGGGTATTATCAGTTATTATAGGTTGAAACCTAAAACCAGATAGCCTAATTATATATCTTAATCCTTATCAAGTCCTATGCTGACACAACAAACTGAGCTGATTTCAGAACAGTTGAAATAAAAAACCTCTGAGCTCCAGGTTTTCATTCAGTAGAAGAACAACAATGCCTTGCTGATCCAAAAAATGAACTCCTTTCGGATGCAAAAGTGGTGTCATGTTCGAATTGCCAGTGAGGCAAACAGATCAATCTGTTGAGATCCACTTAGGTCAGAATCTCTGAATGGCACTCTCATATAAACCTATGTGACCGATAATCCTTTATGGTACCTTTACGACCTGAGTCCTGTGTTACTATATTTGAATTGAGGCCTGCGTTTGATAATATCAATAAAGGAGCACTGACTAGAACTTGAAACCTGCTGCTATATACCAGAGACTGATGGGTTGATGTTTTCAGACTGGAGCCTGGTGTGCAGTTTATGACAAGCTGCCAGTGGAAATCTTGGAGTAGTTGCCCACAGCCATGACTCATAACTGTAGTTCTGAATGTGTAAGATAGTTTCAAACCTTTGGCACAGTTCAACATAGTGTCACGCCTACGCCCAGTAACAAAATATCTGAGACTTCTAGTCGCAGATTCCTTAACGTAGAATTATCCCCAGGCGTAAGACTGGATCCCGAAAAATGTTCTTTGCCACAGCATCTCTGCGCCCAGGGGGCAGTACCACGTGACTCCGACCCTGACGTCGTCCGCAACGTGACGTCAGCAAGGTCACATAAGCCCCACCCCGCCGATGTCAGTTTTTTCTCTTTTCCGCGTGCAACGCAGATCCAGATTGTGTCCTGGCCTGTTTTCAGGCCTCCTTTTCACGCTTTGCTTTTAGGAACAGTTTGTGAATGCCTTCGGGCTTCAAGACGTGAACTTATTGTGCACGCCAGATGCGGCGACGGACCCTCACTAGCACCATTTTTCTACGGACCGCAAAGCTTGTCAGCACCCCAAACCGAAGTCTCGGCGGGAGCGCCGGATGAAATTGCTGTCTGCCCGCTTGTCCAGGTCAATGTCGTCCCAGCGTCCGTCCCCTACCCCGGAAGCCAGGAACCGCTGATTCCGTCTGTGGCATCGCCCTGCGCCATGGCCCCAAGGGCGTCGCTCGCCAGCTGGTAGGTCCTGCAGCTTGTCTCCGAGGCCTTATCCTCGTTCGGCGGAGGGCGGGGGTTCCCCTCGGGACGTGCGCCCCTGCCAGTTGCCACCCTACCTGCCCTTTCCCGGCATCGGGGTGACTAGGACCCAAATGAAAGCCTACGCTGCGGCTCTGCAGGCTTCTTTGGCCCCTCCTCCTGAGACGCCTACGGATCCCTCGCCTCGCGTGGGGCCTTCCGCGGAGTCACCGGCGGCTTCATCCCCAGCGCCGACGAGTTCAGCTTCAGGTTGTAGAAGAGTGGTGTTGTCGGGGCGCGGTCCTGCGGGGCTCCCCTCTTCGACCCACGGCCTCCCTGCCTCGCCGCAAATCCCCTTGAGGCACCCTATGGCGCCACAGGAGGTCGCCAGGATTCGGGGCTTGTCCTCAATTTCCCCTCGGCTCTCTGAGCAGGCGGCTGCCGAGCCAGCCATGGCGGTGCCGCGGGTGGAGGCCTGGGCCTGGGGTGCTTTCCCCTGTCCCTTTACGCAGGCGGCTGCCCATGTGAGGTCGAGCCTGCGCCTTTTCAGCGCCGTTCCTTAGCCGAACCGGCTCTGACCCGCCCCATTCTCCTAGGGAGCATGTGGTGGTTGAGGTCGACTCGGCGCTGCTAATGTCCACTCCGGCGCCGATCAACGTCGAGCCGGCGCCTGTGGCGGACTCGCATCCTTGATTCGTCTCCGGAGGTTCCTTTCTCTCCGGAAGGTTGTCATTTCCTGGTTTCTACCTCTCCGGAGACAGGACGCGGCATTGTTGCTTTTTCACCGGCATCTTCCAGGGAGGGCTCACCGCCCCGCATCCTCAATCCTTAGACCCTCTTTTCCACAGCTCTCGGTTGGCTCCTCCACCGGCTTCTCCGCTTTCCCCGGGGGTCCCACAGGTTCCACACTAGTCTGTGGATCCCCCACCATTCAGGGGCTGGCCGCTTCTCCCTCTAGCTGGATGTGGGGACGAACGGCCCAGTTTGCAGCCGTCGCCCACGGAGGAGTTGCTTTCTCTACGGCGGCGCCCTAAGGAGGCCAGTGTTGCCTTTGTTCGGGCTATTTCCACGGCCACTGGCATTTTGCGAATGGGTGACCCTGTCACCTCATTTCCTACGGATAATCTCTTGGAAGTTCTCCACCAGGGCTCTGGTGGATGGGAGCTGTTCCTTCCTTTCGAAGCGTCGCTCCACAACTCTCTTTTGGGGCTTAGGGGCGTCCTGCCACGGATGATCCAGTGCCTCAGCCACTCCTGCATCACGACCGTCGTGCTCCGCCTGACCCAGTCTGCCTTTCCTTCCACCGTTCTACTCAGGGCTCTCTTCTGCGGACTGCTTTTCTGTCCTTGCCTGTGGTGTTGTTTCATTCGTCTCGGGAGGCCCGGTGGTTGGATTCATGGGGGCGTAACATCTTCACTTCATCCAGTGCTGCTTTGCGGGCACGCAACACTCTTTGTGTATTGGCCAGGGCTACCTCTAGCCTGTGGGATTCTGTGGAGTCCCTTCTTTCTCATTTCTCCCATGAGGGGGCCCGCGCTGATCTACGACACCATGTGTTGAATGGTCGAGAGCTGGCCGCGTTTATTCTCCGTGCGGCCTTAGATGTTGCTGATGCTCTCGGTCGTGCTATGGCTAGTTCGGTGGCTCTCTGTCGCCATGCTTGGCTGCAGGATGCTGTTTTTCCTGTGAATATTAGGGAGCGTCTGGTTGACCTGCCCTTTGATGGGGGTCTTTTCTTTAACACTCATGCGGACTCCGCCATTCAGCGTCTCCTTGCGGGGCTCCGTCCTCCTCCCCCTCCATAGGCTGGCTTGTTGATCCTCGGTGCTTGATGGGTGTCGTTATCCCATCTGCTTCCTGGAATCTGGTGTTTTGAGTGGCCCGTTTGTATGTTCTGTGTGGCTTAACGTCCCTTCGGGGTCCCTTGGTTGACCCCTCTCTTCGGTTTGTCTACTGGTTCAGCCCTTTTGGCAAGTGTGTATTTTTTGGCTGATTGCTAAGCCGTCTGTGGTTCCTACCGCAGGTCTTATGTTCTTGTTCTCTGATGCAGGATTTTTTCCCTAAGAGTGGTTCCCATGTTTTCTTTGGGATGTGGCATACCCTAAGTGGGGTACTTGTTGCGATTGTATAGCTCTGTCCTATGCTGGGAGGGTGAGGACTCCATTTTGCAGGTTCCTCGCCTTTCCTGGCATCGCTGTGTACCGCTGGTGCGGTTTCTTTGATCTTGTCTGGGCGTAGCTTGCGCTGCTCCAGGTTCTGTCATTCTCAGTATCTGCTGCATCTCTGGATTAGCTTTGGCAAGTTTGGTTTGAAACGGTCTATAACTAGTGAGTGAACCTAAATGGATAGATACATATATTTCTTCAAACCCACTATATACATACTTGTCACCAACTACATGAGTGTGTTTTTTTCAATTTTATTATTCAAATATATATATATTTTGTTGCTTTTTTTGGTGAAAAAATAAACATACATTTAATGGATACATTCTAATATATTTCATAGTGAATTGATATTTCTATGGATTTTCTCATACAAGTCTTAAAAATTACATAACACACACATAGATGAGCATAAGACAAAAAGTGATGGAGGCAAGGCGGTAGGTAACACACAGGCAAAGCGGTGGATAACACACTACGCGCGTTTCGGCTTGGAAGCCTTCATCAGGTGACCCGTCTTTGGCACTACAATTTAAAAAAACATGGTGACAGTCAAACATACAGACAAGGGAATATTACTGTAGTGGGCATGTATATTTCTTAAATCTGATTTAAGAAATATACATGCCCACTACAGTAATATTCCCTTGTCTGCATCACTTTTTGTCTTATGCTCATCTATGTGTGTGTTATGTAATTTTTAAGACTCACTCATGTAGTTGGTGACAAGTATGTATATAGTGGGTTTGAAGAAATATATGTATCTATCCATTTAGGTTCACTCACTAGTTATAGACCGTTTCAAACCAAATATATTTTTCCCTATGTGTAACTAGTGTATTCGTATATATGGATCCCCTACTTCCTAAACAAATTAGCTTTGGCATGTTGTCTGCGGCGTTGTGTTGTGGTGTTTCCGCCCTTTTTTGTCCGGCGTTTCGGCCTGTTCCTCTGTCTAGTGTTCCAGGGGGGATAGGATTCCTGGTATTTTCCTGTGTTCTGGCTGACTGCTTTAGTCCGTCCTACGTATTACTCCTCTTCTCTTCTAGTTGGACCCACTTCTTTTCGTGGGTCGGTTTATGTCCGGAACGGTCTCCTTTAGGGGTTGTTCTGGATTTCCTTGGCCTTTGCCTTTGTCTTGCGCTCGGCCTGGTCTGGGCGCTCGGTTTCATGGTACTTGCCAGCTGCGCCCGCCTGCTCTTTCTGGTCCGCGGCCGGGAGCCATGGCGAGAGCCCTTTTGCTCCTACCTCTTGTTCTGCTGGAGCCTCGCGAGACTACGTCTTTCTTCTCACACCTGCCTTTCTTGACTATGGAGCCGTTTCTGCCTTGTCCGCTGACTCGCGCCAGTGGAAGGTTCAGCAGCCCCCTTAACTGTGTGTGTTTTCCTGTGGGGGGCTTGCCTCCATTTCTACCTCTTCTCCTTTGAGCCATGGGGTGATTCTTTCTTCTCCAGTACTCCTCTGCCATTGTCTGTCCCTCCGGGGATTTCTGGCGGATGTCCCTGGTACCTTGGCTGGGCTAGGGGTGTCCTGGCCTTCCTTAGCCTTGTCCTTGCTTCCTTCTGCTTGGTGGGGGCTGGGCCGCCCTTCTTTTCCCCATTACACATCACCTGGTGGGGCCCTGTGTTTCTTCCTACTGGGAGGCTCTCTCGCAGGCCCTGCTCCCTTCTGGGTATGGCTAGGGTATCTATTCTACATTAAGGAATGAGTTAGTTACCTTCGGTAACAATGTATCTGGTAGAGACCATTCTAGCCTCCGATTCCTTCACGACCCGCCCTTCCTCCCCGGTGTGCGAGGACCCTCAGCTTGATCTTCTGCACTCGCCTGCCTCCGGGTGGTTTTGCCTTCTGCGAGTGCCCTCTCTCACTTCCTCCCTAGTGGGATGCTTCGTTCTGTTTGTTTGCTCCACTCCTTTCTTTCTGGTGATTGGTTGGTGGGTTCCTGGGTACTTCTTCGTCCCCGCACCCTGGTCTTCCAATGTGGGGCCTACTCACGCTCTTCCCCTTTTCATAGCTTGAAATTTCTGCCTCCTCTGTAGTCCTCTGAGTTGGGGTCTTTTGGCTGTGCCTCGGCCCTTAGCTCTTACAGGGGATGTACCTCTCCTTGCTGGGGTTGTCTGGGGGTAATTGCCGTTACTCTCTGTTCTGGCCTTGTTGTCCTTTACTGTTTATGGACTGTGATTGCAGGATTCTTCGTCTGCTGTGAAATTTTTCACATACTTTTCAGCTCTCAGAGAGGATGTAGTATTTGCTTGCAGGGTTGCTTCGCAGTAGCTGTGCTCTGCTCTTGCCTTCTATAACTTTAGGTGCCACAGTGCCTGACACTCTCCCGAATGGTGCTGTTCCTCATCATTTGCTTTTTCCTTTCTGTATATCTGATTTTTTGCACACTGTTCCTATAATCTCACAGTTTTTGTTTGTGATGGCTTCGCGTTGTGGCGCGAAAAAGTTCTCCAAAGAAAACTGACGTTGTCGCGCTGGAGTGGGGCTTATGTGACCTTGCTGACGTCACACCCGCGGACGACATCAGGGCGGAGTCACGTGGTACCACCCCCCTAGGGATAATTCTACGTTAAGGAATCTGCGGCTAGAATCGTCTCTACCAGATACATCGTTACCAAAGGTAAGTAACTCGTACATTAAACCTGGCAATGTAGCAGTTAGATATTACTTGGTGATGGTTAGGTTTTAGTGCCTCTATTCTTTTTCCTAAGAGCGTTAAGACACAACATATATTTGATTCAACACAGTCACTCTGAAACTGTGTACTTTACTAGAAAATGAAGCACCAAACTTTAATTTATACACATATAAAATTAAAGTAACGTTATAGTTAAGTGAAATGTTAAGTAACTTAAAATTTTAAACTATAAAAACTACAGAAATTTGCCAGTTATAGTTCTATCCCAAGTAACTATAACTTGTGCCCTAAGGTAACTATAACTCGCACCCCGCCATACACAGTTTTCTCCTCAATAATTTAATTGTAGATGTTGCAGTGATATTATCAATGATGTCAAAGAACATGTCATGAGTTATGTAATAGGTGGGGGTAATTAGTGGTGCATGGCTAAAGCATGAGTTCTATTTACCTTGGGGCACAACTTATAGTTATTTGAGATAACTATAACACATGAATTTCAGTGATTTTGTTTTTGTTTAAAACGTTACATTGTTACTGAGCATTTCACCTAACTATAGCGCTACTTTATTCTTAGTTTTATTTCAGTGAATTTCTATTTTTTTTTAAGTAAATAATATTTTGTTATCAAGAGTAACGCCAAACACCTGCAGGCCAGGCCCTGCTTTAAACCTCTGCAGGCAGCCAACCCCATGCTTTGCGGCAGTCCTACCCCAACACTATTAGACCCTGGTGACCCCATCCCGAGGCCACATATAATTGAAAAGGGGAGGGCGCCATGATGCCCCTTCCCCAAGCCTTCTCAGGACCCAGGATCTCCATTCCCCGGGGACTTTATTATAGGTGGGTGCCTCGGTACTCACCTGGGGTACTCCTAAACAACAAGTGTGGAGGCCCTTAAAGGGGCCCTAGTGACCCCTGGCCCCCAAGCGACTCCCTTCATAGGTCGGGAGCCAGCATAGCAGGAGTGCCGGCACAGAAAAAAAAGTCTGCTCCCAGCGGGCAGGAACAGTTTTAAATCTTCACCTAACTAGGGGCAGGCTTGCATGTTTGCTCCCATTTGGCAGGAGACTGAGCCAGCCCTGGAGGGTGGGGTCCCAGGAGTCTTTAAAGGCCCCTCCCCATTTTACCAATGGATCACTGCAAAAATTGTCGATTTGTTTTGCCTAGTGTATGTCTCACTTTTATTCTTTTTTTTTCTGGGAAGGATACTATGTTTCTGAGTCCTGTAATGGCTGACATCAATGTTTTTCTCATTTTATTGACAGCCGATCAGAGCAGTTGATCCTATGGGAGTCTGACTCCCTCGGGAGGGAATAGGCCCAAGGCGGAAAAAAGATTCCTGGGCAATTCTAAACACTCTATTTAAAAACAAATTGGGTTTGAGTAATTCACGAGAGTCCCTCTGACCCAACAGTCCAGATATACAACAATTTTTTAAGTTTAGTGACTCAAAAACCATTGAATTGATTGACAACAAAGTACCAAAAGCACAATCTGCAGACCAAGATCTAGCTTCATGCCAAAGTTGGTGTAATTCCATTCAGCAGTGTTTGTGGTCGTGCTGCCTAAAGAAGTCAATGGAAAATACACGGGTAAATTTACTTTTGAGACCACCCCTTTTTTCTTGACCCCTCCCCTCCCCACTTCACGATCACCTCATAACTTTCCAGGACGGAGCATAGAGGAATGTGCCTTATTTGAGACGTTTTATGGAGATAGGTCAGATAGCGCCAAAGTTATTAGCAAACCACAAACCACTTTGGCTATGGCAAAGCAATCCTAACTAGATCTACCCAGTGGCCTGTGGCCACTGACCCTGGGTTTTATAGCAAGAGAGAGAGAGATTCACTGAGTAACGTTATAGTTTATTTTTGTTTAAAAAATGCACTAAAAAATCTAAGAGTAAAGTAATATTATAGTTAAGTCAGTATGTCAGTGACAACATTAATGTTTTGAACTCAAAGCAACACAGAAATTCACCAATTACAGTTGGCAGACCTAATAGAGCTTGCACCTCTGCCATGCACTGCTTAAGACCACTCCCCAAGCCTTATTAGGCCCAGGTTCTTCCATTTTCTGGGGGCTCCCTTTTTAATGGTGGTTGTCCACCCTGGGACCCACCATGCAGGCGTTGACCCCGGCTGGCTCCATGCATAGTACAGGAGCCGGCACTGCTCCCGTCCACAGGGAGCAGCCACTTATGCTGCTGCCTCTGGGTGGGAGCAATATCTTGATCTGTTTTCCTATCTGCATCAGTGCGTGCAGGAAATCAGCTAAATCTCAAACACAGGTTACCTTGCCCATGCCAGACCAGGCAGGAAAATTACTGTGTCCAGGGGCTGGGGTCCCCGGGCCATTAAAGGCACAGAGAGGGGGGCCGTTCACCCCCTTCCATTTAATTTAAGCAGCGTCCTAGTGAGATGGGGTCCCCAGGGCTTTTTTAAAGGCACAGGGGGAAGAGCCGCGCAGCTTCCCTCCCCTTAAAATGTCCTTTGGGCCACGGGGATTGGATCCACAGAGCCAAATACAGCTCAGAGATGGGGGTCACGTGCCCCCTCCTCTAATTATTTAAATTGTGTCCCGGTGGATGGGGTGCCTGAGCCAAAAACTGCTCAAGAAGTGGTGGGCACACGCCACCTTCATTAAAACAATGCAGCTCCGGGATGCTCTTTATTTATTTTTGCATTAGTGCCCTGTCAAGACCTTTCTTTTATTGTGTATGGGCGTTGACCCCGACTGGCTCCATGCATAGTACAGGAGCCGGCACTGCTCCCGTCCACAGGGAGCAGCCACTTATGCTGCTGCCTCTGGGTGGGAGCAATATCTTGATCTGTTTTCCTATCTGCATCAGTGCGGGCAGGAAATCAGCTAAATCTCAAACACAGGTTACCTTGCCCCCGCCAGACCAGGCAGGAAAATTACTGTGTCCAGGGGCTGGGGTCCCCGGGCCATTAATGGCACAGAAAGGGGGGCCGTTCACCCCCTTCCATTTAATTTAAGCAGTGTCCAAGTGAGATGGGGTCCCCAGGGCATTTTTGAAGGCACAGGGTGAAGGGCAGCGCAGCTTCCCTCCCCTTAAAATGTCCTTTGGGCCACGGTGATTGGATCCACAGAGCCAAATACAGCTCAGAGATGGGGGTCACGTGCCCCCTCCTCTAATTATTTAAATTGTGTCCCGGTGGATGGGGTGCCTCAGGCCAAAAAGGCTAAAGAAGGGGTGGGCACACGCCACCTTCATTAAAACAATGCAGCTCCGGGATGCTCTTTATTTATTTTTGCATTAGTGCCCTGTCAAGACCTTTTTTTATTGTGTATGGGAGGAAATTCACTAGAAATCTTCTGGACTTACTTTTGTTCAGATGCTTTCTAAATGGATCCCTGTGCACCCTTTGTATGTCCCTAAGCAAGTCTCCCTCCTCACCACCCCAGCCAATACTTTGTATGAACAAGGTGGCAATTAAAACCTTGATGTCCTCTCTCTCTCTGTCCCTCCCTTCCTTCTGGTACCTTTAAAAGCCTTAGATTGTTTCTTCTAGCAATGTTCTCCTGGGTCTATTGCTTGTCCTGGCATTCCCTTTATCTTTGATTCAGGGCCTTAATCTCTTTTTTTCAAGTGCTAATGCCATTATTAACTCTGATATTGAGTCCTCCAAAACTTAGGTCCTCAACACCAGGGCCTCAAGATGTTTGGTGAATGTCGAATACACTCCTTGAATCTCTTTGATTTGAATCAGAGGTAGAGAAAACACTTCTAACCTCCACTGCTAAGGATTGCAAAATCGACTCTTCTGCGTTCTTTTTTTTCGGCTGTTGCTGTTTGAGGTGCCCTCCTCCACCCCCACTATATCCTGAGTTTCAATCATCTCCTGCCCTCAATTTAAGCAGAGTCCTTTATTTGTTGCTGAGGGTGCAGAAACACGTACAATCTCACCTGTGTGTATCCTCAAATGCTTTCCTGCCTCGCCCACTTCCATCTCTGCTAGAATCTGATACATATTTGGATCCGGAAGGACTGTCCTGTTATTGCTTATTGTGCGTGCTAGTGCGGAGGGTCTGCACTTAAACCTCCCGGGTTCACAAGTTATTTGCTGCCCCTTTAGGCATTATTGTTTTTGGCCAAATCTTGAAGAAGGACCTGAGAGTGGGGTTAATTTTTGATTGGAGTTTCAACTGGTCTCCCTTGATACCCTCTACCACGCTAGCCCCGAGGGGAACGATTTAGTTTCACAATTTAGCTTGTCTGGCTCAAGGAGTCTTTTGCAGTAAATATGGCTACCTGTCCACTTTCCTCCCCCTCTTGTTGCTTTACAAATTACTGGCTTAGGGAGTCCTTAAGTTTCCCTGTGGGAGCTTTGAATACGTTTCTTAATGTGCTTCTCAAGGAATATGTATTCTTATCCCCTTGTTTATGTCTTTAAGATCTTTCCTTGTTCTGCCTCAAAATAGGCCTACCTTTTGCCTTTCCAGATTATGGCACTCCAGCCAGTCGTGCTTTTCTCTCCCTCCTTCACTGCCATTTTCTACTTTCCGACTGCAAGGAGGCGCTGTAAGCACCATCCTTCTCTCTCAATCTTAGCTCGCTGAATAGGCAGTATACAGGTGATGTTGCTGCCACTACCACCCTTTCCTCGTAGGGAGATCCTCACCTCTAGTGAGACCCTCCTCCACCTCTCAACCTAGTCCATATTTCCAGCTGTAACTTCTGAGAAAATGCAAATCAAACAGGAGGCCCTTCCACCCCTATACACCCCTAGTATCGCAGTCGCTGCCAAACAAAACCACAGTGAGTTGCAGAGTCCGATTAGCGCATTTCGCTGACAAGTGCCCCTGTGACCCGCTCTCAAACAAGCCCCCATGTTCTCTCTGGTAATCCTAGTCCTTCTTAAAGTGTCTGTTCATGGCATAATTTTCTGCTTGTTACATTTGCAGAAAGCCGTATTAGCATAAACCTCTATCCATTTACATTTTGCTGTGGGGGAAGCCTACCTGCAAAATAGGGAAAATATATTACTCTTTAAATCCCTTGCCATTAAGTCCTTCAAGGAAAACCTCAATAGAATCATCCTACGGTTCACGAGGGACCACATGCACTTTCAGTTCTCTGTGCTCTCTTTTGTCCTTACCAGTGCTTCTCGGGTGTTCACCAACGTGATGGTGGTGGTTGTAGGTCATAAGCAGAGATTCCCTATCTCAACAAATGGCTTGTCCCCGTCTCGCACCTCCAGACTACTGCTGACCTTCTGCACTCACTGGGGTTTACTATCGGTGTGCCAACGTGACACCTGACTTTTTCTCATACGCTCCCTTTCAACTGAGCTGTCTGGACACGGTGAAGTTTCGGGCTTATCCTCCCAAACAGCCAGTCCAGGAAATAAGAAGGCTATTCTACTGATGTTTCAGCGCCTATCCTTGGTTTTGGTGTGACTGATTCTGAGGCTGCTTTGCCTCATGGCCTCCTGCATCCTGCTTGTGACAAATACCCACTGGCATATGCGAGCTCTACAGTGGAAGTTCAGTGCAATCTTTCTGACATGGTCCAGATCTCAGAGAAAACTAGCAAAAATCTACAGTGGTGGTTTACGATCCACGATTAGGTCAGCAGCAGTGCCCTCCCCCTCCTCCAACCAGATCTGACAGTGGTGACGGATGAGTCACTCCTGGGATAGGACGACCATCTAGGAGCGGTGGAGATCAGTGGCCTCTGGTGTCCAGCGTAATCCGGACTCCACATCAACCTATTGAAAATCCAGGCAGTCTGGCTTGCATTAAAAGCCTTTCGAGCCTCCATCAAGGGAAAGCTAGTGCAAGTGTTAATGGACAACACTGCCATGTGGTACTGCAATAAACAGCGTGAGACGGGGTTGTGACCCTTCGTCAAGAGGCCCTGCTCCCCTGGACATGGTTGGAACATCATGGAATATCCTTGGTGGTTCAACACCTGCTGTGCTCTCTGAACTCCATGTCATGGCTGACAAATTCATCTGAAGATGCCTAGTGGATCACGAATGGCATCTCCATCCGGAGGTGGTGCAAGGTATCTTTGAGCAGCGGAGAGAGCATTGGTTAGATCTGTTCACCACTGCAGAAAACAGCAATGTTAGCACTTCTGCATGCTGGAGTTTCCAAGGCGGCTTTTGCTCGGAGATGCTTTTCATCTCTAGTGAATCTCAGGCCTCCTGTATTCCTTCCCACCCATGCCACTCCTGCCTAGTAGTCTCAAGAAGATCAGGAATGACTTGGCCCATGTCATCCTTGTAGCTCTGCCCTGGGCTTGGATAGTTCCGTTTCTGGAGCGGTTGAGCATCGACATCGGTCTTCCAGTCAGGCTGCTTCTTTGGGAGCATCTTCTTCCACAGTAGCAGGGAAGTCAGTGCATTGCCGTCCGGCATAGCGCTTGAGCAGCGACAGTTGACAGCTTTGTTTCTTCTGCCGGAAGTCTGCAATGTTATCCTTGCAGCCAGGCATCCTTCCGCCAAGACTGTATGCGCCTGCCACTGGGCCAACTTTGTGAGAAGGTGTGCAGAAAAGCAAGTTGAGTCTCTTTCTGCTCCCCTTTCTCAGGTCCTTCTGTTTATTTTTTCTCTTGCCTAGCGGGGCTCTGCTTTGGGCACCTTAATGGGCTATCTTTCTGTCATCTGAGCCTTTCTGCAGTTTCCAGAACAGCCATCCCTGTTCAAATTATCTGTTGTAGAAAGGGTTTTGAAAGGTCTCCAACAAATGTTTCCACCTTCACCCTTTATCATGCCTTAGTGAGACCTCAGTCTCTGACTTGCATCTCTGATGTGCACTCCCCTTGAGCTGTTACATACCTTACCTATCAGACTCCTTACCATTAAGACGGCCTTCTAGTGGCAATAACAACTGCCCAAAGGGTCAGTGAGCTCCAGACTTTGGTATCTAAGCCTCCATACCTAACCATCTTTCCAGACAATCTGGTTCTTCGCACTAAAGCTTCCTTTCTCCCGAAAGTTGTGTCTCTTTTTCATGTAGGTCAGTCTATTACCCTGCAGGACCTTCTCATGTAAATTTGTTCTGCAGACCCACTGCCGGGGGGAGGTATTGCTTGGGTATCTATTCTAAGGTAAGGAACCTGCAGTTAGAATTCTCTATCAGATGAACAATTTACTTACCTATGATAACACCTTATCTGGTAGAGACTCTATCTAGCCGTAAAATCCTTACAAACCTAACCATCCTCCCTGTTCTGTGAACAGATCTCGAAGGACAGAGTTTTTCCTTCTTGGAGGACCCTAGCTTTCCACGCCAGTGATCAGTGTTTTTCGCGGCTCCACGCTTCTGGCATGGAAAAACTGATGTCAGCGTGCGGGGGTGGCGCCTATATAGGTGCCACCCATGTCACTTTCGCTGCCACCCACGCCATGCAGAGCCAATCAACACCACCTACTGGCACACAGGGGTACTGCTCAGAAACAATTTCCATATCCTGATGCCTGGGTTGATTTTAAGGTAAGGAATCTGTGGGTATATAGTCCCTACCAGATAACGCGTTATGGTAGGCATATAACGTGTTCTTTATATCCAAGTTCCACACCACTACCCTGTGTGGCAGCACTGCTCCTGATTCAGTGGTGTATATACTGGGACTGATTCCAGTGCCTATCTCTGACCCCAAGCCGATATTGGCCCACACCAGACCTGTGCCATGTTATTCAGTTACTAAGGCACAAGAAATAGTGGTTAAAACAGATCCTCAGCCTCTCTACAATTCCAGTGTTACCAGAGACTGGAGGCCTTCTTTTGTCTAAGGCCTGCAAACTGTTTTCTATAATGCTGATATTTACAAAAATACAGACAATTTTATTCCCCCTCACTAAACAGATGGACTGCATGGCTCTATAGAATGCCCGTGGTTTAGATATCTCCTGGAAACTGAGCTGCACTCATGAATTGTTCTACCAATGGAATAAAGTGCCTCTTTTACATTAGTAGTGCACAGAGCAGCAACATTGTTAGATTTGTAACTGCCTACTGTTGAGACTAAATCTAATTTACTAATTGAAATTCTGTAACCATGCTCAACTTCTTCAGGACATCTCTGTAGTTCTTTAATGACACAGTAACGAATGCCCTTATGGCCCCTTGATCAAAGCCATGGTTGACCCCTCCAGTCAGTCAGCTTTTGGCCAGACAACTCAGTCTGCCCCCTGGAGACTCTGATTTCCAAACATGACGCATTACTCCTGAAAGCTTTGTAGCGCAGGTGTCAATGAGCAAAAAGAACCCTAATGCTTTTTCCTTCTAATCCCCCAGACAGGAAATCCAAGCGTATTGCCTTTTTTTGGTAAGAATATTATATTTGCGGCATGTATTGCTGCAGATACACATGCTCTGTATACTCCTGCCTTCTAGTGTTGGGTTATGATGTTTGCCACTTCTTTTTCAATGAAAAGTCTTTCAGTGCACCAGTTATATGGTGACTCCTCCATTAGTTTGGTAAATGCGCATGGGCACCAAACTTCATGATAGATTGTTTTCTTTCCTACATCAGATTTGGACATGCATTACTGGGGCTCCGAATTCGACGATTCTTCCTGCTCTCATTTGGGCCAACTAGTCGATTTGACTCTGCTTTTGTTGCCTGCGCTTCTCTGTGACTTCTTCCCGGAGACTGATTATGAGGGACTCCTTACCGTTAAGGCCTTGGGCCCTCTTTAGGACCATACGCCCTGCGTAATCCACAACTTTCTCAACTTCCTTGTAGATATTGCACATTGGGTAATTGAACTGACTCCATTCCAGTACTGTCCCCAATGCCAAGCGAAATTCATTTGGACCAACCGACACTAGGTGTGTAACCTATGCCTCTCCCCTGAACACAAGAGCACTGCATGAGAGGCCTGCCTTACCTTCTACGCAAACAAAGCACTTTGATACCAGCGAAAAAGAAGGTGGGCACATCAAATGATGTAGCGCAACCTTCCAACGTCGAGGAGAGTGAACAAGCTGGCCCTTAGGGCATACTGCACCACCAGCTGTTGCCTAGTCCAGAGGTGATCTTCTGCTCCAACCCCGAGCCAGAGGACAAAGATCAGGAGGCTCCTCTCGCCTCTACACCCTCCGGTCCCCGGATAAAGACATCAGCCTGGACTAGGAGTATGGTCGGAATAGAGAGATAAACCATGCCTCCAAAAAGCCTCAAGTTAGGACATCTGACATAAGCCCATCAAAAATACACGTCATTTGGACTTCGAGCACCATCAGACTTAAAGCAGCTCCAGCCATGAGCCTCTGAGTCGGCTATACTCCTATCCACCAACCCTGTAGCCTGTTTAGCTAAAACATTCTTCACAGGGCTTTGAGGCCAAAGACCCTTTCAATTTTGGCACCAACACAAGACCCAGCTTTGTAGCTACCTATGCTTTGTGGTAAGTGGCCAACATACAAGTTGAAAGTGCCTCTACCCATCACCACTGCCCCAAAGATATTCATCAAGTGCCTCGTAATAGTCGCCACACACCTAAGGAGGGGAGGTATTAAAGTCTTTCCCTGCCTCAATGATTGGCTGATTAAGATCTCAGGCAAGCGCCAGTGCCTAGCACATGCCCAGGCTACAATTTCACTCGTTCACAGCCTCGGGATTACCTTCTCACTTCTTCACAGGTTTGATTATACCATACTCACATTTGACCTAAGGAGGAGAAGCGTCCATGTCTTCCCCTACCTCGATGAGTGGCTGATCAAGAGTTCAAGTAAAAAACAGTGCCTAGCACATACTCAATCCTTCAGGTTGACCATAAATACCACCAAGATCCATCTGCAACCTCTACAGATCCAGCCATTCCTGGGTCTTATACTCAACTCTGTCACTGACAAAGCCTACCCAAGTCTGCAAAGGGTCTTTGTTTTTCAGCAGCTCTGCCTCTTTTACAACCAAAATTATCACTTTACAGTAAGAACTTTCAACGGCCTGATTGCCTTAATGGCCTCATCCATCGCCACAGTACCTCACACCTGGCTTCACATGCGCCTGCTGCAACAGTGCCTTTGAGCCCAGTGGTCACAATTGAAGGTTAAATGGAGGATGTAGTGTTGGTTAAGTTCAGTGCACATTCCTTTCCGTAGTGGTGGAACTGCACCAATCTATTGCAGGACAGGGCACTTTTTAAACCCCATTCCAAAAGTCACCATCTACAGACTATTCGCAAGCTAGGTGAAGGTTGCATCTTGGTCATTTGTTGCACAAAAAGGTGTAAGTTATAGAAAACGTGTTTCTATACTATAGACAAGTATTCTTGTTATGAACGGTAACCTTCACCCACCCTTAGGTGGCATGCTTCATAACTATTGAGTTCCTCCTCACACCAGGACTAAAAGTACCTGGTGTGGGCTACAACTCCCTTGATTAGGAAGGATCTGTTGAGGTGCCTTTTTTCTCTTTCAGTGGTTCAGGCCCTAGGGAAGGCGAAAGCATGGGTGAGGAGTGCGGGGTGCATCAAGGCCAGTTTTAAAGCTGTGTAACTTGTACGGCCACACTGGTCACTGACCTGGCGAGGGAGGTGGGGGCACTGTCTTTAGCAATAACTCACTATCTAAAAGAACCTGCTGCAGAGTTCCTTGTGTATTCAGCTTTCAGGTAGCAACAAAAAATCTCAAGATAACTCTGGTGATTAATGTTCCTTCTAGAGAGAGTAATCAGAGTATTGTCTGGTGGCTATTTTGATTCACCATAAAGTAGCACAGAGGGCTAATATGCCTGCTGCAGAGAACGCGTATGTGCCAGATCACAGAACTTTACTTTATTTGGATAGTTGAGGGGATTACTGCTTTTGTCAAATCTATCCTTTTGTTAAAGCAGTTCATAAGATACAACCCAAATGTAGAACAGTGACTATTACAAACTTTTTTTTCTTACCCAGTATTTCATTAACTTTGTTGTTAAAAAAAAAAGGGTTAGTTTAGGTAGATGTACATTCTTTTTTTAAAGGCCAACCCCAAAATGTGCTTTAAAACAAATTAAATGTATGTTAGAGAGGGGCTATGGAGAGATGAGGGGCAATTTTGGCAGGTAATGAGGTAATCCGAAGAGGAGGTAATAGGGGTGCCAAAAATTGCTGCATTGGGCGCCACCAGCACTAAAGCCGGCCCTGGCGTGTGGATAAGGAGATTAATGCTCCCTTGCAGGATACCCACTGTACCAGCATGGTATCTTAACATTGTCCTTCCCAGACTCATGGAACCTCCTTTGAACTCTTACACTCTTGCCCTCTTTAGTACCTTCCCTTGAA
Organism: Lissotriton helveticus; assembly: GCF_964261635.1. Taxonomy (NCBI): domain Eukaryota; kingdom Metazoa; phylum Chordata; class Amphibia; order Caudata; family Salamandridae; genus Lissotriton; species Lissotriton helveticus. The sequence continues at coordinate 830,927,270 of NC_136057.1, read as the reverse complement.
AGAAGCCTTTATTGTGGCCATAACTTCTTTTAGGCATATTAGTGAGTAAGAGGCCCTCACCCTCAAAGAGCCCTTCATTCAGGTTCACAAAGACAGGGTAGTGCTAAGAACTAAGCCTGCACCTCCTCATAAAGTAATTTACGCTTTTCATCTTAACCACACCAGAAAGCTCCTAGTTTTTTCCCCTCAATCAGACTCCATAGCAGAGAGAGCCCAGCACACCTTAGATGTCACTCATGTGTTACATTGATAGGACCAAGCCATTTCGCAAAGCAGACCAATTGTTCATAGCCTTTGCTAAACCACATAAAAGCCACCATATATGAACAAAGCTAAAGTGTGACTCTCACACATAGGACACACTCTTCAAGAAAGAAGGCAACAACAACCATATACCCTAGCTTACATATCCTTCACTAAGCAATATCCTGTGGATATCTTAGCCAGATCTTAAGGACCTTATTTCAGACATCTGCATCATCTACTTGCTAGCCAATGTTTGTGTGTGTGTGGGGGGGTTAATTATTTTTTAGTCAATGCAGGTCCCCTACATCTACAGCAACACATGCTACGAATGGGACATGTTACCCTATACGAATCTACTTGTCTAGTGCTGTAGATTCAGACACCCTTCTCCCTTGAAAGTGTGGGATCTGACCACAGATCTCTTCCTTTCCCAATTCTGATGTGCACCATACTCACCACTCCATACTACTCATGTGCTGTGCGAAAACCATTCTAAAATGCAGTTCGGTGACAATGCACATTTCCAACTAAGAGATGAGACATCATTTACCTTGTGACTGGAAAGACTTCTTCAAATAAAAACAAATTGCAAACGCCTGAGTCCAGCAGATGGCAGGAGTATGTAGAGCATATCATTGTACAGTATTACACCCTACATGCAGATGCTTACAGGGTAAGTAACATTTTTCTTCCACAAGCGGCCTGTCCCCATCCACCTTGAAGACACTGTATCTTCTGGTACGACTCTAGGCTCTTCATGGGCAAGGCTTATTTGACGCGAGAGCGATTTAAAGATTGTAGCTCCACAGCATGAGCCTTGAGATTATTATTGGCAGCCACCATTTCTATCTAGAATATAGAAAGTTGTGGGCAATTACTATGCTGGAAACACCAACCTTGTCATTTAGTGCTGCAGCCCTCCTAGACGTTTTGCAGCAGGGGACAGGGTGGCAGTTGAAATCAATTACAACAGCAGGGGCACCAATATTCTACTTCCTACTCCCTTGCTGTTGCAGCCTCCAAGCAGCTCTGATTTGCCCACCTCAGACCCAAAACCACTCAGGTGCAGAATCCGATATTTCCTTCCAGGCTAGTATTCAGTCACAGTAGACCGTTTGGTTTTGCAAACTGTACACCCAGCCTTTCATTTTGTCTCCTCCTCATATCCCCCTGCACCACGACCGATTTCTGCAGGCTATCCCTCAGTTTCCATGCAGGAAGTGAGCCCCCTTCTGGCAAAGGGTGCCATTCAAAAAGTGGTAGACTTAGAGAGAGGCAAGGGATGTTGCTCTTGCTAGTGCCTCATGCCAAAGAAGGATGGGGTATTCAGGCCTATCCAGAATCTCCAGCTGTCAAACACCTTCTCAAGGAAGGGCAAGTTCAAAATGCTCACTGTGGTGCAAATTCTTCTATGCTGAGTCCTGGCGACTGGATTGTTTTGTTCGACTTGCAAGTGCATATTTTCATATATCCATCTTGTAGTCCCACAGGTGCTACCTGCGATGCATGGTGGGGTTGGAACACTTCCAGGTTGCTGTTCTGCCTTTAGGTCTTGTATCTGACCCACAGGTGTTCACAAATTTGAAGGCAGTGGTCACAGCTCATCTTCGAAGGTCGGGGATACTTGCATTTCCAAATCTCGATGTTTGACTGCTCAAAGCGACTTGCCACAGTCAACTGCAGACCACCTCTTAACTTTCCTGACTTCTTCATCACTGAGCTGAAGTCCCACCTGAGTGCTGCACAGAGGATTCCTGTCATAGGGACTTTCCTAGGTACAGTAACATTCAAGACCTTTCCACCGCTGCAGGATTCCTGGGTCATTCGGGATATAATTCTGATGTGGGCCCTTCGGAGGACACGGCATCAGGGCAGTCGGGATAACTGAATCCAGATCTCACAGGTGATGGCACAGCATCTGCAGTGGCGGTGGACAGCAGCCAACCTGATATGCGGAAATCCACTCTCCCTTCCCCATCCAGGTTTCACGATTGGGACAGAGTCGTTGCTGCTGGATTGATGAGGCCATATCTGGGAGAGTTGGAGATCAGAGGCTTTTGGTTTCCTGTGGCGTGTCTAGCGCATAGCAGTCAGTTGGAGATACATGTTGTCCAGTTAGACGTAAAAGCCTCCTGGCATCCATCAGGGACAGGTTGGTGCAGGTCTTCAAGGACAACATGATTGCCATGTAGTGCTACACTAATCAGGTCAAAGAGAGGTCCTGAATGCTGCACCAATAGGATTTATGTTTTTGGCGGTGGCTCGATCAGCAGTACATCTTCATGTTGACTGACCACATGATTGGGTCCTTGAACACCAGGACCAGTGTTGATTAGCAGACTAGTTGGCACAAAGCTTCTTTGAACAGTGGGACGCATCCTGGTTAGATCTGTTTGCCACAGGTGAGAACGAGCAGTGCACGCACTGGAGTTTCTTATAGGAAAGATACTGGGAGACGGATTCTGACTGCGATTAGGCATGGGCCTCCTTTACATGTTCCATCTACAACCTCGATTTCTGAGGAATGTTGTAAGAAATGGGGTTTCTGGTTGGCTAGGGTATGCACCTAAGCCAGGCACCGCCCACCACTCTAGTCAGGGTAAGGGAGTTACACACCCAAGATAACCCCTGCTCACCCCCTTGGTAGCTTGGCAGAGCAGTCAGGCTTATCCCAGAGGCAATGTGTAAAGCTTATGCGCATCACCCAGACACACCAGTGACACACTAGATACACCACAAAAGGGACTCTACACAAGGTTATATAAAAATATCCTTTGTATTACACATAAAACATATTTGACCATATCACATTAATCATGGTGCCACTAGGCACTTGTCATGAAAATGCATGTAAACTACATAGTTCATCAGTCACTTAGCCATAATGCAATGATCATACACATAATAGTGCAGTAAAGGAAATACTTTTATGTTGCACATGTTATCAAACATCATGAAGCATTGTACATAACAATACTACTGCGCATTTATCACCCTCGCATACATATTATGCAGTCTCTGGAAATAACAGTACTGGTTATCCTGTCCCAAGACATAAAATGTGGGCTTTTTGGGTTACACATAAATCATAATGTTAGGCATAAGTTTAACCATAACCTCCAGTAATCGTGCCAGCGCCCATGCCCTCTTCCTAAAAGTTATACAGTACTCAGTCACCAGGTGCAGTGCCTAGCAGCCCCTGCATGCCCACCAGCATAAACGCACTCAAATAACACCAGCGTGCCTACTATCCGCAGGGTGGTAGTTTCAACCAATGCCACCCAAGATAAGAGCAGCTGCCCGCGATCGAAGCAAGGCGCCCAGCGGACTCACAACTGCCGCCCGTAGGGCCCCTCACTCGAAGTCCAGTTTGAGCTGCACACAGCGGGGTAGGTTGAGGCAGTCTCCGTGGGCCTATGGGCACAACAGCAGGACCTCTGGAACCAGTGATCCCTTCCTGAGCCTGGCCTCTCCTTCGATTGGCTGAACCACTGTCCTTTTGCGGACTCCCCCAGCGTGTCCCTCACGTTGGCGGGGCTCTTCTAAGCGGTTCCCGGGTTGCAGTAGGTTGTGGTCCCCCTTTTGGAAAGGGGGGCATTCTTGACTGAGAGACATGGCTGCAGAGCTGCCAAGACGACGCTTCGCCTTAATAGGATCGCTCCGGGTTGGGGCTTGCTTTCTCTCTGTGGCCACGCACCGAGAGTGAGGGAGGGGGAGAGTACTTCCTTAGCAACCAGCTCTGCCCTCCCGCCACTTACAACCCCTGGAGCCGTATAGCACTTGGCCTGCGCTTGGTAGAAGACAATCCCTGCGGTCACCCGTCCCAGTTTGGAGTGCTCCTTACAATGAGTGGGGGGTTAGGTATTCAGTTTGAGGATTCCTATTCCTGCTACACCAAGCCGTCAACTACATCTTCTGATCCCTATCAAGCAAGATACTTTTCATTAAAAATACTTTCTATGGAAAGCTTTGCTGGGATTTTAACATACCCTCCCCCTGGGCCAAGGTCATTGTTTAGTCAGAATTTTACTAATCGCATAGAACCTTACTAGGTGCAACTTAATTTGACGCTCCTAGGTGATTTTAATTTTCACTTTGATAAGACCTTATGTAAAGACTCTCAGACTCTTTTAGAAGCTATGGCATTCTGTGGTTTCCCTCAATTAGTAAAAAACTCCACTCATGAGGCTGGACACATTTTGGATGGTATATTTTTGAATGACTCCTGTCTCGTGGTAATGGAGCCTCTTCAACTCTCCTGGTCAGATCATTATGCTGTTCCTTTTTCTCTCCTAATCCCTCTACCACATACATCTTTGAATAAGGGGAATAGAAGGGCAGTAAATGGGAATTTCAGCCATATTAAAAAGGAAGTTTTCCTTAAAACTCTTAGTAATCTTCATTGGATTATTCATTCTGATGCCAGTTTGGCATCTATAGAGTTTTCCAATTGGCTACTAACAGCTATTGATTCCCATGCTCCTGCACTAAGCAGGCAGAAAAAAGCCTACGGCCCCTTGGTTTTCATAGAGGCTAAGGAAGCTTAGACAATCCTGCCGTCATCAAGAAAGGATCTGGCATTGGTATCTCGACTTGACTGAAAGAGACCTTCATAAACAGAAATTAGTGGAATACAAAACTGCTATTAAAGAGGAAAAGTCATATTTATGTTCTCGAATTAGCGATTCTCTCAGATCCTCTAGGGAACTTTTCAGTGTAATTAACTCTGTCTCCTCTCCTCTGGTTTCTGCCTATACGGGTAGCTCTCAGGATCTTTGCGACAAAATGGCTATAAATTCTTTCATTTAAAGATTTCAGAAATATATTCCTCCTTGGACAATCTCAATTCAGAGTTGTCCAATACAGTTCCTACTACTAGCCCCGCTCTCCTTAATTCTCCTACACTCCGCGAGGGGGTAGCTAATTAATCTGCCTTCCCGTCCTTGTCTCAGGAGCACACTGATTGCCTTCTATGGAGAATTATCTCCGGATACCCTCTGGAATCTTGCTCCCTGAAGATCATGAAATTAGGAAGGGAGATGATTGTACCTCACCTTACCTCCATGCTTAATGTAGCAATTTTATTGGGACAGTAACCTCTCACTTGGAAAACTGCGGTGCGCAAATCAAACCATTATTAAAAAAGGCTACTTTAGTTGAATTAAAAAAATATTGATTTACCTCTCTGTTGCCAGTCCCTACAAAAATCTTGGAGAGGCATCTTAATTTCAATCTTAGCTCCTACTTGGATCAACATCATTTGCTTGATGGCTCTCAGCTTGGCTTTAGGAGTGGCCATAGTCTCAGGACTGCTTTAACCTATGGAATAAACAACATCCGCATTCAAGTTGATGCTGGGTAATCCTCTCCACTAATTCTTCTAGACTTAACAGCGGCCTATGATACATCTCACCCTCGAGGTTGGTCAGCCGTCTCAAAGAAATTGGAGTCACAGGCTCCGCTCTGCTGCTTCTGTCCTCTTTTCTCACCGACCGGTCACAAAAAAGTAAAATTGGATCAATTCTACTCTGATGCCACTCACACCTTCTGCGGAGTCCCACAGGGTTCTTCATTGAGCCCAACCTGGTTTAACATCTATGTCACCCCTCTGGCCAAAGTCATTAGTTCTTTTGGGCTGGAGGCTCTGTCCTATGCTGATGACACACAAATTATTGGATCAATCACCAATGGTATAAAGGCGTCTGCAGCAAACTTTTAAAACTGCATGCGGGCTGTGGCCTCCTGGATGGTAGATAACTACCTTCGACCGAATGGTGACAAAACAGAAGTCTTGATTTTTGGTAGTCAACAATCTATAAGGTCCCACTCTTGGTGGCCTAAAATGCTCGGCTCATGCCCCTGTCAAGCTCCAACAGCAAAGAATATTGGTGTCATAGTTGACAGCACTCTTTCTTTTGACACCCAGATCAACAGGACGGATTCCACTTGTTTTGGTATCATCAGGGTCTTGAGAAAGATATTTCCATGTCTTTCCTTTTCCTTTCGAAAGCAGGCAGTTGTCGCTCTGGTCCTTTCCATATTGGATTATTGTAATGCCCTCTATCTGCAAATCAATAAGAGATCCATTCACAAACGGCAGCTTGTACAGAAGGCAGCGCCCCAGACTTGTGATGGATCGTCCTAAATTCCACCCTGCTTCGGCATCTATTCGCAAGTTGCACTGGCTTCCTCTAGGCCAGAGAATTTTGTTCCAGGCTCTTTGCCTCGTCCACAAAGCTCTTCATAATTTAGGCTCCGAAGGTATCAAAAAGCTTTTTCAACGGTATGGTCCTACCAAACAATTACGATCTGCCAGTAAAAACTGGCTGGTAGTTCCCAGGTTCAGGAGAGCCAGGTGTGTGTGGGGGGGGAGGGGGAGCTTTTTCTAAGCTTTGGAATACTCTTCCGGTATCTATCTCTGGACAAGAGTCTCACTCTCTTTTCTATAAGGCCCCGAAGACTTGGCTCTTAACTACTTAATTGTTAGGTTCCCTTTTGTGCCTCCTGCGACCACTGGCTCTATCTGCAGCGCCTTGACGCCTTTGGCAAAGTTTGCACTTTAGAAGACTAATATTCATTCATTCAATCAATGAGGAAGCACTCTCCTTACACCTGGCCCACCAATAAAGCGTTCCAACATGCGCTTACTTCTTTGCAAAGGGGGTAACTGAAGGGGACAGTGCTCTCCACGCACTGTTCCTGAGGCACCAAGCACTAGGCTGGGAAAACAGCGCTTCTGCAGGCTTTCTTTCTTTAGCAGGAAATGAAAGGGTGAAGAAAAGTCCAGTCCTTCTACTGCTCCAGGCAAGGCCATCCCTCCCCACTCACATCCGGCTTAGCGCTCCTCACACGGCTTTTCAGCTTGCCACTAGGCAGGTCATCTTTAGACCCAGCAAGGGTCTTTTTCCATGAAATCTTTTGTATCCCTGATGGAGAGAGATTACCAGCTTAGTTTACTCATATCACAACATACTCACCTGGGCCCATAAACATACACACAATAAGCCGGTAATCTGAAGTTTGCCACTGCCGATCAGGAATTATTTACCTTATATCAACTTATACCTGTACACCATAACTTACCAATTCATTGTTACTGCAAATTTAAGTTTAATTAGGGGATTGGATCAGGAAGTTAGAATAATAGGTATAACTAAACAATTTACTTTTATTTTCATGGAATGACGACAGACTTTGGAAAGTTGTAAAACCTTTATCTATGCAATATTTTGCGAGCCAAATACCAGTACATACTAATTAAAAGTTTCTCAAAAATAAGAATATTGATCAAAACATAAATCTTTGGCGACTTAGTTAACCTTCTAGACACTGGTACCTGGGAAGGGTGAAGAAGGAAAGACAGCACATGGACATACCACATGGATTTATATTTACCTAGGATGGTGTGAGGACCAACCCTGGCAAAGGGCTGAAAAGAGAGGGTTCCCGACTAGACAGAAGCCAACAGGCCAGGACAGGTGCAGGATAGGACAGGTAACATCGTCTAAGTGCAACTCCAGCGTTACACCCTCTCCGATGCTACTCTCAGACCCCGACTGGGTGTATCGATTCTTCTTCCCCCAGCAAATTCCTGATTCTTCTGTCAGAGTGCTCGACCAGCCCCTTGCTCTCGATTCTCCTTCAGCATACGTTGGGTCAGTGACAGATCCGTGACAAGTCGGACAATCTAACTGACTGAGCCTACCTTAGTTATACCAATTTCCAGGGTATGTACCATAATGTTTCAATATTCGTGTATTCCCTTAATGTGCTTGGACAGTGGGATGGGAAGAGGTCATCACACCATACTAGTATGAAATCATCTTCATTGACTTAATTTTCTATGTTCCCACCCATAATTTTATTTCCTGTGCATTTAATCCTCCCAGCAACATTCACATTATTTAATATACAATGTCTAACAATTTTATTCGAATCGTCTTCCTCTTTTCGGGTCAAGAGGTGTGGTTCTCAGGCACATTGCTGGTAAGATGGGACTTGGCAGTCTTTCAATGCCATGACTTCAAGGTTTTCAAAGTTCAAGTGCACATGCGCATACAATCCAAGATGGAGATTCAGACACCCTTCAGGCCCAAATTCAAGCTGAAAAAGTTAAAAAAAAAGGATATGTTAGAATACAAAATTAAATGAATGCACTGTATACCACTTATTCCTACTCTAATCCCATTAATTTATTTTATCTATTGCATTAGCAGTTAAGCAAAACACACTAGGTTTAGTTTAGACAGAAGCATATGCATTAGCTTGTGATATTCAAAGAGGCCATATTAGGCACTACTGCCCAGCTGCAAAGAATTCCCACCAAAAGCAAAGTATGTCGTACTACGTAGATGCAGTAAACGCATGCGCAGAAGAGTTCCCACGTTTTCGGCAGCCATATTAAGACACTCTGGTTACTGGTTAGTAAAACAAATAGACAAGCTAACCCTATATACAGAAATGTTGTGTTGTGCATTATTAATACTCACAAAACGTGTTGGTTAATTTAGTACATGTTATTTCGAGAGGGATGAATCCAAGCAAGTTTCGTTACGTGTGAAACCTTGCTCCATCAGCAGGTCACCTTTAGACCCAGCAAGGTTCTTTTTCCATGAAACTTTTGTATCCTTGTCCCTTTCAATATGCGGCAAACACACACGAGCCCTTGGAGATTCTTCACAAACTGGATACCACAGCAGGGCAAAAAGAGTCAGTTCTTTTCCTTCACCAAGGACCAAAGCAACAGCTGCAGGCCAACCCAACCCTCACTCAGAAAAGGCAGCACTCCTCACAAAGTCCTTCTGCCCTTCTTTTTGGCAGGGTCCTCTTGTTGTTTGAAGTAATCTAATGTCCTGGGGGTTTAGGTATAATACTTATACCCCAAAATGTAATTGTTCTCTTTTCGGCCACAGTCTCTGAACCCAGTCCAAACCAGTCCTGTCCTTCCTGGTGCAACATGACCACAGGGGGCGGACACAGCATTGTGCAAAAGAAGACACAGCCTATTCAGGTGCAAGCGAAACTCCTCCCACCACTCTAAATGCAGACTAGGTCTATTCAGCCCGGCGATGAGTCACCCTGGCAAGGCAGGGCCCACCTCAGCCTCCCCAGTGACTGTCTAGAGTGAATGCACATCTCACCTCCTGCCCTCACACCCCAGATGCTGAGTACACAAACAGCCAGCGGCACGCAGAATGGTAAAGTAAAAAAATTCCCACTTTCAAAAAGTCAGAACACAAAACAATGAACCCGGCTCCGTACTACCGTACACTCCTGCTACTCATGGAGTAACGAACAGTCAACTCTTTAATCTATCTGAATGGAATTTTTATTAGACCATTCCTGTTTCTTTAAAAGTTAATCAAAACAATTTTTTGGGGACTGAAAAAGAAACATAGACTTATCAAATTCATACATGAACTTACACATATATACAAGTCACAATGACATACACTTAAAGACAAAAATGGACTTAGAAACTGTAAAAAAATTATTAGCAACTGCTTGCAACATGACAAAATCAGCAAATGAATTCATACATTAATCTGATGTAAAACACATTTTTAGAAAAATGTACATCCTATACAAAATTTAGTAATAAACATGAACATATGCAATGTTATGAACCACAAATGTTATTCCAGCTCCAACATCAAAAGAGTATCTGAATAGTGTATCAATCCTTTATCCAATAGTTTCCTTCAACACTTGCCCCATTCAGAATTAACTAAGTGCCTCCCAAAATGCCAACGGGTTTCAAGACCCAGGCGAATAGTACTGGGACTATCATCAGGGCTTCATATAAATGGACCGGATATTCTACAACAAACAAAATAAATAAATCATGCAAAAACAGCGTCAATCCAAACTGACTCTCTCTCTTCTACATGTAACTATGTACCTGTTTTCTAGAGTTGGAGCAGCCGCTCCAGCTCGTTTACTCTAAGAGTTTTTTTTTTTTTTACCACTGACTCGTTTATGTTACTGACTACGAGGCTCCCTTAACTTTGCCAGTATAAATTTCTGAAAAGAAAGAACCAAAGTATTGAATATATCTACTTCTACTCTCAACTTACAACCCCAGAGATATGTACCTTTACTGCAGAGTATAGGCAGGACTGAGTTCCTTGAAGACTCTTTATTCTACAAAGGAATACAAAGGAATACTTTCAAAAATTGGCATTTTCAAACACAGAATTTAACAAGCATATACAATGCAACGGTCTCACCTTTGCAAAGGTTAGAGCTATTGGCATTATAAATGACAACATTTTTATTTATGTGTTGGTTTTGAAAACAGATAAATAAATGGCATTGTCATTTACAATGCCAATAGCTTAATCTCTCACAAATGCCAGACCTATTGCATTTGCACACACACATACACACACAGAGACACACACGGACCCACACACACAGAGCCACACACACACACACACACACACACACACAAACACACACATACAGAGCCACACACACACACACAGAGCCACACACACACAGAGCCACACACACACAGAGCCACACATACACAGAGCAACACACACACAGGTGAAGCAGGAGCCCCGAACAGCACATGGCGAGAGTCCTCATGGCAGCCCTTAAACACCCGCACTCTTCCCCCCGGGGCCCCATGTGCCCGGCCCTTATGCCTCCCGTGTGGAGGGAGTGGCCCTGCGCCCTAGGCCAGGCCTGGGAAGGTCCCAGTCCCGAGCCACCCTAGTGCTTGTACCTGCCCAACGTGAGGGCGCGGCGGTTCGGCGCTCACTGCTGACATCTGCGGTCAGCCAGTCACACTTCAGGATCCATGTCGGGGCAACTACCAGCCCTCATCCTTCCGGGGTATGTATCTTGAGTACCATCGCTCTGGGCCATAGTAACACCTGTGCATTCTGAGAATTATGGTCCTGCTGACTTCGGGTTGACCAATGGATCAACTGAAAAGTCGGTGCCCTATAACGGAGCAGCGCATGGCTCTGCAAGGCCAGCGCTGCGCTGTAGCGGTGGGGGTCCGTGGCGCTGTACTCTCTCTCTCTCTCTCTCTCTCTCTCTCTCTCTCTGCACATGGCCTGGTGACCTGTCAGCCCGACCTTGCTAGCCCTCACCGAACAAATAAATCCGAACTCTGCAGCAGTGCAACTTGAAAGAGACGCACGCTGCTGACATCTGTGGTAACTGAAGGTCACACTTCAGGATCCCGGCGGGCCCAACTGCCAGCCCTCACCCTTCCGGGTTGGGATCTTGAGCACCGCAAGCCATGGAAAATGTAAACATGAGGGGGGAGACGGGCAGTATCTAGGTTCAGTTAAATCTGAACTCCCGCAGTACAAGCGGGGGGGGGGGGGGTGGAGGGGGAGTGCTGGTTGGAAAGGTGATTCACTTGGCGAATTACTTCCTACATGTTCATTCTTTTCGAACCTCGGCCCCCTCCTTCCAGGCAGACTCAATCAGCCGAGGCCGCTGGAGCCCGGCAAACCGTCTTAATCCATTTGAATGCAAGTAAACATTTCATGAATCACAAAAATGATTTTGCCCTTGTTAATGACACCGCACACAAACAGGTGCTTGTGGGTTCTTATTCTAGGAGCAGTGTTGCACTTTTCAAAAGAACGCGCAGTCCCACAGAGTTACCGCTTGTTGCCAAGCGAAGTTATTAGTGGCACTTCCACATGTGTGCCTCTTTGTGAGTATCCCCATGGCCAAACGTAAAGTTCTGGGTCGTGCTGATGAAGGACTGCCTTGAAGCATCAAAAGCTACTGTAGTGCTTCAGACGATACAGCAATGCAATGCCCTTGTTGTTGGCGATGGAGAAGTAGCCACTGCCAGGGGAGAAGTCCAGGCACTGTGCAAGGTGGATGTTTTTCCTCTTGGCCAGCGGGAAATTTGAGAAGACGCTGAAAGTGGGCACATGCACTAGTCGCACAGCCTCATCCGCTGCACTGGATGCTATGGCTAACATCTTGCTGGTGGGGTTGAAGGCCAGGGCGGAGGCACAGATGGTTACGCTCAGGAGGGCTTTGAGAGGCCGGGCCGGGCTGGGCCTCCCACATACAGTCCTCTTGGGAGTAGACGTTGACCACGCCAGAGCTGAACCTACAAGCCAAGTACCGGCCATCCAGTTAGGCTGCCAGGCAGGTGGATCGCAGGCACCCCTCATCGGTGAAGCGGTGGAGGCAGCGCCGGTGCCCACATAGATCTGGGCACTGTCAGTGGTGAATACAGCGCCTGCAGTTCTGCCGTTCACTTTCACGTGCCTACGAGCTCCTTGGTGCGCATGGACAGTAGGTGCAGGTAGCCGGAGACCCCGTGCAGCAACAGCAGGGGAGATCTCGAACGCCCGCAACCAGCGCTCTGACAGGCCGCGGGGCTGGACGGAGCTCAGCCCGCCACCCTTCATGTCGTACAAGTACAGGCTGCGGCTGCGCTTGCCGGTGGCCAGCACTTGCTGCCCGTCGGGGGTGAACCGCGCCCGGTGCACGGGAAATCCCTCCAAGTGCAAGCTCTGGATCAGGAGGCCGGCGCCTCCATCCATCTGGAAGAGCCCAATACTGCGGTCCAGGCAGACCGCCAGCAGCACGCCCGCCGTTGGGTGGAAGTGCACGCTGCTGAGCCGCGCCTCGGAGTGTCACGCCTGGTTAGCGGGCGGACACCTTTTGATGTGCAGTGTGCCGGGAGGCAGGGTGTGGGAAGCCCGGAGTAGTTTTCCAATGCACTGTTCCAAGCTGTCCTCCACGGGGTCCTCTACGGGCCGCGCTCCTCCCAGGCTGGGGTGCCACCCATGGCTCTGCGGAAAGTGGGGCTTAGGCGGCTTTGGAGCTGCCCCCGCGACAAGTTCTGCTCCACAGAGCTCCATGCCAGCTCCCAGGGAAGCGGTGCCGGAGATCCACCGGAGCAGAGTCAGCCTCGTCCGCATCCTGCCATGCAGGCTGCTTGTTGAGTTTCCGACGCGGGGCAGCATCCTCTGCGCCAGACTAGTCGTTCCCCGGGCCCTCATGCTCGCTCCCAAAAACCAACGCCTCTGCCGGCCGGTCCCCGCGAAGGGCTTCCAGTAACTCATCTGGGTCTCCAAACACAGCCTGCTCCAAGCAGCGCTTGGCGCCACCGAGGGGCTGGGATCCCGTCTGATTTTCCCCCGGCGAAGTTTCTGAGGACCATCTGCCAGTTTCTCGGACTCAGCCGGGCAACTTTTACGCTTCTTAACGCCTCCGGTGCCACCCATTTTCAGACAGACACACGTGCGTGCGACTTGAAGTAATGATGCGCCGTCTGATGACGTTAATCACGCGATGACGGCGAATGCAAGGCTCTACCCAACCAATAGGCTGAAAAACAAGCGCTCACCATTTGTCTCTAAGCCCCGTCCTTTTCAGACTGGGGGCGTGTTTTTGAGAATGTAGAAAAAAAGTCAAAAACATGCCCTCCAATCTGAAAAGGACGGGGCTTCGAGAGAAAGAAGAACGTCACTAGGACTTCTTACATTTAGTCTTTAGTCTGGGCTAAAAAAGCATAAATTTAGTTTTGGAGCTATTTAGCTTCAGCCCCTGTTCAGCAACTGTTGGAGCCCCTGCAGCGACTTAGAAATAAGCAGTGTGTCATCTATAAAGAGGAGTGCAGGGACCCTTCCTCCTCCTATTTTTGCTGCGTCACAACCATCCCTGCTCATGAAATGTATAACATAATTTATATACAGGGTAAACAATGTGGGTGCTAATACGCACCCCTGTCTCACTACTTTATCAATATGAATCGCCTCAGTTAATGCCCGTTTTCCCCCTCCTCACTTGTGCCAGGGTATCCGCATGTAGCCTTATTAATTTGTTCTGATGGGGAGCCGGCACACGCGTACCTTCTAGAACTTACCACAGCTTTACTCTGGGGACCATATCAAAACAACTCGCAGATCAATTAAGGCAACATACAAGTTGCTGTTGTTGATTATAACTTCCCTCAAATAGATGCACATGAAACAGAAGATTTGATCTAAGGTGCTCTATTGTGCTCTAAAACTTGCCTGCCACTCTGAAAAATTATTCTCCTCGCATATCCAATCTTGGATATGGGCAAGCACCTGTTTGCAGAAGATTTTCTGCAAAGAGTCTATGAGGCTGATAGGCCTGTAGTTCACTTGGATTGCACGATCTCCCTTCTTAAAGATGGTAACTATTTCTGCCTGCTTCCATGATTGGGGGATTTCCACGCACGAGAGGATACTATCAGAGATCAAATTAATATATGGAGCCCAAATTTCTGGGTTTTCTCTGTATTGACAGTTGGGTAGCCTATCAGGTCCTGGGGCATGTCCAGGAGCACAGGAATTGATTGCCTTTTCAGTCTCACTAAGCGCGAATTGCAGTATATTAGGCTCAAATAGGGAAACTACTAACATGTAAGATGCCACTATCCTACGCCTATCTGTATACAGTTGACCCACTCTTCTGGGTGAATACAAAAATCGAGCACTGGTTTGTTCCCACTTGAGACCACAGCTGTAGTTTTCCAAAATCCTTCGGTGTTCTTATTAGCCAGGGCATCATGCAGGTTCGACCATAGCGAATCTTCCCACTCCCTCTTTGCATTTGTAATCACTTCCCTATGGTGTGCTCTGGATTTGATAATCTCTACTTGCGATCTAGTTTTGATAGCATCATGTAGCTCACCTTTAGCCACTCTACAAGCTTTGTTGTACCAAGAGTCGGGTTTAAGACAAGGTTTCTCTTTTCTTCTTGACGTACCCAAGACATCCCTTATTATCCCCCCTAACATATTATGCGTTTGTGCCATCATACCATTTCTCAGATAACTAGGGAGTTTGGACAGATGTTCATAGTCAGCAGTAACAATTCCCTTGATGGTATTGAGGGCTGCAGGGTTTTTAACTACCCACCTGATAGATCTAAGGTTATTTGTGGGCTGGAGCGCTCCAATATCAGTTACCCCTGCTCCCTTAGTTTGAAAATATGTATTAAAACAACCGTACACCAAGTGCGCTGTGATCACTTTCACTCGGTCAATCACTTCCATGTCTATGATGGCAGGCCAAAGCTCAACTTGTACCAAAAAGAAGTCTATTCTATTGCAATGGCCCGGTCTATTAAAAGTGACTTTGCCCTGGCGATCCAAAGTACATCTGCTATTAGTGGCTCTAAGGCCATGATCAAGTGTTAATGAGAGCAGCTGGCCTGCTTTTGGAGACCATCTTACTTTAGGTAATTCTAAGTGGGTGTTGCCCCATTGGTTATCCATCTCAGAAGTTAAGTCATGTGGAGCAGCAGCTATCCGTTCAAAAGTTGAGTTGAGATCTCCTGCCACCATGGTAAGGTATCTTGCCCCATATTTCAGAAGTAGTTGCTCAAGTTGATAAATGGTGGTAGTTTCTTCATTTCTACCCATTACTCTGTTGTAAACGTTGAATATTTTTAAGGACAGGCCAGAGGGGAGCAAAACTCTGGGGACTCACTCGAACCTTTCCTGGAACTTAACCCGCCTAGGACTGGTTCTGGGGACAGGCTACTCCATCGTCCTACTCGGAGCACTGAGGGGGTCTGTGCCCACGATTCCTGCTGCGATTCCTGCCGCTTGTGTGCCGGCTGCGCATGGGGTTGCCTTGAGCCCTGAAACTACATCTCCCAGGATCCCCCAGCGCGGCACACACCACCCTTGTCATCACAAAGCGCCAGAGGAGCTTAAAATCACTTGCCGCCTCATGCAGCGCGGGACACGCGCGGGCGTGCCCGGGCAAAGCCTGGGCCAAGGGCGGGCCCATCCGCGCCTGTCAGCGGCAGGCAGATGCTGGGCTGGGCCACCCCCCTGTCATCTTGTCTCCTGTTACAAGGTACTTTATTACGACTATCTGTGGGCCCATTTGCGCAACGAATCCTGAACTATTTTACTTCCATTCTGGTGGGAGACTACTGATTGACTGTAAAAGGTGGCTGGGCCATAAACATTATGGAGAAAAGGAAAGCAATGGAGGGCGGGGGTTTAGTTGGGAACAAAAAAGGGAAAAAGGTTCAAAAAGCAAATCATGAGGGAAATAATTGTGTCCTAGACAGAATAGAGATCCTAGTTTCTGAATGTGAAGAGATCTTGGGGACTGACAATGTAGCAACTGATATTGGTATAGGCCTGCAAGAGAGTGAATCAGTTAATCATCCCCAATGTACAATCCCATCGATGTTTAGGAAACAGGTTTGCTCAACCACAAACCTAATCACTCATAGCCCTGTGGTTGAAGGTACAGGGAAACCCAGTCAGCCCTCACCTTCCACTCTATCATTGAATCAAAATAATTCAGGGGCAATAAGTGATAACCAAGAGAAGGCAATCCGCTCTCCAATCCATTGTGTTAATAGATTTGCAGTATTGGAGCATATGTCTGAGGGACCTGAGGTACTGGGTTTTTAGGAACCGGTGCCGAACCGGTAACCCAGCGGTGCCAGGGGATCAACACACCAAAGACCTCGGGTTCTCCTGAGTCAGACCCACAGAAACTTCAGAGTCTTCCAGGTGAAGTCAAAGATTAGTTTATTGGCTGCAACCAAGGTGACAGGGTCCTAGAAGTACGATACAAGTATATTCAGGAGACTGCACACTTTCATGAAGTCAGGCTTCTCTTCTTATACCTAATATTCACCCTTTGGCGAAACATTCCTTGGGTGCGCGGTATTTCATTTATGGTTACTGATTACAAAAAGAAAAGCAGAGTCATGATGACATGTACATATTTCACGTCGTGCTGCTCATAACAAATCATCCGGCAAGACCCAACATTTCATCAGATATCGCTGGACCCCTAATAAAAACGGTCACCTCCCCACCATAAAATAAGTGAGGAGAAAGGAGTGAAGAAAGATGTGAGCGAGATATGGCAGGTGTGCGTGCTGAAATGGTTTTATGGCCGGTTGGGCCTAGATACTATCTTGCTTGGCCACTGGGAGGGAACTGACCTAACGAGCTCGGCCTGGGGCAATGGTTCTAACTTGTACTGGGGTCAGGAAGAAGTCGATTAAGGAGTACGTGTCCTTGTGGAATCAAATTCGACTGGATTAAGGCCTATGTAGAGGGCAACATGCAACTGAGGGTTCAGAAGGTAAATGACGATTTCGAGGCGCAATTGTCACTCGAATATACTGAAAATATACGTGCTTGATGTACTCGTCATTTCCGGTCTTTTGATACCAAATTCGTCCTATTTCGACGAAGTTTTTATTCTCGAGTCCGGTACTATTACGGATCCATATTTTTCAGAACCACAGACCCTCCTTTTGCCCTTACATAGGCAATTAATCTATTCTCATGTTAATCTGAGTCCAGATCTATATTCCTAAAGTCATTGAGGTGTTGCTGCAACATCATTCTAGTGCTGAGTTCGTGTCTTGACACAGGCTTCCTTACACATGATGTAGCACAGAGGCCACATATTGCAGGAGCACACTGTATGCATAGACAGAACAGGAAAAGAATGGCTAAGACCATCCCAATGACCATCAGAATTTTCCATCCCCAGGCAGATATCAGCCCCCAGAACCATCCCATTAATGACCAATCTCCTTTATCCACATGAATAGATTCGGAAATCTTATGTAGTTTGGAGATGGCCCTGTATACTGTTGGAGCATTATCTGGAATAAAGATGCAACAACTGGACTGGATCAATTTGCATACTCCACCCCGGTCCGCAAGTATTACATCCAAAGCGACCCGGTTCTGAAGGGTCATCAGTCGATCCGACTGGAGCTCAGCAGTCAGGTTACTAAGGGCACCGGCAGTCTCAATCACGGTGGATTCAACTACCCTCGTCAATTGCCTTATGTTTCTGCTGTTAACCATGGCTCCCCAGAACGGCAGAATACCCATTGCAAAGTCACCAAATTCTTGACCCGCAGTGTCTTCTTTACTCAAAACACCTCTAACTACCCTTGTCCGATGGTAATCCGCCGCTGCTGTGTAGGTGGGGGGTAACAGGAATGAAACAAAACATGAGCCCGAGAAGTCAGGGGGCAACCATGTATAGGCTCTATCGTGGCAGATGAAATAAGTACCTTTTGCGGCTAAAAAGGCAGGGGAAGTCTGAGATCCAAAAACATACGTTTCTGTGCAGACACTCTTCCCTAGCTGAGCCCTGGGATTCCTACCAATACCTTGCAGACACAGGTGACCTTGATGGGGTACGATCCAGATAGGGGACGATCTCTTGGCTTGCTGTTTCTCACTCAATGTAGCGCCATATCCGGTCACATTCCAACCTACATATGCAAGTATCTCATCGTCCGGGGTATCTTCGTAAGAAGTCACTTCCTTGATCATGTCAACTATACCCTTCACTAGGGCGCTAGTCTTGAGGTTGTCTTTTACAGAACGTAGGGGTTGGATTTCTCGTGCATATATGAACATTGTCCTATATGCCCATACTGACCCATTGTGACTAAATGGCAGGACCAAATAGGGGATACCTCTATCCGTGGTGTGGGGCATGAGACCACACACCCAACAGTTGGTTGTGTTCATTACAAGTTGGTGTTGGTGTAATAGCTGAACGAAGGAGTTATTAATGAACTCTAATCTCCTATTTGATTCGTGGTCAGGCAAAGAGTGGAAAGAATGAGAGGAAACAGTAGGGGGAGGTATGGGCGATGTAGTAGGCGTGAATGTCATATGAGAAGAGAATAAAACATAGCTTATCAAAAACACCATTACGCTAAATATCATAAAAATACACATCATTATAAAAAATTTCTTTCTCATTGTTTTCAAAAGCCTCTGCTTAAAGTTCATTTGTCTGGCAGTTCTCTCCACATCAGGAAACTCCATCCTCTCTAAGGTGCTGCCCGCGGCGGTAGGTTGTTTCTGCTAAAGGATGCTTCCGTCAGTCTAGGGTGGCTCCCTTCGACCAACTGGAACCAGCAACCTATTGTTGTCAGCTGCACCCAAAAGTCTTTAATCAACCGCGACCCTAGCAGCGGAACCCGGATGGCGGTTCGAAAAAACAAAAATAAGCAAGTTACCTAGATGGGAGAATCTGCATTTTCAAAATAGCACTTTGGAAGGAAAAACTTATTATTTTATTAGTCCACAGGTTTTTCTCTCGGATCAAAGAATAAATCACTTTTACTTTAGTCTGTTTTTCTCGGTCGTAGATTATAGCGTCTTTTCCCGGGTGCTGTCTGGTCCGGAAATAGTAGCTCAGGTTCCACAGAGTTCAATTGTTCTGATGGCGGCGTAGTTTCTTGAAAAATGTCCTTACTGTCACAATCGCGTTTAGCTTCTTTTACGCGTTCATCAGTTGTGCGCTTTGAGTCAGTGCCTCCTGTTCGGACCCATTGGTCATGTGGCAGAGGGAAAGGTATTCTCTTACAGTGGATCCCGTGGACCCAATTGGCCTTCCCCTCCACTTTAACAGTCGACCTTGTAGACAGGAGGACGAGGTGAGGTCCGGTCCATCTGGGCTGGTCGTTTCTTGTCCTCTGGAAATTCTTGACCAGAACCCAGGAGCCAGGGTCAATGGAGTGACCCGGTGTCTCGGAAACCGGAGGCAAGGTGTTGTGGACCTGTTGATATAAAACACGCAATTTAGCCGTCAATTCATACAGATAGTCGAGCAAAATGGGGTGTTGCAGCTCGCTAAACTTCGTGGGCCTAGGCACTCCCCATATGTTGGCTGGCCGACCAAAGACTATTTCATAGGGGCTGAGTTTCATTCGCGAATGCACAGTCATTCTGGTGGATAGGAGTGCTAAGGGTAGAGCGTCGGGCCATTTAAGACCCGTGCTCGCTTGGATTTTGGCCAATTTAAGTTTAAGCGTGCCATTGTAACATTCCACTAATCCAGCTGATTGGGGGTGATTTGCAGCGTGGAACTTCTGACTAATGCCTAGCCCTTCACACACTCGTTTCATCACACAACCCACAAATTCACTTCCGTTGTCCGACCAGACCATTCTAGGCATTCCGAACCTGGGGAAGAACTCTTTCACAAGGGCTTTCGCTGTGGACAAGGCAGTATTGTCCCTTAGGGGATAGGCTTCTACCCACCTTGAGAAGGCGCAAACAACCACGAGCACATATTTTAAGTTGTTGCACCTCTCCATGTGTATGAAATCTAGCTGCAAAACCTCGAACGGATACGTAGGAGGTGCAAAATGACCAGCTGGAGTTGGGGTCCCCCTACCAGGATTGTGCTTCAGACATACCATGCAATTCTTGACAACATTCTCTGCACACTTGGGAATCCCTGAATTCTTCCACACTGGGGCCAACGACTCGCAAATCCCTTTCGCGCTGATATGGGCCATCCCATGAGCCATTGTAACCACTGCAGGCACGTATGCATCGGGTAACATCCATCTTTGTTGCTCTGTCGATTCAATCCAACAACCATTTACATCCATTCTCCCTGTACTTTCTTTCCACATGCTTAACTCTTTCTCCGTGGCCTCAGCTTGGATGGACTTCACACTTTCTATTGTGTCTTCACATATTCCAACATCACCAGTCCATCTTTCTGGGCTCGCAACATACATTCGGCTCATCACATTCTTTGCCGTTTCTTTAGCAGTTTCATCAGCAAATGCATTTCCACGACCAACATCATCGATCACTTTCTTGTGTGCACTACATTTTACAATCGCTACTTTCAGGGGCAACGTCAGTGATTCAAGAAGCTCATTCACCAACTGACCATGCTGAATTTTAGCTCCATGTGAAGTCAGGAACCCACGTTCTCTCCACAATCGACCAAAACTGTGAGCCACTCCAAAAGCATACTGACTGTCGGTATAGACAGTCACTTTCATTCCTTTCGATAACACACATGCTCTCGTTAACGCCACGAGTTCGGCGGCTTGAGCCGAACCATGTGGTATACGCGCAGTTTCAACGATTGTGTGCAGAGTTGTGACAGCATATGCTGTAGTCACATTACCATTTGGGAGTTTAAAGCATGACCCATCCACCCATAATGTACCATCACATTCGGCGAGAGGAGTATCGAATAGATCAACTCTCCCTTTGGTCTCCTCCTCCGTTCTGAGGAAACAATCGTGCTGTTCTGAAGCATCCGATTCCTCAGCAATAGGTAATAATGTGGCTATGTTCAGAGTACTGCATCTTTTGATGTGCACATGGCTCGCTAGTAGCGTCAATTCATAACTGGACAGTCGAGCACTAGTTAAGTGCTGTGTCTTGGTCCTATTTAACAATGTGTCTACCGCATGCGGGACCATCACGATTAGTGTATTATTCATTACTAGACCTGCAGACTGTCGAATAGAAACAGCTGCTGCTGCTGTGGCCCTTAGACAACTTGGCAATGCTCGCGCTACCGGATCCAAAGTTGACGAAAAATAGGCGCATGGCCGTTGTCTATCTCCGTATAACTGAGTCAGCACAGACAATGCACAGCCCTCCTTCTCGTGGACATATAATGTGAAAGGCTTACTGTAGTTGGGGTTACCTAACACAGGGGCCGAACATAATGCTGTGCGTAATTCGAGAAAACTTTTCTGACACTCATTAGACCAAGGAATGGGATTGGGTGTATTTGTACACGTTAGTGCCAATAAGGGTTTGGCTAATAACGAAAAATTTGGAATCCACTGTCTACAGTACGATGTAATGCCCAAGAAAGCGCGTACTTCTCTCTGCGTTCTTGGCACATTTAATTTTGCTATTGCCTGAATTCTTTCTGGGGTCAGTTTCCTTCCCTCCTTCGATAAGAGATGACCTAAGTAGGTCACTTCTTGTCGGCAATATTGGAGCTTGGAAAGTGACACCTTGTGATGTAGATCACATAGATGACGCAGTAGTGCCAATGTGGCCATTTTACATATTTTCTCAGTATCCGCGGCTATGAGCAAATCGTCCACGTACTGTACTAGAGTGGAACCTTCGGGCAAAACCATTGCGTCAAGCTGACTTTTCAGAGCTTGACTGTATATTGAGGGGCTTTCACAGTAGCCTTGAGGAGCGCGTTTAAAGCGGAAACTGCGACCACCTAAGCTAAAGGAAAAAATATCCCTGCTTTCCTCAGCAATCGGGATACTGAAGAAAGCATTCTTCAGGTCAATCACCGAAAACCAGGATGCAGATGCTGGAATCATAGTCAATAATGTTGTAATGTCGGGGACAACTGGGAATTGTGGCACCACTATCTTATTTACTTCCCTAAGATCAATCACAAATCTATACACAGGTGGCTGAGAAGGGTCAGTTCGTTTTAAAACAGGCAGAACAGGACTATTGCAAACATTGCCTCGTGTTTCCTCAATTACGTCTTTCTCAATTAACTCGTAAACAATCGCTAGCAAAGCTTTTTCACCCTCATTGGATATTCTGTATTGGGGAATTCGTGGCATTTTGACATTCGACTTCAATGTTACAACATACGGTGGAATTTCTAAAAGACCTACATCATTCGGACCAGTAGCCCAAAGAATATCCGGAAGAAGTGTCAATTCTGTTGGAAGCGTATTTCTCGACAAATACATGGGAGAAACCACTTTCTTACCTAAAGTCAGTTGTACTCCTGAGGGAGAACAGTACAAAGTCGCATACAATCTTTTTAGCAAATCTAATCCTAGCAAATTTTCACCACAACCTGTTGTCAAAATAAGGGGTGCTTCGAATTCACAAGGACCAACAGAAAGAGATAAAGGGTCAGAAATCGGATTTCTAACCGGGGCGCCAGAAAAACCTACGGAAACGTTCATTTCGCCAGACAAAGGTGCGCCAGGGAGTTTGGAGTGCATAATAGAACTCTTTGTAGCACCAGTATCCAACAGAAAAGGTTCTGACACACCCGATGTAATCACCTCAACGTAAGGTCCACTCTGATCTACTGGAACTGAAACAACTCCCTCTCTTTGTCTAAGGCCGTCCTAGCAATCGTTATTCTCCCACTGCTCATTTTCTGTGTAATACTCATCGACGTAGTATTGAGCTGTCCTGTCAGATACGTTATTTTGCTGGTCAAACCTGTTCATAGAGTTTTGTGGTGGAAGGGGACGTGTGTCCTGAGGGGTGTTTCCACGCCCTCTACCTCTGGGCGCTTGCTGACTACCACGATCTCGTACACCAGAAAACTCATTTGTACGTTGCGGCAGGGCAGGACAGTCATATTTGTAATGACCTTCTTGTTTGCAGTATAAACACTGGTTGGGACCTACGCGGTTTTGATGGTAATCGAATCTCTGCAAGTTTCTCTGCGGCTGCTGAAAAGTGTTCCGGTAGTGATTCGGACCATTATTATTTTTATTACCACCACCACGTGGAGGATAAGCTTGCTGTAGCAAAACCTTCGTTTTGAGTTCTCTAGTTTTCTTCTCTACTTTATCTTTCTCATCCTTGTCTCTATTCTCGTAGTACTGTGCAGTAGCTAATATCTGGGCTGAAGATGAGACTGCCCAAGAACTTTCTGAATCTTTCAATTTTCTACACAAGTCTGGAAGCAGATTGTGCACAAATTTATCGACGAACAATCTCTGACCACCTTCTGTGGTCATATCTTGACCGCTGTGGTCAATGAATGTTTCTTCAAATCTGGTGAAGAAATCTGACACAGTTTCTTCTTTCTTTTGCTTGCATGCAGATAACTTATCCCAATTTACACGTATCGCAGGCATTATTGTCTTCATGTAATCTACTATCCTACCAGGTAGTTCCGCTATCAGGGGTTCAGGCTTCGCACCACCAACTTGTCGTGCATCTGCAACAGTAATATTAGCCCACGTGTCACCTAATTCCTGGTCATGATCTTCATGACGAATTTTTCCCCATAAAGGCTGTGGAACGACGTTCCCGAATAACATATCGATATCGGCTAAATTCATAATACATGACCCAGCAGTTTGTGATAATTCTTTATAGTACCCTGCAGGATTTTTACGCGGATCTGGTAGTGTTTGTTTGAGTGCTAAAACTTCAGCTCGTTTCCATGGAACATGTACCCATACTCGGTGAAAGTGGGGCAGGAC
The DNA here is from genome assembly GCF_964261635.1 of Lissotriton helveticus. Taxonomy (NCBI): domain Eukaryota; kingdom Metazoa; phylum Chordata; class Amphibia; order Caudata; family Salamandridae; genus Lissotriton; species Lissotriton helveticus. The sequence continues at coordinate 830,903,054 of NC_136057.1, read as the reverse complement.
AGGTGGGACAGCTGTCGCGTCACCCTCTCTCCACTGTGGGGGAACTTCTCTCATAGGGTATTGTCGTGCCTTTTTCCTACTAGATGCACTAGATTCTGATGGTGACCCAGAACTACTTCCCTTACTTCGATGTGATAATAGCATTTCAATTGCTTCTTCTACATCGGGACCTACAATCATACCCAGACTAAACTTAAACCTTATACGACACATCTCTTGTGGGAGGCAATCCTGATCATTGTCTTCTAAATCTTCGCACAGAAAAACACACATCTGTTCGAACACATATCTCTGTGTCGCTGTTTCCCATTGATGGAAAACTTCCATGACAGACTGTAAATCATATTTTGCAGTGTCCATGACCCATTTCCGAGCTAAATTATTCAGGGAATCTCTCTCTTGATAATCGGGCAGTTGACTTCGCAACTGTCTTCTTCCTATGTTAGGGGTCGTAGCAGGCGACCCGAAAAGTGGTAAAAGAAGATTAGTAACAGTACTGGCCATTTTCTGCCGAAGGGAAGGTGAAACGGAAGAACAAACAGATGAAAGAACGGGGTGAGGTAAAGCGGATGCAGAGATGGCAGAAGAGGTATGAGGAATAATAGATGTGGTGCTAGGCAAAATCATAGAAGGGGCATTTGTAGAAAGTACAGTAGGCAAGATCGTAGAAAACACAGGAGAAACAGAAGTGGTCGGTGGGCCTGGAGGAGGCTGCACCGAAGAAGTAGGAGCCAGCTGAAGAACAGCTGGTGGGTGCTGTGGAAAAGCCAGAGGCACAGCTTGTGCAACAAGAGGTTGCGGGGGTGCTGTAGCATTCTGCGCATAGGGGGGTGGCGAAGTTAACAATTGCGACATTAATTGGTCTTTTTCACGCTCTTTTTCTGTCCCTTGCTGAAGAGACGACAAAACTGGATAGCACTTATCTATTGCCATTTTACGTTGCCTGTGCAATTGCTCATTTATCTGCTCTTCCTCATTATCTTTAAACTGCACGGCAGCTTGCATTACTGAAAGTCCTTCTTCTCTCTTATTTTTCTTAGCTAATTTAATTTCTTTTTGTTTGGCTTCTTTGCGCCATATGCGGAAATAGTCAAACATCGCCGGCCGGGCTTTCTTTTTGAAGAGTTTAACTTCAAGGTTGTCTAAAATTTCAGAATCAAAGCTACCATATTGGGGCCATTTTAAAACACCGTCTTTCCTAGTGTATTTAATCCATACCTCGTTGTAAACGATGGGGCCTACCCCATGTTTAACGTACAGCTCGTAAGTCGGAGTTCCAACTGGAGGAACCGGACATGAGTCCTCCAATCGGGAGTCCCTATTATTATTACCAAGACAAAACAAATTCCCGAGTCTAAGACTAGGCATCCTTTCTCTCTAGTCTAGTTCCAAAACTTCAAAGGAGTTATCGATTACGATATTGCTCGTGAAAACACGAGTCCTTCGGTTATGGTACTTGCAAGAACCAATAAAAACCTTTATGTATCTCTAAGATATCACAAGGTAAGTCCAACTAAGGACTAGGAGACGCTCCGCTTATACTTAACTGAAAATTATCGATGGCTTCACCAGAAGACTCGTCTCAGCGTTTCGCTCTACCGAAAATGTCAAGGGTCCAACATCAGGGCGATAGCCAGGGCAGCAGTCCTTGTAGCCGTCGGGAAGCGGGGAACCTCGTAGTAAAGACCTTCGGACCACGTCGACATGCAGGGGTCGATGAGGTGGTGGGCCCTCCTCCGGAATTTTCACACAAAGCTCCTCACGATCTTCAGGCTGATTGGTACCACTGGAATCGCCCCAACGCTGGGCGCCAAATGAGGTACTGGGTTTTTAGGAACCGGTGCCGAACCGGTAACCCAGCGGTGCCAGGGGATCAACACACCAAAGACCTCGGGTTCTCCTGAGTCAGACCCACAGAAACTTCAGAGTCTTCCAGGTGAAGTCAAAGATTAGTTTATTGGCTGCAACCAAGGTGACAGGGTCCTAGAAGTACGATACAAGTATATTCAGGAGACTGCACACTTTCATGAAGTCAGGCTTCTCTTCTTATACCTAATATTCACCCTTTGGCGAAACATTCCTTGGGTGCGCGGTATTTCATTTATGGTTACTGATTACAAAAAGAAAAGCAGAGTCATGATGACATGTACATATTTCACGTCGTGCTGCTCATAACAAATCATCCGGCAAGACCCAACATTTCATCAGATATCGCTGGACCCCTAATAAAAACGGTCACCTCCCCACCATAAAATAAGTGAGGAGAAAGGAGTGAAGAAAGATGTGAGCGAGATATGGCAGGTGTGCGTGCTGAAATGGTTTTATGGCCGGTTGGGCCTAGATACTATCTTGCTTGGCCACTGGGAGGGAACTGACCTAACGAGCTCGGCCTGGGGCAATGGTTCTAACTTGTACTGGGGTCAGGAAGAAGTCGATTAAGGAGTACGTGTCCTTGTGGAATCAAATTCGACTGGATTAAGGCCTATGTAGAGGGCAACATGCAACTGAAGGTTCAGAAGGTAAATGACGATTTCGAGGCGCAATTGTCACTCGAATATACTGAAAATATACGTGCTTGATGTACTCGTCATTTCCGGTCTTTTGATACCAAATTCGTCCTATTTCGACGAAGTTTTTATTCTCGAGTCCGGTACTATTACGGATCCATATTTTTCAGAACCACAGACCGCCTATCTCGGAATTGATTGACTGTAACTCTGCTGGTACCGGCACCCTGATAAATAGTTGTGGCTGTAGGGGCTCAAATGAGGAGCTACTACGGAAAGTGGAGTTACTTCAAAATGAGGTGGAACTTCTAAAGAAAATGGTGACAGTTCTAAATTCTAGGTCCGAAACTCCCATAGTTGTAAAAATCCAATTATCTTAACCTCTTCCTTTGAAACGGCCTTCCCATTGGGGTAATTTAACAAATGGTGAAATTGTGGAAAGTCGGGAACGTATGCCCCTTAAGCCATGTGATACAATTAAAGCCACCCCAGCCCGAGATCTGAGTTTGAAAAAAGCCCAAGTTAATGCGTTAAAAACACCTGGAGCTCGACAAACTTCATTTCCCCCTAGCACTATGAGGTATGAGGTGCAGCTCCCATTGGCCACATCTAGGGACTCCCTGGCAACAGTTTATATGGTAAAAGTCCCAAAACCCTTGAGTAGACAGGGCTATGAAAGTAGCGGGTCTTTGTGTAACAAGGCAATACATTGGCTACGCTACGTAAGGGGTTGAAGGTCCATAATCCGCGAGGATATCCTCAGATCTAGGAGGATTACTTCGCAAAACTCAGAGCTAGACTGTATTGAGTTAAAGCTAACAGACGTGGCTCTGGCTGATAATTTGCTGGCCCTGGAGTTCCTCACCTCCGCTCCTGAACATTCAGCCATTCAGATTAGACATCTTCCACTCTGGCCACCATCGGGGGCGCTAGTCCACGAGAAATCTGGGTACAAGGGAGGGGGGTCTGGGTTGAACAGGGTTGACTGACCAAAACGCAGGGACATTGAGTGCAGCATCCCAACCATAATTCAAGAAAGGTCAAGGGAGTTAAAAGTTTCGGCTACACCGTTGGCTTCAGAAATTGTGTTGAGTCAGGGTTTGGAAGTAGGTAATGCCCAGGCAACATCTATCATTGTAAGTAGTGTAGCAGGGGTAACCAGGAGTATAAAGACGAACTCATTATTTCTTAACATACTCTCGTGGAATATAGCTGGGTTAGAGAAGAAACTACAGCTCCCTGAGTGGAATAGATTTGTTGAGAAACACGAGGTATGTCTATTTCCGGAGACATGGAGCTTAAGTCCTTTACACAAGTCCGGCTATACCTCTTACTGCATCCCTGCAACGCGTTCAGGTAGAGGGCGTCCATCTGGCGGATTGCAAATCTGGATAAGTGTTGCACTTAACTGGACCATTTTTACCCATCCTTGCTCATCACGGGATATCTTGCATCTGACTGTTAAAAGTCCACACAATGGCCCAGTCTTGGAATTATTCAATATCTATGCAAGGGGCTCCCCAGGCGCCCAGATATCATCCACCGTATCCTCCCTAGAAAGTATGTTATCGTTAATTTCGCCAGACTCTAATGTTATACTGACTGGGGACTTTAACGTTACATTTTAACACTTGAGTATGGGTGATCCGTTGGGAACTATTGAAGAAGATGCAAAATGGGCAATTCCACCTCTTAGTTTGGTCCCCATTAAAAAGTGGTCTCAGAGAGCCATCCAAATTAATGCCCTCAATATGGAATATGGCCTAAGAGCAGCGAATGGTAGAACGCGCTCTGACCCACATGGTGCTAATACTTTTAATAGGATAAGCTCCCTGTCCAGAATTGCCTATATTCTTATTGATGTCCGACTTTGGGGGGGATTTAGAAGATATGGTAGTTATGCCATCAATAGACAGTGATCATAATCCGCTCTGTCTTCAATTAAATAATATATGGCAATCATGTGGGCTGAAGGCACGCAACCGCCCACTGATGACAACTAGAGAGGTAATCCCTACCAACTGTAAGCATCGCCTGAAATGGCACAAAGTCTCCCAACAAGAAGACAAGTTGCGAAGTATCAAGGAGACAGTTGAATCTAAGAATAGAGAATTAATGTTGGTCTACAGCGGAACGGGGAAGCAGTTTAATTTGACCCTCTTATCGAAATACAATTGATAAGCTAAGTTCCTTTTTTATTGTAGAAGTGAAATCAGCCCTGAAGCATGATCATCTAAGGCCCACAAATCCATGGTACTCTCCTAGTTGTAGGGAAAAAAGGGTGGCACTAGCACTTGCAATTAGGATGAAGGACTTACCTGTAATTAAAACAGCTAGGAAAGATTATTCCAAGGCCTTGGTGGAGGCAAAACGTAACTGGGAGGAGGGCCATTGGCAGGAATTAAAGCAGGCCTCAGTGCAGAGGGACGCTACCCTATTTTGGGATCTTATTAATCGTAGGTATAGGAAAATATCTGATCCAATCCCTAATCACATATCGGGCCAGCAATGGCAAGAACACTTCTCCAACTTATATTCGGAGGACGAATGCCTTGTGCCTCCTAAAGTTGTAATTCCCCCAGATATTATAGATGCCTCCGAGGTAGCGGACACCTTTGAGCTTCACGAGGTGGAGCTAGCAATAAACAGTATTGTTTCAGGTAAAGCAGCAGGTCCCAACGGACTTCCCGGGGACTTACTCCTACTTGATCCCAAGCCCTGGGCCCAATTCATCCTACTAACTATGAACCTGATAGCAAGAGGATTTCCCGTTCCAGACTCCTGGAAAGGCGCGGAGGTGGTACCAATATTTAAGAAAGGGAATAGGGAGGATCCTGCTAACTACAGACCGATCAGTTTGATTGACGTGATGCAAAAGGTGGTTGGCAGGGTCCTGCTTATGAGGATTAGAACCTGGATAGAGGATGAAAATATCCTGTCCCACTTCCAAGCAGGCTTCAGGCAGAAGGTGGGAACTTTGGACCAGGTGTTAAGATTCTTCATGATCTATTGGAGGCAGTTATTATAGGAAAGGCAGTCTGTACCTGGCCTTCATAGATCTGAAGATGGCATTTGACCTGGTGCCACGGGACAAGCTCTGACATGTTGTTCAGCAACTGGGTATCCCCCCTCAGATTCTTGATTTTTTGAAAAGGATGGATAATGGCAATTATGCAAGAGTTAGGGGGGGTTCCCAAGGGGAGTTGACAGAGCAGGGGGTACGCCAGGGTTGCGTGTTGGCCTCCACCTTGTTTTTGCTTTTCATTGGGTGGTGGATCACCTCAATGGGTAGCCGACAGACGCTCCTTCCCTGGCGGGAGAGAAACACCAACCCTCCTGTTTGCCGACGATACTCTCTTGATCTCCAAGTCACCGAGCGGCCTCCAGAAGCTGCTAAACAGATTTAGCTCATTCTGTAAGGAGCCAGGGTTGATAGTCAATAGCAGTAAAACCAAACTAATGACTATCAACCCCTCTAAACGCTTCAGAAATAACATCACTCTGAATGGTGCCACCCTGGATGTGGTGGATTCCTTTGATTACATGGGAATCAGGGTCTCCAAAAACATGAAATGGTCTTTCCACCTGGCCAAGATGCTTTTAAACCACAAGCGGGTTTCTGGAGTGATTGTGAGAGAACATCGGTCCGTAAGCAGACCAATCGCCCTGGCGCTCGCCATTTATGATGGTAAAGCATTACCTTCGGCCCTTTATGGGGCAGAACTCAGGGGCAGAACTCTGGGGCATGGAGAATACCAGCGAATTGGCCAAGTCTGAGAACAAGTTCTTAAGAGATCTGACCTCACTTCCCACTTCTACTCCCCTAAAGCCCTTATTTTATGATCTAGGAAGGCGTTCTATCCAAGATATCGCACGCCTACGCCCCTTGCTCTTTTGGGCACGCTTAAGAAGGACTACTGAGCTGTCCAACTATGCTGTTGCCCTTGATGAGTTGATATCTGTTGATGTAGGGAGTAGGGTAAAATTGATAGTGGGCATTAGGCAGCTCTTGGCTGATATTGGTCTTGGAGAGGCATGGATCTGCCAGATCCCACTTCCCAAGCAGGTACTAAAGCGTGCCTACTGGGACTGGGTGCAGATGCATGATCTATCCAATCCAAAAACTAGGAAAATAACTGAAGGGTTCTTCGAACATAAAAAATTCCTGTAGATTGGAACCCTATCTTGACCCTATACAGGTTACCAGGGACAGGGCCCTATACATGATGATGAGATTAGGGTCCCTGCCACTTAATAATGTGATAGCATCATGGAAGGGGCCTAATTCATTGCCTACACCTTGCCCATGTTGTGCACACCCCACTGAGTCCATTGCCCACTTTTTTCTGGCATGCCCGGTTTATGGGAGGGCCAGAGCCAAGTGGCTCAAACCAGTATGTAAAATGTTGGACCTTACGGATTACTGTGCTGCATTACGCATCCTGAAAACTGATACTTCCTCCTTGACATTAATATGTGGAGTAGCTTAATTTCTGGGTTGCGCCTGGTTGTTGCGAACAAAGTACCAGGCAAGAATGCAATAGGTTTCAACACTTGATGGACTGTTGGGTGAAAGACCTGTAAAACGAATGTCGGCAGAGATTAATGATGCAAAAGCTGCTATCCCATCCCTTCTTGTTTATATGCACAGTGCTTTTTCATTAAATACTGTATGTAACCTTTACTTTTAACTTGTACATACTGTAGTTTTTTAATGGCTCAGAACCTATTTTATATTTGATGGTTTTTAAATGAAAAATGTTATTATGGATTTAAAATGGATCTTTTTTGCTATGCTTTGATGATAAATTTTTATTGAATAAAGCTTATCAAACAAACAAAACAAGCACTAAAATGTCCTTGGAATCACAGGGCAGGATGCTAATATTACATCAAAGTGTAGTCTTAATCCAAATGCCCAGTACCCCTGAGGGCCTTCACTTTGTAGTCTTAGTTGCTTCGACACAAAAGGATGTATAGCAATTTCTATAAAAGTAGAAATAAATAAGACACCATGTTTCCTGAAATAGGCATATATCAAAGGATTCAATAAATTTACCCCACTCGACGTCAGGCAGATGTTTGACTATTCCTGCTACATTCCATAAAGCCATCCTTACCAATGATTCCAAAGTTAACTGAGCATCCAATGGTGTGGAGTTAACTTTTAAGTTACTATCAATAGGCATAGAATCGATTTCTGATACCATTGGCACTTCCTGCCTATTCAAACAGTTGCTAGACTGCCCTGAATTAAGCTCCCTAACCTTGGGAAATTCCTCTTTTTGGGGGAGGAGTGACAACAAATTCTCAGCCAACGCATCTTCAACTGCATACAGAGTGCGTGGGATCATAGGCTCCAGTCACTGGTGATTCCTTCTAACAGCACTAGTCTCTTCACCTGGCCTCCTATCTGTCTTAACACACTGAGGTCTCAGCAGATCTGTCGGGGCACAAAATGTAAGTTGGATGGTAGTATGTGCAATAGATATTGTGCGAGCTTCAATTGCCATGAGTACCTCCACTAGGTCATGAGGTTGGGAGCCTTTCCACATTTAGAATATCGCTCCTAACGATCGAGTAACAGTGTCTGGTTTCACGGAACCAGTGAATGACTTTATCAGGGCCTATATGTCTTCCCATGACTCAATAAGCAATTTTGGAGCATGATCAAGATATACAGCTGTCCTGACACCAGCCCCCTCAGGGGCCCATTTTTCGACCACCACGATCTAGTGGGGGGGGGCAAGATCCCTGCCCCCCTCTCCACTGCTCCTCACTTGAACCCCAGACTCTTAAACGACCTCCCTCTACACAACTTCTGAGGTGGCATCCATTCCCCACTATTTCTCAGGTGATTTTGCATCACATGTAGCGCTGTGCGGGGCGGGACCCCTACGTTTGGGGTGGACGGCACAGATCCGAAGGGCTAGATGGAGAATTAACGTGGCCACAGCTCATCTCTGGTCTCCACTCACCCACTCCACCACCCCTACAACAACACATATGGGTTTTAGTATACCCCTCATCAGGGTTTCCAACAGTAGCAATGAGGAGTGTAACCTGCTCATTTAACTCTTCAGTGACCTCCATCAAGCTCCGAAACGTCATAACCATCTCAGTGCTCATGCAATATCTCCCTATAGGTGTGCATCTCTCTATTTCAGTATCAACAATTTCCAATACAGAATATCTATTACTGCATTCTATCATTAGAGTCTCATGGGTTACAGATAGACTTTTGCGGCAGGCAAGGTTTGACAAGCCCTCATTCTCCTCGGGCGGTGGCACAAAGGATTTCGAAGGTGGCTTTTCAAACATTTTGTGGATACGTTTTTGCGGTACACTGGAAGGGACCATTGGGCTTAGATTAATGGCCCAGAGTTAGATGAAATAATGTCAGTCCACTCTGACAAAAGCGAGTCAATTCTATCAATTACATCACCATCCATTTTCCTGATAGACGTTTTTTTCCCTTCGGTGCCCTAAGTGCCCCATCCGTAGCCTTACGTTTTCCCATGTCGCTAAGCCGGTATATTAGCTCAAAGAAGAGGAAACGGTATAGATGAGTAGATGAAAGAGAGGTAAAGAAGGGTCCCAGATAATCTTAGAGTCACAGTACCTGGTCTGCCTGAATTACAATCCTTTTAGAAGTCAGTATCCCCGTGGCAGGGCAAGGGGGGTGGCCCTGCATCTTCCTGGCAGGATGGGCCCACCCTTGGTCCGGGCTTTGCCCAGGCCGTTCGCGTCCCACGCCATGGGAGACAGTTGCCCCTTTTAAGCATGTGTTGATCCCTCCCTCCTGGGAGCGTTGGCTTGTGGGGGATGCAGTGCCCAGAGAAAGATTGCGGACAGCAGCAGCGGTTTGGGCTTCCCACACCGCGGTAGACAGTTGGCACTTTTAAGCACTTGTTGATCCTTCCCTCCTGGGAGCTCTGGCTTGTGGAGGATGACTGTTACTCATCCCACCTACACTCTTCTAGGCGATCTCCACACATACGTACCAGGACTACTACCATGGGGGATCCCCTCTCCCCTCTCCCTGCACCTCTCATCTAGAGTCAGTAGAATGTCACTCCCACTGTTAGCACTATGAACCCCTGAGCCAGTTCCCCAATAAATCTCAGGGACCCTGGCCACCACTGGAGCTACCTCATACCCTTGAACTCCCTGATATGTCTCAACACCCTCCTTCAAGTCAGATGCCACATCTCTGGGTGTAAGTACAACTCTTTCAGCACTCGACATCAAATTTGTGCTGCCACCATCTGAGCTGGACTCTGCACTCATGGATTCTATCTCCAGCCCAGCCAAGCTCAGTTCCTGAGCAAAACACATTCCCTTTTGCTCGGCTAAGACACTCACGGCCTCATGCCTCGCCTCTCGAGCTCCTCATCATGCTCTTTTATTCTCACCTCATGAGCCAGAATCATTTCCTTTTCTTCTCTCTCTAATTCACGTTTTGCTGGCTCCCACTCCTGATCCCTGGCCCTCTGCCTGTCCCCCAGCTACTCTGGGGACACACTTCTAGAGGATACATTGCTGCCAGCCTGGAGTTCCTTACCTTCACAGACAGATCCTGAGCTACAAAACCCCCTAACTGGTTTTCCTCTTCCAGTTCCTCATCATCATTCTCTACCCTCTGGTTCTTGGCTGTCCACCAGGCAAATAATACCTCCTGCAGTTCCACCCTTCTGGCGGAACTTCTCACGTGACAACCAAGATTCTGACAGAACTGCTTTAGTTCCCTCATAGTGTAATAATACAACTTTTTTATGTTAATCACACTTTCTGCCACAACAACTGCTGGATCACCCAGGTGAGACATTACTGACAATTAAGGGGTGTCACAAAAAATTAGAAGAACAAGAAAACACTATGTGGTCACTCACTGGTCTAAGTGCAGAGTTTGTAGTGCAACCATGAGCCACTGTGGTACTCCGCAAATGCAAGTCCTATACTCACTGCTGACAACCAATGTTAGAAACAGGGTTCTGCCTGGCTTAGGTGCATAATACCTCGAACTCTGAGGAATGTCAAGACAGACTGGACCCAAGTCATCGTAATAGTCCCAGACTGGTGTATGAGAGTGTGCTACCCAGAGATCTTCGGCCTGACCATTTATCCTCCAATCCAGCTACCTCATTGGGAGGACTCCTGTTTCAGCAACAGGAGAGGTCCTGCACCAGAATCCCCACACCCTATACCTCCATACATAGAGACTAAGCAGCTACAGGTGCTCTCTTTTAAGTAGTTGCCCTAAATAGCGGATATCATCCTTGCAACTAAAATGTCTTCAACTAAATCCATTCGGCTGGATTTTGGGGAATGTTTGTGGCCTGGTGTTGAACTTTCACATTATATGCATGAGAGAAGATAGTTTGGATGACCAGCCCTTTGTAGTTTCCAAGGAAGTTAGAGCAGTGCAAAGGTTTTCACTGTTGAGGTGGATCATCGTCTTCATTAATTGTGCTAAGCACTGTCCAGGAACTCCTGTGGGACCATTCCACAGGGCCAAGGCTGCAACAACTGCACTAGCAAGGGAAGTTCCAGTCTTGGACATTTGCCAAGCTGCAAAGTGGATGTCGGTGAAAGCGTTCACCAAGCATTACTGCCTTGACAGCCAGATCCGCAGAGACCATTTTCTCAGTGCTCAGTGCAGTGCAGAGGAATCTGTGGTTAAAAGTATCAATCAGAAGAACAAATTATTGACTTTCAGTAATGTTCTTTTTGGCAAATTCTCTATCTAATCGCAGATTTCTCACCACCCTCCTGCTTCCCCATTATGTGGAGTGGATAGCTGCGTATTATAATGAGCATCAGCAAAGCCAATGGGTCTGGCCTTTCACATAGATGTAATAACTGAAGTAATTACTAGATGTCTTTTTCAAGTCATAAAAAACAGTGTGATGTCTTTGACAAGATTGCATCCCTTCAGAAATGTGCTTGATGTCCAGCTCAAGTCAGAAGCAACTGCTTAACAAGTCTGTTACAAAGCTGCTGTAATTCATGCTGTTACTAAATGTCCCTCTTCAGTAAGTTGTGACTGCTTCAAAAGTTGCAACTAAGTTGAGGGTGTGTGCTAAACTCTGCTACAAAACCAGATAATCTGAAAGAGACACGTTAGTGATAGATTCCTTACCTTAGAATATCCCCAGGCGTCAGACTGGATCCGGAAACTTTTGCGTAGCAATACCCCTGCGCGTTGGTAGGCGTCGTCCGCGGCTCTGCGTCAGTCGTCGGCGTCGTTAGCACCGGAATGACATCGCCGGAGTACTTAGACGCCGCCCTCGCGCGCTGACGTCAGTTCTTCTTTTTTCCGCGCCAGCTAGCGCAGATCCGGAGAAGCTCTACCCCTTAGTCACTTTTTGACTAAACTTTTTTGTTCTTTTGATATGTTTTTCTCGAGTCGCTACGACTCCTACGGTGCCGGTAGGGATGCCCGGGTTCAAACCCTGCTCCAAGTGTGGTCGAATGATGTCGGTTACCGACCCCCATCACCGGTGTCTTCAGTGTCTAGGCCTCAACCACGACGACCGAACCTGCTCCGACTGCCGGGCCCTGACGTCTAAGGCTAGGCGGGAGCGGTCCCTCAAGCGGCTTGCGCTCCGGCAGTCAGCCCCGCGCCGTACGAGGTCCCGGTCCCACAGGAGGTCGAGGGACCGGTCGCGTGGTCTGAGCCCTCGTAGCTCCGAGAGTCGGCATCGGTCTTCAGGATCCAGGTCCTCCGGTAAGAGGCATGAGAGGTCTGAAAGACGTCATCGTTCTTCCGACCCACCCCGACGCTTGCGCGACGCGGCCGGGGGTTTGGGTGACACCACCCACGCGGCTCCGAAGGAGTCGCGGGCGTCACAACCTGCCCCATACCTTCCGATCCCTGGGCACGTTGCGACGCCAGAGGAGATCGAGCGGTACCTCATGGCCATGAGGTCTCTCCCTCCTCCGCCGGGCTCCATGGCGCCTTCGGGTCCAGCGGTCCCGGCTGGAGGGCCTAGCGGGTCGGGTGCTTCGGCTTAGACGCCGTCGGCGACTTCGGTCCCGGCGCCGCAGGTCCTCACTGGATCCGGTTCCGGATCCGGGTCGTCGCCGGTCGACCTCACCGGCGCCGGCCCCTAGCGTGTCGCCGCCTACGGGCGATGCCGTCCACGATCCTGCCCTTGATTCGGTTCCGGCGCCAGAGCGGCGCCGCTCTCGACGTCGTATGGAGACTTTTACTTCCAAGAACCGGCCCCATCTGTTGAACCTGAATTTCAGGTGATGGGTGACGAGGGAGATTGGGAGGGGCCTGTGGATCCTCTGGCACAGGAGTGCCAGTCTCAACAGGACTGGACATATGAGCTTGGGGATGCCAGTGGACTGGACACTTCGCCACACACTGGTTTTGTCTCCCCTCCAACCGTGGCTACGGAGAAGGGGGCTGCCTACAGTGTAGTGTTGACGCTGGCAGCCAGGGCATGGGGCTTAGAGCTCCCCGTTGCGGCCGTGAGGACTAACCCCCTCACTGAGGTCCTTAAACCGCAGGCAAGCTCGGCTGAGCCTCTGCTGCCGTTTAATGAGGCCTTGTGTGACGTTCTTTTGGGCACTTGGTCCAAGCCCGCTACAGGCCAGCCTGTAGATAGGAACGTGGCCAGAGGCTACCGCCCGGCTCCGGGTGACCCTTGCTTCTTGTCCACCCACCCCACCCCCGAGAGCCTGGTCATCCAGGCCTCTACTTCCCAGACCGCATTCCCAACGGCTCCGCCTGATCGGGAATCCAAGAGGTACAAACAGTTCGGTAAGAAGGTGTTCTCGTCCCTGTGTTTGGGACTGCGGTCAGTCAATACCGCATGCCTCTTGGGCCGCTACACCCACACTCTGTGGGACACTGTCGCGGATGTGCTGCCACAATGTCCGGATGAGACCCGGACTAAATTCGCCCAAGCCCTTGCGTAGGGTCGAGATGCAGCGCGCTATTCCATCCCGTGTGGGCTGGATACCACGGACTCTCTGGGCAGAGCGATGGCAACGACGGTGGCGGTTCGACGCCACGCCTGGTTGAGGACCAACAATTTTTCGGCCGATGTCCAGGCCACGCTTCTGGACATGCCGTTTGATGGCCGTCGCCTCTTTGGCGACAAGGCAGACCATGCGCTTGAGCGTTTTAAGGACTCCAGGGCTACCACCAAGTCCTTGGGCCTCTCGGCCCCACACCAGCAAACGGGTGCCTTTCGCGGCCAAGGAAGGGGCGCTCCCACACGTGCTGCCAGCCACGCACCGCAGGCTAATACACAGCGTGGTGGCGGCCGTGGAAACCGCCGTGGCGGCGGTCGGGGACAACAGCGAGGCCAGTCCACACCTTCCCCTAAAGCATCCGCCTCAAAACCCTCCTAGTCCGTGCTTTCAGGCCCATGTGACGCCAGTGGGTGGCAGGGTTCGCCATCACCACTTCCACTGGCGCACTGTCACGTCAGACATGTGGGTGCTGCAAATCGTCCGATGGGGCTACTCCCTCCCCTTCGAGGCGACCCCTCCAGCCATGCCACCGCAATACCACCGCGTGTCGGGGGATCACTTGCAACTTCTGCAAGAGGAAGTTACGGCCCTCTTGGACAAGAGGGCCATCGAGCGTGTTCCTGGGCCGGAAGTAGGGTGTGGTTGTTACTCCCACTACTTTCTGGTACCCAAGAAGGGCAAAGGGGGCCTACGCCCTATCTTGGACCTACGGAACGTCAACGGCTTCCTCCAGAAGGAGAAGTTCAAGATGCTGACTTTTGAAGAAACTGAAATCTTCATTTTCAGGGTTCTCACTAATACTTGATAACAAAGAAGTTGGCACAGAAGCTGAAATATGAAAAGACATCTTTATTAAACTTAATTAAGTGAGACTACGTCACACAGGAGCCATAGCAACTGAATGAGGCAGTCTAAAGAGTACAAAACACAGAGGCCTTTTATATGCTTAGGGTTACAAACGCAGCATAAAAGTAAGGGGTAGTCCTAGCTTTTGCAAGCATGCAAAATACCTAATATGAACATACAAGATCTGCCAAATATTAGCGAATAGGCAAACATTCAAAACAAGGCATCGCGTAACCAGAACATCCCCCTTGAGTCGTGCTCTTGTCCAACCCGATAAGTCAATCAATTACACCACCTATAGGTCAATCAGTAATGGCAGGACATGTCTGTATGCTTCAAAAGAAAGGTTGTGTAATAGGAAAACAAAGGGAGAGAATAGCGAAGGCCAAAAGATAAGATACGACAAGAGAAGAATACTGAAGGCTAACAGATAGTTGATACAGGGATTAGGTAGTTCAGACAAGAATTAGTTAGGGCAGCTGGTGTCTGAGATGAGTTTCAAAACAAGGACAGAGGGGGTTTTCATCACGTTGCAGTCCAAAGGGCAGAAACACTTCGTGAATCATGCAGCCTGTGTAAAGGCAACATAAAATGACGACAAATGTAAGATGGAGTCAAAATTAAGGAACCTCAGACCCTCCTTTTGCCATTACACAGGCAAATCCTAATTCATTGCTAGGTGAGCATTCTACTCATTTCACAGAGGCAGGTATATGTAAGCTATCAGCAGGAATACAAAGAGAACAACGCATTCAACATTTAGATAGCAGAAGAAAGTAATGCCCACTATTACAAACAGGATTATCATTATTTTTCACAACCCTAGGCAAAAGCAAATCCTAAAATTATTTAGCAAACATTTTCAGGGCTCGTATGTATGTCAGTGACTTTTGACAATGCCAGTAAAACAATAAGAATCAGTCTCCTAACACCCATTCTATGCAATCGCACGGGAAATACCCAGAGTCCGTCCAAGGCTCTCTGGCAGGCTTCTATTGTCCATCAAATCGGCTTCTGTTGTTTTCTTCCGCATGGGCCTCTTCATTCAGGCCTTTCATGAAAATAGTCCTTCTCAGTATCCGTCGGAGTGCCCTCCTGGCAAACACTCACAGCTCACTTTTGAAAGTCTCAATGCAGTGCACCAATATATTGCCTGTGCTGCAGGCACTACAGATATTGTGCTCTTTGTTAGTCATAGGCACAGATCATCTCATGCAGACCCAAGTACTATTAATCAGGAAAGAGCAACAGACTTTCACACTCAGCAACACTTTCAGGCTCCAACACTCGCATTTCAGTGTCAGAGGATGCTCGGGCTGCTCTTTCATTTAATCATAGGTTCCACAATGTAGTGCCTTTTGCCAATCTTGGATCCTCCGGTGCAGTGCCTTTCCGTTGGAGCAAAGAAAAGGGGTGTGTGGCCAAAACTCAGGCCAAGGGGCTCAATGGACTGCACACTGTCAGAGGTTACCAGCACATGACAGGTGGAAAAATGGAAGCCTCAAAACAACAGGGATCCTTCTCTTTCGCTCTTTTGCACTGAAATTCTGGTTCTGCGATGTCCAATGCCGTCTGATGGAGTAAGTACGATGCTTTAGAGATACCATTGATGGCGCGCTGGCGATCACTATCCAGCCTTGCTTCTTTTCTGGGTGCTGGGACTTTTCATCTATAGCTGGCACTGATGGGATTGTGGGTGAGTACCGCAGGTTATTATGACTTAACCCCGCAGAACCTAGTGACGTAGAAAATGTGATACAGTTGTTAGTTTCCTTCAATTTAGTACAAAAACAGTTTATTGTATTTAACAAGGGGATTGCAAGCAGGTGGCCTGCAATCTGCGAGGAAGTGGCCATACGTAATGAGGACAATTCTGGTCTAGAACACACTGTCATTCTCAAAGGCAATACAAAGACAAAGGCAGTAGGCAAAACAGTGCCTCTAGCCTCTTCAATTGGTTTTCCATGTGAGAGCATATTCTCTACCATCTAAGGGTAGATAGCGACATGGGAATTCTATCTGAATGGATGTCCTCACGCATGGTGACATCGTCTAATGGGGTAAACATATTTTTTCTCTCAATGATTAAGTCTAGGTGTTCCTAAATTCCTTATCTAGAACATCTCAAAAGAAAAATCCCATATTACAGATTATCAGGGACATGTAGATACCTCCCTTTTAATAACTGTGCATCAGGTGCACTATGTTAACCAGTCCATCACTACCATGACGGTCAGACTGGAAAACATCGAAGTAGGCCTAAAGAAAATTCTTAAAAACCAATCTGGTTATACAAAAGGGAATTATACATCATATGGGGGTCTCTGGTACATTACTGCAGTTGGAAGTATGAACCTGAACAATATACCAACAATAATAAAAGACTGACTGGTGAAAGGAATATGGAAAAGGGAAATGGAACTAGGACACAGTTAAAATCCCTAATAGCTAGGCACGATGCGACATCAGCCAGGGGAGAAGTGACAAAAGAAAAATCTATAGGAAGAACAAAAAATTACTTGGGTGATAGTCAGGCATGTGACACAACACCAAGAGTGGGGGTGATACACAAAATCAAAATAGTTCACAAATGTTAGCTCTACCGCTGGCCGCTACACCATATATGGTAATCTCAGCTAAATGTTCCAGTTCCTTTGTCAGGGGAAAAAAATTAAACCTTGTTTCCTTTATGGTACAAAGCCATACACTACTTAGGAAGCAGAACAAAACTGACTAATGTAATATAGAAATTAGGTCACCATGTACAAGAGTCACAGATCTATAATTTATCCTTGCGTCCAATCAGGATACATAAATCTAGGGCTGCCTGTTCCTTAAGGGAAGGGGGCAGTAACGTGACTAACAGCAGGTGACACACTTTGATCCTGTATATCTCTTTTATTTTTGTTCAAATACCATTATAGACAAATTTGACATACACTGATGAAGTGTTGTCTGTCTATCTGTGAAATTTAGTGTCAGAGCAAATCTACCCAACTGTTTTGCAGCAATATGCATCGTCATGTACATCCCTTCACAACACAGGTAAACTTGTAATAGTATCAAAAGCAGCAACATAGAACAAAAACATGCACAAGAAAAAACGCACGTCAAGCCATCAGATATACTTGCTGTATATCAAGCACAAAAAGCATAGACAAAACAATAGCATATGTAAATGAGCGGTGACGCACAACACAATGTCATGTACTTTATGCACTGTGAACCTGCAGCCCAAAACCCAATATTCAGGCCTGCTTAAGTTGTCAGGTTTAAAATCAAAATTACACTTTCTTTTACACACTTTCTTTTACTTTCCTTACTCTCCTTTTGACAGCTGGTCACTAGTCAGTGGTGATCAGCTGGCAATACAATCTACTGTGTCACTTCTGACATACAGGACCAGCAAGAACGATTCATGATAGGACCAAATACACAAACATGAAAACCACATGAACATTCCTTTCCAAAGGAGTTACGCAAAAACACATCTCTTTTCAACCAACCAAACTCACGTGTCTTGTCAGCCTTAAAATCACCCAGAACAATCCATGAATGATCTGCGGGCAGAAGCAAAAAAAAAATACACAACACACAAAAGAGAGACATTTCTCATAACAAACAAATATCCTTTATAACTTGTGATCAGAAGACAAAACATGATACACATTAACAGACACAAAAATAAATGTCCATTACTTAACTGTTACCATCTTGTCAGTCAGCTTGCAACATTAAGCCATTTTAACTTTTCTAAAAGTAAAATTGTTTCACTGACACTCCATGTTAGCTTCGCGACACAATTTCCACTGTGAAAAATAATTCTTAATTGGCAAATCGTTCTCACTTAGGCATGTAGCCTTCAAAATTTTATTAAAGTGCTTCCTCTTATTTTCTGTGTAAGACTTAATGCAATACCTCATTTTCTGTCAAATAAAAGCAACTAGCAGACATTATCTTTTCAGAGCAGAAATACAAATGTATCTTTTCTGCAGAGCATTTAGCATGATGTTGGGACTTTCAAAAAAAGCCCTTTTTCATATTTTCCCTTTGGAATTAAGTTCTTTAATTTTATTGATGTTCTTATGGAGAAACCAGAAACCCCCCTTTTAGAGGCCCGTTTAGCAAAGTCATTCTGCACTTCACAGAGACAAGGCCCTAATTTACGAGGTCACAGATGTCGACATGACAGCCTGCTTCCATTGTTTACAGGGAAACTAAAGATAACACCTCAGCGCGACTGGAGCCAGCCTCTGCAGCTCTCCTAGCCCCCAGCTTCTGCTCACTAAGATGTTTGTCAAAGACAAAAGGCCTTCCTAATTCCTAACCTGCAATAATTCACTGTATTTAAAACACATGTTATATATATATATTACTCCTGTTAGGGGCTACAGTTTATTTCTATACTTAGATTACTAAAACATTTACTGTGAATAATTCGCAGAACATAATAACATAACATACCAGCTTTAGGACAAATGTTTGCTACTACCCTATGCAATGGTACTCATTTCAGCAACCTTAAATAGATGAACGTCTTGTGATGTATTCCTATAGGTTCTGTATCGATCCCCCTATTCCTGACCCTGTTCTGGTTAATAATTAACTAGCAGCCATCCCACGGTACAAAAAAAACGTTATCTGATTAAGCCACACCACGGCACAGGAACGCGTTATCTGATTAGGTCATAACGCTTGCCATCTAATTAGGCAAGCACTATTCCTCCAGCCCCTGATAAGGCATACGGAGTTCTCAAAACAAATCAAACCTATGACAACCTGGGAAAATCCCTGCGGCCATTGTTTTGATTTCACCGAGAACTTCAGTAAAGAATGTGCTAACGACCAGTCCGTATGACATCCTTATTGACGTATCTATGTCCATCCTTACGTCAATCTCGGCACCTTACAGGTATAAATATTACCAACATTGCCTTAAGCAAACACACGCGGTGGTGACGAGATCGGAGCAGCGAGACTTGCCGAAGAGGCCAGCACAGAGCGGACCCCGCTGGCGCTGCCCCGCCTTCCTGACGCGCTGAGAACGAGACGCTGCTTTTCTCCTGCCGAGAAATCCAGCTCCGGCGCTTCCAAGCAGCCCTCGCAGGCAGCTGGAATGTCAAGACCAGAGACGAGAGATACCAGCCCTCAACCATTCTAGATCTCAGGTACAGAACTGAATAACCCCTTGTAGAGAATTCTTGAGTCAGTCACTTGGCAAAACAAACTTAAATTAAACTGCTACTTATCTACTCCCGCCCACGTATTAGGCTTAGGTCAGGTACACTGGGGTAGGCGTGGTTAGAAGCACCAGTTGAGTACGATTAGTCAAATGTATATATGTATGTATCTATTTTCTCAGTTTTAAATATCATATGGCTTAGAAACCATATCAATGCTTCTGCAGTATTATTTTATACTTCTGCTTTTATTGTATGCACTTTACTTAACCATAAGTATCGCAATAATATTGATTCATTTCTCTTGTACGAGAAAAGAGACTGATCAATAAATAACATCTTTTATTGAACACGCCCGTCTCTTCCTTTTCTCTACAATCTGGTGAAACTAAGAATGCACTAAACTGACTGAGTAAAATAAGTTGTCTTTTGTTTTCACACGACTCTAGAGATACACTCTTGATTAGGGGAGAGCAAAGTTGTCATGTTCTATGGTTGTCAGAAACTAAATCCTTTCTTGTCTATCCAGGGAGGCTAAACTCCTCCTTGCCTATTCGAAAAAGTTTCTAGTGAACTCTGAGCTAGCTGGCAAAACCCAAAACTTTAAGTCTAATATCGTCAGTAGAACACCTAGTTAACCTCTGTCCTAGGTCTATACTATTGAAGGTATTATTCCATTGCGCAGAGCCTATTGGGATAATGGGAACTACACTACATGGCGCCCAAACGTTTGGATAGGCGATAAAACTAACGCAAGACATTAGAGTAACTCAGTCGTGCTTTTTCACACAGAACCCCTTTTTTCCCATAATACTCCAAAGACGTCTGGAGTGGGTGAAAGGTCATATCCGCCAAACCTCGCAGGAGGAGACTCCTATGTATGGTTCTTGGTTTAGTCAACGTTGAAGGATACACTGTTCCAAAATATTGTGCATCTAATCTTTGTTTCCATAGAAACCTGATCTGCAAACAAACAGAATAACCTTCCTGTCGGTAAAATGATAGACAGTGATGAAGAAAGGGAGACAGCTAGAATAGCAGCTGAAATCCTAGTAGCAGACAATACTCTGCTGGAAAATGACCCAAATGCAATACTCATCCAGGTCAACATAAGGAAATCTATAACCTTAAAACTTATAGAAAATGGACTGACATCGAGAGGTGGTACAGTCATATTCGTAATTGAGGCACACGAATATCGGCAGACAGAGATATTCTATTCATGGATAAACTTTCCAGCAGCAAACGCTGTAACAAAAGAGTTCCACTATTATAAAATAGAGGAACCACCGGATATCTACACTCCTTTCGAGGAGGTGGAAATACCACTCAAATTCCAAGAGCACCTGCTCTTGTTTCATGGCGCCCTAAAACATAATAATCACATCACCAGGCTCGGTCCACTAGGTAGACCAGGAGCAACGTGGCCGGTCCTAGCCGGATATACACCACATCCAGACATTGAAGAAATGCCTGCAGCAGAGCTTTTAATACAGCTAAAACAACTAATCAAAATACATAGACAATTAGTCCAATGTGTAATTCGGACTTCAACAGTCCAACCAGCAATTAAAATTCCACAGCTGAACCCTCATCAGGGTAACACAAATAAAATTACACCACAGAACATACAGTCCTGTCTGGGTAAAGTACCCGCAAAACGGGAACAAATACCTTTCTGGCTAGCACAAAAAATCACTCAAATAGAGGCGGTGTTTCCAGACACCACCCCGGTAGAAAAACACAGGATTCTGACTATCTGTCTTCCAATGGGAATCGCACCACACGTGGAAGACTGTGACACTTGGGGTACAGTCTTTGCTTCCATATACACAAAAACACATGGTGTACCATCCACATCAGTAATACCAGATGTGCTAAAACAAATTCAAGATGAATATGGTCCAGAACCCGCCTTAACTCTTGGTATGAAATTACTGAAAGACTTCAAGCAGGTCTCGACTATATTATTAGCCAACATAAAGGGAGAAGCAGCAAACGTGGCGATCCGTCAAAGGTTAAAAGAGACAGATATAGCAGACCAACCAACTGAAATTGCCAGAATCATAGAGAAATCCTATGAAGAACTAGGAAGAGATAGTCTGGGTGGAATACCGGTAAACTTCAACTGATTGAAAGTCCTGAAAAGGTATTTATTAAAAATAATTTAAACACTCAAAAAAAGAGCTGGGATGGAAACAAACAATCCAATCCTAAAGAAAAAAGATTCCAGTCCAGAGGAAGGTCTCCTCGGCGGAGAGAAAGATCTCCGAACCAAGGACGCGGGTCTCCCCAAACTGAGCCCTCTGGGAAAAAATACAACCTTAGAAATAGGCATAATATAAAGAAACCTGATAGATATCAAGATAATGATACACGTCCCTCTCAATCTTTTCAGACTTCCTCGCAGAAATCGGAAAGAAGAGGACGATCAGAACACAGGGAAGAGCACGTCAAGTCCAAAGACAAGGAACCTGCTCATCCAAATAAAAAGTTACAATTTCCGAAAAAGAAGGTAGCCAGTATTAAAGTAATCAAAGATGCCGAGAATACTGAGAACACAGCTGAAAAACGGAGAATGGGCTCAGACAATGCTAGACAGCGCAGCAGAAGTGAGCATAGCTCGCAAAGTCCTTATGAATCATCTGGAGACAGTGGACACGAATGAATACATTCAGGTGGAAACTGCAGATACCAGAGTTAGCAAACCTCATAAAATATATGAAATTACATTGCGTATAGAGGGGGATAAGACTAGAAAAATAAGGGGACTATTTTGGGATAATCTGTCCAAGGGCTATGACATCCTTCTAGCTGAACGAGACTGGCCTCCAGAGTTTGTCAGGGAGTGTCCTCATGGCGAATAAATAATTATGCCTGCCTTCTCAAATCATATTCCAATTCATAAAAGATATACACTTGCTAGAAAGTGGGCAGTAGCTCAAGCTCCTGCTTTATATAAAAATCATGTAGGATGGGATAAGGACTCTCCTCCCCACAAAATCCACTTAAAATCTCAACCTACTGCACAGAGGCAGTACCCAATTAAGCAAGAAGCTAAAAAACAGGTAAAAGAGATCCTAGATCAACTTGAATACCAGGGGGTGATTGAAACTTGCACCTCACAAATGAACAATCCTTTGTTTCCTGTCTCCAAACCAGACAACTCATATCGTCTAGTTTTGGATTACAGACACCTTAACTCATGTTGCAAAACATTTGCAGTACAAAACTCGCATAGTGCTGCACTAATGAATAACATAGTGCGCAAAAAATACAAAACAACATTAGACATCTCTAATGGATTCTTTTGTCAAAATATAGCACCAGAGAGCAGATATTTGACTGCGTTCTTGGTAAATGGCTCGCAAAAAAGTTTCTGCCGTTTACCCCAGGGGCACAAGAACAGCCCAGGATTATTCTCAACGAGAGTAACAGAATTACTACAAACATACGATGACGAGGCATTATCATATGTCGACGACATTTACCTAACAGATGATGACTTGGATACTCACTTGAAGAGAGTGAACACCATAATACTTGGGTTCGCAGCAGAGGGTTACAAATTCAACTTTAAAAAATCAAGAATTGCCCATCTAACAGTCCTGTTTTTAGGATATGAATTATCAAGTGAAGGCAAAAGCCTGGCTGACAATTTCCTAGAGAAATGTGCTGTACTCCAAGCTCCTAGAACACAAAAAAACTTACAATCAATTCTAGGCTTCCTAAATTTCGGAAGAACATACATTGCAAATTACGCAGAAAGGGTCAAACCCCTTTATGATCTAATAAAACCAGATTTTAAAAGAATCAATTGGACTCAAAAACACACAGAAATTTTGAGATCTTTACAAACAGACATGTTAATTAAAACAAAATTAGAAACACGTGACAACACACGCAATCTTGTGATTCGAGTCATCCCAGGAAGATGCGGATTCACATACCTGACCTCTAATGAGGGAGAAAAGGTACCAATTGCATACAAATCACACTTGTACACAGAAGCTGAAAAGAAGTTCAGTATTAAAGACAACATTGTTCATGCAGTTCAAACGGCTATAGCAAGAGAAAAAGACAACGCTGACGGTAGACGTATCACAGTCAGAACAGCGGAGTCAGCCTTTGAGGCATTAACAACCCCATGTAATTTACCAACAACAGCGTTGAATCCAGAATGGATACAATGGGTGAATTCAATTACAACGGACAAAGTAAAATACTACTTTGATCCAGAATTAAAGGAATTTAAATATCTAGAATATGAAATGACATACCCTCTGCCAATCGACATTCTGCCTGTACGACAGTACGCCTGTGTAATACATACAGACGGGCATGCTCAACCCTCAGTTTGTGGAGAGCTGGCTTACAAGGCCACATGCGAAATTGTAAAAGAAGTGTGGCGCGGAGGTAAATTAAGACCTCTACTTACAAAAACACACTCAGTAGAAAATAATTCAGAACAACAAACTGAAATAATAGCGTTAAAAATGGCGCTAGATAATGCCGATCGCGAATTCCCGACACTTATTGTGTGCGATTCGTATTACTGCGTCAAATCATACAATAACGATTTACAGAAATGGATTCAAAACGGTTACAAAGATAACACAGGTGCAACAATAAAGCAAAAAATGCTTTGGGAACAAGTAGTTCATTTGCAAAAAGAACTACCAAAGACTCACGTGATACATAGACTGAGTCATCAACGTGATGGCGTTCACGTTGCAGGGAATTCATTGGCTGATGAGGCCGCGAAGGCAGCTGTGCAAACGGCTTCCGTAGCTGCCATCACACGGTCAAAAACAAAAATAGACAGCGATATATTGCAAGCTGTCAGCGCTACAGAAAAAGATTCGATAGAAACACTCCCGAAAGGCTTTCCAGTGAAGTACTCATATATAACTGATACAAACAATGTTCCGTTTGCTCGAATCCCTGGAGTGGGGGATAGGGCAATTCCAAACATGGAACATAGGTTAGGACTAATCATAGCGGCACACGAAGGACTTGCTTCTGTACATGCTGGCGTCTCAGCCACAGTATCGTTATTAAAACAGAGATACTGGTGGCCACAAATGAGAAGACAAACACGGAACTATGTTCTAGAATGTGAAATATGTCAAAAAATGAAAGTATCAACAGTGAGACGACCAGCGCAGACGCCCCTTCTAATCTCGGATAAACCATTAGCCTGTGTTTACCTGGACCACTGTGGTCCCTTACAAAGGGATGGTAACTATAAATATATCTTGGTTGCAGTGGATTCATGCACGAGATTCATATGGATGTGGCCCCAGCGATCGGCTGACGCTAGAACTGTTATAAAAGATTTGCGGGTCTTTATCGGCACATACGCAATTGGCATGCTGCATTCTGACCAGGGTCCTGCATTTAGCTCTAGAGCTTATAAGGAGGCCATGACCAGCATGGGCATTGCATTGCGGTATTCTTGTCCATTTCATCCTGAGGGAAACGGAATTGTAGAAAGAAAAAACCGTGACATAAAGCAATCTATAACAGCGAAGGTATTAGGTTCGGGAGCTGGGTGGGTCAAACATCTAATAAGTGTCCAACGTAGTCTAAATAACCTGCCAAGAAATTCTCTGAGGGGATTCAGTCCGTACGAATTATTGTTTGGAACTAGAATGATGGTCTTAGATCTTGACAGTCAGACTTCAGTGGTTAAAGAAAAAAGCTTTGATATCAAAGATCGTTTGGCTATTTTACAGGACTTAAACGAAACAAGGAAAGACCTGAGCAACATAAAGTTGAAACAACAGCCAACGACCACTGAAGAAAAACCACCTGTCCCAGCAAGAACTGTCTGGATTCCAAAAGTCGGGGATCTAGTCAGAGAAAAGATCGCGGTAAAGAAGGAATTTGGGCCTTCTTACAGAAAAGCAGTTCCTGTCTTGTCTATCAACGGGACAAGATCAGTAGTACTACCGCCCCTTGCTGGTAAAAAGGAGAACAGAGTTGTATCAATCGACCTGATAAAACCACAATCATGTGGCCGATAACGAACAGTAGGCCGATTGGACTCCCGATAAGTAGTAGAACACCAAGGTTTGCTACAAACACAGAGGTTCAATCTAAGAGGCTACTCACATTTGAAATGCCAACAAGGACTATGCAACAATGCTATGGAACTTAAACCTCTAAAAACCCAAATAAAAACATTTAGCAGAGACACACCAATCTACAATGAAGTAACAAATGACTATGCTGCTGCAACAACACAAAATTATAAAGCAAACAGCAATCCTGAAACAATAGGAACAATAGACAGAACGGCATCCGGTTACTTCATCAACTTCAATGATTCATCTGAAAACCTGAGTGAATCAAAGGAACAAACATCAACAAAAACCTTTAAAGACAAAGCTAAGGAACTTTTTCAACATCTGAAAGAAACCTATCTGATTTCTCCATGGATTGAATTCTGGGTGGCCTTAGGTGCACTTATCCTCATACTTTGGCTCATCATGGTACTATGTTTGGGACACTTCATTGAGGGAAAATATGCTAAAATGGACACAGCAAGCCAGAAAATCAACTTGGTCCTCAAACCACACACGTCTTCACACGTCGAGAAAAGAGAACTTTCTTCAGTCAACTTCACAGCCAATCCTATACCCGGTGGGGTAGCATGGGACAATACTGATTATGAAATCTATGGTCCGGTTGAAATCCTGAAGTATCCACATCAAATCAAGATCTCATTGAGTGACTTTGTAAAACCAAGCTCAGTTACTGATGATTGGGACGTTGAAAGCATTAATAATATGATGTCTGGCCTAGTGATGTCTGCTAAATTTACAAAACATGATTATTTGCAGGGTTCGTCTAATTATGATAAAATGTTCTGCTATAATCACTATAGTAATCATTATCTGCATAAATCTGCACAACCTAGAAATGTTTTAAATTATAATCAATGGGAACACTGTGCAACCCCTCCAAAAGGTAGCTCAAGAACTTTTTATGACAAATATTCATATTTTTCAGGGTTCAACACAAGTAATGCAGAAACATTTTATTTCAAATTATCAAATAAGACAGGTACAAAGACCATGCTTACAAACACTAAATTGATATATTCAGACTCATTTTTTGAGCAAATGAGTACATTTGGTTTTGAATACTGGAACAAAAATGTTGAAGTAAAAAGTGTTTGGGGTACAGAGGAATGGCAAGTACAAGGTATAGAATCATTGTTTAGAGCCTGCATGATCCCAGAACAAATTATATTTTTGAATGACACTGTTCAACAAACTACCTGTCTTGGCCTAGCCAAAATCAAAGACTTAAACAAACCGTCTATTCCAAAGCCATCAATGAACGGTAATATATCTTTAGATGAGGAGATAGACGTAAACCATATATTAAGCCAAAACAGAACACATCCTGATTGGAAACAGTGGTTGATCTGGCCCACAGATACTAATAACTGTCAAGACAGATTCCTGAACAAAATCCAGGGGTTCAAATTGACAAGGCCAGACCCTATATATTCCCAAAGACAACACCCAGGGATAATTACCACGTACAGTGTGGGCAAGCTCTGCCTTCAATGGCTACAAACATCCACGCTGGCAGAAATTAAGTAACACCTGACTTTACTTACTGATGGTGCTGACTTGCGTGATTTCATTATGGGACCGCGCAAACAGCGTCAAAAACGCTTCATAGCAGCCTCTTTATATGCAGCTTATAACGAAGCCTGGAAAATAACTCAAATTGAAACGTCAGAGAGAATACGGGAAATTGACCGTATTAATTTGGAAAAATCACTTTCTGTAGTGGACAATGGGTTAATGACTCTGTCCTCCAGAATATACTCTTTGGACAGCATTGTGTCTTCAGCAATCGACATAATATCGCAAGACTTACTGTTGTTACAACACGGTCAGTCCCAATTGCGTTCTATTGTACAACTTGGCTGGACGTTACAAAATCTGCATTCAGGCTATGTGCCTTGGCGTTTAATAAACACAACGTCACTATTCAATATCTTTAACCTTACTGATAAACAAATCAGTATGGCACAGAAGGGTGCTGATTTTACAATCCTGAGCATTGAGAAACTCGAGAGATTACCATTGACAATGTCAGAACGACCTGTCAGTGAATGGATAATACATGGAATAATTAATATTCCAATATCTACTTTCAGGTTTCAATACTGCCAAAAATATATACAGGCTGGCATGTACGGAAAATTGGGTAAAGGGTACATTAAGTCAACATGGAACTTGCCCTATTCACATGCTTGTGTCAGTAATAAAGGCCGGAAAGTGTTTCTTAGTGGCAATAATTGTGCGATGTCACTAAGCGGTACACTTCTGTGTAATGGTATTAGTTTACACGGAGCCTGTGAAGGGTCCTCAAATAACCTTTCATGTCACCAGCTAGGCACACCTGCGACACAAATAGAACCATTCTTTAGGAGACTATCGAACGGGAGTTACATTATAATTGTAGACCGCAGATGTTGTAGCTTGGTGCCCGGAATACCTTATCTCATAACTACGACGGCGAAGGTCATGTGCTGTGAACGAGTATTGTTCCCCAGCGCAATGCCAGACAGGGAGGCAAGGTTATGGCCGAATTTGAAAATTGCTTCCATTCGAGTTGATACTTTAAGCAGAATGAAAACAGTGCTCCTTCAGACGCCGACCAGGCTCACGTCATCAAAAGAAACGTATGATCTCCAAGTTGCAAGGACAACGGCAGAGATTCATTCATTATTATCAACTAATTCCCCCATACATTTCGCAGAAATCCTGAACGAAATCTTAAATATTTCTGATACCAGTGGAGTCTCAAATGTATTTAAGACAGTGTTTTCGGGGGCTTTAACACCATTTAAAACCATTCTGGGTATTTTTCCGGACTTTGTCCATTCCATCTTTGGTGGACTTCCGCTCCTTTTGGGACTAGTGGCAGGAATCCTATTTTTGATCCTGTTATTTCGCTATGGCAAACCGTGTCACAGACAAAACACCTGCGACAAGGGAAGAAACAATCCTAGCCATTGGATACCGGGACCAGATATCTAAAATCCTTGGACTGTCCCGGCTTAGAGACCTGAACATGACTTGGTTTCTTTCATTTAGACCAATGTGGCAAAGCTGTGTTTTACCTGTATTAAGGTGCTTGCTATTCGGAGAAGAATGCGTGTTGGACACCTGTCTGACGCTACAATCGGATGCGCCAATGGATGCAGAAACTTTGTTGGGTCCGGTCACGGCTCATGCATTGTGCTGTCCCCAGCGGCTACCAATCCTGATGACGGCATTCGTGGAGACTTCACCACTATGATTGAGGGGTAGTGAGGTTCAAGATGAAAGCAGCATCGATCAGGTACGACCTTCTGTCAGCTATGCTGATCGAAACATCAATGAAGGCAATCATGCTCATGAATGCATGGTAACATCTTTTTCCGAGTTAATGGAACTTTCACAGGAAGCTGTTGACAGCTTTTTCGAGAGTCTAAATGATATGATGTTTTCACCAGAGCAGAAATAATGGCTTTTGAGCAAGCTAGCACACGGCGTTCCCAACACCCTGAATTTGGCCTTCAACTTTGATAATAAAGTATTGTGAACAATTTTTCTCCAGTTTACGGACAGCGGAACATAATTTTTTCAGCGGCCCCAAAATATGTTGCAATTTTTCGGGACACTTATCTTCTGCTTAAAGTAGAAACTATTCTTAGAGAACTAAAATTCTATTTTAGGAACTTTAGAGACATTAGCTGCCCTCTGGCATGTTCATATATATTTTATTTTGTGATGAAATGGTCTCTCATTTTTTTCTTCTGTCTTAAGAGCCATTTCATGTGTAATTTTCATATTTTATTAATAATGTATGAATATGCGTAATTTATTTAGCATTGTTATACTGCTTGAGTGCATATAATGCATATATATATCTTTTCGTACATTTCATGGTTTCAAAATGCATATGGATGTATTTTGGGGTGGTACGGTATACACGTGCTCTACTAGTATATTTACTATGCCTAGATTTGTAAATATGGACATAGTCTGCGTGGAGTGGGTGTGATGTATTCCTATAGGTTCTGTATCGATCCCCCTATTCCTGACCCTGTTCTGGTTAATAATTAACTAGCAGCCATCCCACGGTACAAAAAAAACGTTATCTGATTAAGCCACACCACGGCACAGGAACGCGTTATCTGATTAGGTCATAACGCTTGCCATCTAATTAGGCAAGCACTATTCCTCCAGCCCCTGATAAGGCATACGGAGTTCTCAAAACAAATCCAACCTATGACAACCTGGGAAAATCCCTGCGGCCATTGTTTTGATTTCACCGAGAACGTCAGTAAAGAATGTGCTAACGACCAGTCCGTATGACATCCTTATTGACGTATCTATGTCCATCCTTACGTCAATCTCGGCACCTTACAGGTATAAATATTACCGACATTGCCTTAAGCAAACACACGCGGTGGTGACGAGATCGGAGCAGCGAGACTTGCCGAAGAGGCCAGCACAGAGCGGACCCCGCTGGCGCTGCCCCGCCTTCCTGACGCGCTGAGAACGAGACGCTGCTTTTCTCCTGCCGAGAAATCCAGCTCCGGCGCTTCCAAGCAGCCCTCGCAGGCAGCTGGAATATCAAGACCAGAGACGAGAGATACCAGCCCTCAACCATTCTAGATCTCAGGTACAGAACTGAATAACCCCTTGCAGAGAATTCTTGAGTCAGTCACTTGGCAAAACAAACTTAACTTAAACTGCTACTTATCTACTCCCGCCCACGTATTAGGCTTAGGTCAGGTACACTGGGGTAGGAGTGGTTAGAAGCACCAGTTGAGTACGATTAGTCAAATGTATATATGTATGTATCTATTTTATCAGTTTTAAATATCATATGGCTTAGAAACCATATCAATGCTTCTGCAGTATTATTTTATACTTCTGCTTTTATTGTATGCACTTTACTTAACCATAAGTATCGCAATAATATCGATTCATTTCTCTTGTACGAGAAAAGAGACTGATCAATAAATAACATCTTTTATTGAACACGCCCGTCTCTTCCTTTTCTCTACAATCTGGTGAAACTAAGAATGCACTAAACTGACTGAGTAAAATAAGTTGTCTTTTGTTTTCACACGACTCTAGAGATACACTCTTGATTAGGGGAGAGCAAAGTTGTCATGTTCTATGGTTGTCAGAAACTAAATCCCTTCTTGTCTATCCAGGGAGGTTAAACTCCTCCTTGCCTATTCGAGAAAGTTTCTAGTGAACTCTGAGCTAGCTGGCAAAACCAAAAACTTTAAGTCTAATATCGTCAGTAGAAGACCTAGTTAACCTCTGTCCTAGGTCTATACTATTGAAGGTATTATTCCAATGCGCAGAGCCTATTGGGATAATAGGAACTACACTACAGTCTCAGTAAGTCCAGCTAGAGTTAAAACCTTCAACCCTGATATTAAACTCAAACCTCTGTACCAGGCACATTGGCTGACTGAGCCATTAAAAGCAACCCCAAATGAGAACAACCGGCAAAGTTGTATTATACCTAAATGTATGCATTTACTGAAGCCTAAGGCACTTTAAAGATATTTTAAATGGCAAGAATACCCAAATTCGACTTTGATATTTGGGGCACTTAAAAATAAATATCCTATAATTATGTTACATATTAATCATCCTCAGAATGTTCTTTACAGATTACAGAGATTGGTCATTAGACATATCTCATGTAAATCCTTAGAAAAATGAGGTTTTTTTACGCCTGCGCTAAGTGAAATTTCATATGCTAATGTCCTCATTATGCAGTGCAACACAACTTAAATTAAATTATAATGCTAGGAGGTCACAGTATGAGCATTAAGCTTCATGAATAGTAAAAACGAATTTTGTAACACTTATTTTTAATAATTATTTTTCATAATTAATAATTATTTTTAATAAACCCAATCATTTTTGAGAATACCACATATAAAAGCAAGCTGCATCCCTTGCCTATCATTTTAGACGCATTCATTTATAAGTCTAAGCACAGAAGCCTAACTTGAAACATGACAAAATTTGGCGCCACATTTTTTCTTTCTAAAAAGGACAATTTTTATTTAACAGAACCAAGAATATGCGTACAAAAATGTTTAAAGAGAGGAAAACCCTTAATTGAAATGTCTTCCTGTAATACAAAATAATGAACCTTAGTTTTGGAACCTTTTTTTTAAAACACTATTCTGAAATGCAAAGATTCATCCGTGTTTAGCTAAGGGCAAAGTCCTGGCTGAGTAAATAATCCTGTTTATTCTGTGACCTGCAAAGACAACAGCTATTTGCTCAGAGGTAATAAAAGCTCTCCTCTCAGTTTTAACATGAGCACGGTGGCAGTCTTTTTCAAACGAAGACATATCAATGCGTCAAGTGTTTGCCTGTTAATATCTAATACAATGTATGTAAGTAAAAAATGCTATAAGGTTGTTTTTCTACAAAACACACAATTTTCGATTTTGAGGCCTTTTTTCATTGCTAGTGAATGTGAATTTTTAATTTTAGTTTTTAAGCATTTAGACGTTTTGCTTAATAGACTGAAAACATCAAGAAACCCACGAACAAACATTGAGCTCATTTCAGACATAAACAGAAAGGGGTCAAACACTCAGGACACACAATACGCACTTTAGCCTTTTATTTCGTGAATAGCGCCATTGCTATTCACTTACAGAAGTTGCACTAATAGAAAAACCACATACACATGTAAACACACATTTAACTCACAAATCAATACTCAGGACAGAAACCAAGGACAGCCCACAGACTGTACTTAAACCAAACCATTTGCAAATACTAGTTGTAAGTCATATTTACAAGAAGTGCTTCTCAATAGTGTTCCAAAAGACTGCAAAAACAGCCCAACAGACTGATACATGTCCAAGAAGCGAAAATACACTCAATTCACTAGCTTTGGCTAGCAGAACACCAAAAATCGTTTTGCATATCTTCATTCAACAAAAAAAATTGCACAGAACAAAGGATCCTTATTTGTATTTTTGTCCATATTTTAATTCCCTGGGGATACAGAATCACCAAGGAAGAAATATGTTTGTATACTTAAACGTATTTAAGTATTCCCTTTAGGGGAGCCGGCTAATTTACTTCACATAAAAACAACACATTCTTCAATGTGAGCTTGAAAACAGGCATGCCAAAAATACTGCCGAATATGCAAGTATTTTAATCAAAGTAGTGCTTAATGTACTTTTCATACGTGCACCGTTCAACAAAACCAGATAGAGAAAAATCTCCTCATTACCTGTCTACACAAATTGAAATTTGCATATCAAATACATATCCAAAGTTGGCCAACACAAATTCCAAAGCTACAGTAAGCGTTACTAAACTACCTTACTCTTACCAATCAAAAGGTTGTCCAATTTCTAACTGCCAAGTTCTGAATGACCGAACGGTCCTTTTAGAATACTCACGCCAAAAAGGTTCTCAGTCAGGAGTGACATCATGTGGAGGATCAAAAATCAGGAAGATCAGAAATATACTGGGCTGCAGAGACAGAGAATCCCCAGAATCCCTGTGCACAGAGTACTTTCCTTAGAAGAGTCCTGTCCTCCTCGTAGATTTCAGTCTCCTGACAAGATAACTCCTTCAGAAAGTTACTTCTCTGATGAGGCCCGCGTTGTTGGGCGCCATTTGAAGAAACTGAAATCTTCATTCTCAGGGGTCTCACTAATACTTGATAACAAAGAAGTTGGCACAGAAGCTGAAATATGAAAAGACATCTTTATTAAACTTAATTAAGTGAGACTACGTCACACAGGAGCCTTAGCAACTGAATGAGGCAGTCTAAAGAGTACAAAACACAGAGGCCTTTTCTATGCTTAGGGTTACAAACTCAGCATAAAAGTAAGGGGAAGTCCTATCTTTTGCAAGCATGCAAAATACCTAATATGGACATACAAGATCTGCCAAATATTAGCGAATAGGCAAACATTCAAAACAAGGCATCATGTAACCAGAACATCCCCCTTGAGTCGTGCTCTTGCCCAACCCGATAAGTCAATCAATTACACCACCTATAGGTCAATCAGTAATGGCAGGACATGTCTGTATGCTTCAAACGAAAGGTTGTGTAATAGGAAAACACAGGGAGAGAATAGCGAAGGCCAAAAGATAAGAAACGACAAGAGAAGAATACTGAAGGCTAACAGATAGTTGATACAGGGATTAGGTAGTTCAGACAAGAATTAGTTAGGCCAGACCTCTGATAGCAAATGTTTATATATTTCGCTCGGTAAGCCGTCAGTTCCTGCCGCCTTACCTCCTTTTGCTCCCCTTATTGCCTGCTCAACTTCAGCAATACTTATTTCCTCTTCTAGGAACCTACTTTGCCCAAGTGACAAAGATGGAAGGGAGATATCCTCTAACCAACTCGTTACGTCATTAGGTGTGACTTTGAGATCTTCATGATAGATTGATTGAAAGAATGTTTTGAAAGTCTCCCTGATTTCTGCATCACTAGAAAAGGTGCCCTTTTCTGACGTGACGGAGGTAATGTTGTTTCGAACCCGGTCTGATTTAATTTTCCAGGCCAGCAATCTTCCTGCCCCTTCCCCATACTGGAAGTGAGAAAGTTTGCTAGCCTCCCATTTCTGCAAGACACGTTTCTCTAGGACCGATGACAAGCTACTCTTAAGCCCGCCTAACTCTGCAAGTTTCAGAGATAAGTCGCGGCTATCTAAAGTTCTGTTGGTGTCGATTTGTTTAATCAAATATTGAGGGAAGGAGAAATACCACCTGCTTCTTGGGATAATGCCTCAATAACCCTCATTTTGAAGCCAGGGAAGCCTCCCTCTGATTGTGGCTCGTATCGGCCTATCTCAATCTTAAACGCCGATTATAAACTTTTTTGCCACTATACTGGCCAAACGGCTTGGCCAGGTTGCCCCTGACATACTACACTCTAATCAAAAAGGCTTTATAAGAGGGCGTCAGTTATATGAGCTTACTTACGAACTAGTAGGATCCATAGATGTGGCCATAAAAGAAGTTCTTCCCCTATCTATTCTCACGTTGGATGCCACCAAGGCCTTCGACAGGGTGAACTGGTTATACCTGTCGGAGGCCTTGAAAAAATGTAACGTTGGTGATAAATTTCGAAGGGGAATAGACTTGCTATATCGTAGTCCTGCAGCTTCAATCTTGATCAACGGGGGTCTTACCGCGCCATTTAGAGTAACTAGAGGAACCCGACAGGGCTGTCCCCTGTCTCCCCTCCTTTTCGATGTATATATAGAGCCCTTCGCACAAACACTAAGAGACAGCGTGCTTATTAAACCTTTTATTTTTGGAGATTGGGAAAAAAAGTGGCACTTTATGCTGACGATATAATGATCTTCACGACAGATTTTAATGCAGCATATCCAGAGGTCATAGATTTAGCTCTCAAATGTGGCAAAATCTCAGGATACGAAGTGAACGCCTCTAAAACAGAGTCAATGTCTTGGAATATCAATTCACCAACACATAATGAAACATCAAGACCTCAACTACGATACCTGGGGATAAATATAGTCAAAGACATTGGCCTGATTGCTTCTCTAAATTTTGCTAAAATAGCAGCACAGTGCCGAAAACACATGAGAGATTGGTCACACCTTCCGCTTACCATTTTAGGCAAGGTTAATTTAGTAAAGATGTGTATTCTGCCAAAGATTTAGTTTTTGTTCAATTCTATTCCACTTTTTTTTTATCCTAAGTTAATTTCAAAGCTGCAAAGCGCAATTTCTACTTTTATTTGGAATAGTAAGAGCCCAAGAATCTCTTGGAAGAAAATAAGACGCCGCAGGGAGAAGGGAGGGTTGGCGGGACCAGATCTTCAGGTCTACGCATGGGCGTTTCAGCTCTCGCACTCACGTATGTTATTAAAAACACCAGTAGTAACAGGGGTAGGACATATGTTCTCTACCTTACTGAATTGTGAGGGAGTAGGACAGGATAGCTTTCTGTTTAAATTCGGAGACCCAAAGTATTTTAAAAAAATAAAATTGAAGGTATTGCAGGGGATAGCTTCCACGTGGTATAGAGTGAGGCACGCGATCAAATTGGGATATTACTCAGAGAAAGCTCCTATGTGGAACCTACCCGCTCCCCCAGCTTGGGCAGATGACGCACTAACTCAACCACTAAAAGAGGCCGGAATCATCACCTGGGGTGACCTGTTCATGGATGGATCTCTACTTCCTTGGGACTATTTAACGAACAAGGTCGGGCCAAGCCTGTCGAGATTCAAATATATACAAATATCAAGCTGGTTTCAGTCATATAACGCACAGCCAACCCGGATCAGCAGCTTACCTATAGGTGGCAATAGTGAACTAGTGACGTGCCTGCTGGACAGTCCCCCTGCAAAGAAGGAAATATCACTCTGGTACAATAAGATCATGAGGAAACAGACGGTAAATTTTGCCTTC
Organism: Lissotriton helveticus; assembly: GCF_964261635.1. Lineage (NCBI taxonomy): Eukaryota > Metazoa > Chordata > Amphibia > Caudata > Salamandridae > Lissotriton > Lissotriton helveticus. Next base: position 830,867,043 of record NC_136057.1, on the reverse strand, counting down.
CAACATCCTTATGGGCTGATTCAATGCCAGGAATAGACGTGGAGGAGCTTTGGTCAGCTTCTTGTGTAGTACTGTGGGACTTGGTCAAACCTGCTTGGCTCCGCAGGAACCATCTTTTTACAATACACAGGACTTACTATTCCCCGCAGAGGCTGTCAAAGTTTTCTTCGACAGGCCCGGTCTCGTGCCCAAAGTGCGGACTTGTCGCTGCATCTGACATCCATATGTTTTACGAATGCCCAAAAATAGCTTCATTTTGGGACTCTATAGGAAACAAACTATCCTTGTCATTGGGCTCTCACATCTCCATTGATCTCGCCCTTGTTATCTTCGGCCAGAGGGGCAAAGCCCGTAATGCTGCTTCTAACCTGATGTTTTACTCTATTCTGGCGGCGCGTAGGGAGATCTGTAGACATTGGAAAGACGCCCAGCCGCCTTCCATACATGAATGGCGGTCTTCGGTCCTCCAGATCTCAAAACTTGACCTAGCCAGGGGTGGAAATCCAAGCAGAAGAGCTTTTTGGTCACAGTTAGAGCAGTCGTATTGAGCCTGGGTTTTTTTTTGTTTTTCCCAGGATCCTATGATTAATGCGTGTATTGCTCACCTTTCATTCTATGGCGAGGAGCCATGGTGCATATGGGGCTTCGGTATCTCGGGCACTATCTACCAACGAATAGCCCTAAGCTGGATCTTTCAAGGCTTATGCGAATGTGCTGTTGGGAACCGGCCACCCCCCCTCTCCTCCTTCGATATCCCTGCCAGCTAACGCTGAGACAGTACAGAAGCACAGCCTGATTTCCTGCTCTGTGGCATTTTCTTGTTTTGATAGATTGGAGCTATACTCGCAAATTAGGATATAAAAAAAAAAAAAAAAAGAATTAGTTAGGCCAGCTGGTGTCTGAGATGGGTTTCAAAACAAGGACAGAGGGGGTTTTCAACACGTTGCAGTCCAAAGGGCAGAAACACTTCGTGAATCATGCAGCCTGTGTAAAGGCAACATAAAATGACGACAAATGTAAGATGGAGTCAAAATTAAGGAACCTCACTTTGGCTCAGGTTTTAGCTGCCCTAGACCCAGGAGACTGGATGGTAGCATTGAACTTGCAGGACGCCTATTTCCAAATCCCCGTCCTGCCGGCCCACCGGCGTTACCTGCGGTTCACAGTAGGCCACGAGCACTTTCAGTTTACCGTGCTCCCCTTCGGCCTTACCAGCGCCCCACGGGTGTTCGCGAAAGTGATGGCGGTGGTCGCAGCTCATCTGCGCAGGTTAGGGGTTTCAGTCTCCCCCTACCTCGACGACTGGTTGTTGAAGGCGGGCTTGCCCCAGACAGTCGTCAGCCGCCTCCAGACTATGGCTGACCTGCTGGGGTTCTCCATCAATGTGCCAAAGTCACACCTGTGTTCCTTTCAGAAGCTCCTCTTTATCAGAGCGGTTCTAGACTCGGCGCAGTTTCGGGTTTATCCTCCCGAACAGCAGGTTTGGGATATTCAGGCTCTGATTCCGATCTTTCAGCCTTTATCCTGTGTCTTGGTCAGGTTGAAGCTGCGGCTTCTGGGGCTGATGGTGGCCCAGTGGCGGATGCGGGCTCTGCAGTGGGACCTGAAGTTTCAGTGGACCCAGCATCAGGGCAACTTGTCTGACCATGTCTTGATCTCGGAGGGCACTGCAAGACAGTTGCAGTGGTGGCTCACGGAACGCGATTGGGTCAGCGGCAGATCCCTCTCCCTACCCCAACCGGAGCACGTAGTTGTGACGGACGCGTCCCTCCAGGGCTGGGGGGGCCACATGGGAGACGCGGAGATTAGAGGCCTCTGGTCTCTGGCGGAGTCTCAGCTCCACATCAACCTTCTGGAGCTACGAGCGATCCGACTTGCACTGAAGGCATTCCTCCCCTCTGTCTGGGGGAGTGTAGTGCAGGTGTTCACGGACAACACCACCGCCATGTGGTACTGCAACAAACAGGGCAGGGTGGGGTCGTGGACCCTCGGCCAGGAGGCTCTGCGCCTCTGGCAGTGGCTTGAACATCAGTGCATGACCCTGGTGGTTCAACACCTGCCAGGTTCTCTGAACGCCAGGACGGACAAACTCAGCCGTCGGTGCATGATGGATCACGAATGGCGTGTGAACTCTGACGTGGCGCAAGGCCTCTTTCAGCAGTGGGGAGAGCCTTGGTTAGATCTATTCGCCACAGAAGAGATCGCGCAATGTCATCAGTTCTGCGGATTGGAATTTCCAAGGCGGCAAGCGCTCTGAGACGCTTTTCGTCGCCAGTGGAGTTGCTGTCTATTATACGCCTTTCCGCCTATACCACTTCTGCCCAGAGTGCAGAAGAAGATCAGGCGCGACCGGGCCCAGGTTATCCTTGTGGCTCCAGACTGGCTACTCAGCATGTCTGTCGATCCCCCGATTCGTCTGCCTCTTCAGGAGGACCTTCTGTCGCGGCAGCAGGGGACGGGTCTCCACCCGAATCTGTCGAGTCTCCACCTCCAAGCTTGGAGATTGAGCGGCGACAGTTGAGGCCATTTGGCTTGCCTCCTTAAGTCTGTAATGTCATTCTGGCAGCCAGGCGTCCCTCCACAAAGTCGGTATACGCCTGCAGGTGGAACAGATTTGTGGCATGGTGCACAGCAAAGGCTGTGGATCCACTCTCTGCCCCCCTTTCTGAGGTTCCCCTCTTCCTTCTTTCTCTGGCCCAGCAGGGCTCTGCTGCTCTGGGCACTATCAAGGACTACCTTTCTGCCCTTTCCGCCTTCTTAAGGCTACCTGATCAGCCATCCTTGTTCAAGTCCCCTATTGTAAATAGGTTTTTGAAGGGCATCACACACATGTTCCCTCCTGTTCCTTTCGTGATGCCTCAGTGGGACTTGAACCTTGTACTTACTTTTCTGATGTGCGCTCCCTTTGAGCCACTTCATAACTGTCCTCTTCGCCTTCTTACTCTGAAGACTGCTTTCCTGGTTGCCATCACCTCTGCCAGGAGAGTGAATAAGCTCCAGGCTCTTTCTTCCAAACCTCCTTTCCTTTCTGTCCATCCGGACAAGGTTGTGTTGCGGACAAGGCCCTCTTTCCTGCCCAAGGTAGTCACAGCCTTCCACATCGGGCAGTCCATCACCTTGCCCACCTTCTTTCCGCCTCCGCATCCTTCGAAAGAGGAAGAGAGGCTCCACCGTCTGGACCCAAAACGTGCGCTCTCTTACTATCTGGGTCGCACACGCCAGTTCCGAGTGGATGACCAACTCTTTGTTGGTTACATGGGCGCTATGAAAGGACATGCGGTGCACAAGCGGACCATCTCTTGGTGGATCGTATTGTGCATCCATGCGTGTTACTCTTTGGCTAAAAAGGAACCTCCAGTTGGGCTGAGGGCCCACTCCACTCGGGCCACGGCGACTCTTACTGCCCTGGGCCGAGGAGTCCCCTTGCAGGACATTTGTCAGGCAGCCACGTGGGCCTCGCTGCACACGTTCGCGAGACACTACTGCCTGGACAGTCAAGTCCGGAGGGATGGCTTTTTTGGCCGTTCCGTCCTCCAGGACTTTCTGGTGTGATTATTGGCTCGCAGACCCACCACCGGGGTTTGTATTGCTGGGGTATCTATTCTAAGGTAAGGAATCTATCACTAACGTGTCTCTTTCAGATGCCCAAGTTACTACTTGTGTAACGATATATCTGTAAGAGACATTAGTTAGTGATAGATTCTTTACCGACTCACCCATCCTCCCCGTTCTGCGAACTGATATCTAGGGTTAAAGTTATCCCCTTTCAGGGCCCTAGTTTCATGGCACCAGTGTTGGTTCTATCATGGCTCTGCGTATCTGGCGCGGAAAAGCTGTGTATCAGAACTGACGTCAGCGCGCGAGGGCAGTGTCTAAGTACTCCGGCGACGTCATTCCGGCGCTAACGACGCCGACGATGGACGTGGAGCCGCGGACGACACCCACCGACGCGCAGGGGTATTGCTACGCAAAAGTTTCCGGATCCAGTCTGACGCCTGGGGATATTCTAAGGTAAGGAATCTATCACTAACTAATGTCTCTTACAGATATATCGTTACACAAGTAGTAACTTGTGCTTTAGGCAGAGTTCCTTGCTTCCCCTTTTGCATATTTTATTAGGCACTCTAAGCCTGAAAGGGTATTGCCTTGACTTATACTGGGTGCTCCCTTGTGTTTGGACAAAGCTGTAGCTCTCTGATGAGCTCTAACTAGAGTGAAACACTTGTGTCAGGGGTTGCTCTTATTCATTCCAGGTTGGCTTGAATGGCATTTTACAATCCAGTGCTGTAATATTGTGCCTTGAGTGGTAAAAGGCTTTTGTAATTTTTCCGCTTAGCGTGGATGGCACTGTGCTGATCCTTTGCTTACCGACTGCTGTAAAAATGTTAAAAGGCTTTGTCACTTTCTAGGTCCTCATGGATGGCACTGTGTCTAATCCTATGCTTAAATATGTGCTAGAAAAACAGACATTCGAGGAGAGCAGATTCAGAGTGTCGCTGGTGTTGTAGGGTGCGCCATATAAAGGAGTTGCTCTCCACCGATACTTGGGAATTACCCAGAATTATTTGCTTCCTGTTTCGTGTGTATATATATATATATATATCATCAAGAATCCTGGATTACCAGAAATAAGGGTCGCACTCACCAAAGATACTCGTTATCTTGACTTTGCCTTTTTATTTCATTACATTTGATGTTGTATTGAATACTCCAAAATAAGGCAAACAAAAGCCGACGCGTTTCGCAGCAGCCGCTGCTTGATCACGGCGTCTACACACACAGTATTTTTTTCTTTTCAATTAAAGCATGTTTGAAAATCCGACCCTTTGCGTCATTTCCTGTCATGGTGTCAACCCGCCCTTTGGGCTTCTGGGACATGTAGTTTGTACCCACAGTGATATCTATACATGGTTTATATTTACACAAAACAGTTTCAGAGGATTTGTCCGTGATTGGCAAAGTTATTATCTGACACATTTCTTAATTTTTTCAAATGTTCTTATCTTTACAATATATAGTGCACATTTTTAGACTCAAACGAAATTCAAACGAAATTTGACTTCCAGTTTGTCATCAATACAAAAAGTAATTTTTTGTTATTGGCTTTTTGTTTCTGTATGTTTCAATCATTATTTACTTTATATGCACATATAATTCTTCGGACTGGTTCAAGCCGAACGGGGTCATTGTCCTGAAATTTAAAATGTGTCGTGATTCTTTTTGGCGCAATATTTTCTCCAAATTTCCTCCTCGTTTGTTCTCTGATACTAGGTCAATGCCATAGAATTTCAGTAGTTTCCAGTCCCCATTGTGAGTTGTTTCCATATGTCTGGCTATGGCATTATTTTTGTCCTTGTTTGTGGTTGCACGTGTATGTTCAAGAATTCTTTTTTTTAATTCACATGTTGTGCTCCCTATATACTTCAACCTACAGGGGCATTCGACCACGTACACCACATACCTGCTTTTGCAGGTAATAAGTTTTTCAATTTTCCACATTTTGTTGTTTGCCATTTGGATTTCAGATGTTGGCTTTGCTATTTGGCAGGTCTTGCAATTATAACATTTAACAAACCCCTTTGTTTTCAGCCAATCAGTGTTTTTATTTTGGGGATCAAAATGGCTTTGTATTAATCGATCCTTCAAATTTGTAGCTCTGCGATAAGTTACCACTGGGTGATCCCCCACCATAGTTCCAATGCTGCAGTCTAATTTCAGAATCTTCCTTTTTTTTTTTTTTTTTTAAATATCTTTATTCAAGAAATTTTTCCCCCCCCCATTTTTCTGTTACAACCAATGTGTTTTTATACATTTACATATTCTTTTATAACAAATACAGATTAGTACTGCTAAATAATAGTAAAAATAATATGCAGATTTGGAGTACTAATATTCAAAGACATAAATGTGGCACATAATACAACATCTCTATTTAACCTTATATATTCAACACAATTCTCAATTATTGCCGCACACCATTTTTCCTATTCTTCCACTGTTCAATGGGAAACCATATCTTGCACCCCATAGCTTTTGCCTTCCTTCCTTTTCTGTCATAAATAGCCCTCTCCAGATTATACGTAGATAATAATCTTGCAACCCAGGTCTGGAATGTTGGTGCAGTTTTGTCCTTCCATGCTTTTGCGACAATTATCCTGTATACTGCTGCAGCCATGAATAAGAATTCTGGGTAGGTTATATTATCCTCTGAGCTTACCCCCAGGATTATTAATTCCTCAGATAATTTAATTTTTATATCCAGTGTATTCTCTAGAAACTCTTCTATTGCCAGTTTTAAAGTGTATAATTGTGGACATTGTGCGAACATGTGTGTTATATTAGCTTGAGCTGAATTACACCTTGGACACGTTATTCCCGTGGAGCCTCCCCAACTGGCTATTCTGGCTGGTGTATAATATAATGAATAGACTGTTTTATAGTGTTGGGTTTGGAGTGTAGCAGAGCATAAGATAGTTCTACCAAAATCTAAGGAGATCTGTAAGTCTTCAGGTCTTGCATTTACCTGCTCTCTCCATTTACTACTGAATTTCTCTCTGTCATCAGTTTTATAGGCTTGTAATTCTGCATACAGCTGTCTTATTGAGCATGAGAAATTACTTCCCAAATAATCCATAATCTTACATCTCGCCATCCCTCCTGCACCCCCCGTTTTTGTATAGAAGTAACTCCTCGCTTGTAGGTATTTGAAGAAGCTATGTCCAGTTATTTTATACCTATGCTGTACGTTTTGGAACGTTAAGATTGCTCCCCCTTCATCCATTAAATCTCCCAGTTTCTTAATCCCTTTCTCGTCCCATTCTTTCATAACTGTATCCCAAAAGATTTCTATCGGAAGGCTATCATTTCTATAAAGCCTTAAATATCGATTGTACCTTCCCAGTCCCAATTTTTTCCTTATCGCTTTCCAAACTTTATATATCGCAGTCAGTGTCTTAAATCTTGTGTGCTTAAAATATGCAAAGTCCACCGTTGCTACCAAAGCGTTTTCTGCCGCTTTACCTAGAAGTACTTTATATACATTCTCCGGCCCTTTCCTCCCCATCTCCTCCTCCTGATCACTTCCGCCTAATAATCCTTTGGAATATTGTAGAGCTGCCGCCCAGTAGTAAAATCTAAAATCAGGTGCTCCCCAACCTCCTCTCTCGCGCGGTAGTGTTAAAAACCGATATGCTCTGCGTGTCTTCCCCTGTGCCCAGATTAACTTATTTACAGCCGATTCTATTCTATTAAACCAAATCCCTTCGAAAAAAAGTGGGATTGCCCTGAACAAATATAAAAACTTCGGAAAAGTAACCATTTTGATAAAGTTGATTCTACCCATGAGAGTCAGGTGTAAGTTATTTACTCTCTCCAAGTTGCTTTTTACTTTGGCTAGCAGTGGTTCCACATTTATCTCTACTAGTTTTTCTAGGTCTGCCGTAACCCTGACACCCAAGTACTTTGTGTCTGAGACAACTCTTGCGTCTACAAATGTAGTGTATATGTTCTGAACGACCTGTGTTTTCCCCCTGTTTATTGAATATCCAGAAACCTCTCCGAATTTCCTAGCCTCCTGTTCAATTTCAGCCAGTGACTCCTCTGGTGTCGGTGTTATGACGGCCACATCATCTGCGTAGGCAAATAACTTATATTCTTTCCCGTGTAATATAACTGGGGTAATCGTCCTATTTATTGACAGTCTTCTCAGATAGGGGTCCAGATATATTGCAAATAATAGTGGTGAGACTGGGCAACCCTGCCTGGTCCCTCGTCTAATCTGCACTGCGTTAGAGTATGATCTATTAATACGGATCCTTGCGCTAGGATGTTTATATAATGCCTGGACTGCCTTTATGTATCCTCGACCTATACCAGCCCACTCCATAGCCTTCCAAAGGTAAACCCAAGAGACCCTGTCGAAAGCCTTCTCGGCATCCAAAAAGATAGCCGCGACAGGATCGCCTGCGGCCGCTACAGCGTCCAAAATGGTTATCAGCTGTCTAGTATGTTCCGTGGTTCCCTTCCCTGGTATAAACCCATGTTGTATAGGGGAGACCACCTTCTCTATCACCTTGCTCAATCTGTTGGCCAGTGCCTTGGAGAATATCTTCGCATCAGCATTAAGCAGTGTGATAGGCCTATAAGAACCCGGTTCAGTGGGGGGTTTATCTTTTTTCAATAATACGATTATGTCGGCCCCCGCCCAAGAGTGAGGAACCGTTCTGCCTCCTTGTGCCAAGCAACAAATTATCCAGATATCTTTGGCTAGTACATCCCAGAAAGTTTTGTAAAATTCTACTGGGATCTGATCTTGACCCGTTGCTTTGCCAGATGGTAAACTAAATGTTGCGTCTCTTATCTCCTGTAGTGTTAATTGTGTATCTAGTTTATCCCTATCCTCTATGCACAACCCCTCCTGTTGGCCTTGCCTTAGATATTCCAAGCTCTTTGCTTCTATCTCCTCATCATTTTTATCCTGCTCGTATAGTCTCTCGTAAAACCTCCTAAACTCCTCCTGCACCTCCTCCAGTTTATTAACAATTATCCCATTACAGTCCTTAATTTCTTTGATTTCTCCTGCCGCTAGGGTTTGCCTAGTTCTAATCGCAAGCAGATGTCCCACCCTCTCGTTACATTCATAACATTTCTCTTTGTGTGCTAAGTATTTTCTTGCTGTTTTTTGTGCCAGAGTAGTCCCTGTTTCTGATCTCTGCATCTCTATGGCCACTAAAATCTGTTCAATAGGTTCTTGTTTTTCTATTGCTTCTACTAGCATTTTTTCCATCTCCAGCAGCTTTCTAATATCCTCATCCATCTTGTCTTTTTCCTTTTTACTTCTTGTCAGAGAAAAACTTAATGTCTCTCCCCTTACTCCTGCTTTAAAACTGTCCCACACCATATCTGCTGAGGTTGAGTATCTATTTATGTCCCAAAATTGTGTCATGAACTGTTAAGGGATGGGGCTGCATCTAGCCCCATGAAACCAATCGCACAGCGTCATGCCGCCCTTGGCGTGCATATGTATTCGAAGGTTCTTTAACCATTTTTCAGTGTTTATTCCATATTTTTCTCCATACTTTAAGCTTCTTGTTTAAACATTTTCATCAGTTTTTTATCCAAATCCACAGAAACCGATTTTTAGCCAATTTCCAAATTTCTAATATTCTAATTGTGCCGATCCGGGCCTCTTAAAAGAATATGAGTAATGCGTTGTTCATCACAAGCAGTCTTTATTTCACTTTAAAAACCCAATGCATTTCGGGCCATTCCGTGCCCTTCCTCGGGGGTCACTACAATTAATAATAACAAAATTTACATTAGCACTATTATTCATAGATGTACACATGGTTACAATTAGAGTTCATCATTACTGCACTTTTCTACCATAGCCTATTCACGTCTTGCATCTTCCCCCTTATATTATATCCCTCGCACGCCCTTTCCTCCACCTTAACTGTCTCCAACTGTCACTTTCTTTCCTAAAACTGCTACTAACTGTTCTCGGATGGTACCAAACTCTTTACCTCCCTCCGACCTATTCCTCCTCCAGCCCTTCAATTTCCGTGCCGAAACTCTCCTTCTGCACCCGAGTTTACTCAAAAAATTACCACTGTTCTAATCGATTGTGAAAGCGTGTTAAGGTTATTAAACATGCGTATCCTACGTCCTTCTTACACTAATTAATTGTGAGTCTAAAGGAACCAAACTCCTGTGTATGCCCCATGCTTATGCCTTACGAATCTAGCAATGTTTCCCTCACCCCGCTTTCCTCCATACCTGCTGTGGTCGTTAGTTAAAACCTGCGATCTTCGCCTACTTCTCTGAGCTGTAAATCAGTTACTTGCTCCCACCCACTTGTTTAAATCGTATCTCTCACGTGCTTTCCCTCCCAATCGGCTACGTATTTCAAACCTCCCGCCCTGTCGTGCGTTAGACCTTTTCAAAACTACATTTCCCAACATGCAAAACCGCGATTAAAAAAGTGCCTCGATTCTTTACCATGATGTTTTTGAAAAAAAGGTTGCCACAATATATCTTTGCATGTTATAAATTAATATGTACAAGTTTGGTCCCACTTGCGATGAACTCAGATCTTCCGTCCATTTCTGTGTATTAATGTTCTATTGCATCTTCTTTCCATTTATTGTTGCTCTCCGGTGGGTGCACTCCCTTGGTGGGGTTATAGTATGAATGTTCAAGAGTAAAGGGATGCACACCGTATTTATCCTGTTTCTTTTGTTCTTCCTATTCCTCTTGCCTTTGTTCAGATTGCGTGCAGAACGGTTATATTAGGCCTACCCCACTGCCATCTGTTAAAATGAACTGTTAAGGGATGGGGCTGCATCTAGCCCCATGAAACCAATCGCACAGCGTCATGCCGCCCTTGGCGTGCATATGTATTCGAAGGTTCTTTAACCATTTTTCAGTGTTTATTCCATATTTTTCTCCATACTTTAAGCTTCTTGTTTAAACATTTTCATCAGTTTTTTATCCAAATCCACAGAAACCGATTTTTAGCCAATTTCCAAATTTCTAATATTCTAATTGTGCCGATCCGGGCCTCTTAAAAGAATATGAGTAATGCGTTGTTCATCACAAGCAGTCTTTATTTCACTTTAAAAACCCAATGCATTTCGGGCCATTCCGTGCCCTTCCTCGGGGGTCACTACAATTAATAATAACAAAATTTACATTAGCACTATTATTCATAGATGTACACATGGTTACAATTAGAGTTCATCATTACTGCACTTTTCTACCATAGCCTATTCACGTCTTGCATCTTCCCCCTTATATTATATCCCTCGCACGCCCTTTCCTCCACCTTAACTGTCTCCAACTGTCACTTTCTTTCCTAAAACTGCTACTAACTGTTCTCGGATGGTACCAAACTCTTTACCTCCCTCCGACCTATTCCTCCTCCAGCCCTTCAATTTCCGTGCCGAAACTCTCCTTCTGCACCCGAGTTTACTCAAAAAATTACCACTGTTCTAATCGATTGTGAAAGCGTGTTAAGGTTATTAAACATGCGTATCCTACGTCCTTCTTACACTAATTAATTGTGAGTCTAAAGGAACCAAACTCCTGTGTATGCCCCATGCTTATGCCTTACGAATCTAGCAATGTTTCCCTCACCCCGCTTTCCTCCATACCTGCTGTGGTCGTTAGTTAAAACCTGCGATCTTCGCCTACTTCTCTGAGCTGTAAATCAGTTACTTGCTCCCACCCACTTGTTTAAATCGTATCTCTCACGTGCTTTCCCTCCCAATCGGCTACGTATTTCAAACCTCCCGCCCTGTCGTGCGTTAGACCTTTTCAAAACTACATTTCCCAACATGCAAAACCGCGATTAAAAAAGTGCCTCGATTCTTTACCATGATGTTTTTGAAAAAAAGGTTGCCACAATATATCTTTGCATGTTATAAATTAATATGTACAAGTTTGGTCCCACTTGCGATGAACTCAGATCTTCCGTCCATTTCTGTGTATTAATGTTCTATTGCATCTTCTTTCCATTTATTGTTGCTCTCCGGTGGGTGCACTCCCTTGGTGGGGTTATAGTATGAATGTTCAAGAGTAAAGGGATGCACACCGTATTTATCCTGTTTCTTTTGTTCTTCCTATTCCTCTTGCCTTTGTTCAGATTGCGTGCAGAACGGTTATATTAGGCCTACCCCACTGCCATCTGTTAAAATGAACTGTTAAGGGATGGGGCTGCATCTAGCCCCATGAAACCAATCGCACAGCGTCATGCCGCCCTTGGCGTGCATATGTATTCGAAGGTTCTTTAACCATTTTTCAGTGTTTATTCCATATTTTTCTCCATACTTTAAGCTTCTTGTTTAAACATTTTCATCAGTTTTTTATCCAAATCCACAGAAACCGATTTTTAGCCAATTTCCAAATTTCTAATATTCTAATTGTGCCGGTCCGGGCCTCTTAAAAGAATATGAGTAATGCGTTGTTCATCACAAGCAGTCTTTATTTCACTTTAAAAACCCAATGCATTTCGGGCCATTCCGTGCCCTTCCTCGGGGGTCACTACAATTAATAATAACAAAATTTACATTAGCACTATTATTCATAGATGTACACATGGTTACAATTAGAGTTCATCATTACTGCACTTTTCTACCATAGCCTATTCACGTCTTGCATCTTCCCCCTTATATTATATCCCTCGCACGCCCTTTCCTCCACCTTAACTGTCTCCAACTGTCACTTTCTTTCCTAAAACTGCTACTAACTGTTCTCGGATGGTACCAAACTCAAAATTGTGTCAACCATTCTTGCATCCTTGCGACATAGTCCTCATCCTTCAACAAACCTCTCTCAAATGACCATGTCGGGTTTATTTTTTCCACTTTTTGTAATGTTGCTAAGCTTAACACCAACGGATTATGATCCGACATTATCCTTGGGAGACAATCTATTTTAGCCCTGTTAACTAATGAGCTAGAGATAAGGAAATAGTCCAAACGGGCAACTGTTTGATGTGGAGCTGAATAATAGGTACTACCTGATCCTAATGGATTAAGCTCCAGCCATATATCCACCAGCGCGTTGTGTCTAGCGAGATTTTGTATTGCTTTATGCACCTTTTTTTTTCTTCCTTGATAACCACCTCCGCTTGCGCCTATTACTCCATACAGCCCATTAATATTAAAATCCCCGCAGCAAATCACAGGCTCTGGCCACAAAGCTAGCTCACTATCCAGGAATTCTAATAAATCCGATTCGTCTTCATTTGAACCGTATAGTGAGACCAAAGTACATCTTCCCGCTGTTGTTTCTAGGTCTAGCATCACCCATCTCCCTTCAGAATCCTCTTTTTTCTTTTTAATTTTAACCACCCCTTTTCTGGCCAGAACTGCCACCCCCTTGTTTCGCTCTTCTTGTCCTGTATTAGCAAGGATCTCCAACCCCATCTGACCAAGCAGGAATTTATCATCAGCTGCTACGTGCGTTTCCTGTATACAGGTTATATCAATTTTCCAAAATCGCAGCAGTGCAGAGAACTTCTGTCTTTTCTCCAAATTGTTTAAACCACAGATGTTAATTGACATTATCCTAAGTGCCATGTTTCTAGTTTAGCTTTTACCAGCGCCTCAGATATTTTTTTGCCTTTTTCTATATGCTCTTTAACTGCACTTCTGCACTCTTTACAAATCTGTATTAACTTGCACCAACACCTTTTCCCCGTGAATTCTTCCCTTCCCCCCCCCTTTAAGCCCCCCCGCCCCGGCTGCTGCCCCTCCCCCCCTGTGACAGGCAAATAGGTCATCCCTGACCTATGTGTGTCCGCTTGGCGTTGTAGAGTCGCTCCCCCTCTCCTCCCCTCTTATCAACTACTACATTGAACTATCAGGCATTTAGTCGCCATATATGTATACTTGATATTAAATTTCTTCTACTCCCTTCCTTGCCTATTTCCTTCGAGCCCCCCCTTTTTCTTTTAACTCTGTCAAAAACTCCCCCGCTTTTATTTCAGAGAAAAACATTCTGTTACGGCCCGCTACGACAACCTTCAGCTTTGCTGGGAACAATAGATATGCCTCTGCTCCTTGGGCCTGAAATGCATTGATCAATTGTCTTAGCCGCCATCTCCTCTCCACTGTTATATGGCAAAAGTCAGGTCTTGCGAAGAAAGTTATCCCTTCCACCGTTTTTTTGGCATCAGGTCTAGCTCTCTCCATTAACTCCTGCCTTGCGAGAAAGTTTCCAAAAAAGACTAACATAGCCCTGGGGAGTATATTTGAGCCTTCCTTATGTGATTTTTTTACAAAAAGTGGATATCTATGGGCTCTCTGCACTTCTTGGTCCCAGATCCATGGTGCTTCTGGGAACGCACCCTTTAGCAACTTGACGACGAGGCCTCTCGGATCTTGGCCTTCAATCCCTTCCTCTATTCCGAGGAGTCTGACATTGTTTCGCCTCTGGCGATTCTCCAAGTCCTCCACTTTCCACTGCAGATCTTCCATGACCTTAGTCTGCCCCTCTCTAGCTGATTGCCACTCAGTTGCATCATCTTCTAGGCGTCCGGTTCTTTCCTCAACTCCAATAATTCTTTCCTCAACTTCTTCAAACTTTTTGTTTATCTTCCTTATTGAGGCTTGGATTTTTTTCGTATCATGCCTGGCCCTCCGACTTTCAGCCCTGGCTTCCATTTGCATCTGTTTCAGCATAGCAAACATTAGGTCCAGTTTCCCTCCATCATTTTGTGCCTCATTCTCGTCTTCCTTATATATGCTGGAGGTGGCAGAATAATCCCATGCTAGCTTTTTATATGTTCCCTTATGGAAGTTCTGGGGGGAGCCTGCTCTTCTAGATGATATTTTACGCTTTTTTTGTGTACCTCTGCCCCTCGAGCTGTCGCTAGCTTCTGAACTCGATAGTGAGTCAGAAGAGTCTCTTTCTTCCTCGCTGCTTGCCAATATTGAGTCTGATCCCTCAGGGACAGAGAAAAACTCTCCATCAGCCCCATCCGCACGAACCGTTTCTGCCAAACTAGCTTGTTTTTGCTCCTCGCGTATTTCAGCTTCTACCTCAATGAGGGCCTCAAGCATTAGCCCCGTGTTCAGCGTCTCACCCCCACAGTTGGCCTCTCTCACCTCTTTGTTTGCTTCTGAGTCTTGGTTTTCGTTCTGTTCTTTCTGGTACTGCGGCTGTTCCTGCTCTGGTACAGCGTCGTCTCGCTCAGCTGCTGCTTGACTCACCACTCGGATCTCTGCGGGAAGCGTGAGCACCGTAACCTCCGGTTGCATAGCAACGCCTCCGCTTGCGTCCTCGAGGACGCTCTGAGCAGCTCCTGCAGGCGGCCCGGTTGTTGTGCTCTGCTGGGCTCCCGATGTTCCTGAAGCCCCTGCTGCCTCTACGTGGATTTTGGCTCCGAAGACCTCGGATACAGAAGGTTGCCGATATCCAGTATCGGGTTTCTTTTTTTCCCCCGCTGCATCCCGCGTCGTTGTTGTGATACCGGTGCTTCTCACGACTTTTGGTTGAGTCAGCGTTTTTTCCTTTTCTCCGGCTCTCTCCAGTTTACGTAGCTGTGTTTTCGTGAGGGAAGAGACCGTGGGGGTTGTCTTCTTGTTGCTGGGTGGCGCTTTTGTTTTTGGAATAGCGCCCAGTTTGCCTGAATCCTTTTGTATAAGATCTTTGTTTGTGACGCCTGGTATGGGTACTTGTTGCTGTGATTTCTCCTTTCCTCGGGTACCCATTTCTGCCAGCAATATTTTACGGAGCCTTGAGTACCACAATTTTGCTTTTTCCAGTAAGTCTGCGAGATTAATAGTTCCTCTGTGTTTGATTATAGCGGCGAATTGCATGCTGCTTTCAAATCCCCATTAGTGCCTGAATTTCTGCTTAACTTCAGGAGAGGGGTCTAGGTGCGACTTACTCCCACAGCGCCTCGGCGGCCATCCTAATTTCAGAATCTTCCAATTCTTTTTGAGGATTGAGTTTATCATTTTGGAATTTTGGGTAAAGTCTGTGATGAATCTTATTTCTTGTGGGTTCGTTGCTTCCTTTCTGTTCGTTGTTAAACAGTCAGTTCTTGATTTTTCGTTTGCTCTTTTCCAACAGTTTCCCACTGTTTTGGCACTGTATTTCCGATTCTGGAGTCTTTGTATTGATTTTTTGCTATGTTTCAGCCATTCATTCTCCTCACTGCATATTCTGCGTATCCAGAGAAATTCCCCGTATGGGATGCTTTCAATGAGCGATCTTTGATGGAAGCTGTCAGCTTGCAATGTGGCATTGGTGGCCGTCGATTTTCGATGAAGAGTGGTCTAAATTTTATTGTTTTTTACATATATTTTCATATCCAGGAAAATTGCTTCACTTTTGTCCATTTGGTGACTGAACTTGATGCTTTCCATACTCGTATTCAGTATGTCAAAGTATTCCTGGAATTCAGATGTTGTCCCTTTCCATATGATCAATAAATCATCGATGAACCTTGTCCATTGGACAATTTTTTCCACATATTTGTTGTTTAATATGTTCCATGCCACTTCTTTTTCCCACCATCCCATAGTGAGACAGGCGTAACTTGGACTGCAAGAAAAACCCATTGCTGTTCCCTTGCGCTGTTTATATATTTCGTTTCCGAAAAGGAAAGTGTTGCCAGTTAGACATATCTCCAACATCTCAATTAGCATTCGGTTGTGATTGCATAGATTTATGTCTCTCTCCTGTAAGAAATATTTGCAAGCATTTGTTCCCACGTCATTGGCTATGTTGGTGTACAATGAAATCACATCCATTGTGATTAGATAATATGAATCATCCCATGTAATTTGATCAATTTTTCGAAGCATATCGCTGGTATCCTTGATATAGGAATCTAGTTTTTCCACAAAGTGATCTAGATAATTTGCCATGGGTTCCAACAGAGATCCATTTGCCAAGACTATCGGCCTTCCTGGGGGGTGCATAGCATCTTTGTGCACCTTCGGGAGGAAATATATGGTGGCCATTGTTGGATGATCCACCACCAAATATTTCCTTTTGTCTTGGTCAATAAGTTTTTGGGCTGTCCATTTGTTGATGCTACGATCAGTGTCTTGTTTCATTTTGTTTGTTGGGTTTGTTTGCAACTTTTCATAGTAAGTGGTGTCGCCGAGTTGTCGATGGGCTTCATCGATATATGCTTGTTTGTCTAAAATGACGATGTTTCCGCCCTTATCGGCTATTTTTATCACTATTTCCTTGTCATTTGAAAGATTTTGAAGTGCCACTTTTTCTTCACTTGTTAAGTTGTATATATACTAATTTAGCTCCTCCTCAATTTCTAGGTGTCTCAGGTCACAGCCTCGCACACCAGCAAACAAGGGAGACGGACCACAAACGAATCAGCATAAGTAGTTTATTTTATCCACAGAGATCAACTACGCGTTTCTGGCAAGTTATGCCCTTGATCAAGCTGCTGTATATATATATATATTAACTGAAAAAACAAAGATTAAAGTGACGTAGTTGGGTGAATGTGTCAGTGACAACATCAATTGTCACTGACATAGCTCCCCTCCTGAGCATACTTGGGCCGCATGAACCCCATCCCTGGGGCTAACATCTAAGAGGAGGGTGCAGCCACCCTCCCCAAGCCCTAATAGGACCCAGGGGTCCGTCCCCAGGGCCAAATATAATACAAATGGGAAGGGGCCATGTCGTCCCCCTCCATGAGGCCTAATAGGCCCAGGTACCCCCCTGGGCCAAATATAATCAAAAAGGGGGAAGGAGAGCCTTGCAACTCACCCCCCTGAGCTGTATTAGGCCCTAAGGGACCCATTCCCCGGGGCCGTGCGTTATTTTAAAAGGGGAGGTTGGCATGTAACCCCCCTCCCTGAGCTTTCATAGGCCCGAATTCCCGATCCCCTAGGGCCACCTGTTTTTTAAAAGGGAAGTGGGGTTGTTTGGGACCCCTCCTCAAGCCTCTTTTGGCTCCCGGGAACCCATCAACTGGGGCTAAAAGATATTATAAAGAAGAGGGGCTGTGCACCCCCCTTTCTGAGTTGTAGTAAACACCGGGGACCCCATGGGGCCATGTGTTTTTTTAAAGGGAAGGGGGGCTTGCAGCCCCCCTCCTTGAGCTTACTCAGACCCCTTGAACCTCACACCTCGGGCCGTCTGTGTTTCTGAGAGGAGAGGGGGGTGTCGCGTGGCAGCCCTCTCAGAGCCTATTTTGTACCCGTAAACCCCATCCACCGCCTCCATTATTTATAGGTGGGTGCCTCGGTGCACACACGGGGAACCCACCAAGCAGAATGTTGGAGAACGTGGGGTCCAACCCCGGAGGGAGCATCTGCTTTGTTGATGCTCCCTCCAGGCAGGAGTAATATGTGTTTTGTTATCCTGCCCTCATCAGTGCATGTAGGGAAGCAGAACACACAAGTCTGCTCCCAGCCAGCGGTAACATTTTTAAACTTCTCTTCGGCTGAGAGCAAACTTAGTGTTTGCTCCCATTTGGCGGGAGATTTAAAACATGCTAACACCAGACGGGAGCAAACACATAGTTTCCCTGCTCACTGTAGTTCAGGCAAGGAAACTACCGTGTCCCAGGGATGGAATCCCCAGATACTGTAAGTGTTCCCCGGGGCCATTACAGGTCACAGCAACCCCACCCTTTTAATTTAACTTAAGACTCTGAGGGATAGGGTCCCCAGGTGCCTTTTTAAGGCTCAGGGGGTCGTGTGGTCCCTGGGAATGGGGTCACCAGGGCCCAAGTAGGTTCAGGGAGGGGGGTCCTTAATTCTGGACAGGGGACTAAATCCCTTAGTCCTCTAATGGCTGCGCGCACCATTATTCCCATGTTGCTGGCAGCCAATCAGAGTGCTTGCCCGCGAGAACAAGATGGCCAAGGGAGAAGAAGCTCCCTGGGGCAATCAGTATGCTCTATGTTTAAATTGCCACTCCCGCGAGACTCTCGCTGACCCAACCGTCTCGATATAAAAATATGTTTGTACTTTTATTTTTCAAAAACCACTGAACGGATGTACACCAAATCACAAAAAGCACAATCGGCGTACCAAGATCTAGCATCCTTCCAAGTTTGGGGTAATTCTGTTCAGCAGTTTTTTCAGTGTTGCTTCTTAAAGAAGTCTATGGAAAATGCATGGTAATTTTTTTTTTTTTTTAACTCCGCCCCCTTTTTTCTTCCCTGAAAGGTATTGAGACGATTTGGCAATCAGCACCACCTTTATTAGCAACTATAACCACATATATACTGCAAAAATCAAAGGTCAGAAATAAAATGTAAAAAGCCTTCCGACATTCCCTCAAGAAAACCAAAGGGTTCAGCGGATAACAGTTTTATTGGCCTATAACCGCCTGGGTGGGGGGCTAGTTAGAGATGGGAATTTTCACTGGTTGCAAATAGCTAACGTGATGACAGTATGCAATGCCTTAATAGTCGCTATGGATATCCTACGGCATTCAGCTATGCCATAAATAACTTGATTTGCACTGTGATTTTGCTACCTGTATTTAATTGAAACCCCTTCTTTGGTTGTTTGGAAAATCAATAAAAATTGTTTTAAAAAAAAAACGGTTCAAGGACGTTATAGTTAGGAAATGTCACTAACCATGATATGAGTGATTTAATATGTGCAGTCATAAGCAGTGTATTGCGGGGCGTAAGTTATAGTTAGCTGAGGTAAGTGCTGTATTTCTATGGTTTTGTGCGTGTAAAACTATAATGTGCCTGTAACCTTTGCTTTTTTAAGTGACTTTCCAAGATGTTTGTAATTTTATTTCTTAACTATAACGTTCCTGTAACCTTTGGTTTTTCTGTGAATTTCTAAGGCTATTTTAAATTTTAATTCCTATCTGTAACGTCACTGTAACCTTGGGTTTTTGCTGTATATTTCCAAGGTTTTTAAAATTTTATTAGCAAACTCTAACCTTAGAGGTCTGTGAGGGACTGCAAGGGTCTGTGGGTGGGTGTGTAGATTTGTGAGTTGATATGAGAGTGTCTGAATGGGTATGAGTGGGTAAATGAATGTCTAAGTGTGCCTGTGAGTGCATACATATATATATTTTTTTATATCTGAAAGAGACAATTAGTTATGGATTACTCACCTTAGAATTACCCCCAGGCATCAGACTGGATCCGGAGAATTTTTTCCTCAGCAGTACCTCTGCGTGTCAATAGATGGGGTTGGTCGACTCCGCGTTAGTCGTTGGCCTCGCCATAATGACATCGCAGTATCTACATAGCCGCTGCCCACGCGAGCTGACATCAGTTCTTTCTTTTTCTTCGCCAGCCAGCACAGATCCGGAGAGAGCGGTATCTCAAGTAACTTTTTGACTCCGTTTTGGTGACTTTTGTAGACACCTTTTTTGAGTTGATCGACTCCTGGTGCACAGAGGGATATCACGTCATACCGGCTTCAAGGTTTATGACCCCTGTCACAAACTGATGTTAGTTACGGACCTGCACCTCGTGTGCCTTTGGCGCCTGGAGCACGACCACAACCCGAAGTCGTGCGCCGACTGTCGGGCCATGAATCTGAAGACTTTGGGGGAGCAGTCATGAAAGCTTTTCAAGGTCCGGCAGTCCGCTCCACGCCGTTTGAGGTTCCGGTCGAGAGGGAGGTCGCGAGACCGGTCGCGAAGGCACCACCACCACTTGTCATCGAAGTCTTCATCTCCGGGTAAGCAGAAGCACAAGAAGAAGGCGAAGAAGCATTGTCGCTCTTTCAGTTCTCCCCACCCGTCGTCCGGTGCGAGCGCGGGCTCGGAAGGGAGTCGTCTGACTCTGCCCACTGAGCCTGTTGGGTCTAATCTGACCTTCCCTCCCTTTCCAGGACCCAGAGAGACTCCTGCCAGCTTCAAAACTTTTACCGCCGCAGGGCCCCCGAGGATCCAGGCTTGGATCCGCATCGGCACCGGTCGAACTCGTGACACCTCCTCCAGTGCCGAATCCAGTGACAACACCTCCGCCGACCTCCGATGCCGGTTGTGTCCCCAGCCAGCATCGACCCCAGCCTCCCTCTCATTTGGGACACGGCGCTGGATCGACGTCAGGACCGGCGCCGACAGGTACTTTTGTCACCCTGTTCTCTCCTGATGTTTCTTACCAGCATGAGTGGCTCACAGGAGAGGGTGAGGAGGACTGGGAGGGGTCTGTGGACCCTCTTGCGGACCAGTTAGAGGAACCAGACTGGAGAGAGGATTTGGGTGAGGCCAGTGGTCTGGACACCTCCCCAGACCTTGGCATGCTGTCTCCCCCTACCGTGGTACGGAGGAAGGTGCATCTTACGCTGTGGTGTTGTGTAAGGCAGCCGAGGCCCTAAACCTCGAGCTTCCTACTGTGGCGGTCAGGACTAACCTTCTGACAGAGGTGCTTCAACCTGCAGCGGCCTCCTCAGAGCCCCTGCTGCCGTTCAATGAGGTCCTTACGGACATCCTTTTGGGCACTTGGTCCAAGCCCAACACAGGGGCTCCTGTGCACAGGATGATTGCCGACGCCTCTGCCCCCATTTTCCTCCCTTCCCATCCTATCCCTGAGAGCTTGGTAGTCCAAGCCTCCACGTCCAAAGGCGCAATTCTTAACGCACCACCTGATAGGGAATCCAAGAAGCTGGACCCCCTTGGGAAGATGATGTTTTCTTCCTCAGCTTGGGGCTGCGGTAGGTGAACACCACATGCCTATTGGGCCATTACTCCCACTCGGTGTGGGACACGGTTGCGCACGTGCTGCCACAGTGCCTGGAGGAGGCCCAGGCCATGCTCTCTTGTGCTGTTGCCGAAGGGAGAGACGCAGCGAAGTTCACCATCAGGTGTGGTCTGGAGACCGCCGACTCACTGGGCAGAACGATTTCCACATCAGTAGCACTGAGAGGATACCCCTGGTTGAGGTCCAATGGTTTTTATGGGGATGTCCAAGCAACACTTTTGGACATGCCCTTTGATGGCCATCGCCTGCTTGAGCACTTTAAGGATTCCAGGGCTACGGCCAGATCCTTAGGCCTCGCTTCCACCTCCCGCCCGACACAGTCTGCTTTTCGCCCCTTTCGTGGCTATAGAAGGGGTGCCCCTCCATGTTCCGCCCAGAGCCACAGGCCTGCGCCAGCTGTCCAACCTCTGCGCGGCTGAGGATGTGGATCCCACCTCCATGGGTTAGGGGGCCAGCGGGTGGGCAAGTCCACCAGCGCCTCCTCTGCAGCAGCCTCCAAACCCTCCTAGTCCGACCTTTCAGGCTCATCATTTGCCAGTGGGCGACAGGATTCGCCATCACATCCACCACTGGCACAAGATCACGGCGGACAGGTGGGTTTTGCAGATAGTCCGAAGGGGCTACTCTCTATCCGTCAAGACTACCCCTCCATCCATGCCACCAAAATTCCATAGCATGTCGGAGGATCACCTTGCCCTTCTCCAACAGGAAGTTACAGCTCTCTTGGCCAAGGGAGCCATTGAGCTCATTCCTGCCCCAGAAGTAGGTCGTGGTTATTATTCTCTATACTTTCTGGTGCCCAAGAAGGACAAAGGCGTGTTCCCAACCGTGCATCTCAGGAACGTCAACTGCTTCCTCCGGAAGGAGAAGTTCAAGATGTTGACTCTTGCTCAGGTCCTGTCTGCTCTCGACCCTGGAGACTGGAGACTGGATGGTAGCGTTGGACTTGTGGGACGCTTACTTTCACATCCCCATCCTGCCAACTCACCGGCATTACCTGCGGTTCACCGTAGGCCACAAGCACTTTGTTTACCATGCTCCCCTTTGGCCTTACCAGCGCCCCTCGGCTGTGTACGAAAGTGATGGCGGTAGCCACAGCTCATCGGCACAGAGCAGAGGTTCCAGTCTCAACTGGCTGTTGAAAGCTGGCTCGCTCCAGGCAGTCATCTTCCACCTCCAGACTACGGCAAACCTCCTTCATTCGCTGGGGTTCACGATCAACATGCCGAAGTCACACCTGTCTACCTCTCAGAAGCTCCTTTTCATCGGAGTGGTTCTGGACACAACACTGTTTCGGGTTTATCTTCCTGAGCAGCGAGTCCAGGATATTCGGGCTATGATTCTGATCTTTCAGCCTCTATCCCGGGTTTCAGTCAGAATTACCCTGTTGCTGCTGGGCCTCATGGCCTCCTGCATCCTGCTGGTGGATCATGCCAGGTGGCATATGCGGGCTCTGTAGTGGGTCTTAAAGTTCCAGTGGGCACAGCTTCAAGAGAATCTGTCCGATTGTGTCCAGATGTCGGAGGGCACTGCTCAACAATTGCAGGATTGGGTCAATGCCAGATCCCTCTCCCTTCCCCAACCAGGGTGTACAGTGGTGACGTATTCATCACCTCTGGGGTGGGGTGGGGCGGCCACATGGGAGAGGCGGAATTCAGAGACCTCTGGGCTCTGGCAGATTCCGGGCTCCACATCAACCTTCTGGAGCTTCGGGCGATTCGTCTTGCACTAAAGTCATTCCTTCCCTCTGTCCGGGGAAGAGTAGAGCAGGTGTTCAAGGACAACACCACAGCCATGTGGTACTGCAACAAACATGGCGGGGTGGGGTTGTGGCCCCTACGTCAAGAGGCTCTCCGCCTTTGGACATGGCTGGAACATCAGGGCATAGCCCTGGTGGTTCAACACCTGGCAGGTTCTCTGAACGCCAGAGCAGACAAACTTAGCTGCAGGTGCATGATGGATCACCAGTGGTGTCTTCACTCGGAGGTGGTGCAAGGTCTCTTTCAGCAGTATGTAGAGCCTTAGTTAGATCTATTCGCCACCTAAGAGAACGCGCAATGTCAGCAGTTCTGCACGTTGGAATTTACAAGGCGGCACTTGCTCAGCGACACTTTTCATCGCAAGTGGTGTTGCGGTCTTCTATATGCCTTTCTGCCTATACCACTTCTGCCCAGAGTGCTGAAAAAGATCAAGCGCGACCGGGCCCACATCATTCTTGTGGCTACGGATTGGGCATGAAGAGTCTGGTATCCCGAGCTGTTACACATGACCATCGATCCTCCAATCAGACTGCCTCTTTGGGAGGATCTTCTGTCACAGCAGCAGGGGACAGTCCTCCACCAGAACCGGTCCAGCCTCCACCTCCTTGCATGGAGATTGAGCGGCAGCAGTTGACAGCTTTCGACCTTCCTCCCGAAGTCTGTAACGTTATCTTGGCAGCCAGGCATCCCTCCACTAAAATGATATATGCCTGCAGATGAAACAAATTTGTGGCATGGTGCACAGCAAAGGCTGTGGATCCACTTTCCACCCCTCTTTCTGAGGTTCTCTTGTTCGTTCTTTCTTTGGCCCAGCAGGGCTCTGCTCTAGGCAATCTTAAGGGCTATTTCTAAGCCATTTCAGCCTTCCTTAGGCTACCTGATCAACCTTCACTTTTCAAGTCCCCTATTGTAAATGGATTCTTTAAGGGCATTACTCATCTCTTCCTTCCAATTACTTTTGTAATGCCTCAGTGGGACTTGAACTTGGTTCTGACTTATCTTGTGTGCGCTCCCTTTGAGACACTTCATAATTGTCCTCTCAGACTTTCAACTTTGAAAACTGCCTTCTCGGTTGCCATCACCTCTGTTCGCAGGGTGAGTGAGCTTCAAGCCCTTTCTACTAAGCCTCCTTTCTTGGCTGTTCATCCAGACAAGGATGTCCTTTGCACTAGGCCTTCTTTACTTCCCAAAGTGGTTACCTCTTTCCACATAGGACAGACCATCCCTTTGCACACCTTTTTTCCGCCCCCGCACCCTTCTAAAGATGATAAGCGGCTCTATCGTCTAGATCCAAAAGGTGCGCTTTCTTTCTATCTGGATCGCACAAGACAATTCCGGGTGGATGACCAACTCTTTCTTGGCTACGTGGGTGCCAAGAAAGGTCAGGCCATACAAAAACAGACCATCTCTCGATGGGTGGTTGTTTGTGTAAAAATATGCTATTCCTTGGCGAAAAAGGAACCTCTAGTGGAGTTGCGTGCCATTCCACCAGGGCGACGGCAGCCACTACTGCTTTGGGATGTGGAGTCCCCCTTCAAGACATTTGCCAGGCAGCTATTTGGGCTTCACTGCACACGTTTACCAAACACTACTGCCTGGACAGTCACGTCCGGCGAGACGGCTTCGACGGCCATTCAGTTCTCCAAATTTTCTGTTGTGAACTTGGTTCACGGGCCCACCACCGGTGTTGGTATTACTGGGGTATCTATTCTAAGGTGAGAATCCATAACTAAGGAGGATTCGCTGAGTGCCGTGAAGGAGCCACAATTGTTCTGTGTCCCTAGATATAACAATGTGGTTTTCCTTTAATATCTCTCAACCTACTGAATGGATTTACACTAAATCACAAAAAGCACTCTTTCTGTACCCAAATCTAACTTTCTGACAAATTTGGTACATTTCCATTCAGCAGTTTCGACTGCAGTAGTGTGTAAAATCTCTATGGGACATAACATTTGAAGCTCAAATTTTGACTTTCTCCCTGCCTCCCTCCTTTTCTCAGCCCCCACTTTACGGATCACTCTGAAACTTTCCATGTACAACTAGAAACAGAAGGTCACTTTTTTTGGAAAATGTCGTGAATATTTGCAAACAATCACACAGTTATAGGCAAACCAAAAAACCCTTCTCCATTGAAAACTAGGTCCTAGCTATAAACTACCAACTGTCGACTGGCGGTATTTAGATTTAGATATAGATATCCAGAGTCCAGTGCAAAAGCATTTTTATTCTTTCGTGAAGGTGCAGTTCGAAGTCTTGTAACTAGGTGTCCCTCACAAGTCAATTGCAAAAACCTTGAAATAGTTTCATGAAGCTGCAGGTCCACCATTTTGTTAATAGAGGGCCAGCTCAAGTCAGAAGCAACTGCTTCAAATGACCTGCAACCAAGCTGAGGGCATGTGACTTTAATATATACATTTGCAACACACTTCCTATTTTAATCTTTTGTGCTTGTTTTCCGTAGGATTAATTATTTGCCAAACCTGGTTCATAATGAGTCAAAATACAGATTATATTTCTTGATTTCTTTGTTTTTTCTTCTACAAAGTTTGTGATCACACCCTTCTATTTATATGAACTTCTATTCTCTGTTATGTACAAGTACATTTAGATAGATGATTGTCTATATTTTATTGGGTGTAAGCTTAATCTTTTAGTTGAGAGCAGTGTTTTCTGCATACAACATTTCAATAGGGGAGATGTAGTTCTACTAGTAATTATTAAAGTGCTCTGTCAGGTGGTTGAAATGTCAATCACAACCTTTGGTGGTATGTCTGCAACCTAGGAATCTGCATATACATGCTAGCTACTTTAATGCCTTGTGCTTATTTTTTGTAGGACAACTAAGTATACCAACCCTGGTTTATGATGAGAAATTAACAGTGTAATTTATAATAAAGATCTTGAAAGTTCTGAAAATAGTTCATGTAACTCTACTACACATTGGGACAGTCATTCATTGAGAAGTGTGGTTGTCTTACATTTCCTATGTTTTGGGAACTCTTTTTTTAGGTAGGTGTGTGTGTAAGTGTGCAAGGAAAAAATGCAGTCACTCATGAAAGCATCCAATAGCTGGTGTTAATCTTCTTGGGCTTGGAGGGAGTATAATTTAAGTGACATGTCAAAAGACCAATGGTGCAGGATATTGATATGAGCTCCTATTTGTGTATGTATTTTTTGTATGATATTTTTTGCAAAACATGATGCTGACATCACAGCTAGAGATGTCTTTAGGCCAGACCTAAAAAGGTCTCAATCAATTATTTATTTAGACTGATCCTTGTCTGAGGATATGGAAGAGAAGTACATTAAGAAAAATGTCAGTGAAAAGGGTTGGTGGCAATATTTGGTTCAGCTTATCACTTTCCTGGGTAGTTCCCGGTCACCCCAGATCCACACGGTTCCACCTAGCGGCATGCAGGGGTCATTACCGCATTGCTGCATGGGCTATTCTAACGATGACTGATCAGCAGTTAGATAAGAGTATCCACCAGAAAAGATTTACATTACGCAAGTACCCTGTTCGTTTAGGCCACTTGGAACTGGCTACCCCAAAAGCATGCATGCTGATACTAATACCACATTTGTTTGTATGGTTGTTTAATTTAATAATGAAGTTAATTATTTGGGCAGTAAAAATACAAATGGTGTCAAATCTCAGAACATTTTTCCAAAAACATAATGGAGTTTGCCCCCCCCGCCCACCCCGTCCCCCAACATGACCCCCACCCCCTCTATCACATGTTGGTTTGCAGTCCCATGTAAAAAAAAACATTCTTGCAGATTTGATAAGTTGCAGTACTGTTTGTGGCTGATGTATTGCTCTATGAGTGGTGTTTGTTAGCTTTCTTTTTAGACACAATTTCATAAATGAATGTATTGTGCCCACAGTAACGCTTTTAAACATTTTTGGAAATGGAAAGCAATTATGTAAATAAAACCATTCTCTTTACTATTGCTCAGATTTGTCCCTGATCTTGAAGATATTGTCAATTATGAAGAGCTGGTGAAAGAAGATGGACTTTCAGAAGAAACCTTGAATGCAGCAAGGTATAGTCTCTTCTTTTCTTTCTTTATTTTTATAAAACAATGTAATGCTTTTTCCTGAATTCAAAAGTATTGTCACTTGTTGGAAGAAAATAGATACAAGTAGAGAATTAGATTTTGTTTCCCAGGCCTACAACTATGTTTGTGTGAAAACCTAAAACTGGCCTCAGAATTTTCTTTTACTGTATTTGGGATTTGACATTTAAATATCCTTTTCAATTTCCGCTGCACCCATTGCACCCAAACCTCTTTAATACATTTGATTCATTGCATCTTCAGTCACCTGTGAGAGGATTCCCTAAATGTATAGGCCTCAAAAATAATACAATGTTGGGGCTTCCTCTTAATCATCAGGAACCTGGAACCAGCCCATCCACACCAATCCAACACTTTACAATGTTGCTATAGGGTCTGGGACACAGAATAAGCACATCAAGCAGTGCAGTGCATGCTACTTCACTCAGTCTTGCAATTGAGATTCCTTAACAAGTTCTTCCAGACGATTAAACATGATACAGATCTCCCGGATGACAGTGCTGTGTTACCTCAAGTGTTTCTGGTGGCTACACCTTCCTATAGAGTACCCATCCTTACAAATTATTTGCAGGGCTTCAGAATGGTTCACAGCAATAGATCTCCTGTGGTGCCATTCAGCTCCAGCTGCAGCGCCGCCTTCGGAAATAAGGAAGTATATTAAGCACCGCTCGACATGATGGCACCCATTACTGTTTTTCAACACCTTATCAATACGGATTAGGAGAACTCTCTCTGTGTCTCACTAAACAAGATTCTTCAGCACTAGCCAGCATCTAGGTTAAATATCTCCTGCAAAATGTAATGGTTTAAAGCCTTGTTGCGAATGCTGCAAAAAGACATCCCCATGACAATTGCATGTGGTGTCTCAGATTGGAGCATGATTCATTGACCCGCAGTTCTTGAGCCTCCATGCACCTGAAGACCATCAGGGAGCATGATGCCAAATTGTTTCTAACTAAATTTCCCAAGCAATCAATCTTCTTCATCCAGGTAGGTCACCTGTCCGACAAAGATGTCCCAAAAGTTCTGTGTGCATAAGCACAAAAGGCACCATGAGAAGGGGAAGCCTTCTCCATTCCCCAGTGCGTGACTCTTCATAGGCAGGCACCAGGACATTGCAACAGATGAGACCAAAGTTTGTGTCCATCATCTAACCCCACGTAGGACAAGGCATTCTAGCTTGCTGATTTAAAAATCAGTACAATATAACTCCTGTTTCCTCTGGGTCACCTTTCTTGGGGAACCACATTCCTGCAGGTTTGGTAAGTCTGGTGGCTCTGATGCTGCAACCTTGCAAGCTCCAGCACCTAAAAGTTAGTCAAACCTGCCAAACAATGTCCCCCAACAGTTTACAGCCTTCCTCTATGCCATTGTAGTAATCACCCACAGAACCTACTATGATACCATTCTCAAAGCCATCTGCATCAGAAGACGTTATCCATGTGGCAAGGAAAGAAGTTAAGGTGAACTTTAATGAGGTTCGCCCTTTAGAACATCACCCTAGGGCTCAAAGGTTTGCCCAGAGGAGACTTTCAGCTTAGACTCCGATACCTTTACAATGCATGAAAAAGGTTGTGGCCCTACAGAGGATGATGAGTTGTAGGCTGATAAACTGCTTTCCAAGTAAAATACTGTTGGTGGCTTATGTCAGGGTTTACCAAATGTGAGTAACTTAGATATCACACTACAAGGGGACATGTTTTATCATCCCGTCACAGCGAGACACCCCCATACCACCCCCCAACCCATTTATGGAAGTAGTACCTAAAACAGCTAAAGTCATGGAATTGATCATGCCCTCCCTAGTGGTAAAGTCGAACTTGAAGATATTGCCACCCTCTTCTTCTGTGACAAAGCCCTTGCTTCTTTTCATTCTATTCCTGATGGATCCTGTTGTGGCTGAATGAAAGAAATTGTTTCTGGGCACAGCAGTCTACTGACAGTTGGCCAAACATCATAGGCCTGCTGCGAGTCATCCCATTTTTGTTATCCTCTCACTTGTCACTAAGAGGTCTCTTTGTCACAATGTCCTACTCAAAGCAGAACCCAAATTATTTCCCTGCAGCACCACCTGCTAGAGTCAAAGAAACTAGACTCTTTGGACAGAAAAGTCTTTGCTTCCGGCAGCCTTGCTCTCTACACTGCCAATGCCTCCTGGGACAATATGTTCAGGCCATGTGGGAATTGGCAGCGCTTGCTAAGATCAGCTTGCCAGGCCACATGAAAAAGGCATTTTTGAGGCATGCGAGCTGTAGATAACATGCTTTGCATACTTCTGCCATCTAGTGTTGGGTCCGGATGTTTACAAGTTATTTTTCTTCAAATAAGTCTTTCCAGTTACGAGGTAGGTGATCCCTCCTTTCGGTGATAGTGCGTATGGGCATCAACTCCATTGACTTTTTCCTCCATCAGGTTCGGCCGTGTAGTGCTGCGCTCCACTTCGAATCCGTTTCTTCGGGTTCCCCTCGGTGCGCAATCCACTTTACCCACGTTGGTATTGTTTTGAATGCGTATCCCACTTCTCCGCGTATCGTATTCATCAAGGAAAGACTCTATTTTGGTCAAAGATCTTCGGAAAGGCCATCTGGCCTAACGGCGTCGGTCCACTTCGCAAACGATGAAACAGACTCCATTCAAATTCTGCTCTTGGTGCCACGCCAAGTATCCGCGTCCAGACTTGCACAAAATGTGCAACTTGTGCTTGTGTCTGGAGCACAACAAACAGGACTGCGACACGTGTAGAGCGTTCTGATCGAAGAAAACATTCTGTGATCGTCGGGCTCGACATTCTGAAATGCTAAGTCAAAACGTTTAATACACACCGGACACCTTCCGCGAAGGATCCAAGCATGAATTTGATGATCAAGAGGCCGAGGAAGAACAAGAAAAACTAGCCTCTATTCCAGAATCTGACTCCGAGATGGAAGAAGACGACATGCCACAAGGTCAACGTCCCATGAGTACCAAGCGCCCTTCACCCAAACTCCAACTCAACCAAAACAAAAGGCTTCAGTCCCCCCTCCACTCCCCTCCCTGTGGGCCTCGTCGGCAACGAGATGTTTCTGATGCCCCGCTCATCCAGCTTGGCACCGATACAAGTCACTAAGCCTTCCAGCTCAGGTTTTGAGTCTGCCAAAGTCTGCCACCGAGCCAAAATCTTAAAACTCAAAGCCCATAACTGCTTTGGAGCCGAAATCATTAACACCGAAAACTAAACCTCCTTTGGCACCAAAACCTTCCGCATCGATAACTCATTCCACACCGGCACCGAAGTCCTCTGTGACAAAACCAAAAAATTTTCCTCCAAATCTGCATGATCCGATTTTCGACCCAAAACAAAAGGAACTTTATATAAATCCAGATACTGGATGTGTCCTTACTAAACCACCTCAGAAACGCAAACCTGAGTCAGAGGACACATCTTATCATATTCCTTTGAAGAGGAAGAATGTAGGTACTAACCCCTCTCCTCCTGCTCTTCCTCCACCACGTTCCCCTGTACCACCTTCCCCACTATTGGAGCATTTACTCATTACACCAACTTACTCTCCACCAACTGAAGATGATGATGATGATAATGGAGATGAGTAGGACAATATGTTAGCAATAGATCCCTGGAAGGATTACAACACTGATTCACCCATAGATAACAACCCAAATCTTTACCCTGCAAAGCCTTCTCCTCCTGATGACAATGTAGGATATCTAGAATTACTTCCTAGAGCTGCAGAATATTGTGGGGTACAGTTACACAAGGAATCTCTAGAGGAAGATTTCCTACTTGAAATGCTCAGTAGCACGCAAAGGGCCAGCCACACTTTACCTATGCTTAAAGGTATGATGAGACATGCCGATGATGTCTTTAAAGATCCAGTGCATTCTCGCATTCTCACTCCCAGAATTGATTACAAAAATATAAGCCTGCTCCCTCAGATCCGGTCTTTATTAAAGGAGCGTTACCACTAGACTCCTTAGTGGGCTCCAATGCCCGTAAACGGGCCAACTCACAGACTACAGGTGATTCTCCCCCTCCTGACAAAGAATCAAAACTATTAGACGATTCTGGTAAACGAGTAGCCGCCCAAGTAGCAAATCATTAGCACATTGCCACCACCCAGGCCCTGCTAGCCAGATATGATAGGACCCACTGGGACAAAATGGAGCAATTGCTACAACACCTCCTAGATGAGTACAAAGCAAAAGCCCACGATTTAGTCCAGGAAGGGAAGCTCATATCAAATTCCTTAAATAGACGTGCTTTAGCTGCTACAGACACCACAGGTAGAGAGATCAACACTAGTCTGTTATGAAGGAGACCTGCATGGTTGAGGATTTCTGGTTTCAAACCCGAAGTACAACAGTCTATTTTAAAAATATTCCTTTTGACAAGTAGCATATCTTTGGGCCTGAAGTAGATAAGTCATTAGAATTTTTTTCTTAAAGATTCAGAAGTAGCCAAGTCTATGGGAGCTCTGCAGTCTCCCTCTAATCTGGGCTCCATTCGTCGCTCCACCTATCATGGAGGTTCGAAAAACATGTCCTCAGACAATACTGCTGCATCCTACAAAGGCAACCATGAATCTGCCACTAAAAGGGGCTTCTTTAGAGGAGGAGACAGAGACAATAACAACCAAGGTCTAGACAGGGTTCCACACCACGTAATTCTCCCTCCCCAACAAGCAGTGACTTCCCTACACTTCCCCCGATCATTTAACACCTGTTGGGGGACATCTTCTACAATTTCTCCCCATTTGGCAATCTATCCCCAAACACCAATGCGCGCGTAACTTCCGACGATGCCACATGAAGCTGAACGAGGCCACCTACCGGTGCGCAAGGGTACTGCTCAAGAAAAAGTTACTCGATCCAGTCTTACGACTGCAGCTATCTCTAAGGTTAGGAATCTGCGGATAGATGGATTCTCTACCAGATAAGGCATTACTGATGTTACATAACTTGTCCTTTCTTGCCTGTACTCATGTGGGCAGGGAAACTGCTCTGTCCAGGGCATAGGCTCCCCGAAGGGAGGGGCACAGTGCTGCCTCTCTTTTCAAGTACACTATGGCCGTGTTGGATGGGGTACAGTGACTTTTGTAGGCTAGGGAGGGGTCTGTTTGGCACCCCTCTGCTTATTTATTAATGCTGTCCCAGGGATGGGGTCCCAGGGGCCTTTTTATGCTCAAGGAGGGGGGCACAGTTGCCCCCCTCCCTTTTATTAAAATACCAGTCCCGGGAGATGGGGGTCTCTGGCGTGTCTTGGAGGCTTAGGTTGAGGGACCAAGTCCCCCACCCCCTTTCCTAAATTATGTAACCCACCACCAGGCTTGGGGGTCAGAGTATCCCTACCCTGGCCCGTTATTTCTCTTTTTTAAAGTCGTTCTTAGGACTCTGGATTGGGTCCTGAGCAGTGGTGGCTCCTCCGCTAAGGCAGAGGAGCATCGCCCCACTGTTCAAAAGGAAAAATAAAATGATAATAATGTATTGTTGTTATTATTTTATTTGTCCTATTTAAGTCAGTGGCACTCCGGGCAGGGCTGGCCAAAGCAGGGAGAGGAGTGGTGTGCACTCCTTAAGTGTGCGTGACTGCTTGGCTGGCCCGAGGCCTGCACACTCTGCATCTTCCCCACAAGGCTTGCTTTACCCAGCCTGCTGAGGAACATGCAAAGCCTCCTAGTGGTTCGGGGCTCAGACCAATCCCAACGCTGCATTGCAGTGCTGTGATTGGCTTTGGGGAGCCTGGGTGCTACCTGATGCTTCCTGCTGCCAGCAGAGACAGGAAGAAAAGGATGGAGGAGAAGCGGCTGCCGGCCCTGATAAGTGTTTTTTTTACTCCATTTCAATCCCGCCCCACTACTCCAAATCGGTAATAGCTGCTACTGGTCCCGAGTCCTAGGATGGCTGCCACCACATCGTTGTTTTTTTGTTTATTGTTTTTTGCACATAATATACAATATTGTGCCGTATACGTATTTATACATGCAAAGGATACGTTCACACTAGTATGCTTTTATGTCAACTGATATAACTGTTTTAAAAGATGCAATCAGACATGAAGAGGTACTCAAAAAATACCTAAATGGTAAACTCATGATAATACCTTTATTTAATGGGTACCCATACGGTATGCTTCTTGACGAATATGTGACTACAGAGGATACTATTTCTACTTAGACCATGACGTTTTTTTCCTGTAGTATTAGCGAGCTTTATCCTGAGGTATCAAGATAGGACTCACACTGACCCCTATATTCTTCTTACTCACTGATTTAGCATAAGTTATAGAGATAGGGCTCCTCATTGGCTCTGAAGAATGCCCATAACCAGCATTGGAAAATGTAAGGGGAGAAACATGTTGGCTTATGACGGATAGTGGTACCGTTGAACCTGTACACCATACCCCCTGACACGTTCGTCGTGTGGTGAAGGCAGAGTTGATGGTGCTTAGAAGTACTCCCCGATCCCAACTCAACATTCACACTCAAGTGTATTTGGAGATTTTATTATAATGACGCTATGTTATTTGCCCCTATGAAGTCTGTTGATGTATTAACCGTATAAGACAAAAAACGTGTTCGCTAATGTGTGGAGAAAACGTCAAGACTACAGATCACTGTACGCAAATAAAGGATACCAGAACGTTGAACACAAAGAAACTTTGTATTGATTAATTAGGAACGTTTGAGATCCCCCTCTAAGTTATGGACTTTGTTCCTACAGAAGCAGACATGGTGGCTTTTCTGTATATTGGAGCACCCGGGATATACTGTGACTAATTCGTTGTACTGCCTTGCTTAATTTTGGCTTACTGAGTGTGTGTGTGCACCATATTACACAGCCACAATCACTTCTTCCTAATAGTTCCATTGACTAAGGGGTTAACTTTAGTTGTTATATCTCTTAACTTAGATTGGGAGTGATAGCCTTCTCTCTGCCACAATCAGCCAGCTAGTTACATGGGTTGTAACAGCTGCTAGACAGAGAGGATTCTTCCCTTCCACTGAGGTCTCCTCAGAAAAGGAGGTACAGGTGTGTACAAGAAGAGTGCGTTCAGAAATTGAAAATATGTTGTGCTATAGCAGCTCAATGACCTCTTCAGCTTACTAAATAGACATACATTTCTTAACAATATAAGAATCTTATCATGGAATTTGAATGTCATTCGTTCTATTAACAAACTTTGCATCATATGAAGAGAGCTTAGATTTGTGATTCCAAAAGTCATGGCCTCCTGGAAGTTCAATTGTCCAAGCACAACTATGGAAAACTTCTAAAGTGTAGGTTTATTATTATGAGGCTATGCAACAAGAAATATCTGTGTGATGCAAAGCTCTGCGTGGCGAACTTAAATTTGGCAATGCCACACTATGAATTGTGAAACTTTTAGGCGCAGGCCTATAGCCAGCATTTCAAAATATTCAGCTTTTTTGACAATTTGCAATGTTTATGCTCAAAATGCTGATGACCCAGATCTGTTTCAACAGTTATTATTGGAACTTGTTGCCTGGGTATGCCCCTACATTCTATGTGGTAATAGTAACCTAGGCAGTGAACAGCATAAGGAAACAACTGGCTTAACTGGGGGCTTCGGAATGCAAAACTCACAAGCATCTTTATTCTACATCATGTTTTACTGTGGTCTTGTGGTTGCATGTCCAAGTTGCTTCCCCACTCATCCTGCTTTTACTTATTAATCTGATAGAGACTACTAGCCGCAGATTCCTTAACGTAGAATATCCCCCAGGCGTGAGACTGGACCGGGAAAACTTTCTTGCCCAGCATCCCTGCGCACCGGGGGGACGGTGCCACGCGACTCCACCCGACGCCCTCCGCGGGCGTCACACCAGCGAGGTCACATAAGCCCTACCCCAGCGCGCTGACATCAGTTTTCTTCTTTTCCGCTTGTATTCGGACCTGGATAGTGTTACTGGCCGGTTCAGGCCTTTCCCTTTTCGCTCTTGATCATTTTTTCTGGGTACAGCCTTCGGGTTTTAAAGCGTCCTCGTCTTGCGCACGCCAGATGTCAGCGACGGATCTCCATTCCATCTGCATGTGGTGCTTGGGGGAGCACAACGACTCCACGGACTGAGAGGCGTGTTAGCAGTTGAAGCCGAAGTCCCGGCGGGAGCACCGGATGAAGCTCCTCTCGGCTCACATGTCCAGGTCAGCGGCGTCGCCACGGCGTCCCCTGCGGATGGCTTCAAGTACCGCCGCTTCCAGCTCCGACATCGTCCTTCTCCCGTGCCGCAGGAGCGTCGCTCACCTATTGGTAAGTGTCACAGTTTGTCCCCGCGGACCGGGTTCCGGCCTGCTGGGGCATGGGCTCTCCGCAGGTGGTGCGGCCCCACGCGTTGTCACCCTATCCGCGTTCCACGGAGCGGGGGTGACTAGAGCCCGATGGAGGCCTATGCGGCGGCCTTGCAGGCCTCATTGGCTTCTCCTCCTGGGATGTCTGCGGAACCTTTGCCGGGTGCAGGTCCCTCTGCAGCTTCGTCGGTGGCTCCGGCTCTGGCCCCGACTGGTTCGGCGCCAGGTCCGGAGGTGTCGTCGGGGTGCAGCCCTTTGGGGTTCCCTCCTTCGGACCACGGCACCTCTGCGTCACCGCAAACCTCCGCGGGGGTCCCTGTGGTGTCGCGGGCGGTTGCCGGGGCTCGGGGCATGTCCCCGAGTCCCTCTCAGCCTTCTGGACAGGCGGTGTCCGTGGCCGAGGCGACGCCGCTCAGGCGCCGGTGGCTGCTTGCCCGGGCGGCGCGACACAGGCTGGCTAGGGGTCGGGCCGTGTCCCCGGGCCCCCCGGACCTCCCTCGTCCTCACACGCAGGCGGCTGCCTCGTCGGAGGTCGAGTCGGCGCCTTTTTGGCGCCATTCCTTGCCCGCCCCGGCTCGTCCTCGGTCTCCTGCGCCGAACAGTGTGGCGGAGGCTGTTTTGGTGTCTCCTTCGGCGCCGGTCGACATTGACCCTACTCCGGTTATGGACTCTACGGTTCGGAGGTTGATGGTGTCATCCTCTCCGAGACGGGTCGCTGAGTTGTGGCTTTTTCCCCGGCGTCGTCTAAGGACAGTTTTTCGCTGTTGCCACGATCGCAGTCTTCGCCGGAGGTGCCTCAGGTTCCTCATTCTTCAGCCGCCCTTCTCCCTTTCCGGACTTGGCCTTTCCTTCCCCTGGTTGGCCTTGGGAACGGCCGCCTTAGTCTGCAGCAGTCGCCCAAAGAGGAGCTTCTTTGCCCACCGCGGGGCCCTACGGAGGCAGGTGCGGCCTTCGCTCGCGCCGTCTCCACGGATCATCTTCTGGAGGTCCTCCATCAGGGCTCTGGTGGTCGGGAGCTGCTTTTGCCCTTCAAGACTTCGCTCTACAATTCCCTCAAGGGGGCTTGGGGTTGACCCGCCACGGGGGACCTGGTGCTGCAGCACCTTCTGCATCGCCACCGTCCTGCGCCACATGATCCTATCTGTCTTTCTCTTCACCCTTCGACCAGGGGCACTCTTTAGCAGATGGTTTTTCCCTCTCTGTCATTGGTGTTGTCACCTCCGTCGCGGAAGGCGCGATGGTTAGATTCCTGGGGGCGGAATATCTTTGCCTCCACCAGTGCGGCCTTGCGTGCCCTTAACACTCTTTGTGCCCTGGCAAGGGCCACTTCTTACTTGTGGGATTCAGCTGAGTCCCTTCTGTCTGCCGCTTCTAGACAGGGTGCCCGTGTTTATCTCCGGCACCATGTGTTGGATGGCCGGGAGCTAGCTGCGTTCATTCTTCGCTCCACTCTGGATGTGTCGGAGGTGCTTGGTCGTACCATGGCCTCTTCGGTGGCCCTTCGTCGCCATGCATGGCTCCTGGATAGTGTGTTCCCGGAGAATGTTCGGGAACAGTTGGTGGACCTTCCATTTGATGGCACCCTTTTGTTCCACGCCCCTGCGTTCTCTGCCATTCAGAGGTTTCTGGCGGGGCTCCGTCCCCCTTCTCCTCCTCCTCCTTCCCCTCCTCCTCCCCCTCCTCCCCCTCAGTGACTGGGGAGCCATTCTAGTTTGGGAAGGTGTTCTTCCGTTGTGTTCTGGAGCCTTGTTGTGAGTAACCCCGGTGATGGGTGTTAAGTGTGATTGGTGTACCTTCCGGTCCCTTGTTGGGCCTTGGTGTTGTGGCTGCTCGTCCAGTCCTTTGTTGATTGTGGTTTTGGCTGTTGGTCAGCCATGTTGGCCTGAGATTAGGCCTTCTGTGTATTCTTTCTGGCTCTTTGGCAAGCCGTTGCGGTTTCCCCGCAAATCGTTTTGGTTGTTGTCCTCTGATGCGGATACTTTTTCCTAAGAGGGTTCCCATGTTCTTGGGATGTACCTTGCCCTATGTGGGGCAGTGGTAGCTATTCAATGGTCGCAGGACTATTAGGGCATAGTCCTCTCACCCCGGGCACAGGACGATTGCTGGATCTCCAGCTATATTCAATATAAACAAGGCTTCATAATGATTGTCTTTCAGTGAATTTATTCCATCATTGTTATTCACATTGATCAAAAAAGAATTCTCATATCTGATGCTTCTTTCAACACCGTGTGTATAGTTCACAAATTAATCATATCCAATGCATTTCGGTGCTTATAGCACCTTCATCAGGGCAATCTGTGAATTAATTAAACAAAAAACTTGCTTTAACCTCCATTATAGTTTGTCTGTCACAATATTCAACATTGTTTAACATTACCGCCCTCTTAACATTTAGTTGCGTTAATTTCCTTTTCAAAGCGCAAACATGGTTAACATTGCTGTCACATAAATCGTTCTGCGAGCCAAACGCTTTAAAACGCTACCGCGTGAAACATTCTATACGTTTTATCCTGCGTTCAGTGCAACATTGTAACATATCCGTTGGGCTCATGCGTGATACTGATATGCTGCTTAACTACGCGCTTTCGTCCTCTTTAAGCCGCTAACTTGCTTGCATACGTTCTTACTGATGGTCATAAGTTTATAAAACGCGCCTCCCTCTAACTCGTGCTCATACTCCCAACGCTCACCTGGTTCTTTTGGTTAGCCGCTCATGTTAGCTCCTTACTGCATTCTCTAATGGCGCCGGGCTCAACCCTGTTTGTTTTTCTACCCGTTATTCACGCATGCGCGTTACCATGTGCCGTTTTTTTTCTTTTTCACTCATCTTTATTAGCGCGGCTAATTCAGAAAAAGAATATATGGACTGTGCACATCCCATACCTTGCAGTGGTAGCTATTACATAGCTCTCTCCTGTACTAGGAAAGTGTGGTCGTCCTTCGGGCCGCTGCTCTCCGTTGCGTCGCGGTATGTCGCAGGTGCGATCATCCTCTTCTTCATCTCTGTCTTGTCCGCTGCCTGAGACCGGGGACCCAATACTTAGTGGATTGGTTCCGTTTGGGGCGATCCCCCTTTGGGGCCCTTCGGGACGGTTTTCTGGCCTTGCCCATGTTCTCAGCCTGATGTGGTCGGGCGCTTAGTTTGTGACATTGTCAGCAGCTGGCTGCCCCCTCCTGCTCTTCTGTTCTGGCAGCCTTGGCTTGGGCCCTGGGACTCCTGTTTTTGTCCCACAGGGCCATTGTGAGGTCTCGTTCTTATTCTAGGCTGCCCTTTTCACTGGGTTGTTTCCCGGTGGAGGGCTTTGCTGTACTTCTACTTCTTCTTCTTCTTCCACCTGCCTTCTTGCTGAGGCGCTGGTCAGTTTTGCCGTCGAGCTCTGAGGGGCTCAGCTGCCCTTTTCACTGGGTTGTCTCCCTGTGGGGGGGTTTGCTGTACTTCTACCCCTTGTCCTTGGAGTTTGTAGGTGGCTCTTCTTCCTCTGCGTTGTCTGCACCTTGGGGCTTCCGATGAAGGTCCCTGGTACGTGGATGGGCTTGCCGTGGTCTGGCTTCCTTCGTTTGGCCCTTGCTTCTCCCGTTGGTGGAGACTGGATCGCTTCTTTGTCGTTATGGCACATCCCCTGTGGGGCTGGTGTTCATCCGCACTGCTGAGGTCTTCTTCGGCTTAGGACCTGTGACTCATCCCCTGTTGCAGTGAAAGGGGCTATTTTCCTTGTCCACGTCACTGGTCCCCTGTTGGGTGTCTGGTGCTAGTCTGCAGTGGGAGACGTCCTCTCACAGACACTCCTCCCCTTTGGGTATGGTATGGGTATATATTCTACGTTAAGGAATCTGCGGCTAGTGTTCTCTATCAGATGTACGAGTTACTTACCTTCGGTAACGATGTATCTGGTAGAGACGATTCTCGCAGCAGATTTCTTCACGACTCACCCTTCCTCCCCGTTCTGTGAGGACCCTCTACTTGGGTTTACTGCAATCGACTCCCTTTGGGTGTCTTGTCTTCTATAGGTGTCTTCCTTTCCTTCCGGTCGGGCATCCGTCTGGCTGGTTTTTCTCGAGCGTGAGGGCCTACTTGCCTCTTCTCTCTGTTTTGGAGTTCTGCTCCCCTCCTGGTCTTCCTCGTTGGGGGTTCTTTTACCTGTCCTTGACCTCCTCCTTCTTTCAGGAGGTATGGCCGTCCTTGGCAGTATAGTCTGGGGATAGATTACTGTTGCTCCTCTGTTCTGGGCTTGTAGCACTTCATCTTGTGTTTGTAGTTGCCACTTTTTCTCTCTTCTTTCTGTCACGGCGCTCTCTCCTGCTTGTGCTTCCAGGATGGCTCTCGCCTTGCCTTGCAAGGTGGTTCCACGGAGTGGTGCTTTACGCTTTTCTTGCTATGGCTTGCTGCTTTGGCCTTCTGGTGTTTTACTGCCACTTGGTGCTCTCGCCTTGGTTGCACCAGCTGTTCCTCACAATGGTGCTCTGTCCTTTTTACTTGCTCTGGCCTGCTGTTGTAGCCTTCTGGTGCCTTAGTGCCACCTAGTGGTGATTTTCACCTTTTGTTTCTCTCTCTCTCTTGTTGTCTATCTGTTTTTTTCACACACTGTTCTCGTGCTGTCCCCAGTTTTGTTATGATGGCTCCGCGTTGTGGCGCGGAAAAGTTCTCCGAAGCAAACTGATGTCAGCGCGCCGGGGTGGGGCTTATGTGACCTCGCTGACGTCACGCCCGCGGAGTACGGCGGGCGGAGTCGCGCGGCACCTCCCCCGGCGCGCAGGGATGCTGGGCAAGAAAGTTTTCCGGGTCCAGTCTCACACCTGGATGATATTCTATATTAAGGAATCTGCGGCTAGAATCGTCTCTACCAGATACATCGTTACCGAAGGTAAGTAACTCGTACTTCTGTGCCTCATGAATTGTGCTTGAGGATAGATTTTCTTGGTAGCCCAGGATCACATTCCACCCATATCATCAATTTAGTTATATCCACAGGTTGTGCTTGGTCATATCCACTTGTGTTATGCATATCGAACAGTTAACTGATAGCTCCGGTCGCTCCTCACAGATAGACCTCAGATAGAAAACTTCTCACAGGCTCCAAATATCAAGAATACATGACTAAAGTCATCTTCAAGTCCCTTACAATAAATAATCAATCTGTATTCCCCAATATAGTATGAGATTGTCAGTACACAGTTATAAGAGGGGGGCAATTCGTTGCTTTATAATTTCTAAGAACAATATGGATAGATCTTCAATAGATGAATTAAAATGCATTTGCGCAATAATGATCTTTCTTAAATAATAATTTATCATCCAAGAGATGCTCCTCAATCAGTTAACCTCTGTTAAAATGCTTATAAAAAATTGTGGAACAGAACAACCCAGATAGCTAGTCAAAGTAACCTCAAGTGTTTTGAGAATAGTAAAAATATGGACAGCTTATCAGCACAGAAATTAAAAGAGCTGCCAATAACCATATATAGACTATATAGGGAATATTGTACAGGATAATGAGTTTATTATTACTGTATTTCGCGATTATTACACCAATCTTAGGAAACCAAAGGGCCGCTCCTTTAAAAATTGCTTCTTATATCTCTTCTTATTCTTATATTGAAACATCTAATGTTGAAGGATTATCAATGTTACAGTGTTAAAGTAGAGATATAAACAAAACTTCAAAAGTTACTGAAAAATGATCACAAATACTAAAATTAAAACATTTGCTGGATCTAATAGCTCACCCAGTAAACTCCTCCAGGGAGAATTTCATGATTGTAAGGTCCTTTTTGTCTCCAGACACAAGTCAACAAAAAATACCTGTGTCGCAGTCTTTGGTTGATAATCTTTCAGATTTCCTCTATGAGAAGGTAGAGGACATCTCTACAGGCACAGATTCTTCTTTCCGGCCTCAGGTCGCACTTGTTGCTCGAACCTATTGTGATTGAGTAGTGATGACTGTCTTAAGTAGAATTTCCCTAGCAGAATCCTAATAGGCCATTTCAAATGCCTGCTTGGGGTCCCCTTTATGTAATGTTAGGTTATTGGTTATTTATATAGAGCATGTTCACCAAAAGGTCTCTTGACACTAAAGACGCTTTAAACTCTTCGTCCCCTGGAATTCTGAAAAAGAGATATCTCTGATATAACAAAGCAATTAATCTGATCTTTGACCAATTGGGTTCAGTCCCTCTCTGTTGGAGAAAAGGTTTAGTGCTACTGCTGTGAAGAAAAAGAATATGCAGATCCCACAATTCCGAGTAATTGTAGGCTGATTTTCTTGCTCCCAGTTTTGGGGAAAATCGTACAAAAAGTGGTGAGTAAACAGCTCACACAATGTACATCATTAAATGGGATTTTGCATTCAACACAACCTGGTTTTCCCCCCAGATTTAGTACAGAGGTGGCGCTCCTAGAGGTCTCCGAATTCAGGTTAGATGGAGGCCATAAAGCAGTTGACATGGTTTTGGATTTGTCTGCAGCTTTCGACATCGTATCTCATAATATTCTGTTGGAACGTCTAGAGGCAGTCTGGGTGAAGAGTAGAGCCAATTTATGGATAAAATCCTTTCTGTCAGATAGAGCTCAGATGGCAAACCTCCACCCTTTACCTCGGATTCTAAGGAATTAAGACACGCCTTTTTCTCAGAGCTCGTCTTAATCCTCACTCTGTTTATCATCTAGATGGCAACTTTGGCCAGGGTGGTAATACCGTTGGTTTTTATTATAATATCGTACAATGATGCAACACAACACCTGCTTTCCTCCCAGCAGTTAGATTTCGCAATGATGGAATGTTTCCTCGGTTCCTGTGTCACTGTAGCAAATTAGATACAACAGAGCTGTCTTAAGTTGAACTCCAGTAAATCAGAAACATCTATTATTTTTTAAACTCTTCCCACGAGGCACAGGCTCAAGACTGATTTGCATATGGCTGGGTCCAAACCTGGGTGGCGAAGTGAGCTAAAGAATGATGATAGATTCAACCCAGATCTATGACTGGGGTTGAGTGTCTGAATAGTTTCAGTGCTCGGCCATGATTGTGTTTGCTTTGCTCGCTCTAAGTTGGCAGGGTATGCCCAGACGTGGGTCATTGCTAACTTTGCCTCTGGATGTAGCTAGCCTGGCTGATAAGGGGTGCTACCCCAAAACCTGTCCCAGGATGCTTTTTTCCGGTCCAGGGAAAACCTAGCTTGAAAGTTCAGGCTGGACTGTTCCCTTAGGCACAGGGTCAATTCTGATTTGCATATGACTGGGTTTGA
Organism: Lissotriton helveticus; assembly: GCF_964261635.1. Classification (NCBI taxonomy): domain Eukaryota; kingdom Metazoa; phylum Chordata; class Amphibia; order Caudata; family Salamandridae; genus Lissotriton; species Lissotriton helveticus. The sequence continues at coordinate 830,824,473 of NC_136057.1, read as the reverse complement.
TCTGGGGTGGCGAAGTGAGCTAAACAATTATGATGGATTCAACCCAGATCTGTGACTGGGGGTGAGTGTCTGAATAGTATCAGCACTCAGTCCAGCATCTCTTTGTGTTTGCTTGATTTGCCCTATGTTGACTGGGTATGCCCAGACGATGGACCCTTGCTCACTTTGCCACTGGATTCAAGCTTGCCTGGCTGATGATGGATGCTACCCCGAAACCGGTCTGAGGATGCTTGTTTCCAGTCGAGGGAAGACCCGGCTTGGCAGTTTGGGCTGGACTGTTCCCATGAGGCACAAGGTCAAGACTGGTTTGCATATGGCTGGGTCTGAACTGGGGTGGCCAAGTGAGCTAAAGATTGATGATGGATTCAACCCAGATCTGTGACTGAGGGTGAGTGTCTGAAAAGTTTCAGCGCTCCGTCCATTATGTCTTTGTGTTTGCATTGTATTGAACATTGTCAGCATTACTTTTGATCTTTTTAATTCCTTTGATAATAGTCATATAATCAGGTCCTCTAATAGGAATTTGATTTTGTTATGTTTCAAGAACAAGATAAGACCTCGGACTCGCCATCTGGTGGCACCATACGGTCGCACGCTCCCACAAGGACATCGCGCATGTCCCCTTCCCTGCAGCTGAGGCGCGCGCTTGTTCTTTTTTGGAAATGCTCCTTTTAGTGGAGTAGTGTGGCTCACTGGTTAGAGGCGGCAGGCCTGAGAGCAGAAGTCAGCCTGGGACCAGGGTTCAATTCCCGACGCGGCAGGGTCGTGGACCTTGGTCAGCGGACTCGATAATTCTCGCTTCGGTGCTTACTCTTATCAGGGGTTCCACTCGGCAACTCTGGGCATTAGCTTGCCTAATCTCCACAACGGCCCCACCAATTCCGGGGATGCCTGGCTCCACCTTGGGGACTCCCAGCAAGGGACCATCCCACAGGGAAAGCCAGGACGGGTTCCCCAGAGTTATACAGCGCCGGGACGCCCCGTTGCTGGGGCAGCTGTGCGCTTTACAAGTATACTACATTTACATTTACATTTAGTGATTACATTTTTTGATAGAAACAACCACTGCGGTCGGGCTGACGCTTGGAACACGCATTGTTTTTGTTGTTGTTGATTTGAACGTGATTAAATGCTTGTTTGCTTCATGCTTGTGTCAGTGCTCACTGCTCCGAGCATGACTGTGTCCTACCCTCCATCGCCACCCACCCTCGGTGTCCTCAACCCCCCACCATCACCCTTCCCTCGCCCCTTGTTTGTTCTTTCTATGGAGTTTAATTAGCTTTCCCAGAACTCATGGCTAGCAGCTCCTCGTCCACGTCCTGCCCCGTGGGCTACTTAATGTTGCAGCACAAGCCTGCTTTCACTTTTAAAACTCGGCGCACACATTTAACAATGACGCCCGTGTCTCGCAGTAGTTTATGTGGCAAGAAAAGACAAATTATCCTGCTTACTGCTGCACATTTTATGATACTATTCCTCTATTAATTTGTTGCTTTTAAACGTAATATTATCTTATATCCCGTCATCCCGGGCACCGCACTTTTACTTTCGTAATATCAGCATGCCAAAGTTTAACGTTAGCGGCCAACCACCTTGTTCATTATCCCTGGCAAGTTCAGCTGAGTAGGCTGGCTCCAGCTCCCAGGGCATCTGTTTGAGGGGTGGCTCTCTGGGCAGTTGCGAAATAAGGCCAGCGAGGAGAGGTGGTGCCACGCTGATGCCAATTGCAAGTGAGAAGACAGGAGCCAGATGACAGTCACGCGAGCAGACAGCGCTCATTAAAGCCAGCTAACCATCGCTCAGACCATCAAGAGACCTCTGTTTAGTCTCTAAACACAAGCAGCGGTGAAACGGAATAAGTCACTAAATGAGCGTTCAGTATTATGTCTGCCCATCGAACGGGTATACTTTGACATATCAATGCAACTAAAATGTTACAAACATTCTTTGTCTATCTTGTCATCAGCCAGTTTCTCTTTTTAAAGTCCTCCCTTTTTTCGAATGCTCATTTCATCTTTTCATTTCTGTTTATTTTTTGCAATTCTCGCCCCTCCCATCTCCATTTATTTTTTCTTCCAGTGCTTGCGGCCTGTGGGGCACGAGCGCAGAGAAACACTTTTTCTTGCAGTAGCAACATTCCAAGCACTCTCCAAGCATGACGTCATGCTGTGCGCAACAAGATGCAGTTTATACTTTGATTAATGATCACAGATGACTACGATATGGCCCCTAAAAAGCATCTGTCACAACTGACCTAACAATGCAAAAGGAATTCAGGCACGTATTTAAGAAACGGCAAATGACAGCGGACACTGTAGAGGTTTGCATAGGCATAGCCTCTCCACAGGTTGCAGAGAATAGTTGGAGGATTACCGTATTTAAATCTGTTGCTAAATTACTTGACTTGGGCGATATGTCAACCAAAAATATCTAGGGCAATTTTGCTGAAACCTACTGTTACTGCTTACTAACTTTAAGTCCTGGAGAGAAAGGAAACCCAAGTTTACTATTCTAGCAGCATAAAATAAGAATACTTACCTTAGCATATATCAGGAGATGCTTGACTTTAAAAACGTGCGTTCGCTTCAAGAAACGTTTTCACTGAAAGGAAATGTACTTCACTCAAAAGGTCACAATGTCTAACACATACCCACACGTTTGTTGCATAAACATTAATTGCAACATATACTTTATGGAATTTGTTTTCACAGCAGTCATCTGCCTGACTCACAATGATCAATGAGTAACAGTGATTTGTCACGAAAACATAATTTAGAAGGTCATTGTAATATAATATTTTGTCAAATGAATGGCCCATAAAATACCCTTTTATGGTCAGAGAGTAGAGCTGTGTAAAAAGTTGAAAAGGAATGTGTGGGAGACCTCTCCCTTAAACAGATCAGAGTGAAAAATGTCCTCCTTTTCAATGCTACTTAGGTTATTTCTAGGAAAGCCAAGCAGTCTTAAAGCACCACTCAAACAAGATAGTCTGCCCCAGAACATCCGTAAAAAGTACTAACAGCGAAATGTAAGCAATCATGTACTTGGGCTATAGCAAGATACATATGACATCGAGTACCTCTTCAACAGCTTAGCTTGGGTTCGCATGTTTACGTCCACATTTTTCAAAAATCCTTATGCCAATAACACTTAAAAAATATAACGCCACACAAGGGAATAAGGAAGCAAGGTTTCTAAACTAAACAGTGACTAAATTCAGATGCATGAGAATAGACGTTTGCTTTCTTGTGTTTTGTAGATTGTAACTGTCACTGTACATCGGTAAACACAAAAAACAGAGTCAAAGGTTACCCGTAAAAAAATATATTGTCTATCATTATTAGCAAAGGCTGTATCTTTTTAGGTTTGCAATGCCAATAGCTCAAACCCTTGCAAATGTGAGACCTATTGCATTGCAAATGCTTGTTTCTATTGACACAAGTTCTGTTTAACCCGCTGATGCTCTGCCCAGATCCCCCTGTAGCTCATCTGCTGTACATAGGTGTTACAATGTTCACTCCTTTGGAAGAAGTGTTCATACTGCTGAGGATGCTATTCTGTCCTTTACAATTGTGATCTCTTTTAAAATAGCGTTGACTTTCCTTAGAGATTAGAGATTACATTTTAAAAACAAATCCAAAAGTTTTGTTTTTTGTTCCAGTTTTGTTTTATTTTTTGTTGATAAAAGTCAAGCCCTCAGTGTTTTGCTTTATCTGGGGACACAAGAAGCCTCACAGGGTTATTGGTATGCTGTAGCTTAATTTACATAAAACCTCTTCCTTACCTTAAATGTTACTTTTGGACGACATTGTCATTTGAACTCTAAAAATTAGGGATAACAAATACTCCCTGGCCCCATAAAATGTTATTCAACTTATCTTTTCCTGGTTTATGTTTCATCCATTATACTTTAAAGAACTCGATATAAGACTAAAGATTCCAAAATTTTCTATATACATTTAATCTTTGCATAATCCATTCCTACCCAGTTTCTCACATGATGTTTTTCTTCAGTCATGGGTCATTACCTCGTTACAGCATCTAGGAAAACTGAATGAGGGCCCTATCGTTTGCACTTTTTTTCCATTGGTCTTGTGATTTCAATTGCTAACATAGGTTTCTTTGAGTATATACAGATGCGAGAATACTTCTTGCATATCGCAAACATTAATCTAAATATAGCCTAATGCGCTTCAAAAGGTCTTCTTGCACCTTCAAATCACAAAAACATTGTTGGCCCTGTATACCACGTATTGTTGGAGGGACAGATGAATAACCTTCAGCATATAGCCACCAGACTGACTTGGTCTGTTGCTGACGAGATTAAATAAAGAGCGTTAATACTAAATCATAAAGTGCTTAATGTCTTAAAATTAACGATTCACCATTCAAAATGTATTCAGGATGTATACTGTACTCTGATGCCAGAGTGTGATTACAAGCGAAACAAGCAATACAATAAACAATAACCTGAAAAGAGAAGTAGTAAAAGAATTATACAGGTGACATGAAATATAATCATTCAATACATTTGTAGAGCGCGCTACTCACCCGTGAGGGTCTCAAGGCGCTGAGGAGGAGGGGGGGTGCTGCTACTGCTCGAATAGCCAGGTCTTGAGGTGTTTCCTGAAGGTGAGATGGTCCTAGGTCAGTCGTAGGTGTGCTGGGAGGGAGTTCCATGTCTTCGCTGCAAGGTAGGAGAACGATCATCCTCCCGTGGTGGTTCTGTGAATCCGTGGGACGGTGGCGAGGGCGAGGCTGGAGGAGCGGAGTTGGCGGGTGGGGGTGTGGAACGAGATGCGGTTGTTGAGGTATTCGGATCCCATGTTGTGGAGCGCTTAGTGTGCGTGGGTGAGCAGCCTGAATGTGATCCTCTTGCTGACTGGGAGCCAGTGCAGGTTTTTCAGGTGGGCGGATATGTGGCTGTGGCGGGGGATGTCGAGGATGAGTCGTGCGGAGGCGTTCTGTATGCGCTGAAGGCGTTTCTGAAGTTTGGCTGTTGTTCCTGCGTATAGGGTGTTCCCGTAGTCCAGTCGGCTTGTGACGAGGGCCTGGGTGACCATCTTTCTGGTTTCGGTGGGGATCCACCGGAAGATCTTTCGGAGCATGCGCAGGGTGTTGAAACACGAGGACGAGACTGCGTTGACTTGCTTGGTCATCGTGAGAGAGGAGTCGAGGATGAATCCCAGGTTGCGTGCGTGGTCAGTGGGTGTCGGTGCGGTGCCCAGCGACGTGGGCCACCAGGAGTCGTCCCAGGCGGAAGGGGATTGTCCGAGGATGAGGACCTCTGTCTTGTCTGAGTTGAGCTTCAGGCAGCTGTGCCTTTTCCATTCCGCGACCTCTTTCATTCCGTCCTAGAGGTTGGCTTTGGCGGTGAGAGGGTCTTTGGTGAGGGAGAGTATGAGTTGGGTGTCGTCGGCGTAGGAGATGATGTTGATGTTGTGTTTGTGGGCGATGGTGGCGAGGGGGCTCATGTAGATATTGAAGAGAGTTGGACTGAGTGAGGAGCCCTGGGGTACGCCGCAGATGATCTTGGTGGCCTCTGAGCGGAAGGGAGGGAGGCGGACTCTCTGGGTTCTGTCGGAGAGAAACAATGTGATCCAGTCCAGGGCCTTTCCTTGGATCCCAGTGTTGTAGAGGCGGATTATTAGGGTACATGGCAGACGGTGTCAAAGGCTGCCGAGAGGTCCAGGAGGATGAGAGCGGCTGTCTCTCCGGTGGTTGCGATGAGGGCGGTCTCGGTGCTGTGGTTGACTCGAAATCCAGACTGGGATGGGTCGAGCAAGCTGTTTTCTTCGAGGAATGCAGTCAGCTGTTTATTGATGGTCTTCTCGATGACTTTAGCCGGGAAGGGAAGAAGAGAGATGGGCCGGAAGTTCTTGAGGTCTTTGGGGTCCGCTGTTGGGTTTTTCAGAAGGGCGTTGATTTCTGCGTGTTTCCAGCTTCCCGGGAAGGTGGCTGATGTGAAGGAGCTGTTAATGACGTTCCGGAGGTAGGGTGCGATGATGGTGTCGACTTTGTTGAAGATATGATGAGGGCATGGGTCGGAGGGGGAGCCGGAGTGGATGGTGTTCATGATGCAGGTTGTGTCTTCAGTGCTGACGGGGGTCCATGCGCTGAGGCTGGTGGTGGGGGTCGTTGGTTTGGTGGTTGGAGGCGGAGTCTGGGGTCCGAAGCTGTCGTGTATATCTGTGATCTTGCGGTGGAAGAATGTGGCAAGGGAGTTGCAGAGGTCTTGCGACGGTGTGATGTCGTTGTTGTTGGGGTTGGAGATCTCTTTGACGATGCTGAAGAGTTCCTTGCTGTTGTGGGTGTTGTTGTCCAGCCGCTCTTTGAATGATGTCCTTTTGGTGGTGCGAATCATCTGGTGGTATTCGCGGGTGTCATTCTTGAGGGATGTCATGTTTTCTGATGTCCGTTTGTGGCGCCAAGCTTTTTCGAGGGTTCGGCATGATTTCTTTGCGATTTTGAGGGCGTCTGTGAACCAGGGGTTTTTTCTGTTGCTTGTCTTGCCTGGGGATTTCTTCAGAGGAGCTAGGTCGTCGACGCAGTTGGTGATCCACTGTGCGAGATTGTGTGCTGCGTCGGGGGTGTTGACAGGTGGGTTCGGGCTCAGAGATGTGGTCAGCTGGTCTGTGGTGACTTTGCTCCAGCATCTGCGGGGGATCTGTAGCGTCTGGTGGTGGGAGGTGGTCTTCTTGAAGGTGAAGTGGATGCAGCTGTGGTCGGTCCTGTGTGGTCTGGTGGAGTGGCTGAAGGAGACGTGGTTGCTGGCGGAGAAGATGGGGTCGAGCGTGTTGCCGGCGAGGTGGGTGGGCGTGTCCACTGGTTGCTTCAGTCCGAGGTTGGCGAGCAGGGTGGCGGTGTTGTTGTCATTGTTTTTCTCCAGGTGGAAGTTCAGGTCCCCTAGGAGGATGTACTCTGGTGAGGCTAGGGCGTGCGGGCTGATGAAGTCGGCGATGGTTTAGCTGAAATTTGTCCGTGGGCCCGGGGGTCTGTAGATGAGTGTTCCTCTGAGGGTGGTCTGGGGGCCGGTGTGGATCTGGAAGTGTAGGTGTTCGGCAGCGGTGAGTGTGCCTTCGGTGTTGGTCGTGACGCTGATGGTGTTCCTGTTGATGATGGCGATTCCTCCTCCAGGTTTGTTGACGCGGTCCTTCCGGGTGATTTTGTAGTCGTCCGGGATGGCTATGGCGATGTCGGGGGCCGAGGAGGCGTTCATCCCGGTTTCCGTGAGGAAGACGACGTCTGGTGCTGTAGTATCAAGGAGTTCCCAGAGTTCGACGGCGTGTTTGTGGATGGAGCGGGTGTTGAGGAGGATGCACTTGAGGTGGTTGTTGTTGTCGTTGCTTTGTTCGGTGGGCGGCGTGCAGGTTCGGAGGCAGGTGAATTTGCATGCCTGGCAGGTGAAGGGTCCGTGGGTGCGCCTCGGGGTGGCTCGGTGGCAGGCGGCAGGTCGTCCGGTGTTGAGTGCGATAAGGGTGGCCATGTCTTATCACAGTTGGGTGCCCTGGCAACGGCTGGGGTCAGGGGTTCTGGCGCTGGGCGCGGTTCAGGCGCGGACGGGTGCAGACGGGCTTGCCTTAGGCGCGCCAGCGGCGCGACCGCACATCGGCCGCCATATAAGGGTAGCTGGGGAGGAGGGGTCAGCTGGGAGGCGGGAGGTCAGGACGGCGAATGGGCGCGGGGGGGCAGGGCCGTACGTGAGTCAGCAGCGGGAAAAAAAACGAGAGGGCAGCGAGAAAAATAGGAGAAATGAGGGAGGGAGGGACACAGGTCAGGATAGCGCACACACACAGGGGTACAAAAAGGAAGAGGGCACGCAGGCACACGGGGGCACAAGCAGTCAACTGAGGTCCCCCAGGTGAGACCACGAGCGGGTCAATGCGAGGCGGCAGGAATCAGCTGCTCAGCAGGAGACAGGCAGGCAGGGCGGGCACAGGTGGAGCTGCAGTGGTGGAAAAGTGACCTACCCAGGATACTTATACCTAAAGGCAAACCTAGAATTTGAATCCTGCTTAACTGAGATCACCCAGAACTGTGCCATACAAATATACAACAAGAACCACTCCTCAAACTTAAAGTTTCAAAGACCAATCAATAAAATAGGTGGTTACAACTTCATATTAAGTACAGCTTTTGACTTGGCCGGCCTAGCCATGATGTGTGCCCATCTATTATTACGAGGCTGACCAGATGTGCACTGCTGCTGTACACAAAGCTAGCACATCATCTGTCCTACAACAGCTTTGGCTTGGCAGTTCTTAGCATACTGATCACATCATTTGCCCTGTAACATACATGGCTTCTTCAAAGTTGGTAATCTCATGTTGCCTACACAAGGCAACAATAATTTATTGTGCTGTACACCTGTTTTTGAGAAAATTAGCATAAAATGCTTTATATTGTCAAATACACCCCCCCCCCCCTTCATATCAATCGCACAGCGCCTATCTTTTGTTAGACATACAGAAACACACTGTATGGCACAGTTCTGGGGTGATCTCAGTTAAGCAGGATTCAAATTCTAGGTTTGCCTTTAGGTATAAGTATCCTGACAGCAGCGACTTCCTTCGCTCATTTGATATGGCTGTTGTAGTTATTTTTCCAGTAGCTATAATTTACCAGCTCAGCAGTAGACACATCTATAAGGTTGGGGTTACACATAGTATCCTGACAGCAGCGACTTCCTTCGCTCATTTGATATGGCTGTTGTAGTTATTTTTCCAGTAGCTATAATTTACCAGCTCAGCAGTAGACACATCTATAAGGTTGGGGTTACACATAGTTCTATCAGCCCAGTATTTAACAATGTTTTGCCTACGTGGCCAAACAACTTGCAATTCCTGTGATGTGCCAGTTTTAAAACTGTGGAGAAAGTATTTTTGTCTGCACCACCTGCATAAGGGTTCGCTTGAAGCCTGATCCACAGCATGACAGGTTTTAAATCGTGTGTGTTAGAGATGCGATTCAAGCCTTAGTGCAGGTAGCTGGGTTCTCAGGCCCACTCTCAAGAGAGATCTCAAAAATCTGTTTTCCTGTCTCTGAATTTCAGTGGGTTTGACATAACACACAACCCTCTTTCATTTTAAACCTGTAGAAAATAACTTATGAACCAATTGCTTATCCAGAATGACTTATACATTTGTACCACATTTCTATCCAGAAATGTGTATGTGGAAAATATATGTATTATTTATACTTGCACTATTCTTTTTATTATTAAAAGTGACAGGAATCGTTAGAGAGAGAATAGTACTAATTCAAAAACTTGCCAATTATGTTTTTGTTATTTTGTTTATGCAGCCTTGCAGCTTTGTGCTATTTGTGCATAAAAATCCCTAGAGCCATAGATGTTGGCTATTTGAGGCTTGAGAATTCTTAATTCACAAATGCGCATCCTGGTCGCAATTTTCCTACTTTGACGGGGTCAGTACTTGTGTGAGAAGTTGGCCTGATATATGATGTTTCCAATTCTGGAACCACCTTGTATCAGTCCAAACAATCCCTTATGGTGTCTGGTTGTAAGTCAACCTTATTAGACAAGCTATCCTAGGGGTAGCATGGACTAAGCAGCCTAAAGGCTTAACTTAAGAGGTCGTGTTAAGCGAGCTGTTTACCACATACAATCCTGTAATATCAAATGCAAGGACACCACACAAGTATATATTATAAAAATATATGTATTTATTACTAAAAACAATCCCCAGTATTCTTTATGAATAAAGGGGCACAAGCGTTAAATCAAAAGCACAGTATAACATACAAAGTTGCACAATTTCGGATGAGGCCAGGGGGCCACTCAAACCATATACTAAATAAATGGTATAAGAGAGACCATTCGATCAGTGGTTAGGCCTAGGGCCTAGGGAATCGCTGGGAGCAGTCGGGACAAGCAATGCTGAAGTCGGGAAAAGCCCGCGGGATTAGGGTGCAGTGCAGAAAGTGCACGCATGCATCAATGTTAGCCAATGGTGAGTAAAAGTTACAAAGTTAAAGTTTAAGGACACTTCCGCTGAACCTAGAGGAACAAAACTTAAGATACAGACCCTAGAGGTGTGTACCAGTGTGGGAACACCGGCGTTGCAATGTTACCTCACCCACAGGAAGTGGGTGCACAGGGTCGAAGTTGAGTCGGGTTTCGTCACGCAGGCTCTTGGTGCTTGGAGCTGAAAGGGCTGCAGGCGGGGTGAAAGAGAAGTGTCCGGTGGAGTCCAAGGGTGGACTCAAGTCGAAAAGTACCTGAAAGCAGAGGGGACAGAGTCTGGGTCACTCAGCAGTGACCAGGGTGGAACCAGGACGGAACCAGGCAATGTCGGGTGCAATCAGGTGGTTGTCGAGGAGCTTCTCTCCGCTGTCACATGGGCTCTGGGGCATCTACGACGTCCAGGAGCGGGTCACGATCTTTCCCACGCAGGCTCTCGCCGTCGGCGCTGTCGGCTTCAAGATTGGAGCAAACAACACTTGGCAAAAGCAATCCACGCGAAACCGGGAGATTGCTTCTCACTCGAACCAGGAGGGTCAGAGTGGGGGCTCCTTTTCAGGGGAGCTGGTGCAAATCTGGAGCAACCAGGATTGCAAGTCGAATTTCAAGTTTCGTCGGTACAGGGGCCACAAGCCAGCTGGCAAGTGACCGGACCAACGCGTCGAGCCAAAAGAAGCAGAAGGGCCCCACGCAGCACTCGTCGAGTGTGGAGGGCTGAACTTCGGTGCAAGAGTGGCTCAGGGTTGGGGCTTCTCAAACCCCGTTGTACAGCTTCGAGGGTCACTCGTGGGCTGCACGGTCAGCGTCTCGTGGTCTTTCCAAGATGGCGTGCCCCACGCTTCCGGTCGCCTCCACGGGTCTCAGCTCTGCAGGGACTGTGGATCGGGCTGTTAGAAGGCAGGCAAGCTTGATCTCGTCGATCTCTGTCGCTCGAGTTCCGGCGGGAACTGCAACAAAGCAGACGTCGAGGGCTGGATGGTGCCTGTTTGCACAGGGTGGTCACTCCTTGACCACAAGGGAGATTCTTCAGTCTTCTACGTTGAGTAGGATGTCGAAGGGGCCAGAGGTTCGTTTCTTATGTTTCATCAGGATAATCTGAAGTGCATTGGCACTGCTCCCATTCTTATACCAATCTAGGGGGCTGGATTACCTGCTAGGTCCCCTCCTATGGGTGGGACCCAGGAAGTGGGTGGATACACCCCCTTCCTTTGATCCAGGCCGCGCTGGCACGAGGGCTGGAGTGCCCCAGAACCGGTTTGGCCGGATTATGCAAGGAGCAGCCTTGTGCTCCCCAGGCAGTGTCTAGTTTCTTTCAAACTTCCCTGCTACAATCCACTATCTCCTGTCTGGGGGGGTGTGACACCTCCCTGCGACAGGAAACCCTTTGTCCAGGCCCCTTTGGCTGAGTTTCGGTCAGCTTCAGGGGGTCAGACTTGTGTCTGTGGCAGAAGCATCCATTTTGTGGATCTGAGGCCCTTTTAGAAATTAACTGCATTTAAGTAAAGTAACATGTCTTACCCCTCTAGAGGGGTGGAATGCTATTCCCATCGCCAGAACTGGCGAGGGGATAGTATTCCAATTCGTATGACACCTTACACGACATGTTTTGATAAAGCCAAACCAAAGTTGCTATATAACCGCGAGGATTATAATGCACTTAAGAGTATATGGTATGGCATTATCCTGAAACAGCTTAGGGAGTTGTTCCCGACGGCTGCAGACAGGCTCAGCTCATGCTAGAACTCCATCTCACATTAAACCACGCACTCTGCCTCCAGGAGGCCTTCCATAGGAGTGGCTCACAGGTTTATATGTGTCCAGATATAGGTTTAGATATAGGTATACTATATCTAAGCAAGGGTTGATTACACCACCTTGCCCCAGCTGAGTGATCAGCCAGTTGTGTCAATTTAAGAACCAGCCAGGGGTGGCAAAAGATATGCTGCAGCCCCTGGTAGGCCTTTGTGGCACCTATGCCCTGAGCACCTATAGTGCATGGTACAAGGGCTGACAAGGAGTCCATTTCCAATTGTGGTATGTACCTATAGCACATGTATTAATAATTTAGAGAGAGAACAGCAGGCTGGGGGTCTGATTAGCAGGCCCACAGCCTCAGTAGTCTAAAACCAGTGAAGCAAAAAGCAAAAATTTGGGGTGACCATAGGATAGCAGACCCTACTCTCCTACACACCCCCCCCCAAACGCAGGGACATTAAACTAACCTTGACCAGATAAGTCTTCATGTTCTAAGTGGAAGTACCTGGAGAGACCATCTGCATTACCATGGTCAGTCCCTGGGCGGTGCTCCACTGTAAAGTCCATCCCCTGTAGGGAAATGGACCACCTGAGCAGTTTGGGATTTTCACCCTTCATCTGATTGAGCCACAAGAGGGGCTTATGGTCTGTCTGAACTAGGAAGTGAGTTCCAAACAAGTAGGATCTCAACTTCTTCAGGGCCCAAACCACAGCAAAGGCCTCCCTCTCAATGGCTGACCAACGTTTCTCCCTGGGGGTCAGCCTTCTGCTAATAAAAGCAATGGGCTGGTCTTGACCATCTTGATTAAGTTGTGAAAGCACAGCTCCCTCCCCCAACTCAGAAGCATCTGTCTGTACAATGAACTGTTTGGAGTAGTCAGGACTCTTCAGGATAGGTGCAGAGCACATGGCCTTCTTCAGGTCATCAGATGCCTTCTGACAGCTAACTGTCCACTGAACCTTTTTTGGCATCTTCTTGGATGTCAAGTCATTTAATGGTGTCACAATGGACCCATAGTTTTCACAAACTTTCTGTAATACCCAGTCAGGCCCAAGAAGGCTCTGACTTGTGTCTGGGTAACTGGAGGAGCCCAGTCCTGTATGGTCTGGATTTTGCTCTCCAGTGGTTGAACCTGACCTCCACCTACTAGGTGGCCCAGGTACACAACCTTACTCTGCCCTATCTGGCACTTGGTAGCCTTGATAGTCAGGCCTGCCTTTTGCAGGGCCTCCAGAACCTTCTTCAGGTGGATCAGGTGATCCTCCCAGGTGGAGCTAAAGACAGCAATATCATCTAGATATGCTGCACAAAAGTCATCCAACCCAGCAAGGACTTGATTCACCAACCTTTGGAAGGTGGCAGGTGCATTCTTCAAACCAAAGGGCATCACCACAAACTGATAATGTCCACTGGGGGTAGAGAATGCTGTCTTGGCTTTTGACTCCTCAGCTAGTCTGATTTGCCAGTAGCCAGCTGTCAAATCAAATGTGCTCAGAAACTTGGCAGAAGCCAATCTGTCAATGAGCTCATCTGCTCTTGGAATGGGATGTGCATCTGTCCTAGTGACAGCATTGAGACCTCTGTAGTCCACACAAAACCTCATTTCTCTCTTTCCATCTTGGGTATGAGGTTTTGGCACAAGGACTACTGGACTGGCCCATGGGCTCTCTGATGGCTCAATCACTCCAAGCTCCAACATCTTTTGCACCTCAGCCTTGATACAATCCCTGACATGGTCAGGTTGCCTGTAGATCTTATTCTTCACAGGCAGACTGTCACCAGTGTCCACCTCATGGGTGCACCAGTTTGTCTGGCTGGGTGTGAGTGAAAACAAGTGTCTGTGGGCTTGCAAAACCTGTCTGCAGTCCATCTGTTGCTGGTCAGTGAGGCTGCCTGCCAAGGCTACTCCATCAACTGAACCATCATCAGGGTTCTGAGAAAGCAGGTCTGGGAGAGGGTCACTCTCTTCCTCCTGTTCCCCATCTGTGGCCATGAGCAAGCTCATGTCCTCCCTGTCCACAAATGCTTTCAAATGATTCACATGGAGCACCCTGTGGGGGCTCCTAGGGGTTCCAAAGTCAACCAGGTAGGTGACTTCTCCCTTTTTCTCAATGATAGGGTAGGGTCCAGTCCATTTGTCCTGGAGTGCTGCTGGGGCCTCTGGCTCCAACACCCACACCTTCTGCCCTGGCTGGAACTCAACCAGGACAGCCTTTTGGTCATGCCAAGCTTTCTGTAATTCTTGACTGGCCTCCAGGTTTTTGGATGCTCTCTCCATATACGCAGCCATCCTGGAGCAGAGACCAAGTACATAGTCCACTACATCTAGCTTAGTCTTTTTGAGAGGTAACTCCCATCCTTCCTTCACCAAACATAGTGGACCCCTCACAGGGTGGCCAAACAAAAGTTCAAAAGGGCTGTAGCCAACCCCCTTCTGTGGGACCTCTCTGTAAGCAAAGAGCAAGCAGGGTAAAAGAATGTCCCATTTCCGCCTAAGCTTCTCTGGTAATCCTTTTATCATTCCCTTGAGGGTCTTGTTGAATCTCTCCACAAGCCCATTGCACTGTGGGTGATAGGGTGTGGTAAACTTGTAGTTTACTCCACATTCCTTCCACATTGCCTTCAAATAGCTAGACATGAAGTTAGTACCTCTGTCTGATAATACCTCCTTTGAGAAGCCCGCTCTTGAGAAAACTGCAATTAGGGCTTTTGCCACCACAGGTGCTGTGGTGGTCCTCAGGGGAATAGCTTCTGGATACCTGGTGGCATGATCCACTACCACCAGTATAAATCTGTTCCCAGATGCTGTTTGAGGATCCATGGGACCCACAATATCTATTCCAACTCTTTCAAAGGGTACCCCCACCACAGGTAGTGGTATGAGGGGGGCCTTTGTGGTGCCACCTGACTTACCACTGGCTTGGCAAGTGACACAGGAGCGACAAAACTCCTTGACATTCTCTGACATATGAGGCCAGTGAAAGTGTGAAACAAGCCTGTCCCACGTTTTGTTCTGGCCTAAGTGTCCTGCAAGGGGAATATCATGGGCCAAGGTAAGAAGGAAACCCCTAAACTTCAGAGGTATGACCAACCTCCTGGTTGTACCAGGCTTGGGGTCTCTAGCCTCTGAGTAAAGGAGTCCATCATCCCAATACACAGTATGGGTACCTTGGGCATCCCCTGCAGCCTCAGCAGTAGCCTGCTGTCTGAGGGGTTCAAGTGAAGGGCAATCTAATTGAGCCTGCCTCAGGTCTGCCCTTGAGGGTCCCCCTGTCCCCAGAAACTCAACCTGGTCAGGTTCAAGTTCCTCAGAGACAGTCTCCTCTTGGACTGCAGAATCAGTTTCCTGTGAAACCTGATCCTCAACCTGGGGCAAGGTGGAAGGCTCAGCCTTTCCTCTCTTGCTCCTTCTCTTGGGTTGTGGTTGGTCTATTGTTTCAAGATCCACCACTGGTTCAGGAAGGCACTTCTTAGCCTGAGACCTTGTCACTGCAAGGACATGAGCTGAAATCCCTAGCATTTCTGCATGAGTCCTGTACTCCACTTCTGACCAAACTGAGCTTTCAAGATCATTGCCTAACAGACAGTCTACTGGGAGGTCTGCACTCACAACAACTTTCTTTAGGCCATCTACCCCTCCCCAGGAGAAGTTCACAACTGCCACACTATGGGAAGTAGTGGAGTTGCTTGCATTGGTCACTAGGTAACTTTCACCTAGTACAATCTGTCCAGGGTCCACAAAGTCAGGTGTCACCATTGTGACACTGGCACATGTGTCCCTGTAGGCCTGAGCCAGTTTCTCATTGATTAAAGGCGTCTGCCTATATTTGCCCAGGTTACTGGGACTCACTGTAGTGGACAAAGCTAAGTCCACATCATATAGGAGAACTGCCTGAGTAGGGATTCTGACTAGGCCAGATCCTACTTCAGTACCCAGGGTTAACCCTACTACACCCTTTGGCTGTGTTCCACCACTGCTTACTGAACTAGGGGGTGCAGGTGCTTTAGGAGCTGCAGTGGTGGGGACTGGATTTGTCTTGGTGCATTCACTGCCCCAGTGTGAAACTGATTTGCAGGTATTACACCAAGGTTTCTTTGGGCCAATATTCTTCTTTTTCTTGTTTCCATTTTGGGAACCACCCTCCTTATTACTATTTTGGGGGCCTGAAGACTTCTGGTCCTTTTCTTTATCTTTCTGATTTCCACCCTTCTGGTCTGTTTTCTTCTGGTCACCACCTTGGTTCTGGGGTTTCTGCTTAATCCTTGTTCTGACCCATTTGTCTGCCTTCTTTCCCAATTCTTGGGGAGAGGTCAGATCAGAGTCAATAAGGTATTGATGCAACAGCTGGTTTGTACAGTTATTAAGGATCTGTTCTCTCATGATAAGATTGTACAATCCTGTATAGTCTGAAACTTTACTTCCCTGCAACCAACCCTCCAGAGCCTTAGTGGCACAATCTACAAAATCAGTCCAGTCTTGAGTCTGTGCTTTTTGGGTGTCTCTGAACAACAACCTGTATTGCTCAGTGGTTAGGCCAAACCCTTCAATAAGAGCACTCTTCAAGACAGAGTAGTTTTTGGCATCCTCAGGTCTAACTGTGAGGAGCCTGTCCCTCCCTTTCTCTGAAAAGGAGTACTATAAAATTGCAGCCCACTGATCCTGAGGAACCTGCTGTACCATGCAGGCTCTCAAGAGCAGTCATCCATTTGTGGATGTCATCCCCTTCCTTGTAGGGGGCCACAATTTTTGTCAGGTTTCTATTATCATAGCTCCTGTCTTTTTCTCTAGGAATATTGCTGCCACCAGTGACATCTAAGCCACACAATTTCTGCTCTCTTGCCAAGGCAAGTCTAGCTTGAGCCAGGGCTACCTCCTCCCTCTCTATTTGGAGTTTGACAGCTCTCATCCTGGCCTTATGCTCTATCTTCTGAGAGGCAGTCATACCTCTCTGAGATTCTCTTGAGGCACTAGAAATATGAGAGTCCCCTGATGGAGATCTCACTCTTCTGTTGCCTGGGAGAATGCTCTGGTGGGATCTGGGGAGGTGCTGGCCCTCTCCATTTCCCAGTAGGTTAAGTTGGCCTGGTTAAGCCTGGCAACTACAACCTGGTTAACGCCTTGATCCTGATCTTCAGGGTCCTCTACCTCTGAGTCCTCCTCCTCTTCTACCTCCTCATCTTCCTCCTTTGGGGTGGTCTCAGTGGCTGGGGGGTTCATTCCATCTCCTGATTCTAAAGGAACTGCATTTGCCTTTTCCAAGTCATCCTGTTCTAGAATGGCTATCAGGGAAGGACTGGTTGGACTTCTGCCCCTTTTTAACCCTCTTGAGATGCACAAGGCAACCAAGTCTTTGTGGGTTAGTTTGTCATAGCTGGAAGTTGCCTGGGTAAGGTCAACTGTCACAGGAACAGACCCTGAGGCTTTTCCTGTGTCAGACATGACTCTAGTGTGGTGTAAGTGATGCACCTACCTACACTAAGTGTTTCCCTACTGTACCTTGCTAGTGAGTTGTAGTCAGGGTGTGCTAATCCCTTTAATCTACAACTACTAAGTTCAGTAGAACTTAAATATGCTAAGCTTTTGATTTATATGTACCTAAAGGTACTTGATGTGATCTTTCAATTTGATAAAAAGATTGCAATGGTAAAACAAACAGCAAGCTCAAATCCGCACCGCTGCTCACCAATGTGAGAAGTTGGTCTGATATATGATGTTTCCAATTCTGGAACCACCTTGTCCAAACAATCCCTTATGGTGTCTGGTTGTAAGTCAACCTTATTAGACAAGCTATCCTAGGGGTAGCATGGACTAAGCAGCCTAAAGGCTTAACTTAAGAGGTCGTGTTAAGCGAGCTGTTTTACCACATACAATCCTGTAATATCAAATGAAAGGACACCACACAAGTATATATTATAAAAATATATGTATCTATTACTAAAAACAATCCCCAGTATTCTTTATGAATAAAGGGGCACAAGCGTTAAATCAAAAGCACAGTATAACATACAAAGTTGCACAATTTGGATGAGGCCAAGGGGCCACTCAAACCATATACTAAAAAAATGGTATAAGAGAGACCATTCGATCAGTGGTTAGGCCTAGGGCCTAGGGAATCGCTGGGAGCAGTCGGGACAAGCAATGCTGAAGTCGGGAAAAGCCCGCGGGATTAGGGTGCAGTGCAGAAAGTGCACGCATGCATCAATGTTAACCAATGGTGAGTAAAAGTTACAAAGTTAAAGTTTAAGGACACTTCCGCTGAACCTAGAGGAACAAAACTTAAGATACAGACCCTAGAGGTGTGTACCAGTGTGGGAACACCGGCGTTGCAATGTTACCTCACCCACAGGAAGTGGGTGCACAGGGTCGAAGTTGAGTCGGGTTTCGTCACGCAGGCTCTTGGTGCTTGGAGCTGAAAGGGCTGCAGGCGGGGTGAAAGAGAAGTGTCCGGTGGAGTCCAAGGGTGGACTCAAGTCGAAAAGTACCTGAAAGCAGAGGGGACAGAGTCTGGGTCACTCAGCAGTGACCAGGGTGGAACCAGGACGGAACCAGGCAATGTCGGGTGCAATCAGGTGGTTGTCGAGGAGCTTCTCTCCGCTGTCACGTGGGCTCTGGGGCATCTACGACGTCCAGGAGCGGGTCACGATCTGTCCCACGCAGGCTCTCGCCGTCGGCGCTGTCGGCTTCAAGATTGGAGCAAACGACACTTGGCAAAAGCAATCCACGCGAAACCGGGAGATTGCTTCTCACTCGAACCAGGAGGGTCAGAGTGGGGGCTCCTTTTCAGGGGAGCTGGTGCAAATCTGGAGCAACCAGAATCGCAAGTCGAATTTCAAGTTTCGTCGGTACAGGGGCCACAAGCCAGCTGGCAAGTGACCGGACCAACGCGTCGAGCCAAGAGAAGCAGAAGGGCCCCACGCAGCACTCGTCGAGTGTGGAGGGCTGAACTTCGGTGCAAGAGTGGCTCAGGGTTGGGGCTTCTCAAACCCCGTTGTACAGCTTTGAGGGTCACTCGTGGGCTGCACGGTCAGCGTCTCGTGGTCTTTCCAAGATGGCGTGCCCCACGCTTCCGGTCGCCTCCACGGGTCTCAGCTCTGCAGGGACTGTGGATCGGGCTGTTAGAAGGCAGGCAAGCTTGATCTCGTCGATCTCTGTCGCTCGAGTTCCGGCGGGAACTGCAACAAAGCAGACGTCGAGGACTGGATGGTGCCTGTTTGCACAGGGTGGTCACTCCTTGACCACAAGGGAGATTCTTCAGTCTTCTACGTTGAGTAGGATGTCGAAGGGTCCAGAGTTTCGTTTCTTATGTTTCATCAGGATAATCTGAAATGCATTGGCACTGCTCCCATTCTTATACCAATCTAGGGGGCTGGATTACCTGCTAGGTCCCCTCCTATGGGTGGGACCCAGGAAGTGGGTGGATACACCCCCTTCCTTTGTTCCAGGCCGCGCTGGCACGAGGGCTGGAGTGCCCCAGAACCGGTTTGGCCGGATTATGCAAGGGGCAGCCTTGTGCTCCCCAGGCAGTGTCTGGTTTCTTTCAAACCTCCCTGCTACAATCCACTATCTCCTGTCTGGGGGGGTGTGACACCTCCCTGCGACAGGAAACCCTTTGTCCAGGCCCCTTTGGCTGAGTTTCGGTCAGCTTCAGGGGGTCAGACTTGTGTCTGTGGCAGAAGCATCCATTTTGTGGATCTGAGGCCCTTTTAGAAATTAACCGCATTTAAGTAAAGTAACATGTCTTACCCCTCTAGAGGGGTGGAATTCTATCCCCGTCGCCAGAACTGGCGAGGGGATAGTATTCCAATTCGTATGACACCTTACACGACATGTTTTGATAAAGCCTAACCAAAGTTGCTATATAACCGCGAGGATTATAATGCACTTAAGAGTGTATGGTATGGCATTATCCTGAAACAGCTTAGGGAGTTGTTCCCGACGGCTGCAGACAGGCTCAGCTCATGCTAGAGCTCCATCTCACATTAAACCACGCACTCTGCCTCCAGGATTGATGAGGCCTTCCATAGGAGTGGCTCACAGGTTTATATGTGTCCAGATATAGGTTTAGATATAGGTATACTATATCTAAGCAAGGGGTGATTACACCACCTTGCCCCAGCTGAGTGATCAGCCAGTTGTGTCAATTTGAGAACCAGCCAGGGGTGGCAAAAGATATGCTGCAGCCCCTGGTAGGCCTTGGTGGCACCTATGCCCTGAGCACCTATAGTGCATGGTACAGGGGCTGACAAGGAGTCCATTTCCAATTAGCGCCGGGAAACCTCCGGGTAGCTGCGCGCTTAATAAATGTAATAATAATAATAATAATAATATGTACCTATAGCACATGTATTAATAATTTAGAGAGAGAACAGCAGGCTGGGGGTCTGATTAGCAGGCCCACAGCCTCAGTAGTCGAAAACCAGTGAAGCAAAAAGCAAAAATTTGGGGTGACCATAGGATAGCAGACCCTACTCTCCTACAACTTGTCATAGAGTCCTATCCTGTTTATTAATGAGATTCTTCTGATGTCAGTGAACAACCTTTGAAAGATACTGCTAATCAGCAAAATTAACTTTTTTTATGCAGGCATTTGGACTCCGTCCTTGGTGATCTGACACGAAATTCTGCTGAAGGCACTGAATATTTTAAAATGCTGGTGGAAGTCTTTGCCTCTGAATTCCGAAGCATAAAAAACATGCACCTTCGCAACTTTTACAGCATTGTGCCTCCGCTGGTAAGTCCTTTCTCCCTTAAAACTATATAACAAATACCATGCCTATACTTTGTTACATGACCTTGTGTGAAATTCTGGTTGTAATCACTTATTGCTAGAGAGAAGATACTGGTTCTTCCTTGAAATATTGTCCATAGATTCACTTACCTGATAGACTTTCGTGGTGGCGCCTTTAGAAACCTGAACCATCTGTGCTTCATCAAAAGCATGTATCTGAAAGAGACAATTAGTTATAGACCCCTTAACGTTAGCATTACCCCCAGGCATCAGACTGGATCCGGGGAATTTTTTCGTCAGCAGTACCTCTTTCCGTCGAAAGGTGGCATCAGTCGGCTCCGCATTCGTCGTTGGCAAAGTGTTTGCCTGAATGACGTCACAGTAGCTACTGTCCGGAGAGAGCGGTACCTCAAGTCACTTTTTGACTGACTTTTTTGCGACTTTTGTCAATACCGTTTTTTGCGACTATCGACTCCTGGTGCACGCAGGGATGTCCAGTCGTCCTTGGCCCGTCTTCAAAGCTTCCAATACCTGTCGCAAACTGATATCGGTTATGGACCCGCGCCACGTCTGCCTGTGATGTCTGGAGCGCAACCATGATCCCAAGTCATGCTGCGACTGCTGGACCATGAATCTGAAGTCTTTGCGGGAGCGCTCCCGAAAGCTACTCAAGGCCCGGCAGGCCACTCCCCGCCGCTAGAAGTCCCGGTTGCGTGGGAGGTCGAGGGACCGGTCGCGGAGTCACCACCACGCGTCATCGAAGTCTTCGCACTCCTCGGGTAAGTTGAAGCACAAGAAGAAGGTGAAAAAGCATTGTTGCTCTTCAACTTCTCCTCGTCCACCAGCCGACGCAACGAGGGTTGCGGACGGTGCCCGTCCCGTGGCTCCGTATGTAGAGCCTGAAGTGTCGATTCCGAGTTTCCTTCCTTTTTTATGAAGCCGGAGCGACCCCTGCCCAGCTTCGGAGTTCCTGCGAAGCGATGCATGCCATCTTTGGTCAGCACAACTGCGGGCCCTGGGCCTTCGACACCGGCGGCTCCGGCACCGCAAGGTCTCATTGGATCCAGGTCTGGATCCCGATCTGCGCCGGTCAACCTTCTAACACCTTCCCCGGTGCCGATTTCACCGGCTCCACGTCCACTTCTGACGCCGGTTGGATTCCCTGCCGGTGTCGACCTCAGCCTCCACCCTGACTTGGACACAGAGCCGGACCGACGCTGAATCCGGCGCCGAGCGGTACTTTTGTACCTCTGTTCGACCCTGGTGTTTCCTACAGGCCAGATTATTGGCAACCAGAGGAGGATGAGGAGAACTGAGAGGGGTCTTTAGACCCTTTGACTGACCAGTTAGTTTAACCGGACTGGACAGAGGAGTTGGGAGACGCCAGTGGTCTGGGTACCTCCCCAGACCTTGTCATGTTGTCTCCTCCTACCATGGCTACGGAGGAGGGTGCTTCATATGCAGTGGTGTTGCGGAGGGCGGGCGAGGCCTTCAACCTCGAGCTACCTACGGTGGACGAATCTCCTGACTGAAGAGCTTTAACCAGCAGTGGCCTCTTCGGAGCCCCTGCTGCCTTTCAATGAAGCCCTTGCTGACATCCTTTTGGGCACCTGGTCCAGAGCCAACACAGGGGCTCCTGTGGATAGGATGATTGCCTGATGCCACCGCTCTGGGCAACCACTTTTTCCTCTCCCATCACCCCATCCCTGAGAGCTTGGTGGATGAAGCCTCGTCGTCCAAATGCACATTCCCTAACGCACCACCTGATAGGGAATCCAAAAAGCTGGACCATCTCCGGAAGAAGATGTTCTTCCTCCAGTTTGGGCCTGCGGTCAGTGAACACTTACTGTCTATTGGGCCGTTACACCACCTCTGTGCGGGATACAGTAGTGCAGGTGCTGCCACAGTGCCCGGAGGAGGCCTGGGCCATGCTCTCCCGTGCAGTCGCAGAGGGGAGAGACACAGCCAAGTTCACCATAAGATGTGGACTGGACACCGCCGACTCGCTAGGCAGGAAAATGTCAACGTCGGTAGCCCTTCGCCGCTACGCCGGGCTGAGGTCAACTGTTTTTTCCGGGGATGTCCAAACTACCTTGCTGGACATACCTTTTGATGGCCGTCGCCTGTTCGGCGACATAGCAGACAACACGCTAGAGCACTTCAAGGACTCCCGGGCTACGGCCAAATCGTTGGGCCTCTCCACCCGCCCTGTGCTGTCTGCTTTTCGCCCCTTTTGTTGCTACGGAGGGGGTGTCCTGCCACATCCCACTCATGCCAGCGCAAGCTGTCCAGGACCTGTGTGGCCGGGGAAGTGGGACCCACCGTCTTGGGTCTGGGGGCCAGCGAGCGGGCCAGTCCACCAGCGTGCTTTCTGCAGCAGCCTCCAAACCCTCCTAGTCTGACCTTTCAGGGCCACCAAATGCCAGTAGGCGGCAGGATTCGCCATCACCTCCTCCACTGGCGCACCACCACGTTGGACAGGTGGGTTTTGCAGATAGTCCAAAGGGGCTACTCCCTCCCCTTTGAGACTATCCCTCCATCCATGCCACCTCAATACCATTGCATGTCAGAGGATCATTTGGCCCTTCTCCAACAGGCAGTTACGGCTCTCTAGGCCAAGGGGTCTGTCGAGCGAGTTCCTGCTCCAGAAGTAGGTTGTGGTTGCTATTCCCACTACTTTCTGGTGCCCAAGCAGGGCAAAGGCCTGTCTCCTATCTTGGATCTCAGAAACGTCAACTGCTTACTTGCACATCCCCGTCCTGCCGGCCCACCTGCGCTACCTATAGTTCATGATATGCCATAAGCACTTTGGCCTTACCAGCGCCCCGCGGGTGTTTACAAAAGTGATGGCTGTGGTCGCAGCTCATCTGCGCAGGTCAGGGTTTCCAGTCTTCTCCTATCTTGACGACTGGCTGTTGAAGGTGGGCTCGCCCCAAGCTGTCGTCTCACACTACGGCAGACCTCCTGCATTCACTGGGGTTCACTATCAACATGCCGAAGTCACACCTGACTCCCTCTCAGAAGCTCATTTTCATCTGAGCAGTTTTGGACACGAAGCAGTTTCGGGCTTATCCTCCCGAGCAGCGAGTCCGGGAAATTCAGGCTATGATTCTGATCTTTCAGCCTCTATCCGGGGTTTAGGTCAGAATGACCCTGGGGCTGCTGGGCCTCATGGTCTCCTTTATCCTGCTGGTATATCATGCGAGGTAGCATGCGTAGGCTCTGCAGTAGGACCTGAAGTTCCAGTGGGCACAACATCAGGGGAATCTGTCCGATTTTTTTCAGATCGCGGAGGGTATTGCCCGACAATTGCAGTGGTGGCTAACAAACTAGGATTGGGTCAACGGCAGATCCCTCTCGCTTCCCCAACGAGAGTTCACTGTGGTGATGGATGCATCACTTCTGGATGTGGGGCGGCCACATGGGAGAGGCGGAGGTCAGAGGCCTCTGGTCTCCAGCCACATCAACCTTCTGGAGCTCCGGGCGATCCGTCTCGCGCTGAAAGCATTTCTTCCCTCTGTCCGGGGAAGAGTAGTGCAGGTGTTCACAGACAACAACACGCCATGTGGTACTGCAACAAACAGGGCGGGTGGGGTCGTGGACCCTATGTCAAGAGGTTCTCCATCTCTAGACATGGCTGGAACATCAGGGCATATCCCTGGTGGTTCAACACCTGGCAGATTCACTGAAAGCCAGGGCAGACAAACTCAGCCGCAGGTGCATAATGGATCACGAATGGCGTCTTCACTCTGAGGTGGTGGAAGGTCTCTTTCTGCAGTGGGGAGAACCTTGTTTAGATCTATTCGCCACCAATGTCAGCAATTCTGTGCGTTGGAATTCCCCAGGCGGCACTCGGTAGGCAACGCTTTTCCCCGCAAGTGGAGTTATGGTCTTCTATACGCCTTTCCGTCTATACCACTTCTGCCCATAGTGCTGAAGAAGATCAAGCGCAACCTGGCCCAAGTCATTCTTGAAGCTCCGGATTGGTCACAAAGAGTCTGGTATCCCAAGCTTTTACAAATGGTCTTCAATCCAATGATCAGACTGCCTCTTCGGGAGAATCTTCTGTTGCAGCAGCAGGGGACGGTCCTCCCCTCATACCTGTCCAGCCTCTACCTCCTTGCATGGAGATTGAGTGGCGATAGTTGACAGCCTTTGACCTTCCTCCCAAAGTCTGTGATGTTATCTTGGCAGCCAGGCGTCCCTCCACTAAGACGCTATACGCCTGCAGATAGAACAAATTTGTGGCATGGTGCGAAGCAAAGGCTATGGATCCCCTTTCTGCCCCTCTTTCTGAGCTTCTCTGTTCCTCCTTTATTTGGCACAGCAGGGCTCTACTCTGGGCACTCTTAATGGCTATCTCTCAGCCATTTCAGCCTTTCCAAGGCTTCCTGATCAGCCTTCTCTCCTCAAGTGCCCTGTTGTAAATCGCTTTCTTAAGGGCATTACTCATCTTTTTCCTCCTGTTACCTTCGTAATGCCTCAGTCAGACTTGAACTTGGTTCTTACTTTTATGATGTGCGCTCCCTTTGAGCCGCTGCATAACTGTTCTCTCAGACTTCTCACTTTAAAGACTGCCTTTCTGGTTGCCATTACTTTTGCTTACAAAGTGAGAGAGCTCCAGATTCTTTCTTCGAAACCTCCATTTATGACGGTTCATCCGGACAAGGTTGTCCTTCAAATTCGGCCCTCTTTTCTTCCTAAAGTGGTTAGTTCTTTCCACATTGGTCAAACCATCACTTTGCCGACCTTCTTTCCGGCTCCGCATCCTTCTAAGGAGGAAGAGAGGCTCCACCCTCTGGATCCAAAAGGAGCGCTTTCCTTTTATTTGGCTCGCACCAAGCAAATTTGGGTGGATGACCAGCTCTTCGTGGGCTACGTGGGCGCCAACAAAGGTTGCACCGTGCAAAAACGGACCATCTCTAGGTGGGTTGTTTTGTGCATTAAAGCTTGCTACTCTTTGGCAAAGAAGGACCCTCTAGTGGGATTGCGCGCCCATTCCACCCGGGCGACGGCAGCTACTACTGCTTTGGGACGGGTACTCCCCCTCAATGACATCTGTCATGCAGCTACGTGTGCATCGCTGCACACGTTCACAAAACAGTACTGTCTGGACAGCCAAGTCTGGAGAGACGGCCTCTTTGGCTGTTCTGTTCTCCAGGACTTTCTGGTGTGTACTTAATTCACAGACCCACCTCCGGGGTTGGTATTTCTGGGGATCTATTCTGAAGAATCTATAACTAATTGTCTCTTTCAGATGAACTAGTTACTTACCTTAGGTAACAATATATCTGTAAGAGACATAGATTAGTTATAGATTCCTTACCAACCCACCCATCCTCCCCGTTCTGCGAACTGACTTCTAGGGTCAGGGAATCCCTTTCATGCCCTAGTTTTGTGCACCAGTGGTCAGTGTCTTGCATGGTTCTGCCCTTCTGTCGTGGATTGTCATGTAAAAGAACTGACGTCAGCTCCCGAGGGCGGCGTTTAAGGGGCTACAGCAACGTCATCCCGGAGACCACGATGCCATTGACGAACGTGGAGCCGACCGACACCTCCTTTCGACGCGCAGGGGTACTGCTGATGAAACAATTCTACAGGATCCAGTCTGATGCCTTGGGGTAACTCTAAAGGTAAGGAATCTATAACTAATCTATATCTCTTACAGATATATCGTTACTGAAGATAAGTAAAATGTTCTTTAAACATTCTAGCACAAACATTTCTTCCAGTGGTGTTATACTGTCCTTTCCAGTACCGTTTCACCTCGTTGTCACATCGCAGAAGAATGCTGCCTTGGCTCACTTCTCTTTAACATAGGCTCTTAAAAAATGTTGTTGCTTTTTCACTTTGTCTGAGACTTTTCAGTGTCCAAATAATCCACTGTTTATGTAGTTTGTGTGTTAACGACTTAACCAGACTCTGTAATTGAGGAATCTAGTTGTGATTTTTTTATCTGCCAGAGACTACTAGCTGCAGATTCCTTAACGTAGAATCATCTCCAGGCGTGAGACTGGATCCGGAAAACTTTTTGCCACAGCATCCCTGCGCGCCATGGGGACGACACCACGTGACTCCGCCCTGACGTCGTCCGCGTCGGTGATGTCAGCGAGGACACATAAGTCCCACCCCGGCGCGCCTATGTCAGTTTTTTCTCTTTTACGGGTGCAGTGCAGATCCGGATTGTGTCCTGGCCTGTTTTCAGGCCTTCTTTCCTTTTTCACGCTTTGGCGTTGGTGGAACAGTGTGAGAATGCCTTTCGGCTTCAAAACGTGTATCTCTTTTGCACGTCCCCTGTCGACGACGGAACCTCACCCGATTTGCATGTGGTGCCTGGGCGAGCACCACGACTCGACGAATTGCAAAGCCTGTCAACACCTTAAACCTAAGTATCGGCGGGAGCGCCGGATGAAATTGCTGTCGGCCTGCTTGTACTAGGTCAGTGTCGTCCCAGCATCCGTCCTCTACCTCGGAAGCAAGGAGCCGCCGGTTCTGTCTACGGCATCGTCCCCCGCCATAGCCCTAAGGGAGCTGTTTGCCGGCTGGTAGGTCCTTCAGCTTTTCTGTGAGGCCTTGTCCTCCTTTAGCGGTGGGTGCCGGCTCCCCCGCCTGTTGCCTTCCTAACCGCCGTTTCCCGGCGTTGGGGTGACTAGGGCCCAAATGACAGCCTATACGGCGGCTCTACAGCATTCTTTGGCCCCTCCTCCACCACCTCCTGAGACGGCCGCGGATCCCTTGCCTCACACGAGGACTTCCACGGAGTCACCGGCTGCTCCGGCCCCGGCGCCGAAGGTTTCGGCTTCAGGTCGTAGGAGGGTGGTGTCGTCGAGGTGTAGTCCTTGGAGGCTCCCCTCTTTGGCACCTAGTGTCCCTGCCTCGCCGCAAATACTACGAAGCTCCCGGTCGTGTCGCAGGAGATCGCCGGGACTCCGGGCTTGCTCCCGAGTCCCCCTCGGTCCTCTGAGCAGGCGGCTGCCTCGCCAGAGGCCGAACCGGCACCGTTTTGGCGCCGGGAGCCTTCCTCCCCGGCTCCGGTGGAGTCACTGGTGGAGGCTGGGACCTGGGGTGCTTTTCCGAGTCCCTCTAGGGCCTCAACGTGGGCGGCTGCCCTGTCTGATCCTGAGCCGGCACCTTTTCGGCGCCGCTCCTTCACTGTACCGGCGTCGACACCGCCCCATTCTCCTGGGGAGCACATGGTGGCGGAGGTTGACCCGGCGCCGCAAATACCCACTCCTGCACCGATCAACGTCGATCAGGCGCTGGTGATGGACTCCATGGAGCAATGCCAGCGTCGGGTTCTTGATTAGTCTCCTGAGGTTCATTCCTCTCCTGAGGTCTGTCATCTGGGTTTGAAGCTATAAGGGAGTTTCCTGGTGACTTGATGGTCCCATCTTCTTGTGCCGATGAATCTAAATCCATCATTGACGTGTCTTAATCTTTCACATTTCTGTGCAACCACTGTTATGTTATGTTATGTTAAATTGGCTCTTCTATAGCGCACGGCTACTCGGAGGAGTGACCCGGCGCTTTGGCGAAGAGTGAAACAAGGAGAGGTACAGCAAAACAGTGCTCCAGAAAAGACACAGTTTACAGAGTGAAAAAGCCTGCAGATTACATAGTGAAAAGCCAAGTCTTTAGCTCCTTTCTAAAGGCTAACAGATTGGTCATCAGTCTTAAGGATCGAGGGAGATGGTTCCAGCACCGAGGCGCAAGGTACCGAAAGGAGCGACCTCCGATTCGAGAGCGCCTGATGGAAGGAACCACAGCTTTAGCCTCGAAGGCAGACCTGAGAGCTCTTCTGGGGACGTAGAAGGCTATCCGCTTACGGAGATAGTTAGGACCAATTCGGCGGAGCGCCTTAAAAGCCAGAGTCAGGGTCTTAAACGTGACTCTCTTGGCAATCGGAAGCCAATGGAGTTGCTCCAAAAGCTCCGAGGCCCGCGCCCTCCGGGGAAGTCCAAAGATGGCTCTGGCCGCCGAATTCTGCACAACCTGCAGACGGGCCATCAGATATTTAGGAAGACCCAAATAGAGAGAGTTCACGTAATCGAGGCGTGATCCTATCAGGGCCTGCACCGTAATTCTTTTGTGGTGAAAGGACAGCAAAGGGAGGAATTTCCATAGCATCCTGAGGATGCCGAAGCATTTCCCCGTCAGCCCGATGATCTGAGGTCTCAGGGAAAGGTCGACATCACACAAGAAGCCAATATTCCTCGCCTTAACTGCAACCGTGCTAGGAGGAGACATATCACACGGCCACCATGACTTCCAGGCCGGGTCGGGAGAGCAGCCGAAGAAGAGCAACTCAGACTTGTCTGAGTTGCACTTCAGACTGTGTCCCTGAAACCACTCAAAGACGGCTACAAGGCATTCCCGAATCCGCCCGCCGTCGAAATCTTCCCCCTTGCCACACGAAAAAAGAAGCTGGGTACCACTCTGATATACTATAGATTTTTGTTAAATACATGAATGATGGGCACAAACGTGTTTGAGGTTATGGAAAGCAAGCAAAAAATCAACAGAGCCTATGACATTTCAGTTTTATATTTGCTTGTTTCGGTCTATATTTTGAGTGTCAGTACCTCAAAACTATTGTATTGTGGTATTCCAAGTTTTTTTAAGGTTCAACAAATGAGGACGCTGCCATCATTTGGAGAATGATTTATAAACCACATATGGGAAGCTCTATGTTTACTGGAGATAGATACACCCAACGTTTTTGTGATTATACTGTGATGCTTTCTAGAAATGTTATGTCTTGAAGCTCTTGCCTTTGTTTGCTAGAGACGGAAGTGAATTTCTGTGCATGCACTCATGATTGTGAGGGAACATGACTGTGTGCCAAATCCTTTTTTGATAATATGAAACTAGTGTGTGTGTGTCTATTAATAAATGTAAGAAATTTCTGTTGACGGCTTCCATTGGTCATATACTATCACCAAAAACAAAAAAGGTGATGGATGGCATGATTGCAATAAGTCATGCCATAGCAATGACTGGCAATCGTGGAATGCTACCCTATGCGATTGGCAGTGTTTAGACTAATTGCAAGCATTTCTCCCAGCACCTTTTGTGTGTTACACATATCACCACCGTTGTCCTTCTACTTTGTCTCTATCACATCACATCACATTCATCATTGCTTTGTTAATTTAATCAACTAATGGCTTTCTCCATTGGCAATGTTATGAAGCATACTATTAGTGTGGCTCACCTTATCTAATAAGTTACTTACTTTAGGTAAGCCTTATCTGGTACAGACTCTATCTAGCCACAGATTCCTCACCTTAGAATATTCCCCAGGCGTCAGACAAGATTCGGACAATCTTGAGCAGTACCTCTGTGTGCCGGTAGATAGTGCTGCTCGGCTCCATGTAGGCGCCGGATGCGACCTGCACGGTGCCTATATAAGCACCACTCAAGTGTGACGGCATCAGTTTCTTTTCATGACTATTTACGCACCAGAGGCATGGAGTCACGTTAGAATGCTGTGAGACCAGTGTGAAGATTCCAAGGGCATTCAAGGACCTTTGTAGGTAGGAACATCCAGTTGGCTAAATGGGGAGGATGAGAGGGTCTGTAAGGAATTTGTGGCTAGACTCTCTACCAGATAAGGCGTTACCAAAGGTAAGTAACTTGTTAATCTGATAGAGACTTCGAGCCGCAGTTTCCTTAACTTAGAATAGATACCCCAGCAATACCTTCCCATAGGTGGGTCTGCAAACTGGCTCAGACTAAAAAGTCCTGGAGGACCTAACAACAGACCTGACTGTCAAGTTAGTAGTGTTTGATAAACATGTGCAAGGATGGCCACATAGCAACCTGACAGATGTCGAGAACAGGAACTCAAGAGCTAACGCAGTAGACATAGGTTCGGCTCTAGTAGAATGAACCCGCAAGCCTTCCGGGGGTTACTTTCTGGCTAATGTGTAGTAGATCTTTATGCAGAGTACAATCCGTCTAGAGATGATCTATTTCTGCACTTCCTTCGCCTTCTTTTCTTTAGTGTTCCCAGCGAAGAGCTGATTCTTCACTCTGTGTTCTTTGGTACAATCAATATATAATGACAACATTATTTTGGGAACCAAGTAGTGGAGTCTCTCTTCCTCCTTGGAGAGATGAGATGGAGCAAAGAAGATCAGCAGTGTGATGCTTTAGCCGATGTTTAAAGGTGTCACCACAAAAGGGGCACGGGTTCTCTGGGAAGAAGCTGGTGTATGGAGATTGAACAGAAAGAGCCTGTCACTTGTTAGCTCTCCTGGCTGACGTGATGGCCACCAAGAAGACTATCTTGATGGTCAGACGTTTTAGAAGGCAGCTATGCATGGGTACAAGGGAGTAACATATAAAAAAATGGAAGGTATATTTAGATCTCATTGGGGCATAACAAAAGGTTTGGGAGGAAATGTGCCGAAATTCTGTCAGAAAACGTGTCACAGTGTGTGACTTAACTGGGAGGGTTGGTCCAGCAAGTGCAAGAAAGCTGAGATGGCTCAAAGATATCCCTTAACTGGGCCCAGAGCAAGTCCTTGCCAGGCTAAAGACAAAACAAAAAGAAACACTTCAGACAAGGGTGCAGAGAGTGGGCATACATGTTCTTCAGGGCACCAAGCCACAAGCTTGTCCAAATGGCAGGCACATGCAGTTTTTGTAGATGGATGCCTGGCTACCAAGATGACATTGAATACTTTGAGAGGCAAATTGAATGCTCTAAATCGCTGCACAATATCTACAGATGAAGCCTGAGTGTGTGCAGGTTTGGTTGTAGGACCCTGTCCTGTTACTGCTATTTTGCCCTGTTTCAGCTTGATCGGAGGACCGATACTCATACTCTTGAGTTTGGGCACCATAATCTGTGTGTCTAATCCGGAGCCACTAGGACGACTTGGGCCTGGTCTGTCCTGATCTTCAGAGCTCGGGCAGATGAGGCATCGGTGGTAAGATACAGGAGTACTTGAGACTTATTGCATCTTTGAGAGAGCACTGCCTTGGAAATTCCAATGCACAGAAGTGTGGACACTGCACATTCTCAGCAGTAATGAATAGATTTAACCAACTTTCTCTTCAGACGCAGAACACACCTTGCACCACCTCTGAATAGAGACGCCGTTCGTGATCCGCACAGCATCGACGGCTGAATTTGTCTGCTCTGACATTCAGAGAGCCCACCAGGTGTTGTACGATGAGGAAAATGTCCTGATGTTTCAGCCATGTCCAGAGGCACAGGGCCTCATGTCACAGGGTCCATTACCCTTCTCTGCACTGTTTGTTGCAGTACCACATGGCTGTTGTTTTGTCTGTGAATACCTGAACCAGCCTTTCCTTGAAGGATAGAAGGAAGTCTTTCAATGCCAAGTGAATCGCTCTCCACTCCAATAAGTTCATGTGGAGTTGAGACTCTGCTGGAAACCAGAGATTTCTGATCTCCACCTCTCCCAGATGGTTGCCCCAACCCAGGAATGATCTTTGTCACCACTGTGAGCTCTGGGTGGGGAAAGGAAAGGGGTCTGCTGCTGACTCAATCACGGTTCATCAACCACCACTGCAGATCTTTCACCATGCCCTCCAATATCTGTAGTAGTTTGGAGAGATTCCCCTAGTTCTGCACCCACTGATACTTCAGATTGGACAGCAGAGCCCACATTGCAATTTAGCATACTTCACCAGCTGGATGCAGGAGGCTATCAGAACGAGAAGTCTCGGAGTCCGTGTCACCAAAATCCAGAATTGAGGCTGAAACATCAGGATCATAGCCCGAATATCCTGCGCTCTCCGCTCCAGAGGATAAGCGTGGAACTGCACTGTGTCCAGAAAAGCTCTGATGAAAGGGAGCATCTGAGAGGGAGTCAGGTGTGACTTCGGCACATTTATAGTGGACCCCAGTGAATGCAGGAGTTCTACCGTAGTCTGGAGGTGGGTGACGGCTACCTGAAGCGGTCTCGCCTTCAATAGCTAGTCGTCAAGGTAGGGAAAGAATGGAATCCCTGACCTCCACAGATGGATTGCAACCACCGCCATCACATTTGTGAACACCCGAGGGCTGCTGGTAAGGAAAGAGAGGAACCCAGTGAACTGAAAGCACTTGTGGCCCACTGTGAACCGCTGGTAACATCTGTGAGCCGGCAGGATGTGGAAATAAGCATACTACAGCTCCAAAACTACCATCCACAAATCAGGATTCAGGGCAGACAGGACTTGAGCCAATGTGAGCATTTTGAATTTCTCATTTTGTAGGAAGTAGTTGAGGGGGTGCATATCTATATTAGGATGGAGGCATCTGTCCTCCTTTGGCACCAGGAAGTGGTGGGAATAGCAACCACAACCTTATTTTGATGTCTGCACCGTCTCAATGGCTCTTTGACCAAAAGAGCCTGCACTTTCTGATGCCGCAGGGAGAGATGGTCCTTCTTCTGCCGATGTGAGGACGGTGGCAGCAGGGTTTCTGTGAACGGTAGGACGTAATCTTGCCAAACAATTTGGAGCACCCACTTATCTGAAGTATCTGATAGACACATCTAGCCGCAGATTCCTTAACTTGGAATATCCCCAGGCGTCAGAAAAGTTTCTGCAGCAGCACCTCTGCCACCGGGGTGCAGCGCCGCACTACTCCGCCCTGACCTGGTCCACGGATATGATGTCAGCGGAGCCATATATGACCCACCCGGCACGTCAGTTTTCTCCTTTTCCGCATCCCAACGCGGATCCCGGAAAATCAGCAGTTCCTTGGCATGGTTTGTAGGCCTTTTCGACACCTTCGGTGTCGCCGGAACAGTGTGCAATGCCTTCGGGTTTTAAGTCTTGTGAAGGCTGTGCGTGTCAGATGTCTGGCACTGACCCGCACCTCATCTGTATGTGGTGCCTCAGCGTGCACCACGACTCCAAACAGTGCGACGCCTGTCAGTGGATGAAGCCCAAGTCACTGAGAGAGCGCCATATGAAACTGCTGGCCGCACGGCTGTCCGGTCCAGCATCTTAGCGTCGCCGCTCTCCCCCTCCGGATCGGGCTTGTTCCAGGGGTCGTTCCCACGAACATCGCTCGAAGGCAGGTAAGGGCAAGCACGAAGGTCTCCCCTCACCCACCCCCCCAATTCGCGTACTGCTGGCGCTCGCACTATGCCAGGCAAGGGCACCCGGCAGTAGTTTCCTCCATACCCACCCTTTCCGGGGTTGGCGTGACGCGTGTCAAAATGGAGGCGTATCCTATGGCACTCCAGTCGTACTTTGGGTCCCCACCTGTCCCTGGAGTGCCTTCAGGTCCCGAACAGGTGGAGGGAACTCATGTTGGGTCCTCACCGGCGGATTCTTTTTCGGCGCCGGTTGTGTGCATTGACTCCGGTTCCGGAGACGATACGACGCCAACTGGACACAGCCCAGTGGGTCTTCCCAGTCGCCCGTCCAGCCCACCCCGTCAGTCTTCGCAAAGCCCTGAGCAGCTTCCTACGCTGACGTCCGAGGAGGTGGCACCGGCCCAGACGCCCTGTTCGATGCTCGGCTCGACGTCCGGTCTGCCCAAACATGCACCGTTCGCTGTGGGATAGATGTCAGACGGCGTCCAGGTCGAGTCCTCTGTGGAGGTCGTCGATGTCCTGACGACTCCGCCCCAGCGTCCATCGACGCCAGTGAAGACACCTAAGCTTCCTTAAGAGGTTGCTGTCCCCCAACTCCTCAGACGTTGCTGCGACCTCCACACGGTGTTGATCGGTGCCGGCAACAACGCCTCTTCCTTGTCAAGAGGTTGACGCTTCTATGGATTCCCCGGGTCGGGGGCCCATGGTGCAAGTGCCTTGTGTTTCCTGGCCTTCGGATCAGTCTCCGGCTTCTCCACTTTTGTTGTCGAGTGGACGGCTTAGTCTTCAACCATCTTCTACTGACGGTTTATTATCGCCTAACTGGATGGCAACTGAAGCTGGTGCTGCTTACGCATGTGCCTTTCACAGGGCAGCTGCTATTCTTGGGTTTCAACCTCCTGTGGTCCCTCTGCTTTCAGATCCTTTACTGGATTTGCTCCATATGGAGGCTATATATGTGGAGCTTCTGATGCCATTTGGCTGCTCTTTATTTGACATTTTGCGTAGTACCTGGCAAGGCCCTCTTCTGGTGACCCTGTGGATCGGGCTATTGCTCGTAGGCACCGTCCTGCTCCGGGTGATCCGCTCTGCCTGTCCACTCACCCTACGGCTTAGGGACTTGTGGTTCAGGCGGCCTTTGCCTTATAGTCTACATCCGCATTGCCATTATTGCCTCCCACTAGGGAGTTTAAGTGGCTGGACGTGTGTGCTCGCCAGCTTTTTGCTTCTACCAGTGCAACTTCGACCCTTTGGGACTTGGTCAAGAACCTTCTCTTTTCTGTTCGAGAGGAGCCGCGGTCTCAGTTGCTTCGCTTCTGCTTGATGGCAGGGGAATGGCGCAGTTTTCGCTCCGTTCTTCCCTTGATGCCACTGACTCTGTGGGGCGAGCTCTTGCTCGGTCTGTGGCTTTGCGCCGCCATGCATGGCTGCACGACAGCAGTTTCCCCAATAATGTTCGGGATGCCCTCAAAGATCTACCGTTTAATGGTGTGTACCTTTTTGATCGCCATGCGGTTTCAGCAGTCTCCCAGCTGTTGTCTGGGTTGCCATAACTTTTGTAAAGCTCTGCCTTATTTTACTACACCTCTATAACACACGTGTATAGTAGGTTCCACGGTTGATGTCCTCAGCTGTTAGGCCTTTTCTTTGTTAAAAGTTCAGCCATATGGCTGGTTTGGTCTTCTTTTGAGTCCTCTGACTATGTGTTTTGCCTAAGAGGATCCCCTTGTCAGGGGTTGACGCTTGCCCTATGTGGAGTATATGCTGGTACGAGGCGACTGCCTTTGCCTTGGTACGCTCCTATGGAGTATTCCTCACGGACATCCTTCGGGGAGTCCGTCTCTGTCATTTCTCCTGCGATCCTATTGTTAGCATCGCTCTATCGCACTTCGGGTGCCTTTGGTCCCGCTTGTCTGTTGTGCTGCTATCCTTGCTTTACGGCTCACACCTTCTCCGCCGCTGTGAAGCAATGCTTAGTGCTATTACTACGGACTTGGGCACGTAGTCCTTATTGGGCTCGTCCTCCAAGGTACTAGATTAGCATTTATATCTCTGCTGTATGTGGCCTCTTTTTCTCACCGCTTCTCCTACAGCGTTATTTCCACATTCCCTGCTGCCCCGCACAGGTGTTTCCACACTTCTGCCTGGATCTTACTGTGATCTTTCATGGGGCGTATTTCTTCGGAATACTTGCTTCTTGTGGTCCAGGACACTTACATTGATCCTCACTGTTTCCACTGTCGTGCCTGGTTCTCTCCCACCCAGCCCGGCTGCCTGGTGTCCCTTTTGGGCATGCGCATCTGAGTTGCTCACGTTGCCCTGCAGGAGGTCTTTCCTTTCTTCGTGTGGTCCCAATGTCCACACGATGTGCTTTGGTGCCTTCCGGAATGCTTAGATATCTTAGTGTTGCTCCTCCTTTCATGCTAGGCTGTGTGCCCTTGGCCTTTCGCCGGTTGTAACAGACCGCCTATGTCTTGGCGTGTCTTCCTTTTACTACTGGCCTTCTGGCCATGGATTGGTCATCTGCCAGTGTTGTCACTTGCGTCTAGTGGCTGAAGCTTAAACAGTGCTTCTTTCGCTACCCTACATACTGGGCCGGTATGCGCTATCTGTCATACCGGTTGCCATCCCTCTGGGCTTTTCTCCCAGCGATGCATTACATCTCGTGATTCTTTCAAACCCTAGGTCCAGTTCCACTTCTGGCGGTGTCATGAGATTCCTTTTAACTCCAGCATATCTAGTATGCGTTTTCTTGTCCCATACTGGCACTTGCTGGGCAGGAGTCTGCCTTGGCTTCCGATGCACGATTTATCTTGCAGGTGCAGGTTCAACAGTGTTTTTTCCACTGGTTTGCCTGGTTGCCGGTAATCGCCTTTTGCTTTCTATTCACACCTCGGATCCTGCGGATCCCTCAGGCCCTAGGCTTGGTTCATCTTCCCCTTCGAAGTTGTGAACTCCTGCTCCAGTACCCACATTCTGGATCTGGGCTTTCCCTCTCTCAACCCGATATACAAAAAAGGGGTTTTCAAGATGTTCTTGTCGGCTTGTGGTACTTTTGCCTTCCATTGTTCTCCACTCTATTCAGAGTTTCATGGTCTAGAAGTTAGCTGCACTGACATTACTGTCCCCACTGTGCTTCATCACATGCTTGACGGCACTGTTTGGTCACATTATTGATGGCTAAGTTCTCTCTGGATCTAAGTGGGGTTCAGTCGCAGACCCACCTCTTCTACGGGTATGGCTTTGGTATCTATTCTAAGTTAAGGAATCTGCACCTAGACGTCTCTATCAGATGAACGAGTTACCTACCTTCGGTAACTATGCATCTGATAGAGACATAGCCTAGCCGCAGACACCCGCCCGTCCTCCCTGTTCTGCGAGGACCTTTTCAGGATGGGTTTTCTATGCTCGCCCCCTCTAGGTGGCTTGCCCTTCGACAGGGTGAGATTTCTGTTCATTCCAACACAGAATGCTTCATCCATTTGCATTGCTACTCAGCCCATTCTCGGGATTGGGCAGTATGCTCATGTTTCATGTGTTCTTTCCAGCCCTCAGCCTGGATAGTGTGGTGTGAAATCTTTCATGTTTTTCCCCCACCCGGCTCGCCCCTTCCCCTTCGTCTTGGGGATTATTCACACCCTGGTGATCCATTGGTTCAAGTCTATTGGCTCTGCCACATTCTATGGGTCTCTTATTGGGGTTACTGCGTCTCGCTCTGGTGATGTCTTTTGGTGAGTTAACCTTAATCCTGTGTTCCGGACTTGTTGTCCTTAACGGTTATACATTATGGGCGAGAACTTTGTCATCTGCCATATTGTTTTTTCACATCATCATCTCCCTCTAAAGGTGATTTGACCTTCACTTTGTAGGGTTGTTTTCAGAGCGGTGCTCTGCTCTTCCTTATTTCTACTTTTCAATATCCAGTGCCTGCCACTTTTTGGTGCTGTTTTTCACCTATCAATTTCTTTTTCATCCTTTTTACACACTCTTCTAATATTCTCACAGTTTTTGGTGGTGGCTCCGTGTTGTGACCCGGAAAGGTTTCTCCAAAGAAAACTGACGTCAGCGCACCGGGAGGGGCATATATGGCTCCGCTGACGTCATGTCCATGGACGACGTCAGGGCGGAGTCGTGCAGCGCCGCCCCCCGGCACGCAGAGATGCTGCTGCGGAAAGTTTTCTGAATCCAGTCTGATGCCTGGGGATATTCTAAGTTAAGGAATCTGCGGCTAGACTATGTTCCTACCAGATACATTGTTACTGAAGGTAAGTAACTCGTTCTTTAGCTATAGGAAGTTGACTTTTTATGTAGTGTACTAATGTAGGGGTATACCAGTCAAAAAGTCCGGACAAACCTTATTAGTTTACTGGGGCTTACTTTAATAATCCTGAGTGCTCTATTTGTGGTGGTATGGTCGAGCAGTGTAGGTTTATCAGAGGAGTGTTGAGCATTTGTTTAACATACAGAGCCAATTAATTAGACACACGCGCAAAAAGAAATCCAAGACCAATTAAAAAAAATAACACTTTTTTTGTATATTTTTAGACAGCAAGATCTTTGGAATCAGACAAGTACTTTCAGAGATAGGTTTTTTATTGTAAAATCCTCAAATAACAGTTTTTGAGGCATGAGCCTCAAACCTGATAATGCTATCCTACGGGAGAAATCAGCACTGCATACATATACTTACAAGCTCTTCTTGAGGGTGTCTTCTGGGACTTTAGGTCCTTAGAGCCAAAGGCCCAAAATACGAGCAGCCGTTCGGTTTTACATGCCTTGGTGCGTCTGGGTGTAGATGTGCTGGTTGCGTTGGTGGCCTTGAGCCATGCGTTAAAGTCAAAGGCAGGGCACCTCTAAAAGAAAGTCTGCAAGTGAGGACTTGGGGACAAGTCCAGCAGAGCCCAAAGGGGGGAGCTTTCCTCTTGAGGATCTCCGGGGAAGGGGACCCCATCGGTTTACGGGAACTCAGGTTGTGGGACTCAGGTGCAGAGGTGTTATGTCCAGCGGTTCCCTTGCATTGGAGGCTTTGACTTACTTGGGTGACCTGGAGAGGGTAAGAAAACAGAACAGCAGGGCTACCTTCAGTGTAGGTATCGTTGATCATGAAGTCCCTGGTTGGCAAGGTCAGTTTTTGAGTCAGTGGTGTCCTGGCTGGACACTCAACAAGCCTTAGCTGCTGCAAATGCTTCATTACCCATGGTATTAGTGCTGTGAGGGTCTAGCATCTCGAAACTCTCTGGAGAGACGGGGCTGACCTCTTAGAACAACGATGACCTCTTCCTGGTGAGATGCTCCCTCAGTGGACCCGGTGGTCAGCAAAATGGAGTTCCGGACAAGTGTGGTTGTGTCTGCAGATGCAGGGGACGGGCTCCTCCATCCCAACGGGAGATGCTGCTTGGTTGTTAAACCACTGGACAGTGCTCCAAAAGCTTGGGGAGGGTGTTCAGCTTCTAGATGAGTAGGTCTTTGTGATGGTCACAGTGCAAGCAGCCAGGTAGGGTTTCTGTTCTTGTGTCTTCGGCTCTTTTTTGTCCTTCTTCTTTTTCCAGGTAGAGGAATCTGCATCCCTGGTGTCAGGGGGGACCACCAATTACTGAATTTAGGGGTGTTTAGGGGAGTGTAGGGTAGCAGCTAATCGGCTACTTACCGCTAGGTGGGGCTATACCCCCCCTATATGACCACTTCCTGTGGAGAATGGGCATAATCCTGACCCATGGTTCCTAGTTTTACCAAATTCAGAATTGTGAAACCCTTTCTTGGCTGTACACTTTAGGTGGCCTACCTTAGGGGTGTGCCTAGCCTGAAAGTGCAACATTCCTACTAACTATCTAAATTCCCGCCTGCTCTGGTGCCAAATGGGCTCCAAGGCGGGGGTGGCATTCTCCAGGTCTGGTCATATCAAAGGCACAGAGGCTTTGAAGACTCTGTTCTTGACATTCTAATTCAATAGCCATCCTGCTGGATGAGGTGTCATCACCTTCTGCCGGAGCAGGCATTGTTTCTGACCTCTGAGGGCATGGGCTCTCACCTACAGGAGGTCAGGAACTAGTCTGAGGTAGCAAGCTGAGAGAAACTGATCAGCCAACACACTAGAGGACTAGTAGGTTTTCAGAGGGCATCTCTAAGGTGCTCTCTGGGTGCATGCCACGACTAATCAGTATAGATTTATTGAGATGAGGTGTTTGATACCAAACACCATTATTTTCAGTGAAGTCATTATGTAGCTGGGTAAATCGTAATGACCAGTGCCCAGTACTTAACTTAAGAGGTCTTCCTGATCACTTGCAATGGAACTAGGCAATACAAAGACACATCGGTTCATGCAGATGTGCTCTCACATGTAATATAATGCACCCTGCCTTAGGGCTCTAAGACCTGCTGTACGAGAGGCTTACATATAATACTTGCAGTGTACAGAGGCATGGTACACAGGGAGTGTGCTATATCATGTTTTCAGAATGGTTTGCACCATTTCATGCATTCTGCAATGGAGTGCAAAAAAACGATGGATTTAGGCCCAGATCCTTGTACTGGGGTGAATGTATGACATTGTTCTACATTCTGTCCATCAACTGTGTTTTTTGCAATTTTCACCCCAAGTGGGCTGGGTATGCTCAGACGTGAGTCCCAGGCTCTCCACACCACTGGAGTCAAGCTATCCAGGCTGATGAAGGCTGATAGCCAGAAACCGGTCCTTGGATGCTTGATTCCGGTCTGAAAAAGACATGGCTTGGTACTTCGGACTGGACTGTCCCATGAGGCACAGGGTCAGAGCTGATTTGCATATAGCCAGTGTCCAACCCAGGGTGGTGTCGAGTGCAAAAAAACGATGGATTTAGGCCCAGATCCTTGTACTGGGGTGAATGTATGCCATTGTTCTACATTCTGTCCATCAACTGTGTTTTTTGCAATTTTCACCCCGAGTGGGCTGGGTATGCTCAGACGTGAGTCCC
The DNA here is from genome assembly GCF_964261635.1 of Lissotriton helveticus. NCBI lineage: Eukaryota > Metazoa > Chordata > Amphibia > Caudata > Salamandridae > Lissotriton > Lissotriton helveticus. Next base: position 830,783,986 of record NC_136057.1, on the reverse strand, counting down.
AGGCTCTCCACACCACTGGAGTCAAGCTATCCAGGCTGATGAAGGCTGATAGCCAGAAACCGGTCCTTGGATGCTTGATTCCGGTCTGGGAAAGACATGGCTTGGTAGTTCGGACTGGACTGTTCCCATGAGGCACAGGGTCAGAGCTGATTTGCATATAGCCAGTGTCTAACCCAGGGTGGTGTGGAGTGCAAAAAAACGATGGATTTAGGCCCAGATCCTTGTACTGGGGTGAATGTATGACATTGTTCTACATTCTGTCCATCAACTGTGTTTTTTGCAATTCTAATTCAATAGCCATCCTGCTGGATGAGGTGTCATCCCATTCTGCCGGAGCAGGCCTTGTTTCTGACCTCTGAGGGCATGGGCTCTCACCTACAGGAGGTCAGGAACTAGTCTGAGGTAGCAAGCTGAGAGAAACTGAACAGCCAACTCACTAGAGGACTAGTAGGTTTTCAGAGGGCATCTCTAAGGTGCTCTCTGGGTGCATGCCACGACTAATCAGTATAGATTTATTGAAATGAGGTGTTTGATACCAAACACCATTATTTTCAGTGAAGCCATTATGTAGCTGGGTAAATCGTAATGACCTGTGCCCAGTATATAACTTAAGAGGGCTTCCTGATCACTTGCAATGGAACTAGGCAATACAAAGACACATCGGTTCATGCAGATGTGCTCTCACATGTAATATAATGCACCCTGCCTTAGGGCTCTAAGACCTGCTGTAGGAGAGGCTTACATATAATACTTGCAGTGTACAGAGGCATGGTACACAGGGAATGTGCTATATCATGTTTTCAGAATGGTTTGCACCATTTCATGCATTCTGCAATGGCAGTCTGCATGCAGTTTATGTGTGGGGCCCTTAGGATGGCATAATCATGCTGCAACCCTTATGGACCCACTTTAGTACCCATGCCCTGGGTACCAAGGGTACCATTTACCAGGGATTTACAAGGTTGCTAAAGTCCTTACCAACTGGGTTACAACTGAACATGTGTATAGTTTTATAAAAAGTACACTGGTACTGGGGCCGGGTTAGCAGACTTCAGTGCACAGTCCGATTCGGAATACAGCATCTAGTTGTTCAATTGGAGCAAAAAGTGAGGGGACATCTGCAAAGACAAGTCCAGCTTCCTGCATTAGCTAGCCATTGAGGCAGGTGGTGTAAGGTCTTCAACAGTGTAATTGTGTTGTTGTGAGGGGATACTAAATGGGTTTGGAGGCTGCAGCTGCGGGAGATAGTGGACTGCACAAATCTCTCACCTTGGGTCCCTTGAGGCTTTTGGGAGCTGTGCCTGCTGCCCCAAAAGGACTGGGGAGTCTACTGGCCATGGTGGCTGGGTGGAAAAGGGAATATGACTCATTACATCACATACCAATACCACGCGTGCCATTACAACGCGGGTATTACTACTCAATGTCAATGACCGCAACATACCATTACATCACAAACTTTCACTACAACTATAACTTTACCATGCATGCCATTTGTACGCAAAGGCATGCGTGGTGAAGGTATACTCATGGTAAAACTTACAAAGGTAAGTGACTCTACCCTGCCCTACCCTACACCCTAATTTAGTACCCCTGCACGACCCTCCCCGACCCCCAGTCCTCTCCCTGCATTCACGCTACCCTGTACGACCCTCCGGACACTACCCTTAACCCTAAAACACTACCCTACACTACACAAACACCACAACACTACCCTAAACCCTAAAATACTGCCCCCAGCATGACTCTCCCCCGACCCCCAGTTCGGTCCCTACACTGAAACACTACCCTGCACGACCCTCCAACACCCCTAAACCCTAACACACTACCCTATCAATCAATCAATCGTGGTATTTGTAAAGCGTTCTTCTCACCCGTGAGGGTCTCAAGGTGCTGAGAGGGGAGGGGGGTTCACTACAGATCTTGAGGAGTCTTCTGAAGGCGAGTAGGTCTTCGGTCTGCCGTAGGTGGGTAGGTAGGGCGTTCCAGGTCTTGGCGGCGAGGTAGGAGAAGGATCTGCCGCCGGAGGTTGTTCGTTGGATGCGGGGGACGTCAGCGAGGGCGAGGCTGGCGGAGCTGGCGAGTGGGGGTGTGGAAGCTAAGTCTGCTGGTCAGGTAAGCTGGTCCGGTGTTGTGGAGTGCTTTGTGTGCGTGGGTGAGGTGTTTGAAGGTGATCCTCTTGTCGACGGGGAGCCAGTGTAGGTTTGTCAGGTGGGGGGTGATGTGGCTGCGGCGGAGGACGTTGACGATCAGTCGGGCGGAGGCATTTTGGATGCGCTGTAGTCGTCGTAGGTGTTTGGCTGGGATCCCGGCGTAGAGTGCGTTGCCGTAGTCCAGCCTGCTGCTGACGAGGGCCTGTGTCACCGTTCTTCTTGTTTCGGTCGGGATCCACTTGTAGATCCTGCGAAGCGTGCGGAGGGTGTTGTAGCAGGAGGAGGAGACGGCGTTGACCTGTTTGAACATGGAGAGGGAGAAGTCTAGGATGAGTCCTAGATTGCGTGCGTGGTCGTTGGGTGTCGGTGCTGTCCCGAGAGTGGTCGGCCAGCAGGAGTCGTCCCAGGCCGAGGGGTTGGGTCCGAGGATGAGGACCTCCGTCTTGTCCGAGTTCAGTTTCAGCCGGCTGCTCCTCATCCAGTCGGCGATGGCCTTCATTCCGTCGTGGATGTTGGTTTTGGCGGTGCGTGGGTCCTTGGTGAGGGAGAGGATGAGCTGAGTGTCGTCGGCGTAGGAGATGATGTGGTGGCGGGCCACTTGTGCGAGGGGGGCCATGTAGATGTTGAACAGCTTTGGGCTGAGGGAGGAGCCCTGGGGGACGCCGCAGATGATGTAGGTGGCCTCGGATCGGAAGGGTGGGAGGCGGACGCTCTGTGATGTGCCGGAGAGGAAGGATGTGGTCCAGTCGAGGGCCTTCTCTTGGATACCGGCTTCTTGAAGGCGTGTTTTTAGAGTGTGATGGCAGACCGTGTCGAAGGCGGGCGAGAGGTCCAGAAGGATGAGGGCTGATGTTTCGCCGTTGTCTAATTGGCACCTGATGTCGTCTGTGGCGTCGATGAGGGCAGTCTCGGTGCTGTGGTTTCGTCTGAATCCGGATTGGGACGGGTCCAGGATGTTGTTGTCTTCGAGGTGGCTGGTCAGTTGCATGTTGACGATTTTCTCGATGACCTTAGCCGGGAACGGAAGCAGGGAGATGGGCCGGAAGTTCTTGAGGTCCTTGGGGTACGCCTTGGGCTTCTTGAGGCGGGCGTTGATTTCGGCGTGCTTCCAGCTTTCCGGGAATGTCGCTGTTTCGAAGGAGATGTTGATGACCTTCCGTAGTTGGGGGGCGATGGCTGCGTCTGCCTTGTTGAATATGTGGTGTGGGCATGGGTCTGTCGGAGATCCTGAGTGGATGGAGTTCATGACCTTGCGTGTCTCGTCGTCGCTGACGTTGGACCAGGAGGTAAGGCGGTTGGCGTTGTTGGTGTTCGGAGGAGGGGTGGAGTCTGGCGTGGTCGGGTCGGTCGTGGTGTTGAAACAGTCGTGGATGTCAGCGATCTTGCGGTGGAAGAAGATGGCCAGTGAGTCGCACAGTTCCTGTGAGTGCGGGATTTCGTTGGTGTTGGCGCTGGGGTTGGATAGTTCTTTAACGATGCGGAAGAGCTCTTTGCTGTCGTGTGCGTTGTTATCCAGGCGGTCTTTGAAGGAGGACCTCTTGGCTGATCTGATGAGGTGGTGGTGTCTGTGGGTGGCATCGTTGTGGGCTGCGTGGTTGTCCGGTGTACGTTCGTGGAGCCATTTCTTCTCCAGTTTCTGGCATGTGCGCTTAGAGGCCAGGAGCTCGTCGGTGAACCAGGTGGCTCTCTTGCTGGCGTGGCTGTTAGAGGGTTTCTTCAGTGGGGCGAGGGTGTTGGCACAGGCGTCGATCCACTGTCTGAGGTTGCGAGCTGCGGCGTCTGGGTTGGTGGGGTCGGTGGGTGGGTTCTGGGAGAGGGTGGTGAGCAGCTGGCCTTCTGTGACTTTGCTCCAGCCGCGGCGAGGCAACTGTTGGGTGCGGTGGTGCGTGGTTGGTTTTTTGAAGGTGAAGTGAATGCAGCGGTGGTCGGTCCAGTGGGGTTCGGTGGTGTGGTCGAAGGCGACGTGGGTGCTTGTGGAGAAGACGGTGTCCAGTGTGTGGCCGGCGGCGTGGGTGGGTGCAGTGACGAGTTGTCTGAGGCCCAGGTTGGCGAGGTTGCCGATCAGCGTGGTGGAGTCGACATCGTTGTTGTTCTCGAGGTGGAAGTTCAGGTCCCCGAGGAGGATGTAGTCCGTGGAGGCGAGTGCGTGGGTGCTGGTGAGGTCGGCGATGAAGTCGCTGAACTCGGCCCGGGGGGTCTGTAGACGAGCGTTTCCCTGAGGGTGGTGTTGGGGGTCGGTGTGGATCCGGAAGTGCAGGTGTTCGGCAGCGTTGAGGGTGTCGTCTGCGTGGGTGGTGACCTTGAGGGTGGACTTGTGGACGATGGCAATTCCTCCTCCGATGCCGTTGGCGCGGTCCCTGTGGGTGATCTTGTAGCCGTCTGGGATGGCAATAGCGGTGTCTGGTGCAGAGGAGTCCTTCCACCACGTCTCGGTCAGGAAGGCTACGTCCGGGGCGTCGAGCAGATCCCAGAGCGCGATGGCATGTCTGCGTGCGGAGCGAGTGTTGAGGAGTATGCAGTGGAGGTGGTTGGGTCTGGTCCTTGATGGTTTGGTGGTTCTGTCGCAGGTGAAGCTGCAGCTGCGGCAGGAAAAGGGTCCGTGGGTGTGTTTTGGGGCGGCCTGGTTGCAGCGTTGGTCGCGGCCGGTGTTGAGAGTGTGGAGAGAGTTGGCGTCATAGCTGATGCTGGGTATGGTGCAGTGGGGTGCGCGGCGGGCGCAGACGGGCTTGCCTCTGGCGTGCGCGGCTGCGCAGCGTCCTGCATTAAGAAGGGGTGGAGGGAGGAAGGATCAGCTGGGAGGCGGGTGGCGGGAAGCGAATGGGAGAGGAGGGGTGCGGGCCGCTGGGGATGCAGTGGCAGGAAAGGAATGCGGGGAGTGCGGGGAGCGGGGCGGCGAAGAACTAAAGGCACAGCAGAAGGAAACAGGCAACAGTTATTTAAGCAGCGCACAGAAAAACAGGCAACAGTCACCAAAGCAGCGCACAGAGGAAACAGGCAACAAATACAATACAAATACGGGAAACAGTCACTAAAGCAGTGCACAGAGAAAACAGGCAACAAGTACAATGCAAATACGGGAAACAGGCAGCAGATCATACCGAATACTTACCGCCCACCACTGGGCCACCAGGGATGAGGCGCAGGCGGGAGCCTGCGGGTGGAGGAGGGCTCGAACTCCCAGCAGCAGTGAGGGGCAGCAGACAGAGGACACAGCACCAGCAGGGAACACTACCATAAACCCTAAAGCACTACCTCCAGCACGACCTACCCCAATCCCCCTTACCTCTCTCTCCTCGTGGTTCCTCTCTCCTGGTTCCAGCTTCGTCTGAGGGGCTGTGCACGTTGTTGTGAGGAAACGGAAGAGCCTCAGTTTCTCACAAATACGTGGATAGCCATTACATCGCATGCGTTGTAAAAGCGCATGCGTTGTAATGGTATGCGTAGTAATGGTTTGTGTTGTTACATCGCATGCGTTGTAACTCAGGCAATGTAATAACAGCGTTGTAATGGCTGTTCACCGGAAAAGGACATGGCTGTTGGCCCATACCTTAACAATAGTAGGAGCGAAAGAAAGAATGTGGCTGGCATGGGACCATGGTGAGTCTCTGTGACCGGGGGATGGCCCTACTCAACCTAAAGTGCTAAATCCAGCTTGTCAGCGAACAGGAGAGTGCGGTCGAAGGGCAGGTCCATAAGGGATGCCAGGACCTCCCCCAAGAAGCCAGTCTATTTCAGTCAGGTGTGGTGGCCGAGCACCACAAATGAAGCTACGGGACCAAACGCCAGCGAAGGTTGTGGATTTGCGACTGGAGTAGTCCTGTGCCTGCGAACAACAATAGTCTATGGCCTGATCTGGGAGTGACACGAGTAAGCGGACTGGTAATACTGCCTTGCAGTGCACTAGTGCCCTGCTCTCTGATCTCCTGTGGCTCCTTCGACAACCGCTCTCGACTACATGGACTCCGTCTTGACTCCCACGTGTACAGCCTTTCACTACTCTGGCTGCATTCTGCTGTACAATGCATCATTTCCGTGGGGACCTCGCCCCCAGTTAAGCAGTTAACCAGTGACTAAAACGACCATGTTTCATTACTGTCTGGCCCTAATGCGAGGAGTGGCAGGGTTGAGACTACAGGGCAGTCCTCCTCTCTGATGGCGTCACCCATCTCGGCTCTGGGCCCTAGCTTCCTATTAACTGCTTACTTGCGGCTGCGATTATTTCTCCTATCGGCTCCTACCACTGGCTTGCAGCTCTTAATTTTACTGCTTCCTTCTGTGGATCAATAGGGCTGCGATCACAGGGGCATATATTTTGCCTTATCTGTACTCTGAGGGCCCCATTGCTTAGTTGGTGCCTTTAGTAATATGTGCATACACTACCTCACCTATCATCTTTCACAGTTGGTTTCGTTTTTAGTACCCGCTGATTGCCAACCAGTGTAGGTGTCTTGGGAACGTGCAGAGACACGAGAGCCGGCGGGCTTAGGCCTCCTATATGACCCTAAGGCTTTAAACTCTGTTCTCTGCCCCCTTTACTCTTAGAGCGATTTGTTCAACAGGAAGGAGTCACATCAGCTCTTAGGAATAGTTAGTACTGTTCATAAAGGGTCACCGCTTTGCTTCGTTGAGGGCCTTCTCATTGCCCATAAGAGAGTCAGATGGTCAGTTTGGGAAGACAAAGGTATCAAGACGTTTGGAGATCTTATTGGGGATACATTTCGTTCCTTTCAGATGCTTCAATCGGACATTGCATTACCTCAGTCACAACTGTAGTGGTACTGGCAAATGCGACAGTGCCTGTGGACTAAACTTGGCGGGATCCCATTCACCTCCGTGAATCACCCTTTTTCTAGAATATCTCAGAAATTGTGGACTTAACTCGGGGCACCGTATCCAACCTATACCAGATCTTCATTAATAAAGCATACTTGCATAGTAAACGAATGGCAAATAACACTTACTGGCAGGGACGATTAGGGCTAGCATACACAGGTGAAGACTCGCAGGAAATTATGCAATGCAATGACTATTCTCTTTGAGAAGCTCAATTAAAGTATTCCCATTTCAAGATTCTACATATAATAAGTTGCATAGAGACTAAGGCCTAGATGTAGGTAATTTCATTTTACCACTTCTTAAATACCGAATTTTACCGATTCGGTATTTAAGAAGTGGTAAAATAGAGGGGGGGATGTAGGTATTACAGAATCGGTAAATACCGAATCGTTAAGATTCGGTATTTACCGATTCTGTAAATTCCGATTCGGTAATGCCCATTGATTCCTATGGACATTGAAGCCCATAGGAATCAATGGGCATTACCGAATCGGTATTTACCGATTCGGTAAATACCGATTCCAGCAAGGGTGCAGGGGGTGTCACTTTGACACCCTCTAGCACCCCAAATACAGGCATGTGTGCCATGTGGCACACAGACATGCCCTAAGGGCATATCTGTGTGTCACATGGCACAGGTGTGCATGCACACATATGCATGCACACCTGGATTCGGTATTTTACCACCCAATTGGATTCGGTGGTAAAATACCAAATCTGAAAGGCCTTTGGGACTCAGAAGAGTTCCACCTACATCTAGAAGTTACCGAATCGGTAAAAATACCGATTCGGTATTTTACCGAATCGGTAAATTTACCGATTCGGTAAATTTACCGATTCTGTAAAATTGGCCCCCTACATCCCAATAACCCATTTACCGGTCGGTAACGGCCGAAATTGGGCGTTACCGGCCGCTAAATGGCCACGTACATCTGGCCCTAAAGGGCCAGATGTAGGAGGCCAAATACCGGTCGGTAACGGCCGATTTCGGCCGTTACCGACCGGTATTTGGAGTTACAGATGTAGGGGGCCTTAAATTCACCGATTCGGTATATTTACAGATTCGGTAAATTTACCGATTCTGTAAATTACCGAATCGGTAAATTTAACGAATCGCAAATTCGTGATGTAGGTGGCACTGAAAACAGTGCCACCGGCCCTTAAGAATTCGTTATTTACCATGACATACTATGTCATGGTAAATAACGAATTCCTGTGTACATGCACATCTGTGCATGTACACCTGTGCCATGAGGCACATATACATGCCCTAAGGGCATGTATGTGTGCCACATGGCACACAAGCCAGAATCAGGGGTGCAACAGGGTGTCAAAGTGACACCCTGTCCCCCTTGCAAATTCGGTAGTTTTACCGAATCAGTATTTACCGATTCGGTAATTGACATTGATTCCTATGGGCCTCAAGGCCCATAGAAATCAATTGTAATTACTGAATCGGTAAATACCGATTCAGTAATTTCCGAATCATACAGATTCTGTAAAAATTACCGAATTTTTTCCTACATCTGATTTACCGAATCTAGAATACCGAATCGAGAATACCGAATCGGTAAAATTCTGTATTCTAGAGTCGGTAAATCAGATTTACCTACATCGGGCCCTAAGACTGGCGCTTGCTGGCAGTGTCAATCAACAGAACGGGGCAGCGAGCCAGTCAAAATACCCCTTTGTCCCAATTATTAAACAATGTAGTGGTACTACTTGCAAAAAATCAAAACACCCACTGCTCCCTAGGTGTGACCAAAAGGGCAAATTGAATACGAATTTCACAGTTGGTAGTGCACTGATTAGTTACAGTACATTCACCAAAAGTCCAATTCCAAATGGCATATATTTCAATTATTCTTTGTTTTCTTTGGTGATGACATGAGACAGACAATGCGTTTCGTTCACCACATGCAAACTTCCTCAGGGCAATGAAAATTATGTATTCGCCAATTGGACAGCTTGTCACTCGATTCTATCCATCGTCTGTTCGATCCCAGTCCCTTATTTTCATCAGGTCCTCATATTCCGAACTGATCCCAATACATCAGTCAGTCATGGCCATTAAGCCCCAGTGGACAACACCTTATCACATGTCCTCCAACATCCAGCTACCGTGGCGTGCAGTTTCACATTTGAGAAGCTTGCTGCTGTTGTAATGACAATGGTTGCGACCTTTATCATATACTATGGTCCTGCTCTACCCTCACCATCTATTTGCTATCAGTATAAAGGAAACTTCATAGTACTAGCTATATGACCTTCAGAGACTCCGCCAAATTGGCCTTTCTACATGAGTTTACTGACATTGACAACACGTCTTCTCACTGGATAAGATGGATGTCAACAGCCCTCATGTATGCCAAGATATGTACTACTGTTAGAACACTGACACTCAACACAGGTGCCCACACACCAGGAGTGGTTCTATGAAATTTACTGACTGGCGCCACGTATGAAAAACATATTTATAAGATCCAAGATGAATTGCAGCTGTTTGATAACATTTGGGGACTTTTCTTATGGCTTCAAGAACTTTAATGTGTTATGGTACTGAGGGCTTCTGCCCCACCTACTCATCCAGGCTGTCGACTGGGACAATATCATCAACTCCACGTCATATATAGGGGGGTACATTTGAGGGGTTAAATATGGACGAGATGGAGGAGGTACATACATTTGCGTTTTAAGTCTGTGCAATACTGGCCTTTGCCTATTCTTTGGATTTGAGCCATAGGGAAGGTTAAACCATAACATGTCATCACAAGGAGAGGTTACCTAATCTGTGACTGCAATTACTGGTGTTAACAAGCTCATGTTTTGTTATTTTATTTTACTATTGAGTTATATCTGTCGATATGACCTACCACGCATTTGGGTACTGGCGCTTTTTGTTTTTCTTTTGCATGTCTGTTTATTTGTGATACTATGCAATGGAATTACCTTTGACTGCTTGAAAACTCAAGAAAAAAACGTTTTAGCAAAGCACATCTCACAAACTGGAGGTGAGGATTTCCACTTTGATCATCACAGTATAATGATTTGGGTGGTAATTATGATCCTAAAAATGACCAAGCAAAGTTTCATACTCCTTCCTGTGATTCCTTTGTGTTCTTTTCTATTCTTTAGATAGGCATACAGATAACTCTGATAAAAGAAATCCTCAAGATAAAGAGTTCCATATAGTTTGGCACAAAGTAGCAGCAAAACCTAACATTTTATTCTCTCTAATTTCCCTAACCAAAGACCGTATAGTGGCTCACTATCCTAAAGCATTTTAGATTCAACCAATTCATTATTCCCCTATTGTGTTCTTTGAGGGGATTATCCAACATATCCTGCTTCATCTAAAGGTTATGGTCACTAAAGCACACAAGTTGAAGATTGGAAAGAGAATGATGGATGCAGGGGTGTTGCTTGGCGCCAGGAAAGATTGCAGAGCTGTTACTCTGTGCTGCCGCCGGCATAATAATCTTCCCTCATCCGCCCATTCATCAGACAGCCCTGTGGGCAGCCACTACCACCTGTGACAGGGAAAGAACACTGAAAGTGTGGGGCCCTGAAAAACATTTGCTGACCGTCCGCCCCCCACCCCCAGGCACAGCTGAAGCTGGTGGAAGCACCCTGCCTAGGTGCACAGTTTGGTGGTGGGCAGGGCCCTACATGCGGAAACTGACTCTATCCGACATTTGCCTGATGTAGATTCCTACTCCCGCTCCCCAAGATCCCCCCTTTCTCCATGCTGCCTGAAGTCGCCATTGGTCTTTTGAATAGCGAAGTGGTAGAGGCACTGTATTTGGGCGTGGCAGCACTGGTTGAGTTTTGGGCGCACTGTCACAGGCAGCGAACTGGAGCCACAACAAGGATATTGCCCCCCAACCCTCCCCGCCCTCAACCCCCATGACTGGGCGCCCCTGCAAAATGTGACGCATGGCTGGAGGAGACATAGTTTGGGGTCGAAGCCCATAATAAATGCAACTGAACAAAATTGATAAAAATGCCATCACAATGCCAGCGCCGACTCCTGGGCCAGTGAAGGATGGAGGGGCCACGTTGCAGGGGAAAGTGCTGCCCACCCGTGAGCCCTCCTTGAGTGAGATAATGGCAGCGATCAGGGACTTGAAAGGCTTGATTAAACCCAAGATCAAAACAGTTGCAGTGGATGTCACTCTCCTCAGATCAGACCTCAAGAAACTCTCAGACAAAATGTCCATGGCTGAAATGGACATTGTCTCCTTATCATCCACGATGAAAGTACTCAAAGGGAAATTACAACACATGGAGAAAGAACACATTCTCATGGCAGCAGAGCTTTAGGATCAGGAACGCAGGGTAAGGAGAAATAATATCCATGTGGTGAGGGTACCAGAAATTGCAGAGAGACCAAGCATAAAATTCTTTTTGGCTGACCTTATTACTTGGACATTCGGACCGAAAAGCCTCTCCAATTTCTTCATCGAATGGGTGCATTGGTGCAGATCCCTCCTCCCAAGCCTGTGGCCCCACTCAGGACCATTATTGCGAGAGTGTTCAATCACAGGGGCCGCAACACTATCCTGAGGGCCACCCGAACGCACTGAGATGTGCACTAAGAGAACACCACAATTCCTTGATCCTGGACTTCAGAATAAATGTACAGAGGCAGCGGCGCAGCTTCGAGGAAGTCAGAAGAAAGACATTGCAAACTATGGAATTGAAATATATGATGCTGCGCTCCACCAAACTGCCTATCGTAGTTGAAGGAAAGGCCTGACACTTTGCGACACCTGAAGAAGCATGGGAGTGGTTGGAGGGCTGGTGCAACCCATAGGGAGAGTGGCGAAGGAATGCACAAGATAAAAACCAGCGGGGCAAGATCAGTGCTCTCGACACTGTGAGGAACAGTTGACTCAAGAATGGCTGTGAGTAGGGGGTTGCTGGGCACAAAGTATTCTAAACTCACGGATGGGTCTGGTCTCGGACTTCCTGGACACTGCAAAGGTGGAACTGTTGTATGTAAACCCTGGAAAGATAGTTGAGCCTTGCCCTCTGATGCGCCTATGAGGGGTGCATTGGACTGCAGTGAACGCATAGTCTACTGTTGGCCTACAGGCGGGGCCGGAGGGCACTTTGGGATTTAAAAAAAAGGAGGGATGTCATACATTTTGGTCAATATATGTTTTTCCTAGGTGGCTTAAGCCACACCTACTGCTTGAGTCTGATGTTATTGGGGCCATGTCTGAACTAGTCACTCTGCCACCCCAGTTCAGACATGGCCATATGCAAATCAGTCTGACCCTGTGCCTCATGGGAACAGTCCAGCCCAAACTGCCAAGCCATGTCTTCCCTGGACCGGAAACAAGCATCCTGGGACCGGTTTCTGTCTAATCAGCAGTCATCAGCCAGGCTAGCTTGAATCCAGTGGCAAAGTGAGCAAGGGACGAACAAAGCAAAACCAAAGGGGATGATGGACGGAGTGTTGAACAATGCAAGCACCCCCCCCCCCCCCCAGTCAACTGATCTGGGTTTAATCCATCATCATTCATTAGCTCACTCCGCCACCCCAGTTCAGACACAGTTCGGGCTGGACTGTTCCCATGAGGCACAGGGTCAGACTGATTTGCATATGGCCATGTCTGAACTGGGGTGGTGGAGTGAGCTAAAGAATGATATTGGATTAAACCCAGATCAGTTGACTGGGGCTGAGTGCTTGCATTGTTCAACACTCCGTCCATCAACCCCTTTGGTTTTGCCATGGCCAATGAGACAGTCAGTCACCTCATAGAGATGTTCCAAGGGGGCTTGGAGCTGGGGGAGCTACTTTAGACCAAGGCATGGCAACCATAGTGGTGATTCCAAAGAAGAGCAAGACTCCAAAAGATTATGCATCCTACAGACCGATCTCCTTGCTCAATGTCGAGGCTAAGATCCTAGTCAAGGTCTTAGTGACTAGGCTCCGGAGAGTAATCACCGCGGTGATTCACCAAGACCAATCCAGATTAATGTTGCACAGAGACACCAGACTCCACCTGAGATGTTTTTACGCGGTGCTTCGTAGGATGAGGATGCGGACCCAGCGATGGTGATGTCCTTAGATGCACGAATGGCATTTGATAGCATAGATTTGATATATTTATTTGCAGTTGTCGAACGTCTTCACTTTGGCCCAAAATATTGTGGTTGGGTCAAGCTCCTCTACGTTCTACCCATGGTAAGGGTGAGGGTAAACAACACACTATCTCTGCCCTTCTAACTTCATAAATGGACACAGCAGGGCTGCCGTTATCGATGGTTTTAGCCCTTGGCATGCTGGGTACGAAAGGATCATTTGACACAGGAAGTCATTGGCAGGGGGACTGGGAAAACACAAATCCTTATAAGCGGATGACATACTATTGTGTCTCGCGCGGCCCGCTCTGTCTATTGACCTTGTACTGCAGATATTCTGTATTTCTTAAAACCATGCAGGCTATCGCACCAATTACGATAAATATAGTATTTTCCCACTGAGGGGTGGTGTGCTGGCCTTGTCCCTGAGGAATTGTATCCCTCTAGCATCGGAGGGCTTTACCTACTTAGGTATAATATATATCACTCAGGAGGGTGCAGAATTTTTTTAAAGAAACCTATATGGCCTTCTAGCCTGGTACTGCTGGGTCTGCATTTGATGGGCAAGGCTGCCCTATACAGGGTGAGGGCACTGCCGCGATTTTTAGATGTTCTTCAGAACACACCACTTCTGATACCTTGGGCCTTTTTCCACAGTGTAGCTCATGAAGTCTATCTGCTGCTTTGAGACAGTGGTGGGTCCCGGATAACTCTTCATAAGGGTGTATAACGGCGGTCTGGTCATTCCAGATCTACTCAAATACTACTGGACTACCCAATTGATTGTAATAAACGACTAGGTGTATGCGGACCAGCAAGAGCCAGTGATAAGAGTTGACAGAGACTCAGTAGGACCAAGGGGTAATCCGGCTCATATATGTGTGCGGAGACATAGGCTCCCCACTCACACTTGCACAGTCGTTGATGTATGAACAGAGGCAACAACATTTCTGGGATGGGCTTGGAAATTGGTGGAGCAGACCCTCCTGTGGGACAGCAACCTTTTTACGGAAATAGGGATATTTAAGGTATTCTCTACATGGAGTCTCCTGGGCATAGACCATCTTGACACCTAAATAAGGGGATGCACTCCCTTGTTGTTTGAGGCTTTACAAAACGAGTACATCCTGGCAGATATAAAGCACTACTGATCTGCAGGTGACACATATGTCAGAGGAAGAGGAAGTGTCGGAATCAGCACCTATGAGGAAAGACTTTTCTTAGATCCGATGCAAGAAAAGGCTGTGTCTCTCACCTTAAAAAAGATCTAAAACAATACTCCTGATAGCCTAGGCTGCAGGACAAGTGGAGTATAGGCCTTGGAGATCTAGATGATGATGAGTTTGCAGGGACCCCAGCGCATTGCCATTTGCATAGGATTTAGACCTGTGCAGCTCTGTATACTTCCCAGATCCTAGTAGACTAGGATGTTGCTACACAAGATTGGGAAGGGAAACTCTGCCCTTTACTTAAGAGGCTGTGGGCAGGAGGGCACCTTTCTCCATACCATATGGGGTTATTCAGCTATACAGGCATATTGGGAGGAGGTAACGCAGATGATGTCTGTGGTTCTTAACGTTAGAGTCCCAATGGATGCCAAATAGCTTTTCCTGCTCATACACGGGGACCTAGACTGGGCCAAATACGCCAGGCTGTGGTTGGTGGTAGGCACGGGGTTGCAAAGCGGAATGTTGCACGTACTTAGGGATCCCATTTGCCTCCAATAATTGCTGATTGTGAGCAGGATAGTGTATGGTGCCGGCAGGCAGAGAAGGTGGTCTATCAGAGTTGGGGAAGCTGAAATGAATATCGCGGGCATGGTGGGCTGCAGACGTCCGTGACATGGGACGGACACATTGTCTGCTCCAGGTAGATGGCTAGGACTATGTATATCTGTCGATCTCAATGACTTCCATTTCCTAGTGGTTACCAACTATGTAAGAATGTGTGCTTAGTCAATGCCTCTCTTCTGTACTGGACTAATGCACTGTTTGGTGTTTAGTTATGAAATAAATAAAACTTTTTTTTTTTTTAAAAGAACATGATAAATGACTTGAAACTTTCTAGATGAGAGCTGTGAAACAATTGGCTACAACTGTTGTCACCTTGCTGCAAAAATGCCAAAAGCTTCGAAGTAATTCTGCCTGCCAACAGTAGCGTTTCAGATCAGTTCACTTACTAGCAACATGTCTAAACCGATGGCTCTCTGTCCTACACTCACAATTTAGCTTGCTTTTTCAAGAGAGAAATGCATTTCAGAGTTAACAAAGTAACATCTCTAGAAAGCCACCATGTTTTGACAGCAATGTGCGCCCCCCGCCCCATTTATAAATAATGGAAGGTGTCAGTAGGTGCATTCAGCTGGAAATGTGAAGGTGCGGGGATGGGGAAGAGGATTTCTCTACTTTCGAGGTATGCCATTGCAATTCTTAGGATCGTTCTGAGATACTAAAAATTGTGTGGAATAATAGTTGTAATGAGGCCCTTAGGAGGATTTGGGACATGCTTTAAGGTGGTAAATAAGCATTCAGCTTAGACCTGGTCTCTTAGGAGGAATAGTGAGAAAGCACTTCACTTCATGTACATCCCCACCTTCTTCTCATACATGCTAACAGAAGACGTTTTTGTTTAGTTCCAGATCTATAAGGCCCGGTAAAAAGGCAACACCACAGCCCTTTACAAATATTAAGTTGCGCCATTTGAAAGGGGACATTATGCCTTGCTAAGGGTACTTACTACTGGTGACCATATATCTGTCAGAGTATAGCAGCAGAGTGGAGATTGTATTGATGTTGGTACTAGTATCCTGTCTCCCAACCTCAAAAACAAAAATGACCCCTGTCCAGATAAAGATGCCTACTGGTAGTACCATACACATCATGTACAATAACACAAAAAAGGCACATAAAGCATTGTCGCAGAGACTATGCGCAGAACGGAAGACTGTGATGCAACACTAAACTATATCCATTCTACAAACAAAAATGATAAACCTATTTTTAACATAAACTAAAACTGTCAACCCTGAAAAGTGTGAAATATTTAAATTAAAATTAAAGAACATGTACACAATAGTGACTATTCAAATCTACACTGTGATTTTTGAGGATACTTTTATAAATAGACTGTAACCAAGACTTTAAGCTATATTTTTCAAGAGCTTCCATTGTACGACTTATCCACTGCTCAGACACCTACAGTTAAGCCTACACTTTATAAAATAACTATTAATTAAATGAAAAAAGTACAAGATGGCAAGACACCTAAACTACTAGGTATATGGATGACCGGGGAAAAGCATAAGATAATCCCATACCACTGCCCATATGCTGTGCTGGAGATACTGGTCCCAGCCTCCATAATAACCTAGTATATGGGACGTTCTATGCCCCCAAGGGAAGTTGAGTCCTCCCCACAGAGCAAAGGATTTGTCTTTAATGCGGGTGCTAGAAGTCCCACTAAAGGTCAGCACTTCTGTCCTAGCCTAAGATTAATTTGTAAAGCCTATATCTGAAAGAGACACGTTAGTGATAGATTCCTTACCTTAGAATATCCCCAGGCTTCAAACTGGATCTGGAAACTTTTGCGTAGCAATACCCCTGCGCGTCGGTAGGCGTCGTCCGCGGCTCCGCCTCCGTCGTCGGCATCAGTGCCAGAATGACGTCGCCGGAGTACTTAGACGCCGCCCTCGCGCGCTGACGTCAGTTCTTTTTGTTTTCGCGCCAGCTAGTGCAGATCCGGAGAAGCTCTACCCCTTAGTCACTTTTTGACTAAACTTTTTTGATCTCTTGATCTGTTTTTCTCGAGTCACTTCGACTCCTACGGTAGGGATGCCCGGGTTCAAACCCTGCTCCAAGTGCAACCGACCGATGTTGGTTACCGACCCCCATCGCCGGTGTCTTCAGTGCCTAGGCCTCGACCACGACGACCGAACCTGCTCTGACTGCCCGGCCCTGACTTCTATGGCTAGGTGGGAGCAGTCCCGCAAGCTCCTCGAGCTCCGGCAGTCGGCCCCGCGCTGTTCAAGGTCCCGGTCCCACAGGAGGTTGAGGGACCAGTCGCGGGGTCGGAGCCCTCGTAGTTCCGAGAGTCGGCATCGGTCTTCGGGGTCAAGGTCCTCAGGTAAGCATGAGAGGTCGGAACGGCGTCATCGCTCTTCCGACCCACCCCGACGCTCGCCCCGTGACACCACCCACGCGGCTCCGACGGAGTCGCGGGCGTCGCAACCTGCCCCATACCTTCTGGTACCTGGGCACGATGCGACGTCAGAGGAGATCGAGCGGTACCTCATGGGCATGAGGTCTCTCACTCCTCCGTCGGGCTCCGTGGTGCCTTCGGGCCCAGCGGTCCCAGCTGGAGGGCCTAGCGGGTCGGGTGCTTCGGCTCCGACGCCGTCGAGTGCTTCGGCCCCCGCGCCGCCGGCGACTTAGGTCCCGGCGCCGCAGGCCCTCACTGGATCCGTTCCGGATCCGGGTTGTCGCCGGTCGACCTCACCAACGCCATCCCCTAGGGTGTCGCCCCCGGCGACGCCGTCCCCGGCGACGCCGTCCCCGATCCTGCTCTTGATTCGGTTCCAGCGCCGCTCTCGACGTCGTATGGAGACTTTTACTTTCACGAACCGGCCCCATCCTTTGAACCTGAATTTCAGGTGATGGGTGACGAGCGAGATTGGGAGGGGTCTGTGGACCCTCTGGCACAGGAGTGCCAGTCTCAACAGGACTGGACATATGAGCTTGGGGAAGCCAGTGGACTGTACACTTCGCCAGACACTGGTTTTGTCTCCCCTCCAAACGTGGCTACGGAGGAGGGGGCTGCCTACAGTGTAGTGTTGACGCGGGCAGCCAGGGCATTGGGCCTAGAGCTCCCCGTCGCGGCCGTGAGGACTAACCTCCTCACTGAGGTCCTTAAACCGCAGGCAAGCTCGGCTGGGCCTCTGCTGTCGTTTAATAAGGCCTTGTGTGACGTTCTTTTGGGCACTTGGTCCAGGCCCGCTACAGGTCAGCCTGTAGATAGGAACGTGGCCAGACGCTACCGCCCGGCTCCGGGCCACCCGTGCTTCTTGTCCACCCACCCCACCCCCGAGAGCCTGGTCATCCAGGCCTCTACTTCCCAGACCGCATTCCCAACGGCTCCGCCCGATCGGGAATCCAAGAGGTACGAACAGTTCGGTAATAAGGTTTTCTTGTCCCTGAGTTTGGGACTGCGATCAGTCAATACTGCATGCCTCTTGGGCCGCTACACCCACACTCTGTGGAACACGGTCGCGGACGTGCTGCCACAATGTCCGGAGGAGGCCCGGACTAAACTCGCCCAAGCCCTTGCGGAGGGTCGAGATGCAGCGCGCTATTCCATCCGGTGTGGGCTGGATACCACGGACTTACTGGGCAGAGCGATGGCAACGACGGTGGCGGTTCGACGCCATGCCTGGTTGAGGACCGCCAACTTTTCGGCTGATGTCCAGGCCACCCTTCTGGACATGCCGTTTGATGGAAGTCGCCTCTTTGGCGACAAGGCAGACCATGCGCTTGAGCGTTTTATGGACTCCGGGGCTACCGCCAAGTCCTTGGGCCTCTCGGCCCCACGCCAGCAAACGGGTGCATTTCGCTCCTTTCGTGGCCAAGGAAGGGGCGCTCCCACACGTGCTGCCAGCCACGCACCGCAGGCTAATACACAGCGCGGTGGCGGCCGTGGAAACCGCCGTGGCGGCGGTCGGGGACAACGGCGAGGCCAGTCCACACCTTCCCCTGCAGCATCCGCCTCAAAACCCTCCTAGTCCGTGCTTTCAGGCCCATGTGATGCCAGTGGTGGGCGGGGTTCGCCATCACCACTTCCACTGGCGCACTGTCACGTCGGACATGTGGGTGCTGCAAATCGTCCGAAGGGGCTACTCCCTCCCCTTCGAGGCTAATCCTCCAGCCATGCCACCGCAATACCACCGCGTGTCGGGGGATCACTTGCAACTTCTGCAAGAGGAAGTTACGGCCCTCTTGGCCAAGGGGGCCATCGAGCGCTTTCCTGGGCCGGAAGTAGGGTGTGGTTGTTACTCCCACTACTTTCTGGTACCCAAGAAGGGCAAAGGGGGCCTACGCCCTATCTTGGACCTACGGAACGTCAACGGCTTCCTCCGGAAGGAGAAGTTCAAGATGCTGACTTTGGCTCAGGTCTTAGCTGCCCTAGACCCAGGAGACTGATGGTAGCGTTGGACTTGCAGGACGCCTATTTCCACATCCCCGTCTTGCCGGCCAACCGGCGTTACCTGCGGTTCACGGTAGGCCACGAGCACTTTCAGTTTACCGTGCTCCCCATCGGCCTTACCCAGCGCCCCACGGGTGTTCACGAAAGTGATGGCGGTGGTCGCAGCTCATCTGCGCAGGTTAGGGGTTTCAGTCTTCCCCTACCTCGACGACTGGTTGCCTACCTCGACGACTGGTTGTTGAAGGCGGGCTCGCCCCAGACAGTCGTCAGCCACCTCCAGACTACGGCCGACCTCCTGCATCTGCTGGGGTTCTCCATCAATGTGCCGAAGTCACACCTGTGTCCCTCTCAGAAGCTCCTCTTCATCGGAGCGGTTCTAGACTCGGCGCAGTTTCGGGTTTATTTCGGGATATTCAGGCTCTGATTCCGATCTTTCAGCCTTTATCCCGAGTCTCGATCAGGTTGACGCTGCGGCTTCTGGGGCTGATGGCCTCTTGCATCCTTCTGGTGCATCACGCCCGGTGGCGGATGAGGGCTCTGCAGTGGGACCTGAAGTTTCAGTGGGCCCAGCATCAGGGCAACTTGTCCGACCATGTCTTGATCTCGGAGGGCACTGCAAGACAGTTGCAGTGGTGGCTCACGGACCGCGATTGGGTCAGCGGCAGATCCCTCTCCCTACCCCAACCGGAGCACGTAGTTGTGACGGACGCGTCCCTCCAGGGCTGGGGGGGCCTTATGGGAGAGGCGGAGATCAGAGGCCTCTGGTCTCCGGCGGAGTCCCAGCTCCACATCAACCTTCTGGAGCTGCGGGCGATCCGACTTGCACTGAAGGCATTCCTCCCCTCTGTCTGAGAAGTGTAGTGCAGGTGTTCACGAATAACACCACCGCCATGTGGTACTGCAACAAACAGGGCGGGGGTAGGGTCATGGACCCTCTGCCAGGAGGCTCTGCGCCTCTGGCAGTGGCTGGAACATCAGGGCGTGACCCTGGTGGTTCAACACCTGGCAGGTTCTCTGAACGCCAGGGCGGACGAACTCAGCCGTCGGTGCATGATGGATTACGAATGGCATCTGAACTCGGACGTGGCGCAAGGCCTCTTTCAGCAGTGGGGAGACCCTTGGTTAGATCTATTTGCCACAGAAGTGAACGCGCAATGTCATCAGTTCTGCGCGTAGGAATTTCCAAGGCGGCACTCGCTCAGAGACGCTTTTCGTCGCGAGTGGAGTTGCGGTCTATTGTACGCCTTTCCGCCTATACCACTTCTGCCCAGAGTGCTGAAGAAGATCAGGCGCAACCGGGCCCAGGTTATCCTTGTGGCTCCGGACTGGGCATGAAGATATTGGTATCCAGATCTACTCAGCATGTCTGTCGATCCCCCGATTCGTCTGCCTCTACAGGAGGACCTTCTGTCGCAGCAGCAGGGGACAGTCCTCCACCCGAACCTGTCCAGTCTACACCTCCAAGCTTGGAGATTGAGCGGCGACAGTTGAGGCCATTTGACTTGCCTCCTGAAGTCTGTAATGTCATTCTGGCAGCCAGGCGTCCCTCCACAAAGTCGGTATACGCCTGCAGGTGGAACAGATTTGTGGCATGGTGCACAGCAAAGGCTGTGGATCCACTCTCTGCCCCCCTTTCTGAGGTTCCCCTCTTCCTTCTTTCTCTGGCCCAGCAGGGCTCTGCTGCTCTGGGCACTATCAAGGACTACCTTTCTGCCCTTTCCGCCTTCTTAAGGCTACCTGATCAGCCATCCTTGTTCAAGTCCCCTATTGTAAATAGGTTTTTGAAGGGCATCACACACATGTTCCCTCCTGTTCCTTTTCTGATGCCTCAGTGGGACTTGAACCTTGTACTTACTTTTCTGATGTGCGCTCCCTTTGAGCCACTTTATAACTGTCCTCTTCGCCTTCTTACTCTGAAGACTGCTTTCCTGGTTGCCATCACCTTTGCCAGGAGAGTGAGTGAGCTCCAGGCTCTTTCTTCCAAACCTCCTTTCCTTTCTGTCCATCCGGACAAGGTTGTGTTGCGGACAAGGCACTCTTTCCTTCCCAAGGTAGTCACAGCCTTTCACATCGGGCAGTCCATCACCTTGCCCACCTTCTTTCCGCCTCCGCATCCCTCGAAAGAGGAAAAGAGGCTCCACCGTCTGGACCCAAAACGTGCGCTCTCTTACTATCTGGATCGCACACGCCAGTTCTGGGTGGATGACCAACTCTTTGTTGGTTACGTGGGCGCTAAGAAAGGACGGCGGTGCACAAGCGGACCATCTCTCGGTGGATCATATTGTGCATCCAGGCATGTTACTCCTTGGCTAAAAAGGAACCTCCTGTTAGGCTGAGGGCCCACTCCACTCGGGCCACGGCGACTACTACTGCCCTGGGCCGTGGAGTCCCCTTGCAGGACATTTGTCAGGCAGCTACGTGGGCCTCGCTGCACACGTTTGCGAGACACTACTGCCTGGACAGTCAAGTCCGGAGGGATGGCTTCTTTGGCCGTTCCGTCCTCCAGGACTTTCTGGTGTGATTATTGGTTCGCAGACCCACCACCGGGGTTGGTATTGCTGGGGTATCTATTCTAAGGTAAGTAATCTAACTCAGATGCACAAGTTACTACTTGTGTAACAATATATCTGTAAGAGACATTAGTTAGTGATAGATTCCTTACCGACCCACCCATCCTCCCCGTTCTGCGAACCGATATCTAGGGTTAAGGTCATCCCCTTTCAGGGCCCTAGTTTCATGGCACCAGTGTTGGTTCTATCATGGCTCTGTATATCTGGCGCGGAAAAGCTGTGTATCAGAAGTGACGCCAGCGCAGCGTCTAAGTACTCCGGCGACGTCATTCCGGCGCTAACGAAGTAGGGGTATTGCTACGCAAAAGTTTCCGGATCCAGTCTGACGCCTGGGGATATTCTAAGGTAAGGAATCTATCACTAACTAACGTCTCTTACAGATATATCGTTACACAAGTAGTAACTTGTGCATTACTAAATGTACGAAGTAGGTGCTTTCTAAGAAAACCAAAGATAACCTCCAATTCTGCCTGAAAAAAGTTGGTGAACCAGAACTGGGAGTAGTACGGCCCTCCTTGTAAGGCAGAAATCCCATCGATCCATACAACTAAAGTGGTTTCAGCTTCATGAAGAACAGAGGATTTTGGCAATTGTTCTTCTGCACGAGCTAGAGGCCCAGTCAGTAAGCCTACATATCTGCTATGGGCAGGACAGGAAGCCTCGACAAAACCGTATATTTGCCACTGCTTTTTCACCTCGCATGCTTACAGTTTTTCTTTGTGGGAAACCTTTCACCCAGGGAGCTCTATCAACTCTAAACCTAAAAGCATGGTTCATGGCGAATCCAAACAGGCGTTGACTGTTTGCCCCTTAATGCTTCTCAATGCATATTGTTGTTTTGCAACTGCCTTGAAGTTTAGGGATCCATTAGTTTAGCAAGAGTGCCATAGGCCCTATTGCAAGCAGTGAAACTGGACCCCCACTCTCTGGTTTGGTAGTTAAAAAAAAAAAAAAAACAGCCATGGTCGTACTGTTGTCAGCTCTTCGGACTCCTAGGCCCAGGTGCCAGAGCACTTGTGCACTATTGATGGCTATGCCTCTGTAGAGATCCACACGCCAACATTGCATTTACCATGCACCTATGGAGTTCGAGTAATAGATGGATGGGAAATATTCTCTGATAATTTACTTTTCCGGTTTTGGGGACTTCATCTGTGCTGGTCGACTATGTGTAACATTTAGTTGTATAAGGAAGCGGTTTCCGGGCCTCCATTTTCCATGGAACTGCGTCCTGCCTTTGACTGCGCCTTCACCGGCCTGGTCGCCCCCACGCTCCTCGTGCCTCCTGCTCCCTGTGCCTTACCTGCCTCCTGCTGCCTGTGCCTTCCTGCTGACTACGCCCACTCCTGTGCCTTCCTGCTCGCCTACGCCGACTGCTTCTTCCACAAGCGCCCCAGCCGCCGCAGGGCCGCCCGCCAGCCCGCACTCGTTTTTCCCGCCGCTGCCTGCCTGCGGCCCCGCCAGCCGATAGGCTCCCACGCTCCCGCCTCCCAGTGGACCCTCCCTCCCGGCTCCCTTCTTATGACGCCCCCAGAGCGACCGCGCAGCGGACGCGCGCAGCGAATGAGTGCCGAAGGTGCGCCAAAGGTAAGCCCGTCTGTGCCCGTCCGCGCCTGGACCGCGCCCAGCGCCAGAACCCCTGGTCCCCACCGCCGATGCAAGACTCCACGACAGACCTACGACGCCACCACTCTCAACGCACTCAATACCGGCCGGAACCCTGCCTGCTACCGAGCCACCCCGAGACGCACCAACGGACCCTTCGCCTGCAAAGCCTGCCGCTTCACCTGCCACCGGACCTGCACCGCCCCGCCGACTCCAACACTAACAGCAACCACTTGAAGTGCATCCTGCTGAACACCCGATCCGCCCACAAGCACGCCGTGGAACTCTGGGACCTACTCGACGCAACTACACCGGACGTCGCCTTCCTCACCGAACGCCTCCTCAGCGCCCGACATCGCCACAGCCCTCCCGGACGGCTACACGATCACCCGGAAGGACCGCGTCAACACGACCGGAGGAGGCATCGCCATCGTACACAAGAACACCATCCGCATCTCGACTAACTCCGACAAAACATTCTCCGCCGCCGAGCACCTGCACTTCCAGATACACACCGACCCCAAAACCACCCTCCGAGGCACCCTCATCTACAGACCACCGGGACCACGCACGCAGTTCAGCGAAGACATCGCAGACTTCATCAGCCCGCACGCCCTTCCCTCCGCCGACTACATCCTCCTAGGGGACCTCAACTTCCACCTGGAGAACAACAACGACAGAAACACCACCGCCCTGCTGGACAACCTCACCAACCTCGGACTCAAGCAACTGGTGGACACCCCCACCCACTACGCCGGACACACGCTTGACCCTGTCTTCACATCCAGCAAGCACGTCTCCTTCAGCCACACCACCGGACTCCACTGGACAGACCACAGCTGCGTCCACTTCAGCTTCAGTAGAACTACGACCCACCTCCATCCGCAACGGGTCCCCCGCCGCAGCTGGAACAAGATCACCGCCGAGCAACTCACCACCTCCCTCAGCCAGAACACTCCCACCAGCACAACGGACCCCAACGTAGCAGCCAGCAACCTCACACAGTGGCTGACCGCCTGCGCCGATGACCTCGCACCACTCAAGAACCCTCCCAGCAGACCCCGGCAGCAAGAAAACCCCCTGGTTCACCGACGAACTCAAGGAATCCAAGAGGAACTGCCGCACCCTCGAGAAAGCCTGGCGGCTCAACCACACCACAGACAACTGGACTGCCCTCAAGCACGCCACCCGCAAACACCATCAACTGATCCGCGCCACCAAGAAGACGGCACTCAAAGAACGACTGGACAACAACGCCCACGACAGCAAAGAACTCTTCAGCATCGTCAAAGAGTTCTCCAACCCCAGCGCCGGAACCAGCGACATCACTCCCACGCAAGACCTCTGCGACTCCCTCGCCTCGTTCTTCCACCGCAAGATCGCCGACATACACAACAGCTTCGACTCACAGACCACGCACCTTACCACCGAACCAACGCCCGCCACCACCACCCTCTGCAACTGGACCCCGATCAGCACCGAAGACACCACCCGCACGATGATCTCAATCCACTCCGGATCACCAACCGACCCCTGCCCACACCATGTCTTCAACAAAGCCGCCGCCACCATTGCACCCCATCTCCGAGACACCATCGAAGCCTCCTTCCACACCGCCACCTTCCCGGAGAGCTGGAAGCACGCCGAGCTGACCGCCCTCCTGAAGAAACCAACAGCGGACCCCACCGACCTCAAGAACTACCGTCCCATCTCGCTCCTTCCTTTCCCGGCCAAAGTCATCGAGAAGACCGTCAACATACAGCTTGCCGCCTTCCTCGAAACGAACGGATCCCTCGACCACTCGCAGTCCGGATTTCGGGCCAACCACAGCACCGAGACCGCCCTGATCGCAGCCACTGACGACATCAGAACCCTGAGCGACAATGGGGAAACAGCGGCCCTCATCCTCCTGGACCTCTCCGCAGCGTTCGACACAGTCTGCCACCGAACCCTAGTGAAACGCCTCAGCAACATCGGAATCCGAGAGAAAGCGCTGGAATGGATCATCTCGTTCCTCACCGGAAGAACCCAGAGAGTCCGCCTCCCTCCGTTCAGATCCGAGGCCACCGAAGTCATCTGCGGCGTACCACAAGGATCTTCTCTCAGCCCGACCCTCTTCAACGTCTACATGAGCCCCCTCGCAGCCATCGCACGCCAACACAACCTCAACATCATCTCCTACGCCGACGACACCCAGCTGATTCTCTCCCTCACCAATGATCCCACCACCGCCAGAGCCAACCTACACGAAGGGATGAAAGACGTCGCCGACTGGATGAGAAACAGCTGTCTTAAACTGAACTCAGACAAGACGGAAGTCCTCATCCTGGGATCATCACCCTCCGCCTGGGACGACTCCTGGTGGCCCCCGGCCCTGGGCACCGCCCCCAAACCTACAGACCACACACGCAAACTGGGCTTCATCCTGGACTCCTCCCTGTCAATGACCAGACAAGTCAACGCCGTTTCTTCCTCGTGCTTCAACACCCTGCGCATGCTCCGTAAGATCTTCAGATGGATCCCCACTGAAACCAGGAAGACTGTCACCCAGGCACTCGTCACCAGCCGACTGGACTACGGGAACGCCCTCTACGCCGGAACTACAGCCAAACTCCAGAGAAGACTCCAACGAATCCAGAACGCCTCCGCACGACTCATCCTGGACATCCCCCGACACAGCCACATCACCGGACACCTGAGAGAACTGCACTGGCTCCCCGTCAGCAAGAGAATCACGTTCAGACTCCTCACCCACGCACACAAGGCCCTACACGACCTGGGACCCAAGTACCTCAACGACCGAATGACCTTCTACACGCCCACGCGCCAGCTACGATCTACCAGCCACGCACTCGCCACCGTACCTCGCATCCACAGAACCACCGCCGGAGGAAGATCCTTCTCCTACCTGGCAGCAAAGACCTGGAACTCCCTCCCCACTCACCTTCGACGTACCCAAGACCATCTCTCCTTCAGGAAGCAACTCAAGACCTGGCTGTTCGAGCAGTAACACACCCCTTTCCCCCAGCGCCTTGAGACCCTCCCGGGTGAGCAGCGCGCTATATAAATGCCGTGATTGATTGATTGATTGACATTTATGCTACATGTTAAGGGCCGCTTTTCCGGGATTAGATCTTGCTCATTTCTTTTCATGAAAAGCAGTTCTCACAGCTTTCAAAGACATGCTGATAGCCACATTGTATTTGTTCTGTGGCCACTCTCTTCAAGATGCAACTGTAATACTTCAGGTGAATGCGTCACCACCTTCCTGTTAGTATTCTGTGTACCAAGCTGTAAGCTGTGAGTGCAATGTTATTGTTGGTTCACTTTTTAGGTCTCGGCTGGTGTGGGCTGCGCACATGCGCGGTCTCGCTGGGAAGATGTAATGATTTAGAGGGCTTTCAGTATCGGGCTTTAAGCCCCGCACCTCTTTCCCATTGGCCAGGGTCACCGTTTATGCTAAACGGTGGTCAGCCATTAGGTAAAAAGCTTTTCCTGTCGTAGACTTTTCTCTCTTTCAGACGGCCCACTTGGACTGGCTCGTCTGATTTCCGTTCGTCGCAAAAGCATTCTTATCTTTATGGGGTCATGTGTTTCAAACACATGGCCCCATAAAGACAAGAACTCATTTTGCGACGAACGGAAATGAAAGTGGATCGTGCTTGTTGCTGTATTTTAATCCCGTCGTACATCATGCAATGCGTGTCCTCCCTTTAAATGTAAGTCCAGAGATGATTTCTTGAAGCGAGCAGACCGTGCTTGTTTTAATTTCTGCTGGTAGCTATGTAATTAGTAAATGTAGAGGTCCGGTGCATGGGATATATCCAGTTCCTGCTCTGAAATAATGCAAACCGC
The DNA here is from genome assembly GCF_964261635.1 of Lissotriton helveticus. Lineage (NCBI taxonomy): Eukaryota > Metazoa > Chordata > Amphibia > Caudata > Salamandridae > Lissotriton > Lissotriton helveticus. Next base: position 830,756,679 of record NC_136057.1, on the reverse strand, counting down.
ACACCTTAATTGTCTATTACGTTTTGTTCAATAATCTGTAAATTTTGGAAAGTTTAGGGAGTTCCCTGCGGTGGGTTGTGCCCACAACCCTTTTGTATCAAACTGCTCTGTCAAGACCTGGAAACATCCAGGCCTGCAGGGTACTCAACCCACGGACCCTAGGGTTTCAATTAAGTGTTTCTATTTTATACCACATTCTAAAAAACATTTCCAATATTTGGTGATAAAGTAAATGAACAACAAATATTCAAAATGAGTTCCTGAAATTCATGTATTATGAATTGTGTTTTCAGTCGATTTAAAGTTTTTGAAACATACTTCGCATATCAAATTAAATCATTTACATTCCAATCATGTAAAATGCTGTAAACGAAAACATTAAAAAACCCAATGCATTTCGGGTTCTGAGTGAACCCTTCGTCAGGGGTTAATTAGTCGATATCTTCTTTACTTGAAGTTCCTCAATTCTGGCACTGTGAATGTGAAACATAAATATCTAAGACATGTGTAATGCACTTGAAAGTTAATCATGCCATTACCAACCATAAATTACAATACACACCCGTACATTGCAATTAATACTTCCAATAACATTGGATAATTGATGGGAAATATACATAAATTTAATGAGAACTGGCACTTCCATTAAGTCTAAGCACTGATCCAGAATATGTCCAGACAAACAAATTAAATTTCTAAATAGTGAGTGATACTTATGAATTACCATCATACAGATATCCACGACAAAAATTATTGCATGTTTATCTAAGGGTTTAAACTGACTCATATAGCAACCTAACACACCCTATTTAGAAACTGTGTTATACAGTCCTCACACAGTTAATTCCCTGCTAGGACCTCATGCCTGGCGACCTGTTCGATTGGCCATGAGATCCCTCATGTTGAGTGGGACAGCCTGCAAAAAGTCTAATCAGGAAAGCCAGAGTCCAATCAATGCGGTTGGGCAAAACAGGGGTAGTCGCAGGACAGGAGAAGAAACAGGCTCCCAAGAGAACCAGGATCGGAAAGCCAGACCAGGATACAGAACTTTGTCCAGAGGATTTTGAAGTAATAATCTTGCACTTCACATCCCCAAAACAGTCTCAAAAAAAGGGAAAAACCACCACTGCAACAGCTCCCAAAAACAAGCATTGAAAATGCAACAGGTCCTTTGATTAAGTTATAGCCATTTGCTTTGCTAATGATATTGTATAGCAAAGCAAATGGCTTTAGCTTAATCAAAGTCGAGACCTATTGCATTTTTAATGCTTGTTCTTCTTTCGTTAGCAGCACTCACACTCGCATTCTGTTGTTTTCTTACTTGCATCTTCATTCATCATTTAGCAATTGAAGTGTGAAGAAGGCACTGGCAGGCAGCACGGATCAAGGAACAAACTGTGCCTATCTTGAGTTTGCATAGTTCGTAATCCTGCCGTTGGGTGCCGAAATCGTTATGAAAGAGTGTTTGAACTTTCTTTTGCCTCACAATCTGTGACATGCACGTTTTTCGTGTGGGCCAGGGCGATAGCCTCTTGTGAAATTCCAATAGCTCGGAGGTTTTCCCTGCCATGGTGACAGATTCCAGAAATGGTTTGTTAGAGTAGTGTTCATATGCCAAGGTCTCTTCCCAGGTTAGTTCTTTTATGTTACACTGCTTATTGGACGCCTGCGACGCAGAGAACTTGCCAGTTATTGCGTCTCCTTTCAGAATATTGAATTTGTAAAATGTTCCGATGCAAGAAGTGTTAGTATCCACAGCTAAAATTCTCATCCCCTGTGTTTATATTCCAGACCCTGAACTTTGTGGAGCATTCGATTAGCTGCAAGGAGAAACTAAATAAAAAGAATAAAGTTGGGGCTGCATTTACTGATGATGGTTTTGCGATGGGTAAGTGCATGGTAATACTTTAGCTGACATATACGTGCCCCCCCCATTCTTATAAATGCATACACACACCAGAAATGGACCTGGGTCATCAGTGTACAGCTGAGATTTGCATATACATGCACAGTACATTATTGCCTCGCTTCATATATGCTCTGACCACCAAACTCATGCTAGAGTGTCTACAAGTCTGAATCTAGTGGATGTGTCTTTATTTAAATGATTTGCTAGGGCGCGAAGCTGGGCTCGTAAACTAATCACGTTTGTACTAACAATACAGAAATGGAAACATAAACAGGCAATATAGCAACACATGATTCAATAGTCCATGCTGAGAAAACTATACATGTAAATAAATATTATACAGTTCTGGATATGGTGGACTCGGCTGGTCCCGTATGGGTAGCGAGCAAGCCTGCTATTCGGGGTCTGGCAAGGGCTACATTCATGGCGGGGAGAAACAGAAGCTCGAACACTTTACAACCTTGGAGCAGGAACATCTTAAGGATTTTGAGGGCCCTGGTCCTAAAGTAATTTGGGTGGCCCTGTTGGGAACAGTTTTGAATTTAGGATCCAATTTCTGCTTTTTACAAGCCTTTGGCCACGTCACTGCCTGTACACAGACATACTGGTCCAAATTCTAAATGTGTTTACACCTAATCAAGGATAGTGACGTGTGTTTTCAATATTATAATACAGTAGCAGCTCACTCGTATAACTGCAAATATTCTCTGTGACTCTCTCCCATTTCGCATATGTGAAGTTTTGTTTAGATCCAAAAGAACCTTTGTTTATGAATGCTACATGCTTCTTATAGTTACCCCCACTTTTTGCTGATGTTTCACTGTTTTTCGACTTTAGTCTGGCTGGGGCCCTGCTATCCAGGACACCAGCTTAGCTGCTTCCTCTCTAAAATGATTGCATGTACTTTAGGTACACCACAGATTGGTCCCTAGTATATGCTATCCTATATACCCAGGGCATAGGTACCCCAGAGGCCTCTCAGGGGAGGCAGCATGTATTATGCCACCCCTGAGAATCAACTCAAAACGACACCACAGGTCTGCTACAGCAGCATGTGTAAGGAGGTGTATGCACTGCTTACTTAGATTTTGGTTCCCTATATCTACCTTACATCACTACACATGTAAACTTATCAGTCGCCCCTATGGCAGGCCTTATCAAGCCTGAAGACAGGGTGCTGGGTTTTGTGTTAGAGGGTGCCCATGCATGAGCAGGGCCTCTTTGCAGCCAGGCCATTTACTCTTAAGTGCATTATAACTTCGCTGTAAATGCTAACTTTGGAATGGCTGCCAGGAAACATGACGTGTTTGGTGTCAAACACCTTGGAATCATACCTCCCCACCAGTTCCGGAGGTATGATTCCACCCGTCTAGAGGGAGAAACTTGACCACACCGGTACACCCGGTACCAGCGTAACAGAACCCTGGTATCACAAAATGGATGCTGCAGCCACAGACAAGAGTCTGTTCTCCTGCTGCTGGATGAAACTCCGGCAGGGGGGCTGGACAATAGGTTTCCTGTCACAGGGAGGTGTAACCACCGCCCAGACAGGCTTTAGTGTGTTGGGGCTGGGTGGGTGCACTCCAAGAGTGCTTTGCAGTCTGTACTTGTGGCACATTTGGCGTCCCTGTACATAGTCCAGCTCAAACCGGTTGCAGGGGGTACCGGCCCCTGCTTTGGTGCGAAAGGATATGGGTGTAACCACCCCTCTATCCTGACCTTCCCATAGGTGGGTCCCCAGAGTTTGTCCCACCCCTTCCTTGGTTATAAAGTAGGAACCCCTGACTGCACAACTTTAGATTTACTTACACGAAACTCTGATACATAATCCTGGAACTTCGCCAACTACAAGGAGCTAGATAACTGGAGAATCTCCGTTGGAGTAAAGAAGTTACTCCCCTACTTGGCAGGCACCTAAGAAACATCTGACTGGTGTGCATCTCTGAAGCTCCCGCCGGACTCCGAAGAATTTGCAGCACAGGAGGTGGGTTCGCAGACTTCCCAGAGGCCGACCCGAGCTCCCAGCAAAGCTGAGACCCGTAGCCCTTGTGGGGACCGTGGAACCGGAACCCCTGGACACCGTGCACATTTGCAAGTGCATAAGCTTCTTGGCGAACCTTGAGGCTGTGCTGTGGGCTACTTGTAGTCCAAGCCCCGAGCAGCTTTTCCACAGATTACTGGCCTACACTCGCCAAGTGTCCCGTGGGCTTATATTGTGGGATTCCACTCGAGGTCCCTTCGCGATCCCTAGTCCGTCGACTGGTGGGTCCCTGTGAAGGTAACTCTAACTTTCAATTGGCTTCCCTGGTTGCTCCAGACGTGCCCTGACTCTCCACCACTATGGGAGTCGCGCAGACCTTGCTGGTCCGCACCGAAGCATCTTTTCTCTTCCTCCGTGGGTTGCTGCTGCCAAGGCTTGTTGGGTTCAATCCGAGCACCGACACCGCCGCACTCGACATCCTTCGTGGGACAGCTCGAATCCAGCTCCTGGTTGTCGTCGACGCCTCCTCGTCCTCATGGCTGCAGAGTCAAGCTTCACCTCTTCGCACCTGAAGCACCCGACATCGGTGGCATTGGTTTATCGTGCCCCTGGTCACTGGCTAGTGACCCAGACTCTCTCTTCTCTGCTTTCAGGTTAGTCACATTCTCGATCCAGGCTTGGATCCCTCCGGACACTTTCCTTCGTTCCGGCAGCAGCACTTTGCAGCAGGTCACAATTGAAAACGACGACGCGACCCGACACCATTTGACACCTATGCACCCGGCTTCCCTGGGTGAGGTAACTCGAGTACTCCGGTGCTCCGTCGGTGTTGGCCCTAGAATCCCCTAGGTCTAAAGGGGTTTGCTCAAAGTCCTCTCCTAAGTGTCCTTAACCTTTAAAGTTCCAACCGCGACTTTCCCCATAGAAGCTAATGGAGCTCGCAGCTGTGTTCTCACACTGCACACGTCCCCGTGGGTCCCCTGTGTCACTACCTTGGGTGGTTCCTTGGGGTCCCAGCGTTCTACGTGCTCTAGGCACTGTGTCTAGTCAAGTTGTAGTTCTTATACCACTTTCTTAATATTTAGTTTGGTCTCCCCCTGGGGCCCATTGTATATTGTGCTATTTACTGAAGTTCTAAAGTGTTGATATTGTGTATATTGTTCTCTAATCTCATAAAGAAGTTAGTAGAGAGTGTTTAGTAATAAATACATATATGCAATATATACCATGTGTGGTTCTCCTTTCATTTGGACATTCAAGAGGTTATAATCACCAAGCTGCTTTACACTCCTTCAAGACTTGGCCTGAAGGCTGCTCTCCATAGCTACCACTAGGATAGCTTTTAATGAAGATTGCCTTTAAACCTATCATCAATAAGGGTTGTTTGGACTGGTGCAAGGTGCACACTAGAACTAGTGGGCAGCATATGCCAGGCCAACTTCTCACACATACATCACCCATATTAAAAATAAATTAAAGGAAAATGTTATTTAAGCTAATTTGTTTAAGAATTATTCAAGGCCATAGACAAGGCTCCCTGCAGAACAGAGCTGGCTGTATCAGGGAGCCCCCTTTGTCCATGCCTTAAAACGTCTCTGCCTTGAAGGCCCAATTCCTCACCCTGGAGCAAATTGTGCGGTGGCAGCCCTGTGCCGAACTTGACTGTCAGTTGGCACTGACGTGATCTTGCATGGGACAAATCCAGCTGGAGGAAGCTCGGAAAGGCTGGAAGGAATCAACTTAGAAGGTTTATAAACAAGTGGACAAGTCACGTAAACTACGTGACTGGGTGCCTCCAGGGTGGTTCCCCTGATCAGAGTCCTGAGGGGCAATTGTATGAGTGGGGCTCACTATCGCACAAGTGTTTGCAGATTATTACAGCACTCTGTACGAACGCATGCCAGGGCCTCCAGTGAGGTTGCGGACCCGGTGTTGGGTGACATCCTGCTACCCTTGATCCCCTTGTGTTTTGCCAGGGATCCTGACTACCTGTTCACTGTCGAGGAAATCTGGGAGACCCCAGGGAAAATCCCCTGGCCTGGATTGATTTCCTGCTGATTATTTTCGGAAATTATGGTGTTTCCTACTGACCAGTCTGCTGGTGAAGTACAACAAGGCATTGGAGATGGGGACCTTCCCCTTAGGGGTTGGATTTGGCCATCATTGTGGTGATCCCTAAAGCTGGCCAGCTGTTCCACAACTGCACTTTTATAGACCCATTTCCCTCGTTCTTGAAAGTGTTTGCCAAGGTTTTGGCTAATCTGCTGTGCCGTGCTCTGCCCTAATGGATCCATCCGGATCAATGTGGCTTGATGCCGGCCCACGGTACCCGGCATTGTATACAGAGTGTCCAGGTGTCCCTCTCCCAAGCTCAACATGTGAAGCCCTTCAGCTCTTCTCATAGTGGATTTTGAGAAGGCCTTTGACACAGTTGTTTGGTCCTTTTTGAGTGTGGTGTTGGAGAGGAATGGGGACCAATTTGTGTACTCTTGTTGGCCTATTGTATGCCAACCCAGGATCAGGTTAATCACATTCTCCCCCACACCCACTTTCCCCATCCGTAGAGGTACTTAGAAGGGCTGTCCCCTCTCCCTCCTTATATTTGCACTGGCCATTAAGCCTTTGGCACGCCTCATTTGGTGTAACGCTTGTGCGCTGTACACAGATTACATTTTGCTATTCTTAGGGAACCCACAGGCCTCAGGTTCACGACGCTTAGAAAGACTGACACTTTATGAGGAAGCTTCTGGTCTCCGGGTGAATATGGCTGAATCCCTGTTGGTCCCCATTTCAGGTGAATCGAGCACCTGCTTTTGGCACTCTGCGATCCTTGTGCACTACCTATCTTTCAGTACCTGAGCATCTATATCACGCACCTACTGGACCTAGTGTGGAGCCTTAATTTGACCTTTCTGGTTGCAAGTACGAGAAGGGATCTGTAAAGATGGAAGCGTCTCCCACTTCATGTCTTGGGGAGGATGGCCTTGTTTAAAATGATGAATCTGACCCGCTTTCTTTGTTTTCTCAAACTTTCCCACCCACTTCCCAAGCATTGACTCCAATCCTTCACTTCTACGATCCCCACTTTCCTGTGTGCAGGCGGTCGCCCCGTGTGATCTTCATTAATCCTGGAAATCCCCTTATGATGGTGGGATGGGTACGGCTGATTTGTATTGTCACTACCTGGCCGCGCAGGTGGTGGTGATGAACGATTGGTTTAACGGGGTATGGGACGACCCGACCTACTGCATGGAACTGACCTTTCTAGGCCTTGACGAACTCCTAGGCCTGCTCTACTGAATCCCAATTCACTGCTCCCTTCCAGAGAATACATGGGTGGTGCTGTTTTTAGGTCTCGCCTATCCCATTCCGCAAGGAATGGATAGGACGAGACTATTGGGGCTAAACTCAACTCTGAAAAATGCGGATTTCCAGAAGTGCATGTGGTCTCGTGAACGCGCTTCTATCCGCCTGCCTCGCATCACCACATGAAAGCCATTTGTTGCTTGTTCACACTTCTTTCACGGCCGCGAGGCCGTGCGTGCTTCAAAGGGAACTTTTCCTCCCCCCTCGCTGAGAGCTTCACATTTCAAAGAGCTCTCCCCCGCCTCCTCTCCCCAGCCCCACTCTGACTTCGTTCTGCTTTTGGGGAAGGGACTGGGGGAGGCAGTTTTTTGTGCCTGCCAAGCAACGATTATGGGTTATCTGAGGCAAGTGTTGACAGCCCTTTAAATACTGTACACAGCTTAGCTTCTTATCACTTTGCGGAGCACTCGCTCCTAGCACCATTTCTTTGTGCGTTTAAAAACGGGGTCTTTTCCTGAGAGAGAAGACGTGTGTCGCAGTACAGAGATTGCAGATAGTCTTCATTCCTGATGTAGCATAGCTGTTACAAGTCTGTGGAGTTGAAGCTTCACGCGCACCTTTTGCAATACTCAAATGCTACGATGCTTTTAGTGGGATTTCTTGACGTACTGTTGCTTTCGTGATGCTCAGCTTTCTGAACATTCTCCTGGTGATTGCAGCCCGGGCTGTTGTTCTGACTGCTCCGCGATTTCTTGTGTGCTACTTTGTTTGTGGATGGTTCTTTCGGTAAATTTTATTTTGCACCAGATGCAATGCAGCTTTCCACTTTGCTGTTTGTTTTCTGTGATCGCTGTACTCAGTGCGCAATGAATGGAGGCCATGTTGAAGGCGGGAACTTCCTATTTATTTCCTCCAATGGGTACTGTGTCCTTCTCTACAAAATGTCTTGTGTTGATACCTATTTAAAGTGAATCATCCATGCTGAAATTACAGCTCGTGCTCATACGAGCTTGATGTGTGTTTGAACTCTCACACTGTATTTTCTGTACTCTTCCTGGGTGCAGGCGCCTCTTTTAGGACAGAAACGTTTAATCGCACGCAGGATGACGAACAAGGGGTTACATTTGCATGTTGTTTATTTATTTTTTACTGCTCGCCGGAACCGTGTACCTTTACCACCCCGCAGTCCACACCTTCAGGGGTGCAGTCTCGAGGCTGCCCTATTTAAACAGCTGAATGTGCCATTACAAAAGGATGTGGGAACAGACAATGCCATCCGAATGCAAGTAATGCTGTTGCTGCAGTTTGTACACACCCCTGTGTGCACTTTTCTACTAGTGCGGAAGTTAATTGTGCAATTTGATGACCTGCTTCTTTCCAATGGCATGCTATGGTCGATTTCATATTTGGATGTGTGAAAGTTTTCCCTGTAATAACATTTCACACATCCAACTAAAGGTAATCAAATTGAACTACATCATACCAGTACCTGCGATACCACCAATTGTATCTATGCAATAAAATGCCCTTGTGGCAAAATATACGTGGGACAAACGGAGCGCAAAATTAAAGTTCGCATTACCGAACATAAGAGTAACATACGTCTCGCAAATATGAAATCAACCATAGCATGCCATTGGAAAGAAGCAGGTCATCAAATTGCACAATTAAGATTTATGATTTTGGAGACTATCCCACAACGCCGGGACGTGGACCCTTTAAAACAAAGACTAAGAGGCGAGTTTTATTGGATTAAAAAATTAAATTCTGCTCATCCAGTTGGGATGAATGACCGAATTGAACATTCATGCTTTCTATAATTAGTCATTATAACATTATACATTGACTTATGACCTAGACTGGGTCCCCACTGTCTATTCACATATGATGAAGTCACCGATTTTGTACATTTGTAATGTACATTATACTGTTCTATGTCTTTTCTTTTCACCAAGTCCGCTTTCTTTTGCACGATATTTCATTGCATTGTCACACGTTTTATCTTTGAGTTATTTTCATGCAACTTTATTATCCGTTGCGAGAACACCAGTACTTCCTGGTTTGAAGCTTGGATACCCAGATCACATGGTGGAGGCTCTCGTGACTATTCGCTTTCCTATTGGTTAGTTGATACCGATCACGTGACCTTCGGGTCACAAATCACGTTTCGTTTTGCCCAACTTCCTAAACTTTCGGATCCTCCCGAGACGCAGCACCGTCCGGTCCTCATGTAAGTTTTTCTACACTGCCTCGAGCTATGTTTTTCCTTCGCGCTATGCATGCAGCACGCCGTGGTACTCGGTTTCTTTCTTTTTTCCTCACGTTCCATTCTATTTACTTACTCACAATTCTCTTGCATGGACTGTGATTCAAATCAAACCCGTTTCACTTTACACCATATTTCTGAGATTCTATCACCGCGGCCGCGACCTTTTCAACATGCCTGGGTTCGTACCTCAAACTTACACGTTCACTTTGGGCACTACAGCTATGTATCTATTTTTTTTAATATTGTTGATGGAGTAACTGATTTGGTCCTGTTTTACCCCTTGTTTCAGACCCCTGACGAAGGGTCCATGTTTGTTGACCGGAAATGCATTGGGTGGATTTAAGCATTGTGATTATCATGAAGATTGCACCATAAGATCAAAATTATGTATGCAACAAGCCATTGAATTCAACATTTGAGTTAAAAGATGTTTGAAGACATTTCAAATTTGGAAAGTAAATAAATTGAATCTCGTGAAGAAACCAACGTGTTTCATTGTTTACTGAGCGCACATTCTAGTGGGTAGGTGATTCTGCCCACACCACAAACTGTTAATTTGAAGGCACGGTCAGACTACGTGCGACGGATGCAGCGCCAACCGGATAAAGTTTCCATATTCACCAAGTAATTCTCCTTAAAAGCTGAGTGCACAGGGATAACACAGTTTCTCAAAGCTATTAATTTAGCCATTTTCAAAACCAACACATAAATCAAAAAATTGTCATTTACAAGACTAATAACTCAAACTTTCCTAATGCGAGACCTATTGCATTGCAAATGCTTGTTCTAGAAGGTGGCACTTTACTTTGTGGGCTACTACCGTAGGTTTACGGAGTTGACTCTCCTTGGAGTTCTTTGTGCAAATGGGATTGGATTGGCATTACTCACCTTGGGGATGTTTGGGCTGGTACTCTGGTAAAGGCGTGTGGGGACCTGCAGGAGCAGTATCAACTTTCTCGTACCCAGCTTCACTAATACTTGCAGTTGCAACATGCACTGTCGGCCAATATCTTCCCTGGCACTCTGGTCCCGGAATTCATCCTCATTGGGGCTAAATTGTTGATGGGGAAGCTACAGAAGGGATCCATTTCACAGCTGTACAGCTCCTTAGTCATCAATGACCAGTACCATTTTACTGAGCTGAAACAGAGGTGGGAGGCATGGGTGGGGGAGCCTAAGGATGCAGAGTGGTGCAAGGCTGGGATGGCCCCTGTGTAATTGGCTAGCTCCACGCGATGTCGACTGGTCCAGCTTAACTACTTACTCATTACTAACATTACCCCTATACGGCTTCACCAAACTGGTAGGATCCCTCTAGCCTATTCATACAAGTGCTCTTGGCTGTATGCAGACTTCTTGCATTCGGTGTGGTCCTGCCTGAGATTGGTGGGTTGAGATAGGGAGGGAGCTCTCCTTACGTCTGGGCTGGCCCCTAGATATTACTCTCAGGGTTGCTTTGCTGGGACTATTGGAAGACGTGGGCGGGCAAAGGATGGAACAAATCTTTGAGGTTGCAACGCTGGTTTCTAAGCGGATATTGCCCGCAAATGGAATTCCCCGAACCCCTTTGTGGATGAGTGGTGACGAGGTGTGTACTGATGCGCAGAACAGGAACAATCCATTTACGAAGTCCGGGGCTGCCCCCAGAAACATGAGAACATATGGGGCAAATGGTGGGACTACAACAGATAGGATGCCGGGAATGCCTGGGACTCGGTTGTGCTTTATAAGGTACTGTTTCGTATTTGGGTGGGCGGAGGTCTGGTTGCATTGGTTGTCAGTGTATGTCTGGTTGCATTGGTTGTCAGTGTATGCAAAAATCAATAAAAGTTGGTTATAAAAAATAATATTATACAGTTGATCTACCTTCCATTGTACTCCATCTTTTGTGTACACTTGTGGCAGAGTGAGATAATAGAACTGTTTAAGTTCAGCACAGTCTACCCTCACTGCTGGGCAAGTACATTGATGTCTGTCTTTACTCAATGTGATCCCAATCCAATTGCCACCCAAAAGAAAGGTTTTGCTCTCTTAAAGAAATTACCACTAACTAGCTCTAATACAAAGGATAATGTTTCAAAAACGAAGCCTGAAACAATCGTCATTTGCTATGCATTAAGGGCCTTCTCATTTATTATTAAAATGTTTTAGTGCAAACATTTTCTTACTCTAGTTCTGATCATAAACAAAATACATTATACTCCATGTGTGAGAGCATCATATAGAAACCTAATCATTCAATAAAAATTTCACATAATTTTTTTTAATATATTTTTTATTGAGTCAGCAAGCAGCACGTTAGCAGTGAAACATCACATGCAATAAGAACTTGTATGCATTTCAATATACATTGTCAAAAACAGGATTAACCAATACTAAATGTTGTACCCCACCCCCCCTAGTTCCTCCATCCCCCTCCCCTCTACCCCCACCCCTCTGTCAGTGTGCCCTCAAGTGTCTCCTTGCTACAAAGCGCCTGCAATCCTGGATTCCACAAAACTTAACCCAATTCAATGCGAGATATCATCATCATTAATCTCAATAGGTAGTGGATTCCATCTGGTTGTTCACATGTGCTCCGAGTCTCCCTCCTGAACTCTCAGTATTTCTGAATGTGTCGTGTAGTGCTTAGCTCCTCCCTATATGTACTTAAGTGTCCCCATCTAAAACATTCCCCTCTGCGTTCCCGGGATCCCCTGCTCTGGTCCTCACTCCCTGATCTACATCTGCCTGCACCTCGTCTCCGTCGTCCATCTCAACCGGGGATTGGAGTTCCATCACTAACGCTCCCCAGGCCCTTGCAACTTCCAGCGCCTTGTCATTAGGGGAACGCCTGGCCAGCTGGAGCCGAAGCGTCGCCTCACTCCCCGCCCAGTGCTGGAAGCTCGCCTTCCACCTCCCAAAGCTAGGACCCGTCCTCGTCTTCCAGTGCATGGTAAGTTCCCTTTTCGCCATAATTAAACCTAAATCATAAAATTTGCTCGTTACTTTAGTGTTGGGGGTGTGCGGAAACCTCAACAAAAGGCAGGTTCCCACCTCAGCTTCCAGCTCACGCGCCGTCACTCGGTTCAAACATGACATCACATCCACCCAGTAAGAGCCTAACCCCACACAGGACCAGAACATGTGACCAAAATCAGCGCCTTCTGCATTGCACCGAGGGCACAGCGATTGAGGACCAGTTGAAACCTGGCATTGCGCGTGCCCTTCCAGGCCCGCCTCAACAACTGTGACCATGTCGTCTCGGGGATGGGCTTACCAAGATCACCCTCCCATTTACCTCTCAAGCTATCCAGAGGGGAAAGGTTTTCCGTGGACAATCGCCGATATAAGCAGGTGATGGCCTTAAACGTACCCGCCGCCATAGTGACGTACTGACACCCCAACGATGTTGGGGGTTCCGAAATCCCATCTTCCACTGTTTCTGAATTCCCGCCACATGGGCAGCGTGCAATAAGTAATCCCCCCTCGGCAGGTCGAAGGCCTCCTGCAAGGCCGGGAAAGGCATCAAGACACCGTCTCTATATAAATCCCCAATCATGTGGAGCCGCACTCCTCCCAGCCAGCCAATGTCGACCAGTCCCCACCATGAGGGAGGGCCGTGCACATACCCAGGGGGATTTCCAGGGCATATGGGCTCGCGAACCCTGCGCTATTCTGACTACGCATCCAACATGACCGGAGGGTGCACTCCTTGAGGGTGAGCTGGTCCAATCGGAGCTTCTGCAGGAGAATGATAAACAACAGTACGTGTCTGGGGATGACCCTACCCCGCGGTCCGTCAGGCCCCCTAAACTCTCGCGCCACTGCCTGTGTAAGCCATTGCAGCTGTGCCGCCAGATAGTACCACTCGAAGTCTGGGGCTGCCAGCCCCCCTTCCTCTCTCGGTCTCATCAGGGTGGCCAACGCTATCCGCCGTCTGCCAGATCCTCAGATAAACCCTGTCATCATCGCCCGGAGCGTCCGAAAAAAGGAAACAGGGATCCAGATCGGCAAAGTACGGAAAAAATAAAGCAGCCGTGGGAGCGCCACCATCTTCAAGAGCGATACGCGCCCAGCTACCGATATGGGGAGAGTACGCCAGAACACTATACTGCCTCTGAGCCCTCTCAGCGCGCTGCCCACATTCCCGTCAAAGAGGTCAATGGGGGTGTGAAATATGCGGACACCCAAATACGGTAGGCAGTCGGGTTACCACCTCAGGCCATCAAGTGCCGAGGGCATCCGATCCCCAGGGGATAGGGGAAACGAACAGGTCTTGTTCCAATTCACCTGCAGACCTGACAAGCGGTCGAATTCACCGAGCAATCATCTGGCGCCCTGCAAGGCGTCCCCTGTATCAGCCAAGTATAAGAGGAGATCGTCAGCATATAAAGATATGTGATGAGGCTCCCCACGCAGCAAGACTCCCTCGTACAATCGACCCTGACGGGCATGCGCTGCTAGCGGTTCAATTGCCAGCGCAAACAGTAGCGGGGACAGAGAACAGCCCTGACGAGTACCTCTCTCCACCTGACAGGCCGCTGAGATAGTGCGTCCCGTGCGAACCCTCGCCGTGGCAGAGCTGTACAACAGACTGGTCCAGCGTATAAAATGATCACCTAGACCAAATCCCCTCAACACTCGAAACAAATACGACCACTCCACGCTATCGAACGCCTTTTCGATATCCACCGACAGCACTGCCGTCCCCACCGAGCCCTCTCCTCCATCCCCCATGACCCGGATCAATTGCTGTATACACGTCGCGGTGTTCCTGGCAGGGATAAAACCCGATTGATCCGGGTGCACCAAGGTGCCCATGTTGTCAAGAGACGCGTGGCCAAAATCTTACTAAGGATCTTGTAGTCCACTGCGAGCATGGAGAGCGGTCGGTACGCAGCCCTGGACGTGGGATCCCAACCCTTCTTCATTAGTGGTACTATGATCGCTTCTCTCATGGTGGGTGGCAGCCTGAAGGGCCTTCTCATTTATAGAACACATTTACAGTGTGTTCTTTTCCCTAAAGACCAGCTTTATTTGTACTTAATTTATATCACATGGCACCTTTTGACCATTCACTACAAACAAAATAAACAAGAGGGCTTTTCTGAACCCTTTGACACCAGTCATCCATTAGAAAAAGGGTCACAAATCACAATGGATTCTTATTTAAACTGAATACGCAGGTACTCGCTTATTACAATATTCTACTCTATAGGATCAAGTGTCTCTGTTTCCCAGTTTTGAATGACTTCCCCCGTCCCTGCGCCTCCAGATTTTTTCCCTTTTTTGCTAGCACTCTGGAACTACCTGCCTCCAATTATCTTTTCCCACCCACAAATTAGAGTAAATTGAAATGATATAGAGGTTACCTTTCTATAAAAAGCCCAGCTTCTGGTTTTTGTGGTTACCTGCTCAAACCTGCATCTTTTAAGTTCCAAATACACAGTAGCGAAGGAGGGGTCGCTATATTTTGCCTTTATGGACCTCTCCTCGGCCTTTGATATGGTGAATAGGGATAAGTTGTGGCCAATCCTCTTGGAGATAGGGATTGACCCCTCACTTGTTAACTTCATGGCGTCTCTTCATCAGGAGTTGTTCGCAACGGTCAGGGTCACAAAGGAGGGCAGGTGTACGAGCCGTTTCAAATCGGAGCGGGGAGTGCGACAGGGCTGCATGTTGGCACCCCTCCTTTTTACCATCTATATTAATTGACTGGGAAATTATTTAGATGTACATGGGGTGGACGTGCAGCGTGTAGGAGATGCAGTTATACCGGCTCTCCTATACGCGGACGACGCAGTCTTATTAGCTCGTACTGGGGTGGGACTCCAGAGTCTGTTGGACCTATTCGGGGTCTTTATGGATCGCTTGGACCTGAAGATAAATGCGGAAAAATCCCATTCAATGGTGGTTGGTCAACTTAGATATAAGTGTAAATCCAAAACCTTTATGTGCAAGGGTGAGGTGGTTTCCAGGGTTGCCGCATTTTCTTATCTAGGGGTTCTCTTTGACGAGAAGGGGATGTGGGCCTCCCAAATCAAGGCTAAAAGTATATCCATGGCAAGATCCACGTCTGCCCTTATGGGCTTTTCAAAACGGCTGTGGACCAGGCCCATGGAGGCTCTTTTAAAAGTTTATAATACAAAATGCATGCCAATTGCCACATATGGTTCTTCTGTATGGGGCCATGTTTCACATGATAAGATCCAAAGAGTGGAGAATAGGTTTTTAAGATAGCTTTTGTCTGTTCCTCAGTCCACCCCCACCTTTACGATCCATTCAGAGGTGGGTTCGGATTACGTTTCAGATAAGCTGAAATTAGCCCCATTAATATTCTGGGTAATATTCTGGGTAAAAACATGGCTCAACCCAGAAATAACCTTCAATCATGCTATCTTGAACGATGTTATGGCATTGGATCATGCTAAAAAGGTACCCTGGCTGGAATATCTGAGAAACTCATTTAGTCAGTTAGGACCCCCGGAGCTGTTTTTAACTCCTTCTTGCATCAGGAGGTAGGACGTTAATTGGACTAAGTTCCATTTTATAGATAGGTCTAGAAGGGCTCGTGAGGAGCAGGAATTACTGAAACCCACAGTTAGATTGCTTTACATGTTACTTTCTCCCGCACTAGAGCCATACCTTAAAATTGTAACCAAACCCTTTCACAGAGTCCTACTGATCAAATTCAGATTTAACCTGATACATTACTCTTTGGGTAGTTGCCAATCATGGGGCAAACCAGAAGGTGGCCCGCCTTGTAATTGTGATAATTTTTCGCAACAAGATACCATGCATTTTATTATGTTTTGCGGGTTTTATTCAGGAATAAGAAAAAAATACTTGCTACCAATTTTGAGAGAGGCTGGCTTTACCCAAGTCAGGCCTGCTCTCATCCATCTTCAGATGTTGAGTAGCATCCGCATCATTTTTCACGTGGCCAGTTTTTTAGTGGCGGCAATTAGAATTCAAACGAAAAACACGCCACTAAATGTATTATTCTGATTGTTTTGTATTAACCATTTTTAAACTGAACTTGATTAACAGCAGCGTATTTGTTCAATAGGGCCTTGGACTGAGTTTTGTAAATACATGAATTGCTTTATTTTATATGCTTGTATGTAAACTTTGTATGCCTTTTATGATTTTAACAAATCGAATAAAGTGTATTTGACTGACTAACTGACTGGTTACCTGGATGTTCCAAGAAGATCAACATTGTCTTCTCATTATGCCCATGGAGGCTTGCATGGCTTCGCACAAATGGTAACTGAATATTTTTTCTTATTTGATAGAGACTTCTAGCTGTAGATTCTTTACTTTAGAATTATACCCAGACTGGATCTGGATATTTTTTGTGAGGAGTATCCCTGCATTCTGGGTAGGAGATGTTGTTTGGCTCCGCGTGGCATTTTGGGCACTGGATGTAGTGTGCATTGTGCCTTTATAGGCACCACCCCAGTGCGCTGACGTCGGTTCTTTTCTTTCCACGCTAGTGCAGATCCAGAGGGAGCAACCACAAGTCATTTTTTGAATGCCTTTTTTGATGGAGGACCTGCATCTTGTCTGCCTCTGGTGTCTTGAGTTTGACCATAACTCAAAGGTCTGTGATGTCTGCCATGCTATGCACCCCAAGGCATTGAGGGTGCGGTCCCTCAAGCTCTTTGCCACTCAACATGTGATGGAGCGGCAGTCTTGATTCTAGTCGAGAGGAAGGTCCTGGGATCGGTTGCGGAGCCATCGATCTTCATCACAGTCGAAGTCATCTCAGCGTCAGGGAAGTCCCGCAAGAAGAAAGAGTAAGAAGTCTAAGAGGTCTTCAACTACACGCCGTCCATCAAAGTCATCCGTCGAGACGAGCGAGCATCGTCATTTGAGTCCTGGCTCTCCATTGACGCCTACCCATGTTTCCGGGAGCTGGAGCGACTCTTACCCAACTCCGTGAAGTTTGAGGCCATGCACCTCATTTTTGGGTGGCCTGTCCCTGCATGCACCCCTTCAGGCTCCGCAGCTTTGGGAGGGGCCTCTACTGGTTCCCTGCTGGCAGGTCTGTCCCTGGTGCCAATCAGGCCCCTTGGATCCACAGATAGATCCGGCCTGACGCCAGTAGTATCACTTTTAAACTTACGCGACACTGGTGCCGATGTCGACGCTCCCGGCGCAGTCACTATTCCCAACTCCAACATGGAAGAGGAGGAGTGTCACCTGACTCCAGCTATGACTGGAGCATTCCCTCTTCAGACTGGAGCCAGAGCCTCATTCCTACGGTTTGGAACTTGGGGAAGATTGGGAGGATCCATTGAGCCCTTAAGAATGCCAACTCCTAGAACCGCTTTTGGCCGCCATTTTGACTGGGTGTGAGTGTTTGATTGATTCAGATGCTCCGTCCATCACCACCCCCTTTTGTACCGCTTTTGGCCGCCATAAGTGTGGCAGGGTATGTTCAAGCGTGAGTCCCTTGCTCACTTTGCCACTGGATTCAAGCAAGCCGGGCTGAAGACGGCTGGAATGCCAGAAACCGGTCCTCGGAAGCTTGTTTCCGGTCCAGGGAAGACATGGCTTGGCAGTTCGGGCTGGACTGTTCCCATGAGGCACAGGGTCAGACTGATTTGCATATAGCCATGTCTGAACTGGGGTGGCAGAGTGGGCTAAAGAACGGTGATGGATTAAACCCAGATCTTTTGACTGGGTGTGAGTGTTTGATTGATTCAGATGCTCCGTCCATCACCACCCCCTTTTGTACCGCTTTTGGCCGCCATAAGTGTGGCAGGGTATGCTCAGACGTGAGTCCCTTGCTCACTTTGCCACTGGATTCAAGCAAGCCGGGCTGAAGACGGCTGGAATGCCAGAAACCGGTCCTCGGAAGCTTGTTTCCGGTCCAGGGAAGACATGGCTTGGCAGTTCGGGCTGGACTGTTCCCATGAGGCACAGGGTCAGACTGATTTGCATATAGCCATGTCTGAACTGGGGTGGCAGAGTGGGCTAAAGAACGGTGATGGATTAAACCCAGATCTTTTGACTGGGTGTGAGTGTTTGATTGATTCAGATGCTCCGTCCATCACCACCCCCTTTTGTACCGCTTTTGGCCGCCATAAGTGTGGCAGGGTATGCTCAGACGTGAGTCCCTTGCTCACTTTGCCACTGGATTCAAGCAAGCCGGGCTGAAGACGGCTGGAATGCCAGAAACCGGTCCTCGGAAGCTTGTTTCCGGTCCAGGGAAGACATGGCTTGGCAGTTCGGGCTGGACTGTTCCCATGAGGCACAGGGTCAGAATGATTTGCATATAGCCATGTCTGAACTGGGGTGGCAGAGTGGGCTAAAGAACGGTGATGGATTAAACCCAGATCTTTTGACTGGGTGTGAGTGTTTGATTGATTCAGATGCTCCTTCCATCACCACCCCCTTTTGTACCACTTTTGGCCGCCATAAGTGTGGCAGGGTATGCTCAGACGTGAGTCCCTTGCTCACTTTGCCACTGGATTCAAGCAAGCCGGGCTGAAGACGGCTGGAATGCCAGAAACCGGTCCTCGGAAGCTTGTTTCTGGTCCAGGGAAGACATGGCTTGGCAGTTCGGGCTGGACTGTTCCCATGAGGCACAGGGTCAGACTGATTTGCATATAGCCATGTCTGAACTGGGGTGGCAGAGTGGGCTAAAGAACGGTGATGGATTAAACCCAGATCTTTTGACAGAGTGTGAGTGTTTGATTGATTCAGATGCTCCGTCCATCACCACCCCCTTTTGTACAACTCCTAGAACCCAACACTGACTGGTGTGAGGAATTGGCAGACCGGTGGACTGGACACCTCCCCAGATACTGGCATGGTCTCTCTTCTTACCATTTTGCTATGGTGGTGAGAAGACATCCCGAGGTCTTGGGCCTTACTCTGCCCTCAGTGGCCGTCAAGACTTCTATTTTGACAGAGATGCTTCATCCGGGAGTGACCCCTTCAGACCTGCTGCTCCCATTTAAGCAAGTCCTGATAGACGTATTGTTTGGGACCTGGTCCAAGCCTGGCACAGGGGCTTCTGTGATGGGACAATTACCCACCACCATCACCCCGCCCCAGGGCATTCCAGTTTCCACACAGAACACCCTACCCTGGAGAGCTTGGTGTCCAGGCCTCTACTTGCCATATAAATCCCTGCACATTCCCAGATAGGGAATTCAAGAGGCTGGACACCTTAGGTAGGAAAATATTATCTGAAAGAGACTATTAGTTAAAGATGCCTTACCTAAGAATTACTCCCAGGCATCTGACTGAATCCGGAGAATTTTTCTTCAGTAATAGCCCTGCGTATCGGTAGGCAGCGGCAGTCAACTCCATGTCCGTCATGGTCGCCTGGATGACGTCGCAGTGCCTACTTAGAGGCTGCCTCTGCACGCTGACGTCCGTTCTTTCTTTTTCCGCGCCAGCCTAGCGTAGATCCGGAGAGAGCTTGTCCCTCAATCACTTTTTAACTAACCCTGTGTCAGCGTCTTTTTTCGAGGCTTCGAATCCTGGTGTACGAGGGATGTCCCATCCTCAGGCCGGATTCAAGCCTTTTGACTCCTGTCACCAGCTGATGTCCCTCATGGATCCGCACCTCGTGTGCCTCTGGTGCCTGGAGCGCACCCATGACCCGAATTTGTGCTCCGACTGTCAGTCCATGAATCCGAAGTGTTTGCGGGAGCAGTCCCAAAAACTTTTGGAGGCCTGGCAGTTGGCTCCGCGTTGCTTCTGGTCTTGCTTGAGGGGAAGGTCCCGAGACCGGTCTCGGAGCCACCACACTTCGTCAAAGTCTTCACACTCATCGGGTAAGTCGAAGCAGAAGAAGAAAGCGAAGAAGCACCATTCTTCGCCTTCTCCACGTCGGTTGGTCAGCCGATGTGATGAGGAACTGGCGTGTCGTCACTCCGTCTCCAGTGCTTGATTCAGGGATGACTCCGCTCCTCTCTCCGTTTCTGGGAGCCGGGGCCTCTCCTGACCAGCGTTGTGCATTTTAAGAAGCTCTCCATTCCATTTTTGGGCAGCTTCACTCTGCTGGTGCGCCTTCGGGCCCCACAGAGCCGGTTGGGGCCTTGTGCCTTTGATGTCGGCGGCTTCAGCCCTGGTGCCCCAGGGATCCCCATGGATCCAGGCCTAGATCAAATCGATGCCGGTTGACCTTCTCAGGCCCTGATCCCAGCGACAACGTCTCTGGGGTCGACTGTGCCCCCAGCCGACACCGTAACCATCCTCATCCCCGAGATGGACCCGGAGCCGGATCGACGTCAGTTGACGCCTGAGGATACTTTTGTTCCCTTGGTTCATCCCAAATGTTCCCTATCACCCTGAGGGTGGTGATGAGGACTGGGAAGGGTCGCTGGACCCTTTAGCACACCAGCTAGAAGAGCCGGACTGGAAAGACGAATTTGGTGACACCAGTGGTCTGGATATCTCCCCAGACCGTGGCATGCTTTATCCCTCTACCGTGGCAATGGAGGAGGGAGCGTCCTATGCAGTGGTGGTGAGTAGAGCAGCTAAGGCTTTGGGCCTGGAGCTCCCTACGTGGAGGTTAGTCAGGACTAACCTCCTGACAGAGGTGCTTCAACTGGCAGCAACTTCCTCTGAGCCCGTCTTGCCCTTTAATGAAGCCCTCACAGACGTCCTTCTGGCCACCTGGTCAGGCCAAGCATAGGGGCTCCTATGCAACAGTCGATTGCCTGCTGCCACCCCCGGCTCTGGATGATACCATTTTCCTCTCCCAACACCCTTCTCCCGAGAGCTTGGTGGTCCAAGCCTCTTCTTCCAAGAGCGCATTCCCTTGTGCACCTCTGGATAGGGAATCCAAGCAGCACCTTGGGAAGCGTATGTTCTCTTCCTCCAGCTTGGGTCTACGGCCCGTGAATACCGCATGCCTCTTGGGACACTCTACCCATACAGTCTCGGATACGGTTGTGCAGGTGCTGCCTCAGTGTCCGGAGGAGGTCCAGGCAATTCTCTCCCAGGCAGTGGCAGATGGGAGAGATGCAGCACAATTCACAATCCTCTGTGGACTGGACACCATCAATTCTCTGGGCAGAATGATTGCCACGTTGGTAGCCCTTCTGCGCTACGCCTGACTGAGGACATCTGTTTTTTTAGGGGATGTCCAGACAACCGTGCTGGACATGCCCTTCAATGGCCGTCGCCTTTTTGGTAACAAGGTGGATTTGGTGCTCGAGCATTTTAAGGATTCTCGGGCTACTCCCAGATCCTTAGGCCTCGCTGTGTCTTCCTGCCCCCCCCACAGTCTACCTTTCATCTCTTTCGTGGCTACGGAAGGGGCACCCCACCACATCCAACCCAGTCCAGCCAATGGCCCACCCAAGTTGTCCAGTCTTTGCGTAGCCCCGGACGTGGTACCCAGCGACGTGGGTCTAGGAACCAGTGGGCAGGCCAGTTCATCCTCCCCCCTGTAGCATCCTCCAAACCCTCCTAGTCTGACCTATCTGAAAAAAACACGTTAGTTATAGATTCCTTACCTTAGACTTACCCCCAGTCGTCATACTGGATCCGTAAAGTTTTTAATTTTTTTTCGTCGGCAGGCCCTCTGCGCGTTGGAAGGTGGCGTCGGTCGGCTCCGCGTTCGGCGTCGTGGTCGCGGGGATGACGTTGCAGAAGCTACTTAGACGCTGCCCTCGCGCGCTGACATCAGTTCTTTCTTTTTCTGCGCCAGCCAGCGCAGATCTGGGAAGAGCGGTACTTCAGTCAATTTTTGACTAACTTCTTCTCGACTTTTGTTGACTTCTTGTTTCGAGTCTCCAAACAGGTGCACGAGGGATGCCTGGTTTCAAGGCCTGCGGATCCTGTCACCGGCTGATGTCGGTGATGCATCCGCACCGCGTGTGTCTCTTTTGCCTGGAGCACGGGCACGACCCCAAGTCGTGCTCCGACTGTTGGTTGATGGCGCCAGAAGCTTTGCGGGAGCGGTTCCCGAAAGCTGCTTGAACACCGGCAGTCGGCACCGCTCCGTTCAAGATCCCAGTCAAGAGGGAGGTCGAGGGTCCGGTCGCTGAGCCACGACCATTCCGGTTCGAAATCATCGAAGTCTTCGCATTCGGGGTCGGGTAAGTCGAAGCATAAGAAGAAGTCGAAGACACTGACACTGAGTTAGACACTGAGCCGGACTGGAGAGAGGAACTGGGGGATGCCAATGGTCTTGAGACCTCTCCTTACCGTGGCATTTTGTTTCCTCCTACCGTGGCTACAGAGGAGGGAGCGTCATACGCAGTGGGGTTGCATAGGGCGGCCGAGGCTCTCAACCTCGAGTTTCCTACAGTGGCGGTCAGGACTAACCTCCTGACAGAGGTGCTTCAACCAGCTGCGAGCTCTTCGTAGTCCTTGCTTCCGTTTAATGAGGCCCTCACAGACATCCTTTTGGGCTTTTAGACCAGGCCCAACACCGGGGCTCCCGTGGACAGCATGATGGCCCGATGCCACCGCCGGGCTCCGGGCGACCTCATTTTCCTCTCCCAACATCCCACCCCAGAAAGCTTGGTAGTTCAAGTTTCTACCTCAAAGAGAGACTTCCCTACCTCTCCACCGGAAAGAGAATCCAAGAAGCTGGACCGCCTTGGCAAGAAAATGTTCTCTTCCGCCAGCTTAGGACTGTCGTCCGTAAACACTGCATTTCTCTTGGGCTGTTATTCGCACTCAGTGGATACAGTGGCGCAAGTGCTGCCTCAGTGTCCAGAGGAGGCCTGGGCAGTGCTCTCCCAGGCTGTTGCCGCCTGGAGAGATGCAGCAAACTTTACAATTCGTTGTGGGCAGGACCATTTCAATGTCGGTAGCTCTTGGTCGCTATGCCTGGATTAGGTCCACTGGCTTTTCAGGGGATGTCTAGAACACCTTGATGGACATGCCCTTTGATGGCAGTCGCCTTTTTTTGCGACAAAGCAGACAACGCCCTAGAGCGCTTCACCTCTTTCATGGCTACGAAACGGATGCCCCACTACCTCCCAGCCAGAGCCACAGGCCGCAGCAAGTTACCCAACCTTCGCACGGCCGGGGACGTGGAAAGAAACGGCGTGATTCCGGTGGCCAGTGGGTGGGCCAGTCCACCAACCACACATCTGCACCTCTGCAGCAGCCGCCAAACCCTCCTAGTCCGACCTTTCAGGCCCATCAAACGCCAGTGGGCGGCAGGATTAGCCATCACCTCCCCCACTTGTGCACCATCACGTCAGACAGGTGGGTTTTGCAAATAGTCTGAAGGGACTACTCCCTCCCCTCCAAGACTACCCCTCCAGCCATGCCACCGCAATAGCACCGCATGTCTGAGGATCATCTGGCCCTTCTTCAGCAGGAAGTTACAGCTCTCTTGGCCAAGGGAGCCATCGAGAGCGTTCATGTCCCAGAATTAGGTCATGGTTGTTACTCTCACTACTTTCTGGTGCCCAAGAAGGAGATGGGCCTGCTTCCTATACTGGACCTCAGGGACGTCGCTCGCATCCTCCGGAAGGAGTAGTTCAAGATGTTGACGCTTTCTCCGGTCTTGCCTGCCCTCGACCCGCAAGACTGGATGGTAGCGTTGGACTTGCAGTACGCTTATTTTGACATCCCCTTCCTGCCAGCCCACCGGCATTACCTACGGTTCACGTTAGGCCACGAGCACTTTCAGTTTACCGTGTTCCCCTTTGGCCTTACCTGCTCCCTTTGGGTGTTCACAAAAGTGATGGTGGTGGTCGCAGTTTATCTGCGCAGATCAGGGGTTTTAGTCTTTCCCTATCTTGACGACTGACTGTTGAAGGCGGGCTTGCCCCAGGCAGTCGTTTCCCACCTCCAGACTACAGCCGACCTCCTGCATTTGCTGGGGTTTTCCATCAATATGCTGAAGTCGCACCTGATTCCCTCTCAGAAGCTCCTCTTCATCAGAGCGGTTCTGGACACGACGCGGTTTCGGGGGTATCTTTCTGAACAGAGAATCCAGGATATTCGGGCTATGATTACGATCTTTCAGCATCTATCTCGGGTTTTGGTCAGAATGACCCCGAGGCTGCTGGGCCTCATGGCCTCCTGCATCCTGCTGGTCGCTCATGCAAGGTGGCATATGCGGGCTCTGCAGTGGGACCTGAAGTTACAGTGGGTGCAGCATCAGGGTAATCTGTCCAATTGCATCCAGATCTCGAGGGGCACTGCTCAACAACTGCAGTGGTGGCTCACAAACCAGAATTGGGTCAACAGCAGATCCCTCTCCCTTCCCCAACCAGAGTTCACAGTGGTGACAGATGCATCACTCCTGGGATGGGGAGGCCACATGGGAGAGGCAGAGATCAGAGGCCTCAGAACAGAGGCTTCACATCAACCTTTTGGAGCTTCGGGCGATTCCGGGGAAGAGTAGTGCAGGTGTTCACAGACAACACCACCGCCATGTGGTACTTCAACAAACAGGGCGGGGTGGGGTCGTGGACCCTATGTCAGAAGGCCCTCCGCCTCTGGACATGGCTGGAACATCAGGGCATTTCCTTGGTGGTTCAACACCTGGCAGGTTTTCTGAACGCCAGGGCGGACAAACTCAGTTGCAGGTGCATGATGGATCACGAATGGCGTCTTCACTCGGAGGTTGGTGCAAGGTCTCTTTCAACAGTGGGGAGAGCCTTGGTTGGATCTATTCGCCACCGAAGAGAACTCGCAATGTCAACAATGCTGCACGTTGTAATTTCCAAGGCTGCACTCGCTAGGCAACGCTTTTTGTCGCGAGTAGATTTGCGGTCTGTTGTACGCCGTTCCGCCTATAACACTTCTGCCCAGAGTGCTGAATAAGATCAGGCACGACCGGGCCCAAGTCATTCTTGTGGCTCCGGATTGGGCACGAAGAGTCTGGTATCCCGAGCTGCTCAACATGGCCATCGATTCTCCGATCAGACTGGCTCTTCGGTGAGGATCTTCTGTTGCAGCAGCAGGGGACAGTCCTCCACCCGAACCTTTCCAGTCTCCGCCTCCTTAAGTAGAGATTGAGCAGCGGCAGTTGACGTCTTTTGACTTGCCTCCCGAAGTCTGTGACGTAGTATTGGCAGCCAGGCGTCCCTCCACAAAAACCGTATACGCCTACAGGTGGAGCAAATTTGTGGCATGGTGCACATCAAAGGCTGTGGATCCCCTTACTGCCCTTCTTTCTGAGGCTCTCTTGTTCCTTCTCTCTTTAGCCCAGCAGGGCTCTGCTCTGGGCACCATCAAGGGCTATCTTTCAGCTATCTCTGCCTTCCTTCGGTTTCCAGATCAGCCTACTCTTTTCAAGTACCTGGGTAGTTAACAGTTTCCTAAAAGGCTTAACGCATCTTTTTCCTCTAATCCCCTTCGTTATGCCTCAGTGGCACTTGAATCTTGTGCTAACCTATTTAATGTGTGCTCCCTATGAGTCGTGGCATAACTGCCCCTTTACGTCTTTTTACTCTTAAAACTGCTTTCCTGGGGGCAATCACTTCTGCTAGAAGGGTGAGTGAGCTCCAGGCTCTTTCTTTTAAACCTCCTTTCCTGTCTGTTCATCCGGACAAGGTTGTTCTCCGCACCTGTCCATCCTTCCTTCCTAAGGTGGTCACTGCCTTCCACATCAGGCAGACCATTACTTTGCCCACCTTCTTTCCGCCTACCCGCTCACTCCACCAGGGCGACTGCACCCACTACTGCCTTGTGAAGGGGAGTGCCTCTGAATGACATCTTTCAGGCAGCCACGTGGTCATCGCTGCACGCATTCACCAAACACTATTGCCTGGACAGGCAAGTCCGGAGAGACGGCTCCTTTGGCCGTTCTGTTCTCCAGGATTTACTGGTGTGATCTTGGTTCGCAGACCCACCACCGGGGTTGATATTGCTGGGGTATCTATTTTAAGGTAAGGAATCTATAACGAACGTATTTCTTTCACTATTCTAAGATAAGGAATCTATAACTAACGTGTTTCTTTCAGACACACAAGTTAGTTACCTTCAGTAACGATATATCTGTAAGAAACATTAGTTATTTATAGGTTCATTACCGCCCCACCCATCCACCCCGTTCTGCAAACTGATTTCTAGGGTTATTGACGTCCTTTCAGGGCCCTTGTTTTGTGCACCAATGGTCAGTGTCTTGCATGGCTCTGCATTTCTGGTGTGGAAAGTCGTGTACAGAACTGACGTCAGTGCGCGAGCGTAGCGTCTAAGTAGCTGCTGCGCTGTCATCATTGCGACCACGATGCCAACAACGAACACGAAGCAGACTGACTCCACCTTCCGATGCGCAGAGGTACTGCTGACGAAAAAAGAAACAAAACTTTTCCGGATCCAGTCTGACGCCTGGGGGTAATTCTAAGGTAAGAAATCTATAACTAACTAATGTTTCTTACAGATATATTGTTACCGAAGGTAAGTAACTTGTGCTTCAGGCCCATCAGCGGCCAGTGGGTGGCAGGATTCGCCATCACCTCTCCCACTGACAAACCATCACGTCAGACAGGTGGATTTTGCAGATAGTCCGAAGGGCCTACTCCCTCCCCTTCGAGACTACCCCTATCTCCATGCCACCGTCTCTCGATCGCATGTCGTAGGATCATGTGGCTCTTCTCCGCTAGAAAGTTTCAGCTCTCTTGGCCAAGGGAGCTATCGAGAGGGTAGCTCCACCAGAAGTAGGTTGCGGTTGCTATTCTCTTTATTTTCTGGTGCACAAGAAGGACAAAGGCCTGCATCCTATCTTAGACCTCAGGGCCCTCAACCGCTTCATCTGGAAGGAGAAGTTCAAAATGCTAACCTTGGCTCAGGTCCTGTCTGCCCTTGACCCTGGAGACTGGATGGTAGCGTTGGACTTGCAGGACCCTTATTTTCACATCCCCGTCCTGCCAGCCTACAGACGTTTACTACAGTTCACGGTAGGCCACAAGCATTTTCAGTTTGTCGTGCTCCCCTTCAGGCATACCAGTGCGTTCATGAAAGTGATGGCGGTGGAGCAGCTCATCTGCGCAGATTGGGGGTTCCAGTCTTCCCCTATCTCAACAACTGGCTGTTGAAGGCAGGCTCGCCCCAGGCGGGCTTCTCCTACCTCCAAACTATGGCGGACCTCCTACATTCTTTGGGGTTAAGTATCAATGTGCCAAAGTCACAGCTGACACCTTCTGTCGCTTCTTTTCATTGGAGCTGTTCTCGACACAGTGCAGTTTCGAGCTTTTCCTTCCGAGTAGCAAGTCCAGGTTAATTGGCCAGTGTTTCAGCCTCTATCCCGCATTTTAGTGAGAATGACTCAGTGGCTGCTGGGCCTCAAGCCCTCCTGCATTCTGCTGGTAGATCAAGCCAGATGGCATATGCAGGTTCTGCAGAAGGACCTGAAGTTTCAGTTGGCGCAGCATAAGGGGAATCTTTCCGACTACGTCCAGATCTCGGAGGGGACTGCGCAACAACTGCAGTGGTGGTTAACTACCCAGGATTGGTTCAGAGGCAGATCCCTCTCTCTTACCCAACCAGACCTTACGGAGTTGACCGATGCATCACTCCTGGATGGGGCAGCCACTTGGGGTAGGCTGAGATCAGAGGAGTCTGGTCTCCATATCAACCTGTTGGAGCTCCGGGCAATTTGCTTCCCTCCCTTAAGGGAAAGGCAGTGCAGTTGTTCATGTAAAACACCACTGCCATGTGGTATTGCAACAAACAAGGAGGGGTGGGGGCTTGGACCCTTTTGTCAAGAGGCTCTTCACCTTTGGACATGGCTGGAACATCAGGGCATAACACTGGTGGTTCAACACCTGGTGGGTTCTCTGAACGCCAGGGCGGACAAACTATGCTGTTGAAACCTGGCGGATAACGAATGGCGTCTTCACTCAGAGGTGTGGTGCAAGGTCTCTTTCAGCAGTTGGGAGAGCCTTGGTTAAATCTGTTCCCCACCGAAGTGAACGTGCAATGTCAGCAGTTCTGCGCGTTGGAGTTTCCAAGGCGGCACTCGCTCTGCTATTCTTTTTGTTGCACTTGGAGCTGGGGCCTCCTGTACTCCTTTCCGTGTGCACCACTTCTGCCCCGAGTGCTGAAGATGATCAGGCACGACGGGTTCCAAGTCATTATTGTGGTGTCGGACTGGGCACGAAGAGTCTGGTACCCCGAGCTCCTGAGCATGGCCATCGATCCTCCGATCAGACTGCCCATTTGGGAAGATCTTCTGTTGCAGCAGCAGGGGACGGTCCTCCACCCGAACATGTCCAGCCTCCTCCTTCTTGTGTGGAGATTGAGCGGCGGCAGTTGACAGCTTTTGACCTTCCTCCTGAAATCTGTAATGTCATCTTGGCAGCCAGGCGTCCCTCCACTAAGACGGTATACACCTGTCGATGGAATACGTTTTTGAAATGGTACACAGCAAAGGCTGTGGATCCTCTTTCTACCCCTCTTTATGGGGTTCTTTTATTCCTTATTTCTTTGGCCCAGCAGGGCTCTGCTCTGGGCACTCGTAAAGGCTACCTGGCAGCCATTTTTGCTTTTCTTCAGCTGCCAGATAAGCAGTTACGAGGCGGCCTTCTCTTCCACCCCTATTGACTTTCTCTACTAATGAGGGAAGATATCCCGAAACCCGGGCCATGTCCCGGTCTAGAGATCGGGGTAACAACAAGTATCTACTTGCACCTACATAGGTGAACCACTTACGAACTTTCAGTAATTCTTCGAACTTCAGGCACTACACACACCAGAGTGCTTAGGGGCGACCCGGAGGAGGGGCTAGCGGTGTGCGGTCCATTGCTGTTTTTTCTAGATAAGCCCTCTTTGTTCAATTCCCCTATTTTAAATCACTTCTTTAAAGGCATTATTTCCTCCTTCTCCTTTCATAATGTCTCAGTGGGACTTGAACCTTGTCTTGACTTATCTTATGTGCACTCTCTTTGAGCCTCTTCACCACTGTCCACTCAGGCTTCTCAATCTAAAGACTGCCTTTTTTGTTCCCATCACCTCTGCTCGCAGAATGAGTGAACTTCAGGCCCCTTCTTCTAAGCATCCTTTCCTTTCATTCCATCCGGACAAGGTGGTGCTCTAAATGAGATCCTCTTTCTTGCCTAAAGTAGTCCCTCCCTTTCACATCAGGCAGACTATTACTCTGCCCACCTTTTTCCCGCCTCCACTCCCTTCCAAGGAGGAGGAGAAACTCCACCGCCTGGACCCAAAATGTGCACTGTCCTTCTACCTCGACCACACAAAAGATTTTGAGTGGATGATCAACTCTTTGTTGGCTACCTGGGTGCCAAAAAAGATCGGGCTGTTCAGAAGCATACCATATCTCGATGGGCAGTCCTTTGTATCAAGATTTGTTACGTTTTGGCTAAAAACCATCCTACAGTGGGGTTGCGTGCTCATACCACTAGAGCTACGGCAGCAACCACTGCTTTGGCGCTGGGAGTTACACTCTTCAATAGCCACGTAGGCTTCCATAGACGCGTTTACCAGACATTACTCCGGGGGGATAGCTACTTTGCCCGTTTTGTCCTCCAGGATTTTCTGGTGTAGACTTGGTTCACGGACTCTCCTCCGGGGATGGTATTGCTGGGGTATCAATTCTAAGGTAAGGAATCTATAACTAATAATCTCTCTCAGATGAACAAGTTACTTACTTTCGGTAAGAGACATATATTAGTTATAGATTCCTTACCGCCCCACCCATCCTCCCCGCTGTGCGAACTGACTCCTAGGGTTAGGGACACCCTTTAGAGTAATGTGTAGCACACCAGTGGTCTGTGTCTTTAATGGCTCTGCGCTTCTGGTGTGGAAAGTCATGCCAGAACTGACGTCAGCGCGCAGGCACCACAACGTTATCCCGGCGACCAGGACGACGGACGCAGAGTTAACCAACGTCACCTGCAGATGCGCTGGGGTATTGCTGAAGAAAAATTCTCTGGATCCAGTCTGACACCTGGCGGTAATTCTAAGGTAAGGAATCTATAACTAACATACGTCTCTTACAGATACATCGTTACCGTAGGTAAGTAACTTGTTCTTTCCTCCACCAGCCTTGCACTGCAGTCCGCAAAAATCGCATGGCTTTTGGGCCATTACTCCTGTGCACTGTGGGATTCGGTTCCGCGGGTCTTGCCCATGGTCCCAGAGGAGGCCCAGGCCATACTATCCCAAGCTATTGCAGACTGGAGAGATGGAGCCAAATTCACAATCAGATGTGGGCAGGACATGAGTGACTCGCTAGATAGAGCGGTTTCTTCATCGGTGGCCTAATGGCACCACGCCTGGCTGAGGATGACTGGCTTTCAGGGGATGCCCAAGCTTTGCTTATGGACATGCCCCTTGATGGCTCCAGTCTCTTTGGAGACCAAGCAGACTCTGCGTTGGGGTTCTTACTGGATTGCAGTGCAACTGCCAGGTCCTTGGGCCTTTTCATGGCCCGCCAACCCCAGTCTGCCTTTCACACCTTTCGTGGCCACTGATGTGACTTCCAGCGACGTCTTTACCCGCCCAGTCACCACGGCACACAATCTCAGCCTCTGCATGGCCAAGGACGCGCCACCCCTGGACCGCGTGGGTTGAGCTGCCAGAGGTAGGGCCAGTCCACCATTCCCCTGGCAGTCACAGCCTCCAAACCTCTTTAGTGCACACTATAACCCTCATGGGCAACCAGTGAAAGGCAGAATATTCCATGAACTGCTCCACTACATGTAGATAACATCAGATCTCTGGGTTGTCCAGATTGTCCGAAGGGGCTACTCCCATTCCTTTGTGACTCCCCCCTCCAACTATGCCACCGTCTTGTGAATGGCTGACGGAGGATCATCTCTCCTTAATCCACCAGAAAATTGCAGCTAAGGGAGCCATAGAGAGGGTGTCCACGCCAGAAGTAGGTTGTGGTTGTTATTCCAACTACTTGCTAGTGCCCAAAAAGGATGCAGAGCCTTGTCCTATCCTAGACCTGCACCCTCTAAATTTCTTCCTGTAAAGGATAATGTCAAAATCCTCACGCTTGCTCAAGTTCTATCTGCCCTCAACCCAGCAGACTGGTTGGTAGCGTTGGACTTGCAGGACCCATATTTCCAGCCCCGTCTTCCCGGCCCACAGGCGTTACCTGTGGTTCACGTTGGGCCACAGACCCTTTTCAATTTGCTGTGCTCCTATTTGGCATTACCAGCGCCCCTCGAATGTTCACCAAAGTGATAGCGGTGGTTGAAGCTCTTTTGAAGAGATCAGGGGTACCAGTCCAGTCTCCCCCCTATATCGACGACTGGCTGTTGAAGGCGAGCTCGACCAAGGCAGTCATCTCCTACCTCCAGACTATGATGGACCTCCTGCACTTGCTGGGGTTCACTAGCAATGTGCCAAAGACACACCTTCCTCTCAGACACCTCCTTCCATTGAAGCTGTTCTGGACACGGGTCGGTTATGGGCTTATCCTCCCAAACGGCAATTCCAGGATATTCAGGCTATGATACCGGTAAGACTTTCTCTGAGGCTGCTGGGCCTCATGGCCTTCTGCATCCTGCTAGTGGCACATGCCAGATGACATATGTGGGCTCTGCAGTGGGACCTGAATTGTCAGTGGGCGTAGCATCAGGGGAATCTCTCCCATATGTTCCAGATCTTGGAGGGAACGGCAAAGGACCTGTACTGGTGGCTAGCGCACCACGATTGGGTCAGAGCCACACCTCTCTCTGTTCCCCAACCAGATCTCACAGTAGTCTTAGCTTTGGTGGGATGCGCTATTAAGCCTTCAGGAGGCTGCTTCTTTGCCAATGCATAGCAGATCTTGATGCAGAGAATGACCCTCGAGAGATGGTCAGTTTCTGCACACCCTAACCTATCTTCGCACCGACATACCCAATGTAGAGTTGATCATCCACCCAGAACTATCTTGTGTGGTCAAGGTAGAACAACAACAATCTTTTGGGTCTAGACAGTGGTGTCGCTCCTCTTCTTTAGAGGTATGTGGAGAAGTGGGGAAAGTGGGCATGGTGACAGATTGGCCCACGTAAAATGGTGTTCCCACTTTTGGCAGGAAAGAGGTACGAAGTGCCAATTTGTTAGGAAAAAATTGATAGGAAGGGAGGTTTGGATGATAAAGCCTGCAGCTTACTCACCCTCCTGGACAATGTAATCGCCACAAGAAAGACTGTTTTGATGGTGAGCAGTCTGAGGAGACAATTGTCTTGAGGCTCAGAGGGAGCACACATCAGAATTGTGTGAACCAAATTAAGGTACCACTTAAGCATAATGAAAGGGGAAGGTGGGAAGATATGAACAAGATTTTTTGAGGAATCTATTTTTATTCTGAGATTTTAAAAAAGTGGGTTGGTCAGGCAACTGAAAGAAGGCACACAAGGCAGAAAGTTACTCTTTCAGAGTGCCCAGAGCAGAGCCCTGCTGGGCATGGGTCAAAATAAAAATGTAAATGTCAGAACGGGAGGCAGAAAGAGGATCAATAGGCTTTTCTGTACAATATGATTTAAACCTTTTCCATCTGCAGGCGTATACAGTCTTGGTGGAGAGACACCTGGCTGCCAGAATAACATTACAGACTTCGGGACGAAGGTCAACAGCCATCAACTACTGTTGCTCAATCTCCATGCAAGAAGACGAAGAGTTGACAGGTTTTGGTGGAGGATCCTTCCGACAGAAGATCCTCCCAAAGTGGCAGCCTCACCGGATGAGCGATGCTCATGTTCAGAAGCTCTGAAAACCACTCTCTCCATGCCCAGTCTCTGTAGCCACAAGGATGTCTTGGGTCAGTCGTTCATGATCTTCTTGAGAACTCTGGGCAGGAGTGGTTGGGGCAGAATGGCATACAGGAGGCCTGAGCTCCACTTGAGGCGAAACGCGTCTATGAGTGAGAGCTGCCTTAGAAACTCCAGCATGGAAATCTGCGGACATTGCATGTACTCAGCACAGGCAAACTGTGTCATGTCTTTTAGGATAGTCCCATTGATATATACCCCATTTTTACATACATTGTCCTACCCACACGACAGTAACGATTCTAAACAGGTGACCTTTTACCTAGTAGCTAGCGCCTGTCTCATCGACACCAGGCTCTAAGTATTCAATCATAATCCCTGCACCTGACGTACATAAACATGGCCCCAGGCATGGCAGATTTATTCGGTATAGGGGTCACCACTTTTATCATCCTTGGCCAACAGCCAGCTGTGCATGATCACACTTGTTTAGAAAAGCATCTGTGATTGTTTTCAAAACATTTATGATTGTTTTCAAAACATCCATGGTTGAAAAAACCCTGGAGTGACCACTTTAGTATAAAAGACCCTCACTCCCCCCTACAAATTAGAGGAGAATTCCTTCCAGGCGGAGACGGGGTCCTGCATGCCGAATCTCCAACACACAGCGGTCTGACATCCCTTGCGGGTTGTCATCCTCAATGCAGAGACAGGGTCTTTCATTCTATACCATCAGGTGGGGGGCTGGTTCATCCCTAGGGGTTTCTTAGCTACAGATGCACATAGCTATACACATATGCACCCACACATACAGGTTAGGCTATGTACATTTAGGCACATTACTTAGGGCGCGCATTTTAGGAATATGCAAGTGCTACTGTTTTCATCTGATCTGCTCCTATTCATCTCATTAGCACTATTGTAGAAATGTATCTACTATTCACGATATTGGTACTAGCAATCTCTTTCGTGTGCTTCTGTCTCCTGATTGTCCCAGTTCATATGTTTTACACCAGGCTGTCGCCAGACCAATAAATACTTATTGAAACGTCCTAATCACCATCCTGTGTATTTTCTGAGAGGAAGCAAGCATGAGTGTCTGAGCGAAAACGTACTGTACTGTTTTTCACGATCCCTGAGGAATCAGGGTTGTCATGTCCAGTGGTTGCCAGAAACTACCTACACCACTGTAACATACAGTGGGGTGGTAGTGACACTGTAGAGCTAGCTGGTCTAATGGCTGACATATCATGTGGGGGCCTCGGGAAGCGGTTGGGACACCATGCCCTCAGTTTAGGTTATCCAAAACTCGCTGGTCCATCAGGAAAAGACTGTGACATTACAGCCATGTCCAGAGAAGCAGGGCCTCTGGACAAAGGCTCCACAACTCCACCCCGCCCTGTTTGTTGCAGTGGTGGTGTTGTCCGTGAACATTTGTACCAGCCTTCCCTTGATGGAGGGCAGAAAGGCTTTCATTACCAATCGGATCACTCAGATCACCAACAGGTTGATGTGGAGTTTGGATTCTGTTAGAGACCAGAGTCCTCTGATCTTCACCACTCCCAGATGGCCTCCCAATCCCAGGAGCGATGCAACTGTCACTGGTCCCTGCACATGTTTACATAACACTACTGTCTGGACAGCTGGTAAATAGGGATATGCCCTTTGCCTGTTCGGTCCTGCAGGACTTCCTCGTGTGAAATTGGTCCACGGACCCACCTCCGGGGATGGTATTGCTTTGTTTATCTATTCAAAGGTAAGGAATCTGTGGCTAGATTTCTCTATCAGATGAACAAGTTACTTACCTTCGGTACCACCTATCAATCAATCAATCAAAGACATTTATAGAGCGCACTACCTACCCGTAGGGTCTCAAGGCGCTTGGGGGGGGGGGGGGATTGTGCCGCTACTGCTCGAACAGCCAGGTCTTGAGCTTCTTCCTGAAGGAGAGGTGGTCTTGGGTCAGGCGCAGGTCGGCCGGGAGGGAGTTCCAGGTCTTGGCGGCCATGTAGGAGAAGGACCTTCCTCCTGTGGTGGCTCTGCGGATGCGTGGGACGGCGGCGAGGGCGTGGCTGGCAGATCGGAGGTGGCGTTTGGGAGCGTAGAAGTTGATGCGGTTGTTGAGGTAGCTCGGGCCTTGATCGTGGAGAGCTTTGTGTGCGTGGGTAAGGAGGCGGAAGGTGATTCTCTTGTTGACCGGGAGCCAGTGCAGGTCTCTAAGGTGTCCGGCGATGTGGCTGTGTCGTGGGATGTCGAGGATGAGTCTGGCTGAGGCGTTCTGGATGCGCTGGAGTCTCTTCTGGATCTTGGCGGTGGTTCCGGCGTAGAGTGCGTTGCCGTAGTCCAGTCGGCTGGTGACGAGGGCCTGGGTGACGGTTTTCCTCGTCTCTGTGGGGATCCACCAGAAGATCTTCCGAAGCATGCGCAGGGTGTTGAAGCACGACGAGGAGACGGCGTTGACTTGCCTGGTCATGGAGAGGGAGGAGTCCAGGATGAAACCCAGGTTGCGTGCGTGGTCCGTCGGTTTGGGTGCGGTGCCCAGGGCGGGGGGCCACCAGGAGTCGTCCCAGGCGGAGGGCGAGGAGCCCAGGATGAGGACCTCCGTCTTCTCTGAGTTCAGTTTCAGGCGGCTCGTCGTCATCCACTCGGCAACCTCTTTCATCCCTTCGTGCAGGTTGGCTCTGGCGGCGGCGGGGTCGTTGGTCAGGGAGAGGATCAGCTGGGTGTCGTCGGCGTAGGAGATTATGTTGAGGTTGTGTTGGCGTGCGATGGCCGCGAGGGGGCTCATGTAGACGTTGAAGAGAGTCGGGCTCAGCGAGGATCCTTGAGGGACGCCGCAGATGACTTCGGTGGCCTCTGACTTGTACGGTGGTAGGCGGACTCTTTGTGTTCTTCCGTCGAGGAAGGAGACGATCCATTCCAGTGCCTTCTCCTGGATTCCGACGTTGCTGAGGCGCTGCACTAGGGTGCGGTGGCAGACCGTGTCGAAAGCCGCGGAGAGGTCTAGGAGGATGAGGGCCGCTGTTTCTCCGTTGTCCATCAGGGCTCGGATGTCGTCACCTTATCTGGTGGAGGCAATATCTAGCTGGATTTTCTGAACGCTGTAGGATAGTTTATTCACAAGAGCATTTAAAATTCACGCTAATACTTCGAGGAATTTGTGTTTTAAATGTTATTCTGCAAGCTAAAAGGCATGTGCCTAAATGGATTTCTAACAGAGTGGATAAATACAGACTGAGATTGTGAAACATTAAAGTGACGGTGGCCAGTGCCTAATTTATAAAATAATAAATGTGTGCGATTATTATTCACTGAGGAGGCCACTATCCACTGCCACCAGTAGTGCTGCCCACTTTCACCACTGAAGGCAACCATTAGCATCTTCCCAAAACCATTAGTGCTCTCTCTAGATACCATGCAAGATTTCTAGTTGGGGACCATAGCAGTGTATCTGAAGGGGGAGCTTTACATTTTGCAAATGTTCTTCCGGTTGTTCACACAGTCATATTAGGCAGGGGGAGGGGGGGGGTGGGGGGGGGATGCGAACACGCTCTGTTTAAGTAACCTGCAAAATCTAGCATGTTAGATCAGAGGTTGCCCGTGATCTTTGAAAATGGTAAGGTTTGAAAGTTTAATTCTTGACCTGATTCCAGCAAGCAAAGCAAGTAAGCACGCCTTAATCAAAGGAGGTGGGGTGGGTGGGATCTACACACGGAGAAAATGTTGAAGAAAAGCCAAACAGTGCATTTTATATCATATTATTATTTCAATAAATGTCAGTATTTTCATGGGCATCTTTAAAATTAGGGAAGTGTCTGGGATATGTAAAAGGGTGTTTTGTACTTTGATGTTAAGATTAGAGTCTCTGTGTTCCTCTAGTTCAAACAAAAGATTAACGTTTTATTAATCGTAGGGGACACGTTTGGTGACTAGTTCGGTTGTACTTTGTAGTCAGCATGGCAGCGTTAGCGCAACACAGCTGCTTCTGGGAAAGACAGTCAAGCAGTGGTAGCACGGAGGTCATGACAGCTTTCCAGCAGATGTCTTCACTCAGAACCTGGGCTTCTTCTTAATGATTCTTTAGAAAATGCTCAGTGATTCAGGTTCGGGGTTTAACCTGGACTGCGAGGCACATATATCCGTAACCGACCGCTTTGACATTTGATTGTGGTGTTTGGGTTCTGATCATCAGTCCAAGTCCTGTGAATCATATCAGAACATGAATCCCTAGGCTATCATGGAGCAGGAAGCCAAGCTCTTTGTGACCTGGGCCAAAGAAGATAGCAGTAGGCATAATTCTAGGCCTGTTTCCAGATCTCTGGCGTCATCAGAGTTAAGATCCTGCCACAAAGAACACGAGGAAAGGAGGAGGCATGGAAACAGACACAAGAGAGGTAGGTAACAAAGACATCTCTTTGACTTCTTTGGAGCCAGATTTTGGTGTAATCAACCCCTCACAAGAGCCAACACCACTGGAGGTGTTAGCACCGCCACGGGCACCATAGCTGTACCTGGACTTCCCAAAGTCAGGGCCGGACTGGCCGTAGCGGGCACCAGGCAATACCCTGGTGCGCCGCACGGGTGGGGGCCGGTTTTGGGCCCCTGGTGCCCGATTTTGTTATAGGGCCGTTTTCAGCCCTGTAACAAAATCGGACGAAAACCGGCCCTAGCAAAGAGCTCGGCGGCACCCCCAACCCCCCCCCCCCATTCCAGGGTTGGGGGTGCCGCCGAGCTCTTTGCCAGGGCCGGTTTTGGTTCCCAGTCCGGCCCTGCCCAAAGTAGATCCAGTGCCATATTTAAGCACCTTGTTTGACATTTTGTGGCATTCAGTGGCCCCCTAGGGAGTGACTTTGGGCTCCATAGAACCTCTGGGTATGCTGTTTCCTCTCTGTCCCTTCTCCCCTTTTCTCTCTCTACAAATGGTGCCACAGACATCGCCAATGGCACCCACGCTGCTTTCAGCATGACCATTCCCATTGGTGTCACTGATTCTATCCCCGGCTACAGCAGCGGCACCTGATACAGTGAAAATACCGTCGGCACCAAAGCTCCCCTCAGGCTCCCAACTTCCAGTTCAAAGGTTCAGGAGAGATTCTCAACATTTACTTGAAGAACACCAGCTGTTCATCAGTTATGTAGGCAGTAGTAAAGGAAAGTAGTACAAAAGGACCATATCCCTGTGGAATATCTTGGGCATATCGCTCACAAAAAAACCCAGAGGGCATTTGAACACATTTCACAAGAGGCAAATCTTCCACTTCTACTCTGGCTTGTGGGGTTCCTGTTAGTAACATTTGCAGAAAGACCACTTGGGCATCCGTTCACACTTTGGCTAAGCACTACTTCTTGGGTTCGGAGGTGAGAAGAGATGGTCATTTTGCCTCTGTACTCCAGGACTTCATAGTTTAACAATCCTTTGAGATCCTCTATCCTGGATGTGGCTATGGCTTGGGAATTTGTGCAAGAGGTGTGGAATCTGCATTAGAAGTAAAAGTTACTTACTTTCATTCAGTAGCAATATTTCTGGTGACTTCAGCTACCTGCAGATTCTTCACCAATCCCTTCCACCTCCCCTTTGATGGTGAATGGTTAGGGGCCAAAACATAATAGGATTCCAGTTGTGTGTTGTTGCACTACATGTCTTTCCTGATATCAGTCGCAACTTTCTGCTTCGGCTGTGTCGAAAATATTGATGATGGGGTGCTATATGGAGTAGTGGACGTCCAGGAGCATTACTTTCATCATCCCCTACTATTGAGAAAGAGCTTTGCAGAAGTTTTCCAGAACAGTCTGGCTCCTGGGGGAGTATTTAAGAGGTGAGGAATCTGCAGGTAATATCCACCTGAAATATTGTTACCGAAGTTAAGTAACGTTTTCATGAGGAACTTGTGATTTATATACTTTGGAAGAGGAGCTAAACAATAAGTTGAGACTTGTATTGAACCCAAACCTCTCAAGAAGGGAGCCAGTGATTTGTAAGTGGTGCATCTCCAACACAAACCACCATTATTCTCAATACCTTTGTAAGTGCCCAGTCTGTGGAAAACAGTATCATCATGGCTTCATCTCCTGCAGCTGCTTCAGATGTAGACCTGGATTTTGTAGTAGTGGGTCACCAAAGGATTTCGGGGTGGTACATTTTTGCCTGTCAAGTCACGTACCATCACCTCCGTTTCACTATGGAGGGCCAATATTCTGCAATTTTCAAAGAAGTCAAGCTGATGGGGTGAAAGTTATTACAATTCCATAAAATGTTATAGCTGATATACAAGTGGGATTTCCCACTAAATTTCAAATGCTTATCACTGATTTTGTGTGCCTGGTAGCACGGTGCACTTGCTGGCTGTTATGTCATGATTTGTGAAATCGTTTGATTGTCTTTAATGGTGACTTTTTTGTATTTTTATTTTTTTTATACAAAAACAATCAAAGAAAAACATCAGGGAACATGGTACAAAGTAATAAAAAGCCGTCGATGACATTCCATACCACACGATACATTGCAGTTATCCCAGTTGGTAGATCAAGGGGACGTGTGCTCTTCAGTCTCTTAAAGGCCCTCTGGGGGGGGGGTACAAATGTCCACCTTATAGTGGTTCCAGGCCTCCCAGATCTTGCCCCATTTCCCGAACATACCCTGGCTGAATATACTGATCCTTCCCTAAACATGCACCAGTCCAGGTCCTCCTTCCATTTTTCCACCCGGGGTGGCTGACTGGCTCCCCACAACTAGGCGACATTGCGTTTCGCTATCATGAGCGCCAACGTTACCCACTGCTTTCTGTATGCATTAAGGTCGGTTGGCTCCCAGACATTCAGTATACACCTACGGGCTTCCAGACGCAATTCCGTACCTAGGACCACATGAAATGTGTCGTGAACCTTCCCCCAGAACCCCTGCACCCTTGCACAGTGCCACAAAGTGTGTGTAAATGTCCCAAGCTCCCCGCATCCCCTCCTGCATTCCCCGCTCTCCCAGCGGCCCATGTGAATCAAACGGGGGCCCGTTACATATGACCCATGCAAGATCTTTAGCTGCACCAATCTGAGCCTCATCGGGATTGCCACGACCCGCGGGGATGACACCGCTTCCTGCCAGTCTTCATCATCAAGCTCGAGCCCATCCTCCTGCCACTGTCGTCTGAGGAGTTCTAACGGGTCAGCCATATTGTTTATGAGCTTTTTATACAATAACGAAATGGTTTTCTCCGGAAGGTGGCCATCTAGCACTCTATCTTCTAGTGGAGAAGCGTCTGGGAGTGTCGTGTCTCTGGGGATATGTGTTAGCAATGCATGTCGTACCTGGAGATACCTGAAATATTCACCATCGCTCAGGTGATATTGTAGCTTGAGGGACTCGAACGACAGAATCGAGCCGTCACCCCAAATATCCTTTATGCATGAGATACCAATTAGGTCCCATCTGTCAAATCCCTTCGATTTCCACAAACTGCCCAGCTTTTCCGAACTCCATAATGGGGTTGCCAGCATAAGCCTCCCCTCCCACTTGAGGTGCCTATTGGCCACGTTCCACGCCTTGACGGCGTGTGCCGTAGGTCATGTGAGGTGGAACCTGCGGGGTCCTGAATACAGTGCCCTGGTGTAGTCTCCCCCTGGCATCTGCCAGCGGTCCATCGCGTAGCCGGGGTCATCAGTGGCCCCGTAAATCCCGTGGTTCACTGCCGCAAGCTGAGAGGCCCAATAATATTTCTTAAGATCCAGCAGCCCTATGCCCCTGTTGTACGAGGGATGGGTAAGCTTAGAATAGGCGATGCAGGGTTTACCGTCCCAGAGCAGCTGTCTCTGAAGGGACTCTATTTCCCAAAAGTATGATGCGGGGACTGGGTCCACGGCATTCTGCAAAGCATATAGGAACCAGGGCAAAGCCAACATTTTATAGAGTACTGCTCTACCCAAAAGGGAGAGTGGAAGCGCCTTCCAGCGCGTCACATCACCCTTAAAGCGCGCCGGGGGAGGGGGGGGGCAGGTTGTTTGTGAAGCGAGCCCCGGGATCCCGGGTAATATAGATACCGAGGTATCTAAAACCCGATAAGGCAATCTGTATAAGGCACTTCTTGGGGACCACCGGCGGGTCCCCTTAAAGGACGAAAAGGATCGACTTGGCCAAATTGATGGCGAAGCCTGAGTAGCTCCCAAAAATAGCCAGTACGTCCAAAAAACAGATCAGGGACCCCCTCGGGTT
Organism: Lissotriton helveticus; assembly: GCF_964261635.1. Taxonomy (NCBI): domain Eukaryota; kingdom Metazoa; phylum Chordata; class Amphibia; order Caudata; family Salamandridae; genus Lissotriton; species Lissotriton helveticus. Next base: position 830,715,414 of record NC_136057.1, on the reverse strand, counting down.
AGTGAGGTAAAGCAGGATGTCGTCACAGTGGACACCGTTCAGTCCTTATGGGCATGCCAGGATGCATTTGGTCCTTGATACATGATTACAGTAGGGCCACTTTTTTTGTTTGATGCAAGAGCCTAGTTGGTAAGCGTTAGATGTATTTTCTCATGTTTAATTAATCCCGTGTGGCGATGTATCAAAAACTGAAGTGCCTGGGAAATGCGAGTATGGATTCCTGAACTCTTTCCTGCGTGTGGGTTGATCAATATCAATGGAGCACTATTTCGCTTTCCGGTTCCCTTCTCTAGAAAGGGAACCAGGGACAACACGTTGGTGGAAATGGTGATTAGGGTGGAAAGACAGGTCAGAAAATGTAACAAGCATTGAAAACGCAACAGGTCTCGCCTTTGGTTAAGTTAAAGCCATTTGCTTTGCTAATGGTATTGTATAGAGAAGTGTGGCTCAATGGTTAGAGCGGCAGACCCTGATGCAGAGGTCTAGCCCGGGACCAGGGTTCAATTCCCCGCCTCGGCGGGTCTTGGGCTCAAAAATTCCACGGACCTGATAATTCTCGCCTCGGTGCCTATTCCAATCATGGAGTCCCACTCTGCAACTCTGGGCAATAGCTTGCTTAATCTCCACAACGGCCCCCACAACGCTAAGGATGCCTGGCCTCCACCTTGGGGGTGCCCAGGAGTGGACACCTCACAGGGAAAGCCAGGATGGGTTCCACAGCGGTATTCTTACAAGCGCCTTGAGACCCTTGCGGGTGAGTAGTGCGCTATACAAGTATCAATTTACATTTTTTTACATTTACAAAGCAAATGGCTTTAACCGTCGTTTTGCTGTAAGCAGTTTTTAAAAAACTACACTGGAAGCACTTCCCAATGCTTCTGATCTGCTGCTCCAGGAATAAGTCACCAGCGAATCGCTGCTTCAGGACACTCAGTCCTATGCCTCGCCTCCTCTTTGCAAGCCCCGAGCATTCCTGGGCAAACATGAGTTTTAATAGCATTGAACATTCCTTGCCACAGGAAAGCTGCACATCCGCAACACATGCAGGTACTTGGTTAGTTATGTATTCTTCCTTGGGAACGCTGCCTATCTTGTAGCACTCACCAATCAGGTTAGGGAGTTACCATATGCGATTAGCATGACACATTTTATCATGGTTCTGTACCCAGTATTAACTCATGACCTGCCAATTATCTTTGCTACGGTCTCGTCTGTAGGTCTGCGTTTCTTAGTGTGTGAAATGTGCGTGTTATGAATGTTTCCTTAACTTCCTGTGGGACTTTGTGAATGAACTCCTGTGAGGTGGACTGCCTGTGTTCTACAGTTTATTGCCTTTCGCTTTACAAACCGCATTCTAGGAGACAGTGTCACCGGTCTAGAAGGCCTAATGCAAATCGCGACTGATCAACAAGCGCTCGCCATGACGCTGACGTTTCTCTATTTCTGCCGTCCCACTTGGACGGCCTCGGCCTGCTTCTTTCCTTCTGACGTAAAAGGTTTATTATCTTCTATATGGGGCAATCTGTTTGGACCCATAAAGAAGATAACAAACCTTTTACGCCAGCAGTAAGTCAGGGCAGTCCGTCCAAGTGGGACGGACAAAGAAGAGAAAAGTGTACGTCAGAGGACGCTCTTTCCCAATGGCTGGCCACCATTTAGCATGAACGGTGACGCCGGCCAATGGGAAAGAGGGGCGGGGCTTAAAGCCCGCTAGTGAAATCTCCCTAATAACACTAAATCTCGCCAGAGAGAACGTGCATGTGTGCAGTCTTACGCCAGGTTTCGACCTAAAAAGGTTTTGGGCAAATCAGCAGTTAACGTCGCTCACGTTATTCAGGTAAAGGTCTTTTATTCGGCGATAATAGAACCCTAGTCTAGACCGTCAAAAGGTGAAGCTATAAGATTCCACTGAAAGTGCAGAACGCAATGTTAATGGTACTTTATGTGCAGCTCCCTCTCACTAATGTCGTACGTAGCCGATGGAGCTTTTTAACTACAAAAATATTACTCATTTTTCACTGATGTAAGGCTTTTACTGTGCTTCCAGCTGAAAGTTCACAAGATTTTTCGGGAGTGAAATTTCTAACATTTTTTGCAGGACAGTTTTTCAAAGATAAAATGTATCATGGGAGACATATTCTCAGGCGAATCTCCAATAGTATCTGGCGTAATGTTTTAAATGCGAGACTTGCCTTTTATTTCAGTTTTCATGCAAGATAAAAGTAAGTCCGTTTCGCTCATTTTCTTAGAATTTGGACAATCACAGATACCTATATGATAGGTGATTCAACTTCATATTATGCACCATTTTTCCTGGGTGACTGGGTTGACCTTTTATTTTTAAATCTAGAACAGCAAAAAGGTTGTACTGAAGTGTTAGCCTACAGTATTACTCCATCCCACCCGAAATATAGCCGCAATATTTTCATTTTTTTTAAATTTGAAATTCCTACGAGCTTTGTGGAAAATTTAGCACACTCTAGATTTCATACTTGTAAGAACCATCTTCTAGCATTTTAGCACTATCAGTAATTCCTTTTATGCTGGCCCTAACATACGCATTTAGAACAAGAGGCACAAAGTAAAACTTAGGCAAAGCCTTTTACCATTCGGCGCAACAACTTACCACGCTCCCTGATCAGTTTGTGTAACCAACCACCTTAGCTGCTTTAACACATATTTGGAAAACGATAAGATAAAAGCATGTTGTATATTATATTATTATCTAAGAATTGTCATAACCAATGGGTGTGGCTTTGACTGCCTAGATCAGCGGTTCTTAGCCTTTTTACTCCAATGGACCCCACTTGACCAGTACTGGAACCTGGTGACCCTCACTGAATAATAATTGAAATTCGGGGACTTCCACTGCATCTTTACTGGATGCTAGGGACCCCGGCCTAACAATTTTCGATGATGTTGGTGACGGATCCACACAGCTTGCGATTCTATTGCCTGGGGCGCAACCACGACCCCAAGTCATGCCCCGACTGCCGGGCCATGGCGCCGAACACTTTGCGAGAACTCCCGAAAGTTGCTTGAAGTCCGACAGTCGATGCCGTGCCGCTCGAGGTCCTGGTCCCATGGGAGGTCGAGGGATCGGTCGCGGAGCCGTCATCACCATTCTTCTGGATCTAAGTCTTCGCACTCGGGTCAGGTAAGTCGAGGCATTCCAAGAAGAAGTCGAAGAAGCATCGTTGCTCTTCGACTTCCCCCTGCCCGTCACAGCTGAGGGTGTGGGCGGTGCCACCCTGCGGCTCCGATGGAGCCTGCGACGTCGCCTCCAGTCTACTCCCCTTTCCCAGGTGTGGGGCGACGCCTGCCCAGGTGCAAGAGTTTCTAGCCGCCATGGGCCGACTATTTGGGCCGTCTGGCCCCGGTGCACCTACGGGCCCGACAGGGGCGTCCTGTCTTACCATCTCCGGCGGCTCCGGCCCTGGTGCCGCCGGCGACTCTGGCCGCAGCGCAGCAGGCCCCCAGGGATCCGCTATCGGTCCCCGGTCGACGCTGGTTGACCTTGTGACACCTCCACCGGCTTCGATCTCCCCAGCACCACTTCCGACGTCTCCCGTTCCTCAGGACGACGTCATCCCCAGGTTCAGCCCGGACACGGTGTCTGATCGACGTCGCCCAACGCCGATGGGGCCTGATGTTGCCTATGTCTGACCTCCTTATTTTGATCCTGCTCCGCAAACTTTGGAGGAAGGGGAGGACTGGGAGGGGTCTGAGGATCTTCTGGCACAGGAGTGTGCTTACGATGCGGACTGGGTTGAGGATTTGGGGGAAGCCAGTGGTCTTGACACCTCGCCTGACCCTGGCATGCTGACTACTCCTACCGTGGCTATGGAGGAGGGAGCTAGCTACGCTGTGGTGTTGCGTAGGGCAGCTGAGGCTCTCCGCCTGCCTCTTGGGCCATCATACCCATTCTCTGTGTGACACGGTTGCTGCCAAACTGTCCGGAGGAGGCCCAGACAGTCCTTTCCCAGGCGATTGCAGCTGGGAGAGATGCAGCGAAGTTCACCATACGTTGTGGGCTGGATACCGCCGACTCACTGGGCATGTCGACTTCAATGACGGTGGCGCTTCGGCGCCACACCTGGTTGAGGACTACCGGCTTCTCAGGGGATGTCCAGAACACCTTGTTGGACATGCCCTTTGATGGCATTCACCTTTTTGGCATCAAGGCAGACAGTGCATTGGAGCGCTTCAAAGACTCCTTGGCTATGGCCAAGTCCTTGGGCCTGTCAGCCACTCGGTCTCCTCCACCTTCTGCCTTTCATTCCTTTTGTGGCCACGGAAGGGGTGCCCGCAGAGTTCGCAGAGCCACAGGCCACAGCAGCAACAACCTCAGCGTGGCCCCGGACGTGGGAACAGTCGAGGTGGTTCAGGGGGACAGCGGGCGGGCCAGTCCAACTCCACCCCCTCAGCATCCGCTTCCAAGCCCTCCTAGTCCGGTCTTTCAGGCCCATCAGACACCAGTGGTGGACGAATATGCCATCATCTCCACCACTGGCGCAACATTACTTCGGACAAGTGGGTGCTGCAAATTGTCTGAAGGGGTTACTCCCTCCCCTTCGAGGCAACCCCTCCAGCCATGCCACCTCAGTACCACCGCATGTCGGGGGATCACTTGGCGCTTCTCCAGCAGGAAGTTGAGGCCGTCTTGGCCAAGGGGGCCATTGAGCGAGTTCCGACGCCAGAAGTAGATCGTGGTTGTTATTCTCACTACTTTCTGGTTCCGAAGAAGGACAAGGGCCTGCGTCCTATCTTAGACCTTCAGAACGTCAATCGCTTCCTCTGGAAGTAGAAGTTCAAGATGCTCACACTTGCTCAGGTCTTGTCTGCCCTAGACCCGCAAGACTGGATGGTGACGTTGGACTTGCAGGACGCCTATTTTCATATCCCCGTCCTGCCTGCCCACAGACGTTACCTGCGATTCACGGTAGGCCAAGAGCACTTTCAGTTCCCTGTGTTCCCCTTTGGTCTAACCAGCACCCCTCGGGTGTTCACCAAGATGATGGCGGTGGTTGCAGCTCATCTGCGCAGATCAGGGGTGTCAGTCTTCCCCTTACCTCGACGACTGGCTGTTGATGGCAGGCTCACCCCAGGCAGTCGTCTCCCACCTCCAGACTACGGCTGACCTCCTGCATTCGCTGGGGTTCTCCATCAATGTGGCGAAGTCGCACCAGAAGCTCCTTTTCAGTGAGGCGGTTTTGGACTCGGCGCAGTTTCGGGTTTATCCTCCCGAGCAGTGAGTCCGGGACATTCAGGCTATGATTCCGATCTGTCAGCCTCTGTCTCGGGTTTCGGTCAGGATGATGGTTTGACTGCTGGGTCTGATGGCCTCCTGCATCCTGCTGGTGAATTATGCCAGATGGCATATGCGTGCTCTGCATTGGGACCTGAAGTTCCAGTGGGCACAGCACCAAGGCAACCTGTACGATCACGTCCAGATCTCGGAGGGCACTGCAAGACAGTTGCAGTGGTGGCTCACGAATCGCGATTGGGGCAATGGCAGATCCCTCTCCCTTCCCCAACCGGAATACAAAGAGGTGACGGACGCATACCATTTGTGTTTTGGTGGGGGCCACATGGAGGAGGCGGAAATCAGAGGCCTCTGGTCTCTGGCGGAGTCCCAGCTCCACATCAACCAGTCGGGCGCAACGGGCCCAAGTCATCCTTGTGGCTCCGGACTGGGCTCGAAGAGTATGGTATCCCGAGCTACTCAGTATGAGCATCGATCCTCTGATTCGCCTGCCTCTTCGGGAGGATCTTCTGTAGCAGCAGCAGGGGACGGTTCTCCACCCGAACCTGTCCAGTCTCCACCTCCTTGCGTGGAGATTGAGCGGCAGCAGTTGACGTCTTTTGACTTGCCTCCTGAAGTCTGTAATGCTATCTTGGCAGCCAGGCGTCCCTCCACTAAGACGGTATACGCCTGTGCGTGGAATAAGTTTGTGGCATGATGCACAGCAAAGGCTGTGGATCCCCTTTCTGCCCCTCTTTCAGAGGTTCTTTTTTTTCTTCTCTCTTTGGCCCAGCAGGGCTCTGCTCTGGGCACTATCAAAGGCTATCTCTCAGCTATTCCCGCCTTTCAAAGGCTTACAGATCAGCCTTCCCTTTTCAAGACACCCGTTGTACATATGTTCTTGAGAGGCATCACGCACATGTTTCCTCCTGTACCTTTTGTGATGCCTCAGTGGGACTTGAACCTTGTTCTTACCTTTCTGATGTGTGCTCCCTTTGAGCCACTTCATAATTGTCCTCTTTGTCTCCTCACTCTAAAGACTGCTTTCCTGATTGCCATCACTTCTGCCAGAAGGGTGAGTGAGCTCCAGGCTCTTTCTTCTAAACCTCCTTTTCTCTCTGTCCATTCGGACAAAGTTGTTCTAAGGACTCTTCCTTTTTTTCTGCCAAAGGTTGTCACTGCCTTTCACATCGGGCAGACCATCACTTTGCCCACCTTCTTTCCGCCTCCGCATCCCTCATAAGAGCAAGAGAGGCTCCACCGTCTGGACCCAAAACGCGCACTCTCTTTTTATCTGGACCACACACAACAGTTCTGGGTGGATGATCAGCTCTTTGTTGGCTACGTGGGCGCCAAGAAAGGTCGGGCTGTGCACAAGCAGACCATCTCTCGGTGGGTCGTTATGTGCATAAAGGCTTGTTACACATTGGCTAAAAACGAGCCTCCGGTGGGACTGCGCGCCCATTATACTAAGGCGACGGCAGCCCTACTGCCTTGGGACGCGGCGTTCCCTTGCATGACATCTGTCGGGCAGTTACGTGGGCCTCGCTGCACACGTTACCAAGGACTACTGCCTGTACAGCCAAGTCCGGAGAGACGGCTTTATTGGCCGTTCTGTTCTCCAGGACTTTCTGGTGTGATCTTGGTTCGCAGACCCACCACTGGGGTTGATATTGCTGGGGTATCTACTCTAAGGTAAGGAATCTATCACTACGTGTTTCTTTCAGATGCACAAGTTATTTACCTTCGGTAACCATATAGCTGTAAGAAACATTAGTAGTGATAGATTCCTTACCGCCCCACCCATCCTCCCCGTTCTGCGAACTGATTTCTAGGGCTAAGGTCATCCGTTTCATGGCCCTAGTTCATGGCACCAGTGGTCAGTTTCTTGCATGGCTCTGTGTTCCTGGCGCGGAAAGTCATGTACAGAACTGACGTCCATGCGCGTGGGTGCATCTAAGTAGCTCCGACAACGTCATCCCGGCGCCAACGACACACGCGGAGCCGCACGACGACGCCTACCGACGCGCCGGGGTACTGCTGACGAAAAAACTTTCTGGATCCAGTCTGACACTTGGGGGTAATTATAAAGTAAGGAATCTATCACTGCTAATGTTTCTTACGTTATGTTATGTTAATAATATCTTATAGAGCGCACGTACACCAAGAGGTTTCAAGGCGCTGAGTCTAGCATGTACCGGGGCCAGCAGAGGATTATACGTGGGCCTGTGTAAATAGCCACGTTTTGAGCAGCCTTCTAAAATTTAAGAGGTTGTTGCAGGACCGAATCTCCAAGGGGAGGGAGTTGCAAACCTGCGCCCGCCCTGGGGATGAAGCTTGAAGGAGGGGGTGGTCAAGAGATGGAGGTTTGCGGAGTGGAGGTTGCGGGAGGGGATGTACCTGAGTAGGAGGTTATTACAGATATATCGTTACCGAAGGTAAGTAACTTGTGCATCTATCCCATCCATGATATTTGCCAGGCCAGTGTTAAGTCTATGGTAAAAACATATAATTGTTGGGAATCAGTGGTCGAAGTGGGCGGGATCAGCGGGGGACGCTGTGCCCCTACTTCTTTAATTTGATTGAGTCCATTCCCCATCTCTATTGTTTTAAACACATGTCCAGGGACGGGCGGGCAGGCAATCCGAGAAGGAACGGCAACGTCTCTTCCTTCCTCCTCAAAGAAGAGAAGGCCAGTGTCGACCTCTGCCGCTGACAGCTGCCCCCCTCTCTTTCTCACTCATCCTCCCTCTCTTTCTGACTCGCTTCTCCTCACTTACTGGAAACCCCAATTTCAGTCGGGAGTTACGCAGGCCAGCTCCTTACCACTTTCTCCTTGCGCTACAGTGGCTACTCTCTGTTAAAGAGGTTCTCAGCGAGAACGCTAACGCACAGGTGAAACACTGGCTTAGTCAGAGATAAAAGTGAAAATAATAACAATAGCAGCAATAATTACAATTACGATTATGACTATAACAAAAAAGTCCAAGTGTGACCCTAAAGTGTGCTGATGAAATACATATGCTGATTGTTGGGACGCTGCATATGCCGCTCTCACCTCTGTGCGCCTTGCTACACCTGATCTCCCATCACATCTCAGAGTGAGGCGCTACACTAAACAGCTGAATGAATACATGGCAGGTTTTATAAGGAGGCTCTACTCTTTCAAGAACACTAAGGTCAGGAAAAGGGAAGCACGTTTCAAAATCAGTCCAGGAAACAAATATAACAGCTTATCTCTAAGGAGTCACAGGACTCTCCCAAGACTTTAAACGGCGGCCAACAATGTAAACGCCTGAAGTTCCTTGTGGTCCATAGCATCCTTGCTAAGGCAATCGTGATCCATAGGTGCTGCAGCCGTGCAGATCTTTGGAATTTAGAATTCTTATAGCCTGTTAGTTTGAGAAGTCGTCAAAATACATATCTGGAATCAGAAGTATGCCAATATAAAACTTGTTTAAGGATAAAGGAGTTATCTAGAGGATTGCAAACTCACAGGATTATGGGCAACAATAGAAATGCCATGGTAATTCTGGTGATTAATGTTCTTCTTGGAGAGAGATGGAGTTTTGTCAAGTGGAAGTTTTGACTCGTGGAAAAGTAGCGTAGAGGGTTAATGTGCCTGCTGCAGAGAACATACACCATGCAGATCACAAACTGCACATAATGTAAATAGGTCAGTGGGTTCCTGCTTTTGTCAGAGAGATCCTTTTGTTACTTGCAGTTTATAAGTTGAAATCCTAACATAGAACAGTGAGCTATTAACTGTCATCTAAGAGCTGAATGGAAACTGCAAGGTATAAATTAGAGCATTGTTTTTCCCCCAGTCTTTGATTATCCTAATGTCGGAAAAATGGTTCATTTGGAAATAAATCAATTCTGCTTATTAAAGAGAAGCCCCAAACACGGTATTACATTCTAAATTCAGAGTTTGTGTTTCTCCAGACCAATATTAAACCCTACTGGTATGGTTGTTTTGTGACTCCTACACCTTGTAGTCCTTTATCTTCTGTAACATTTCCTATTCAGTGATTTACACATGTATGATTTATTGTCTCTGTGTAATGTATGTGATGTAAAGTGCTCTGACTCCCTACACTGGTATCAGTGGCGCTGTACATCAAATTAAATGCATCTGAGAGAGAGAGTGATATTATGGAGACTTGAGGAGCTCTGTTAAAGGGTGGTAGTGAGGGAATCTGTGGTGAAGGGAGTCATTGCAGGGCACCAAAAAATATTGTCGCACAGGGCTCCACCAGTGCTAAAGTCGGCCCTGCCCTTGAGGCCAGTCTGCCTCACCCATTGGTACCTCTGTTGGCTTTGTTTCAGCAGTCGTAGCTGAAACTCGCAAGGGATTGGCAATGCAGGATTTGCACGCACACCAAACTAAGTTCACACACTTCATGATCTCCCTGCTTCATGCACAAGCATTTTTTACATGTGCTGCCTGCTTTGGGGCACTGGAATTATGCTGCAATGAGGGACAAAATTATGACAGTGTTGACTAAATTATGCAGCAAAAGGAAGGCTGAGGATAATGTAGCATATTTTCTGATACTTTATTATTTTGACATTTTTATACATGCTAACAGTCTCTGCGAAGAAGTTGCCTTATTAGTACCATTGTAACATACAAATGCAGTAGTGAGAAAGGTGACCAGTCAACCTTTGCAAAGGGCCCTCCACTTCTCTGAAACAGAAGTCACATCTTTTATTAACTTTTGATCCGTTTGAGCTACAAACAAGTTGGTTAAAGTCGTCAAATTATGCAGCAGATGATGCATTATGTGGCAAATATTACATAGCCAACATTATATAGTAAACATTTGCAAACTAGGATATTTTGCCATTCAGGTTCGAACTGCTCTTGTGTTAAAAGGGAGGAGAAGTGCTGATGACAGAAACTCCATGCTCGGAGACAAATGGCTTGTGATTCCACTTCTAAGCGTATTTGGGGCATTTTGTGATTGGAAACGTATCCCACTTTCTGAATGTCAACAACTCATATTATACCTTAAATAGACGTGTATCCATTGGTTGAATTAAATAGCGTAATAAGCTGTAACTAGGTAGTGAAATGCCAAAAAAATACTGCACATTTGAATGATTTGCTCTTCCTGGCCACACATCTGACTCCAACCACTGACCCAATCCTTGGGTTATTCCCGCACTCTAATTATCTGCCCACAGTTCCCCTACTTTTTTTTCCCGCACGTGGACCACTGTTGAGAATAAGCATTCAGACTAAAAGCAAAACATTAAACTGCATTGACAATACAACACTAACCTATAATTCATTTTGCACAGAAGAATGTTGCATACAGTTACACGTGATTGTGTCCAGAAACAGCGTGCCTTGTAACTGCTTTGTCACTTTTTAACAACGAAGATGGATATAAAGTCTACCACTTCAAAGGCTTCACACCCTTGATGCCCATTGCCACTCCTGTGCACAGGCAAAGTGCCATGACTCACCATGTCGGCTGGTCTTAGATGAGACTGACGATATCAACCGAGCGAACGATAGCCGAAGAGGGCTGCCCGCTCCCACACTGTGTCTGTGCTTTTCTCTGGGCTGACCTATTACTTTCACACTGCAGTAAACCGATAGCTATAGAGAGCTGACCCCACCCTCTTTGTGAGTGTGATGGTACTGTTATTATGATGCATTCTTTTGGAGACTACATTAGCCTGGTGAAAGCCGTCTCTCGGCAGGCCTAAGTATGTTTATAAGCATATCAACTTTCGCCCAACAACATTTCTAGACGATGTTAGTTATTTCACGTCATTCTTTCCGGTGCTTTTCTGTCAGAAGCCTTACGATTTTACACCCGCACACATTATGGGCACTCTGTAGCGTCTGTTGTCCCTAGAGGTGCCTCACTATCATTATATTGTGCTTCCGAGTGGATTTGAGGAAGATGAGTACAGAGACTTCATGTGCTTAATGTTCCCTGCTTTTCAGTCTGTGTACTGGCTGCTTGCAGACAGGCAGGGATACTTCCCAGGGCCATGGCATTCAACAAGGGACATTCTGTGTCATAAGTGCTCTACTGGGCTAAGCCTACATTATGTGCCGTGACTGTGCAAGCGCTTTCAGCACAATTGAACTAAGAGACATTCGAGCCCTAGCATTAAAGATACGCTTGCTACTCGAGTGTGTAAACCAGTCCCCCTTTATCTAGGACCCTGTCCAGAATTGCCTATGTACATTATACAAATCAAAGTTGTCTGCGTGAATGCAGTTTCAGTCCCTCAACTGCTGTGGCATATTCTGTATATTGCTTAATAAAGTGTGACATTATATTTGTGAATGGTGTAACAGGTAGATCACGTACATTGTTTTGCAGATCCCTCCAAGTTATTGTGTTTTTTATTATTATTTTTTACTGTAGGTGTGGCTTACATTTTAAAGCTCTTAGATCAGTACCAGGAGTTTGACTCATTGCATTGGTTCCAGTCGGCAAGAGAGAAGTATTTGAAGGAGAAAAAAGCTGTTGTTAAGCAACAAAATGTGCAGTCTACCAACCAAGATGAAAAGTTACTCCAGACGATGAACCTTACTCAGAAGAGGTTGGATGTCTATTTACAGGTATTCTTCACTGTTGTATTTTTCAAATGCATATTTTCTCTTTCAATCTGTTATTAGAGTGCATTTTTAAACTTTGGATTGTGATGCAGTGAGCAAAACTGTTTCTCATACTGCTTCTTGCCCCATACCACAATGCACATTTAAAAGTAGATAAAAGTGTTAGAGAATCTTGCTTTCAGTCAATCTAAAGGCAACAAGCGCGTCCAATGTATAATGTCTGACCTATTGATACATGCCACATGTTGCCCTAATTCGTTGCTCGTTAGTTTCCCCATCGACATAAGCCTGGATTTGCAGAAAGCAATGGTGAGTACTTCTTTATCCAGGAATGTGTTAGTTAGGCTATTGTTCCTATTCATAATATTTACAGTTGTTTGCCTTATCCCTTGATCTTTAGTTAGTTCTCAGTATTTGCCTTTTTAGGTATGACGTTAGCCAAGACCTTTTGAATTTACTAAAATTATATGTGTAATATACTTGCTTAAAGTGGCTTCTGCCACTTCTCTTCACTCATTAGCCTGTTGTTTCATTCCCATTTTGCTTCTGCCCACTACAGCATACATCATGGGGCAGTGGGTCCTACTACTAAAGCCTCTGGTTAGCGTCACTTTGAGTGACTGCATTTTGGTCTTTCAGAAGGTGGGCATCCACATACATTGCAGCTTCCTTTAGTGCCTGTGTTGCCTGTCTCCTTCCAATGCTGTTGTGTATTCCTTTTGAAGTGGACCTCTGCTATTTCACAGTTATACCATATTGCACTCCTGGACTCGGTTTCACCAATGGTTTGTTAAAAACCCTGCCCAGGAAGAAAACAAACATTATCGTGTTTAATTTGCAGCACACTTGTAACAGTTTTATTTAGACATAGGTGGGGTGTAGAGGACGTGGCCAAAATAGCGGCCGGAGCAGTTGAAGTGGGATGGAAGCAGAGTGCCGTGCAGCGGCACCAGTGGGAACCGACTTCATCATCCTGAAGACTGCGCATTGCAGCGGTGCCCCAACACTCAGCAAGCTGGTGCTGGGCAGCCCATGTGAGACGAGAAGGCGGCTGTAGTTGGCAGCTTCCTGTAGTTGGAGCGGGGCTGTGTGGGACACACCCAGCATTACATCCAGGAGAACCGAGTGGTTGTGCCCGGTTCCAGTGGCCCCTGTGGTGGCCTGATGGAGAATTAACTGCAGGAAATCCATCGGGGCCAAGGTCCTTTTGTCCTAGGTGTGACCCATGTCTTGCCCGTTGGAGGTGCATGACTGTGGTATGGCTCTACTGCCTTCGGCGAAGAAAGGAGTCAGACTGAAGGGGCCAGTGGGAGCTGAGGAGCAGATATGGCACTTGAGCCAGCGGTTGGAACATCTGAGACCACAGGATCTCATGAGGAGCGGGTGCCTGTGGCCTGCCAGATGGGCAGGCACTTGGCTATTGGTTAAAGCTTCCCCTGGACCCTGTATGCCGTGGTAGTGCTGGACGTGGTGCGTGGAACTGCAACATTGTTCGGGGGGGGGGCCATCATCTCTGACCCTCCCATTACTTCTTCGCCTGCAAACTGGCACTGATGTAGGAGCGAGACTAAGGAGAAATAGTTGCTCCCTTTGTGACCTGGGAGTGTGGTTGATGTCTGGTGGGCTCAGACTCACTGCTCGATTGCTCTGCAGTGTGGCCCCTTGGAGACGGACCTTAGCCTCCTTCTTGGGAGATGTTGCCCATTGGCTGGGACTGTGGCTCGTATGGCCGGCTGTTGCTACAACACTACTGGCTGCCTAGTGTCCTTCGAATTGACATAAGATCACCCTGGCTGTGAGATAAGGAGGGGGACGATGGAGTGTGGACATGGTGAAACCAAAATCTGTTACATTTAGGGGGTTGGGTCTCTTCAAAACCTGAACACCATGTATGAGCCTTTGTTAGAAGTTGGCATAAGTATGCACCCTGTTCAAGTAGGGACCCCAATCGTCAGAGAAAGCTAGATACATACTAAGGGCCAGATGTACAACCATTTTAATGGGTGCCTCGCAATTTGCGACTAATTGCGAGTCGCAAATTGCGAGGTGCAAAATAAAATGTACAACAGTGTGTTTAACACTGTTTGCGATTCCCAATGGGGTTACAAATTGTGAGGCTCATTAATATTAATGAGCCTTTCGCAATTTGCCAGCCCATTGGGAATGACAGGCCCTCCAATACATTACCACCTACTTAAAGTAGGTGGTAATTTCAAGTGTTTTGCGACCGCAATTGCGGTCGCAAAACATTAGTACATGGTTTTGAGACTAGCTATTTAGAAGGGAACGCCCCTTCCAAATAGCGAGTAGCAAAACCTATTTAGTGAGTCGCAAATAAATTGTGACTCGCTAAATAGGCTTTTTACATGGCTCATTATGTTTTTGAATGTGCAAACAGGTTTGCAAACCTGTTTGCGCATGCAAAAATGGGTCGTACATCCGGCCCTAAAAGATAACTTGTGCTCAACCTCTGGTAGCTTGGCACTGAGGAGTCAGGCTTATTTCAAGAGGCATTATGTAAAGTATTTGTGCAAAACAAACACACACATAGTAACACAATTCAGACACCACAAAAATTGTCCACACAGGTTTAGTAAAAAATTGTGAATATTTTTATGAGAAAATCAAGACCAAAACGACGAAAATCCAATAAGTTATGAATTTCTAAATAATAAATAAAATATCTGAAAGAAACACGTTAGTTATAGACTCTTTACCTTAGAATTACCCCCAGGCGTCAGACTAGATCCAGGAAGTTTTTTCGTCAGCAGTAACTCTGAGCGTCGGAAGGTGGCGTCGGTCGGCTCCGCGTTCATCGTTGGCGGTGTGTCGCCGGGATGGCTTTGCAGTAACTACTTAGACCTCGCCCTGGCGCGCTGATGTCAGTTCTTTCTTTTTCTGTGCCAACCAGCGCAGATCCGGAGAGAGGGGTACCTCCAGTCACTTTCTGACAGACTTTTTTCTCGACTTTTGTCCACTTCTTTTCAGAGTCCATCGTCTCTTGGTGCAGGAGGGATACCCGATTTCAAGGCCTGCCGTTCCTGTACCTGACTAATGTCGGTTACGGATCCACATCACGTGTGTCTCTTTTGCCTGGAGAGCGACCGCGACTCCAAGACGTGCTCTCACTGCCGGTTGATGGCGCCGAAGGCTTTCGGGAGCGGTCCCGAATGCCGGCAGTTTTCTCCACGCAGTTCAAGGTCCTGGTCGCGAGGGAGGACGAGGGACAGGTCGCGGAGCCATCAGCACTCGTCTAAAGAAATCGAAGAAGCATCGTCGCTACTCGACTTCTCCCCGTCCGTCGGCTGATGTGACGAGGAGTCGACTCCGGGCTTCCCTTCCCTACCTTCCTGGTAACCGGAGCGACTCCCGCCCAATTTTGTACTTTCTACGAAGCGATGTATGCCATCTTGGGCGACCCGAACACGCTGGCGCACATTGTGGCCCTCGGACTCAGTTGGGGGTCCTAGACCTTCTCCGCCGTCGGCTCCGGCACCGTCGCCGCCAGGCCCTCGTGGATCCAGGCCTGGATCCCGATCGACGCCGGTTGACCTGATTACACCTCCACCGGCGCCGCTTCCTCCGGCACCGCAACCGATGCCGGTTGTGTCCCTGGCAGGTGTCGACCCCAGCCTCCATTACGCAAATGGACCAGTAATCGGACCGGCGTCGCTCGAAGCCGGATCCGGCGCCGAGTGGGGTTTTTGTGCCCTTTTTCACTCCTGGGGTCCCATTTCGCCCAGATTGGCAACCTGAGGAGGAGGACTGGGAGGGGTCAGCTGACCCTTTAACTAATCAGATGGGATCTGAACAGGACTGGAGAGAGGAACTGGGGGATGCCAGTGGTCTTGACACCTCTCCTGACCGTGACATGTTGTCTCCTCCTACTGTGGCTACGGGGGTAGGGTGTGCCATACTCAGCGGTGTTTCGTAGGGCGGCAGAGGTGCTCAACCTCGAGCTTCCTACGGTGGCGGTCAGCTCTCACCTCCTGACAGAGGTGCTTCAACCGGCAGTGAGCTCTTTGGAGCCTCTGCTACCGTTTAATAAGGCCCTTACCGACGTCCTTTTGGGCACGTGGGCCAATCCCAACACGGGGGCACCCGTGGAAAGGATGATTGCCCGACGCCACCGTGCGGCTCTGGGCGACCCCACTTTACTCTCCCACCACCCCACCCCTGAGCCTCCACTTCCAAGGCGCATTCCATACCGCTCCACCAGAAAGGGAATCCAAGAAGCTGGACCATCTTGGGGGAAAGAAAATCTTTTCCGCCAGCTTGGGACTGCGGTCGGTAAACACCGCATGTCTATTGGGCCGTTATTCCCGCCCTGTGTGGAATATGGTTGCGCAGGTGCTGCCCCAGTGTCCGGAGGAGGCCCGGACAGTGCTCTCCCAGGCTGTCGCCGCCGGGAGGGACACTGCCAAGTTTACCATCCGTTGTGGGCTGGATACCACCAACTGTCTGGGTCGGACAATTTTAACGCCAGTAGCACTTCATTGCTACGCCCGGTTGAGATTGACTGGCTTTTCAGGGGATGTTCAGTACACCTTGATGGACATGCCCTTTAATGGCCGTCGCCTTTTGGCAACAAAGTGGACAACGCTCTAGAGCGTTTGAAGAACTCGCGGGCTACTGCCAAGTCCTTGGGCCTCCCTAGTCACCCAGCGCAGTCTGCTTTTCGACCCTTTTGTGGCTATGGAAAGGGTGCCCCACTACGTCCCGCCCAGAGCCACAGGCCGCAGCAGGTTGCCCAGCCTTCGCGCAGTGGGGACGTGGGAGCCAACGGCGTGGTTCAGGGGGCCAGCAGGTGGGCCAGTCCACCAACCCCCCCCCCCCTGCATCAGCCTCCAAACCCTCCTAGTCCGACTTTTCAGGCCCATCAAATGCCAGTGGGAAGAAGGATTCGCCATCACCTCCCCCACTGGCGCACCATCACGTTGAACAGGTGGGTTTTGCAAATAGTCCGAAGGGGCTACTCCCTCCCTTTGAGACTTCTCCTCCAACCATGCCACCGCGATACCACTGCATGTCGGAGGATCATCTGGCCCTTATCCCGTAGTAAAATACGGCTCCCTTTTGCCGGGGAAACCATTGAGCACGTTCCTGTCCCAGAAGTAGGTTGTGGTAGTTATTCTCACTACTGTCTGGTCCCCAAGAAGGACAAGGGCCTGCGTCCCATCTTGGATCTCAGGGACGTCAACCACTTCCTCCGGAAGGAGAAGTTCAAGATGTTGACGCTTGCTCTGGTCTTGTCTGCCCTCGACCCGGAAGACTGGATGGTAGCGTTGGACTTGCTGGACGCTTAATTTCACATCCCCGTCCTGCTGGCCCACCGGCGTTACCTACAGTTCACAGTAGGCCACGAGCATTTTCAATTTACTGTGCTCCCCTTTGGCCTTACCAGTGCCCGTCGGGTGTTCACGAAAGTGATGGCGGTGGTCACAGCTCATCTGCGCAGATCAGGGGTTTAGGTCTTCCCCTATCTCGACGACTGGCTGTTGAAGGCGGGCTCGCCCCAGGCTGTCGTCTCCCACCTCGAGAGTTCTGCATTTGCTGGGGTTTTCCATCAATGCGCCAAAGTCACACCTGATTCCCTCTCAGAAGCTCCTCTTTATCTGAGCAGTTCTGGACACAACGCGGTTTTGGGTCTATCCTCCCAAACAGCGAGTCATGGATATTCGGGCTATGATTCCGATCCTTCAGCCTCTATCAGGTTTTGGGCAGAATGACCCTGAGGCTGCTGGGCCTCATGGCCTCCTGCATCCTGCTAATCGATCATGCCAGGTGGCATATGCGAGCTCTGCAGTTAGGGCCTGAAGTTTCAGTGGGCGCAGCATCAGGGGAATCTGTCCGATTGCGTCCAGATCTCGGAGAGCACTGCACGTCATTTGCAGTGGTGGCTCACGAACCAAGATTGGGTCAACAGCAGATCCCTCTCCCTTCCCCAACCAGACCACACAGTGATGACTGATGCATCCCTTCTGGGATGGGGCAGCCACATGGGAGAGGCGGAGATCAGGGGCCTACGGTCTCCAGTGGAGTCTGGGCTCCACATCATTCTTCAGGAGCTCCAGGCGATTCATCTTGCACTGAAAGCATTCCTTCCCTCTATCCGGGGAAGAATAATTTAGGTGTTCACGGACAACACCACCGCCATGTGGTACTGCGACAAACAGGGCGGGGTGGGGTCGTGGACCCAGTGTCAGAAGGCCCTCCGCCTCTGGACATGGCTGGAACATCAGGGCATTTCCCTGGTGGTTCAACACCTGGCAGGTTCCCTGAACGTCGGGGCAGACAAACTCAGCTGCAGGTGCATGATGGATCACGAATGTCGTCTTCACTCGATGGTGGTGCAAGGTCTCTTTCAACAGTGGGGAGAGCCTTGGTTTGATCTATTTTCCACCAAAGAGAACGCACTATGTCAGCAATTCTAAGCGTTGGAATATCCAAGGCGGCACTCGCTAGGTGCGGCTTTTTGTCTCGAGTGGAGTTGCGGTCTGTTGTACACCTTTCTGCCTAAACCACTTCTCCCCAGAGTGCTGAAGAAGATTCTGGCTCCGGATTGGGCATGAAGAATCTAGTATCCGGAGCTTCTCAATCTGGCCATCGATCCTCCGACCCGACTGCCTCTTCAGGGGGATCTTCTGTTTCAGCAACAGGGGACGGTCTTACACCCAAACCTGTCCAGCCTCCACCTCCTTGCGTGGAGATTGAGCGGTGGCTGTTGATGTTTTTCGACTGCCTCCTAAAGTCTGTGATGTAATCTTGACAGCCAAGCGTCCCTACCCTAAGACTGTATACGCCTGCAGGTGGAACAAGTTTGTGGCATGGTGCACAGTAAAGGCTGTGGATCCCCTTTCTGCCCTTCTTTCTGAGGTTCTCTTGTTTCTTCTTTCTTTAGCCCATCAGGGCTCTGCTCTGGGCACTATCAAGGGCTATCTTTCGGCCATCTCTGCCTTCCTTTGGATTCCAGATCAGCCTTCTCTTTTCAGTTCCCCGGTTGTAAATAATTGTTTGATGGGCATAACTCCTCTTTTTCCTTCTATTCCTTTCGTTATGCCTCAGTGGGACTTGAACCTGGTTTTGACTTATTTAATGTGCGCTCCCATTGAGCCGCTTCACATCTGTCCTTTGAGGCTCTTGACTCTCAAAACTGCGTTCCTGGTGGCCTTCACCTCTGCCAGACAAGTGAGGGAGCTCCAGGCGCATTCTTCTAAGCCTCCTATTCTCTCTGTCCATCCGCACTGCATGCCTCTTGGGCCAATACACCCATACAGTCTGGGATACGGTGCACAAGTACTGCCTCAGTGCCCGGAGGAGGCTCAGGCCGTGCTCACACAGGCCGTTGCAGATGGGAGGGATGCAGCAAAATTCACGATTCGCTGTGGACTGGATACCACCTGCTCACTGGGCAGAACGATTAGTAGACCTACGCCTGGTTGAGGACATCTGGCTTTTTGGGGGATGTCCAAGCCACTCTGCTGGACTTGCACTTTGATGACCATTACGTTTTTGGTGGCAAGGCAGACTTGGCACTGGAGTGCTTTAAGGATGCTCGCGCTACAGCCTGATCCTTAGGCCTCGCAGCGTCCTCCCGTCCACCACAGTCTGCCTTTTGCCCCTTTTATGGCTAAGGAAGGGACACGTCACCACACCCATCCCAGTCCTGCCACAGGTGTACACAAGCATCCCTGCCACAGCCATGGGAGCCAGTGACCTTGCGGGTCTGGGAGCCAGTGGGCGGGCCAGTCCACCCTTCCCCCCCCTGCAGCAGCCTCCAAACCCTCCTAGTCTGACCTTTCAGGCTCATCAGCAGCCAGTGGGTGGCAGGATTTGCCATTACCTTCCCCATTGGCACACCATCACGTCAGACAGGTGGGTTATGCAGATAGTCTGAAGGGGCTACTCCCTCCCCTTCGAGACTACCCCTATCTCCATGCCAGCGTCTTTGGATCACATGTCAAAGGATCATTTGGCGCTTCTCCACCAGTAAGTTTCAGCTCTCTTGGCCAAGGAAGCTATGGAAAGGGTCCCTGCACCAGAAGGAGGTCATGGTTGCTATTCCAGCTATTTTCTGGTGCCCAAGAAGGACAAAAGCCTGCGTCCTATTCTAGAACTCAGGGCCCTCAACCTCTTCCTCCGGAAGGAGAAGCTCAAAATGCTCACGTTGGCTCGGGTCCTGTCTGCCCCCGACCCTGGAGACTGGATAGTGGCTTTGGACTTGCAGAAAGCCTACTTTCATATTCCCGTCCTGCAAGCTCACAGACGCTACCTGAGGTTCACGGTAGGTCACAAGCATTTTCAGTTCACTGTGCTCCCCTTTGGCCTTACCAGTGCCCCTCGTGTGTTTATGAAAGTGATGGCGGTAGTCGCAGCTCATCTGCTCACATCAGGGGTTTCAGTCTTCCCCTTTCTCGCCGACTAGCTGTATGAACCGGTCTCTCCATAGGCTGTCAACTCCCACCTCCAGACTACCACGGACTTCCTGCAGTCTCTGGGGTTCACTATCAACATGCCGAAGTCATACCTGACTCCCTCTGTCACTCCTTTTAATCAGAGTTGTTCTGTACACAGTTCAATTTCGGGCCTATCCTCCTGAACAGTGAGTCTGGGATATTCAGGCAATGATACCGATGTTTCAATCTCTATCCCGGATTTCGGTGAAATTGACCCTGAGGCCAGATCTTGGATGAAACTGCGCAACAATTGGGTCAGAGGCAGATCCCTCTCCCTTCCTCAACCAGACCTCACGTTTGGGACCGATGCATCACTCCTGGGATGGGGCAGCCACTTGGGGGAGTCGGAGATCAGAGGAATCTGGTCTCCGGCAGAGTCCAGGCTCCATATCAACTTGTTGGAGCTGAGGGAGATTCGCTTGGCACTGGGAAGGCAGTGCAGGTGTTCACAGACAACACCACTGCCATGTGGTACTGCAACAAACATGTGGTCATGGACCCTTTGTCAGGAGGCTCTTCACCTTTCAACATGTCTGGAACAACTGGGCATGACGCTGATGGTTCACCACCTGGCACGTTCTCTGAACACCGGAGCAGACAAACTCAGCCATCGGCTCCTGGTGGATCACGAATAGCGTCTTCACTCAGAGGTGGTGTCAGGTGTATTTCAACAGTGGAGAGAGCCTTGGTTAGATCTGTTCGCCACTGAAGAGAACGCGCAATGTCAGCCGTTCTGTGCGTTGGAGTTTCCAATGCGGCAATCCAATGCTGCAGCCTCCTGTATGCCTTTTCACCTGTACCACTTCTGCCCCGAGTGCTGAAGAAGCTCAAGCGAGACCGGACCCAAGGCATTCTTCTGGCTCTAGAGTGGGCACGAAGAGTTTGGTACCCTGAGCTCCAGAGCATTGCCATCAAACCTCCAATCAGACTGCCCCTTCAGGAGGATCTTCTGTTGCAGCAGCAGGGGATGGTCCTCCACCCCACCCCACCCCAGCCATTCCAGCCTCCACCTCCTTGTGTGGCAATTGAGCGGCAACAGTTGGCAGCTTTTGACCTTCCACCCAAAGTCTGTAATGTCATCTTGGCAGCCAGGCTTCCTTCCACTAAGACGGTATATGCCTGTCAATGGAACAAGTTCTTGGCATG
Source organism: Lissotriton helveticus (assembly GCF_964261635.1). Classification (NCBI taxonomy): domain Eukaryota; kingdom Metazoa; phylum Chordata; class Amphibia; order Caudata; family Salamandridae; genus Lissotriton; species Lissotriton helveticus. Next base: position 830,693,978 of record NC_136057.1, on the reverse strand, counting down.
GTGCACAGCAAAAGCTGTGGATCCCCTTTTCGCCCCTCTTTCTGAGGTTCTTTTGGTTCTTCTTTCTTTGGCCCAGCACGGCTGTGTTCTGGGCATTCTTAAAGGCTATCTGGCAGCCATTTCTGCTTTTCTTCGGCTACCGGATCAGGTCTCTTTGTTCAAGTCCCCTATTGTTAATAGGTTCTTATAGGGCATTATTCACCGCTTTCCTCCATCTCCATTCATAATGCCTCAGTGGGACTTGAATCTGGTCTTGACATACATTATATGTGCTCCCTCCGAGCCTCTTCACAACTGGCTCCTTACTGTGCAAACTGATTTTCTTGTTGCCGTCACCTCTGCTCACAAAGTGAGTGAGCTTCAGGCTCTTTCTGCTAAGCCCCCTTTCTTCTCTGTGCATCTGGACAAAGTGGTGCTTAGGACGAGACCCTTGTTCTTTCCTAAAGTAGTTACTCCTTTTCACATGGGACAAACTATCACTCTGTCCACCTTTTTCCCACCTCCGCACCCTTCCAAGGGAGGAGAGACTCCACCATCTGGATCCAAAATGTGCGCTGTCCTTCTACCTCGACCGCACTAAAGATTTCCAGGTGAACAATTAACTCTTCGTTGGCTGTGTGGGTGCCAAGAAAGGTCGAGCTGTCCAAAAGTGTACCATCTCAAGATGGGTTGTCCTTTATATAAAGATTTGTTTTGCTTTAACAAAAAAGGAACCTCCAGTGGGACGTCCGGCGCATTCCTCTAGAGCTACGGCAGTAATTACTGCTTTGTCACGTGTAGTCCCACTTATCGACATCTGCCAGGCGGCCATGTGGGCATTTATGAACACGTTCACCAGATATTACTGCCTGGATAGTCCAGTCCGGAGAGACGACTACGTTGCCAGTTCTGTCTTACAGGACTTTCTGGTGTGAAGTTGGTTTGCAGACCTTCCTCCGGGGTTGGTATTGCTGGGGTATCTATTCTAAGGTACGGCATCTATAACTAATAGTCTCTTTCAGATGAACAAGTTACTTACCTTCTGTAAGGATGTATCTGTAAGAGGCATATATTAGTTATAGATTCCTTACCTCCACCCATCTTCCCCACTCTGCGAACTGACTTCTAGGGATAGGGACTCCCTTGCAGGGCCCTAGTTGTGGTGCACCAGTGGTCAGTGTCTTTCATGGCTCTGCTCTTCTGGTGTGGAAAGTTGTGTCAAAACTGATGTCAGTGTGCAGGGGCGGCGTCTAAGTAGGCATAGCAATGTCATCCCACTGACCACAATGCCGACGACAGTCGTGTAGTCAACCTACGCCACCTTCCGACACGTGAGGGTACTGCTAAGAGAAAAATTCTCCGGATCCAGTCTGACGCCTGGGGGTGATTCTAAGGTAGGAAATCTATAACTAATAAATGTCTCATACAGATACATCGTTACCGTAGGTAAGTAACTTGTTCTTCTAAAACAGTAATGTTAAATCCAACTTTACCAGTAAAGAAGATTCATCATTACCATTCCAAAGATATGAACCATGATGCAGCTACTCCTTTCTAATCCGGAATTACAGTTTAAAAGTCTTTTAAAGAATTCCCAATGCTAGTCTATGAGAGGAGTAGGCCTCACAGTAGTAAAAAAACAAATTTAGCGGTTTGTCACTACCAGGACATGTAAAATGAAAAGTACATGTCCTACTTTTTAGTTACTCTGCACACCGTCCTTAGGACTACCTATGGTCTACCTTAGAGGAGATTTATGTGTTTAAAAAAAGGGGACTTTAGGGCTTGGCAAGGGGTTTTAAATGCCAAGTCCAAGTGACAGTAAACTGCCCACAGGGGCCTTGCCGTGGCAGGCCTGAGACAGGTTTGAAAGGCTACTTGTGTGGGTGGCTCAACCAGTGCTGCAGACTCACTATTTGCATTTAAATTACAGGCCCTGGGTATGTGGTATACCACTTTACAAGGGCCTTATAAGTAACCTAATTATGGCAATCATGTATACACCAATGTTGCCGGTGGAGCTTGCCTGGCTTGAAGATGGCCGCCTCTTGAGCGAGCTCCGTATGCCATCCAGACTATTCTGCAAGAATCCTTGCATTTCCAAGGCTAAAACACTGGATGATTGTTGCCACCTGAGGCGCGAAGTATGCGTTTCCTGCTGATAGGTGTATCGCTGCGAGCCATGAATTAGTGGGGCGACAACGAACCAAGAGCGTTTTAGGCCTACTGAAAGTGTGCAGCGGGGCCTACTGATACAGAGGTCCCAAGGAGTCTGCTGCGGAGTCGTGCATCCCAGAGCCTGCTACAAGTCATTGCGTGGCCGCTGTGAGTACGAGGGACCTGCTGGGTGAGGCGCCACGCAAGGGGCGCTCGATCGGGCTTAGCGGAGATTACGGAAATGGGCCCACAGAGAAGAGAGGCCTAGGCCCTGGCTGCTGCCCCAATGCGATGAGTGGACCGCGGGAGTCCTGAGGCCGCACCTGCTACTAGCGCTGCTATTTCAGGGAGGCAACGAGGCGACTGGGGCCCCCTGTGGATTTAGCGCTTTGAGACTCGGAACCTGGCAAGAAGAAGGCCAACGGTGGGAACCACAAAGCTAACTAAGGGTGAAGAAGCGCCTCTCAAAGGTAACGTGAAAGGTGGATGACCGCAGTGGCCAGTGTGAGGGGGAACTGAATAACAGCACACTTGCCTACCTGTGAGCCTGCCACGTATACAGATTTCATCTTTGCCAGCGGTGGGAAGCGGCGCCGAAAGCCTGCCGCAGCATAGCTCTGCGCCTTCAGCACACAAATAGCAGATCTCGGTCGCTCATTGGGGAGAGCTGCTCTGAAGGTGGTTTGCGGCCTTACTCCCCTTTGACTACGCGAGGGCCTTCCATTGTGTCTTGCAGGGGCTGTGGATAGTGCTGAGCTTGGTAATCCAGAAGACGCTATGGGCAAGGTAGATAAGTCCCAGCCTAAGCTGCAGTTTGAGAAGCGTAACTCATGACACAAAGAGGATGAAACAGGCAAAGCTGCTGCAGAACAGCGAAACGCTACCGAGGAACCTTAGGGAGATATTCGCCAGATATTGTCTGCTGTACAGAAAAGCTTATCCACCATAGATGGGAAAATAGATTCTCTGGCCTACAGGATGGACCGTATGTCGGAGCGCATCGATAAGCACACAGAGCGCCTAGACATGGCGGAGAGAAGAGTGTCTGAAGTGTAAGATGCCCTTATGGAGACTGACAGCGCACAAAAACCCTTACAGGACAAGGCGAAAGATTTCAAGGCAAGATGAAGGCACAGTAACATCCGCATTACTGGACCTCCTGAAACAACGGCGATGGGCAATATGGAGATCTTTGTTGAACAGCTTCTGGTGACTCTCCTGGGCCGGGACACATTGTCTGATATGTTCGTTGTTGAGCGTGCCCACCGCTCATTGGGACCTAGGCCTCCACCTGGCGGCCCTCCCCACCTGTTATTGCTAATCTGCTAAATTACAGGGACGCTGCACTGAAACGTGCAAGGGACTTGCGAGACCTGCAGTATGAGGTATCTTTCCTCTCCCAATTCCCCGACTTCACCATGAAAGTGCAGGAGGCGAGGCGGCAGTTTGCACCCTTGAATCAACGGCGCCGGGAACATGGGTTTATTTATTTATTTATTTATTTATTTGCATGTTTATACCGCGCTAGGATCACCTCCCAAAGGAGTATCTCGCGCCTTTGGCAGCTAAGAAAACAACTAGCGGAGCTTGGCCATAGGTATGGATCAATTTTGAAAAAGGAAGGTTTTCAATTGTTTCCTAAAAGGAAAGTGGTCCTTGCACAGTCTCAAAAACAGTGGGAGGCTGTTCCACAAGGTTGGACCAGCAACAGCGAGAGCTCTTCCCCCTTGTCTTACTTTTTTAAATCTTGGGACCTGTAGCAAGGCCTGCTCACTGGATCTCAAGGAGCGTGTCGGTATATACCGGGAGAATTTATTAGTCAGATATGCTGGGCCCTTCCCCTGTAGACACTTATGCATTATACAGCAGATCTTAAACTTCACCCTCTGTTTGATGGATAGCCAGTGCAGCTATTTCAGAAGGGGTTTAGAGGGGGTGCGAGAGGGCTGGTTCAAAACCAGACGGGCAGCGGTATTCTGGACCACCTGGAGCCTAGAGATTACTGCTTCATTTGTTGACAGCAGCAATCCATTGCAGTAGTCCAAGCGACTCAATACTAGGGCCTGCACCAAAGTTCTCCTAGTAGAGTCTGGTAGTAGGGGAAATACCTTTCGTAGCATCCCGATGATATGAAAGCAGGAGCCCACCACTTGATTACCATGATGTTTTAAGGAAAGCTCCTGATCTAGTTGGACGCCGAGGTTTTTCACTACCTGCTTAGGCTCTGGAGCCGGGCCAAGATCTTGAGGCCACCAGTCTGGAGTCCACAGAAGTTTGGCCTCACCGAACAGCATCACCTCCGTCTTTGCAACATTGCACTGCAGGAAGTTGGATGCCATCCAGTGTGCCACCGCCTTCATCCCCTGAGCAAAGGAGTTCCTGACCTCCACCGTAAGGGTTTCAAAAGGAAAGAGGAGTTGGGTGTCATCTGCATATGACACAGGAATAAATCCATGAGATCTCATGATGTTAGCTAGGGGGGCCACATAGATGTTAAAAAGAGTAGGGCTCAGACAAGAGCCCTGTGGCACCCCCTTAGAGATCTCCAACTCCTCTGACCGGTAAGCCCCCAGAGTAACCCTTTGGGTGCGACCTGTCAGGAAACTCCTCAGCCATGACAGCGCCTTGCCTTCCAGGCCGATGTTAACTAGCCTGGTGGTCATGATGTCATATGACACGGTGTCAATCGCCGCAGACAGATCCAGCAGAACCAGGATAACAGAATGACCTTTATCCTGGAACATGCGTAGATCGTCTGCGACTGACAGCAAGGTGGTCTCAGTGCTGTGTCTTGGTCTAAAGCCCGACTGGGATGGATCCAGACCGCCTACTAGCTCAGTGTAGCTGGATAAATGGCGATTTACATATTTCTCTATAATTTTCCCCAGATAGGGAAGAAGAGAAATAGGCCTTAGGTTCGCCAACACCGTCCAGGGAATGGCAGTGTTTTTCCTCAGTGGTCTTACTAGCGCCCTCTTCCAGTCCATGGGGACCTGCCCTGTACAGAGGGAAAGATTAACCAAGTTCTGGATTTCTGGTCCAAGAACTTCTACCAGCTTAGGCAAGATACGGGCAGGGATACTATCATGAGGACTGCCACTCTTGATTTGTGCAACCAATGAGTTTACCTCCTCTAAGGAGATAGGAGGAAAGCTGGAGAGGCATTGGGTAAGTGGTCCTGATTGTGCACTCGACTGTAATCTGTTGTTATTATTCATTCCCTCAGCCGTCTTTGAGGCCACTATCTTCTCATAGATGTAATGTAATGTCATGTAATGATGTCTTGTAAAGCGCATGAATCACCCCACATGGGGTATCTCCGCGCTGTAGACCGCTGGGGAACCCGTCCTGGCTTTCCCTGTGAGATGGTCCCTACTGGGTATCTCCAAGGTGAAACCAGGCATCCCCGGCCTATGTGGGGGGCCGTTGTGGAGATGAGGCAAGCTAATGCCCAGAGTTGCCGAGAGTGATCCCTGGTTAGAGTAGGCACCGAGGCGAGAATTATCGAGTCCGCTGACCCTGGTCCACGGCCCTGTCGCGTCGGGAATTGAACCCTGGTCCCGGGCCGTCCTCTGCTTCCGGGTCTGCCGCCTCTAACCAGTGACTTACACCACTCCACGCCTCTATCTTCTTCATAAAGAAGGCAGAGATCTCATTACACAGCTCTTGAGTGGCTACCTCCACAGTCTCGCAGGCTGCTGGTCTAGTAAAGGTTTGTAGGATGTTATACAGAACTCTAGAATCTTTCCCTGCCTCTATTAGTTGTGCTGCAATATGATTTTTCCGAGCAGTCCTGATGGCTTTATGGTACAACTTGCGAGAGGATCTGTAGAGTACTTTATCTTCCAGCCTCCTAGACTGTCTCCATAATTTTTCCAGTTTTCTAGTATTTTGTTTCAAAGATCTTAACTCTTCAGAAAACCAGATTTCTTGCTTTTTAGCTGGGCGGGGTTTATAGATTTTCTGAGGGATAGTAGTATTTATTGCATCCCTTACTGCCTCCTCAAACCTGTACAACTCTGTTGTTATATCTCCTGTGGTGTGTTCATACAGGGGAACTTTGTACTGGTCTCTAAAGGCTTCCACCGTTAGTTTATGCCAGAGTCTCCTTTTAGTGGCCAGAGTACTCCGCTTTTGAAGCTTATTATTAATGGCAGTATGGAACTTTAAGATGAAATGATCTGTCCATTCTACCTGTTTAGGAGGCATGCATTTAATTAAAGGTGAGTTGGACATTACCAAATCCAGAGTATGGCCTGCCTCATGGGTAGGACCGTCATTGATCTTTTTCAGTCCTAGGGAGTCTAGGTCCATTAAAAGAGTTCTTGCCTCCTTGCAGTTCTCTAACTCACTGTGGACATTAAAGTCCCCTACCAGGAGGAAGTCCTGGTTATCTTGCACAAATGGTGCTAAAGCCTCTATTAACACGACTGGAAAGTTCCCAATCGGGCCTGGTGGTCTATACAACAGCGCACCCTTCCTTTGTTCTCTGGGATTAGGACTAAGTTTAAAAATGAGTAATTCCATTTGAGGATTGCTAATTTCCTCAAGGATAGTTAAATTCCGTTCCTCCTTGTAAACAATGGCAACCCCCCCCTCCAGTTTTATTTGAGCGGTCGACCCTAGCAATCTTGTATCCTAATGGGACACTAAGTGTGATCGCTGAAACCAAATGGGGCTTAAGCCATGTTTCTGTTAAAAAACAGAGGTCTGGTTCCTCAGTCAATATGAGATCCCAGACCTGGGTGAAGTGCTTCACTAATGATCGGATATTACAGAGTATATTTTTGCTCCACGTAATGGAGTTATCTCCTAAGATATTAGTAGGAGCAGTTTCTTGTCTTCTGGTTTGAGTATGCTATGCTGTACCTGGCCAGACGTAGGGTCATGATGAATGGAAAATCAAAAATTTACACAGACTTAAGTCCCTATAGAAGGCCCTTAAAGAATGTGCGAAGACGGAGGCCAGAAAATAAACGGCGGAGGAACAGCCGGAGGCGACTTGAGGAGTAGTCAGGTTGGCTTGAGAACTGGTCTGCTTTTGTTTGACACAGCAGGTGCACATAATACTTTGCCAAGTTGGGGTTTGCATGGCTTGGGGTGGGGGGAGGGGATTGTTGCTATTTTTGAATATAGAGTGAGCACACAGTGTGTATGTGTCACTCAAAATTGGGTGATTGCCTGGGAGGGTTCAGAAGGCGTACGAATTATGCTGAAAATACAGCTATGATAGGGGTACATTGCTGTGATGTAGAGTAGAGGCAGCAGAGTCTGTCTGCTAACCTGGAATATATATTAGGGACCTAAATGATTATAGAAAGTTACATAAGGTTGCTGCATACTTAGCGAGATTGATACTGCACCATTGCAAGTGTCCCGTTTTCCGGTAGCAATATGCTCATCCGCATACGCCTGCACGGCCACTTTCAGAAAGCGGGGTTTACAACCCAAGCTAGGGGAGTACTTACCGAGACCAGGAAGACCGTCACCCAGGCCCTCGTCACTAGCCGACTGGACTACGGCAACGCCCTCTACGCCGGTACCACCGCCAAGCTCCAGAAGAGACTCCAGCGGATCCAGAACGCCTCAGCCAGACTCATCCTCGACATCCCACGACACAGCCACATCTCCGGACATCTGAGAGACCTTCACTGGCTCCCCGTCAACAAAAGAATCACCTTCCGCCTCCTCACCCACGCACACAAAGCCCTACACGACCAAGGCCCGAGCTACCTCAACAGCCGGATCAACTTCTACGCTCCCAAACGCCACCTCCGTTCAGCCAACCACGCCCTCGCCGCCGTCCCCCGCATCCGAAGAGCAACTACAGGAGGAAGGTCCTTCTCCTACCTGGCCGCCAAGACCTGGAACTCCCTCCCGACCGACCTGCGCCTGACCCAAGACCACCTCTCCTTCAGGAAGAAGCTGAAGACCTGGCTGTTCGAGCAGTAGCGGCACCCCCCCCCCTCCCCTAAGCGCCTTGAGACCCTACGGGTATGTAGCGCGCTCTATAAGTGTCATTGATTGATTGATTGATTGATTACCTGTGTCAACCCGAAATCAGGGATTGCGCTTGTGGTGCTTGAAGCCGACTCTGGTGGCAGATATGCGATCTCAAAGTGCACCGGGAAGGAGGTTGATTTCTATATAGTTAACGCATATGGACCTAATTACGACTACCCACAGTTCTATCAGGAGTTGCTTGAACATATGCACGCAAAGGTTGATTTGCCGATACTGTGTGTGGGGGGGTCTGAACTGTGTCTTGGAGCCCTAGCTAGACCGTCCAGAGGCCCAGCGCGACGCCCGTCGGCTGCAGCAATTGTTATATATGACATAGCTATTCACCTGGATCTCTGAGATGTTTGGAGAGAGCGCTCCCCTGAAGTGGGGGTTTACCTATTACTCAACCCCACGTAACCTACACAGAGGAATTGATTATTGGTTCATCTCGAGATCTCTGTTTTCGCAGGTAAAGGCTTGCACAATAATTCCCCGCTCATTCGCCAATAATGCTAGATATTAGGAGCTCAAGAAAGAGGCCTGCTCCCTTCACATGGCGATTTCTCCCATACTCTCTGATGGATAGTTTTTAGGTCTGAATTAGCTGAGGCTATAGGAGGCTTTTTTGATACAAATATTGGTTCTGTTCAACGGTTTTCCACTGTTTAGGAAATGTTGAAAGCGTTTATCAGGGTTGTGGCCATGTCCAACCATTCTAGGGGCCTTCGATCTATTCAACAGCATTTGGCTGTTTTGGAAAAGCGATTGGCGGAATTAGAGAAGGAGATCCACGAATATGGCAGTGCTGTGGCGTCTGATAATTTGAAGGAAGCACTAGAAGAGTATCATGAGGTTGCAGATAGCGAGATTAAGCACTTGAGGAAGTATGCAGTTGCTAGGACGTACAGGGAAGGAGAGCGACCAGGCGCAGTGCTGGCTGCCCTGCTGCGCAGCAGGAGGGAGGCTGGGAATGTGACGGAGCTGCACACTGCTGACGGGAAAATACTGAGCGACCCTACCGAGATAGCAGGTAGATTTAGTCAATATTATTCAGAATTGTACCGCACTAGAGTGGGGTCAGATGCAGCACAAATTTTAGAGCACATTCAGATGCCATGGCTGTCTAATGAGCATAGTGAGCATTTCATGAAACCATTGGACCCCAACGAGGTGCATGCTGCACTTAATGCAATGAGAGTAGGGAGCGCTCCCGGACTGGACGGCCTTCCCGTAGCATTTTATAAAGAGTTTTAAAGAGTACTTATCCCACATCTGATTAATCTATTCCAGGAGATGGGACGATGCCTCCCTCGATGAGAGAAGCACTTATTGTCACAATATTAAAACCAGGTAAACCACCGGACAAATGTTCGTCCTTTAGGCCCTTATCACTCCTGAATGTCGACACTAAACTCTTTGCTAAGATTTCGGCTAAACGCCTGGCCCGCCAGTACAGTTTCGGGTAGACAGGGAGCAGTCAGGTTTTGTCCCAGAGCACAACCTGTCCTATAATTTGAGAACGGTATTTGGCGCGATAATGCACGTTAAGCCCGAGGTTAAAGGGGCAGCGGTCTTTATGGATGCAGAAAAGGCCATTGATTCCCTAGAATGGAACTTTATGTATGCTGTACTGAGACGCCTGGGGGTGTGGGAAATTTTCGTCAGATTGGTGGAAGTGCTGTACAGTTCTCCTGCTACTTGTATACGAGTGGGGGACATAGTCCCGACCCCTATTAAAATATCAAGAGGAACCCGGCAGGGATGCCCGCTATCCCTATTGCTTTATGCCTTAGTGGCTGAGCCCTTCGCCTGCGCTTTGTTAGAATATCACAGTCATAGGGGGATTAGATTCCCCAAATATAACCTCATCGTATCGGCATACAGGGACGACACACTCCTGTAAGTCAGAGATCCGGAGACTAACCTGACCCCGATCCTAGACGAGGTGGTGCGCTACAGAGATTTGTCTGGACTTAAGATTAGTTGGACTAAGTCGATAATTTTCCTTTTAACTTCAGCCTGTTGGTCTAGACTACCCCCTTGGTAGACTTTAGATCCGGTCCGTTATTTAGGCATACAAGTGCATACAGACTCGGGCCTCGTACTCAGTGAAAACTACAGCAAAGCACTAGACTAGAGGAAGATGTGGACTGGTGGATCCGCCTCCCCTTGTCCTTACTAGGACGCATATCCTTAATGAAGATGGTGGTACTCCGCAGATTCATATTTTTATTTTTAAACATCCAATTGTGCTCCCTGGACACATCTTTAAAATAATTGGCTCCCAATTAGTGAGATTGGCCTGGGCCGGGAAACAGCTGTGAGTCAAGTGGGACGTCCTCACTCTGCCATATTCTATGGGTGGACTGGGGGCCCCAGACCTGGAGTTATATTATAGAGTGGCGCAGGGCTCACACGCCTTCCACTGGGTCCGTGAGGAAATGTGTCCTCATTTACTGATTAAAAAGGTGGATGCGGCGACCAATTTACTTCTACTGTTACAGTTTCAGGCTCCTCTCAGAAGGACTAGTGTTCTCGACTCTCAATTCTGTAGTTCATGCGTGGCAAAATCTGCTGAAGAGGCAGGCAGGCACGATCCTGTACTCTTCCCTGACCCCGATGGAATGGTGTCACTGGCTGCCGATAAGTGGAGAAAGGGGAGCAGTGCAGGCTCTCTCGACTCTCGATATCAGTAAGATAGGTGACTTATTTGCTGAGGCCAGGGCTCGCGGATGTGCTGAGCTTGATATGGAGGGGCGCAAATGCACACCTCTAGCTCGATTTCACTTCCATAGGGTGAGGCATGCCCTGCACAAATTGCTGGGTGTTGACATGTCGGAGCCACCTGAGATGGGGATACACTCGCACCTATTGCGCTCCACTTCCCCCAGAAGATTGTTTCTATTGCCTATGATATATCTCAGGATTATAGAAGGAATCACTACACTAAGGCCAGATTGGAATAGCAGACTGGGGGTGGCACTTGAGAACACTGTCTGGCGGTATTGCTGCAAGGCTACACAACATGTGTCCCTGAATGGCAGGCATTGCCTGATCTATTTCAAATTCCTTAATAGAGTGTATCATACGCCGGTGCGACTATTTTTCTACGGTCTATAGGATTCCGGAGACTGTGAGAGATGTGGGCCTGCCTCGGCTGGGTATCTACATTTTGCCTGCATGTGCCCAGCGATAGGGAGGTTCTGGGAACAGATCTTTCAAACACTGAGTGAAATCACCAGTCTTTCACTGACACTGGACCCACTGCTGGCGCTACTGGGGTATACGGGGAAGTTGCAGAAAGAGATGCGAAAGCTCATAGGCATGGGATTATTACTAGCAAACGCAGGATAGCTCTGCATTGGGGGCGGGGCGCGCGCCTATGGTTACTGACTGGTCTAAAGATATGGTGTATTGCAACACACATTCTCAATTGTATAATGGTTTGTTACCACCTCAGAGCCATCCTAAGAGCTTTTGCGGCCTATATCAGCAGTATTTATTTGTCAAAGAAACAGGGAGACTGAGGGGGCAGACACTACTTAAATTCGACAAATTGGAAGATGTCTTGTAAGGAAACACAAGGGCTTTTCTACTGATGAACCGCTATGTTATGCAACTTTAGTGATGGTTAATGTTATGTCGGGAGTGGGCCGCTAGAAGTGGAAGTCTGTTTGGTAATGCTGCTTCATCCCTGGAGGACTTGCTATATATTTGCATCATATGAGGCGATATTGAGCTGTAATAATTTGTGATGACTGTACACTGTGAGTTGTAAATGTGTCACTGTATTTATATGGTTTGTTTTTCTTTTCAGTAACATTTTTTAAAAATGTATACACCAATGTCACCATGTTTAAGGGCGAAGCATATGCAGTTTAGTACTGGTCAACAGTGATAAAGTGCACAGAGTCCTAAAGCCAACAAAAAGAAAGTCAGAAAAATAGGGGTAAGTCAAAAGGTTTGGGTTGACCCTTCAAGGAGAATCATTTTCCAACAGTCTTCTAGAGGTCCCCAACCTCTGTGGTTGAGAGAATGCTACAGGAGCATACAGAGAAATTCTCTGAGCTGTTGCAGGCAGTACTGGCTATTAAAACCTCATTGGGCCCAAAGATTGATAGCCTGGTGGGGGACATGGGATTCCTATGGGAGGATCAGAAGAAGCTGGAGGATTGTGTCAGTGTTGCGGAATCCACCTTTGCTATGATGCACTCATCAATAACTAAGGCTCAAGCACAGATTGCTAAACTGCAGGAAGAAGTTAGAAAGCTACAGAGAAGGGTAAATGATGCAAAGGGCTGTACATGCCACATTAATATTAAACTGGTGCGTCTCCAACCCACAAATTGAAGGCCCCAGTGTGGAGCTTTACACAGAACACTGGTTGGCCACTCCACTACTTGGGGGCAAGAAATTCACATGTTCGAGGCATGTGAGCTATAGATCACATGCTTTGCATAATCCTGCCATCTAGTGTTGGGTCCGGATGTTTGCAAGTTGTTTTTCTTTGAAGAAGTCTTTCCAGTCACGAGTAGGTGACTCCTCCTTTTAGTGATAGTGCGTATGGGCATCGATTCCATTATTATATTGTTTTTATCCGCCATCGGGTTCAAACGTGAATTGCTGCGCTCCGGTTTGACACCGTTTCTCGGCTTCCCCTCGGTGCACAATCAACTTACCCTCGGCGGTATTGTTTTCAATCGCGTATTCCCTTTCTCCGCGTATCGTGCTTAATACAAAAACTCTTTTCAATTGGGAAACTCATGGAAGTCCGTCGGGCCTTCGCAGTCAAAGGAACAGACTCAAATTCTGCCCTCTGTGCCACGCGAAGGTCATGACTCACACGAAGTGTGCAACTTGTGTTTATCTCTCGAGCACAACGAACAGGACTGCGACGCTTGTAAATCTTTCCTTTCTAAGAAAACGCTCTGCAACTGTCTGGCTCGATGTCACAACATTCACAGTCAGAACGCCGGCTTCATTCCGGACCTCTAAGAAAAAGATTCCGAACAAGAAACCGGCTATGCCATAGGCGCTGAGGAAGAACAAGAGGAGCCTATCTCTGGCTCCGATGCTGACAAATACATCTGCAAGGTCAGCGTATCGGGAGTACCGAACCTCCCTTGCCCCAGAGTCCAACTCAGCCCAAGAAAAAGGCTCCGGTCCGGCCTCTGCCTTCCTGCAATGGTCGACACCGAGAACATGTTTCTAACTTCCCGCCTTCGGGCTCGGCATCGAAGCAAACGTCAAAGCCTTCCGGCTCGGGATCGAGTCGCCCACACTCAGGCACCGAGTCAAATCCTTCGGGGTTGAAACCAAAACCTGTCTCAGGCCCAACTCCTTTGACGCCGAAACCGTCTAAGGAACCAAAATCTTTTGCACCCAAGACACCGGCACCGAAAACTGCAGAACCAAAACATAAAGATTCTCGAATACCACTAAAGGAGCCCCGTTTCGGCATCCCGCCTTCAAACCAGACCCAAAACAAAAGGAACTTTACATTAATCCAAAAACTGGACATAATGCGACCAAATTGCCTCTTAAATGCAAATCTGAAGCAGAGGAAGCTTAGCACATTCCTTTAAAGTGGAAACATGTTGGTACTAACCCTTCTCCTCCTACTCCTACTCCTCCTCCTCCTCCTCCATCACCTCCTTCCCCAGAAACACAGCATTTGCTAATTACTCTTACTAATTCACCACCACCACATACACTTGACGATCAGGACGATGGGGATGGGGGCAATGATCCTTCACCCGCAGACCCCTGGAAGTATTATAATACAGACTTTACCACAGATTATGATCCTGACCTTTACCCTACTAAACCTTTTCTACCAGATGATAATGTTGGTTACATAGAGCTGTTAAGCAGAGCTGCTGAATATCATAGGGTGCAATTACATTAAAAAAATCCCTAGAGGAGGATTTCCTTTTTGAAACCCTTAGTAGTTCCCAAAGATCCACACACTCCCCATGCTCAAAGGTATGTTAAGACATGTTGATGACATATTTAAGGATCCTGTTCATGCACGTATTTTCACCCCCAGGATAGGCAAAAAATATAAACCTGCACCATCAGACCCAGTTTTCATCAAGGGCCAGTTACTGGCAGACCCTTAAGTGGTTTCTAATGCCCGTAAACGGGCCAATTCTCAGACATCAGGAGATGCTCCACCTCCAGACAAAGAGTCTAAGCTGATAGATGCCTCTGAAAAGAGAGTAGCCTCCCAAGCTGCAAATTACTGGTGCATTGCTAATTCCCAAGCCCTCTTAGCCAGGTACGATAGGGCTCATTGGGACGTAATGGAGCAACTGGTCCAATTCCTGCCTGATGAGCATAAGTCCAAAGCCCAAGACCTAGTGCAAGAGGGAAAGCTCATTCTCTGATTCTTCCAGTAGGTGTGCGTTAGATGCGGCTGACACTGTTAATACCAGTATGCTACTAAGAAGACATGCATGATTAAGAATATCTGAAAGAAACAGTTAGTTATAGATTCCTTACCTTAGAATTACCCCCATGCATCAGACTAGATTCGTAAAGTTTTTCATCAGCAGTATCCCTGCGAAACGTGGCGTCGGTTGGCTCCGCATTCGTTGTTGGCGTCGTGGTCGCCGGGATGACGTTGCGGTAGCTACTTAGACGACGCCTCGCGCACTGACACTAGTTATTTCTTTTTCTGCGCCAGCCAGCGCAGATACGGAGAGAGCGGTACCTCCAGTCACTTTTTGACTGACTTTTTTGCCGACTTTTGTTGACACTGTTTTTGAGTCTTTTACTCCTGGTGCACGTCAGGGATGCCCGGCTTCAAGGCTTGCGGTTCATGTAGCCGATTGATGTCGGTGACGGATCCGCATCGTGTATGCCTGTTTTGCCTGGAGCGCGACCACGACCCCAAGATGTGCTCCGACTGCCCGACCATGAACCCGAAGTCTTTGCCGGAGCAGTCCTTGAAAGCTCCTCGAGGCCTGGCAGTCAGCTACGTGCCATTCGATGGCTTGGTCGCTTGAGAGGTCGAGGGACCGGTTGCGGAGCCACCATCATCATTCTTCGTCTAAGTCTTCACACTCGGGTCAGGTAAGTCGAAACACAAGAAGAAGTCGAAGAAGCATCATTGCTCTTTGACTTCTCCCTGTCTGTTGGCTGATGCGACGAGGGATGCGGGTGGTGCCCTTCCCGCGGCTTCGCTTGCGGAGCCTGAAGGGTCGACTCCTGCTTTCCCTCCTTCCCTCCCCGGGATCCAGAGTGACCCCTGCCCAGCTTCGTCAATTTTACGAAGCGATGCATGCCATCTTTGGGCATCCCGACTCCACCTGCTTGCCTTCAGGTCCCGGGGACTCGGCTGGGGGCCCTGGGCCTTTCGTTGTTAGCGGCTTCGGCCCTAGCACCGCAGGGTCCCCTTTGATCCAGGCTTGGATCCAGATCGGTTGACCTTGTGACACCTCCCCCGGCGCCAATTCCACCGGCACCACATCCGCATTCGGCGTCGGCTGTGTCCCCAGCTGACGTCGACCCCGGCCTCCACCTCGAAGTAGACTCGGAGCCAGACCGATGTCGACCAAAGCCAGATCCGGCGGCGATGGGTACTTTTGTGCCCTTGTTCTACCCTAGCTCTTTTAGACCAGATTGGCAGCCAGAAGAGGGTGAGGAGGACTGGCAGGGGTCTAACTGACCAGTTAGGCTATGAATCGGACAGGAGAGAGGAACGTGGGGAAGCCAGTGGTCTGGATGCCTCACCAGACCCTGGCAAGCTGTCTCCTCCGACCGTGGGTACGGAGGAGGGAGAGTCATACGCTGTGGTGTTGCGTAGGGCAGCCGAGGTTCTCCACCTCGAGCTACCTACGGTGGCAGTCAGGACTAACCTCCTGATAGAGGTGCTTCAACCGGAAGCGAGCTCTTTGGAGCCCCTGTTACCATTCAATGAAGCACTCATTGACATCCTTTTGGGCACCTGGTCCAGACCGCCTACACAGGAGCTCCTATGGATAGGATGATTGCCGACGCCACCGCCCAGCACCGGGCGACCCATCTTTCCTCTCCCAATACCCCACCCCTGAGAGCTTGGTGGTCCAAACTTGTACCTCCAAAGGCGCATTCCCAAACGCACCACCTGATAGGGAATCCAAAAAGCTGGACCATCTTGGGAAGAGATGTTTTCTTCCACCAGCTTGGAACTGCGGTCTATAAACACTCATTGTCTGTTGGGCTGTTATTCCCACTCTGTGTGGGATACAGTGGTGCAAGTGCTGCCTCAATGCCTGGAAGAGGCTCGGGCCGTGCTCTCCCATGCAGTTGCCGAGGGGAGAGACGCAGCGAAGTTTACCATTCGCTGTGGGCTGGACACCGCCGACACACAAGGCAGGACAATTTCCACGTCGGTAGCCCTTCGACGCTACGCCTGGTTGAGGTAGAATTGTTTTTATGGGGATGTCCAATCCACTCTTATGGACATACCCTTTGATGGCCGTCGCCTTTTCGGCAACAAGGCAGACAACACATTGGAGCGCTTTAAGGACTCTAGGGCTACGTCCAGGTCCTTGGGCCTCTCCACCATTCTGTTTCACTTTCTGTTCTGAACACACCATTTGACTAACAACACCTCTTTGGTCCTGTAGTAGACACGTCCTTATAGAAAATGAAAAAGGACACAGACGTAGCCTAATCTATGTTTGCTCTAGAGTCCCCTTCTAGTCGTCGTTCCTTTGGGCGCACCTATCGTGGGGGTCCAAGAATATCTCTTCAGACACTGCCTTTACACCGTACATAACCCTCTGCTTCCAAGGGTTTCTTTAGAGGAGGCTACAGAGGCAACAGTAGCAGAGGTAGAGGTTCCAACACACGCACCTTCCCCTCAAATAACAAACAGTGACTTGCGTACACTTCCCCCTGATCATTTAACACCTGTCGGGGGACGTCTTTCACAATTTCTACCTGTCTGGCAATCAATAACTACAGACAAATAGGTGCTAGGAATGATCTGTTCTGGTTATTGCATGGAGATAACCACCAATCCTCCAAACGTTCCTTCATGTTCACACAAAATGTCACCAGACCATTTACACCTCCTCAAACAAGAGGTTCAGTCTCTCCTTTTGAAGGGAGCCATAAAGCCTGTACCACTACAATATCAGTGGTCGGTCGTATACCCCCTGTACTTTCTGGTACCCAAAATGGACAGCTCTCTCAGACCTATTTTAGACCTCAGAGAATTAAATCTTTACATGCAATCAGATCATTTTTATATGTTGACGCTTCAACAAGTGCTCCCACTTCTACAGTAGGACGACTTTATGTCTTCTCTAGACTTAAAGGACACGTATTTCCACATTCCAATACATCCCGCTCATCGCAAATTTCTCAGATTTGTGATAGCGGACAGCATTATTAGTTCAAAGTACTCCCATTCGGAGTCACCACTGCTCCCAGGGTATTTACTAAGTGCCTGGCAGTAGGCGCTGCTCACCTACGAAGACAACACATTCATATCTTCCTGTACTTGGACGACTGGCTCATCAAAGCCAGTACGTACCTAAAGTGTCTCCAGCACACTCACATAGCACTGCAGTTACTGCACCAATTGGGGTTTACAGTCAATGTGTTGAAGTCGCATCTTCAACCTTCCAACCTTCCAACACTCAAAACTATCTAGGAGCCACTTTAGATAAGAGCTCTCGCTTTCCTCAATGCAGCCAGAATTTGCAATATTCAGGCTCTAATTCTTCAGTTTTAGCCCACTCACTCACTACCAGCTCGAGTATATATGCAGCTGCTGGGAATGATGGCCTCCTGATACATGATTGTTCCCCATGCTAGGCTTCACATGCGTCCCCTTCAAGAATGCTTAGCAAGTCAGTGAAACCAATGGCAGGGTCTCTTAACCGATCTAGTGTTGGTAAACGGCTGTACTCATCACTCTCTGCAGTGGTGGAACCCCCAAAATTTCTCAAAAGGACAGCCCTTCATAGACTCTGTTCCACAGACAATACTAACAGCAGACGCGTTACTCACTGGTTGTGTGGCTCATCTCCAGAATCACACAATTCAAAGCTTGTGGAGTCAAAAGCAAAAAGCTCTCCATATAAATCATCCAGAGCTGCTAGCAGTGTTTCTAGCGCTCAAAGCCTTTCAAATTTAAGTGAAGCGTGTGAGTACGGGCTAATTGACAAGAAAGCTAGAGGCTAACACGGCCGGCTCATTGCATTTTTTAAGTATTTGGATGATTTTATTGAAGTGTTTGCACTAGATATTTTTTATAATTCTATCATTTGGCACCTGGGTAGACGCGGGCGGGGCATCCTACTCCTCCTACGCGATCCTCCATTAGACTCCCAGCATTACTACCGCTCTCCGAGTGCGGGGCCGTCCGTGCGAGCGGACCCGCCATCTCTGGAGGTAGCGGTCTAGTCCTCCAACCTGGTGGGGCATAAAAAAGGGATGACGGCGCGAACGCGCAGCGGACGTGTGCAGCTGGCGCGCCAAAGGCAAGCCCGTCTGCGCCCGTCCGCACTAAGCACGCGCTCAGCGCCACACATGCTGCCGCATCTCGGGGAACTTTGGAAGATAACGGGGGTCCGCCCATGACAAGGTACACTACGGCCGAGTTATGTGATATAGGGGTGTTGGGTAGAGGTAGGGGGTCTATTAGACTTGAGGCAACAGCGTCTCCGACCTCAGACTTCATTAGCAGCGATTTGTTATCTTGCTGGCTTTTGAATGTAAGATCCCTGCCTAAACATGGGGTGGAAACCCAACTGCTGCTGGAGCATCATGGGTTGGAAATCCTGTTCTTAACTGAAACATGGACTCGTCCGGAATGTGATGTTGATCCGGGGATGGCTTGTCCACCCGGGTTTAAATTCTGTCACAAGCCTAGACTTAATGGGAGAGGGGGGGTATTGGAGTAATTTACAAGGATACCTGGGATCTGGTTAATATTGATATTGGTAATATTGATAATGGTGAGGTTGAAGGTTTAGAGCTGCTAGGGTTTGCCATTAAAAATGTCCATGCCTACGTGTTGACAGGGATTATATGCTACAGGCCCCCGGGGTTCTTCACATGTCCCCAACAGCAGCTATTATTGGAGACTATAACGAATTTGGTTTCCGGCCATCAGAGAATCGTGATACTAGGGGATTTTAACCTCTGAATGAATGGGCCCCTTAATTCAGGGTATCCGAATGTTTTGCAGTCATGTGAGGGCCTGGGTCTTGTTCAGCAGGTATCTGGAGCAACCCATAAAGGAGGCCATACACTTGACCTGATCTTTGCTGAAGAGAATCTTCTTACTATTAGTGAGTATTTACCTTTGGTCTGGTCAGACCATTTTTTAATTAAATTTGCAGTGAATATGGTCAAAAAGAACCGTTTGAAAGGGGCTACAAAGACTTATGTGGGCCGTGACTGGAAGGGTATTTTACGCAAGCAAAGCTCTGTCTCGCTGTTTGCAGTAGACAGCTGTTTCTCAGCCTCCAAGTCTGTAGATGAGAACTACTCTGCTCTGTGTGCAAAGATTACGGCAGACTTGGATGTTGTGGCTCCGATGAAAAAACATAGGACTAGAGGTAGGCCTTCGGAACCTTGGTTCAATGACAGTTTAAAAACTATGAAATGGGACTGCAAACAGGCAGAGAAAAAGTGGAGAAGGGATTATGCTGTGTTGGATAAATTAGTCTGGAAAACCAAAATTGCGGTTTATAAAAAGGAGATAATTAGAGTCAAGGCAGAACAGAATTCACGCACAGTATAAGCTCAAGTGAAGTGGTATTTTTGGACACAAAGGTTTATGTTCTTAATGGTCAACTTGAGACTACTGTCCACAGAAAAACCACAGCAACGAATAGCATGTTACATGGACAAAGTTTCGATCCTGTGGCTCTGAAAAAGAATATTCCATACGGGGAATTTATCAGGATGAAAAGGAACTGTTCCAATCAAGTAGAAATGAACAAGAAATTCAAAGAAACAGCAAATAGATTCAGCAACAGAGGATACAACAAATGTGATATAGACCGATGCGAGCAAAGAGCAAGAAAAAAGAATCAGATTGAAACATTGATACCAAAACAACAAATAACAACTGAAAAAGAGCCAATTAGAATGATTCTGACCTACTCGAAGGAAAGCCAGAAAATACGGAAAGTACTACAAAAATATTGGCATGTCTTGAAAAAAGACCCAGACATAGGAAATGAAATTGGCCAATTTCCAAAAATGACCTATCGAAAAGCACCATCGTTACAAGACAAATTGGTCAATAGCCACTTTGAAGAAAAGAAAAAGACCAACAAATGGCTTGATGAAAGACGACAGGGCTTTACCAAATGCATGCAATGTAAAGCATGCCAAGTTGGACGAAATCTATCCAAAATAAAGGATGCTAAAGGAAAATTCTTCAAAGTAGAAAACACCATTACGTGTAAAACGACACATGTGGTGTACTTACTCCAATGTTTCTGTGGGAAGAGGTACATTGGTAGCACTATTTGCCCCCTACACAAGAGAATATTAGAACATATTCGAGCAATCGAAAACAAGGACTTGAAGTATGCTATGGCCAAGCACATGTTAACACATGCAAATGAGAAAAAGACATGGAAGGATATTACATATTGCGGCTTAGCAACTGTACCTATAAAAGAAAGAGGTGGAAATAGACTGATGACCCTACGCAGACTAGAGTCAAGATTGATCATTCGATTTAAAACGAAGATCCCTGGAGGATTAAATGGCGATGAGGAACTTTATGTGCACCTTTGATGAGCTTGAAAAGACACTCTGGTTAAAAATAATATTTATAGAGGTCAAATATGAAAAAGTATAAATATTCGGAAATAAGGGCACTAGTCCCTAAATAATATCAACATTGCGCAACACGTACCAACGTGATAGTATATTTAAAAACTTTGAGCACATGAGTACCTATCTCATTATAACTTGCAATTATACTAAATATGGGAAGTGTGAATCAAATGTTTCTCACTGAGAGAGCACAGAACTATATGTAGAACAGATGCAATGTTTTCATGTAAATATCGATACTTGTACATATAGTGATCCTAACCAGTTTTCTTTGCACTAAATGACACATAGAAACCATATATATGTATATATTTTTTTTGCCGTAAGTGTGAAACAAATGAAATAATTGTATAATGTAACTACCAGCACCATAATGCACCATAATAATGCGAATATGAGCAGACTGGTAAAGGAAATGTGCTTATATCTAGAATGCAACTACCAGTACCATAATGCATCCTAATAGTGCAAGCATGATCAGCTGGTATAAATGTAAAAATTAACAAGGGACAAATGTTTGTAACCGTGAGCAAGATCGCAAGATTGAAACGCGTTGGTTAAAATAAACCTGCTTTAGTAAATCATCCTGGTGGAGTGCGAGTATAATTCAAGTTGGTGGTGAATTAATTACAGGGAACACCCGTCCCTGATACTCGCACCTGTTGTGCAAAGCGTGCCCTCTGTAACGGGTTTACTTTGGTGGCAAATATCTATATATATATATATATATATATCTCAAATGCACGCATTGACTTATACAAATTTTGCCGCAAAGTAAAATTAAAGAAATACTTTGCAGAGAAAGAGCGCAGGAAAACACATACCCCAAAGGCAAAAGAAATACTGTCAACTGTCAGACAAAAGTATTTACCGGCCATGATAACTTTAACATCTATCAAAGAAAGTCCTTCAACAAGTCAAGAGGACAACACAATATCATCACAAATGGAAATTGACTTCTGTGACTCACTGGGGATACCCACAAATGTTGGAGGTAACAGTGGTTTAAAGAGAAGTTCAAGGTTCTGTCCACAACTTCCACCAGGCAATAAAGTGGATTTGTTTTATGAACTAATGGTAGAAGAAATAACTAAAATTGCAGACAGGACTGTGAAGAAAAAACAAAATCTTTCACCACAAGAGTATAAGGCCATGACTGAATTGAAAGACGATGCAACAATAATAATTAAATCATCTGATAAAGGTGGGAATCTCGTTGTACAGGATGTATCCAAATACATTGAGGAAGCCAATAGGCAATTAGATAATCAAGAACATTACGAGAAATTAATGAAAAACCCAATGGAAGAATGGACCAGTGGATATCATTCGCTGTTATTGGGCTGGAAAGACAGAGGCCTACTGGACTTTGATGAGTATTGCTATCTGAAAACTGAAAATCCAATTGTTGCAACAATATACTTTTTACCAAAAGTACATAAATCCCTTACATGCCCGCCCGGAAGACCAATTGTAAGTTCCATAGGGTCATTATTGGAATCAACATCAAGATTCATAGATATTTTTTTAATAAACTATGTGACAGCACTGCCATCTTTCCATAGGGATACAATGGATTTCTTAGAGAAAATCTCTGAGAGTGAATGGAAACCACATTATCTAATGGCAACCATAGATGTTGCTTCTCTCTACACCTCAATTCGCCATGAGGATGGTGTAAGAACCGTGAGGAATGCACTAGGAGCACGCTCAGTGAACTTATTGGAACATACAGCAATGCTATTAGATATGCTTCACTATTGTTTGACACACAACAATTTCCTGTTTTTGGGGGAAATGTATCTCCAAAAGCAGGGGACCGCAATGGGGACATCATTTGCGCCCACTTATGCGAACCTCCTGATGGGGGCGTGGGAAAGTGAGGTAGTGAAGAAAGAAGAAGACAATAAAGATGGATCAAGAATAAAACTTTGGTGTCGTTTTATAGATGACTTGTTCATCATATGAGAAGGAGACAAAGACTCATTAGAAACATTTATCGAATCCCTGGAGGTGAATGATTATAATCTACACTTCACTTCGACAATCAGTTCCACAAATCTGATCTTTCTAGATGTAGAAATATTCGTAAAAAACAACAAGTTGAGCTCCAAGATCCACAGGAAAGCAACATCATGTAACAGTATCCTCCACGGGAATAGTGGCCATCCTGTAAGATTGTAATGGAGCATTCCATATGGCCAAATGTTGCGAGCAAAGAGAAACTGCTCAGAACAAGAAGATCTAGAGCATGAAATAAACAAAATGAGCCTTCGGTTGCTTGAAAGGGGATACCCTGAAGAAGTAATATCTTCCGCAAAATCGAGAATGATGTTGAAAAATAGAACAGATCTACTTGTACCAAAAAACAGAAGACCTGAGAACATAATGGAAAGCAATCATGAGAACGAAGTTACAAGATTAATCATTGACTTTGACAACCAAAGTAATGAAATGAAGAGGGCACTACAAAAACATTGGCAAGTGCTACTCCTGGATGAAACTTTGAAAAACAGCTTAACAACTCATCCTTGCATTGCGTACCGGAAAACGTCATCTCTAAGAGACATTTTAACACAAAGCCATCTTGAGTTAAAAGAACCGAACAAACAAACCTGGTTAACAGCTCCTGGGTTCTGGAAGTGCTACAAGTGCAAGGCCTGTGAACATGGCGTGAACATCAAGGAATACAAACTCCAAAACGGGAAGACAGAGAGAATAAAGGAGCACATTACTTGTGAATCCAAATGTGTGGTTTACAGATTACTGTGTCCTTGTGATAAATCCTACATCGGGAGCACGATTAACAAATTGAAATTAAGAATACTTCAACATTTAAGGGCAATTAAGAACAAAGACCCTAGCTATCCGATGGCCACACACTTTGCCAAATACCATCAGAGCAACCCTGCCCTATTGAAATATTCAGGAATCAAATTAAGCAAAAACTCTGAAAGGGGTGGAGATCAAACTCTACAACTTAGGAAACTTGAATCCAGAATGATATTAGGCATGGGAACCGAGGTCCCGTTTGGACATAATCTAGATGCTGAACTGTTTGTACACTTGTAAATATAAGAGGAGGTGATGATACAGAAAATGAGAGACTTGGTTCACATATCAGAGAAGTGTAAGAAATGTAAAAATGTATATATATATACATAAAAAAATGGAATAATCATGTAAATAAGTGTGAGGGACAAACGGGACATTGCATATCAGCCAGAATGCAAACCAGGACATTCTATTACTTTAAGCCACCCCTTAATTTGTACATAACGAATACAAATCATTGTTAGTATGTGCAAAGTTATGGACAATATTAGAACAACATAGTATGAAGCGATGATGAGGGTTGAGCTTAAGTAGATAAATGTACTTTACAGATATCTTAAATGTTCAATTCTCTGGCCCGAATATACACACACACAACAAAAAAACAACAACAAATAACAGCCACAAAAATGACTAACCAGGCAATATGTATATATTCATAGAATAATGATCAAGTACGATAATTATAATATGTGAAAAGTGTACATATACATTAATGGGACATTTTGGCGGTGTAGAAACTATGGCTAAATAGAAGTGTGTCCGTAATTGTGGTATGAAGAGAGTACTTTACCGAATATAGCTCAATAACAATGAATTCCAAAAAGCATTAGAATATCTGGATTGTACATATGAATGTACAAGCTTATCAATAGTAAATTGTAAAAATTGTAAATATGTGAATATGTAGACACTACAACCTGGTTTTTTGAATAGAGTACTTCACGATGGAAATGTAAAATGGCTGCTTCAGTATGCCAGCAGACTAACTGTGCAGGGTTGTTGGTCTAGATGACCAAGGAAAGGGAAGAGGGTACTTACACGAAGCACTTTAAAAATGAGGTCTAGACCCAAGGACTCTATGGTCCAGTGGAAGGCTAGGAGTAGCCGAAACGCGTAGGCCGTCCGTTATTTGATGCACGTTATTTTGCACATGGTGTGTAAAAAATAAAAATCTGTGAACTGACCTGTTGCTGTGCCGTGACTTCATCCGTGGGAAATCGTGGGAAGAAGAGACAAGGCAATATATATATATATATATATATATATATATATATATATATATATATATATATATATATATATATATATATATATATTCCTATTTTTGTGTCCTATGCTGCCAATAAAAAAACAAACCATAAGCATTGCAGCAGTGTGACAAGGCCATAACTGGTCGTTGCCAATGCGTGTTTATAAAGAATGTATTCATGCTGTTTAGATATTGGATGCATGTAGAAAAAAAATTCTCTGTGATTTTCTAACTTATTGTGGAACCGAACTGTGAAAACAGTGGAATGTTCTTCTAAAGAAACTCCCTCAAAAAGCATACAAACTGCCAAAGGAGAATTCATCTTCCTCGAGGAAGAGGTCCCACTCCAGGGACTATTTAGAGTCAGGGCACCATTGGCTCATGCCAGACTCCTTCTCAATGTCAGGAGAAGCCACTGCACTTGAGAAGCTGAGGCCGGAGTTCTCCAGTCCTTAGGCCCAGCCCCACACAGGTACGGCTAACTATACTAGATCTTCTCATGACTGTCCGCAACTCTCTGTGAGGGCAAAGGTCGACCCTTGATTGTTTGGGTACTCGAATGACTCTGACACTGGTGCATTCTGACTCTATGCCTTCATTGTCTCCGGTCCCAGCTCCTACAGTGAAGATGAAGCTGACTAAGGCACCGTCCTTTGTTCATTTAGGGCCTCCCTCTGGACAAATAGCACAGTCAGTGGTTTGCCTTCTGTTTCTGTCTCTTTCATATGACCCAGTCTAGCACTCTTCCAACTTTCTTCTCATTTGCATCCATCAAGGAGGAGGACTGGCTATGTTGACTGGGTCCCAGGTGTGCAGTATCCCACTACATTGATTGATCACATTTGACTGGCCAGAGTGGACAACCAAATATTTATAGATTTCACTGGTGCCAAGAAGGGCAGGGTGATGGCCGAAAACATATTTTGCGTTGGGTCTGTATCAAAATTGTGTATCCCATGGCTATGAAAGAACCTCCAGAAAGCATTTGTTCTCATTTTACATAGCTGCTTCCATGGCTCATTCCAGAGGCCTTCCCATTGCTGACCGCTGCTGGGCCGCAAAGTGGTCATCCTTGCATACTTTTTCAAAGCACTACTGCCTCACTGTCAAATGACGCCACCTACTGCATGCAGAGATACTGCTCAAGAAAAAATGTCCAGATCCAGCCTGACATGGAGGACAATTCTACAGTGAGAAATCAACAGCTAGATTGATTCGCCACCAGATAAGGCGTTACCGAAGGTAAGTAACTTTTTCTTCACTGTTGTGTCTCTATCAGTTACAGTCGGTAAACCTCAAATGAGAACCGGCAATACATTCAGGCACTAATATCAGCATGCCAGTTAAAGTCTAATATACCAGGGGGAACTCACGGCCAGATGCGGAGAAGCAGCTGGAGCGTGTGACATCACTGAGTAGCATTAGAGAGTAGCTTTTGGGAAGAAAGTATTCCAGACTTGGATGCTGTATTCATAAGGAAAGGAATCTGCTGAGAGATTGTGTCCACCCAAAAATTATATTTACTGTATTTCAATGTCCCTTCTGCCACAACGTAGTGTAAACATAGGAGATAACCACTCTCATTCATATTTGATTTACTAAGAAACATGGCCTGCATCTTAAATTCAGTTTCAAATGTATCTTGCTATACTGTAGTCACTCCTCTGTTGCTTAAACTATTCATTGGACAACAACACCTAGTATATATGAATGTTAGATTGTATTACATTTCAGTTTCTTCATGCAAAAGATTACAAAAATACCTATGTTCATAGAGGCTATATATGCTCACACAGAGTTGTTTTTCCTTATACCCTTTTTTAGGAATTTGAGCTTCTTTATTTCTCACTCAGTAGTGCCCGGATTTTCTTTAGAGCAGACAAAACCGCTGCAGAAGAGAACCAAGAAAAGAAAGACGGTTGGTGGATTTAAGCTATTCTTTTGTTTGGTAACTCTATAAGTTAGTTACTGTTGCTTATAGATGGCATCTCTAAATACAATCAGCTGTGTTGAACATACTTGACGCTAGATACAAAAAGTTGAGCTTGTAGGAACATAGCCTAAACAGCACAGGATCTGGTCCTTTGTCTGCTTCCACGAGGTTTAATATTTGCACAGTGCTACTTGAACCACTTTTTTCCTGGGGTGGTTGGGTAAGAAAACATTTATGCTTCTCTTTTTCTTTTAGAGTTCAAGGAGTGTACGTGCCTATCTGAAAGAAAAAGGTTAGTATTAGATTCCTTACCTTAGAATAACCCCCAGGCGTCAGACTGGATCCGGAAACTTTTGCGTAGCAGTACCCTTGCACGTCGGTAGGCGTCGTCTGCGGCTCCGCGTCCGTCGTCGGCGTCATTGGCACCGGGATGACGTCGCCGGAGTACTTAGACGCGGCCCTCGCGCGCTGACATCAGTTCCTATTTTTTCCGCGCCAGCAAGCGCCGATCCGGGAACAGTGGTACCCTTTAGTCATTTTTTGACTAATCTTTTTGATCTTCTTTTTCGAAGTCGGACGACTCCGACGGTGCCGGTAGGAATGCCCGGGTTTAAACCCTGCGTCGACTGCAACCGACTGATGTCGGTTACCGATCCCCATCGCCGGTGTCTTCATTGCCTGGGGCCCGACCACGATGACAAGTCGTGCCCCGACTGCCGGGCCTTGACGTCGAAGGCTAGGTGGGAGCAGTCCCACAAGCGCCTCGAGCTCCGGCAGTCGGCCCCGCGCCGTTCGAGGTCCCGGTCCGGGAGGAGGTCGAGGGACCGGTCGCGGGGCTGGAGTCATCGCGGCTCGGAGGATTGACACCACTCCTCGAGCTCCAAGTCCTCAGGTAAGAGGCACAAGAAGTCAAAGAGGCGACATCGCTCTTCCGACTCCCCCCGATGCTCGCGCAACGCGGCCGAGGGTTCGGGTGACACCACCCACGCGGCTCCGTCGGGGCAGCAGGCGTCGCGGCCTGCTCCATACCCGCCGGTCCCTGGGCAGAACGCGACGCCGGAAGAGATTGACGCCTTCCTCTCGGCCATGAGGTCGCTCACTCCTCCGTCGACTGGGAGCCAAGCGGACCGGTTGCTTCGGCCCCGGCGCCGTCGGCGACTTCTGTCCCGACGCCGCAGGACTCCACCGGATCCGGGTCGTCGCCAGTCGATCTTACGACCTCGCCGGTGCCGGCTGCTAGGGTGTCGCCCCCAGCGCCGACCATGGTCGACGCCGTCCCAAGTCCCCCCCTCGGTCTGGTTCCGGCGCCGATGGGAGATTTTTGCTTCTATGATCCGGCACCACCTTTTGACCCTGAATACCAGGAGATGGGTGGCGTGGCGTATTGGGAGGGGTCTGAGGACACTCTGGCACGTGAGTGTCAGCCTTATCAGGACTGGACAGGCGAGCTAGGGGGGACGCCAGTGGTCTGGACACCCCGCCCAGACACTGGTTTTGTCTCCCCTCCTACCGTAGCTACGGAGGAAGGGGCAGCCTATATTGTGGTGTTGACGCGGGCGGCCAAGGCCTTATCCCTGAGCTCCCCGTCGCGGCCGTGGAGAAGTGTGGCTCACTGGTTAGAAGCGGCAGACCCTGAAGCAGAGATCGGCCTGGGACCAGGGTTCAATTCCCGACACGGCAGGGTCTTGGGTCAATGTCCGCGGACTCGATAATTCTCGCCGAGGTGCCTACGCTAACCATGGGTCCCACTCTGCAACTCTGGGCAATAGCTTGCTTAATCTCCACAACGGCCTCATCAGCGCCGGGGATGCCTGGTTTCACCTTGGAGGTGCCCAGTGGGGACCATCTCACAGGGAAAACCAGGACGGGTTCCCCAGCGGTATACAGCGCCAGGACACTCCGAGATGGAGTAACAGTGCGCTTTACAAGTATACTTACCTACCTACCTACCTAACCTCCTCACTGAGGTCCATAAACCGCAGGCAAGCTCTTCGGAGCCTCTGTTGCCGTTTAATGAGGCCTTGTCTGATGTTCTTCTGGGTACCTGGTCCAGGCCCGCTACATGACCCCTGTAGATAGGAACCTGGCCAGACGCCACCGCCCGGCTCCGGGCGACCCTTGCTTCCTGTCCACCCACCCCACCCCCGAGAGCCTGGTTATCCAGGCCTCTAACTCCCAGTCTGCATTCCCGACGGCTCCCCCTGATCGGGAATCCAAGAGGTACGAGCAATATGGCAAGAAGATGTTCTCCTCCCTGAGTTTGTGATTGCGGTCAGTTAACACCGCGTGCCTCTTGGGCCGTTATACCCACTCTCTGTGGGACTCGGTCGCGGACGTGCTGCCACAATGTCCGGAGGAGGCCCGGACTAAACTCGCTCAAGCCCTTGCGGAGGGTCGAGATGCGGCACGGTACTTCATCAGATGTGGACTGGATACCACGGACTTGCTAGGTAGAGCGATGGCAACGACGGTGGCGATTCATCGCCACGCCTGGCTGACGTCTGCCAACTTTTTGGCTGATGTCCAAAACACCCTTATGGACATGCCGTTTGAAGGCCGTTGCCTTTTTGGCGACAAGGCAGACAGTGCGCTTGAGCGCTTTAAGGACTCCAGGGCTATGGCCAAGTCCTTGGGCCTGTCGGCCCCGCGCCAGCAACGTGCTGCCTTTCGCCCCTTTTGTGGCCAAGGAAGGGGCGCCCCCACACGTCCTGCCAGCCACGGGCCGCAGACTAACATCCAGCGCGGTGGCGGACGTGGTAACCGCCGTGGCGGTGCCCGGGGACAACGGCGCGGCCAGTCCCCATCCACCCCCACAGCATCCGCCTCAAAGCCTTCCTAGTCCGAGCTTTCAGACCCACGAGACGCTAGTGGGGGGCAGAGTTCGTGACATCACATCGGACAGGTGGGTGCAGCAAATCGTCCGAAGGGGCTACTCCCTCCCCTTCGAGGCGACCCTTCCAGCCATGCCACCGCAGTACCATTGCGTGTCGGGGATCACTTGAATCTTCTGCGAGAGGAAGTTATGGCCCTCTTGGCCAAGGGGGCCATCGAGCGCGTTCCTGGGCCAGAAATAGGGTGTGGTTGTTACTCCCACTACTTTCTGGTTCCCAAGAAGGGCAAAGGGGGCCTTTGCCGTATCTTGGACCTGCGGAATGTCAACCGCTTCCTCCAGAAGGAGAGATTCAAGATGCTGACACTGGCTCAGGTCTTAGCTGCCCTGGACCCAGAAGACTGGATGGTAGCGTTGGACTTGCAGGACGCTTATTTCCACATTCCCGTCCTGCCGGCCCACCGGCGCTACCTGCGGTTCACGGTAGGCCACGAGGACTTTCAGTTTACCGTGCTCCCCTTCGGCCTTACAAGTGCCCCACGGGTGTTCACGAAATTGATGGCCTTGGTCGCAGCTCATCTGCGCAGGTTAGGGGTTTCAGTCTTCCCCTACCTCGACGACTGGTTGTTGAAGGCGGGCTCGCCCCAGACAGTCGTTAGTCACCTCCAGACTACGGCTGACCTCCTGCACCTGCTGGGGTTCTCCATCAATGTGCTGAAGTCACACCTGTGCCCCTCTCAGAAGCTCCTCTTCATCGGAGCGGTTCTAGACTCGCCGCAGTTTCCGGTTTATCCTTCCGCACAGCGGGTTCGGGATATTCAGGCTCTGATTCCGATCTTTTAGCCTTTATCCCGAGTCTCGGTCAGGTTGACGCTGCGGCTTCTGGGGCTGATGGTCTCCTGCATCCTTATGGTGCATCACGCCAGGTGGCGGATGCGGGCTCTGCAGTGGGACCTGAAGTTTCAGTGGGCCCAGCATCAGTCTTGATTTAGGAGGGCACTGCAAGACAGTTGCAGTGGTGGCTCACGGACCGCGATTGGGTCAGCGGCAGATCCCTCTGCCTACCCCAACCGGAGAACGTAGTTGTGACGGACACGTCCCTCCAGGGTTGGGGAGGCCACATGGGAGAGGCGGAGATCAGAGGCCTCTGGTCTCCGGCGGAGTCCCAGCTCCATATCAACCTTCTGGAGCTGCGGGCAATCCGACTTGCACTGAAGGCATTCCTCCCTTCTGTCCGGGGGAGTGCAGTGCAGGTGTTCACGGACAACACAACCGCCATGTGGTACTGCAACAAAGAGGGCGGGGTGGGGTCATGGACCCTATGCTAGGAGGCTCTGCGCCTCTGGCAGTGGCTGGAACAATAGGGCGTGACCCTGGTGGTTCAACACCTGGCAGGTTCCCTGAACGCCAGGGCGGACAAACTCAGCCGTCGGTGCATGATGGATCACGAATGGCGTCTGAACTCAGACGTTGCACAAGGCCTCTTTCAGCAGTGGGGAGAGCATTGGTTAAATCTATTCGCCACAGAAGAGAACGCTCAATGTCATCAGTTCTGCGCGTTAGAATTTCCAAGGCGGCACTCGCTTGGAGACGCTTTTCGTCGCGAGTGGAGTTGCGGTCTATTGTACACCTTTCCGCCGATACCACTTCTGCCCAGAATGCTGAAGATCAGGCGCGACTGGGCCCAAGTCATCCTTGTGGCTCCGGACTGGGCACGGAGGTTCTGGTATCCCGAGCTACTCAGCCTGTCTGTCGATCCCCCGATTCGTCTGCCTCTTCAGGAGGACCTTCTGTCGCAGCAGCAGGGGACGGTCCTCCACCCAAACCTGTCCAGTCTCCACTTACGTGCGTGGAGATTGAGCGGCGGCAGTTGAGGCCATTTGACTTGCCTCCTGAAGTCTGTAATGTCATTCTGGCAGCCAGGTGTCCCTCCACAAAATCGGAAAACGCCTGCAGGTGGAACAAGTTTGTGGCATGGTGCACAGCAAAGGCTGTGGATCCCCTTTCTGCCCCTCTTTCAGAGCTTCTCCTCTTTCTTCTTTCTCTTGCCCAGCAGGGCTCTGCTCTGGGCACTCTTAAGGGCTACCTCTCGGCCATTTCCGCCTTCTTAAGGCTACCTGATCAGCCCTCTTTGTTCAAGTCCCCCATTGTAAATAGGTTCTTAAAGGGCATCACCCATATGTTTCCTCCAGTCCTTTTCATGATGCCTCAGTGGGACTTGAACCTTGTTCTTACTTTTCTGATGTGCGCTCCCTTTGAGCCACTTCATAACTGTCCTCTTTGCCTCCTTACTCTGAAGACCGCTTTCCTGGTTGCCATCACCTCTGCCAGGAGAGTGAGTGAGCTCCAGACCCTTTCCTCTACGCCTTCTTTCCTTTCAGTCCATCCGGACAAAGTTGTGTTGCGGACGGGACCCTCTTTCCTGCCCAAGGTAGTCACAGCCTTCACATCGGGCAGTCCATCACTTTGCCCACCTTCTTTCCGCCTCTGCATCCCTCGAAAGAGGAAGAGAGGCTCCACCGTCTGGACCCAAAACATGCGCTCTCATTCTATCTGGATTGCACGTGCCAGTTCCGGGTGGATGACCAACTCTTCGTTGGTTACGTGGGCGCTAAGAAGGGACGGGCGATGCACAAGCGAACCATTTCTTGATGCGTCGTTTTGTGCATCAAGGCTTGTTACTCTTTGGCTCGAAAGGAGCCTCCTGTGGGGCTTCTTGCCCATTCTACACGGGCCTCGTCGGCTACTACTGCCCTGGGACGGGGAGTCCCCTTGCAGGACATCTGTCAGGCAGGCACGTGGGCCTCGCTGCACACTTTCGCAAGACACTACTGCCTGGACAGCCAAGTCCGGAGAGATGGCTTTTTCGGCCGTTCCGTTCTCCAGGACTTTCTGGTGTGATCATTGGTTCCCAGACCCATCACCGGGGTTTGTATTGCTGGGGTATCTATTCTAAGGTAAGGAATCTAATACTAGCCTGTTTCTTTCAGATGCACAAGTTACTTACCTTCGGTAACGATATATCTGTAAGAAACAGTTTAGTGTTAGATTCCTTACCGCCCCACCCATCCTCCCCGTTCTGCGAACCGGTATCTAGGGTTAAGGTCATCCCCTTTCAGGGCCCTAGTTTTTATGGCACCAGTGTTGGTTTTTATCATGGCTCTGCGTTTTCTGGCGCGGAAACGCTGTGTATAAGAACTGACGTCAGCGCGCGAGGGCGGCCTCTAAGTACTCCGGCGACGACGGACGTGGAGCCGGAGACGACGCCTACCGACGCGCAAGGATACTGCTACGCAAAAGTTTCCGGATCCAGTCGGACGCCTGGGGGCTATTCTAAGGTAAGGAATCTAATACTAACTACTGTTTCTTACAGATGTATCGTTACCAAAGGTAAGTAACTTGTGCGTCTTGCTTTACACTTCCAAATAAAAGAAATTCAGCACTTTCCAGCAGAGGCACTCGGCAAAGCAAGAAAGCACCTGGAAAGGGGGCTCCACACTCATGAAATGAGGCACATCAAAGGACAGTTTCAGAATAAAGCTTGGGGTTTTATTAGTTAAACACTCTAACGGAAAGGTTTTTCCAGATGTCAAATGAATGAGATAAAACAACATGCAAATATAAATATACTTATATTTATGTGCAAGCAAATAATAATGCAAATGCATGGGATTATTCACAAGCAGATAATTATGGTAAAAACATGCAAATACTAAACACTTACAAGTCAGATAATAATGAAACATTCACAAGTGAAATTCAAAGAACTAAAACACAAGCAAACAAATCTATAGGAGAATAACTGTATGTACATAAATATATGGTTAAGAACAGAAATAATTCACAGGCTGGTTACTCAGCACGCAGACAAAAACACATTTAGAAATAACTATATATCTATACATATATCTCAATATCAATGATCAGAGAAAATACCTCACCAGCTGCAATGTCTTCATCTTAGCCCACACAAGACTGGGGGATCCCAAATTACAGTCCCTGGGGTGACCAAGTGACTCCCCAAGCCAGGAAATGCAGCACTTAGCAGATGCGTCCACCTCTAAGGAGAGAACCCGGTTTACATGCCAAGAAACCCCAGTTTTTAGGTCTCGCCTAGCGATGCAGCGCATGCGCTGCTCACTTGCGATATCTATTGTCGTCGGTTTTGCTTTGGAAGCGAGGTGGAAGCTCCACCCATGCTTTTTATCGGCGTGCGTCAAAAAACGCTTGTTGTTGATAGGAAGGGAGGCATGTTTGTTCCCTCCCTGTCTCCTGTTTGCCGTGCCTGCCCGAACCGCAGATGTGCACGTGCAGGGCGTCTCTTTTGCTCACGGTGTTTCATGCATTGTAACAGTCCTCAAGGTCTAGAAGAAAAGAAATCAAGACGCTCACAGAGATGAACTCTTATTATCAAAAGAAAGGTATCAGGTTGAGATGTTCTTTAAGGTAAAGCTGCCGGAATCTACCCACTAGGGGGGTACTCTGCTGCAGCGACTAAAACCATGGGATGATTGACAGTAACACAAATGAAGGAAGCCTCTTTTGGTATCAAAGCAGGGCTTGTTCTCGTAATTTTAGAAAGACTTGTCAGGCTTCGCTGGTCCCAAATTATCACATTTGTTACAAAAAATAGGTTTAAGCCTAGAATTAGAAAACTCAAATGCACTAAACCTCTGCATGATGTAACAACACTAATGCCTGGCATAAGCGACAAAGCTTTGAACTTTTTTAAATCACAAACATTTTTGCAAAGCAGTAATTACTGGCTTCACGTTTCAGGTGCGTTACTCTGGGGGTTTTTGTGTTCGGGGATTTCCAGTTCGTCAGCGACTGCACGCCCCAGGGCGGGACCCCTGAGCTGTGGGAAGTGGGGGCACGCCTCTATGTGAGAACAAAGTCTGTCCAAGATAAGAACTTTCCTCTCAGAAATACATAGGAGGTGCCCATAGCATGTTTCATTCGTAATACTCCGCAGCATACTTCTTCTAGACGTTTATTATTTAGTAATAAAAACACAGGTTCAGCTAGTATACTTTATGTCCTATCGCTATTGTTTACTAGCGAGCTTCTTATTCTTTGATGGCTGACTTATTTTTTCTATCATTGTTATTTTTGTAATTCAAATATTACATTTTTTAACACTGCTGTGTTATTAGAGAGCGCATGCTCAAGCTGGTAGTGGTTAGGCGGGGTTGGGTTTGTGCCGCAATGGCACGATTAGGGCAAGGCCCCCTGATCTGCTGGGTAGTGTCAGTGTAAGTTAGAGTGACCTAAAGAAGCATGCCCCACCCCACCGGGGTGTGATGGTCGCTCGTTGAGAGCTGTACCTCAAATGCTTGAGAGGAAGAGACGCTTACCATAGCAGGCCTGGACTTGGGTGCTGGTGACCCTCTCTAAAGAAGATTTGCACTATTTTATTCCTTATTTGGCCCGCTTAGGGATTTTATAATGCTTTGAAAACTATAATTTTTAGCATACTTCTAATTTTATTAAAGTGTACCAAATAAGTGCCTCGTGAGAAAGCTTCTGCGCAGTTCAGTGGTTCTCAGCGGGCTAGTGTGACAAACCAATAATAAACGCAATAGGACTGATTGGGTCGTCGGGGAAGGTTATTTCAGTTGCCAGAGGTCTGATCTGTTTATTGAGAAAAGCAGTTGGCCTTATTTATTTATTATGAAAAGCATATGTAAAACCAATATGTCTTTAAAGGTAGATTGTTATAGCACTGACAAAACATTGGCACTATAATAAATCTTGCAAGACTCATCTAGGAAGGCCTGACCAGTTTAGTTGTCTGATATTATATTGTAATAAAAATTCTTCAAAAAAATAAAAATATAGCTATATATATATATATATATATATATATATATATATATATATATATATATATATATATATATATATATATATATATATAGAGAGAGAGAGAGAGAGAGAGAGAGAGAGAGATTTTTGAAATGTTCAATTTGATACTTGGAGCACAGCAAAATGTTACTAGATTTATCGCATTTTGCTTGAACAATAACATTTTCATTTTCCAGGGTCAGAAGTACACATGGGGCTGTGGGAGGAGCAGGTCCTGATGGGAGATTATAAGACAATTATGGATAACCAGGTTGTTGTCTATCTTAGGTATATTGATGACCTGTTTTTTATTTGGAAGGGCACAGAGCAGAGTGCCAACCAATTTGATGAAATGCTTAATACCAACTGCCTGAATTTACATATTACGTCAACCATCAATACAAAAGTAGTCTGCTTTTTAGATGTGGACGTGTACATAGGTAACGACTCCTTGGCAACACGACTATATAGGAAACCCACTGCGGGGGTGAACAATTGTTTGACGCCGCCCGACCTCTGGGTTGTGGGCCCATGGGCTGTGTAGACGGATCACCTGAGGAAATAATTAATACTGTTCATAGAAGGTAAAGTGCTTATAAGTGTATGATATATGTAAGAATTGGTTCTGCAATAAAAACGATGTTTAAAAAAAAAAAAAATAGGAAACCCACTGCGGGCAATACTGTGTTCCACCCATCGAGTCACCATCCGCAACGTCTGATACGTAGCATTCCCTATGTTGAGATGCTGCGTATCAGACATATATGCAGCTCGGACGTGGAGTGTCAGATTGCGCAGGCAGCCAGTAAAAGACGTTTTCTGGCTAGATGATATGCAGCTAGTATGATTGATGTAGCCATGCAAAAAAACAAAAATATATCTAGAAGTGAAGCATTGATACCTAAAATACAACAAACAGTGCAGAGTGATGTTAAATCTAGCACCCAGTCTAGGATCATTCTCACTTTTAATAGGCAGCATCAAGAGCTACGGAAAATTTACAACCGTAACTGGAACCTGGTTCAGGGGGACCCAGTGATTGGAGATTTAGTTTCCAAAAAACCAGAACTTACGTTCAGGAAACCATTCTCAATGGGCAACAGTTTAGTTAGCAGCTGCTCTGAAGTGGCCATTCAGGGAACTTGGATGGCCCAGATTAAGGGTTTCAGAAAATGTCCTGGTTGCAAGGCTTGTCCATTTGGTTGCAACAAAACTCAATACTTCAGCCCTTTTAAATCAGAACCCATTATGATCAATAAAAGATTAACGTGTAAGACTGAGTTTGCCATCTATGTGCTGGAGTGTCCTTGAGTGCTTAAATATGTGGTTAGTACAAAACTACCGGCCCACAAATGGATACTCCAGCACAAACGAGCTACTATGGGGAAAGACCAACCTTACCCAGTAGCTATACATTTTGAGCAGACACATAACAGCAATCCAAATTTCTTGCAATATTATGTGATAGGTACGGTTTACCAATGAAGCGTGGTGGCAACCGTGAGGCGAAGTTGCCACTCCTCGAAACTATATACATAATAGAGCTCGATACCAAAAATCCAGCGGGATTGAACTCTAGTGAAGATTTCTATACTTGCTTATAGTCTTTTACCTGTATTATGATATATTGTTCTCTGATATTTAAACTTTAATGTGGGCTCACATTGAATATAAATATGACAGCTGTTAAATTTATGATCTGGTTTTTTACACATGAATTGATTCATTGACTATTTGTTATGGAATTTTGTTTCTTAACACACTCTTGGGATAATAATAGCGGTGGACAACGGTACCTGTAATGGGTATTTTTGTTCACTAGGGCATTTTTTATTTTTGCACTAATTTGCACTTATTTTTTAGTATTGGTATAAATAGATGATGAGTACAGGATTAATTTTATGACTATCTTAGGACCAAAATATTGCCCACTTGGGCTTCATTAAAGCATGGTTTAAAGCAACTGCAGAAACATAAATCGCTTTAGAAGGTGCAGAATGAATACATAAAGGTTTTATAAACAAATTGCCCTCAACACTAATTTACGTGTTTAGAACCGGAATTGTCAAACATCGGATATTATGATTGTTTGGTACAAAAATATTATTGTTGCATATTTTTAGAGCATCAAAGTTTTTTAATATTTATATATGTATTATTATATTTATATATGTGTTCACAATGATGCCTACATTAATTTATGCTGAAAGTTTGTACAGTCAGAATGTAAAAAGCTGCTATTAGTAACTTGTTGCTTTCCATGATAAGATTTGCACTAAGATGTCGTCATTTCCTGTGTATACACTTTTTATGCCGTCCTTTCCCTTAACGCGTCATGTGAGCAAGACCCGAGTGTGGGTCGAAACGCGTTATGGCAGACTGGCTGGTTTGACAATAAAGCACTATTGATTGGCACGAAGGTTTGGGTCCACTTCTCGTCATTTGCCCAGGAGAGGCAGTTACAAGCGACGATTTGGATGCATATGTGTATATATAGAGAGAGAGATAACTTTTTGAAATGTCGTTCAATTCGATACTTGGAGCACAGCAAAATGTTACTAGAATTTATCACATTTTGCTTGAACAATAAAGTTTTCATTTTCCAGGGTCAGAGGTACAGACAGGTACAGGGAACGGCTATGGGCACCTGCTTCGCCTCAAGTTACGCGAACTTGTCCATGGGCTGGTGGGAGAAGCAGGTGGCCTGGGCTGATGACAAAGGAGATTGGGTCGAGAAGGTGGTTTGCTGGCGGAGATATATCGATGACCTCTTCATTAGTTGGAGAGGGACGGAGGAGTCAGCGAGAGGATATATCTCCGTCCCTAATGATAACCAACTGAATTTCAAATTTGCTGTGGAAATGAGTACCAGTGAAGTTAATTTCCTTGACTTGAAAGTATGTGTAAGTTCTAATGTGATCCAGACAGCTCTGTATAGGAAGATAACGGCAGGCAACTCCGTTCTGCATGGGTGTAGCAGCCACCCAGCGAACCTCATAAGGAGCATCTCATTTGGGGAGTTACTCCGTATAATGAGGAACAGCTCAAGACAATCAGACTATGAGGAGGCAGTGAATGACCTTGTGAAACGCTTTAAGACCAGAGGCTACTCACAAAAAACCTTAAGAACAGCCCAACAGAAAGTCAGGGAGAAAGAAAGACATGAACTACTACAGGAAACACACACAAGAACCGAGAAAGACCCAGGAAACCTGAGACTGATCACAAGTTACTCAAATGCCGCAGGAAAAATAAGAGTTATCCTTCGTAGAAACTGGAAAGCGCTACAATAAGACACCGTGGTAGGCAAGGAACTTCCAGATTATCCACAAAGCTCATTTAGAAAATCCCAATCTATAAGAGACCATCTGTTGGAGAGTCACTTGTCTTCATTAAAATCAGGCTCCAGCTTGCAGGACCTACACGGGTCTTTCCCATGTGGGAAGTGCAAAGCGTGCACTAGTAGCAGAAGAGTGATCTCATATCTGATCCCAAGTTGCCGAACGGAAAGAAGGATCACAAAATTCATGACCTGCACCACAGCTCATGTAGTTTACTATTTGGAATGCCCATGTGGCTATCGCTAGGTGGGCAGCACCATACACCCGGTAATGATTAGAGTCCTAGAACACCAACGAGCAATTGCAAATAATGATGCTAATTATCCTGTAGCACGCCACTTTTTAAGTCATCATGGAAGCTATAGAGCTCTCTTAAATCTCTTATGCCTCGGCACTATCTCAAATGAAGTCAGAGGAGGTGGCAGGGAGAAGAAATGATGATGTCTTGAGTCGAGGTATATTATCGAACTCCAGACAAAATTCCCAAATGGTCTAAATGTAGGGGATGAGCCGGTAACACATCTGTGAAGTAGGTCTCAAGCAAAGCATTAACATGGCTCTGACAATGAAGGAAGGATAACTGATAGAAATTATAGTGCAAGAAAAATATAATGGCCCATAATATTTATCGAAGCCCATCCAGGGCAATTTGAGTAAAGGGTTCTAATTGTGGAACATCGAGAATATGTAGGCCCATCTAGGGCTAAATAATGCTAATCGAAATATGTTTACATGGGCATGAGATGTGGAGTGTGCCAGAAGTGGTTTAATGAATTTTTCACTAGATGATAGTGGAAGTGAAGTAAAGACTTGATACAATTGTCTCCTTTGGACTGTGAATAACAGAATTGATTTGTTTAATTGTTGCAATGAATTCAAATTGCTAATGATTGAAAT
The DNA here is from genome assembly GCF_964261635.1 of Lissotriton helveticus. Lineage (NCBI taxonomy): Eukaryota > Metazoa > Chordata > Amphibia > Caudata > Salamandridae > Lissotriton > Lissotriton helveticus. The sequence continues at coordinate 830,654,103 of NC_136057.1, read as the reverse complement.
GTAGAATCAATGAAATGGTCAATATGTAGATAGGTTGGAAACCTCCTGAACACTACAATATGGCGCTTATTATTTGTGAATGAAATGTCCTTCAGTTTTGATTACTTTGACTATATGTATGTTTGTTTTTTCGGCACCCGTCGACACTGATGATGGCTTAGGCTGAAACGAGTTTGTTGTTATTTTTGTGCACAAATAAATCCGAACTGGGTTTTATACTTACAAGAGTGCTGGGTATTACTGTCTCTAGCAGCAGTGGAGCGTTATATATCAAAGCAATCACCAATGCGTAACTCCTCCTTTCGAAGGCGGAAAAGAACACTGGAGCCGTGGCTTCTGTTTCAAAGTGTGGTTTATTCCGTCAACTAGGGTGGTACATAATGTTGAGTACAATTGGCACTAAGAATGTTTTCATTCAATGTTAGTCTGTGAAGGGGTACGTCCACTCAGGCTAAGTGCGTAACTTGCTGGTATCCATTGGCCACGATATACTAGCAGTGCAGTTACAAGCTGATCCTTGATTTACACATTGTACAGAGGCTGCGCCTGCAACATAACTGTAATTATGACCACATCCCACGCGGTTTGAGTGACCACATCACACGCAATGGTTTTTCGCTACACTAAAATGTTTTCTGTTCTCTTTAAGCCAACAATGATGAACTACATGGTTGTTTTCATTTTATCCTCATGAAGTCGTAGTTGATGTATCAACTAATGAACTTTATTGAGAGAGATGTTGTCACTGAAGATTTGTTAAATGTCTATATCATGTGATGGGCACCATAGCACTTTAAATAGAAACAATGTAACACAGTCTCTTGCCCATGATGGAGTGATTCTAACTCTGGAACGTGTTGGACGTAGTGTTGACGGAATAAACCACACTTTGTAACAGAGGCCATGGCTCCAGTGTTCTTTTCCGCCTTCGAAAGGAGGAGTTACGCATTGGTGATTGCTTTGATGTTACGGGGGTGGCTACCCCTGTCGTGAGCCCGCGGTGGAAGTGGCTTGAGTTTAAGTCGATAATGGATGCGGATATATTCACTGAAAAAACCATAAGTTTCAGGCACGTTATAGTTAGGAATTAGCATTTAAAAAACCTTAAAAATTCACTGAAAAAAACATAGGTTTCAGGGGCGTTATAGTTAGCTGGGCATTTCACTCGTACAAAACCATTGAAATTCCCCAGTTATACTTAGTTCAGCTAACTATAACTCGTGCGCCCGCAATGCATTGCCGATGACGTCACATATTACAACACTCATGACATGGTCAGTGACATTACTCATGACATCTCAAATGACAGCACTGATGACATCATCCAGTGAATGCGTATTTTTCTGAAAATGAATATGTTTTATCTATGGATATCTCAAGGTCGATGGAAGAATAAATGGGTATTTAAGTGTCTAAATAGATGATTTTTTAATGAAAAATTGATTGTATAACTGACTAAGTGTATCTTCGTGAATACATGGGTTAGTGAGTAATGTTTAAATAAATAAATATCTGTATCAGTCTCTCACTTTGTGTATAAGTTGCTGCATGGGTTGATGAGTAGCTACATGAGTTTCTATATGGGTTATTACTTGGTTTTTCGAGTATCAGTATGAGTGTCTGAGTGTCTGTATGGTTCAGTGGGGGATATTACTTAGTGCATACATGCATGAATGAGTGAGTCACTATTTGTATGTGTTGAAGACAGTATGTGTGCAGGACTGTATGGGTGGATGAGTGTGTGTAAGGGTGTGTTAGTGAGTGAATGACTGTCTCAATAGTGTCTTTATAAGTAACTACATATGTTTTAAACTAGTATATGTGAGTATTGGTGTATATAAGTGAGTATATGTGAGAGTGAGAGATTGGAAGAGTTCCTGTATGAATAAGTATGTGTTTCTATAAGTGATTGTTCAAAAGAGTAAGTATGTGTACGTTTCTGTAGAAGTAAGTGTGGTGTGTGTGTATAACTGTATATGCAAGTAAATGGATGTTTGATTCTTTATTAGCATGAGTGACTATGTGTGTGAGTAACTCTGGTTGAGTGGCGGTGTGTAACAGGATGTATAGGTGTAAGAGTACATATGATGAGTGAGTACATGTATGAGTGACTATATAGGACTGTTGGTGAATGAGTGGATGTGTATGTAGATCTTAGAATTACTGAATAGGTTGTTGTAATTGGTATTGGTATGTCCATTGTTTTGAAAATTTTAGTTTCTATTTTTGTATGTGTGTATCAAAGGTAATATTAGAGTGAGAGGAGGTCTGCCACTCTATCACAAGGATGATGTCAGCAGTGATGTCATTTGAGATGTCATTACTGATGTCACTGACCATGTCATGAGTGATGTAATATGTGACGTCATCAGCAGTGCATTGCGGGCGCACGAGTTATAGTTAGCTGAACTAACTATAACGGGGGAAATTCAATGGTTTTGTATGAGTGAAATGTCCAGCTAACTATAACGCCCCTGAAACATGTTCTTTTCAGTGAATTTTTTAGGTTTTTTTAATGCTAATTCCTAACTATAACGTGCCTGAAACCTATGTTTTTTTCAGTGAATTCAAAGGTTTTTTAAATGCTAATTTCTAACTATGCCTACAGAGATAGGACATGTGCAGAAAGAAGAAAAAACGCACAGAAGGAAAAAAAAGAAAGCAGAAAGAAGCAACAGAAGTCCTCAAAGACGAAGAAAAGTGCAGGAAGAAGGGAAACGTGTAGAAAGAACAAACAGAAGAGCAGAAAGAAGCCTTGTTGCAAAATCATCCTATACCCTCAACTTTTTCAGACGGATACTGGTGGTAACTGAGTCTGACTAACCAGTCCTAGAGCCTGTGCTATGTTAAAAGACACTTAGAATACAGTGAAAATACCTACATAAACTAGAGAACACTATGCATTGGGGTGCCCCTGTGATTAGCATTACCTCCTCTGTAAGCCCCTAGTATATAATAGGGCAGGGGGATTAAAACTACCACTTAAAACGCGCCACAGGGCGTGTTTGCACACGTCGCCTCGGGCCCCGTCCCCTCCCTTCACCACTGTGCAAACACGCTCTGTGGCCGTTTTAAGTCGGGAGATTAAGTCCTCTTGAACACTGAGAGTCCCTATTGTCCAACTAGCCCACTAGGTACCTCCAGTCAGCGCCACAGAGCTGCATTGCAGAGAGGTGTAAAAAGTGCAAGGTCCTGGACCACCTCTCTGCAACGCAGCGCAGTGGCGCTTACTGGAAGCACCTGGTGGGCTAGTTGGCCCCAGGGGCCCTCAGGATTGAAGGGGAATTATTTCCACAACTTAAACCACGCCATAAGGCGTGTTTGCACACGTCACCTCAGGCCCCGTCCCCTCCCTTCCCCACTGTGTAAACACGCCCTGTGGCCCTTTTAAGTTGGGAGATTAAGTCCCCTTGAATCCTGAGGGTCCCTAGGGGCAAATTAGCCCACTAGGTACCGCCAGTAAGCGCCATTGCAGAGAGGTGTAAAAAGGGGCACGGCCTGCACCCCCTCTGCAACACAGCGCAGTGGCGCTTACTGGAAGTACCTGGTGGGCTATTGAAGGGGGATTATTTCCCCAACTTAAAACGCACCACAGGGCGTGTTTGCACACATTTCACCTCAGGCCCCGCCCCCTCCCTTCACCACTGTGCAAACGTGCCCCGTGGCGCCTTTTAAGTTGGCAAAACCAAGGTTGATGATGGACGGAGCGTTGACAATACAAGCACTCACCCCCAGTCAACTGATCTGGGTTTAATCCATCACCGTTCTTTAGCCCACTCTGCCACCCCAGTTCAGACGTTTTAAGTTGGGGAATTAACTCCCCCTGAATCCTGAGGATCCCTGGGGTGCACCTAGCCCACCAGCTACCTCCATTAACCGCCACAGAGCTGCTTTGCAGAGAAGTGTAAAAAGGGGTGTGGCCGCAGAACACCTCTCTACAATGCAGCCCCCTGGCGCATACTGGAGGTTCCTGTGGGCTAGTTGGCCCCCTGGGGCCCCCAGTATTCTAGGGGAATTCGTTCCCCATCTGCAAACGCGCCAGGGGGCACGTTTGCAGAATGCTGCAAGTAGGGGGCATGGCCTCCGGCGCGATGCCGGTCTTTTTTTTATTTTTAGAAAGGGGGCTGTGTAGCCCCCCTTCCCTTCTTTTTCTAATGTATTGGCCCTGGGAACCCCATCGCCCAGGGCCTGCCCCCTAATTTATTTTGGAGGTGGGCTGCCTTGCCCCCATCCTTAGGCCATTTATGGCCCCAGGGACCCCATCCCATGGGGCTGGCCCTCTCTGTTGGGGACCGTGGGGGGGGGGGTCCCCAATCCTCCCACGGTCCTGCCGGCTCCCCGCGTCTTGCTGGAGCCGGCATTGCTTATCCACACAGGTACCTGCTAAGATGCAGCTCCCCCTGTGCAAAAGCAATTTGCTTTGGTATTTGGAAGAGAGCAGGTTTCTCCCGCCCTGCCATAGCAAACTACAGTGTCCCTGGGGTGGGCATCCCGGGACACTGCAGGAGCTGGCTCTGGGGGGTGGCGGTCCCCAGGGCCATGACATGGCTCCAGGAGGGGGACCACCCCCAATTATGATATTTTGAGCTGGTTATTTTTTTATTTTAAATTGAAAAAACACAAGCCCCGGGAGGTGACGGTCCCTGGGGCTTCGGGGCGGCTGTGAGCCCTTTGCATATATTGGCATAAAGCCCCAGGAGGTGGCGGTCCCTAGGGCTGGGGGCCCATTTGGGCCCCCATCCCAATACTATCATTGCCCCCGGGATTTGGCCCACCCAGGGGCTGAATATTAACGAAGCGTTTTGTTTTTTTTCTCGGCTGGATCAGCGCACCCTGCGTGAATTTGGCAGATTAAAAAAAAATAATAATAATGTTTTTTGCCCCTGAGGGTCCTTGTGGGACCCCCTAAGCAGGCCTAGGGGGTCAGGATGTTTCTACCCTGCCCCCTTTTTGCATTTTGCGCACTTGTTTTCCTGATTTCTTGTGCCTCGGTTCTACCGAGGCACAAGATGGCTGCCAACACTTCCTGGTTTGGAGTGTTGACAGCCAATTAACATGAAGCTCATGATCAGGAGTTTGCGCACAGTGTGCGCGGATCCACCACGGCCATAGATATCACTATCTTTATTCCTTAATTCCTCAAAAACTACTGAACAGATTTACACCATTTTTAAAAAGGTAGCTTTCTTAGCCAAGCAGTACCTTTTTTCCAAATGTTGTCTAATTCCGTTCAGCAGTTTTTGCTATAACAGTGTCTAAAGTTTCCTATGGGAAAATTATTTTTTCACCACTATTTTTTGAATTTCTCAGGAACTACTGAACGGATTTACACCATTTAAAAAAAAGGCGCTTTCTGAACCAAGGGCTACCTTTTTGCCAAATTTGGTATAATTCCGTTCAGCAGTTCGGGCTGTAGCCGTGTCTAAAATTTCCTATAGGAAATAACATAGGGAAAACACGTTTTGGGACCCCCCTTTTTCCTCAGCCCCCGCTTGACGAATCACCCCCAAACTTTCAGGATAGGAGCGGACCAGAGTGGCCATAAGTTTTGAAAGTTTTGTGAAGATTCGTCAACCGGCGCCAAAGTTATTGCAAATAGAATGTTGCAGATTTCCTATGGAAAATAGGTCCTAACTATAACTACCTACTGGCGACCGCCAGTAGGTAATATACTGGCGACCGCCAGTAGGTAATATATATAGATATATATATATATATATATATATAGAGAGAGAGAGAGCGAGAGAGAGAGAGAGACTTATATATATATATATATTTATTCAGTTTCTCCTTTTCACCACCCGTCGCTCCTCTTTGCCTCGGGTGCCTCCTTACCGCACGGTGAGGTGCGTAAATATCCCAAGACACACGGTCCACGCTCCCGGAACCGTTCCACAATTAAGGGCACTCACAGCACTTTCACGTAGTTTATCAATGCCATAGTTTATTTTAGGCGCTGCACAATCGTATCAACAAACGCGTTTCGGCGTTGCCGCCTTCGTCAGTGTCCGAAGGCTGCAACGCCGAAACGCGTTTGTTGATACGATTGTGCAGCGCCTAAAATAAACTATGGCATTGATAAACTACGTGAATGTGCTGTGAGTGCCCTTAATTGTGGAACGGTTCCGGGAGCGTGGACTGTGTGTCTTGGGATATATATATTTATATATATTTATTTATTTGCAGCTCTAGTCCCACCATATATTTACAACAAGGGGTGGTGAGGGACAGAGTCTCTGAATTAAGCAGAATACTCTCACCCAGTCAAGAGATCAGGGCTAGATCCAACACCGTTTTTTAGCTCACTGCACCATCCCAGTTTCAGAACCTGGCTGTATGCAAATTAGTCTGTTCCTGTCCCAGTGCATGATGGGAACAGGGCAAACCAAACTACAAAAGCCAATTCTTACACTGGGAAGGAAACAAGCTTCCGGGGACCGGTTTCTGGCATTGCAGTCGTCTTCGGCCCGGCTTGCTTGAATCCTGATGGTGCAATGAGCAAGGGACTCATGTCTGAGTATACCCTTCCACGCTTAGGGTGGACAAAAATATTTACAACAAGGGGTGGTGAGGGACAGAGTCTCTGAATTAAGCAGAATACTCTCACCCAGTCAAGAGATCAGGGCTAGATCCAACACCGTTTTTTAGCTCACTGCACCATCCCAGTTTCAGAACCTGGCTGTATGCAAATTAGTCTGTTCCTGTCCCAGTGCATGATGGGAACAGGGCAAACCAAACTACAAAAGCCAATTCTTACACTGGGAAGGAAACAAGCTTCCGGGGACCGGTTTCTGGCATTGCAGCCGTCTTCGGCCCGGCTTGCTTGAATCCTGATGGTGCAATGAGCAAGGGACTCATGTCTGAGTATACCCTTCCACGCTTAGGGTGGACAAAAATATTTACAACAAGGGGTGGTGAGGGACAGAGTCTCTGAATTAAGCAGAATACTCTCACCCAGTCAAGAGATCAGGGCTAGATCCAACACCGTTTTTTAGCTCACTGCACCATCCCAGTTTCAGAACCTGGCTGTATGCAAATTAGTCTGTTCCTGTCCCAGTGCATGATGGGAACAGGGCAAACCAAACTACAAAAGCCAATTCTTACACTGGGAAGGAAACAAGCTTCCGGGGACCGGTTTCTGGCATTGCAGCCGTCTTCGGCCCGGCTTGCTTGAATCCTGATGGTGCAATGAGCAAGGGACTCATGTCTGAGTATACCCTTCCACGCTTAGGGTGGACAAAAATATTTACAACAAGGGGTGGTGAGGGACAGAGTCTCTGAATTAAGCAGAATACTCTCACCCAGTCAAGAGATCAGGGCTAGATCCAACACCGTTTTTTTAGCTCACTGCACCATCCCAGTTTCAGAACCTGGCTGTATGCAAATTAGTCTGTTCCTGTCCCAGTGCATGATGGGAACAGGGCAAACCAAACTACAAAAGCCAATTCTTACACTGGGAAGGAAACAAGCTTCCGGGGACCGGTTTCTGGCATTGCAGCCGTCTTCGGCCCGGCTTGCTTGAATCCTGATGGTGCAATGAGCAAGGGACTCATGTCTGAGTATACCCTTCCACGCTTAGGGTGGACAAAAATATTTACAACAAGGGGTGGTGAGGGACAGAGTCTCTGAATTAAGCAGAATACTCTCACCCAGTCAAGAGATCAGGGCTAGATCCAACACCGTTTTTTAGCTCACTGCACCATCCCAGTTTCAGAACCTGGCTGTATGCAAATTAGTCTGTTCCTGTCCCAGTGCATGATGGGAACAGGGCAAACCAAACTACAAAAGCCAATTCTTACACTGGGAAGGAAACAAGCTTCCGGGGACCGGTTTCTGGCATTGCAGCCGTCTTCGGCCCGGCTTGCTTGAATCCTGATGGTGCAATGAGCAAGGGACTCATGTCTGAGTATACCCTTCCACGCTTAGGGTGGACAAAAATATTTACAACAAGGGGTGGTGAGGGACAGAGTCTCTGAATTAAGCAGTCCCACCAGCCACTGCCGAATTCTTAAGGCGGGTGACTTACCAACGTAAGTGTAGGACTCAAGTTCTGTCTCACAGCTCCAATATATATATATATATATATAGTGAAAAAGGCCGCTACTTCGTCCAAAACGAGGTACTGAGAAGTCACGCCCTGACAATAAACTGCTCATGCATGGTGAACCGGAGCTGTGTCGGAGTCGTTTTTGATGCATTAACACGGGTGTTTGGGACAATATATATATCTCCAGAAACCTTTCCATAAGGTGGTAGAGCATGCTAGCCAACATAAAATTCCAAATAAGGCGCTCATTCAAGGCGATTGCAGACAAAATTTGCTGGAGTTTATTTTTGGCAGCAAAAACTCGACACTTTTTGGCATCATTCGGCCTTGGTCACATAACCGACAGTGGCTGTCCCCACATACCCTGTGAACATGAAGAACAGACACAAGCGAAATGTGAAAAACAGGCGCCATCTTAGCAAGTCCACAATATAACAAACACAATAGAGTAAACTAAAACACATATAGTGAATTAAAACAATGGTAGTCAATTAAAACATTGGTAGTCAAAGATCATCACATGCTTCCAATACATATGAGTACATATAGCACTACAGTGCCCTACGTCACCACCAACCTGCCATGAAATTGAAAGTGCTGCATTTACCTCTGCCTTGACACATTGCCATTGCATTCTTTTCAAAATCATTTGAGCAAAAGTGATAAAGGTGTTCATCACCCGCCTTGAAACCCCCACGGGTGAGTAGCGCGCTTTATAAACCTCCTGATTGAGCACCCTTTGTTATCCTTGGAGGGAGGAGCACTCTTAGTCAGCCTCTCCGACATACATACTTCAGGTTGCTCCAAAAAGAATCAGCAGCAGAATGGGTCCTAATTCAAGGTTCAGAATGGATCTTGTTTTTGCACACATTTATTGTCCCCCGAGTCCCTGTTTCACAACTCCTCAGTCATGCCATGTTAGCTTTATTATTAATATTATTTTTTTAAATCAGAATGATAAATGAGTCTATAGTGATTATTGTTAAATACATTACTACAACCGTATGTTCCTTCAATAGTTAAAATACCCATACCGATTTTGATAGAAATTCTGAATATGAAAAGTCACATGGTGATCTATTTTATTTTAAATAAGGAGTAATGCTGTCTGTCATGGTCTTACTGAATACAATTTTCACAAGCCTGAAATCTTCACATAGAAATGCAGTTCTACCTTAGAACTAACATCCAAAATTAAGAATGGGTCTAATATCGAAGAGTGTCAGCAGACAGTTGCCATACTAAAGTCTAAACTCTTGGAGTCTTTCAGACAGGACTTGGCTATTAAATATCTCCAATACCGTACAACGATGTTTGAATATGGAGAGAATTCTGGTAGGGTATTGGCCAAGAGGCTCCAACAGAAAAGTTTGCAGAGTCGTATTATTAAAATTCAGGCTGAAACCGGGGTGGTTCAGGACACTCAGGAGGGAGTGGCCCATGTGTTTCAAAAGTTTTATCTAGCACTCTATACTGAAGACATCAGGAGCACTCAGTGGGAGTCTGAGATTGAGGATTTTTTGCTGGGGTTGGATACCTCTAAGATTTCTCACAAGCAGAATGAATGGTTATTGGCCCCTATTTCATGGGAGGAGGTTGAGCTCGCGGTAAAAGCCTTAGCCAATGGGAAGGCCTCTGGTCCTGATGCCCTGCCCTTGGAATTTTATAAGACCTTCCTTGGGGAGGTCCGACTAGACTTTTTAACTGTCCTCAGAGCAGCGCAGAGAGGTACTCTCCCTGATTCGTGGCGCCAAACTACAATTCTCTTGTTAAAAAAAAAAGGGAAAGCCCGAGCTGAGCCCGTCATCTTTTCGACCAATCTCTCTCATAAATAGCGCCAGCAAAATATATTCCAAAATTTTAAAATCTAGGTTGGTAGAGGTGATTGTCCCATTGGTTTCCCTGCGTCAACATGGGTTCATCCCGGGCAAGGACACGACGGTTCATGTCCCGGCGCGTCATCGCCCTATTGGACTGGGCCCAGGCCATGGCCTCTCCCTCGGGTTGATCCTGTTGGACGCCGGGACGGCGTTTGACAGGGTCTCCTGGGGGTTCTTGTGGGCTGTGCTCCGGTGGAAGGTTTTCAGTAATGAGTTTTTTCAGGCAATTCGGGCATTATATACTTCTCCAGTAGCAGCACGGCGTATTTATGGTCAGGAGTTAGGGTATTTTAACATTAGCAGAGGTACGAGACAAGGGTGCCCTTGTTCACCCTTGCTCCTTGCTCTGTACATCGATCCGTTCCTGGGCAAAATCAAAGGACATTCGGGCATTTCACCGATAAGGATTGAAGGTACAGAGTACCGTGCGCTGGCTTATGCGGACGATATTGTTGTCTTAACATCAGATGTTCCTTCTGCATTTTCGGTTCTTAAGTCGTCTGCCGAACAATTTGGCAGAAGATTCGGCGGAAATTGTCTATTCCCAATGTAAATCCAAAATAGAGCCACCCAATATTCCCAAAAGGACTGGGTATTACATCAAAATACAAAGAAAATGTCCTGTTTAGGATTCATTCATCATTGAAGTTATAAATCATTAACTTGCCGCCGCAGCGGGCCTTGATAGCATGGAAACAAGGAGAGAACAGAATTAAACTGTCTTTTATTTTTTGTTTATAAAATTTTTCTTATTTTGGTAAATGATATGGCAACAAAAAATACTACACAAATTGTATGGTTACTAAACCAGTAGTATTAAACACCTTCTGCTGATAACATGGAAAAACAATACCATGATCTATCACTTGTTTTGCATATTTAACAAGCTGAACAACCAAATAAATGATACATCAATGGGCAGAAAGATGTCAAGCGTCGACGTTTTGGTCCCCGTTGGTTAGCATAATCCATAGGACCATCTTCAGGACCAGAAGTTGCACATAAATCAAGAAGACCTCCAGCCGGAAGTACTCCTGAATGTTGCCTCTCTTTTTCAGAACTCTTTAGAGGGTTAAGTAAATGGGCTTTTAGGACCGAAGATCAATCAGTTGCCGCTGGTCAAGCCGCTACAATCGTCTGTCAGCACTGCACGAAATTGCAGGAACTTTTCACGTCATTTGATCGTGTTGTAACGCCACATCGTAGTTGCCATATCATTTACCAAAATAAGAAAAATTTTATAAACAAAAAATAAAAGACAGTTTAATTCTGTTCTCTCCTTGTTTCCAAGCTATCAAGGCCCGCTGCGGCGGCAAGTTAATGATTTATAACTTCAATGATGAATGAATCCTAAACAGGACATTTTCTTTGTATTTTGATATTCCCAATGTAAACATTTATACTACATTCAAAGCCGCTAGACTCCTACCCTGTATCTTTCAGGATCAGACTATTTTTAGATGGCAGGCACTTGGTATTCATGTTATAGCGGACTTAGTGGGGTCCGGGCAAATACTATCTTATTCGTCTTTGAGGGATACGTTTCAGTTGAATACGCATGATTTTTTAAAATACAGCTTAGCAGTTTCATTTTCAAACGTCTCAGTGTAACCCCCTCAATGTTAGATAAGCCTGTTATATATGAGTTGGTTAAAAAAAAGTTAGAATAGGGACAGTGTATCAATACTTATTGTCTAGTCTCCCGGACGAGCTTGGGGCGCAAAATCTTAAGTGGGAGGGCAAACTTGGCAAGGATGGGGTTGATCTGAGGCTTGCATTGGAGCTAGCCAGTGAGGTTCTGGTTTCTGGTAGTCTCCGGACCCAAAGTTACATGGCAGTGTTTGATCTATACTATACGCCTGCAAAAATAGCGAAATGGGGTTGTAGAAAGGGTGATCATTGTGCAAGGTGTGGGCTGTATGCAGCGGATGCTATTCATATGTTTTATTCTTGCCCGAGCTTGCGTGACTTCTTGTGTGTGTGGAGCGATTTATTAACCTTACGCTCAATATTCCATGTTCACTGACCTCAGAGATGGTGATAATGGGTGTCGAATGCTCAGTGGCGGCTAGAAACTCGCGGTGTATCTCTGCATTTTTGTTCATAGCCATGTCTATGATCCGGCTGTGTGTCACCTCACAATGGCTTTGCCCTGAAGCACCTACATTTATTAACTGGTGAGCTAGGTTGCTAGCTATTTATAATTTGGAGTCTTCAGTATTTAAATTAAAGGGTAGTCATAGGCGGAAGCTAGCCTGTAAGATCTGGGCCCCGGTGGAGGAATGGTTAAAATAGCCTCTGTGCCTATTATGTATAAGTTGTGTATCTTTAATATGTTATAGCTCCATGAACTGTTTTTTTTAATGTTCTTCTCCTTTTTCTTTTTTTATGTTGTTTTTCTGCCCTATTACACTGCTAATCTTGTTGCATTTATTCTTCGTTGTTTATTGTTCATGAAACTCGATGTTTGTATTTCTCTTGATTGCCACCTCTGCACTGTCTGATTTTTATAAAATAAAAAGAAATGCAGACCTACCCAAGTGTGTTTCTGATGACTACATATAACAGAATATTCCTCATCTTTTACCTTCCCCAGGTGCCAAACTGGAGCCGCACCTTTTTCATAGCGATAGCTCTGTTGCGTCAACAGGTGGCACCACAAGACTCCAGGGCATACTTGTTCCACCTCCGAAAGGGATGGCACAGACCATATGCAGTCACTACCCGAGCATGATTGTCAGTTCCTTCTTTTCCATGGCCTTCCACCTGTATTTGGGTTCCACTCCCAACTTTGCCGGTTTTCACTGATTCCAGGATTATAAAAAAGACAGTGCACTAGGTAAATGTCCCCTCCAAAAATAAGTCTTTAAGCCATCTTGTGACTATAGGAAGCTGATGTAGGTCATGGATCCACATGATGGTCTACCTGTGCTGTCTAGAGTCTGGGCAATAGTTGAAGTAATTGCTCAGATGCGCCCTCAAAGTGATCAAGGAGTGAAGCAGCAGGTTCCTAAACACAAAAAGGCAGGTAGGACATGCTCCAGACAACGGACATGCCCCTGCTGCAAGCCGCTTGTCTGCTTCCGTTCCAAGGTACTATCATCCGGGCAGTCGAGACCGAAGTTAATGGACAAGCACAAGAATTCCAAGGGCCCCTCATCCCTGTCTTGCCACTCCTGCTCCAGGGAGAAGTCAAAGGTCCCTTCTCTCTCCCCATCATGTGATTCAGAGGCCCCGTGAGCTCTGACTTCCCTGTGCCTTTATCGAACCTACAGTCATTCAAGGCATTACCGATGCCATGCTGCAACTTGTCAGGGTTATACTGGCTCACTGTGGAGTTCCTTCGGGCCCCATGGAGGCTCAGGGATCTGTAGTATGACTCATTCAGGCAGGGCTGATCCTGGTACAGACTGACCCTGTAGGACCTTCACTTGGTTCCCACCACCCTACCATTCAACAACTCCTGCTTTGGGTTCAACATCTGCATAGATTCCAAATCCCATTTCCAATTTCAAGCCGTTGTCGGCTTGTCTGGCTATGAGAGTACCAAAGTGCAGAGTCTAGTTTTAAATGACCTACAACCTCTCCCAAGACACAAGCATTATTACAGTCTGGAAACCTTGTTGGGTGGGGATCCAAGCACTGATCAAGGGCTCTGAAATATTACACACGATGATGAGGATGAGGAGGTGGGCAATTTGCTTCCCCTCATTACGCAGATGCTTGCCTATTCATAGATCTACAGACTGCTAGTGACTAAGATTCCTCCCCCGAGACAAAGATAAACTGTACAACAGGGCCACCTACTGAGGAGGCTGCCTCATTTGCTACAGTAAGCAGATGCCGAGCAGCAGAAGTGCTGGACCTACAGTTACCAGTTACTTAGAGACTTAGGAATCTTTACTGACAAAACTCTTGAAGCTTAGCCCTGTTACTTCAACTTATTTAAATCATGTTTAGTTAATTAAAACCTTTACATGCACAGAAAATGATATTAGACAGGCCATGTTTTAAAAATGATTACACGTTAATTGTATAAAAAATTTATCTCTAGTATGCCTAAATTATAATATTAAAATTGGCCTACGGGGGGCGTGGCTAGCAGCCAACAATGGCGGCAGCAGAATAGAGAGGCTCCTGGTGTAAGGCGGCTTCCCACTACAATCCGCATACTTATCCGGGCACAACACTGCTCAGACGAGGCGTCCCGGGTCGGGTGACCGTGCGACCACTCCAGAAGCTGTTTCACGGCGGCAGAGCACCGGATACCGGCAAACGGACGACGCGACTGCAGGGGCCTAGCACCGGCCAGTGGGCAGCGGGCTGAAGTTGCAGCGGTGGGCGGGCGGAAGTGCAACCTCGGCGGGGACTGACGGCCGGAAGTGCTTCGGACTGCGAGACACCCAAAACAACGCAGCAGCGGCGATTGCCCATTGAACGCCTGGCAGGAGCCACAAGTATCGACTGTGGCCTGAGAAGGAGACCGTGCGGTGGAATCCTACGGCGGGAGGCGGTGACACGGACGGAAGCGACAGCCGGGAGGCGAGTAATGGCGCCGCCGCCTCAGGCAACGGCAGTGGCCCTGACGGCGTGAGAGACAGACACTGGAAGCCCGAGGTACACATCCCCAGGTGCGTGCACAGAGTGCGGAAGGTAGCGTTGGTGGCGGAGTGTGCTGCATCTGGGGCCCACTGAACAATGGAGTAAGTCGCCTTTGCGCGCTGTCTGGGGCACTGTGGAGGCGGCGGAGGCTGAAGGGCGACGCTAGTGCAGGCACTTTTACAAGCACCGGGCGGACTCGGACCGCTGGGCACCGGAGCGGTTGGACAACAACGTGGCGGCGGTTACACTGGTGTGCGTAGAAACGGACTGCCCCCTGAGGGAGTGTTGCCTAGGTTCCTGGCAACCCATCGATTGGCCCGCACGCCAGCCTGAGAAAACGAGTCAAGGACCACAGTGAAGCGGTACTGCTCATAACACCACTCTGGCTTACCACACTGACGTTTGTGATGGCTGGGCGAGTGGACAGCGATCCTGACGCTTCACCACACGGCACGAAGCGCGACCTGGTGCAGGGCGCCATTCTGAGGGACCAACACCGTGGCACGATCCCGAAATAGACACGTCGACCCGAATCTGATAGTGGGTCCCGGCTTCTACACGCCGCTCAGCACGTCGGGGAAGACACACGACGACGGACAGCAGCCACGACGCAAAGCAAGTGGAGAGTGAATAGTGCAGCGCCATTCGTGGGTTGAACGACTTTGAGGTCACGACCATGGCTGGCAGAGGCCCCAAGCACAATTCCACACAAGCCAAGCTTGACAAATTCACGTATGACAAGCAGACCCCCCCGTCGGGGGACCAACGCAAGTCAACAGGTAAATTGGTGGACGGCGAGGGGGTGAAGAAGGCCACGTTGGAGGACGTGATGAGTGCCCTGGCACAGGTACAGGCGACGGTTGGGGCAACAGCGACGGAGGTGACCTTGATACGTGCTGACTTCCAAAAAATTAATGAGCGGGTGAAACAAGTGGAAGTGGTGACCAAGTCCCTGGTGGAGGATGTTTCAGACCTACAAGTGGAGATGGAGAAAATGCAAGCCGAAAACAAAGTCCTCGGGGAGAAGCTGAATGATCAGGAAGGGCGATCTCGTCGAAACAACGTCCGAATACTTGGGGTTCCGGAGTCCGAAACTACAGGGGCCATGGACCTTTTTGTAGTGGACCTGATTAAAAATCATCTCAATCCGAAGGGTCTATCGCACTTTTTCTCCGTGGAAAGGGCCCACAGAGTACCCGGTGGTCAACCGAAACCAGGGGCGCCGCCGAGGCCAATTCTAGCAAGACTTTTCAATTTCCGAGATCGAGATGCCATACTACAGGCAGCTAGGGTGGCGCCGGCCGTACAAATCCAGAACTCCAGAATAACATTTTTCCCGGACTACACTGCGGAGGTATCGCGGAAAAGGAGGACATTCCTTGAGGTTAAAAAGACGCTGCGAGAAAAAGAACTGCCTTATTCGATGCTGTTTCCGGCCAGACTGCGGGTAGTTGCTGATAAAAAGGTCTGGTTCTTTGACACTCCAGATGCGGCCAGGGAGTGGCTCGAGGGTTGGCGTACGGCTGGACCTCCCCGAAGATCGCATAGAACCAACGACGGACACCGAGACAATAGCCAGGCCGGGTCACACGCATCAGGCAGAGGAGGCATGGAGCGGTCACCGACGCGGGACCACACTGAGGCCGAGGGAAGAGAATGAACCGGAGTACCCGGTGCGGTGACAGACGCCGATTCTTGTACTTGATTTATTTCATGTACTGGTTGCGAATGGACGCTGGCCTGGGATGCCCGGATGAGTGCAGGGAGGCCGCCTGCCCGGGGAGACACTTTCCCTCCACACGCAAGTACTTTGGTTGAGGGACGGGTAAATCGCTCTGCTCAGTTGGGGAGGCGGGCAGTTGAAGGTCCGTTAAGCAGGGAGCGGGGGCGGCAGGGGGGTTGTTTCATAGTTAGGAAACCACAAATAGAGTCACGATGTACGGATGGATGCTTGCACCGCTTGCCTGTCGAGAGAGGGTGAAGCGTGTGTGCCACAGGGAGTAGTAAACATACAATACACCACAGGAAGTTCCATGGCCGATTACGAGATACGTAGCACAGAGGGAGAGGGGCCGAGGAGGCAGGGTGCACCACTCCGCATGCTGACATGGAATGTAAGAGGGCTGGGGGATAAAGTAAAGCGTGGACTGATACTTACGGCACTGAAAAGACAAGGGCCCACCCTAGCACTTCTCCAAGAGACTCACTTGATGGGAGGGGCGACCAAGGCTCTAGACAGGAGAGGTTATCGCATGGTAGCGCATTCCGAATTCACCTTTGGCTCCAGAGGAACCGGCATTTTAATCAAGAAGTCCTCGCAATTCATACCAATGGGCACCAGGGTGGACGGACAGGGATGCTTTGCGGCACTACAGGGACAATGGGAGGGGCGACTCATTAATGTGGTCTCGGTATACATCCCCCCGGCGCTTCACTCGGTCATGCTGCCGGCACTAGGTGATTTCCTCTTAACCCTACCAGAGGGAGATTTTATACTTGGGGGAGATTTTAACGCCACAGTGGACACCCTACTAGACAAATTCCCAGAGGTAACCCCGACGGGAGGCCCCTCCCGCTTTCAACGCTTCCTGACCGCCATGGGTCTGGTTGACATATGGCGGTAAACCCACCCTCGAGAGAGACAGTATACCTTCCACTCCTCTGTCCACAACAGTTTATCGAGGATTGACTATTTCCTGGCACTGGGAGATGGCATACAGCGCATAGACACCGTAGACATTCACCCTAAAGGCATATCGGACCACTCACCAGTCACCCTGACGATCTCCACCCAAGAAAAATCACGTAGACGCATCTATCCCATACAGGCCATGTACCTTAAGGTCCCCAAGGTCAGGAAGGCACTCAAGACGGCGACGACGCACTACTTTGCTGAGAATGCAACGTCAGTGCCTTCCGCAGCAATTTTGTGGGAGGCATATAAGGCGGTGCTCAGGGGCCAGGCCATAGCCTCAATCACGGGTCACAAAAGGGAAAAAGCGACGGAACTGGCCGGACTAGAGTTGGCACTGCGAGATGCGACGGCAGCACATGAGGCGCACCCCGGGCCTGACACGTCCCATGCCCTGCACATCCAACAACAACTATACGCGGAACATTTACGTCATCAGGTGAGGGGGCAAATTACTGACACACAGCACAGGATCTACGATATAGGGGACAAGGCAGGTAAGTTGCTGGCCTGGCTAGATAAAAGGGGAGGGAGCTCCAGGGGTATCCAACGAGTGAAAGACAAGCAAGGAGCGGTTCACACAAGCCCGAACTAATAGTGGAGACACTGGCAGTGCACTTTGAGGAGGTATATACACCAGGTGGGGAAGTATCGGCCGACATGGCCAGGGCAGCACTAGAATCCATCCCAACGCCAACACTTCAGCCGGAGAGATCGGCAAAGTTAGACGCTGACATCACTACAGAGGAAATACAAATAGCCATATGGGCGATAAAGCCCGGTAAGACGCTTGGACTGAACGGTATCCCGATAGAATGGTACCAGGCCACGCCGGAGAGTTTGAGCGCCCACCTACTGGCTATGTATAAGGACTGCTTGAGAAAGCGCCAGCTTCCTCATGACCAAAGAATAGCGACCATTGTCGTAATCCCTAAACCTGGGAAACCACCGGAAGAGTGCACTTCCTACCGCCCTATTTCTCTGCTTAATGCGGAAGTCAAAATACTGGCCAAACTCCTAGCTACCCGGCTGATGGCGCACCTGCCTGACCTCATACATCCCGATCAATCTGGATTCATGCCACATAGAAACACGGCAATGAACCTACGCAGGGTACACGGAGTACTGGCAAGGGCGGGCTCGATCCCCGAACCGGCGGTCATATTGCCACTCGATGCGAAGATGGCTTTCGATTTGGTGGAGTGGAACTATCTGTTCGAGGTCCTGATGCGTTTGGGTTTCGGGCCCAAGTTCATAGCGTGGGTCAGGCTACTCTATGCTAAACTAGTGGCGCATGTGGTAGCGAATGGCCACATTTCGCGAAAATTCCAGTTAAAGAGAGGCACCCGCCAAGGTTGCCCTTTGTCGCCGTTGCTTTTCGCAATTGCCTTAGAACCCTTGGCGAACCTGATTCGGTCTACCCCATTGCTGACAGGCATATCCTGGGCTGAGGGGTGGAAGGACCCCCTCTCACTATATGCGGACGATATGCTGGTGTACCTAACAGATCCAGGGCGTGGTGTTCCAGCGCTATTGGCCCTCTGTGATGAACTCAGGAAAGTTTCGGGCTACAAGTTGAACTGGACTAAATCGGAACTATATGTTTTGAGGGGCCCGACTCCGGCGTTGAACGAGGACTGCCCCTTAAAGGTGGCCGGCTCCTCCTTTAAATATTTGGGAGTCCATGTCACCATGGACCCATTGGAATTTGTCCGGAAGAATTTGATACCACCCATGGAGAGCTTAAACAGGACGTTGCATTTTGGGCAGGGCTGCCCCTAACGATGCTGGGTAAAGCAGCACTCTATAAGATGATGTCACTGCCCCGTTTTTTATACATTCTAGAAAATACGCCATATCCGGTAGAATCAGGATACTTCAGGAAGGTATCGGCGTTGGTGGCGGGCCTTTTATGGAGTAATCGTCCGGCTCGCATTGCCCTGGCTAAATTGCATAGAAGTTGGTACGACGGAGGGATCGCACTGCCTAGTTTGCAACTGTATTACTGGGCAGCGCAGTTGAAACCCATAAATCAATGGCTTCATGCCCCCCAGAACGACCCGGCGTTCCGGGCCGACAGGGCACAGTTGGGCACCAGCACCTTATTGGCCCCTTTATACGATCGGCGACAGATATACAAATTGACGGGACCCGCGAGACTGACCACAGCGCTGTGGCACACGGCGCTGTCAGCCCTGGGATGGAAAGGAAGAATAACCAAACTCACTTCGCTGTGGGACTCCCGCGCACTGGGAAACCTGAGACATAGCAAGGGCTTCTCCCGTTGGGATACCATAGGGATATCCACGGTAGGGGATTTATGGGAAAGAGGCACGGTGGTCCCCTTTGATCAGTTGAGGGAGCAATACGAGCTGGGAACTCGGGAACTGTTCCGCTATGTTCAGATTCGGCACGCGTTGCTCACGGCCATCCCCCCCCCCCCCCGAGACAGAAATCCCAGAGGCCTCTCCGCTTGAAGATCGCCTTCTTACGGACTTCATGCCGGAAAGGGCAACCTCCCTTGTAAACCGCAAATTAATTAATAACTTGCCAGACCCCCTGCTTAAACTGAAGGACAAATGGGAGGGAGAAGTGGAGGCTATGGACGAGAATGAATGGAATGCGGCGCTGGCGTCACCCAGAGAAGTCGGCATCTCGGCTAAATTCCGTCTTGTATAATTAAAAATTCTACACAGGGTGTACTATACGAGAACGACGCTACACCTCATACACCGTGCACAGCACCCATACTGTCTTCGTGGATGTGGGGAGGAGGGCGCGTTCTTCCACACGATATGGGAGTGCCCGCGCATTCAGGATTACTGGAGGCGGATAATGCGCACAATATCACAGACGGTGGACACCTCTTTGGTCCCGGAGCCGCGACAGTGCTTACTGAATGTATGGGGGCCCAACGATTTGTCCAGACATGGACAGCAGTGGGTCACATTAGGCATAATGATCGCAAAGAGGGACATAGCGCAAAAATGGGGGGCGGTAGAGGTGCCAACGAAAACGCAATGGTGTATGAATATGGACAGGGTGATGATAGTTGAAAGGGCTGTGTATGCTGGCCGGGCTTGTCCAAGGAAATGGAACAAGATATGGACCCCGTGGAATATATACAGGGGGGAGATCTGTGAACCCTTACCGGAGGAAGACATACTGACATCAGATGATGAAGGGGAAGAAGACTAAAGACACCTATAAGGTGGGACGGGGAGGGAGATGCCATGGGTAGAGAGGGAGGGATTGTGAATCGGAGAGTAGGAGCGAGTGGTTCCCAAAGTGTAAAGCCTCAGTAGGACTGGGCGCGCATGACCGCTCTCCTCTCACAAGCAGCGCGGCCTCGGCCGCCACTACGACTGTACACACTGATGCATTAACGGGAGTTCCACCAGGCACAAGTAGTGCTAATTCCTTATGCTACTGATGACCTAAATATGGTTTATTCATTGTTATGTTGTTTAAGGTTATAAAACAGAAAACCGAACCTACATAGAACTGCAAGCTGCTGCGATTTCTGCACCTTTACTATGCTGTGACTTAGCCAAACATCGAGCGTAGCGGCCGATAGGCTATATTACCCTACTGATCAATGCTTGCATTGATGATGTCGCGGCCGGCCCTTTGGGTTGTAGGCCTATGGCTGTGTAAAATGTTCAAGTGCAATAAAGGTTTTTATAAAAAAAAAAAAATGGCCTACTATTGCCATTCAAAGACACCTACTGTTCTGTATAATAAAGCGGAAATGTTGATAAAGTGTGTTGCAGGCCGATAGTTTGCTAGATCTAGAGCCACAAGAGAGTAATTTATGGAACCAAATAAAAACGCATATTACTACAATCACAATCCTTATTCATATAAGTCAGAAACCTTTCGACTGTTCATAGTTCTTACATTGTGCCAGTGCTTACTTGTGTAAACAAATTTTAAGTTCTTTATTCTGGTTTCATACATGGCAAGAAATTTCACAAACCATATATTTAAACACATGTTTTCTGGGTTTAGTGCTTCAGTAAGGGCTTACCGACAGGTTCGGACTAATACTTGATTAGATACCTTCCGTAACATGGTTACACAAAAAAGTATGTTTAATCAATCAATCAATCAAATCACTTGTATAGCGCGCTACTCACCCGGAAGGGTCTCAAGGCGCTTGGGGGAAGGGGGCCGCTACTGCTCGAACAGCCAGGTCTTGAGTTGTCTTCTGAAGGCGAGGTGGTCCTGGGTCAGCCGAAGGTGGATGGGGAGGGAGTTCCATGTCTTGGCCGCTAGGTAGGAGAAGGATCTGCCTCCGGCGTTGACTCTTCGGATGCGTGGTACGGCGGCGAGGGCGAGGCTAGCGGATCGTAGCTGGCGGGTGGGCGTGTGGAAGGTCAGGCGGTCGTTGAGGTACTTGGGGCCCAGGTCGTGGAGAGACTTGTGTGCGTGGGTGAGGAGCCTGAACGTGATCCGCTTGTTGACGGGGAGCCAGTGCAGGTTCCTCAGGTGGCCGGAGATGTGGCTGCGTCGAGGGATGTCTAGGATGAGTCGGGCGGAGGCGTTCTGGATGCGTTGTAGTCTTTTTTGTAGCTTGGCTGTGGTTCCGGCGTAGAGGGTGTTTCCGTAGTCCAGCCGGCTGGTGACGAGGGCCTGGGTGACCGTCTTCCTGGTTTCGATCGGGATCCATCGGAAGATCTTGCGGAGCATGCGGAGGGTGTGAAAGCATGAAGAGGAGACGGCGTTGACTTGTCTGGTCATGGAGAGGGAGGAGTCCAGGATGAAGCCCAGGTTGCGTGCGTGGTCTGTAGGCTTGGGAGCGGTGCCCAGGGCGGGGGGCCACCAGCATTCGTTCCAGGCGGAGGGTGATGGTCCAAGGATGAGGATTTCCGTCTTGTCTGAGTTCAGTTTCAAGCGGCTGTTCTTCATCCACTCGGCGACGTCTTTCATCCCTTCGTGGAGGCTGGTTCTGGCGGTGTCGGGGTCTCTGGTGAGGGAGAGGATCAGCTGGGTGTCGTCGGCGTAGGAGATGATGTTGAGGTTGTGTCGGCGTGCGATGGCTGCGAGGGGTCTCATGTAGACGTTGAAGAGGGTGGGGCTGAGTGATGATCCTTGCGGGACGCCGCAGATGACTTCGGTGGCCTTGGAACGAAAGGGGGGGAGGCGGACTCTCTGTGTTCTTCCAGCTAGGAACGAGATGATCCACTTCAGTGCCTTCTCTTGGATGCTGGTGTTGCTGAGGCGCTGGACTAGGGTGCGGTGGCAGACAGTGTCGAACGCTGCAGAGAGGTCCAGGAGGATGAGTGCCGCTGTTTCCCCGTTGTCGAGCAGGGCTCGGATGTCGTCGGTGGCTGCGATGAGGGCGGTCTCGGTGCTGTGGTTGGCTCTGAAACCGGTTTGCGAGGGGTCGAGGGATCCATTCGTCTTGAGGAAGGCGGCCAGCTGTCTGTTGACGGTCTTCTCGATGACTGGCAGGAAAAGGGAGGAGCGAGATGGGGCGGAAGTTCTTGAGGTCGGTGGGGTCCGCTGTTGGTTTCTTCAGTAGGGCGCTGAGCTCGGCATGCTTCCAGCTCTCCGGGAAGGTGGCGGTGTCGAAGGAGGTGTTGATGAGGTTTGAATAACCAATATCAAGGATAACCAATATCAAGGTAAGATTGACTTTTGCTCAGCAACAGTCTCTGTCTTGCAACAGGGACAGGTTTCTAACAACTTTGTTCACAAGTCTTTTGAACTTGTTAACTGACGTTGTTGTTGTCCAGAGTTCGCCAACATGCAGTGAATGTAGGGATTTGTCCACAAAACGTCTGCGCGGTGACTGAGACCTCGGAGTGCTAATTTATAGCCTAGTGTAGTAGACCAGAGAATTGGATACAGCCAATTTGAGTCTAAGATACATCTTTAAAAAGGAGCACATTGTTGCCTGTTTTGTTAAACCAAACTCAAGTCACATTTTAGACTGAGAGGTGTAGTTTGGTAACTAGAATACTGTTCTGTAGGCCTTTGCTGTTAATGTATCCAAAAGCTTTGCTCTGGTTATTTCACAGCCACATGTGATGGTCAGGAGTAACTTCTCCTTTATTACTTCAAATAGGGGACCAAGTAGTGGACCCTATTAGGCACAGGACAATGTTTGAAATTATGAGGTCTAGGAGGCTGCCTTCAATGTCATCAACTCTGTGTGAGGTGCGAAGGTGCCCTCTAGGGTCAATTTTCACACCAAGATCTTTATACTGTATTTCACTTGTGAGGTGGTATCCATTGATGTGCCATGAACAGGAGGTTTTTGTTTTCTTACGGATTTTCGTTGCCTTGGTTTTTGCCAAGTTGATCTCCAGTTTGTTCCACAGTCTGAAGATGTAGAGGGCATCAAGGATTCTCTGAAGACCAACACTTGTCTTGCTCATTAGAGCAAATCGTCGGCATATAATATGTTTGATAACCAGAAGTCCCAGAGTTTAGGTGGATGTGCGTATACCATGTCTAACTTTTTTGACAGTTCTGAAATGCATAGGTTAATAAGCAAGGGGGCAAGAATTCACCTTTTGCTTCATACCTCAAGATATGTAAAATCTGAAAGAGACTATTAGTTATGGATTCCTTACTTTCGAATTACCCCCAGGTGTCAGACTGGGGGTAATTTTTCTTCAACAATACCCCTGCGCATCGGTAGGTGGCGATGGTCGACTCCATGTTCGTCACTGGCGTCATAATCGCTGGAATGACGTTGCGGTATCTACTTAGACACCAACAATGCACGCTTACGTCAGGCCAGATCCTGAGAGAGCGGTACCCTTAGTCTTTTTTGGCTAGAGTTTTTTTTACTTTTTGTCAATTTCTTTTTTTTTTTGTCATTCGACTCCTAGTGCAAGGGATGTCACTTCGATGGACCGGCTTCAAACCTTTTGTCTCCTGTCACAAATTGATGTCGGTCACAGACCCACATCTTGTGTGCATCTGGTGCCTAGAGCATGACCACGACCCGTTGTTGTGCTCTGACTGCCAGGCCATGAACCCAAAGTCTTTGCAGGAGCGGTCCCAAAGCTTCTGGAGGCCCGACAGTCAGCTCAGCGCCGCTCAAGGTCCCGGTGGAGAGGGAGCTTGCAGGACCGGTTACGGAGTCACCACCATCACACCTCTTCAAAGTCTTTAGGTAAGTCGAAGCAGAAGTAGAAGGTGAAGAAGCACCGTCACTCATCGCCTTCTTCCCGTCCGTCGGCTGATGCGACGTGGGATGTGGAAGGTAGTCATCCGGCTCTGTCCGCGGACCTTGCTGGGTCGGCTCCGAGCTTCCTCCCTTCCCGGGAGCCGGGGCGACCCCTGCCCAACTTCATAGTTTTAACAAAATCCTCCACTCCATCTTTTGGCAGCCCGACTCTGCCGGCGTGCCTTCGGGCCCCGCCGACTTGGCTGGGGCTTCTAGGCCTTTGATGACGGCGGCTTCGGCCCCGAGGGCCCGAGGGATCCACAGCTGTATCTGGATCAGCACCGGTCGACGTTACGACACCTCCGGCGCAGAATCCATTGACGACAACTCCGCCCGATCTGACGCCGGTTGTGTCCTCAGCCGGCGTCGACCCGGGCCTCCCCCTCTACATGGGCACAGAGCCGGGTCGGCGTCGACCGGTACTTTTGAACCACTGACCTATCCTGGCGTTCCTTATCGCCCTGAGTTGCAGCCAGAGGAGGGTAAGGAGGACTGGGAGAGGGGTCTATTGACCCTCTAGCAGACCAGCTGGAGGAGCCGGACTGGAGAGAGGAACTGGGTGAGGCCAGTGATCTGGATACATCCCGAGACCTTGGTATGCTTTCTTCCCCTACCATGGCTACGGAGGAAGGAGCCTCCTATGCTGCGATGTTGTATAGGGCGACTGGGGCCTTGGGCCTTGAGCCTTGAGCTACCTACGGTGGCAGTCAGGACTAACCTCCTGACTGAGTTGCTTCAACCAGCAGCAGCCTCTTCGGAGCCCCTGCTGCCGTTCAATGAGGCCCTCCCAGACATCCTTCTGGGCACCTGGTTCAAGACCAGCACAGGGGCTCCTGTGGATAGGATCTTAGCCCGATGCCACCGCCCGGCCCGGCAACCCTATTTTTCTCTCCCAACACCCTACCCCTGAGAGCTTGATGGTCCAAGCCTCAACATCCAAAGGGGCGTTCCTTACTGCTTCCCCAGATAAGGAATCCAAGAAGCTGGATCATCTTGTGAAAACATGCTTTCTTCCTCCAGCTTAGGACTGTGGTCTATGAACACTGCATGTCTCTTGGGCCGTTAGACCCACTCTCTGTGGGACACGGTTGCACAGGTGCTGCCACAATGCCCGGAGGAGGCCCAGGCCGTACTCTCCTGTGCGGCCGCTGAAGGGAGGGATGCAGCATAGTTTGCCATTCGCTGTGGGCCGGACACTGCTGACTCTCTAGGCAGGACGATTTCAACTTCGGTAGCTCAGAGATGATACGCCTGGTTGAGGTCCACTGGCTTCTCGTGCGATGTTCAATTGACTCTTTTGGACATGTCTTTTGATGACCGTCACTTGTATGGCGACAAGGCGGACAATGAGCTTGAGCGCTTCAAAGACTTTAGGACGACAGCCGGGTCCTTGGGCCTCGCTACCACCTCTCACCCAGCACTGCTTTTTGCCCCTTTTGTGGCTAGAGAAGGGGTGCCCCACCACATTCTGCCCAGAGCCTCAAGCCCGCGCAGGCTGTCCAGCCTCTACTGGGCTGGGGACGTGGAACCCACCGTTGTGGGTCTGCGGACCAGCGAGCAGGCCAATCCACCAGTACCCCCTCTGCAGCCGCCTCCAAACCTTCCTAGTTCCTAGTCTGACCTTTCAGGGCCTCCAGTTGCCAGTGGGCGGTAGGGTCCGCCATCACCTCCCCCACTTGCACAACATCATGTTGGACAGGTGGGATTTGCAGATAGTCAGAGGGGCTACTCCCTCACCTTCGAGACTACCCCTCCCTCCATGCCACCAGCATTTCATCGCATGTCGGAGGATCATAGGAGCCATCGAGCAAGTCCCTGTGCCAGAAGTAGGTTGTGGCTGCTACTCCCACTACTTTCTGCTACCCACGAAGGACCAAGACCTTCGTCCTGTCTTAGACCTCAGGTAGTCAACCGCTACCTCCAGAAGGAGAAGTTCAAAATGTTGACATTAGCTTAGGTCCTGTCTGCCCTCGACCCTAGAGACTGGATGGTAACGTTGGACTTGCAGGACGCTTATTTCCAAATTCCGGTCCTGCCGGCCCACAGGCGTTACCTGCGGTTCACGGTAGGCCACGAGCATGTTTAGTTTACCATGCTCCCCTTTGGGCTTACCATAATAATTACAAAAAGGGGGTGGTGATGGACAGAGTATCTGAGTTAATCAGAACACTCCTACCCAGTCAACAGATCAGGGCTTGATCCATCACCGTTTTTTAGCTCACTGCACCATCCCAGTTCAGAACCTGGCTATATGCAAATTAGTCTGTCCCTGGCCCAGTGCATCATGGGAACGGCAGACCAAACTACCAAGCCAATTCTTCACTGGAAAGGAAACGAGCTTCCGGGGACCGGTTTCTGGCATTACAGCTGTCTTCGGCCCGGCTTGCTTGAATCCTGATGGTGCAATGAGCAAGGGACTCATGTCTGAGCATACCCTTCCACACTCATGGTGGCCAAAATAATTACAAAAAGGGGGTGGTGATGGACAGAGTATCTGAGTTAATCAGAACACTCCTACCCAGTCAACAGATCAGGGCTTGATCCATCACCCTTTTTTAGCTCACTGCACCATCCCAGTTCAGAACCTGGCTATATGCAAATTAGTCTGTCCCTGGCCCAGTGCATCATGGGAACAGGGCAGACCAAACTACCAAGCCAATTCTTCACTGGAAAGGAAACAAGCTTCCGGGGACCGGTTTCTGGCATTACAGCCGTCTTCGGCCCGGCTTGCTTGAATCCTGATGGTGCAATGAGCAAGGGACTCATGTCTGAGCATACCCTTCCACACTCATGGTGGCCAAAATAATTACAAAAAGGGGGTGGTGATGGACAGAGTATCTGAGTTAATCAGAACACTCCTACCCAGTCAACAGATCAGGGCTTGATCCATCACCGTTTTTTAGCTCACTGCACCATCCCAGTTCAGAACCTGGCTATATGGGCTTACCAGCGCCCCTTGGTGTTCATGAAAGTGATGGCAGTGGCGGCAGCTTATCTGCGCAGATCAGGGGTTCCAGTCTTCCCCTATCTTGACGACTGGTTGTTGAAGGCGAGCTCGCCCCAGGCTGTTGTCGCCCCCCTCCAGACTACGTTGGACCTCCTGCATCCGCTGGGGCTCACAGTTAACGTGCCGAAGTTACACCTGCATCCTTCTCAGAAGCTCCTTTGCATCAGCGCGGTTCTGGACACATCGCAGTTTCAGGCCTATTCTCCTGAACAGCATATTTAGGCTACGAGAACCAATGTTCCAGCCTCGATCCCAGATTTCGGTGTGAGTGACCCTGAGGCTGCTGCACCTCCTGCATCCTGCTGGTGGATCATGCCAGGTGGCATATGCGGGCTCTACTGTGGGACCTGAAGTTCCAGTGGACACAGCATCAGGGGAATCTGTCCGATGTTGTCCTGATCTCGGCAGGGACTGCACATCAGTTGCAGTGGTTGCTCACTAACCAGGATTGGGTCAACGGCAGATCCCTCTCCCTTCCCCAACCAGATTTCATAGTGGTGATAGATGCGTCACTCATGGGATGGGGCGGCCACATGGGAGAGGCGGAGATCAGAGGCCTCTGGTCTCCGGAGAAGTCCGGGCTCCACATCAAACTTCTGGAGCTGTGGGGGCATGGCCTAGCCGCCGACCAAGATGGCTGCGCGAGTTTGAAGCTCCGCCAGATGCTGCTGACAATCCTGCAATTCCCCCAGACATGAGCCCGTAATAACTGCTGCCACCGTTGCAATCACCATCGGATGCACAGGCGATGACAATGGTCCCTTCCACGCTGTCTGAGACCGCCGGGAACCTGTATTTCGGACAGCCTGCGCAGCCGACATTGGGGGCATGACTAAGCCCGGCCTGACGTGAGCTGCTTTCTCTGGTCCCGGAGGCGTGGTACCCCGCCGACCTCCCATTGATGCCGGTGAGTGTGCAGGGCACGATGCAACCCTCGTTCTCTTCCAGGGGATACTCATTAATAGTCATAAGCACTGAATTATCTCCGCCCATGAGCGGGAACCCGGAACACATAAACAATATACATATATATGTGTAAATATACCAAAAAGTACATAGTACTAAACTAAATATACACATATACATGTATAAGACCCATAATATGCAGCCCAACATATATACATAGGCTAATAAAGCCAAACTTACACATGTTCTGTAGCATGAAAATATGCTATATATCAATGCAATAAACAGGCATGAGCCTAAAATGCATTTCATAACCATGAAAACCTTTTATTTTCATCAAAGAACCTGTTGTAAACAGTTATTAACCTAAAAGGCTGCATATGAAAAAATGTCTGTGTACAGAAAATCAGACTGGCACCCTGCCTTTAAGGCCCCAGAGAATCTGCACACTTTGCCTTTAAGGCCTCCAGGAGAACTCTGTTCCCATAATGCCCCACAGGTGACAGTTAGGCCAGTTCTTTTTTCCGGCTTGTTCTGTGAGGAACCTGGAACTTGAGCTCGGCTAACTTTTGAGTTTTTCTGTCAGAAGTTGGTTTTTTCTTGTCTTTTTTGACAATTTACTACTCTAGTGGTGGTTTAATACCTTTTTCTGACTAAACTGTTGGTGTTTTTTTAGTCAGAATGCCACCTTTATTTTACAAATGTCCTTCCTGTGGGAAGAAGAGGTCAAAAACGGACCCACACTCTGTTTGTGTGGTTTGTCTTCCAGCTTCACATAAGGTGGAAGAGTGTTATCACTGCCTCAACCTTTCTAATAGGACTTTAAGAGAAAGGGAGAAAATGAGGTTGCTGGGCCTTCTGGAGAGAGAAAGCCGTGGTGAGAAGGGCTCTAAGAGCTTGGTGTCATCTGCTAAGCCATCTTCTCAACCCAAACGTCGAAGAACAGCTTCTCCTGAAGGTAGAACTAAGAAACATCGACTCCAGGTAGCGTCGCCATCAAAAAAGGTGCGCTCAGCGTCGAGATCCAGATCACAGTCAGCCTTGTCGGCGTCGAAGAAGGCTCCATCGACGTCGAGGGCATCGCCGGTGAGGCAAGGTTCAGGGTCTAAGACAGTCGCCGTCGAAATCCCTTTCGACGTCGAGACACCTGGTGTCGATTGCAGTAAGGACGACGTCGGGGGTGCAAGGTTCGACGTCGAAGGATCGTAAGAGGTCGAGGTAAGAGAGGCTTCCGACTTTGAAGGATCCAGTGTCGACGTCGAAGGATCCAGTGTCGACGTCGAGAGAGAGTCATCGGTCGACGTCGAAGGGGAGACGCCGGTCGAGGGAGAGGGAGAGACGTAAGTCGTCGTCGTCGAGAAAAAGGTCGGCGTCGAGAGGCGAAGGAAGATCGGCGTCGAAGAGTTCGACGTCGAGACCTAAGAAGAATAGAAGGTCGAGGTCTCCATCGCGACGTAGTTCGACGTCGAAGCATGCTTCGGGCTCGAAGCATGGAGTGTCAGAGTCTAGGTCTCCCCCACCTGATGAAAGGTCGGTTTCAAGACCATCAAGACCAGCCTCTCGGACCTCACTTAGGTCTTTGTCGAGGTCAGAAATAAGTCCACAACCTTTAGTGGCGTCTACACCGCAGGGTCAGCAGGACAGGTCTGCAGCGGGTCAAGAGGCAGCGCACCAGGACTCTTCTGTGGTGGCGCATTCTGGCTCAACCTCAGGGCACGTGTCAGATGACAGACAATTGGTGCCCAGACAACGGACTCCATCTGGCTCATCAAAGTCTGAGCGGAGTGTAGTCTCCAGAGCCTCCAAGTCTTCAGCAGAGCTGCATATTGTGCAGGTTTCACCTGAGGCTTCACCTGAGCGTGCAGAGCGGCCTCTTAACATGTCACCGAGGTGGCTGGAAAGCCTGAGACATTGGAAGATGCTTCCAGAGGCAGGACTGATGGGGATGAGGGCTCCGGTCCCTCAGACGGAGCTCCATAGAAGATCACGCTCGAAATCCCTAGTGAGAGAGAGATCACGTTCGAGGGAGCGTAGGAGGCAGCGATCGGCAACTCCTCAGAGGCGGCGTAGAACCCCTTCACCATCTTCTACGTCATCTTCGTCCTCTTCAAGGTCTTCATATAGAGACTGTTCTCCCACTATATCATCTACTCCACCTTCCAGAGTGTCTCCCGTAGATGATTTGAGCACATTTAATGATGTACTATGTCGTGGGGCGAATAAGTTCAACATCAAGATGGCAGTTCCCCAAGTGACATCGTCAGTCATCTTTGAAACCCTGCATAACAAGACGTCTGGCAGGCCTCTTCTGTCGTTAGTGCCCGGTTTGATAGAACCAGCAATGAGAACATTCCTGATTGCGGCCACGGTGGGTTCGGGTCCTTCTAGGATTGCAAAAAAGTACAAGGCTCCAGAAGAAGATCCACTATTTTTGCGCTCTGACCCACCTCCAGACTCACTTATTGAGGCGGCTGTCAGAAAATCGTATTCTGCAGCATCTACCTCCTCTGCTTCACCTGAAAAGGATAGCAAGAGTATAGATTCCTGGGTGCGTAGAATGGCTAATACCTCGGGATGGGTCATGAGAGTGGCAAGTGCGGCAGCCTTACTGGGCCGCTATGATCGTCTGCTGTGGGACTCGGTGGCTCGTTTTGCGGATAAACTCCCTAAGGAAGATCAAAAGGATTTCCTGGAGATTGTGGAAGAAGGCGGACTGGTGGCTAACCAGAGCATTAGCGCGGCTGCTGATTCGGCAGATCTGGCAGCGCATGGCTATGTGCACGGTATTTGTGCTAGGCGTTCAGCTTGGCTGCGCCTTACTGGGCTAAAGCCTGAGGCCCAGAGGAAAATAGTGAATTTACCGTTCAATGGTTCGACTCTGTTTGGATCTCATGCTGACGATGAGATGTCCAAGATGAAAGTGGAGTTGGACACTCTTAAGGCCGTAGGTCTTGAAAAGAAGAAAGAATTTAAACGCCGGGGTAATTTTTGTCCCTTTGACAAGAGATCTTTCCAGTAGAGGGGCCAACAGACAAATTGGTCCTCGCAAAACCAAGGCCAGAATCAACAAAGGTCGCAATTCCAACAGCGGCGACCTGGGCGAGGCAGAGGAAATGGAAATAGGCAGCAGTCATCTGCTACCAAGCAGCCTCAAAAACAATGAACGAAGGCTTCTTCCACAACCGTGTGCCACTTCGGTTGGAGGAAGTATTGTGCGTTTTCTGGACGAGTGGAAACAGATCACAAAGGACAGATGGGTGATGGGTATCATTCAGAGCGGGTACCTTTTGAGATTCAAGAAGCCACCCCCTGTCATGCGTCCTCTAAAGATGTTACAGTGGAATGTAAAACGTTTACAACAGGAAGCGAACATCCTTCTGAAGAAGAAGGCCATAGAACTAGTTCCATCTCAGCAGAGATATCAAGGCCTGTACTCTCGATTTTTTTCTTGTAAAGAAAAAAGGTCCAACTACGGAGTTCAGTCCCATTCTGGATTTGAGACTGTTGAACAAATTCATTCAAAAGGAGAAGTTTCGAATGCTGGCTCTTCATCAGATCTTCCCCCAGTTACATCAGGGGGATTGGATGTGCTCCATCGATCTGAAGGATGCTTATTTTCATATTCCGGTATCCAGACAACATCGCAAGTTTCTCAGGTTTCAAGTAGCTGCTCATCAGTATGCAGTACTCCCATTCGGACTGAGGTCAGCTCCAAGAACTTTTTCCAAATGTATGGCGGTAGTTGCGGCTTGTCTTCGAAAGAGACGGATTTTCATATATCCGTACTTAGACGACTGGCTTCTGAAGAGTTCATCCCCATCTCTACTGGAAGAACATCTATCGATATGCCTTCACCTCATGTGCAAGTTGGGTCTTTAAGTCAATTACAAGAAGTCCATAATGAACCCCACCCAGAAGATCCACTACCTGGGTGCTCTACTGGACACGGAAAAAGAAAACGTGTGTCCTTCGGAGGAGAGGTGGTTATCCATCAAGGCAAAGTGTATTCTTCTCCTTCATTCTGCACATCCGACAGTTCGGCAAGTGTCCTCTCTCCTGGGGTCCATGGCATTGTGCATCTTCATCGTTCCAAACGCACGTTTGCATATGCGTCCTCTACAGCAGTGTCTGGAAGATCAGTGGAAGCAGAGGACGGGTTGCTGGGAGGATCGAATTCATCTCCAACAGTTTGCAAGAGATTCCATCCAGTGGTGGATGAAGAAGACACACTTGATGAGGGGAGTTCCTTTTCATCAGGACCCACCAATGCAGACTCTGGTCACAGACGCCTCTCTCCAAGGTTGGGAGGCGCATATGGGCCCTCTGCAGGTACAAGGACTATGGTCAGACTTCGAGAAAGGATATCGCATCAATCTGCTCGAACTCAGAGCGGTCCATCTTGCTCTCAAGTCCTTGGCTCCATCTCTACAGACTCGGTCCCTCCTGGTGCAAACAGACAATACAACCACAATGTATTACTTAAACAAGCAGGGGGGTACCAGGTCCAGGACTCTGTCCATAGAAGCCCAGACCATCTGGCATTGGTTGCTAGCACGACACCTGTCAATAACAGCGGTTCATCTGCCAGGGAGTCTCAACTCTCAGGCGGACGACCTCAGCAGAGACTTTGTCGAAGCGCATGACTGGGTTCTCAACGAGGACGTCGCGCACAGCATTTTCCAAGCTTGGGGCACACCAGACATCGATCTGTTCGCAGACGCGGCAAACACAAAATGCCCCGTCTTCGCGTCCAGGTTCTCAAGGGAATGCCCTTTTGATAGACTGGTGTCAAAACTTGCTGTACGCTTTTCCACCGACTCCGTTGATACCGGTGGTGATCAACCGGATGTACAAGACCGACTCCAGAATGATACTGATTTGCCCAGAGTGGCCACGCCAGTGGTGGTTCCCAGATCTCCTCCAGTTGTCAGAAGTACCACACAGGAGATTGCCTTGTCGCCCGGATCTTCTGTCCAAACAGGAGGGGCGAGTGTTTCATCCCAATCTGCCCTCCCTGCGCTTGGCAGCATGGCTCCTGAAGTCATCCAGTACGGGCACTTGCAGCTGAATCCAGAGTGTTTGAACATCCTTAAGGAGGCAAAGCGGCCTTCTACAAGACAATCCTACGGATTTAAGTGGAAACGCTTTTACCTTTGGTGTCAGAGTAAGGGTCTTGACCCTGTTTATGGTCAAGAACAGGTGATCTTACCTTATCTGCTTTACCTTTCTGAATCTGGTTTGCAGTTTAGTTCCTTCAAAGTCCATCTTGCTGCAATAACTGCTTATAGAAAATCGCCAACACAGATATCTTTCTTTCGGATGCCTGTGGTGAAGGATTTTTTGGAAGGTTTAAGGAAGGTGTATCTTCCAGTCAGGTCTCCTTCTCCACCTTGGGAGCTTAATGTGGTGTTGACCAAGTTAATGGGTTCCCCCTTTGAACCCATACATAAAGCGTCTTTACAACACTTATCTTGGAAAGTAGCGTTCCTGGTGGCCATCACTTCTGCTCGTAGGGTGAGCGAAATCCAGGCTCTGTGTTGCAAGGAACCGTACAGTATTTTTCATGGAAACAGAGTGGTGCTCAGAACTCATCCTGCTTTCCTGCCCAAGGTGGTGTCGGATTTTCATATTAATCAAACCATAACATTGCCTACTTTCTTTCCAAACCCTTCGAGCCCGGCTGAACGGGCTGTACATTCGTTAAATCTGAAAAGGGTTTTGAAAATTTACTTAGACAGAACAAAGTCTTTGAGGCATACGGACTGTCTGTTTGTGAACTATGGTCCTACGAATACTGGTTTGGCAGCGTTTAAGATGTCCATTTCTGGATGGATAGTGTCATGTATCCTACTGGCTTATCAGCTAGCCCACAAGTCTTTATCAGGTAGACCTAGGGCGCATTCTACGAGGGGGAAAGCTTCCACCACAGCTCTCCTTAGGAATGTGGCTATGTCAGAGATATGTAAAGCAGCTACTTGGCGGTCAGTGCATACCTTTACACGCCATTACTGTTTAGATTCTGATGCGCAGGTTGATGCACAAGTGGGACAAGCATCCCTCAGAAATTTGTTTGCTAATTCTAGCTGAACACTATGGTTAAAAGTGTGGCTATGCACTTATCTGTTCGCCCGCTTCTGGTGGGTATGAGCTTGCTGCTCTATTCAGTGTTTATGACTATTAATGAGTATCCCCTGGAAGAGAAGGATTAGTTACTTACCTTTAATCCTAGTTCTCTTCCAGGGGTATACTCATTAAAGTCATAAGCACCCTCCCGCCTCCCCGGGCGAGCAGTAGCATTGAGTTTTCAATAGGTTATTGTTGTAAATGTTTTAAAGTGCAGATTCCTGCTAAGTCTATGGTGCCGTACAAAAGAACTGGCCTAACCTTCACCTGTGGGGCATTATGGGAACAGAGTTCTCCTGGAGGCCTTAAAGGCAAAGTGTGCAGATTCTCTGGGGCCTTAAAGGCAGGGTGCCAGTCTGATTTTCTGTACACAGACATTTTTTCATATGCAGCCTTTTAGGCTAATAACTGTTTACAACAGGTTCTTTGATGAAAATAAAAGGTTTTCATGGTTATGAAATGCATTTTAGGCTCATGCCTGTTTATTGCATTGATATATAGCATATTTTCATGCTACAGAACATGTGTAAGTTTGGCTTTATTAGCCTATGTATATATGTTGCGCTGCATATTATGGGTCTTATACATGTATATGTGTATATTTAGTTTAGTACTATGTACTTTTTGGTATATTTACACATATATATGTATATTGTTTATGTGTTCCGGGTTCCTGCTCATGGGCGGAGATAATTCAGTGCTTATGACTTTAATGAGTATACCCCTGGAAGAGAACTAGGATTACAGGTAAGTAACTAATCCATCCTTCCCTCCCCCACCTATATCGCTTAACTGAGCGTGGTGCGGTTTAGCATTGCACTGCACAGCCCCAGTGTGAATCCTGGAGACCCCGCGGGGACAGGGCCTGCGGGCGGGCCTTGGGACCGACCGGCTGTCACAGGGGCTGACTGGGGAAGGAGCGGAGAAGTGTGCTGCGGTGCCGGAGGACCCTTTATATCACTGCCAATTATTGCCACTGAACATTTTACACTGTGAGGCTATTATCTGAGGCTCCCGCCGGGGTTGGAAACTTTGGGACGTCACCGGCTGGCCCAAGGCGTGCGTTGCGGGGAGGTCCATCTGAACATGGCAGTGCCAGTGCCACGGGTCCAATACAGCCGTGGACGCCGCTGTATTGGACCCGTCTGGTTTCTGCCCCCCTCCTTGATCTGGCCGGACCGAGGTGCTTACTGACTCAAACGCTATAGCGGAGTGACCGGACATTGCCGGTTACGAGGCCCCTGCTTCGGAGACGGAGGTCCTGGGACGACACGCGAGAGGCCTTAGGCTGCTGGGCACAGTGCGGTGCATGCTAACTTCATCATAGGCGCCTCGCTAGAAACATCCCTGGCGTCGCGCACCCTCACCCCAAGAGAAGTCCCTGACCCCCACGTCGTCACCAAGATGGAGGTATATGCAAGCTGCATAGGGCGCTGTGTGGTGTCTTCTTGGGCCTCACTGCTCTACAGAACCAACCTACAATCTGCCTCCTGGAACTGTATGGGCTCCTTCATGTTGTGTATTAATATTCTAGTGAAGGCGAAGAGTTAGTATAAAAGGGGCGCACCTCTAACCCTGCGAGGGTGTCTCGCTACACTGCTACCCCAGCCCATTCTGCTGTCGATCATCGTGATCTCTACGTGCAGCTCGCACTGGTTCCCCCAATTGGTTCACAAAGCGGCATGGCCGTAAGGATCCCCGACAATGGACCCTGCCATTCGAGAAGCTAGCGGACAGGAACCAGGAGGACGCTCCAGCTATGGCGGACAGGGGCCCACAATCACAAAACAGTAGTGACGCTGCAGCCATGTCCACATCTTTGCTCCAAGAAATGAAAGCGAGTTTCAAGATGCTAGATGGCAGTTTTGACACTTTTGGGAAACAAATCAAGACTCTTTGAGCTAAAATACAGGTGCATGATCGGCGCTTGGACGTAGTGGAAGCTAGGATCTCGGACATTGAGGACGGCACCGCTCACTCACTCAAGAGGCTGGATCAAATCTAACGCATCCTAAAAGAAGTTGCTATGACGAATGAGGACCTTGAAGCTCAGAGCCGTAGAAATAACGTACGAATTTTGGGGGTACCGGAATCGACCAACACAGGACGCCTTGATTTGTTTGTGGAAAAAGTCCTCTCTGACCTGTTTGGGAGGAAATCCTTTACTTCTGGCTTCATTGTGGAACGCGTGCATCGCTCTCTGGGCCCCAGACTGAATCTTGGATGCGGGGGCAGGCCCATAATTGCCAGGATAAAGAACTATCGGGACAGAGACACCACCCTATGCTTGGCCAGGGAAAAGGGGGACACTCAAGGCAGGGATTGAAACTAGCATCCTTCCCGGATTTCACTCCCTTGGTACAGGACGCCAGGCGTAAATACAATGGGGTTAAAGCTACGCTCAGAAACCTTGGATTGACATAGCAGGTCGATCCCGCTTTTTTTACTCTCCCACGGAGGCGCAAGAATTCTGTCACTCATACAAACAAAATAATACTCTCCCTAAATCTGGTGCGATCGGTGCTTCTCCTACTAGCAGCGACTCCAAAGCAAATGCAGAACTATTTTCAAGCGGTGGCAATGGTTAACAACTGTACCATGTTTTGCTTACTCTGTTGCGGTGGTCCTCAGGATGGGGTTATTACTTAGATCCATCCTTTATTTCTCGTTTCAGGTTGTCGGCAATCCTGCGCAGCGTTGCTGCGCCCCCTGGCGTAAGCCACTGAGATTGGTAGCTATGAATGTACTGTAACCATCTGGATGCAAGTTTGATTGTTTGGAAATATGATGTCATGGTAGATGGTTCAATGGGGTTCGCCCCTCGCATTATGGGAAGCTAGGTTTGGAGGTGGGTGGGGGGAGGTTAGGGCGCAGAGTTATTGAAGTTTGTCTAAGTATCATAATACTCATTGTCTTATTTACCTTTTCTTTACATCTGAAACACTGCATAAAGTTGTATGATGTGTCGCTATGGCCCGATTAGGGAATGTTAATGGCCCTTCGGGCCTCAATATGATATCCTGGAATGTTAGAGGACTTAACGATTCTCGGAAATGTAAACATGTCCTTCACTATCTTCACCACCATAAGGTTGACATTGCATTCCTACAGGAGGCACACCTTCCCAAAGCTTTGCCTTGAGCTGGGGCCACATAGATTACAGCAGCTATGCCAGGGGCACGTTGATCCTTAATCATAAGCAAATTCCATTCCGCATGCACTCCCTCTTCAATTATAATGACGGTCATTATACGATTGTTACAGGCACCTTGATGGGCCACATACTTTCCCTTCTCTGTATATATGCACACAGCATTAATGATCCTGAGTTCTTTCATTCTATCTCTGTGCAATTAGCCAAGCTAGAGAACAATACCTTGTTTCTGAGAGGGGATTTTAACTTGCTGCTGTGTCCTAGGTGCGATAGCACGTCCGCGGTACCGGCGGCCAAACCGCTAACATGTTCTGTGGTATTGGACTTATGTAGTACTTTTTCCCTTAAAGATGCATGGTGGTGCTGCCACCCCTCTGAATCTGGATATACCCACTACTCAGAGCAGCACGACACATGGACCCGTATTGATTATTGGCTTTATCCCCTGTTGTATACACGTGGCTAGTTTCCATTGCCATCCTTCCCAGAACATTCTCCGATCATTTCCCATTGATCTTACATCTCCAGATGCCACGGCCTGAAGGCTACGAATGCCAGTGGAGCTTCCCCAGCCGAGCCCTTAATGACGATTTATTCCATTCCGAGGTCGGAGAGGCCATAGAGGAATACTACAGGATAAATACCTGTTCCATAGATACTTGGGCGGTTCAATGGGTTCAGAGGCGTGTGCATTTCCAAACACGGCAGAGTCTTGGAAGACTTGCGCTCTACGATAGCTAGATTAGAAAGGGACCTGGCTAAATTAGATGACGAGATGCAGGGGGATCCCACCTTGGACGCCGCGAAATGTCGCCTTTCACTATTGTCAGACCACAGGGACGCCGCAGATAGAGAGGTCAATTTTTTGTAAGTACCAGACAGCCCGCAGGTATGGGGAAGGCAAATTCCCTGGGCGCACGCTAGCGCAGATGCTTTGACCCCCATATGCCAAGGCCTATATCACGGACTCGCACCATCCAGATGGTCACATACTCACAGACAATGTAGATATCCAGGAAGAGTTTATCAATTACTACAACACATTGTATTCCACTAGAACGGAAGGAGACTTAACAGCCCAAGAGGATTACCTGTCAAAAACCGCCCTGGTATACTTGGAAAAAAATATACAGGAGTTCCTCGCTAAACCTTTTTTCGCGGAAGAAATCATAAGCGCCATTAGGCTCTTAACGGTTCAACTGCCCCTGGCCTGAATGGGTTTACCGGGGACTTTTATAAAACATATAAAGAGCTCCTAGCCCCCAAACTTGTGGAGGTATATGCGGAAGCTCTTGAAAAAAACGCACTACCCCCTTCGCTCCAGGAGGTAGTCATAGTCCTTCTGCCTAAACCAGGAAGAGATCCCACACATTGTAGTTCCTATAGACCTCTGTCCCTTCTAAACTTGGACTACAAAATATTGGCTAAGATGTTTGCCTTCTGATTATCTTTGCTGATGGAAACCATTATTTCCCCAGCGCAAACTGGCTTCGTTCCTCACAGGTCAAGTCACTAACTCTCAGGACACTGTTTGCGGTCTTGCACAGAATTAACCCAGACGTCCCTGCTGCGGCAGTTCTATTGGACGCTGAGAAGGCATTCGACTCCTTAGAGTGGCCCTTCTTCCTATTGGTGATGCGCAGGATGGGGATGCCTCTGGGCTTTGTTGCCACCACTGCATTGCTATATCGCAGACCTACTGCTAGAATCTGTTTGAATGGCACACTATCGCAACCATTCTCTCTCTCCCGAGCAGGGGTGCCCTTTATCACCTTTACTGTACGTCTTAGCCATGGACCCACTGGTCCGTCACTTCCAGGAACAGCGCCTACAACAGGTTCTACAGTTTAACACCAGCCTGTTACTAATTTTTCAGTACGCGGACTATAACACTTTATATATTCGCGAACCCCAGGTAAATCTCGAACCCTTAATCCAGGTGACGATCCGATTTGGTCGCTTCTCGAGACTCCATATCAACTGGTCTAAGTTTGTAATATTCCCCTTAACCACCAGCACAACGAGTTGGGATACTGAGTTTCCCTTTTGAGTGGTGCACAGAATCCACTAAGTATCTGGGTATTCACTTACACTTAGATTTAGTTCAAATAATCCCTCTTAATTTTGGTCGGGCATTGAATGCTCTCGAATCACAAATCGAGAGATGGCTCCGGCTCCCCCTGTCTATTGCTGGCCGGGTCGCATCGATTAAAATGATTGTCCTCCTCAATTTTTTATATTTGTTTAACAACATCTCCATACCACTCACGAATCACTTTTTCCAGATGCTGCGCTCTTATCTCATTAGATTAACATGGGGAGGCAAGAGCCCCCGTGTTAGGTGGCAGATACTTACCTTACCCTATGATAGAGGGGGGTTTGGCATCCCGGATTTCAGGCTATATTTTCTCGTGACTCAATGCAGTTATGCCCATGCCTGGTATCACCCGGACAATAGGATACCATTCTTCTGACCGGCGGCAGACTTTGTACTCCCTGGGACCCTAGCGGTTGTGCTCCCCAAGGGAATTCCTAGGGACCCCGCAGACATTCAAACTGTATCTACCACTAGTTGGGCCTGGGATAACCTGCGTCAAACATTGGAGGCTCCCCTATTATATGCCTCAGCTCTGCCTATTCCTAACTCCCGCTGGCTCCCCATTACGGGAGAAGCATTGGTTAGGCGTACACTGGCTGCATATATTATTGTTAAATTT
The DNA here is from genome assembly GCF_964261635.1 of Lissotriton helveticus. Lineage (NCBI taxonomy): Eukaryota > Metazoa > Chordata > Amphibia > Caudata > Salamandridae > Lissotriton > Lissotriton helveticus. Next base: position 830,613,789 of record NC_136057.1, on the reverse strand, counting down.
GGCAATCTTTTTCTAGGGGGGCATGTTTTCTCCTAGGCGGAAGACATTCAATTTCGTTTGGCTACTTTCATGGATCGCTTTGTATTAAACAGGGTCCTCTCATCACTGTAAACCCCATTCCCAAACTTTCCGCTTGATCCAGACTCATTACAAAAGGGGGTGGTGATGGACGGAGCATCTGAACCAATCAAACACTCACACCCAGTCAAAAGATCTGGGTTTGATCCATCACCGTTCTTTAGCCCACTCTGCCACCCCAGTTCAGATATGACTATATGCAAATCAGTTTGACCCTGTGCCTCATGGGAACAGTCCAGCCCGAACTGCCAAGCCATGCCTTCCCTGACCGGAAACAAGCTTCCGAGGACTGGTTTCTGGCATTCCAGCCGTCTTCAGCCCGGCTTGCTTGAATCCAGTGGCAAAGTGAGCAAGGGACTCACGTCTGAGCATACCCTGCCACACTTATGGCAGCCAAAGCGGTACAAAAGGGGGTGGTGTTTGACGGAGCATCTGAACCAATCAAACTCTCACATCCAGACTCATTGGCCCCACTCACCACTATTATTGACGCAGACACTGGCGTAAACTTGATTTCCAAACTATATAAAACCTGCTCGGCCTTGCTGCCTGTTAACGGTCACAAGATTCGGGCGGCTTGGGAGTCGGATTTGGGACACCCCATTACGGATGATCAATGGGAAAAGTGCTGTGCTGTTACCAAAGACATATCATTAAATAGTCGCCATAAGCTATTACATTTTAAATTTTTGCGCAGAGCATACGTCGCTCCAGCTCGCTCACATAGAATTGATCCCTCCAGATCGCATCACGGCGTAAAGTGCAACGCTCCACATGCAGAAAAAAAAAAAGTTCTGGAGATCTGGGCGATTTGTCCAGCACTGAAGGCATTCCTTCCTTCTTTCAAAGGAAGAGTAGTGCAGGTGTTCACAGACAACACTTCCGCCATGTGGTATTGCTACAAACAGGGCGGAGTGGGGTCGTGGACCCTCTGTCAGGAGGCCCTTCATCCCTGGAAGTGGCTGGAACATCAGGGCATGTCCCCGGTGGTTTAACACCTGGCGGGTTCCCTGAATGCCAGAGAGAACAAACTCAGCTGCCAGTGCTTGATGGATCATGAATTTTCTCAGAGGTGGTACAAGGTCTCTTTCAGCAGTGGGGAAAGCCTTGGTTAGATCTATTCACCACTGAAGAGAACGCACAATGTCAGCAGGTCTGCACGTTGAAATTTCCAAGGCGGCACTCTCTAGGCAACGCTTCATCGCAAGTGGAGTTGCGTTCTTCTATACCCTTTCTGCATATACCACTTCTGTTCAGAGTGCTGAAGAAGTTCAAGCGTGACTGGACCCAAGTCATTCTTGTGGCTCCGGATTGGGCAGGAAGAGTCTGGTATCCTGAGCTCTTGAACATGGCCATCTATCCTTCGATCAGATTGCCCCTTTGGGAGGATTTTCCGTCGCAGCAGCAGGGGCGGTCCTCCACCCGAACCTGTCCAGCCTCCACCTCCTTGCGTGGAGATTGAGTGGCGACAGTTGACAGCCTTCGACCTTCCTCCTGAAGTCTGTAATGTTATCTTGGCAGCCAGGCGTCGCTCTACTAAAACAGAATACGACTGTAGATGAAACAAATTTGTGGCATGATGCACAGAAAAGGCTGTGGATTCACTTTCTGCCCCCCTTTCTGAGACTCTCTTCTTCCTGGTTTCTTTGGCCCAGCAGAACTCTGCTCTGGGCACCCTCAAGGGCTATATTAGGGCCAATTCGGCCTTTCTTCGCCTTCCTCATCAGCATGTTCTCTTCAAGTCTCCTATTGTAAATTGTTTCCTTAAGGGCATTATTCACCTGTTTCCTTCAGTTCCTTTCGTAATGGCCCAGTGGGACTTGAACCGTGTTCAGACTTACCATATGAGTGCTCCCGTCCAGCTGCTACATAATTGTTCTCTCAGACTCTGGACCTTAAAGACTGCTTTTCCGGTGGCCATCACCTCTGCTCGCAGGGTGAGTAAGCTTCAGGCTCTTGCTTCTAAACCTCCTCTCCTTGCTGTTCTTCCGGACAAGGTTGTCCTTCGAACTCAACCTTCTTTTCTTCCCAAAGTGGTTACCTCTTTCCACATAGCCCACCACCTTCCCACCCCTGCATCCTTTTAAAGAGGAGGAGAGGCTCCACCTTCTGGATCCAAAACGTGCACTCTCATTTTATCTGGATCACACAGAAGAATTCCAGGTGGATGATCAGCTCTGTGTTGGCTATGTGGGTGCCACGAAAGGTTGGGCACTGCAAAAAAAAAACATCTCTCGATGGGTCGTTCTTTGCATTAAAATGTGTTATTCCTTGGCCAAAAACGAACCTCCAGTAGGGTTGCGTGCCCATTCCACCATGGCAATGGTAGCCACTACTGTCTTAGGACGTGGAGTCTCCCTTCATGACATCTGCCTGGCCGCTAAGTGGACTTCATTGCACACTTCACTAAACATTACTGCCTGGACATCCAAGTCCGGAGAGACGGCTTCTTTGGCTGCTCCGTTCTTCAGGACTTCCTGGTGTGAACTTGGTTCGCAGACCCGCCTCCGGGTTAGGTATTGCTGGGGTATCTATTCTAAGGTAAGGAATCCATAACTAATAGTCTCTTTCAGATGAACAAGTTCCTTACCTTTGGTAACAATATATCTGTAAGAGACATACTTCTAAAGTAAGGGATTCCCTTTCAGGGCCCTAGTTTTTTGCACCAGTGGTCAGGGTCTTGACTGGCTTTGTGGATCTGGTGTGGAATGTCGTGTAAAGGACTGACGTCAGCGCACACGGGCGGCGTCTTAGTAGATACAGCGACGTCATTCTAGCGATCACGACACCAAAGATGAATGCGGATTCCACAGACGATACCTAACGATGCGCAGGGGTATTGCTGAAGAAAAATTCTCCGGATTCAGTCTGACACCTGGGGGTAATTCTAAGGTAGGGGATCCATAACTAATAAATGTCTCCTACAGATATATTGTTACCGAAGGCAAGTAATTTGTTTGTTTATGCGAGAGCTTACTGCCATCTTCTATTTTAACTTGTAACCATGTATCATTGTATAAAAGCTGTATAGCTCTGAGTAGTTTAATCAGTATCTAATAATGAAATGTAAATGTACCGGTATTTACAGAGCGCAAAGCTACTTCCCTGAGGTAGTGTCCCGCGCTGTCCGTATACCGCTTAGGAACCCTTCCTGGTTTTCCCTGTGAGTGTCCACTCCTGGGCACCCCCAGGGGGAAGCCAGGCATCCCAGCGCTTTTGGGGCCGTTGTGGAGATTAAGCAAGCTATTGCCCAGAGTCGCAGAGTGGGACTCATGGTTAGAATAGGCACCGAGACGAGAATTATCAGGTCCGAGGAAATTGACCCCAAGACCCGCCGAGGCAGGTATTGAACCCTGGTCCCGGGCCAGACCTCTGCATCAGGGTCTGCAGCTCTAACCATTTGAGCCACACTTCTGGTTAATTTCGCCACTGATGTTCCGGAGGTACACAGTCAAAAATTCGTATATGCCTGATAACAGGTGATGAGGTTGTATTTGTAGCCAACCTCTTCTCATTGATATTAATATTTATGCAGTAGCAATATTAATGTGGTCCTGAAGAAAGCCGAGGATGAATTGTATCCTTTGTGGCTGAAACACATTGACCCCTAGTTTCTACTCATAGGCAGTTATTTGTTGGAAACTGTTGATGAAACTCTGTTTGGGTCCAAGGAAATAATTACAGGTTTGATGTCCGAGCCTTAAGCTTCTGCAGGATGAGGCTAGCATAATATGTGGGAAACACAATCACATGGAAAAGGGGTTCCAAGGGAATGTTTAAAGACCTAGCGTGGATATATTCCCTATTCATATACTGTATACAAACCACACTATTCACGGGTCTAATTGAACAACCTACTACTATGATGTGTATAGGAGCTTAAGAAAGACCCTGCAACCTTGGCAGGTTATGAAAAAATAACTTTAAATTGGACAGATTCCCATCACTCACCATTGGTGACATGCTTCATCGTCTGGGTCTCCTCCTAATGACATACTAGTGTCACTAAGGGCTGCAACCCTTCCAAAAGGAAAGGGGAGCTCACAGATGTTTTTATGTGGTTCAACGTTTAGCGATATAACAGATTGTGTGGGAATGATAAGTGCAGTGCGAAGTGATGATAACTGGTGAATTAAAATTGAGCAGTGAGAGAGAAAAAACTCGATTGAATATCTCCCACTGTTCAAGCTTATAAACAGTGCAATAACTGTATGAGTAGAAACTAGGGGTCAACATGTTTCAGCCACAAAGGATACAATTCATCATTGGCTTTCTTCAGGACCACATTAATATTGCTACTGCATCAGTGAAAACATAATAATATGAATGAAAAGAGGTTAGCTACAAATACAACCTTGTCACCTGTTAACAGGGATATACGAATTCTGTACAAGTGACGGTTCAATGTTTTATCCGTTTTGCAGGAGAAAAAGACCTCACCTCGCATGGCAATGGCTCAGGATAAGGAGGGCCGGCTCTGTCCGTCGATACCCCTCGCGGTCCACTGAGCCGTATGTTGCTGCCAGGCGTACTTGTTGCCGATTAGAAGCAGAATTTCCAGACTCACGTGCCTGGATTGGAGAGATGTGAACCCTTATTGGGGGGCTTCTTCTTAAATGAATAAGAAACCGAGAATACTACTTTGATGATCAGACTTTATTTACTTTGCCCTGATGAACTTCCTTTCATAGGAACGAAATGCGTTGGCTGATGTCTAATCGTTTATTTATAAAGAAGAATAAAAGAAATACAAAGGACTTCCTTAGGAGTGTGTGACTTATTTCCTGGTGCACCTTCCACAATCTTAGAAATCTTCTTATCTGGATCCCAGTGGAGCCCAACTGCGGTGGTTCCGGAAGTGATATGCACAGGACTCTCACAATTTTGTACTAAGGGTTGATGTGCTGAACCATTGGTGAGCCGCGGTGTGGAGCTTTTTAATAGGACCAACGAAGGCCCTGATTTTATATTAAAAATAGGGCTTTGGACTATACCATGTCCTGCTAAAAAGCAATATTTCTCTCGATGTGCTCCCGTAACTAGCATGTCACACAGTGTGGTGCTTACTTTCCCTCCATGTTAAAGAACAGTAGATGTTTCAGCACCCAGGCTAATGTGCTGCATAGCTAAATACATAAAAGATCCCAAAGGCGAGACCGATTGCATTGCAAATGCTTGTTGTATACTTTGTATACATGATAAAATGTGATGCTGTGTTTCACATAGTTGTTGGACTTACTATCATGTTTGTCTAGTATCGCAGTTGGGGTTGTATGTGCTTGTTGTTGACAAGTGCACTAATAGGTGCGTTACCATTTTAGAAATTATTGTAGTCAGTTCTAGTTAGTTATTAAGTATACAGAGCAGACATGGCTGTGTCATATGTGTTATACGTATTCTGCTCATGAAAAAAACCAGAAAGAGGTTTTAATCAAAGATGCGGTTGATTCTCTTTTTCTCACTTGCCTTGGTGTTTCGAGCTCATTTACCGCTCAAGGTTGTGTTCAGTCTTTCAGACAATGGCACTTCCAGGTGGATGATCAGCTCTGTGTTGGCTATGTGGGTGCCACGAAAGGTCGGGCACTGCAAAACAAAAACATCTCTCGATGGGTCGTTCTTTGCATTAAAATGTGTTATTCCTTGGCCAAAAACGAACCTCCAGTAGGGTTGCGTGCCCATTCCACCATGGCAATGGTAGCCACTACTGTCTTAGGACGTGGAGTCTCCCTTCATGACATCTGCCTGGCCGCTAAGTGGACTTCATTGCACACTTCACTAAACATTACTGCCTGGACATCCAAGTCCGGAGAGACGGCTTCTTTGGCTACTCCGTTCTTCAGGACTTCCTGGTGTGAACTTGGTTCGCAGACCCGCCTCCGGGTTTGGTATTGCTGGGGTATCTATTCTAAGGTAAGGAATCCATAACTAATAGTCTCTTTCAGATGAACAAGTTACTTACCTTTGGTAACAATATATCTGTAAGAGACATACTTCTAGAGTAAGGGATTCCCTTTCAGGGCCCTAGTTTTTTGCACCAGTGGTCAGGGTCTTGACTGGCATTGTGGATCTGGTGTGGAATGTCGTGTAAAGGATTGACGTCAGCGCACACGGGCGGCGTCTTAGTAGATACAGTGACGTCATTCTAGCGATCACGACACCAAAGATGAATGCGGATTCCACAGACGATACCTAACGATGCGCAGGGGTATTGCTGAAGAAAAATTCTCCGGATTCAGTCTGACACCTGGGGGTAATTCTAAGGTAGGGGATCCATAACTGATAAATGTCTCCTACAGATATATTGTTACCGAAGGCAAGTAATTTGTTTGTTTATGCGAGAGCTTACTGCCATCTTCTATTTTAACTCGTAACCATGTATCATTGTATAAAAGCTGTAGAGCTCTGAGTAGTTAAATCAGTATCTAATAATGAAATGTAAATGTACCGGTATTTATAGAGCGCACAGCTACTTCCCTGAGGTAGTGTCCCGGCGCTGTCCGTATACCGCTTAGGAACCCTTCCTGGTTTTCCCTGTGAGTGTCCACTCCTGGGCACCCCCAGGGTGAAGCCAGGCATCCCAGCGCATTTGGGGCCGTTGTGGAGATTAAGCAAGCTATTGCCCAGAGTCGCAGAGTGGGATTCATGGTTAGAATAGGCACCGAGATGAGAATTATCAGGTCTGAGGAAATTGAGCCCAAGACCCGCCGAGGCAGGTATTGAACCCTGGTCCCGGGCCAGACCTCTGCATCAGGGTCTGCAGCTCTAACCATTTGAGCCACACTTCTGGTTAATTTCGCCACTGATGTTCCGGAGGTACACAGTCAAAAATTCGTATATGCCTGATAACAGGTGATGAGGTTGTATTTGTAGCCAACCTCTTTTCATTGATATTAATATTTATGCAGTAGCAATATTAATGTGGTCCTGAAGAAAGCCGAGGATGAATTGTATCCTTTGTGGCTGAAACACATTGACCCCTAGTTTCTACTCATAGGCAGGTATTTGTTGGAAACTGTTGATGAAACTCTGTTTGGGTCCAAGGAAATAATTACAGGTTTGATGTCCGAGCCTTAAGCTTCTGCAGGATGAGGCTAGCATAATATGTGGGAAACACAATCACATGGAAAAGGGGTTCCAAGGGAACGTTTAAAGACCTAGCGTGGATATATGCCCTATTCATATACTGTATACAAACCACACTATTCACGGGTCTAATTGAACAACCTACTACTATGATGTGTATAAGAGCTTAAGAAAGACCCTGCAACCTTGACAGGTTATGAAAAAATAACTTTAAATTGGACAGATTCCCATCACTCACCATTGGTGACATGCTTCATCATCTGGGTCTCCTCCTAATGACATATCAGTGTCACTAAGGGCTGCAACCCTTCCAAAAGGAAAGGGGAGCTCACAGATGTTTTTATGTGGTTACACGTTTAGCGATATAACAGATTGTGTGGGAATGATAAGTGCAGTGCGAAGTGATGATAACTGGTGAATTAAAATTGAGCAGTGAGAGAGAAAAAACTCGATTGAATATCTCCCACTGTTCAAGCTTATAAACAGTGCAATAACTGTATGAGTAGAAACTAGGGGTCAACATGTTTCAGCCACAAAGGATACAATTCATCATTGGCTTTCTTCAGGACCACATTAATATTGCTACTGCATCAGTGAAAACATAATAATATGAATGAAAAGAGTTTAGCTACAAATACAACCTTGTCACCTGTTAACAGGATTATACGAATTCTCTACAAGTGACGGTTCAATGTTTTATCCGTTTTGCAGGAGAAAAAGACCTCACCTCGCATGGCAATGGCTCAGGATAAGGAGGGCCGGCTCTGTCCGTCGATACCCCTCGCGGTCCACTGAGCCGTATGTTGCTGCCAGGCGTACTTGTTGCCGATTAGAAGCAGAATTTCCAGACTCACGTGCCTGGATTGGAGAGATGTGAACCCTTATTGGGGGGCTTCTTCTTAAATGAATAAGAAACCGAGAATACTACTTTGATGATCAGACTTTATTTACTTTGCCCTGATGAACTTCCTTTCATAGGAACGAAATGCGTTGGCTGATGTCTAATCGTTTATTTATAAAGAAGAATAAAAGAAATACAAAGGAGTGTGTGACTTATTTCCTGGTGCACCTTCCACAATCTTAGAAATCTTCTTATCTGGATCCCAGTGGAGCCCAACTGTGGTGGTTCCGGAAGTGATATGCACAGGACTCTCACAATTTTGTACTAAGGGTTGATGTGCTGAACCATTGGTGAGCCGCGGTGTGGAGCTTTTTAATAGGACCAACGAAGGCCCTGATTTTATATTAAAAATAGGGCTTTGGACTATACCATGTCCTGCTAAAAAGCAATATTTCTCTCGATGTGCTCCCGTAACTAGCATGTCACGCAGTGTGGTGCTTACTTTCCCTCCATGTTAAAGAACAGTAGATGTTTCAGCACCCAGGCTAATGTGCTGCATAGCTAAATACATAAAAGATCCCAAAGGCGAGACCGATTGCATTGCAAATGCTTGTTGTATACTTTGTATACATGATAAAATGTGATGCTGTGTTTCACATAGTTGTTGGACTTACTATCATGTTTGTCTAGTATCGCAGTTGGGGTTGTATGTGCTTGTTGTTGACAAGTGCACTAATAGGTGCGTTACCATTTTAGAAATTATTGTAGTCAGTTCTAGTTAGTTATTAAGTATACAGAGCAGACATGGCTGTGTCATATGTGTTATACGTATTCTGCTCACGAAAAAAGCCAGAAAGAGGTTTTAATCAAAGATGCGGTTGATTCTCTTTTTCTCACTTGCCTTGGTGTTTCGAGCTCATTTACCGCTCAAGGTTGTGTTCAGTCTTTCAGACAATGGCACTGAAGTCCGTACGAAGGCAAGCTTTATATGTCCTTGCGGTCTGGCAGTAGTTATTGGCCAGTAAAATTCTGTGAAATGCTGGGCCAGTCAGAGTATCTGGATACCTGTTTATGTTTGCATATATATTTATGTCCATATATACATCTTTGTGGCAAGATGTTAATAAATTGGTGTATTTGATCAATATGAATGCTCATTTTGCCCAAACTAAATTATTTATACCATGGAAGGAGGTGTTGTTCATCTTTCCTTTGGGGAAATGGGTTCTGAAAGTCCTTCTTTGGAATTTTATCAGGACAATTCTTTCGGTGGTTTTCTTGATTGTCATGAACAATGCAGATTACATGGCTTTTGTCTTGCATTTGGCCCTTTTTGGTAATCGAGTTTTCTTTTCCCTTTGGGGGATAGGGGATAATGTCTGTTATCTGACAGATGATTCTTTAGGGGTTTTCCCCCTTTTTCCTCAAGGGCCGATTCTCTCGGCCCTGTAAGGTTGTTTTTTATTTATATGTTCTGTGACAGTGATCATGGATTCAATTAAGAGACAAGCTCTTGTTCTGCTATTCCTACGTACATTTGGTAGGTTGTTAGTCTTGACCAGCTGGTTCTCTTTGAGAACTTTTGTAGGATTCATTTGCAGACCCTTCTCCAGGTGGGTATAGCTGTGGTATTTAATTCAAAGTTAGGGAATCTGCAGCTAGATGTCTCTATCAGATGTAAAAGTTAGAATTTACATCTGACAGAATTTCTTTCAAAGCTCTATGCTTCGTTCATAGAATCCTCAATCAGAAAGGGCCCCGTTATCTCTTCCCTCTGATCAAACCATATCTTCCAAGACGATGCTTGAGATCTTCAGGGACTGTTCAGACAGTGATCCCTAAAATCCGTAGAGTACGTCTAGGTGGCAGTTCCTTCAGTTTCTTGGCTGCTATACTCTGGAGTTTGCTCCCTTTAAATATTAGACTAAAACCATCTGTAAAGTTCTATGCAGGAAAAATTTGAATACCTGGTTCTTCAGGTCACTAGTTAGCACCTGTTGGCTCTTACACCAGGCTCTCAGTTGGAAACCAGCGCAACGACACTCTGAATTGGAGTAACCTGGCACTTTACAAACCTGTAACATATTATAACATAACATCCAAGTTTGCCAGACCTGGGAGAGTCATCGACATGCAGTTTGATTGTCCATGGGTGGCACAAGCCTTCACCAAAGGGAACCGCTGGTTTTGCTGAGACCAGTTTTCCTGTGGCCACTGAACTTCTGCTGGACCAAAAAGGACTTAGTGACATTGGTCCCTGTGGCCACAACTGTCCATACTGGACTGTGGGCTGAGGAGTAACCCCAGGAAGACCCCCATTGATCGCACAGCATCTTCAGCATCCTGTATCCCTTGCATTAGGACCACTCTATTGAAGTCAATGACACTTTGCCCATTGAACCTGGACCTGGATTTGTGACTGCTTTGGTGCCAAAGTAACTGTTCTACCACTCCTTAATGGCCACTCTGACCTTCCTCCTGTCGGATTTGGCCGCCCTAATGCAGGCAGGAGTAGCCAAATTAAACTCTTTAAAAGTTTACAATTGTCTTAACTTTGCAGTTACCAAGGCTTGTTCTCGCTTTTGAGTAAAACGGTACAATTTACTTTTCGCTTCGAAAATCTATATCTCCAGAACCCTCTGGTGGATTTTGGTGTCTAAAAGTTCATAAAAATAAGATCTACTTTTATAGATTGGTGTCAGATTTCTTTCTTGTTCTTTGACTTTATTATTTTGTTGTTTTGGTACTTTTAAATGCTTTATGTTTGTTCCTTTGTTTAAGCCGGACTGAAGCCACAGATACCCTGGGTTGGGACTAGGCCTGACAAACCAGTCTGACTGGACCCAAGTTGGTTTCATGAGTGTATTCCTCAGTAAGGTCCACGACAAGACCATGTCATACACCACCATGTCTCACTCCTTGAAAGCTGTTCTACAATCAGCAGCACAACTAGTATCTAATACAAAGAGGCTGACCATATCACCCCTGTTTTGGCTTTTCCAATATGGCATTCCTGGAAATCTGTAATAGTTCTTGAATGGCATACATCACATACAAAACACTAATGGAAAGCTCCTCAGTCTACTTAATATTAGAACTGAAAATATCAGAGGGTACAGTAAATGTGGGAAGCAAAAAGACCCTCAACTTGTAAGTCTCAGATGTCAATAGAAAATCTACACTTGCCCAGGCATTCTATGAAAATTACACAAAGACCTAGAATGACCTCCTTCTACATATTTGACTGGCCTGTTCTTTAACCTCTTCCAAGAGGTAAACAGCACATGAGCACTCAAGTTTCCATTCTTATTAAACATTCAGATACAGTAAGATTGTGTGCCCTTATGGTCTATGTTTTTTCTACATTCCCCTTATCTGACGTTCCCTTAAATTCTTATCCATACCTGATATTAGCTTACTAACCTAGCCACTACACTGCCTCTCTAACCTTCTTGATGACTGAGCATTGTTTTTTCTTTACCATGGTACTCTGTAGAACCCTCTGTGTTTGACAGATATGATACTGTATGTAATGTCTAACTCTGATATTAATATGATACTGTATCTAGCATCTTTTTTTGTTCATCACTGCCAAATCTGATATTATGATAAGCAATACTATTTCTGCCTGGTCATTGTTCACACTATGTCAAAATGAAACAATGTATAAAGAACATTTTGCACGTCATGCACACCAGAAAGCGATGCAAATGCGGTTTACAGTGCTAACAAAACATTATTTGCATATCAGTTTTATTTAGACCCTATTGTTTTTTGTAAAATTGTTTTCCTGTGGTATCTAGCACTGATAAAGTCAATGTGTCTGATTTATAACAAAGTGTCTGGATGTTTCCATCCATGCAGTCACTCATCCAGCAGTCACTCTTGCTCGCATTAATGCATCTATTCAATCTACCACTGACTTTCTTGCATTCACCCACGCACTCATCCACAGAGCCTAGTCAATGCTATCCTTAGAGGGGCCTGAGAGTGCTTTTGGTCCTGTGAGACAGCTAGTGCGTGAGGGATATGAGGATGCTCTTGGAAGTGTATGACTACTACTATCTGAGGAATGAGAATGCTTTCTGTGGTATTTGACTGCTAGTTTGTGAAGGGTGCGAGTGCAGTCTGTAGGGTATAACTGCTAATCTTGGAGGGATATTTTTAAGAGTGTGTGCTTTCTGATGTGTAAGTGATCAGAATGTTGTGCGGAGTTTAAGCATTTCTGAGTTGTGAATGCTGTAAATTGGGAGAAGTGTAATTGATGTCAATAGGCTTTGGCTGTGCAGCAAAAATTTAGCTATGGCCAAAGGCAGCCATAGTAAGAGCAGAGTGTTTCTTATGGATGTGCCTAACTACAGATTCCTCACCTGCAGAATGTTTCTCAAGCACCAGACTGCATCCGGAGTTTTTTTTTTTTGCAATACTCCTGCGTGATGGTAGTTGGCGCAGTGCAGCTTCACACCACCCCTCGAAATGACAGAGCAGAACACCCAATTTAGTCAGTGTTCAATATCTACTAACCAAAGTCCAAAGTGCTTGAGAAAGATGTACCCTCCAGATCCGCACAAGTGTCTCTTGTAATTGAACTCAAGTCACAAATTGAAGTTGTGTATCTGATGTAGACTCTAGTTGTAGATTCATTAACATTTGAATTTTCCCCCAGGCATCAGTCTGGATCTGGTGATGTTTTTTCTTCAGCAGTACCCCTGTACGTCGTTAGGTGGCGTTGGTCGGTTCCGCGTACCTCGTCTGCGTACTGGTTCCGTGATGACGGTGCCAGACCTACAGAGACGCCACCCATGCGTTCTTTCTTTTTCCACGCCAGCCTAGCGCAGATCCAGAGAGAGCTACCACTAGACACTTTTTGGGTAACCTTTTTGGCATGTTGTCGACGTCTTTTCGAGTCGCAGACTCCTGGTGCGTTGAGGATGTCCCAGGAAGGACCGGCTTCAAGCCCTGTGGTTCCTGCCACTGGATGATCCCCGTGATGGATCTGCACCTTGTGTGCCTTTCAATCAATCAGGGGGTTTATAAAGCATGCTAACCACCCGTGAGGGTCTCAAGGTGCTGGGGGAGGGGTGCGTTGCTCCTTTCAGGAAAAGAGCCAGGTCTTTGAGGGTCTTCCTGAAGGTGTTCAGGGAGGGGGCACGTCTGATGTCTGTCGTTAGCTCGTTCCAGGTCTTGGCAGCGATATGAGAGAACGATCTCCTCCCTGATCTGGCTCTGTGGAACCGCAGGGTTTCAGCCAGTGCGAGGTTGGATGATCGCAGGTTTCTTTTGGGTAGGTAGAAGTTTACCTCGTTGAGGTATTTGGATCTGTAGTTTTGCATGCACTTTTAGGCGTGAGTGAGGCTCTTGAAGGTGACCCTCTTCTCCACGGGGAGCCAGTGGAGCCGGTGCAGGTGTTGGCTGATGTGTTCGCGTTGGGGGAGGTCGAGGACGAGTCTGGCTGCGGTGTTCTGTATTGTTTGTGGAGTAGGGACTTGTTGATGCCGGCATAGAGTGCATTGCCATAGTCGAGTTTTCTGGGGATAAGTGAGTGGGTGACTGTTTTCCTTTATTAGGGGGGATCCATTTGAAGGTCTTTCTGAGGATGCACAGGGTGCTGAAACAGCTTGAGGTGACAGCGTTGACCTGACGGTTCATGGTGAGTGATACGCCGAGTACGATGCCGAGGTTCTTTGCGTGGTCTGAGGGGGTATGTGGGATTCCGAGGGCAGAGGGCCACAAGGAGTTGATCCACGCTGAGGGGGTGGTTCCAAGGATGAGGACTTCTGTTTTTTCGGCGTTGAGTTTCAGGCAGCTGTTGGCCATCCAGACTGCCACTTATTGCATTCCTCTCTGGAAGTTGAGTTTTGCGGTGGTGGTGTTTTTGGTGAGGTAGAGGATGAGCTGGGTCTCGTCCGCATAGGATACGATGCTGAGACCGTGCTGTCGAACGATGTTTGCGAGGGGAGCTATGTAGATGTTGAAGAGGGTCAGGCTCAGAGATGACCCCTGTGGTACTCCGCAGGTGATGGCGGTGGGGGCGAAGATGAAGGGTGGAAGTCTGATCCTTTGGCTTCTTCCAGTGAGGAACAAGCTGATCCAGTCTAGGGCAGTTCCTTGAATGCCGGCCTCTCGTAGTCTGGTGATTAGCGTGCAGTAAGAGACGGTGTCAAAGGCTGCAGACAAGTTGAGGAGGATGAGGGCTGTGGAATGGCCTTGGTCCAGGAGAGTGCAGATGTCTTTGGCAGCGAGTGGTGCTGTCTCAGTGCTGTGGTTGGCTCGGAATCCGGATTAGGATAGGTCGAGGACGGTGTGTTCTATGATTAATTGTGTCAGCTACCTGTTGATTGCTTTTTCTGCCACCTTGGCCATGAAGCGGAGAAGCGAGATGAGCCGGTGGTTTTTGAGGTCGGTGGGATCCGCCGTGGGTTTCTTGAGCAGGGGCCTCACATTGGCGCATTTCCAGTCATCAGGGAAGGTGCCTGTTTTGAAGGTGGTGTTGCTGGTGTGTTGTAGTTGGGGTGCGATGGTGTCCGCTGCTCTGTGGTAGGTATGCATGGGGGAAGGGGTCGGTGGGGGCCCCCGAGTGGATGCCTTTCATGGTCGTGGCGGTCTCCAGGGTTGTGATTGGTATCCAGTTGGAGATTGTGGGTGGTGTGGTGTCTTGGGGAGGCGAGAGGCTGACTGAGGTGTCTTGTGGGTGGTCGGTGAAGTTGTCGTAGAGTGTTCTGATCTTGAGGTGGAAGAAGGTTCCGAGCTTGTCACAGAGGTCCTGGGACTGGGTGATATCTGGTACTTCACTGCGTGGGTTGGCGAATTTGGTTGTGGATGAAGTTCCTTTTGGTTGTTCTGATTTGGCTGTGGTAGTCCGTCATGGCTTTCTTGTAGGTGGAGTGGCTGTCGGTTGTCTTGGTATTCCTCCAGGTCTTTTCCAGGCGTCTGCAGGTGCGTCTGGCTTCTTGGAGGTTGGTGGTGAACCAGGCGGCATTTCTGGGGCATTTGTTTGCCGGGGTTGCGTAGCGGGCGAGCTCGACTGTGCAGTTGGAGAGCCACATGTGGAGTTCTCTAGCTGCGGTGTTTGCGTCGGATGCCCAGGTGTGGTATTCTTGGCAGAGTGTGGAGCTCAGTTGCTCGTCGGTGATCTTTCTCCAGTTCCTTCGAAGCAGGCTCGGGAAGGTTTTGGTGCCTGTAACGCGATCACAGCCCGAAGTCGTGCTCCGAGTGCCGGGCCATGAACCCAAAGGCATTGCGGGAGCAGTCTCGAAACCTGCTGGTGGACCAGCGATCGAATGTCACCAAACACTAGATGAAATTGCAGCCCTCACATAAGTTTTGATCACTTTTCAACTCAAGGGCATGGACCGTGCCTGTTCCGGAGGTGTTTTCCATGAGAGGTCAGTTTTGCAGTTGGAGTCCTCTGGTAAGTCAAAATCTGAATATAAATGCAAGAGGACGAAGCAGGACTTGACCCGATCCTGCCACTCTCAATCTAAAACGAAGGTGGAAGGGCGTAAATATGCCAGTGGGTCTTCTTTCTTGATCTCCACTTGCGGAGTCAATTCCTTAGGTGGTCCTGTTGAAACGGGAATGCTTGAGGCATTAGTGACTCCTCAAAAGAGTAAAGCATTGCAGAAGAACATGTTGTGGATATTCGTACTCTTCCGGCTTCCCCATGTGTGTTTTAAGGTGCCGTGGTTCCACAGGGGCTGACCATCATGTTACCGATGGTGGGTCCATTCTTGGCATTGGCTGACCCCCTGATCCTGTCAGGGGCTCTGGACGGGCTCCCGCTCAGACTTCTACCCTAGCATTATGACCTGCATTGGTCCCTCCCTTGTCAACGCCAGTCTGATGTTGCGAATGGAAGATTCAGTGATCGGTCCAATGTCTGAACCTCAAATGACAGTAGCATAATCTCGACCTATGTCAGGCTACAGAATCATACAAGTGGGGCTGATCACCATACAGCTGGATTCCAATCCTAGTCCTCTTCTAGAACCGGTGTGCCCTCAGAGAGTCCATTATCTTTTGATCTCAGATACTGGACAGAGCTTGCCACCCCCTAGAGATGATGATTGTAGAGATGGGGACGATGCACCCACTGATCATGACGATGGTAAATTTTTCATGGACATACAAAAGGCAAATGGGCTTGATACCCCCCTGATACAGGGTTGAACTCTCCCTTTGACCCTCCAGCGGAAGAGATTGCTTCATTTGTAGTGGTAATTCGATAAGTAGATGAGGGCTTTGACCTACAGCTACCCTTTATTGAGGTTAAGACAAATATCCTTATGGGAATTTTGCAGTCTGGACCAGACACACCTGAGTCCATGCTCCCATTCAATAAGGCCCTCACTGATACTTTAATGGATACCAGGTTTAAGCCATGCTCTTGCCTGTCTGTGATTAGGCAGGTGGACAGACGACACAGACCTTCGCCTGGCCACCCTGATTTCCTCAGAAAACACTCTACTTCTGAAAGTTTCGTTATTCAGGCTTTAATCAGCAAGGTGAACCCCCAACTCATACAATGCGATTCCCCCAGATAGGGAGTCAAAGAGGATTGAAGCATTTCAAAAATGAATACTCTTCTCGGACAGCCTGGCATTGCGGTCAGTCACCGCAGTTGGTTTGTTGGGCAAATACAAACTCGCCTTCTGGGACATGCCCAGTGAGATCTTGCTGGCAGTCCCTGAAGACCTTAGAGCATTACTATCTCAAACCAATAAGGACTGTCAGGATGTGGCCAAATATATGATTCATGCTGGCCTTGATACTACTAATTGTCTATGAAGCGCGATTGGCACTAGTGTGGTGTTCCAAAGGATTCTCTTGAGAAGTACAGGCCTCTCTCATGGACATGCCGTTCAATAGCTCATGCCTGCTCCGTGAACAAGCCAACTCTCCTTTAGAATGCTTTAACCGCATGCGTGCGGGCGGAATTCCGCTCGCACGCTGACTTTTGCGGATTCGCATGTTACGTGACGAGCTGGGCTCGTCATGAGCGTGCGAGGAGGCTACCTCATGACGAGCCCAGCTCGTCATGAGCGTGGAAGGGGTTAAGGAAAGTAGGACCACCTCACTCTCCCTGAATCTCTTCACCCCTACCAAACAGTTTCCTCACCAGTCATGGAAATTCAGAGGTTACCCTAGTGGGCTGGCTTATAGCCATTGTCAGTATGCCCAACCTCTGCTGCAATCACCCAGTCCTCTCGAGGCTGGGGGCGAGGCTCAGGCAGACAACGTGCAGACCATCAAGGGCATCAGTCTTCCCAGACCCCTTCACCTGCCGCAACAGCTGTTAAGCTGCTTTTGCTTGCAATTAATGGCCTAAAGCCACCTGATTGGAGTCAGAAGCCAGAATTTTCACCAAGGATGGTAATTCCTCATGTCTTACAGATGGGTCATCCTAATTGTTCAGCATAGCTTTACCATACCCTTCATTTCTGATTTGTCTTTCCCCATCATCAGAGCATATTTTAGGGGAACACCTGTCCTTTCTGTTTCAAAGATTGCTAGATTTGCTTTCCAAAAGAGCCATCGAGAGGGTTCCAAACTTGGAAATAGTAGGGGGTTGCTCGGAGCTGGACTGGGAACACAAACCAGCCCTGGCAATTCTGCCGTCCAGCCCTTGGGGGCATGTGCTAGCTAGAAGCAGCACTGCTGCCGGTTTTGTGACAGGCGGCCGGAATTGCTGTAAAACCGGCCCCAGTAATAAAACTGGCCCCCT
This sequence comes from Lissotriton helveticus, assembly GCF_964261635.1. Lineage (NCBI taxonomy): Eukaryota > Metazoa > Chordata > Amphibia > Caudata > Salamandridae > Lissotriton > Lissotriton helveticus. The sequence goes on along the minus strand of NC_136057.1, from coordinate 830,596,063 downwards.
CCGCTTTAAAACCGGCCCCCACCCTTTCGGCCCACCTGGAAAATGCCCGGTACACACTACGGCCAGCCTGGCACTGGGATTGCTACGCTCGCTATTTCCTCATACCAAAGAAGAATAAAGGGCTTCAGCCTACTTTAGATCTTCGTCCTCTGAGTGCCTTCCTAAGGAAGGACAAATTGAAAATACTCACGGTGGCCCAGGTTCTTTGAGGAACTGGATGGTGTTTGTGCCCATTCTGCAGTCCAACAGACGTTACCTGTGGTTCAAGGCATGCCAGCAGCATTTTCATTGTGCTGTGCTCCCCTTCAACCTCACCACTGCCCCTCATCCTGCTTGTCTGCTATGCCAGGTGGCATATGCAGGCTCTGCAGTGGAATCCGAAGTTTCAGTGGGCCAAGCACCATGCCAACCTCTCAGACATGATGCATGTTTAGGAGGTGACTGTACATAATCTTCAATGGCGGGTATGTGACCGCAGTTGGAACAGCGGCAGATCCCTCTCCCCACCCAGAGATGACAGTGGTTACAGATGCATCACTACTGGGTTTGGGAGGTTAACTGTGGGAGGTAGATTTCAAGAACTCTGGTCTCTAGCAAAAATATAGCTCCATATCAGTTTGTTAGAGTTGCAGGTAATTCGTCTGCTGCGGACGGCCTTACTGCCATCCATCAAGGGAGGCTGGTACAGGTGCTCATGGACACCACCACTGCCATGTGGTACTGCATCAAGCAAGGCGGAGTGGGGTCCTGGGTCTGTTCCACGATGCTGTGAGCCTCTGGAGGTAGCTGGAACATCAGGGCATTTCCCTGACTGTTAACTTCCTTCTGGGATCCTTAAATGCCAGGGCTGATGAGCTCAGCCAGCGATGCCTCGCAGGTCATGAATGGTGTTTGCATACTGTGGTGGCACAGGCCATCTTACAACAGTTGGAAGGGGGGCCTGGTTAGATCTTTTTACAACATGAAAGTGCAGTGACGACCGTTTTGCTTGTTGGGGCTTCAGCAAAGAGATTATAGGAGATGGGTTCTAGCTGGAATGGAACACAGGCCTACTGTACGCCTTCCTGCTCCAGCTTCTCCTGCCCCAAGTTTTGAAAAAAGGTCAGGAATGACCGGCCCGTATAATCCTAGTGACTCTGAATTTGGCCAGGAAAGTGTGGTACCCTTAGCTTATGGGCATAAGCATCTGCCCTCCGATCAGGCTACCACTTCGGGAGGATATTAGATTGGAACAGCAGCGCAAGGCTCTGCACCCAAACCTATTCAAACTACACCTCCATGCATGGAGATTGAGTACCTGCAGTTGACTGTATTTAATCTACTATCAAAAGTTGTGAATGTCATCCTTGTTGCCAGGCATCTGTCTATGAGGCCCATTTATGCAGGGCGCAGAAACAAATTTACTGTTTGCCTTTGGCCCTCAAGGCCTTGCAGTGGGCACTGTTAAAGGTTATTCGTCAGCCCTTGCGGTTTAATAAAGGTTTGACACACGTTACTTGATCTTGACTTTTCTCGTGTGTACTCCATTTGAGCCGATGCACAGCTGCTTAGTTCATCTTCTGACCGTAAAGACTGTCTTCCTCATAGCAATCACTTCAGCTTGTCACTTGAGTGAACTCCAAGCTCTATCACTGCAATAGCCATACACCCCCTTTTTTCTGGAGAAACTGGTGTTGACTATTCAGACGCCCTTCTTGCTAATAGTTGTGCCTCAGTTCCACATTGGACTCTTCTACCATTCTCTGCCCAACCTCACCCCTTGAAAGAAGAGGAGAGGCTCTATTGGTAGGAACCCAAAAGAGCTTTTAGCTTTTACATTGATCGTGCCAAGGAACATTGGGTGGATGATCAGTTTTTGTGGTGTTTTCCGAGGTGCAGACGAGTACTCAGTCAAGGTGGATGGTCCTCTGCATTAAAATCTGCTAGGCTCTATTCTGAAAGCCCATTCGACCATGGCTAAGACTGCTACCACTGCGTTTGAACATGGAGTGTCTGTTCTTGATATCTGCCAGGCTGTGACATTGATGTCAGAGCACATGTTCTCGAAGTACTACACCCTTGATAGCCAGGTCTGAAGAGAACATTTTGCCTGTTTGGTCCTGCAGGACTTTTATTCTGAAGCCACTCCACTGACCTTCCAACTTGGGGAAGTACAGCTATGGTGTTTATCCTAAATGTGAGGCATCTGCAATTAGAACTATCCATCCGTAGAACAAGTTACCTGCGATAATGCTTTTTCCGGTGGATGGTCTATCTAAATGCATGTTCCTCACCTCACGTTTTTCCGAGTGGACTCTTTTTAGCATCTAAAAAGGTTCCAAGCTAGGAATCTGCTTTGGTATCGAGGATTGTGTCACGCTATGTGCGGAAAGAGTCAAGCAAGAAACTGACATGTGTGCAGGGGCATTGGTAAAAAGCTTTCGGATACATTCTGTCCCCTGGGGAATATTCTAAAGAGGAGGAATCTGCAGTTAGAGTATCCACCTGAAAGAGCATTACCACAAGTTCATGTCATGTCACATGTGCATAGCTCTTCAGTGTACAGCAAGCTGAGCTTCTACAACTGAACCTCCAGTTTATGCCCAAAACACAAGGATCTGAAAGAGACACGTTAGTATTAGATTCCTTACCTTAGAATATCCCCAGGCGTCAGACTGGATCCGGAAATTTTTGCGTAGCAGTACCCTTGCGCGTCGGTAGGCGTCGTCTGCGGCTCCGCATCCGTCGTCGGCGTCGTGGGCGCCGTGATGACGTCGTCGGAGTACTTAGACGCCGCCTCCGCGTGCTGACGTCAGTTCTTCTTTTTTCCGCGCCAGCAAGCGCAGATCTGGAAAAAGCAGTAACCCTAGTCATTTTTTGACTAACTTTTTGATCTCTTTTGATTGTTCTCGAAGTCTATCGACTCCGACGGTGCCGTAGGAATGCCCGGGTTTAAGCACTGCGATGATTGCGACCGCCTGATGTCGGTCACGGATCCTCACCGTGTGTGTTTATCTTGTCTCGGCGTCGACCACGACGACAAGGCCTGCTCCGACTGCCGGGCTCTCTCTTCGAAGGCCAGACGGGAGCGGTCCCGCAGGCGGCTCGAACTCCGGCAGTCGGTCCCGCGCCGCGAGAGGTCCCGATCCCATGGGAGGTCGAGGGACAGGTCGCGGGCTCGGAGCCACCACAGTTCCGAGGGTAGGCCGCACTCCTCCGTGTCGAAGTCGTCGTCAGGTAAGCGGCACAAGAAGTCCAAGCGGCATGGGTCGAAGTCGTCGTCAGGTAAGCGGCACAAGAAGTCCAAGCGGCATCATTGCTCCTCGGACTCCCCCCGACGCTCGCGCGATGCGGCCGGGGGTTCGGGTGACACCGCCCACGCGGCTCCGACTGAGTCGCAGGCGCCGCGTCCAGCCCCATACCCTACTGTCCCTGGGCTCAACGCGACGCCGGAGGAGATCGAGCGCTTCCTCATGGCCATGAGGAAACTCTCTCCTCCGACGTGCTCCGCGGCGCCTTCGGGCCCAGCGGATCCGTCTGGGACCCCTTGCGGGTCGGGGGGATCTGCCCAGACGCCGTCGGGTGCTTCGGGCCGGGCGCTGCAGGTTCCCGTTATCCCGACGCCGCCGGTGCCTTCAGGCCCGGCACCGAGGGGTTCAGTTGTTCCAGCGCTGCCGGTGCCTTCGGGCCCGACGCCGCTGGACCTCCTTTGGGTTCTGGTTCGTCGCCGGTGGACCTTACGACCTCCCCGGCGTCAGACCCTCAGGTGTCGCCTCCGGCGCCGTCCTCGGGCGACGCCGTCCCCAGTTCCACCTTCGTTCCTGTTCCGGCGCCTGGACGGCCCCGATGGGCGCCGCTCCATACGTCGGTTGGGGAGTTTCACTTCTATGAACAGGCCCCATTAGCTGAGAACCCTTAGTTTCAGGAGATGGGTGATGAAGAGGACTGGGAGGGGTCTGAGGACCCTCTGACCAGGGAGTGTCAGTCTCATGAGGACTGGACAGGAGACCTTGGGGAGGCCAGTGGCCTGGACACCTCTCCAGGCACTGGTTTTGTCTCCCCTCCTACCGTGGCTTCGGAGGAGGGGGCAACATATAGTGTGGTGCTGATGAGGGCTGCCAAGGCCTTGGGCCTTGAGCTCCCCGTCGTGGCCGTGAGGACTAACCTCCTCACTGAGGTCCTTAAACCGCAGTCAAGCTCGGCCGAGCCTCTGCTGCCCTTTAATGAGTCCTTGACCGACGTTCTTCTGGGCACTTGGTCCAAGCCCGCTACGGGTTCGCCCGTAGATAGGAACGTGGCCAGACGCCACCGCCCGGCCCCGGGCGACCCATGTTTCCTGACCTCCCACCCTACCCCTGAGAGCCTGGTCATCCAGGCCTCCAATTCCCAGACCGCATTCCCGTCGGCCCCGCCGGACAGGGAATCCAAGAGGTATGACCAGTATGGGAAGAAGATCTTCTCATCCCTTAGTCTAGGCCTGCAGTCTTCCAACACCGCCTGCCTCTTGGGACGTTACACCCACTCTGTGTGAGATAAGGTCGCGGAAGTGCTGCCAGAGTGTCCTTTGGAGGTACGGGCCAAACTCGGCCAAGCCCTTGTGGAGGGCCGGGATGCAGCCAAGTATTCTATCAGGTGTGGACTGGATACCACCGACTCGCTAGGTAGAGCGATGGCAACGACGGTGGCGGTCAGACGCCACGCCTGGCTGAGGTCCGCCAACTTCTCGGCAGATGTCCAGAGCACACTCATGGACATGCCGTTCGATGGCCGTCGCCTCTTTGGCGACAAGGCAGACCATGCGCTTGAGCGCTTTAAGGACTCCAGGGCTACGGCCAAGTCCTTGGGCCTCTCGGGCCAGCGCCAGCAATCGGCTGCCTTTCACTCCTTTCGTGGCCACGGAAGGGGTGCGCCCACACGCGCCGCCAGCCATGCTCTGCAGGGCAATACCCACGCGGTGGCGGCCGTGGGAACCGCCGTCCGGGCGGTCGGGGGCAGCGGCGAGGTCAGTCCACACCTTCCCCCGCAGCATCCGCCTTAAAACCCTCCTAGTCCGTGCTTTCAGGCCCATGTGACGCCAGTGGGGGGCAGGGTTTGCCATCACCACCTCCACTGGCGCACCGTCACGTCGGTCAGGTGGGTGCTGCAAATCGTCCGAAGGGGCTACTCCCTCCCCTTCGAGGCGACTCCTCCAGCCATGCCACCGCAGAACCACCGTGTGTCGGAGGATCATTTGCGACTTCTGCAGGAGGAAGTTACGGCCCTCTTGGCCAAGGGGGCCATCGAGCGCGTTCCTGGGCCAGAAGTAGGGTGTGGTTGCTGCTCCCACTACTTTCTGGTACCCAAGAAGGGCAAAGGGGGCCTACGCCCTATCTTGGACCTGAGGAACGTCAACTGCTTCCTCCGGAAGGAGAAGTTCAAGATGCTGACACTGGCTCAGGTCCTGGCTGCCCTGGACCCAGGAGACTGGATGGTAGCGTTGGACTTGCAGGACGCTTACTTTCATATCCCCGTCCTGCCTGCCCACCGGCGCTACCTGCGGATCATGGTTGGCCACGAGCACTTTCAATTTACCGTGCTCCCCTTCGGCCTTACCAGCGCCCCACGGGTGTTCACAAAGGTGATGGCGGTGGTCGCAGCTCATCTGCGCAGGTTAGGGGTTTCAGTCTTCCCCTACCTCGACGACTGGTTGTTGAAGGCGGGCTCCCCCCAGACAGTCGTCAGCCACCTCCAGACGACGGCAGACCTCCTGCACCAGCTGGGGTTCTCCATCAATGTGCCGAAGTCACACCTGTGCCCCTCTCAGAAGCTCCTCTTCATCGGAGCGGTTCTGGACTCAGCGCGGTTTCGGGTTTATCCGCCCGAACAGTGGATCCGGGATATTCAGGCTCCGATTCCCATCTTTCAGCCGTTATCCCAGGTTTCGGTCAGGTTGACGCTGCGGCTTCTGGGGCTGATGGCCTCCTGCATCCTACTGGTGCATCACGCCAGGTGGCGGATGCGGGCTCTGCAGTGGGACCTGAAGTTTCAGTGGGCCCAGCATCAGGGCAACCTATCCGACCACGTCCTGATCTCGGAGGGCACTGCCAGACAGCTGCAGTGGTGGCTTACGGACCGCGATTGGGTCAGCGGCAGATCCCTCTCCCTCCCCCAACCGGAGCACGTAGTTGTAACGGACGCATCCCTCCAGGGCTGGGGAGGCCACATGGGAGAGGCGGAGATCAGAGGCCTCTGGTCTCCGGCGGAGACCCGGCTCCACATCAACCTGTTGGAGCTCAGGGCGATTCGTCTGGCACTGAAGGCATTCCTCCCCTCTGTCCGGGGGAGTGTAGTGCAGGTGTTCACGGACAACACCACCGCCATGTGGTACTGCAACAAACAAGGCGGGGTGGGGTCGTGGATCCTTTGTCAAGAGGCTCTTCGCCTTTGGCAATGGCTGGAACGCCAGGGCGTGACCCTGGTGGCTCAACACCTGGCAGGTTCTCTGAACGCCAGGGCGGACGAGCTCAGCCGTCGGTGCATGATGGATCACGAATGGCGTCTGAACTCGGACGTGGCGCAAGGCCTCTTTCAGCGATGGGGAGAGCCTTGGTTAGATCTATTCGCCACCGAAGAGAACGCGCAATGTCATCAGTTCTGCGCGTTGGAATTTCCAAGGCGGCACTCGCTCGGAGACGCTTTTCGTCGCGAGTGGAGTTGCGGTCTGTTGTACGCCTTTCCGCCTATACCACTTCTGCCCAGAGTGCTGAAGAAGATCAAGCGCGACCGGGCCCAAGTCATCATTGTGGCTCCGGACTGGGCGAGAAGGTACTGGTATCCAGAGCTACTCAGTATGTCAGTCGATCCCCCGGTTCGTCTGCCTCTTCAGGAGGACCTTCTGTCGCAGCAGCAGGGGACGGTCCTCCACCCGAACCTGTCCAGTCTCCACCTCCATGCTTGGAGATTGAGCGGCGACAGTTGAGGCCATTTGACTTGCCTCCTGAAGTTTGTAACATCATTCTGGCAGCCAGGCGTCCCTCCACAAAGTCGGTATACGCCTGCTGGTGGAACAGATTTGTGGCATGGTGCACAGCAAAGGCTGTGGATCCCCTCAATGCCCCTCTTTCTGAGGTCCTTCTCTTCCTTCTTTCTCTTGCCCAGCAGGGCTCTGCTCTGGGCACTATCAAGGGCCACCTTTCTGCCCTTTCAGCCTTTCTCAGGCTGCCTGATCAACCTTCTTTGTTCAAGTCCCCTATTGTTAATAGATTTCTTAAGGGCATCACACACACGTTTCCTCCTGTTCCGTTTGTGATGCCTCAGTGGGACTTGAACCTGGTTCTTACATTTCTGATGTGCGCTCCCTTTGAGCCACTTCGCAACTGTCCTCTTCGCCTTCTGACTTTGAAGACTGCTTTCCTGGTAGCCATCACCTCTGCCAGGAGAGTGAGTGAGCTCCAGGCCCTTTCTTGTACTCCGCCTTTCCTTTCTGTCCATCCGGACAAAGTGGTGCTGCGTACCAACCCTTCTTTCCTGCCCAAGGTTGTCACGGCCTTCCACATCGGGCAGTCTATCACCTTGCCATCCTTCTTCCTGCCACCGCATCCCTCTAAAGAGGAAGAGCGGCTCCACCGTCTGGACCCAAAATGTGCGCTCTCATTCTACTTGGATCGCACACGCCAGTTCCGGGTGGATGACCAACTCTTTGTTGGTTACGTGGGCGCGAAGAAGGGGAAAGCGGTGCACAAGAGGACCATCTCCCGGTGGATCATCCTGTGTATCCAGGCATGCTACTCCTTGGCTCGGAAGGAGCCTCCTGCTGGATTGCGGGCTCATTCTACCCGAGCCACGACGGCTACCACTGCCCTGGGCAGGGGTGTGCCCTTACAAGACATCTGTCAGGCGGCTACGTGGGCATCGCTGCACACGTTTGCAAGACACTACTGCCTGGACAGCCAAGTCCGGAGGGAAGGCTTCTTTGGCCGTTCCGTCCTCCAAGACTTTCCGGTGTGATTATTGGTTCGCAGACCCGCCACCGGGGTTGGTATTGCTGGGGTATCTATTCTAAGGTAAGGAATCTAATACTAACGTGTCTCTTTCAGATGCACAAGTTACTACTTGTGTAACGATATATCTGTAAGAGACATTAGTTAGTATTAGATTCCTTACCGACCCACCCATCCTCCCCGTTCTGCGAACCAATATCTAGGGTTAGGGTTGTTCCCCTTCAGGGCCCTAGTTTCAATGGCACCAGTGTTGGTTTTTAACATGGCTCTGCGTGTCTAAGCTGTGTCTAAGAACTGACGTCAGCACGCGGAGGCGGCGTCTAAGTACTCCGACGACGTCATCACGGCGCCGACGACGGACGCGGAGCCGCAGACGACGCCTACCGACGCGCAAGGGTACTGCTACGCAAAAATTTCCGGATCCAGTCTGACGCTTGGGAATATTCTAAGGTAAGGAATCTAATACTAACTAATGTCTCTTACAGATATATCGTTACACAAGTAGTAACTTGTGCTTTACCCTACTTAGCTGTAGGCGTGGCTGCAGTCAGGGCTTATTTATCAAATCAAGGCCCCTCCCTGCTCACCCACTGTAGAACTGTACAGACTTCCTTTGCAATTTGGCTGGAAATCATTTCATGTAAAAGGTTGTCCCATCACCGAGACTTTGTGCTTGTAAGTGTCTCTGTGGGTCACTAGTGCGCGGATACCCGCACGGCATTTTACACAAGTGTATGTTGTACTATGTCAATGTCATGTTGTATCCCGAGTTACCGATGTGTAAGCATTATTTAAACACAAGGACGTCAGGTTTGCGAGTACTAAATCTATGCATTGGACACATCACTTGACCTTTTAAAATGCATGACCTTTGTTAATGGTTTCCTTCTCTTTTCGGCTGTTCGTAGATGAGGCGCATAAAAGCGGCGATGGGGACCTGTCTAGCATTTCCGCTTCAATGGATCACGGCGTGAAATGAAGGTTTGTGCGCGCGGACGTCGGACACCGCAGGCTTCACCCTCTTCCAGTTTCAAGTGACAGATTGCCGAGCTGCCTGTTTCATTGATTCGTGCAGTGTAAATCCAGCTGTACCGACGCTCTCCTAGTTGAACACTGTGACCTCCTCTCCCCAAGCATTCTCTTACCCTGGCCAGACTCATGTCTTTTTGTATTGATGTTTGTAAAACGTGTCAGCGTGGTTTCACCTTTAAGGAACCGAGGACTGGAGAGCTCAGGTCTCCTACGCTGCCTGCCCGTTTGTCAAGTCAGAAAACACACACGCCAAGTAGACACACTCCAGTGTTTTTTTTTAAATTTAAGATGGATTTCAAGAGGCGCACCTGGCAAGCACGACAAAAGGTTCCGAACTGCATCTTAAACACCCGGGCTGTTTACCTGGTGCATCCTCTGTGGTTTCGAGAAATAATGTATGTATCTAGCTCTTTGAAGTTGTCTTCAGGATGGCCATAGCCACAGAAAGAATAACGTTTTAATTCGGTGCTCTTGCTTACTGTGTTTTACCATCTGCGTGTGTGAAAAAGGTGCTCTGTGATAGATTTCCAATAATCAACTCACGAAGCTCGTTCCACATGTTACCCTGTGCATAGTTGACAGTCCGAAAAATGTCTGACCAAGAGGCCGGCTCATTAAATGAGGTGTCCCACACATTCTAAGAAATTGAGTTGATGAAATACCAAAATAAACTGTACCTAATTTAAAGTAAAACTAAAATCCCCCATCAACGGTGTGACATGAGCTAAAAAAAAGTCTCCTTTGAGGTTGGAAGTTTTTATGTGATACCAGCGGATGGCTTGCTCGGATTTCCAGCAAGCTATGACGTAGTCAAACCCAACTACGAGCCAGAACGATCCGTAGATATATCTTTTAAGAGTGCAGGGTTACATTGTTCTGAATGCTCAGATACTCTCTCCCATCTGCATGAGTTTTCACTAAAGTCAGATGAGACACATCTGATGAAAAATGTGCGTTTACTAGCATCATTGCTATACTGCAATCAGGGAAACAAATAAGCTTCACTTTAAAAATAAAAAAAATATCATTGGTGTGTCAATTCAGACCAAATTTACAAAACCTAAGTGTGCCCATTCTCAAGCAATAGCTCGGTTTCAGCTCCCCGGTTCACATCTGCATCTGTTATATCAGCCAGCTACGATTAGTCTGCGTGACTGTCAGCCATTTAGCCAACTGTATGTGCAATTTAAGGGAGCAATGATGTGCCAAATACCAGGCATGGCTCAGTTTTTCACATTTCTCTTTAATACTGCAAGCCTAAAAGATACCTTTGTTGGCAAAAAGCCCTGCTGACAAATATTAGTGGATAGGGATTTGTGTCAAAAAGCAGGGGTGGCTGCATGGGAATGCCAATGTACCACCCATGGTACGCCCCTTGAGGCAAGGCAGCGCTAATGCTACTTTGCTTTAGGCTTCATTTTCAGTGCAAGTCAAGCTTTGCGCTGGAAAGTAAATCCCAAATAAACATTTTACACTGATTTGCACCACTTTTGTGATACAGAATATTAGTAAATCTCCCCCACCCCCACGGTTTTGTTTGCAATACTGAAGAATACTCAACCACAACTGTGGCTCCGATTTACAATTATGGTTGATCTTGTCTTCTCATCCTTAACTATGATCCACCTGAATGCTTTCCCTTTATACCCAAGATATGATAGTAAAGAAGTGTTACCTTATTTTTTTTATATAACTTCTTTAGAACAAGCTGGGATGCTTTTTTAAAAAAGAATGTTAGTTCTGCCTTCTCATTGTCAGTACTTGATGAATTTTCATGATGTATTCTTGTGTCTTTTTTGTTTCTTCCTTTTCGCATCAGCAACATTATTTCATGCGATTGAAAAGGAAGGGACCATTAAAGCTGACAACGTGGTTCAACTGTTGTGAGTGCTAGAAAAGGACTATTTCAGATGGGCATCCCTGTATAAACCCTGCGTCTGAGATAAAGTGGCAGATCAAACTGTTGCCATAGGTTCAGACACCGGTAAAGCTGCGAGTGCTCTGACAGCTTTCCCAAGAGGAAGTGTGGTACCCATGTCTGAACTGGCTCAACGCCCTCTTTGCAAGTGCCTGTTCTGGATGGCCGTATCATCCAGGGCAGGCTCCATCGAAGAGCTTCCTCATTGTCCCTTTCATGTGTAGGGCGTCCAAGTTAAAGCACTCTGCCTCAAACACCTAAAGGCAAGTGGCCGGCAGGGAACTAGGGCCTGAAACATAAAGCCATATCCAACATGGGGCAGTGCTTTTAACCTCAGTGTCCTCCAGGTACACTAGAAGCCAGTGGCAGATTTCCCAGAATGACGTCCTCACGCGGGTCAGTGCCATGACAGGAACTGCCCTCAGTGTAGAGTAGTGAGAATGTGACTCAAAATTGTTCTGAATGACACCCGTCCCAACCATATCTTAATAGTCTTTTTGAACATTGGCTGTTCCTGTGGGTAAATCTCGGTAGCCAAGCTGTAAAGCACGCCGGTACCTTTCCTCAGACACCAGACTTATCCATGACTCTTTCAAATAAAGTACTTCAGGCGGAGCGGAGTCTATCGCAATCACATTTCATTTGATGTTATTCTGTCATGTGATAACCAGAGTCTTCAATCCAGAGGGAAAATACTGCAAGCCTCTGCGGCATTATCTCTGTCCTTTAAATTGTGTCATGCCTCGCACCTAAACTCTTGTCCAAAGTGAACGGAAGCAGTTTAGAGTCTCTGGCCGCTTTTCAGGGATCGCCATCTGCTAAGAAACGAGGGGCTGTTGCCAGTTTAATCTCGCCTATTCTCACAAACTTGCTGTTTTTTGAGTAGTAGCAAATAGGTCGTCATAATACAATAATAATATCAGTTATACAGTTACAGCTTTTTATTGCTACTTTTCATGTTGTGCTATTTGGCAAATGTCAACAACCCCATGGCAGGAAAGACATGTTTTGATACTTTGTTTTTCCACAATTCCTTCGAGAAATGCAGAAATTGACATGCCCTCCCTTTCCACTTTAATCTAGACTGTTTTAAGTCCGTTCCATACACTTTGCATTTATTCTGCACAGCAGCTGTGCCTAACATGAACATTATTAACATACTGTATATCATTTTTTGATTACTGGAAATAGGTTGAAGAATATAGATAATTTGTATGTATAATATTTAGAACTAATACATTTCTGTCTGTATAAATATATATATAATGACAAAGTTTCTGCTAATTGGTTTGCCATTGGAATTTTTTTGAAGAAAAAGTAAACTTTTTATCTGAGAAGCATAGACTATTTGCCATTTTCTCAGGTATGATGGACCAAATGTAACAATATATATTATACAAACTGCATCTTGCAAAAAAAAGTGTTACCTCAGTTTTCATTAGTTCTGTGGATAAACACCATGTACATTAATACGTTGTCAATAAATGTTATTGAAAACAATGTATCTACTTGTGTTGAACTGGTTTGAATATTTTTTTCTCTTTATTTAATAATTTCTGAACTGTAGGTAGTATGTTTGAATTTAGCTGTTCTAATAGAACATTTTCATATAAAGAGATGGCCTAAAGAAGGTTTTACTGATGAACAGATTTTCAAATCGTGCAATTAAAAAAATGCCTTCTTCCAGAGTAGCTGAGTTTTACCCACTGGGTTGAAAATGCAAAAAATGCCTTCTTCCAGGCTAGCTAACTTGTACCCACTGGGTTGCAAATGTGAACAAGCATTGGCATAGCCAATAGGTCTCGCTTTTGGGACCTTATAAGTATTTAGTTATGCAGCACAATATCCTTGGTGCAACAACATCAACTGTTGCATCGCTAAACACTTATAAGGTCCCAAAGCCGACACCTATTGGATATGCCAATGCTTGTTAAAGCTAGTGTTTTTCTTGGACTCCTGGAATGGCTGTCGCTCACAACCTTGCTAGCCTTTTCACTTCAGTTTCCTATAATGGATTCTACTTTGCTTTCCTCATCCTGACAGACACACAGCCAAGTCTACACTTTTGTACCCTTTTATTGCACAGTTCTCACGTTTTCCAAGTCTATGTTTGAGCAGGCCAGCCGTTCTGTGTGTCTGCAGGCTCCTTTATCCGTTTCTAAAATCAGAACTACATGTACCAGAATGCAAAGCAAAAACCTTATTTGGTTGAGGCACTTATGTATGTATTTGGGACACATAAGAGTTCTGTTTTTGACAAAGTCCGCCCAGGAATTGAAGCACACAGAGAATAATATACTGTTTCAGAGCTCTCGTCGCATTCAGCTACCTGTAGTCCTGTTTACACCATCATATATTCCGGGCCGTAAGTACCAGAATACAAAGACAAAATCTGGATTGTGCTACTTGAATATCAATGCGGACTCTGCTGAAAGTGGTACTCATTTTATCGGCCGTGTTGAAAAGGATGAAAGGAGGAGGCAATCTGAAGATCACAGCAACGTTGCTGAACTCACTCAGGGCCATATTATCAAGAACGGCGATAATGTTATCGCCGTTTTTGATAAAATGGCCCTCAGATTCTTTCCAGATTATGCATGTATTTTCTAACAGAGAAGTGTCTATTTTTTTAGCTTCAGTGATCAGAAGTAAACACTCAAACACCATGATACAACAGATGTGTATCTTTAACAAATGTATGTTCCACAAAATACAGCCAGCTAAAGTCATAAATGAAGAGGGGAAGGAAGCAGGCGCTTCCCCTTTTCTTGCTCATGGTCGTTTATGCAAATAGTGCTGCAGGTGTTTCAGGTCTGTTGTGGTTGTGTATCTCCGTGCAGCATTCTGCAAACCCTCCAGACGTGATTGGCGGGCGTCTGCAGCAGTAAGGTATGTAAACAAATGTGCAGCCGAGGCTATCTCGGCTTTGCATGCATGGGCAGAGTTTATCGCAATAGAGGGAGAGAAGTTTGTGCTTTGTTCATGCTACATTCGGTAATGGCGGATTTCCCAATAAACAGCATTGTTGTAGCAGGTTTTAGAGTCCAGGGGTGCCTCCAGAGTACTCCAGAATATTCTGATTGTGCCATAGCACATTTACAGAACTTTATATTCCTTGAAGACCGTGAAAGTGATGAAGTGTGAGCAAGACAGAGAGGCAGAGCGAGGCGCGCGTGCTTGGGAGAGCGAGAGGAAAGCCAGATGGTGCCTCTGCTCATGACTGTGCACGTAACCGCACGCTCTATGCCACACAAAAAGCTGTGGTCTGCTTTTTAAAGCCCACTCACTAAATGTCTCGCCAGAGCAGAGCATGCACTGGCTCAGGCGAGACCTAAACATGCCTTCTTCCAGGCAAACTCAGTTTTACCCACTGGGTTGCAAATGTTAAAAATGCCTTCTTCCAGGCTAGCTCAGTTTTGCCCACTGGGTAGCAAATGTAAAGTGTCAAGTTAAGAAAGGCGATGTTTTATATGTTGGATTGTGCAATGAATTTAGCCAGTACTCCAAAAAGCGTAAAATACATTTATAGCACTTGATTGCGAGAGCTATCTGTTTAAGTTACAAAAGCCAACCATTATTTAGAAAAAATCAAAGGATGTGCTCACGTTGAAAACATACATACATCATTTTAAAATTACCACCTTTCTTGGAACATTGATACACACCTAGTTCCTGTGGCTTCCCTGACGAAATACACCGATATACACATTTTCTATCTGACTTGTGTTCCTAACTCAGCCACACCACAAACCGGATTTTGCACAACTTGCAATATTTTTAGAATGGTTATTGCTATTCTACGATGCTTTTAATTTTCTCATTCTAGAGACGTATGGACAATGATGTGCTTTATCTGCTTAGAAATTGGGTTAAAAGTCTGATATCATGGACTTTGCTTTCATTCTGTAAGTAAACTACTGATCAAATACAACAATAGCCTGCAATAGAGTCTTAGCCCGGCGTAGAAGACACCACAAAATGTGTATTAATCTGACAAGGGCATGGTAAGAGGTGGTATTTTTCGTTGAGTGCACGTGGAGAGCCCCAACCCCAAGATAGGCAGTCCTTTGTAAGTGTCCAGAATCTGCATTTAGCGAGTAGTCAGATTTGCACATAGAGTAATTATCAAGGCATTGCCTTGTACCATTCTCCGTTTAATGCAGCATGGTTTCTTACATGAATGCAATAGTAACAAGCATTGGAAATGCAATAGGTCTCGCATTAGGAAAGTTTGAGCTATTGGTATTGTAAATGACACTTTTTTTATTTATGTGTTGGTTTTGAAAGTAGCAAAATTAATAGCTTTGTCAGTTACAATGTCAATAGTGTTAACTTTTGCAAATGTGACACCTATAGCATTTGTAATGCAATGTGTGTTGTATTTACGTGACTTAGATGTCTTGATATTACAAATAACAATGGCTTTTAATTTTGTAAATAATTAATACTTAAATAAAAGTTATTGTAATTTATAATGGTAATAGCTTAAACGTTTTTAAATAACTTTTGTGAAGATTATGTTCAGTGTATTTTATTGTGACGAAAATCCAAGAACATTGCATTTGCACCTACACACACACAGAGCCACACACACACACACACACACACACATATAGATGTGGTAGTGGTGGATCTGGGTGATATGGTGGTGGTGGATGTGGTGGTGATGGTGGATGTGGTGGTGATGGTGGTGGGTGAGGGGGTGGATGTGGTGGTGGATGTGGTGGTGATGTGGTGGATGTGGTGGTTGTGGATGTGGTGGTTGTGAAAGTGGTGGTGGATGTGGTGGTGGAAGTGATGGTGGTGGGTGCGGTGGATGTGGTGGTGGTGGATGCGGTGGTGGATGAGGTGGTGGATGTGGTGGTGGATGTGGTGGTGGTGGATGCGGTGGTGGATGTGGTGGTGGTGGTGGATGTGGTGGTGGTGGATGAGGTGGTGGAGTTGGTGGTGGAAGTGGTGGATGTGGTGGTGGATGTGGTGGTGGCTGTGGTGGTGGTGGGTGCGGTGGAAGTGGTGGATGTGGTGGTGGTGGATGTGGTGGTAGATGTGGTGGTGGTGCATGTGGTGGTGGATGTGGTGGTGGATGTGGAGGTCATGGTGGATGTGGGGGTGGATGTGGTGGTGAGGGTGGATGTGGTGGTGAGGGTGGATGTGGTGGTGGATGCGGTGGATGTGGTGGTGGTGGATGCGGTGGATGTGGTGATGGTGGATGCTGTGGTGGTGGTGGATGCGGTGGTGGTGGTGGATGCGGTGGTGGTGGTAGTGGTGGATGGGGTGGTGGTGGATGGGGTGGTGGTTGTCATGGTGGATGTGGAGGTGATGGTGGATGTGGTGGTGGATGCGGTGGTGGTGGATGCGGTGGTGGTGGATGTGGCGGTGGATGTCATGGTGGATGTGGAGGTGATGGTGGATGTGGAGGTGATGGTGGATGTGATGGTGGATGTGGTGGTGGGTGTGGAGGTGATGGTGGATGTGATGGTGGATGTGGTGGTGGGTGTGATGGTGGATGTGGTGGTGATGGTGGATGTGGTGGATGCGGTGGTGGTGGATGCGGTGGATGTGGTGGTGGTGGATGCGGTGGTGGTGGTGGATGGGGTGGTGGTTGTGGTGGATGTCATGGTGGATGTGGAGGTGGTGGTGGATGTGGTGGTGGATGTGATGGTGATGGATGTGATGGTGATGGATGTGGCGGTGATGGATGTGGCGGTGATGGATGTGGCGGTGATGGATGTGGCGGTGATGGATGTGGCGGTGGTGGATGTGGCGGTGGTGGATGTCATGGTGGATGTGGAGGTGATGGTGGATGTGGAGGTGATGGTGGATGTGGAGGTGATGGTGGATGTGGAGGTGGTGGATGTGGTGGTGGATGTGGTGGTGGTGGATGCGGTGGATGTGATGATGGTGGATGTGATGATGGTGGATGCGGTGGTGGTGGTGGATGCGGTGGTGGTGGATGTGGTGGTGGATGTGGTGGTGGTGGTGGTGGATGTGGTGGTGATGGTGGATGTAGTGGTGGTGGATGTGGTGGTGGATGTGGTGGTGGTGGATGCGGTGGATGTGATGGTGGATGCGGTGGTGGTGGTGGATGCGGTGGTGGTGGTAGTGGTGGATGCGGTGGTGGTGGTAGTGGTGGATGGGGTGGTGGTTGTAGTGGATGTGGTGGTGGATGTAGTGGTGGGTGTGGTGGTGGTGGTGGATGCGGTGGTGGTGGATGCGGTGGTGGTGTATGTGGTGGATGTGGTGGTGGTGGATGTGGTGGTGGATGTGGCGGTGGATGTCATGGTGGATGTGGTGGTGGTGGTGGATGGGATGGTGGCTGTGGTGGTGGTGGTGGATGCGGTGGTGGTGGATGCGGTGGATGCGGTGGTGGTGGATGCGGTGGATGCGGTGGATGCGGTGGATGCGGTGATGGTGGATGCGGTGATGGATGTGGTGGTAGTTGTAGTGGATGCGGTGGTGGATGTAGTGGTGGTGGGTGTGGTGGTGGTGGTGGTGGTGGATGTGGTGGTGGTGGATGTGGTGGTGGTGGATGTGGTGGTGGTGGATGTGGTGGTGGTGGATGTGGTGGTGGTGGATGTGGTGGTGGTGGATGCGGTGGTGGTGGATGCGGTGGATGTGGTGATGGTGGATGCGGTGGTGGTGGTAGTGGTGGTTGTAGTGGATGTGGTGGTGGATGTAGTGGTGGTGGGAGTGGTGGTGGTGGTGGATGCGGTGGTGGTGGATGCGGTGGTGGTGGATGCGGTGGTGGTGGATGTGGTGGTGGATGTCATGGTGGATGTGGAGGTGATGGTGGATGTGGTGGTGGTGGTGGATGTGGTGGTGGTGGATGCGGTGGTGGGTGCGGTGGTGGATGTGGTGGTGGATGTGGTGGTGGATGTGGTGGTGGTGGTGGTGGATGTGGTGGTGGTGGTCGATGTGGTGGTGGTGGTGGATGTGGTAGTGGTGGATGAGGTGGTGGTGGATGTGGTGGTGGTGGATGCGGTGAATGTGGTGGTGGATGCGGTGGTGGTGGATGTGGTGGTGGTGGATGAGGTGGTGGTGGTGGATGTGGTGGTGGTGGTGGTGGATGCGGTGAATGTGGTGGTGGATGTGGTGGTGGTGGATGCGGTGGTGGTGGATGTGGTGGTGGTGGTGGATGTGGTAGTGGTGGTGGATGTGGCGGTGGTTGATGTGGTGGATGTGGCGGTGGATGTCATGCTGGAGGTGGTGGTGGATGTGGTGGTGGTGGTGGTGGTGGATGTGGTGGTGGTGGATGTGGTGGTGGTGGATGCAGTGGATGTGGTGATGGTGGATGTGGTGGTGGTGGTGGATGCGGTGGTGGTAGTGGTAGATGGGGTGGTGGTTGTAGTGGATGTGGTGGTGGATGTAGTGGTGGCGGGTGTGGATGTAGTGGTGGTGGGTGTGGTGGTGGTGGTGGATGCGGTGGTGGTGGATGTGGTGGTGGTGGATGTGGTGGATGTGGTGGTGGTGGATGTGGTGGTGGATGTGGAGGTGATGGTGGATGTGATGGTGGATGTGGTGGTGGTGGATGTGATGGTGGATGTGGTGGTGATGGTGGATGTGGTGGTGGATGCGGTGGTGGATGTGGCGGTGGATGTCATGGTGGATGTGTGCCTAGAAGCGCCATACCTCCCATCATATAGGTCAACATGTTGCTGCGAATGGTGATAAATAGCACGTTCTAGTCTGCTCTACCTGCATGTATGGTTCATCCCATTGAATTTTTCATTAATATATGTTTTATTTTTTTTTAAAACGATGAAACCAAGACCAGGGTGCAATGTGTTAAATGTGCATAACGGCACAATCACATTACAGAGGCCATGTGACTTTTAGAGACACGTTTCCCTGTGTAACAGTCCTTGCAATGTGCAATCTGAGACAGAAAACTATTTTTCCCATGTCAATTCTGCTGTACCGTTGTAAAAAAATGGACTTTGACACTGTAGTCATAAATGTGTGAAGGTAGCGCGTTTTAAATTCCGCTCTTTCAAAAAATGTGTATTATGGAACCAAATGTATTTCACTGCAACGACAGACAACGGGTCGATCTATCGACAGACAATAGTATGTAATTGACGTGGGTAAACGTGGCTGGTCGTCGCCTTTTTTACATGCATCTCCATGTAGAATTAAGAAAATGATATCACCTGGGAGGCACACCACTCTCCAACCGAGGATTACATACGTTCAGACCATCTGGTAGAAGGCGCTATATAAATGCAGCAAATCACCAAACCTTCCTCAAAGCACACGGGAAGCATTTCAGGCTCTTGCTGGGCAACATAAAGAGCACGAGCTGTTCGCCCATCCCCCTTCAAGCAGGACTAGCGACCAGAGCCTCCCTCGAGGCGCTTTACTTTACACTCACAGCTCAAGAACACGATGGAATGTATTCAGATAAGATGCTCGGGTGGTGATAGGCAGATGCATCACACCTCGCACCGCCGGGCAGGGCGCCTGTCATTGTGACTCATAATCACAAAATAAAAGCAGGCGGAGGGCATTGCTGTGGGGAGGGGGAGGAGAAATGCGACATGGCGGGCAGGGGAGGGGGCGGAGCGGGGAGAGGGTGTTAAGCAGCAGGGGCCTTTGAAGTGAAGCTAAGCTTCACTTCAAAGGTGTGGGAGGAGTGCGGCAGAGGGAACAGACGGCGATTTGGTGATGTGCACGCGCATTTTAGGTCAATGCGCAAGCGCATTGACCTAAAAGCCACGGGCACAGCACCAAATCGCCAAGTTCGGTAAAGTCTGTTTAAGCCCCAATAGAGCTTCGCCAGCTAGGCGCATGCGCCCAGCAGGCGAGCCCTAAAAAGGTGGTAAATGCTCGAAATCATGTGTGCATGAACTATTGTAAACATTAGCCATTAGCTATAGGTTAAAATCTGCAAAATGGTTTCATACAGCAAGACAGTGGAGCAGCCTACCCAGGGCTCAGCATTAAATCAACCTGCAGCACAAATTCTAGAGAATTCCATGCAAAAATAACAGAGCATAAACATGTCATTTAGTTGGGTGTTAAAGTGCTCCCAACAGCACATTCCACTGCGTAACCCACTCCTCACACAGCTCCAACAACGTACACACATTCACCTAGAAAGATATAAACGGAGTCACAGTAGTATTTAATCATTCCATAGTAAACATCCACCCAGAACAATCACACTATGCTAACCCAGTGCTTCCAGTTAATTCACCTACATATAAATCTTTTTGGGCAAACGGAATAACCCATTTATCATCTAAGCATCAGGCAAAATGTCTAGCCACACGAACAATCGACTGGCACGTCAACCATCAAATATCCCCACACTGCTTGCACCATCTCACAGCAGACTCCAGTTATCAGTGCAATGGCTGGACCTAACCCAATGGATGGTATGAGACCATGCCAACAGATCTATCTCATTCTAACGAAACAAAAAAAAGTGACTAGTACCATTTAATAAAAAAAATACTAATAATTTCATCCCTATTAATGAAATTAGATATTGACTGAACACCAAATTCAGATAGGTAGAGGAGTTGAATGAGTGGCCAGACAGGGACTTTGCAGTGAAAACGAAATTTAAAAAAAAAGCTTGATGTTGCTTTGGTATTTTGTATTTTCTTGTGTGCTATATATTACGACAAGAAGGATGAAGTGGTTATCTGCTGGATACCCAAGGTCAGATTCACTAATCTTTAACACAAGGCAACTTGTTGCGCTGCATTGTGTGGAAGGGAGAGAGTGAAATGCTCCATATCTACTAAATTATGTCACGCTTCTGCTATCTCATAGTATTGGCGCACTTAAGGCGGGCAAACACCTTTGCAGGCACCTGTGGAAAGGTGCCTGAGTTACGGGCAGGATCCAAAGAGGCATATCCCTTTGTGTGTGCTGCAGAATGGTGCACACATGGAAAACGAAATAGCCACGAGAAAAGAGGATATTTTCCTCATTACTTCTCTGTTGAGTACGTGCACCTTTTAAAAAATGTTTTATTAAATCTGAGTTTGCATCAAAATACATAGGTGGATGCACAGGAACGCACATGCTCCACCCATGTAACGCCTACCAGATGCAAGTAACGCAAGGCAGTGCTATACACTGTGTTGCGTTGCTATGTATTTACTGAACCACACAAATCGACTTTACTGCCAAAATGGACTTTGCATCGGGGCTGCGCCTCAAAAGTGACGCAACCTGACACAGAAGTTTAGTAAACCTGGGACTCAGTTCAACACTCACTCATATTTAATATACTCTCTCCTCCTCTCGTTTGTTTGTTGTTTTTGAACTATGCTGATTTGCCTCTTTGTTTAGATTGGGTGGGGCTGTCTCTTTCAGATCCAAACTTGTAAAGTAACAAGAGTGAACTATAAAAGTTGCAGAAATGTGAGGGGTATTACTAGTTGTAATATATGATACAATATTATTAATCTACCAATGCCTTTCACATCACTGGTAGGACTATACCCACAGTGCTTTCTTGGTCTAGACAATTGTGATTTCACTGGTGCAGTCACAGCTCAACCTGAGGCAGGGACTATAGACCTAAAATCTGAAAGGCAGGCTGGACTTCAATCGTGGTGGTTGAGGTAATTTGCCAATGAGCCCATCCTACTATGATCCTGCAAACTGGGCCAAATAAAACATTTTTACATTTGGCTAATGGTAGGCAGGCAAGCAGTCAAAGTCTTCTCAGGGAGGAAGTGTGGGAGCGTGCAAGAACTCTAAGCTTTACAGTCAACCAACAGACACAATAGCAAATTGTCCAGCCCAGTGCTTACCTTTATGAATTAAAAGAAAGTACTTTAAACGCACAACATAACACTACAGGGTGCAATAGGAGGAATCTGACACTTATCTGTAATCCTTTTTGCAACCTCCCTTAAGGCACTACACCCTTCGTTATACCCCCACCCTGATGGAGTTCTCCTGCACCTGTAACCCTTTCATATAATTCAGGAAAAGGCTCCAATTAGGCACAGATGCAGTACTCTCATATCCTCTTCAAAGCATAGGTATGCCCAGTAGTTCAGTTTGCATTCATATCTTTGTGATTAATCACTCAATTTTAATTATCTCGCAGTTCCCAAGCTCTGTGCTCTTCTTAAGGTTTGGGATGGTCCTGCTCCTTCAGCTACCTCTTTGCTTGGAACTTAGCGACTTGAAGATCTCAGCATGGTTGCTGCCATAGTATCTCATCTTTGGTAGTTGCAGCCCCCCCAGATCAGTTGTTACCTGGTAATATGACAAGTACATCTTCTGAGCTGATGTTTATCTTGTGGATAGCTTCCACAGTTACGGCCTCCAATCTAGTGCTTCCACCTCAACAATGACAGAGCATCCTCCTACGGATATATGGCACATTAATAGTGATTTGGTACATTTTGGAGTCATTTCTGGGAGATGCTACTGGAATTTTGGGGCTATTAGGAGTTTAGTGAGTATTTTGGAGTCTACTGTGGAGAATTTGTTGCAATGGGATGGAAATTAACTACTATGCTTTGGCAATTTTTTTGAAAGTAGTCATCGCGATAGCAAAAAAACCTCATCCTGCAAAAAAACCCAAAGTAATCCCAAACTGTCTTCGATATTTAAATATTGAAATAAATAAATTGATTAGGGATCAATATCTTTTTTATACTCTCGAAAGATATAAAATAGTTCTTCTAAGAAGAAGGAAAATGAGGATGAAGGCCAGATTGAAGAGAGAGAATGAAGATTCCTTGTGGATTAAACTTCGGGAAGCCTCCTATAGGGGCCAAGCTAGGGTATTTTGGTCGATAATTGGTGAGGGTTGTGGTCTAAGATCTAGACCCTCTCCAATTTCTATAGATGAGCAGATTTGGGTTGAATACATCGAGCAATTATATAGTAATAATGATTTGACCCGTGAAAACGATACACTATTCGTGGTTAATCATTTCTACGGCCCTCCGTCCGAGAAGGACATTGAACTAGCCATTAAGGGCTTGCGTTCTTCGGGCGCGATGGGTCCGGATGAGCTCCCTATCTCGGTGATAAAACAACAGAGTGAGCTATGGAGTAAAATTCTCTTTCCAGTTTTTAAATTCTGTTTTGTTAGTGGAACTGTTCTTCCCTCCTGGAAAGGGAGCATATTAGTCCCCCTCTTTAATAAAGGAGCTAGAGACTTGCCACAAAACTACCGTCAAATTGCTCTTTTAGATGCTATAGGTAAGGTTTTTGCAAAATGTCTTCTTAACTCGATTAATGATTGGGTGCTTAAGGCTGAAATCTTACCCCATGAACAGACCGGGTTTAGGCAAAGGCACGGTACATTAAATAACCTGTCTGCATTACAGGTCATAACTGAGAAATATGTCAAGATTCGTGGAGGGGGAGTTTATGGTGCCTTTATCGATTTTTCCACAGCCTTTGATAAAGTGGATAGATCTTTGCTGTGGAGAAAGTTATTTGTATTAGGGATGCCTCCTATTTTCATTAATTTAGTTTGCGCCTTGCACTCAGACACTTGGTGTAGAGTGCTGATGGGTGGGGAAAGAGGGTTATCTAGAGTGATTTTTACAGCAAATGGGTTAAAACAAGGGTGCCTATTGGCTCCTTTGTTGTTTTCCTTGTATATAGCTGATCTCCCTCAGGTTTTATCTGCAAGTAAAGGTATTGTTCCGTCCTTGGGGGGTGCCCCAATTGCATGTTTAATGTATGCAGACGACATACTGATTATGGACCTTACTCCAAAAGGCTTGAACAGTCGCCTGCATGCTCTATATAAATATGCGGAGGTGCATCATCTGAAGATAAACACTGCAAAAAGTAAAGTAATGTGCTATATGGGTAGGAAAAAGTCAAAATATGCGAACTTTCACTGGTCTGTGGGGGGTCAAAGACTGGATGTAGTACATTCTTATACTTTCCTCGGAAAAATAGTCACTAGCAATTTAAGTGAAAAAGTACATATAGCGAATAACACACGTAAAGCTATTGTCCAAGGGAAGAGTTTGATTTCACTTTATAAAGCCACTGGTAGAAGGCACTTTGCGACATTGCTGGAGGTATATCGAGCAAACGTTCCTGCATCTCTACTTTATGGTATGGAAATAGTTGACATGAAAAGCTGGAGCTTTCTGAATGCAACGGAAGGCAAAATTCTGCGTAGTCTAGCTTCTGTCAATACAGCAAGTTCAACTGCTTCCCTAAGACAGGAATATGGCTTACGCAGTAGCTGGGTTCAAGGCTTAGCGGGGATAGTGCGCTGGGTTTTTAACCTGGCAAAGGGAGATCCTGGCACTTTAAGGTATTTTATAAAAACTGAGTTATTGGGAAATTTTAATAAACATTTGCTAATTGTAAAGAATTTCAGAATTGCTGCTGATCTTCTGCAATTAGATGAATCAGTTTTATTTACTTTATCAGCACATCAGCTGAAATCCACTCTGAAGTCGGCCTCCTGGGAATTAGGTTTTAGACTGGATAGGGAGGCTTGCATAGCAAAGAAAGGTATTTCTCCAGCCATTGACTCTTGCTTAATGAGGAAAGCCCAACCATATGTTTTTTGGAAACTCCCTCATGGAGTTCGGCGCTATGGCCCACAAGCATCAATCATTTTTGTAGTCGCAAACGGTGCGATTCCTTAAAATCGGCAGTTTGCGAATGCAAAAGTGCTGGTTGGGATGCATCATGCCATTTTAGAAGTCGCATCTTTTTTACGATTTCTAAAATTGCGTTAGCATATAAGAAATCGCAATTGTGCGATTTCTTAAATGCTATGCATCATTACAGAAAAATGTGCGATTTTTAAAATTGGAAGTGCAAATTACCACGAAGTTCAACTTCGTGGTAATTTGCGAAATTGTTTAAAAATGCACAAAAATGCATTTTTAAAACTGTTAAGCTACAGACACACATGTCCTAAGGACATGTGTGTATGTAACTTATGCTGAAAAGTACATTTCATGGGTGCAGGGGGGGTCATTTTGACCCCCCTCTCCACCCTTGAAATGCATTGATGAATTGCAATTGCACATTGTGAATTCGCAATTCCCATTCATTCCTATGGGCATTTTGGCCCATAGGAATGAATGGGAATTGTGAATTCGCAATTGAAAATTTGCATTTTTTTTGCAAATCGGTAAAAATAGCGATTTTTACCGAATTGCAAAAAAAAAGCAAAAATATTCATGCATAGGCTTTTGCGATTTCTAAATTGCGAATTGTTATTTTTCGCAATTTAGAACTCGCAAAAGCCGATATTGATGCATGTGGGCCTTACTGTTTTTATTAAGGCAGGATTTACTCCCTTTGAACTCCCTAATGTCCAGATGGTATGGCTCCTCATCTTTATGTGACTTCTGTAACATCAAAACTCAGGATATGCACCATGTTATTTTCGTATGTCCGGCCCTAATGGTGCATAGGCGCAAGTGGTTAAGACCAATTTGTCTCCAACTGAGTATTCTTTCAGCTACTGCTTTCCTTGATGCTATTCATAACCCTCCAAATGAAATGTTCTGTTTTAAATTGTATAACTTTTTAAAATGTTTCTTAGCGATATATTAGATGGTTACAAATGTCTATTCTTCTCTATATTGTAATTTTGTTTATATGTCACTGTATTAAATCTGTTAATTCTTTTATGTGGATCTCATCTGAGTTCCGAAATCATAAATAAAATAAATTTGAATTTGACAGAGCATCCTGACTCAAAGTGACAGCACCTGTCTCTTAGTCACAGCAGACTGCTATCACTTACGATTTTTGATACTTGCAGAAATCTTGATGTCGTTCACAACCAAAACCGTTCAGGAAGACCAGCGGTCACTCCTGGCTTCACCCACTTGCAGCTGCTCTCCCGGGCTATTCACCACACCAACACCACAATCAGCTTCTCCTTGTGTGCACACTCCTCTACAGCGCCAGACATCTACTGACACAGGGAAGAACCTCAGCTCTTCCAGTTGAAAGTGCAGACTTCAAGTGAAGTCCCCTCACCGCCAAAACTCTGGCTGTCATGCAGACACTAGCCCTAGTCACACAGCATTCCTTTGAGTACTCTGAGGATTTGCAAATAGGGGATGGGAATACATTGAGCAAGGTTACAGAACCCGTTTAGGTTAGTTCTCTTTCAAATGTCTGTTTCTGGCTGTTCCTCAGACACAGCCTCTGTGCTGGTTATCTTTCTCACTGCAGATAGTGATTCTGGCTCCAAGCAGGAGTATCCAATACAATACGTCAAAGACGTGTGCGATCTCAGCACCTAGCTGTCATTAGCCTCACTAAAGCAGTAATCCAAGACCGACAAAAGGACTCACCCTACCCAGAAAATGCCTCATCTTAAACAAGAGAAACATCTGTCCTATCCATCACCACTACGATCTACCAAATGGGAGTGGTCAAGAAATAATAATCTGCAGTATTTTGCTAAGAAGTTCCTCACTCCATTGCCTTGGTTTCCACCTTCCAACCACAGGAATGTAGTAAATACACTTTGTATGAAAAGGCCTCTTTTGACATGGTTAACCCCACACTTTACGCCTGGAACATGATGAGATTTTGACCAAAAGCGCATTGGGTCCCTGCTAACCAGGTTCCCAGTGCCAGAGCTCTTTCCCAAAACTGTACCACAACTGGCACAATTTCATCCACCATATAAGTCCCTAAGAAATGGTACCCATGATGCCTAGAGCATTAATACTGAAGAGCGTCCTCCAGGGCTGCAGCACGAATTGTGCCACCCTAGGAACCCCTCACCAAGCTCATGCAAGCTGTCATTGCAGGCAAAACTGAAGAGCCTACATGGCACACATCCCTGTGTGCCATGCCCACAAACACTGCATGAGATATAGATAAATCACCCCTACCCAACAGCCCTATGGCAGGGTGCACTATAACCAATTTTGGACATAGCTGCATGAGCAGGTATAACCCTGCAATATCTAGCCTATTCTTGCATATTGTAAGTGTGCAAGGAAGCAATAGAGAGTACATGTCTGGACACTCGCCATTATGAGTTCCCCAGCTACATGATGGCTTCACTGTACCTTAAGATGTTTGGTACCAAGCATCTCGTCTTAATAAATCCTCATTGATAGCAGTCTTGGATTTATTAATAAATGCACACATAACATTTGTGTTTGTAAAGTGCACATTCACCCAGATTTATCTTGCCGCTGAATAACAGATGTTTATTCTTACCCATCTCAATAGTACTCATTTTATCAACCTCAGATGGATGAAAGGCTGAGTGTACCCACCGGGATTTGAACCTGTGACCATGAGGGCGAACAGAGGCCCCTGCAATAGACGCATTAGTCCACTGAGCCACCAGACTCGGCGTAGTGGTGTCCCCTGAAATCTACCAAACACTGGTGTGGTCTCTGACTAGTCCTAGCTAGCTTGTCACCACCAGACATGTTTCTGACCGCAAGGGGGGAGAGCCTTCATTCTGAGGCCAGGCACAATGCCAGCTCTGAGCCGAGGTGCTTCACACCTCCTCTAGGCCAGTACGACAATCCAAGGCGTGAAGCTTCAATGGCGGTGCCACCTTTGAAATGCACCCCAGGTGTCTCCAGCTAGTGGAGGATGCCAACCCCCTGGCCTGGTCCCCTTTTGACGGGAGGACAGGCAGGAAAAGTTTTAGATGAGGAGGTGGGACCACATTCAGCCAGCACCAGCCCTAGGGTGAGGCAGGTGATGTGGACCCCTCTTTTCAGATTTATCTACCTTTTGTTGGAAGAAATTAGCCAATTAGGGTCAAGGTTGTGCTCACTCCTCCAAAGGACATGGTCAATAGAGGGTGTCAACACCCTAAAGGTAGGTAGCCCATTGGCTACAACCTTTCTCACCCGGTGGCACCCCTGGACCCTACATTTTCGATTCGATGGACCTAAGAAGAAAACAGAAAAAAGAGCTGCTGACCCGAGAACGGAGTACCTGCTGCAGAATTTTGCTGCAAAACCTTGCATGCTGCTTCATAGGACTCGACGATTGTAGGGTGCCGACTCATCCTGCTGCTGGCAGGCCTCATAGAACACAATCGTCAGAGAACTCCCTTGGTGTAGAGAAACTGCAGAGTCTAAACTTGCCACTCCCCAGCGACGCCGATAAGGCAACCAAAACAGAAGCAGTAAACCAGCTCCTGAGAGTTAACTCTGTCCCACCACCAAGGGAGGGGACACCTGGACCTACTGGAGCCGTGCCATAGCAATAGCCAAGGTACCAGACCACCTGCAACTGAGACGAAGAGTCCAATCCGGACTCCAACTGCCCAGGAAGCAAGCACCTGCTGAGAAATGTCAAGACACCAGACTTACTCTGTGAGTGGCTAAGCTGTCCCGGAATCATCCCTGCAACCTGCCTGCCCCTGACCGCAAAGACCTTGTTGAGGCACAGAGCCCGACTGACCCATCTGCTCTGCATCCAGCCAGCCCCCACCCCCCGGCCTAGGTACCGACAAAACAGCTGTGCTCCATTGATCCTAAGGCCCTTGCGACCCGATCCCTTGTTTGAGTTCCCCAAGACTTACCTGGAAGTCTGCTTGTGCAACCTGTTTTCAGGTGGCCCCCCCCCTTCTTCGCAGCCGCCAGCTATCAATGACCTCGGAACCCTACCAACCGGCAGAGTCCGGGACACTCCCCACAAACCACTGGTAGAACATTAACCCTGGTCTGCAGCTACCCCAAAGGTGAACCCCTACAACCAACTGTACGATTTTATATACATTTCTGTATTTTCACCATAGCCTTTCATTGTGGGTACTCCGGCGCAGCAGTGAGTTAAAAAAGTACCTATCTGTGAAAACAGTTATTGGTCTTAAAAATGATTTTAAAATCAGTGTTACTTTTGCAAATTGGTTTCCGATTTATTCTTGCGTGTGTATCATTTATTGCCTCCGCGAATACAACAAATTCTTAGCATTGCCCTCTGATAAGCCTTGCTGCTCGCCCTTACTACCCCAAGTAGAGCGTCAGTATTATCTACTTTTGTCTCTGTATACCAATCTGAGTCTCACTGGACTCTCGGCACAATGTACTAAAACGAAGTACACTATATAGAGAACCAGCTTCCTACATGTGAGAAGTTGGCCTGATATATGATGCTCACTAGTTCTAGTGATCACCTTGTATCAGTCCAAACAACCCTTATGGTGATTGGTTGTAAGTCAACCTTATAGACCAGCTATCCTAATGGTAGCATGGACAAAGCAGTCTTAGGTTAAACTCTTTTGGCATGTGAAGCCAGCTGTTGTACCACAATATAAGCCCTTGAATACCAGATGAAAGGACACCACACAGGTTGTTATGAAAATAAACAGTATATTTATTAATAACACCTCTGAACTCTTTATGAGGTCAGAGGGCTAAGCACATGACAATCTCTTACGAAAAATACGACAAGTTGCACAAAATTACAATGGTGCCCTAGGGGCACGACAAACCATATACTAAGTAAGTGAAATGTGAAAGTCGATAAAAGGAATGGAGCTGTCCAGAGGCTGTAGGATCGATGGGACCACGCTACACTAACTCTAGGTAAGTAATAGGAGGCCCACGGAACGCGTGTGCAGAGTGTGAACTCACACGCGAGATGCGTAACAACATCTATGGACAGTACAGTTCAAGTAAAAGGTGAGTACGGACAATCCTGACTAGGTAGGACTAAAACGACTGAGAAATCAGACACTAGGACAGTTAGACTACCCTTGAGCACCGAAATGCTCTCGTTACCTCACCCACGGGCTGCGGGTGCATAGGTGCCAAAGTGTGTCGAGTTCTCGCATTGAAGTCAATGGAGCCTGAAAGAAAAGATGCTGCAGGCGACCAGGAGGAAGATGTCCGGTGCGATCCAAGGGTGGATCGGTGAAGAAGAGGACCTGAAAGCAGAGGGGACAGTGTTCAAAGTCACTAGCCAGTGACCGGTGTGGAACCAGGAAGGAACCAGGTGCTGTCGTCGCGATCAGGTGAAGAGTGGACGCTTGACTCTGCAGCCACGTGGACCAGGAGGTGTCTTCGATGACCAGGATGGAGGCACAAGCTGTCCCACGCAGGCTCTCGCTGTCGGCGGTGTCGGATCCGGAATCGGAGTCAACAGGCCTTGGCAAAGGCAACCCACGCGGTGAGTGGAAAAGACGTCCGGTGCGGACTAGGAGAGTCCGGGGTGCCCCTCTTTTGGAAGGGAGCAAGGGCCAGTCTGGAGCAACCAGACCAGCAGCAAAGATTCAAAGGTTCGTCGTCTAGGAGGCCACTAGCCAGCCGGCAAGTGACCAGACAACGCGTTGAGCAGCAGGCAAGCGGAAGGGCTCCACGCAGATCTCGTGGATGATGGAGGGGTGAACTTCGGTGCAGGGGTTGCTCGGGGCTGGGGCTTCTCAGTCCCCAAAACACTTGGTTGAGTTTACCTCGGGAGTCGTGCTGGGAGCGAAGTGCAGTTTCTTTCAAGATGGCCGGTCCCACGTGTCTCGTCGCACCCACGGATCTCAGCTGTGCTGCAGATGTAGGTAGAGGTCGGAGAGGTCTGGGAATCCGGGTCTCGTCGGGCTCTGAAGTCTGGATCCTGGAAGGAAGACGACAAAGGGAAGCCGCTGGACGCTTGATGGTGCCTGCAGTTGCAGGGTGGACACTCCTTGCCCACAAGGGAGATTTCTTCAGTCTTCTGTGGAGCAGAACGTCGAAGTCCAGAGTTTCTTCTTGTAGAGTAGTTCAGGATTAATCTAATTTGGAATGGGACCAGCTCCTACCTTTATCCTGCTAAAGGGGGCTGCACTACTGACTAGGTCCCTCCCCTGGGTGGGACCAGGAAGGGGGGTGGTTACACCCCCTATCCTTTGTCCGGTTTCCCGCCAGAGCTGGGGCTGGAGTGCCCCAGCAACTGGTTTGAACCGGTGTATGCACAGGGCACCTTGTGTGCCCCAGGCATGTCTCATTCCTTTCAGGCCTATCCTACCCAAAACACAAAATCCTATCTGGGGTGGTGCTAGCACCTCCCAAGGCAGGAAACCCTTTGTCCAAGCCGCCCTCGCTGGAAGGACTCCCAGCAGCAGGAGGTCAGATTTGTGTCTGTGGTGGCAGCATCCATTTTGTGATGCCAAGGCTCGAGTTAACTTTAACCGGGGTTCACAGTTACATACATGTCGTGCCCCTCTAGAAGGGTGGAATGCTACCCCCGTCGCCAGAATTGGCAAGGGGGTAGTATTCCAATTCGTATGACACCTTACTCGACATGTTTTGATAATGTTATACCAGAGTTAGCATTTAACCGCGAGGTTGATAATGCACTTAAGAGTATATGGTATAGCGTTATTATGGAACAGCTATTAGGACTTGGTTCCGCAAGCTGCAGACGGGCTCAGCTCATGCCAGAACACCATCTCACATAATTCCAAGCACTCTGCCTTCAGGATTGATAAGGCCTGCCATAGGAGTGACTGATAGGAATATATGTGTCCATTTTAGGGTTAGATATAGGTATACTATATCTATAGCAAAGGGTGATTACACCACCTTGCCCCAGCTGTCATGCAGCCAGTTGTCAGTTTTGGATGGCCAGCCAGGGGTGGCATAATACATGCTTCAGCCCCTGGTAGGCCCTGGGTACACCTATGCCCTGGATACCTAAGGTATACTGTACAGGGACTGATAAGGTGACTCAGTATCCAATTAGATATGTACCTAGGGTACATGGAGTCCATTTTAACAGAGAGAGCAGGAAGCCTGGGGTCCTGAACAGCAGGATCCCAGGCCAACTAAGTCAAAAACCAGCAAAACACCAAGCAAAAAGTTGGGGTTAACCATAGTCAGATATTCACCTTCCTACA
This sequence comes from Lissotriton helveticus, assembly GCF_964261635.1. Classification (NCBI taxonomy): domain Eukaryota; kingdom Metazoa; phylum Chordata; class Amphibia; order Caudata; family Salamandridae; genus Lissotriton; species Lissotriton helveticus. The sequence continues at coordinate 830,564,376 of NC_136057.1, read as the reverse complement.
TAACCCCCCCCCCCCAAACGAAAGGAGATAAGGCTATCCTTGACCAGGTAAGCCTATATTGCCTGAGTGGCCATATGAGGAGGTGCATGCACTGGCATGGTTACCCCCTATCTCATGGTCCACTAAGCAATCCCTCACCCTAAGGGTATCTGAGGGTCTCCACCAAAGGCAATCTCTACCTGTGGTGTGTTTTGGCAAAGTAAAAGGCTGGTGCTGGGATGGAGTACTGAAGTGAGGCTCCACTAATGTTGGGCTCAACTTCCTCCAATCACTATCCACCATGTATGCCTTTCTTTCCAGGACTGAGTTGCTGTATGCTTTCAGGGTCAACCTCTGGCTACCTAAAGCTGGAGGCTGGGTCCCTCTGTTTGGCTTACTGGAGGGACAGGTCAGGTTTGGGGCCCTTAGGTCCCAGGTTTGGCTGTGCCCAACAGTGTCCATCTGTGGGAGGTCCCTAACTAATTTTAAGGGGGATCCCTCAGGAGTTTGTTTTATTTTCACTTGGCTAGGACTACTAGCTTCAGTGCCCTTAATCTGCTGATTGGGGGGTTCTTTTGGACAGGGGGCCCTTTGGGGTCCACCACTGGTCTCCCTGACCTCCACAGCCCTGGGCTGACTGAGGCAGGGTAGAGAGGGGCAGGTTACCTGCTCCAGACTGGGTCCCACCTTGGAAGGGTCCACTGACATCAGGGGTTCTGCCAGGCTAGGCCTGACTACCTCTGAGGCAGTTTCTTCACAAGGGGTAAGATCAGTTCCCTGAGGAGGCTGATCCTTTCCTAATGTCTGGTGGGAGGGAGATTTCTCTTCCTCCTCATTGCTCTCTGGTTGTGTGGAGTGATCCATAGTTTCAGGCTTCACAACACAGGAATCAGTTTGAGTTTGGGCTGTGGCCATCACAGCCCCACCAACCTTTTCAGGAAGGGACTAAGTGTGGGTATGGGCTGTTACCATTACAGCCCTGCTAACCTTTTCAGGGAAGGAATCTACTTGAGATTGGGCTGAGACTGGCACAGCCCTCCTAACCTGTTCAGGAAGATTTACCATTTTAGAATGGGTTTCTTGTTCTACCTCAGCCCAGGCTGAGATCTCTAAATCATTCCCCAGTAGGCAATCTACAGGCAAGTTTGATGACACTGCCACTCTCTTGGGACCAGTGACACCTCCCCAGCTGAGATTTACCACTGCCATGGGATGATTTTTCTGCACTCCATCAATGTTTGTCACCTGGTATGTGGCACCAGGTATAAGTTGCCTTGAGGGGACTAGGCTCTCAGTCACCATGGTGATGCTAGCCCCTGTGTCTCTATAGGCCTCAACTTTCAGTCCATTGATGAGGGGCTCCTGTCTGTATTTGTCCAAAGTGTTGGAACAATCAGTGAAGTTGGCAAACCCCATGCCAGTTTCACAGACAAGAGTATCTGAGTTAGGGGACCTGGTTAGGCCAGAGTCCCCAGGAACTCCCAAAGTAAATCCACCCAAATTCTTGGGGGCACTCCCACCACCTGGGGATTACTACTAGTAGTAACAGGAGGCTTGGAAGTGTTACTTGGGGGTATGTTCTCCTTATTGTTGTTGGCCCTTGGGCAACTACTGTCAGTTTTCCAATGGCCTACCTGTTTGCAGGTATGGCAATAAGGTTTCTTCTGGGTATTGGAACGATTCTGGGACCCACCCCCTTCAGAGGATCTTTGGGGCCCTGATGTGGTTTGATCTGTAGATTTATTCCCACCCTTCTCTTGAGGCTTGGTTGATTCCTTCTTTTGGTCACCACCTTGGTTCTTAGGCCTAATCCTGGTTCTGACCCATTTGTCTGCCCTCTTACCCAATTCTTGTGGAGAGGTCAGATCAGAGTCTACCAGGTGCTGGTGTAATAACTGGTTCTGACAATTATTTAAGACTTGCTCTCTCATAATTAGATTATACAATCCTGTGTAATCAGTAACCTTACTTCCCAGTAACCAGCCTTCCAAAGCCTTAGTGGCACAATCAACAAAGTCAGTCCAATCTTGAGCCTGAGTTTTCTGGGTATCCCTGAACATTAACCTGTACTGTTCAGTGGTTACGCCAAACCCATCAATCAGTGCAGTTTTCAAGACTTGGTAATCATTAGCATCCTCATCTCTAACAGTGAGGAGCTTGTCTCTACCTTTACCTTCAAAGGAGAGCCACAATATAGCTGCCCACTGACTCTGGGGTACCTGCTGTACTTTGCAGGCTCTCTCCAAAGCAGTTATCCACTTGTGGATATCATCTCCTGTCTTATAGGAGGGCACTATTTTACTCAGGTGTCTATTATCAAAACTCCTGTCTCTATCCCTAGGGATATTGCTGCCACCAGTGGGGACTACCCCACTCAACTGTTGCGCTCTAGCAAAGGCAAGCTTCTCTTTGGCAAGGGCAAGTTCTTCCCTTTGGATCCTCAGATTAGCTTCCTTCATCTTTGCCTCATGTTCTCTCCTCTGAGGGGAACTCATCCTCCCCTGAGCAGATGCATGAGAGTGCACAGATCTAATGGAGTCCCTAGAATGAGACCTATCTCTTCTAACTCCATGGTTAGGCCTGCTTAGGTTCAGTACTGGGGGTCCCCCAGTTCCTTCCCTATGTAGGTCTAAGTTGGCCCTTGTGAGTCTGCTGACTATCACAGAACCTTTGTCTGCCTCATCCTCAGATTGTTCTTCTTCTTCCTCCTCCTCCTCTACATTCTCTGTTTCAGGGAGGTCTGGATCTCCAGGAGTACCTTCTAAGGGGGGCATGCTCCTATCTGGATTAGAGGGGTCTGTGTTAGCAGCCCTTCTGGCATCATATGTCTCTAAGAGACCTAACAGAAAAGGAGTGGTAGGGTTAGAACCCTGTTTCAATTTCCTGGAGGTACACAATTGTCTCATCTCCTGGAAACTGAGAGCTGCATATCTGGAAAGGACCTGTGGAGGGTCACTAACCACAAGGGGAGTCTCTGAGGACTCTCTATGGGTAGACATGCTTTCTAGTGAGGTGTAAGTGATGCACCTACCTACACTATGGGTTTTCCTACTGATCCCTTGCTAAGAGTTGTAGTCAGGGTCAGGGTGTGCTAGGCCCTTTCTACTACAACAGCTGGTTCAGTAGAACTCAGAGTATTTCTAAGCTTGTTATATGTACCTAGAGTACCTTATGTGATCTTTCAAATGATATTTCAAGATTATATGTGGTAAAAACAACAGCAAACTCAAATCCCAACAGCTGCACACCAATGTGAGAAGTTGGCCTGATATATGATGCTCACTAGTTCTAGTGATCACCTTGTATCAGTCCAAACAACCCTTATGGTGATTGATTGTAAGTCAACCTTATAGACCAGCTATCCTAATGGTAGCATGGACAAAGCAGTCTTAGGCTAAACTCTTTTGGCATGTGAAGCCAGCTGTTTTACCACAATATAAGCCCTTGAATACCAGATGAAAGGACACCACACAGGTTGTTATGAAAATAAACAGTATATTTATTAATAACAACACCTCTGAACTCTTTATGAGGTCAGAGGGCTAAGCACATGACAATCTCTTACGAAAAATACGACAAGTTGCACAAAATTACAATGGTGCCCTAGGGGCACGACAAACCATATACTAAGTAAGTGGAATGTGAAAGTCGATAAAAGGAATGGAGCTGTCCAGAGGCTGTAGGATCGATGGGACCACGCTACACTAACTCTAGGTAAGTAATAGGAGGCCCACGGAACGCGTGTGCAGAGTGTGAACTCACACGCGAGATGCGTAACAACGTCTATGGACAGTACAGTTCAAGTAAAAGGTGAGTACGGACAATCCCGACTAGGTAGGCCTAAAACGACTGTGGAATCGGACACTAGGACAGTTAGACTACCCTTGAGCACCGAAATGCTCTCGTTACCTCACCCACGGGCTGCGGGTGCATAGGTGCCAAAGTGTGTCGGGTTCTTGCGTTGAAATCAATGGAGCCTGAAAGAAAAGATGCTGCAGGCGACCAGGAGGAAGATGTCCGGTGTGATCCAAGGGCGGATCGGTGAAGAAGAGGACCTGAAAGCAGAGGGGACAGTGTTCAAAGTCACTAGCCAGTGACCGGTGTGGAACCAGGAAGGAACCAGGTGCTGTCGTCGCGATCAGGTGAAGAGTGGACGCTTGACTCTGCAGCCACGTGAACCAGGAGGTGTCTTCGACGACCAGGATGGAGGCACGAGCTGTCCCACGCAGGCTCTCGCTGTCGGCGGTGCCGGATCCGGAATCGGAGTCAACAGGCCTTGGCAAAGGCAACCCACGCGGTGAGTGGAAAAGACGTCTGGTGCGGACTAGGAGAGTCCGGGGTGCCCCTCTTTTGGAAGGGAGCAAGGGCCAGTCTGGAGCAACCAGACTAGCTTCAAAGGTTCGTCGTCTAGGAGGCCACTAGCCAGCCGGCAAGTGACCAGACAACGCGTTGAGCAGCAGACAAGCAGAAGGGCCCCACGCAGATCTCGTGGATGCTGGAGGGCTGATCTTCGGTGCAGGGGCTGCTCGGGGCTGGGGCTTCTCAGTCCCCAAAGCACTTGGTCGAGTTTACCTCTGGAGTCGTGCTGGAAGTGAAGTGCAGTTTCTTTCAAGATGGCCGTTCCCACGTGTCTCGTCGCACCCACGGATCTCAGCTGTGCTGCAGATGTAGGTAGAGGTCGGAGAGGTCTGGGAATCCGGGTCTCGTCGGGCTCTGAAGTCTGGATCCTGGAAGGAAGGCGATAAAAGGGAAGCCGCTGGACGCTTGATGGTGCCTGCAGTTGCCGGGTGGACACTCCTTGCCCACAAGGGAGATTTCTTCAGTCTTCTGTGGAGCAGAACGTCGAAGTCCAGAGTTTCTTCTTGTAGAGTAGTTCAGGATTAATCTAATTTGGAATGGGACCAGCTCCTACCTTTATCCTGCTAAAGGGGGCTGCACTACTGACTAGGTCCCTCCCCTGGGTGGGACCAGGAAGGGGGGTGGTTACACCCCCTATCCTTTGTCCGGTTTCCCGCCAGAGCTGGGGCTGGAGTGCCCCAGCAACTGGTTTGAACCGGTGTATGCACAGGGCACCTTGTGTGCCCCAGGCATGTCTCATTCCTTTCAGGCCTATCCTACCCAATACACAAAATTCTGTCTGGGGTGGTGCTAGCACCTCCCAAGGCAGGAAACCCTTTGTCCAAGCCGCCCTCGCTGGAAGGACTCCCAGCAGCAGGAGGTCAGACTCGTGTCTGTGGTGGCAGCATCCATTTTGTGATGCCAAGGCTCGAGTTAACTTTAACCGGGGTTCACAGTTACATACAAGTCGTGCCCCTCTAGAAGGGTGGAATGCTACCCCCGTCGCCAGAATTGGCAAGGGGGTAGTATTCCAATTCGTATGACACCTTACTCGACATGTTTTGATAATGTTATACCAGAGTTAGCATTTAACCGCGAGGTTGATAATGCAATTAAGAGTATCTGGTATAGCGTTATCATGGAACAGCTATTAGGACTTGGTTCCGCAAGCTGCAGACGGGCTCAGCTCATGCCAGAGCCCATCTCACATAATTCCAAGCACTCTGTCTTCAGGATTGATAAGGCCTGCCATAGGAGTGACTGATAGGAATATATGTGTCCATTTTAGGGTTAGATATAGGTATACTATATCTATAGCAAAGGGTGATTACACCACCTTGCCTCAGCTGTCATGCAGCCAGTTGTGTCAGTTTTGGATGGCCAGCCAGGGGTGGCATAATACATGCTTCAGCCCCTGGTAGGCCCTGGGTACACCTATGCCCTGGATACCTAAGGTATACTGTACAGGGACTGATAAGGTGACTCAGTATCCAATTAGATATGTACCTAGGGTACATGGAGTCCATTTTAACAGAGAGAGCAGGAAGCCTGGGGTCCTGAACAGCAGGATCCCAGGCCAACTAAGTCAAAAACCAGCAAAACACCAGGCAAAAAGTTGGGGTTAACCATAGTCGGATATCCACCTTCCTACACTACACACGTCGTCTGTCTGGTGATGCTGTATCCACCCTCTATTTTGTGCCATGTTTAATGAAGGGACATTTAAAATGGGTCCCATTGCTCACAGTACACAGACTATTACCCTACACAGTTCTATTACCATACATGTGTTTCCACTCATGATATGAACATGGAATATTATTGCCAAGAATCTGGAGTTCACATAAAAATGGAACTGTAAATGAGAGGGGTCAGTAAACGACCCTCTTTCTGACACTGAGAAGGAGGCTTTGTCGCACTTATGATTTACAAAGATCTCTGTAGGCTGCTCCCACCACTTTATGTGATTCAGCCAGAGCATGAACACTAGGCCTGTCCTTGCTATGAGGGCACACTTTGTGTCCACCACCAGGTAATAGAACAGGTTCTGGACCTCACATTTCCAGGAACAGCCCTAGGTCTCTCCCTACAGAATAGTTTAGTGTGATGCCAGGACAGTATAAAAGGTCAGGATACCAGTTTCATAGGCAGCAGAGCACACAGAGCATTGGGTACAAGCCTGCTCACCATTTAGGGGGTATTTCCGTCTCAACATGAAGCAATTCTGCCTTTGGATTTTCATGTACCTTGGCATGTCCCTTATGTTTATAGCTAGGGCCTCACCCTCCAAATTTCTTAAGTAAATGAGGTATCCAATGTGCAGTCCCTTTGATTGAGTAGGAAGAGCCAGTCTATACATGTTGCTTTCTCAGTTCTGAGAACAAACCTACAATGGGATGCGGAATAAATGTAACATTAGGCCTTTATAATATATGTAACCTGGACAGGTAGACTACCAATTAGACATTAAGGCTTGGTCACTGACCGCACTCATAAAGGTTAGATAGAAGGGCACAAACTATTTACATGGAAAGAAGACAATCTCCGACAGTAAACCAAAAGTACACAGCCTGAATTCAACACAAGTCCACTACCCAAGCAATATATAAGGGCAGGAGACCCGGGACAAAAACAGCAGCAATAGATCGAATGCAATGTCCTGCAACAGGGGGGTTCACAGAGCGCGATTGAGGACTAAGCTAGTGATAAAACTGCATCCAAAAAAAACTTGTACTGGCACAACAGGCACACCTCATTTCCTTATACTCACACAGGTTGGCAGTAAGTCCCAAGATCAGGCTAGACTGGAAACTTATGTGATAACCTCAACCACAAGATACAAGACTGCTGGATATGGAGCATGTCTAAAACAAGAGCTTAAACAGCAGAATTACACCAGTTGTACAAGCGCACATAAAAAGCATGTGATTGCAGTAGGCAAGACCTAGTCTACAATACAACCGCCCTTCAGTGTGAGGCAACCCATCAAGAGGCATATGAATTCAGTCAGAGCTAATGGGTAATTTAATACTGGATTTTGTGCCACACACAGAAGCATAATATATACAGTACCTGAATGAATGCAGTATCTACATAAAACCAGTATAAAACCAAACAATGGAATCTGAAAGAGACACGTTAGTGATAGATTCCTTACCTTAGAATATCCCCAGGTGTCAGACTGGATCCGGAAAGTTTTTCTTTAGCAGTACCCCTGCACGTCGGCAGGTGGCGTTGTGCGGCTCCGCATCCGTCGCTGGCATCATAAGCGCCGAGATGACGTCACGGAGACTACTTAGGCGCCGCCCATGCGCGCTGACATCAGCTCTTTTTCCGCGCCAGCAAGCGCAGATCCGGTTAGAGCACGTACCCTAGTCACTTTTTTTACTAACTTTTTTGAGACTTTTGTCTCTACTTTGACTCCTGGTGCCACATAGGGATGCCTGGATTTAAATCTTGCGGGGCCTGCCGCCATAGGATGTCGGTGGCCGACCCCCATGGCGTCTGTCTCTAATGTCTGGAGCGCGACCATGACTCCAGGTCATGTTCCAACTGTCTGGCCATGGCTCCGAAGGCTTTGCAGGAGCGGTGCCGAAAGCTGCTGGAGGCCCGGCAGTTGTCTCCGTGCCATTTGAGGCCCAGCGGTCGCTCGAGAGACCTACCTCCGAGCCATCATCATCGCTCCTTTGGGTCCAAGTCTTCACCCTCGGAATCGGGGAAGTAGACTTTTGTCTCTACTTTGACTACTGGTGCCACATAGGGATGCCTGGGTTTAAATCCTGCGGGGCCTGCCACCATAGGATGTCGGTGGCCGACCCCCATGGCGTCTGTCTCTAATGTCTGGAGCGCGACCATGACTCCAGGTCATGTTCCGACTGTCTGGCCATGGCTCCAAAGGCTTTGCAGGAGCGGTGCCGAAAGCTGCTGGAGGCCCGGCAGTTGTCTCCGCGCCGTTTGAGGCCCAGCGGTCGCTAGAGAGACCGACCTCGGAGCCATCATCATCGCTCCTTTGGGTCCAAGTCTTCACCCTCGGAATCGGGTAAGAAACGTCACAAAAAAAAGTTGAAGAAGCGTGTACGCTCTCTAACCTCCCCCCGTCTGTCTCCAGACGCGGATGAGGGGGCTGGGGGTCCTTCCCCCGTGGCTCCGTTGGAGCCTGAGAGTCCTGCGGCCTACCCACCCTACCCGGGTGTGTCGGCGACTCCCGCCCAGGTGCAAGAGTTCCTTGCTGCTAGGACCACCTTTTCAGGCCTAGGGCTCCCACTGGCACGCCTTCCGGCCCCGCTGTCGCTATTGAGACCCCTTGCTTGCCGCTGGCGCCACCTGCTCCGGGCCCGGCGCCACACGGTCCTCCGCCGGCGGCTCCGGGTCCATTCCCGGCACCACACTGGGTTCCATTCGTCCCACCTCTGCCCTTGCCCGAGTTTCCGGGCAATTTTGCTCCGGCTTGGGACCCTAATTGGGACATGGAGCCAGTTCGGTGCTGACCGGCGCCGTCCGCGGCGCCGGTTGAGCATTTCTTTTCCCCTGAACCTCCCCCATCGCTGCAGCCTGTGCCTCGAACCGTGGAGGAGGGGGGATGACTGGCAGAGGTCGGAGGACCTTCCTGCATGGCAGTGCGAGTCCGAACATGAGTGGGCGGGGACTCGGAGGATGCAGGTGGCCTTGACCTCTCCTCTGAGCCTGGGTTGGTGTCTCCTCCCACGGTCATGGAGGAAGGCGCCACATACACTTGGTGCTCCGAAGAGCAGTTGAGGCACTTGACTTTGATCTGCCTACTATTATCCTCAAGATGAACCTCCTTACTGAAGTGCTTCAGCCGGCGGAAAGTTCTATGGAACCTCTGCTTCCGTTAAATGAGACCTTGACGGATGTTTTGATGGGCACTTGGTCTAGACCAGCCACAGGCGTTCCTGTGAATAAACACGTGGCCTGGCGTCACCGCACGGCACCGGGTGACCCTGCCTTTTTAACCAATCATCCAACCCCGGAGAACCTGGTCATTCAGGCCTCCACCTCCCAAAGTGCATTCCCTACCACCCCGCCATATAAGGAATCGAAAAAGCTGGAGCAGTTTGGTAAAACGTTGTTTTCCCTTGCCAGGCTGTGGTCAGTCAACACTGCATGCCTCTTGGGCCGCTACTCTCACGCTGTGTGGGACACGGTGGCGCAAACTCCGCCCCAGTGCCCAGAGGAGGTTCGGGCTGTACTTTCCCAAGCTGTTGCGGAGGGGAAGGATGCCGTGAAGTTCGCCATTCGGTGTGGGCTGGACACCGCTGACTCTTTGGGGAAAGCCATCTCCCCGACGGTGGCCTTGCGTAGCCATGCCTGGCTGCGGGCCACAGGGTTTTTGGGGGATGTCCAGAGTTCCCTCATGGACTTGCCTTTTGATGGTACTGGCCTGTTTGGCGATAAGGCAGACAGTGCACTGGAGCGTTTCAAGGACTCTCGGGCTATGGCCAAGACCTTGGGTCTCTCCACCACACGCCTGGCCACATCTACCTTTCGTGGCCATGGAAGGGGCGCCCCTACACGTTCGTTCAGCCAGAAGCCTGCGCAGAACCAACCTCGTGGTGGCTGCCATGGTGGCACAGGGGGCCAGCGTGTGGGTCAGTCTACCTCCGCTCCCGCAGAATCCCCCTCAAAACCTTCCTAGTGCAAGCTTGGGGGTGCACCCGATGCCGGTGGGTGGCAGAATTCAACATCACCTCCCCCACTGGTGTTCTCTCAATTTGGACAGGTGGGTGCTGCAGATCATCCAAAGGGGCTACGCACTCCCCTTCGAGTCTGCCCCTCCAGCCATGCCACCTCAGTTCCACCGCATGTCAGGGGACCACTTTGCACTTCTACAACAGGAAATCACGGCCCTCTTGGCCAAGGGGGCCATCGAGCGCGTTCCTGGACCAGAAGTAGGACATGGTTGTTATTCCAACTACTTTCTGGTCCCCAGAAAGGGGGCCTGCGCCCCATCTTGGACCTCAGGAACGTCAATCACTTCCTCTGGAAGCAGAAGTTCAGGATGTTGACTCTGGCAAAGGTCTTGGCTGCCCTCAACCGTGGAGATTGGATGGTAGCGTTGGACTTGCAGGACGCATATTTTCACATCCCCGTCCCACCGGCGTTACCTGCGGTTTGCGGTAGGCCAGGACCATTTTCAGTTTGCCGTGCTCCCCTTCGGTCTTACCAGCGCCCCTAGGGTGTTCACGAAAGTGATGGCTGTGGTTGCAGCTCATCTGCGCTGGGACGAGGTGTCAGTCTTCCCCTACCTTGACGACTGGTTGTTGAAGGCGGGCTTGCTCCAGGCAGTCGTCATCCACCTTCAGACTACGGCCAGGTGGCATATGCGGGCTCTGCAGTGGGACCTGAAGTTCCAGTGGGCACAGCATCAGGGCAACCTGTCTGATCATGTCCAGGCCTCGGAGGGCATGGCACAACAATTGTAGATTGGGTCAGTGGCAGATCTCTCTCTCTTCCCCAACGGGAGCACACAGTGGTGACCGATGCGTTCCTCCTGGGATGGGGCAGCCACTTGGGAGAGGCGGAGATGAGAGGCCTCTGGCGGAGTCCGGGCTCCATATCAATGTTTTAGAGCTTTGGGCGATCAGACTTGCACTGAAGACATTCCTTCCCTCTGTCCAGGTAGTAGTGCAGGTGTTTGCAACAAACAGGGTGGGGTGGGGTCGTGGACCCTATGTCAGGATGCTCTGCGCCTCTGGACATGGCTGGAACATCAAGGCATTACCTTGGTGGTTCAACACCTGGCAGGTTCTCTGAACGCCATGGCAGATGAACTCAGCCGCCGGTGCTTGTTGGATCATGAATGGTGTCTGAACTTGGACGTGGTGTAAGGTCGCTTTCTGCAGTGGGGAGAGCCTTGGTTAGATCTATTCGCCACCAGAGAGAAAGTGCAATGTCATCAATCCTGCGCGTTGGAATTTCCAAGGCAGCACTCGCTCAGCGACCACCTATATCACTTCTGCCCAGAGTGCTGAAGAAGATTCGGCGCGACCGGGCCCAAGTCATCCTTGTGGCTCCGGATTGGGCAGGAAGATACTGGTATCCTGAGCTACTCAGCATGGCGATCGATCGTCCAATTAGACTGCCTCTTCGGGAGGATCTCCTGTCGCAGCATATGGGGATGGTCCTCCACCCGAACCTGTCCAGCCTCCACCTCCATGAGCGGAGATTGAGCGGCGACAGTTGACAGCTTTCGATCTTCCCTCTGAAGTCTGTGCTGTCATTCTGGCAGCCAGGCGTTTCTCCACTAAGACGGTATACGCCTGCAGGTGGAACAAATTTGTGGCGTGGTGCACAGCGAAGGCTGTGGATCCCTTTTCTGCCCCTCTTTCGGAGGTCCTTCTGTTCCTACTATCCTTGGCCCAGCAGAGCTCTGCTCTGGGAACTATCAACGGTTGTCTTTCTGCCATTTCCGCCTTTCTAAGGCTATCGGATCAGCCTTCTCTCTGTAAGTCCCCGGTTGTTAACCGATTCCTGAAAGGCATTACACACACGTTTCCTCACATGCCTTTCATAATGCCTCAATGGGACTTAAATCTTGTCTTGATCTATCTGATGTGCGCTCCCTTTGAGCCCCTTCATAACTGTCCTTTACGTCTTCTCACTCTAAAGACGACTTTCAGGTAGCTATCACCTCTGCCAGAAGAGTGAGTGAGCTCCAGGCTCTTTCTTCTAAACCTCCTTTCCTTTCTGTTCATCCGGACAAGGTGGTTTTAAGGACCCGCCCTTCTTTCTTGCCTAAGGTTGTCACGCCCTTCCACATCGGGCAGACCATCACTTTGCCCACCGTCTTTCCGCCTCAGCATCCTTCAAAATAGGAAGAGAGGCTCCACCGTCTGGACCCAAAACGTGGGCTCTCGTTCTATCAGAAGTGCACAGAACAGTTCCGGGTGGATGATCAGCTCTTTGTTGACTACATGGGTGCCAAAGAAGGTTGGGCCGTGCACAAACGGACCATCTCTCGATGGGTTTTTCTGTGCATAAAAGCATGCTACTCGTTGGCCAAGAAGGAGCTTCCTGTGGGGCAGTGTGCCCATTAGACCAGGGCAACAGCAGCCACTACTTATTTGGGATGCGGCATTCCCTTGCAGGACATTTGTCAGGCAGCTAGGTGGGCCTCGCTGCACACGTTTACCAAGCATTATTGCCTTGACAGTCAAATCCGGAAAGACAGCTTCTTTGGCCATTATGTTCTCTGTGACTTTCTGGTGTGATCTTGATCCGCAGACCCACCACCGGGGTTGGTATTGCTGGGGTATCTATTCTAAGGTAAGGAATCCATCACTAACGTGTCTCTTTCAGATGCACAAGTTACTACTTGTGTAACGATATATCTGTAAGAGACATTAGTTAGTAATGGATTCCTTACCGCCCCACCCATCCTCCCCGTTCTGCGACCTGATTTCTAGGGTTAAGGTCATCCCTTTAAGGGCCCTAGTTTCATGGCACCAGTGGTCAGTTTCTTGCATGGGTCTTCGTTCCTGGCGCGGAAAGTCATGTATAGAACTGACGTCAGCGCGCATGGGTGGAGCTTAAGTAGTCTCTGTGACGTCATCTCGGCGCTTACGATGCCAGCGACAGACGCGGAGCCGCGCGACGCCACCTACCGACGCGCAGGGGTACTGCTGACAAAAAACATTCCGGATCCAGTCTAACGCCTGGGGATATTCTAAGGTTAAACATCAGACTCCTAAACTCAGGATCTACCCATCAGGCAGGACACTTGCTCGATCCATTATTTTCTAATCTCCAAGAACTTACCTGGCAGGATACCACTCCCGTTTGCTGGTCTGACCATTATTTGATCAAATTTTAACCACCTGCCATCTCCTTTACTCAATCTGTGTTCCCTGCCCCATCAAGAAAAAATTGGAAATCCTTAGACATTTCAAAATTTAATACAGCACTCAGCAATAATCCACCCAATAAAGGCCATTGTATGGAAAATATTGCAACAGCTACCCAACAATGGCTCAGCAAGGCGGCAGAGACTTGCCTACCTACACCTCACAATAAGGGCAATAGACATCGTCCCCCAGTCCCGTGGTTCAATGACTCACTCAAAAGGGAAAAAACTAAATGTAAGGTACTTGAAAGACAGTGGCGAAAGGACTTCTCTCCCGAAAATAAAAGGAAGTACCAAATCGCAAGAAACCTATACCACACTGCATGCAAGAAGGCATGCGCCTTGCATGTCTCAAATACCATCACGGAAGCCGTAAACAAAGCAAAAACACTGTTTAATACGGTTAAAGATCTAGCAGGGGCTCAAACTACAGCTCCTACCCGCCCACTTAATGAGAGACAATGTCAAGATCTCGCTCATTTCTTTTCCGATAAAATAGACAATCTAATCGTTGAAATTAACAGCAACAAAATTAACACTGCCTCTCAGGAGGACTTGGAGTCCACTCCTAGTATAAACCAGACCTTAGAACATTGGCCGTCCATCACAATAGATACTCTAAAATCCATCCTCAAGACCATCAAATCTGGTTCTCCATGCGACCCTATTCCCATTAATATATTGAAACTATTGGACACCCCTGCCCTTGAAATTATTGTAAACACTCTAAATTCGTCCCTGGAACTCGCTACAGTACCGACTCTTTGGAAGCATGCCATGGTGACCCCACTTTTAAAGAAACCAACAGCAGACCCTGAAATATTGGCTAACTACAGGCTCATCTCACTTCTCCCAGCTTTTTCCAAATGTCTGGAGAGACACGTGCACTCTGCCCTAACTCTCTTTTCCGAAAAAAATTCCCTCTTCCATCCGACTCAATCGGGATTCCGAGCCGGCTTCTCCACGGAAACCGCTCTGCTGGGAGTTACCGAAACCATTCGGAAACTCCTCGTCGGCGGTCAAACGGTTGCGCTTATTCTTCTCGACTTAAGCGCAGCCTTTGACACTGTGTCGCACAATAAGTTGCTCACCACGTTAGAAAAAAACGGGATCCGTGGCGATGCCTTGAAATGGATTAGATCCTTTCTGGACCAACGGACGTTCCAAATTGCATCATCCATTGCGTGCTCTAAACCTTTCAACTCCCCCCATGGAGTGCCGCAGGGCTCTATCCTCAGCCCGCTGTTTTTTAACCTTTATCTTAGACCCCTGGCGGATCTAGTGGAGAAATCCGGACTTACCCTTATGACATACGCAGATGATTCACACATTATCTTCTCGCTGTCAGAAGCTTGTCCACTATCTCCGTCCCTCCTTAAACAAGGTCTCCTGAACATCTTTAGCTGGATGACTACCAACCAGCTAAAATTAAATGGAGACAAGACGGAGATTCTCTTTCTAGGCAAGCAGCGAGATCTGTGGAACGCCTCTCACTGGCCTTCCCAGATGGGAAATCTCCCAACACCAGTCACTCATGCAAGGAATTTGGGGGTAATTTTGGATAGCTCTCTGTCCATGAAACAACAGGTCAGCAAGGTGGTAGGCCTTTGTTTCACCATCCTGAAGTGGCTTAGAAAGATCCTATGGATGCTGCCCATCTCCACTAAGAAAACAGTAGTCATTGCCCTTGTGACATCTCGGCTTGACTACGGGAACATCTTGTACCTAGGTGCAAACAAAGCAGTTATAAAGAGGTTACAGCTTGTACAAAACTCAGCTGCCCGACTTCTTTGTAACATACCAAAAACCACCTGTGTGTCCCCCTACTTGCGTGAACTACACTGGCTTAGGGTGGAAAACCGCATCAGATTCAAGACTCTGAACTATATGTTCAAGATTAAAGCAGGCATCGCACCTAAATACCTTCAGGCATTAGTTCAACCCTACATTCCCAAAAGAAATCTATCTACGGTCGCAATCAGCAGCAAACTTCTGTGTGCCTAGATTCAAGGTTTCCAGGATGGGAGGGAGATCTTTTGCCCACCAGGGTCCATCCATTTGGAATGCACTTCCGCGCCATATACGCAAGGAGGAGAGTTATTCCAGGTTCAGAAAAGAAATAAAAACCTGGTTGTTCGATCAATAATCTTGAATGACCTCAGTGAACCCGTTCCATCTCAGTGCTGTGTTCTTGGCGCCGGGAAACACTTTTTGGGTAGCTGTTTGCGCCTTATAAGATATATTGTTACACAAGTAGTAACTTGTGCAATAGGATCAGTGATAAGCCACTGAGCTGCAGTTCAGAAGTTACGACTTACTGACTCTCCTTACTTCATTCTATTCAAATTGCTATCTGTCAATTTACAAATCTGAATACAACCATAATCACTATTTTATCACATGCAATTGAAAGAGTGGTAAGTGGTAGCTCAAAATTGTGGACAATGCTCATTATAAAAGTGGCACCAATGTTTCACGTAGAACAGTGCATTAGCGTTATAAAACCTTCAAATAGTATATTTCATTTAGTCTGGATTAGTGAGAATCTTGTGCTTAACCTCAAAAGTTACAGTTCACTCACTCATCTAATTTCATTCAATCCCAATTTGCCAGTTTTCAAATACATGAATGATCACTGCGTCCAAAATGATGAACTACTTGATCACTGTGAAGAACAAAGAGTAAAGATGTTCCGTCTTCGTAAATCTCAACATGCTACCCACTAAAGTGTACTAAAGAAGAAATAACATACCCACCAGTTGCCCATGTTGTAATCAAAAAACTAATCTTATACCTGTTGTTGACCTGCCAGAAGAAATGACTTCTCTTCGGTAACAATATTTCTAGTGGATACATAATCTTCCTGCAGATTCCTCAACTTATGAATTAATTCTTTATCTTCAGACTGGTTCAGAAAGATATTTACCCCCCTCCCCCCCCATGGCTTTCTAGTGCAGCCAGGAGATGCCATAAGGCACAATCTTCAATTCTGCCTCTGGACTTGACAACAGCAGAGTGAATGAGACACTAACCGTGGCAATTATGTCAGCTTTTGTACTTTTTGTGCCCCACAGTGATCTGTGCTGAGAGAGCAAAGACAGTGGCAAATGCAGCACATAAAATGCTTTCATATCTTGCAATCTTATTAGTCACTGCACTAACTAAGGTGAGAAGGACTGGTGGTAGGGAATCTTTGGGAAGATTATGTATCCACCTGAAATATCACCAATGGTAAGTAACACATCTTCCTGCAGATTTCTCACTCAGTCCCAAATCAATACCTCACAGGGAGGTGGGGTGGAGCAGTGCCAGTTTAACCAAGGAAATCATGCAACACAGTTCAGACAAAGTACCCAATGCTGCATGCCTGCGACATGAGGCAGTAGTGCTGGGCAAAACTATGCAAAGATGACCATGTCGCCTTGAGGGTGATGTCAGCACCGAGGCGCCTTTAGAAAGAGCTGTGGAGACAGCCATGGTTCTAATGGAGTGCCCATGAATGCATTCCGGACATGGCCATGTCATAACAGAGAATGTTACTGTTGAGAATAACCTAGCAAGAAATAGTGTGTTTGTTCACTCTCTTGCCCTGCTTAGTTTCGGCAAAGACCAGATCATCCACTTTGTCCTCATGAGTTCAGCCTATGCAGTAAAGACGCTGGATGTCTGGGGTCCAAGTAATGAAGTTGTACCATTCTCTTTTTCTTCCCTTCTGGTTGGATAACCATAAGGGAAGAAAGACTAAGCAATATGAAATATAGAAACCACCTTGGGTAAGAAGAACCGTCAAGTGAAACTAACTGATCCAGGTAGAGAACTGTAAAAGATTGATGAACAGATAAGTTCTGAAGTCCTCTGACCCTATGTGCCAAAGTTATTGCCAATAGCAAAACTGTCTTCAGAGTAAGAAGTTGAACTAGGCAACTGTGCATCTCCACAAATCTGAATGCCATCAAGCAAGTCATAACAAGATTTAAGTCCCATTGAAAAATGGTAATCTGTGTGGAAGGAAACAACCACAGCAAACTTTTCAGAAAACATGCAGACAAGACTTAGAGTTTGATGCCTTCTAAATTGCACCACTGGATAAGCCTAAACCAGCAAACGGCATAGATGGATTTGATGCCAGTCTTCCTGGCTGCCAACATGACATGTGTGACTTCATCATGTAGAACAAAGGACCGTCACCGCTCATTCTCCAAACATGCAGACAAAGCATTTAGGTAATGAGATGGAGATCTGACCATTCAACTGCAACAGCAGGTCCGCTCTGCACGAGAGAGGAAGGGCCAGCCGATTGTCAACAGATCTGTGTTCTATATTCTCGGAGCCCAGTCTAGTGTGATCAGAATCAACTGTGCTTTTTTTTTTTTTACTTTTATTTTCCATTTACAAAAAAAAATGAAAAAAGAAGAAGACATACAATGAGATTGCAATATGAACTGCCCAAGACTTTATCCGATCACAACCCCTTAGTTTTAAGTTATGATTATCTTATGGCAATTACTCCTCCATCTAGATGGACATTTGAAAGAAGGCTCCTACTGGACTCTGAATTTATAGATCATATTAGGAACTGGGCTCAAAATTATTTTGACTTAAACAGATATAGTGCCTCGCGGAATTGCGTGTGGGACTCCTTTAAGGCAGCACTACGGGGTGAAACCATCAGCTTCTCTGCCTCTCAGAGGAAAAAAATATAGGAAAGTACAAGAAGGGTTAATGAAACAACTGGCCCAGGCAGAGTAACAGCATATAAAAGATATCTTAGATGGGAATGATGCGGGGGCAAGCCTTTTTAAGATCCTGACTCTCAATGCAGAAATACATAAAGGAGCAGCTCAGAAAAATGCGGATGATTACCAGAGCCAGAGGGGTAGAATGTATGAGACAGGGGAACAGGCAGGGAAGCTCCTAGCTCTAAGAATTAGGCAAGGCTTGAGCAGAAATACAATTGACAAAATACAGATTGTTAACCAAGAATTTACAGAAGCAGAAGATATTGGAAGGGTGTTTAAAGACTTTTATCAAAAACTGTATTTGGGAAACGATAGGGCAGATTCCCCTTGTTTTGTGGATGCAGATCTGGGTCATAAGCTACGCGATCAGGAAAAAGAGGAATTAGATAAGGAAGTGGAGTTGAGTGAAGTAACGCAGGCGTTAGAGGATCTAGCTGTAGCTGTAGGACCACCCCCACCCACTACGCCGGACACACTCTCGACCCGATTCTCTCCTCCAGCAAGGACATCGCCTTCAGCCACGCCACGGGGCTCCACTGGACGGACCACAGCTGCGTCCACTTCAGCTTCAGAAGGACCACGCTCCACCATCACCAGCAACAGGCTCCCCGCAGAAGCTGGAACAAGATCACTGCGGACCAGCTCGCTACTTCCCTGAACAAGAACCCTCCCACCATCACAACGAACCCCAGCCAAGCAGCCACCAACCTCACGAAATGGATCAGCGACTGCGCAGACGACCTCGCCCCGCTGAAGACCCCGCCGAGCAGACCCGGCAGCAAGAAAGCCCCATGGTTTAACGACGACCTCAAGAGCTCCAAGAAGAACTGCAGAGCACTCGAGAAAACCTGGCGTAGAGACCAAACACCGGACAACATGACTGCCCTCAAGCTCGCCACCCGAAAACACCACCAGCTGATCCACGCCACCAAGAAAAACGCATTCAAGGAACGACTGGACAACAACGCACACAACAGCAAGGAACTCTTCAACATCGTGAAAGAGCTCTCCAACCCCAACACCGGAAACAACGACATCACCCCTTCGCAAGACCTCTGCAACTCCCTCGCCTCCTATTTCCACAACAAAATCGCAGATATACACAACAGCTTCAGCACCCAACCGACGCACGCCACGACCGAACCACCGCCCCCCACCACCACCCTCCGCGCCTGGACCCCGATCAGCACCGAAGACACCATCCGCACGATGAACTCCATCCACTCCGGATCTCCGACAGACCCCTGCCCTCACCACGTCTTCAACAAGGCCGATGCTGTCATCGCACCCCACCTGCGGGACATCATCAACACCTCCTTCGACACCGCCACCTTCCCGGAGAGCTGGAAGCACGCCGAACTCAGCGCTCTACTCAAGAAACCATCAGCAGACCCAACCGACCTCAAGAACTACCGCCCCATCTCGCTGCTCCCGTTTCCAGCCAAAGTCATCGAGAAGACCGTCAACAAGCAACTGGCCGCCTTCCTCGAGACGAACGGATCCCTCGACCTCTCGCAGTCTGGCTTCCGGTCCAACCACAGCACCGAGACCGCCCTGATCGCAGCCACCGACGACATCCGAGCCCTGCTCGACAACGGAGAAACAGCGGCCCTCATCCTCCTGGACCTCTCCGCGGCCTTCGACACTGTCTGCCACCGTACCCTAGTACAGCGCCTCAGTAACGTCGGAATCCAGGAGAAGGCACTGGAGTGGATCACCTCCTTCCTCGCCGGAAGGACACAGAGAGTCCGCCTCCCCCCGTTCAGATCGGAAGCCACCGAAGTCATCTGCGGCGTCCCTCAAGGCTCCTCGCTCAGCCCAACACTCTTCAACGTCTACATGAGCCCCCTCGCAGCCATCGCACACCAACACAACCTGAACATCATCTCCTACGCCGACGACACCCAGCTGATCCTCTCCCTCACTAACGACCCCGCCACCGCCAGAGCCAACCTGCACGAAGGGATGACAGACGTAGCCAAATGGATGTCGGAAAGCCGCCTGAAACTGAACTCAGACAAGACGGAAGTCCTCATCCTGGGATCCTCACCCTCCGCCTGGGACGACTCCTGGTGGCCCCCCGCCCTGGGCAGCGCACCCAAACCAACAGACCACGCACGCAACCTGGGCTTCATCCTGGACTCCTCCCTCTCCATGACCAGACAAGTCAACGCCGTCTCCTCGTCATGCTTCAACATCCTGCGCATGCTACGAAAGATCTTCCGATGGATCCCCACCGAGACCAGGAAGACGGTCACCCAGGCCCTCGTCACCAGCCGTCTGGACTACGGCAACTCCCTCTACGCTGGAACCACCGCCAAACTCCAGAAAAGACTCCAGCGGATCCCGAATACCTCAGCACGACTCATCCTGGACATCCCCCGCCGCAGCCACATCTCCGGACACCTGAGAGACCTGCACTGGCTCCCGGTCAACAAGAGAATCAACTTCCGGCTCCTCACCCACGCACACAAAGCCCTACACAACCAAGGACCAGGATACCTCAACAGCCGCCTCAACTTCTACGCTCCCAAACGCCAGCTTCGATCGACCAGCCACGCCCTCGCCACCATCCCCCGCATCCGAAGAGCCACCACAGGAGGAAGGTCCTTCTCCTACCTGGCTGCCAAGACTTGGAACTCCCTTCCGACCCACCTCCGCCTGACCCAGGACCACCTCGCCTTCAGGAAGCAGCTCAAGACCTGGCTGTTCGAGCAGTAGCGGACCCCCCCCCCCCCCAGCGCCTTGAGACCCTCCGGGTGAGTAGTGCGCTATATAAATGCCATGATTGATTGATTGATTGAAAGCCACTGGCCCAGACATTATACCATTGGAGCTATATTAATGTCTTGAGAAAATTCTAGCCCCAATATTACTGGATTTATTTCATGGCTTAGTGTGGTCTGGGGCAGTGCCGGACTCCTGGAAGGAGACAAATATAGCTGTTTTCCATAAGAAGGGCAAACCTAAGGAGGACCTGGGCTCATACCGCCCTATATCCCTCATAAATACAGACACAAAAATCTATGCGAAAGTCCTGGCAAATCGGTTGGGGGGGGGGGGTCATAGGCGGTCTGGTCTCCCCGTGGCAGCACGGGTTTATCCCGGGGAAAGGAACAACGGATCATGTAAGAAGAGCTATTACGCTATTTGATGCGTATGCTGCTACGGGGGGTCGGATCGCCATGGTCCTCCTCGCTGCCGAAAAGGCCTTTGACCGGGTCAACTGGATGTATTTATGGGGGATATTGGAGCAAAGGGGGTTTGGCCCCACGATAATAAGAGCAGTAAGGGCTATGTATATGGACCCATGTGCCAGAATTCAGCTGATGGGCGGAGGATCCGATGTAATTCATATATCGCGGGGGACGCGTCAAGGGTGCCCCTGCTCTCCAATCCTATTCGCCCTTTACATAGACCCGTTAATTAGGAGGATTCTAGGACATGAGGGTATTAAACCGGTTATTTATAATGGATTCGCAACCAAAGTGCTTGCATATGCTGACGATTTGGCAATCATGACACCGGAACCAGAAGCAGCTATGCATGCACTGAGGTTAATCACTACGGAGTTTGGTCAAAACTCAGGGTATCTTTTGAACCAAAACAAGACACAAATAATATGCTCCCCGAATATTTCTAGACCAGATGGTAGATACACGGACTCAGCGGTATATCTTGGGGTTAGCGTAAGCCCATCAATGGAGTCAACAATTAAAGGAAACTTTGATCCATTGATTGACTCAATGTCAACTGAACTTAAAAGAATCGACTCTACTCACCTATCCATAGTTGGGAGAACAAATGTGATTAAAATGACAATGCTCCTGAAAGTACTATATCTATTTCGTGCGATCCCACTTATGGTGGGTGAGAATGTGCTTAAATTTATTGAGTCAATATTTACTACGTTTATTTGGCATTACGGGAAAATAAGACGATCCTTTAAATACCTGTGTCTACCGCAAGAAAGGGGCGGACTAGCTGCGCCAAACATCCGATTCTATCAGGTTGCATGTCTTTTTGGTCAGATGGCGATACTTCTGGATACTTTTACAGATGTGACGTATGGTATTCCCGGAAATATATACCCGCCCTCTATTTATGAATTATTACTGGGAAAGGAAGCATTTGGGCTCCTGTTACGGAAAACAGAATGAAGATACTACAATAAGAAGCGGTATAAGGTGTTGGATAGAGCTTGGAGGGTATGGAAGGAGATCCAGAAAATTTTAGGAATTCCCAAGTTTAACTATTACACTCCTCTGTGGAAATCAAATCAATTCCCACATCTAGATAGGGATGGGTGTTGGGTAACATGGAAAGCTCATGGGATTAGGAGTATCGGACACATATGGGAGGGGACAGCTCCAATTTTTTTTTAGATACCCAGCGGAGATTTGGAATATCATCAAACCAAGGCTTGAAGTATTTACAAGTTACTCAAACTTTAGTCAGTATTAGGCCCCGGATCACGCCAGGTGGGAAAATCGATATGATAGAATATATTCTTGCAGGAGGTACCAGGATTGGTAGAATATATGCAGGTCTGATACCAAAGCTACAGGATGATATGGAGAAAGTTGAGACTAATTGGGCATCGAAACTAGGTGATCCTGATATAGATATGGATAGAGCGTTATTAATGGCAGGTAATCTCTTACGCTCTTCAGATGCTCTCAAGGTCCGGCGGACCTGATACACATGTTCTGCCAATGTACTGCACTCAGAACCATAGGTACAGAGATTTAAAGATTCTGGGAGGGGTTGCTAGGAACTAAAGTTAGCCTATCCCCTACCCTTGCCATCCTGGGCATAGACTCCAGTTTGAGACTTAAAATGGAGGAGGAAGCTTTTGTATTTATGTGTGGTGGTTTTTAAAATATTACTGGCCGCGGGCTGGAAAGATACTTGTGCCCCTTCATTTCAGATGTGGCTGTCAAGATTACTCGGGATCCATAATATGGAAGCAGCACTGTATTCTAGAAGGGGTAGGAGAATGCGGGAGTTAGGATTGAAGATTTGGGCCCCTCTTAAAAATTGGGGAAAAGGTAGCGTGTTAAATTCTCATGTAAACTCCCATGTATAATGTATAACGCTCTTCTTTTTAGTAATACTTTTTATGCTGTATTCCGGTTTGTTCTAATAGATTAATCTATTTTAAGGTATTTTTGCTGAAGCTGCTACGGTTTAAAATCAATTGTACTGTATTTTAATCAAATGTAAGTTCTGGAGACTATTTTTGTAATGTTTGAATTTTTATGCACCAGATATATCAATAAATATATATTTTTTAAAAGAGATTGCAATATGAAAACAAATAAGAGTATGTGCGAAAAATCCGAAAAACAAGTCATTTAAAATATAAACATATTTCCTGATGACGAGAGGGCAATGTGGTACCTAAACACTGACAATAGCAAATATACTGTACATAAAGAAAAGTCAGTTTTATGACAAACCTGCAAAGCATACATACTGACAAAAATAAAGACAAAAAGCCAAAGAAATGCAAAGTCATCATATCCCCGCCATGCCATTCCGGAGACTGAGAAAAACTATCCCACACCGGTGGGGGTAATGCCAGACTGTAACTGAGAAGCCAGAGCTAGGTGGAGCCGGGAAATATAATCTCTATACGGGCCCCAAATGTCAGTTGGCCTGGAAGAGGTGGGAAGTAAAGTACTGAATTCCTCACAATTCACATTGCAAAACGCTAAGCTATTCAACCAGGAGCGAAGAGTAGGGGCGCGCCTGCTGCCCCACAGCAATGCACTCTCCATTTTGGCCAATAGGAAGTCGAGCCGCTAATTTACGAACCTTCTTGGGGAAGTTCGCAACATAGCCTAACAGTGCAATTTTAGGTGTGGGAAGGAGCGGCATGGACAATATGTCACCCAGGGTGGCGTGAACATCTAGCCAATACCGGTGTATTTTGGGGCAGGTCCAGGATGAGTGTGCCGAAATCAGCAAAGGGGGGCAAAACACTTCCGACAATGGTGCGGTCGGGAGTTGTCAATTCTGTGTGCGAGGGCCGGAGTAAAATACATCCTACGAAGGAATTTAAACTGAAGCAGCCTGTGACGACTGTTCAAAGAAACGTCTGTTGTGGTCCTACAGCAATATGCCCACTGATCATCAGAAATAGGTCTACCTAAGTCTCCCTCCCATGCGGCCCTGACCCTAGAGTCATCAATTGGTTTGAGTGCCCCACACTGTTTATATAGTTTGGAGATCAGGTGTGCATTTTTCGGGTTCTGAATTACTAATGTGAGGGTAGGGGTCTCGACCGGGGCCAAAGGGAAGGAGGGGAATTTTGCCCTTAATGCAGAACGTATCCGGGTGAGAATAAACGTGTCCATAAAGGAGCGGTCGCTAAACCGCGCCTCCTCCTATAAGGAGAAAACATGCCCATCCGGGAACAAGTCCCCGAGGGTACATATGTTGAATTTTGCCAGGCTGCGTGCGACCAAGTTTCCCCAGTAACAGGGAGGAAAGAGGCATTGGGCAGTGGAAGGGCTGGAGAATATAAAAGATCCATTCCCAAAAATCTATATAATTTAATCCAAGCCCAGCATGTGGTGGATACTGTCTGGATGTCTCGGGGGTCGCGAGGAAAGCCAGTGGGGAGAATCGTAAGAAGCTGTCTTGGGAGAACCAAATCTGCCTCCGGCCTCAAATATGGTATGTGAGCGTCCGGGTGGAACCAGGCGTATGCGTATCCACACTGTGCCAGTAAATAATACAAATACAAATCTGGTACACCCAGCCCCCCTCTGTCTGGTGGCAAGGTTAAAACCTTCCAACTGACCCTGGGCGTCTTGTCTCCCCAGATCAAGAGTGAGCGGAGTTGCATGAAAATACCTTGATTAAGGGAACGGGAATATTATTAAAATAATACAAAAAGCGGGGCAATACTATCATTTTAATAATTGCGATTCTACCCGCCATGGATAGTGGTAAACTGAGCCATCGGGTGACCTGAGATTCCAATGTGTTGATAGCGGAGCCATAATTGAGACGGATCACCGACGCGGTGTCTAAATGAATGTGGATACCCAGATATTTAATAGAGTCATTACACCATTCCAGCGGAAACTCGAATGCCCAAGGCGCTGTACCGATTGTGAGTGGAAAAATGACCGATTTGTGCCAATTGATATGGAGCCCGGAAAAATTGCGGAAATGTACGATTTCCCGAATTAGTGGTGCTAAATTTTCATGGGGTTGTCGAACATATAATACCAGGTCGTCAGCGTACATGGCCAACAACAAAGGGACAGTGCGAAATTGCAACCCACGCTGAAGGTGGTGCTCCTGAAATTGACGCGCCAAGGGGTCCATAGCTAGGATGAATAGGAGAGGGGAGAATCAACTGTGCTTGATCCTCCCAAACCTTTCTCAGTACCCTTAACAAATGTGTAATCAGTGGAAAAGCATACATCAGGCCCTGATGCCAGTTGAAGATTAAGGCATCCCCAGAGAAATATTCAGAGGGATGTGTATGGCACAAAACTGAGAATGCTGCCTTAATGGGCCTTGGTGAAAAAATCCACAAGTGGAATCTCCAACATGGAAACAATCGCCTCCCTCATTTCGGGATGCAGCTCCCACTCATAGTCCTTCAGTGAAAGGCAACTGAAAGCATCTTCCCCCACATTGAGGGAACCTGCTAAGTGAGCTGTTACCAGGAATATTCCCCATAGCTGACAAAATCTAAATGGTTGGGTTACCTGTTGCCGACCTGCTATGGACGGAGATCTCTATTGTACGGGATTTATTCTGTTTGTTCTGCTACTCTTACTCATCTACTGGGGCCCACCAATTGAGAGACCTTCTGTTTAGAGGGCCTCCCGCCCCTCTGCATATTTTGAGCTCTATTTTGTGATTGAGCCCTATTCCTATATAATTCCCTTAATGCTTTTCAATTTACTTGTGAGGTCCTGTCTAACTCCCCTGCATTATTGGTCTTGATTTACTTGACTCTGTCCTAATATGTGAAACTACGGCTTTACTTCAAGTAATTATGATCTAAAATCCTGTACCTTCATTGAAGCGATTAGATGTGATTAGATCAGTTACTCATCGCTCTTGTGAGCTCTGTAGAGATTTATATCTGCCTTCCTCAGATTGCTGATGCCACTTATTATACCTGGTATGATTGGCATGAGTCTCCCTTCCATTTTTTACTGATTGCCTCCTCTGTTTTTTATATGTTTTGCCAGTTAGATGCTTTGGGCACTGTGCCACTGCTATTAAGTGCCACAGTGCAAGTGCTCCCGATGTTAAATTGATGTATTGATTAGTGACTCCATGATTGGGTTATTTGATTTACTTGTCAGACCCTAGTACAGTGCACCATGTGTGCCCAGGGCTTGTAAATCAAATGCTGCTGGTGGGCTTGCAGCACTGGTTGTGCCAACCACAGAAGCACCTTGTAAAGTGTGTCTCAGGCCTGCCATTGCAGAGCCTGTGTGCAGTCTAGTACTGCCATGTCGACTTGGTAAGTGCACCCACTTGCCCGTCCCTAAACCTTCCCTTTTCTTCATATCAGACACCACTAAGGTCGGTCCAAGGGCAGGGTGCATTGTAAGTATAAGGTAGGACGAGCCCTGGTCTGTGTGGCATGTCCTAATAGTGAATTACAGCCATTTTCTTTTTTCACTATTGCATGGCTACCTGTTCCCCATAGGCCATGATGGGCAGTTTGATTATAACATCTTATTATCCTAACTGACTCAGGGAACTAGGTAGAAATTCGAGTTTAGTATGCCTGAACTAGAATGATAAAATACATCTTTTAGTGAAGTTGGTATTAACATTCTGTGTTTTAAAATACCACTTTTAGAATAAGTATTTTCTTGCCTAACTATCCAAGCCTGCCTCTGCTAGGTTGTGTATTCCTTGTCTGGAGTTTGGGTGACAGGGGCTGGGGGATTCCAGGAAACAGGGTGAGTCAGCACAGGGCTGAATAGAGAGATTTGCATGTAGATGGGTGGGAAGAGTTGCACCTGGGACCTGAATAGGGATGTGCCTTCCCTCCACAATGCTGACTCCACCTCCTGTGGTGTGTCTGATGTCCCTGGCCTACACTGTGAAAAGAAAGGAGTCGTGTCAAAGTGCTCCAGGACTAACCAGAACTGGTTTGGACTAGGCAAAGGCCTCTCTGCCTTCAGAGAACAAAGGGAAAATTAGTATAAATATGGGGACCCAGACCCCAAGACTTTAGATCACTTCTGGGAACAAGACAAAACTTTTGCCAAGGAGAAGAACCAAGGAAGCTGCAGGAGTTTGTACTGCCCCTCTGCCAGTGTGCTATGTTGGCCTGCAGTGGTTTCTGTATTGACAAGGAAAGGAGAAGGAACTTTTCAAGAACTTTCATCATCTTGCAGAATATTACTCCAATGGCTTGAACTTGGGCTTGCCTCCTGCTCAGGGACAGAAGTCTACCCCTCGTTATAATTAAGGTTTCTGTCCTTTTTTAGGGAGGCGCAACCAATACAGAGGCAACTGGAGGCCACGCCATCAGAATCAATATCAGCCACAATATCAACCGCCCATGCAATATCAACCTCGTGCACAATATCAGCATCAATACCAGGGACCTCTACTAGTGAACCACAATCAATTCCTAGAAACCAGAAATGCACGTTACTGGAGGCAATAGATACTATTCCTATTTTCAATCTTAGTAAGGCCAGTTTCAATCAAGCAAGTCTCTCTCTACTATCAAAAGGACTTTCCTTTGTTCCCCATTCAGGCTTAAACAAATTTGAACTCTTCTCTGATTTAATGACATTTCTTCGCAAGGTTCGTTTTAAGTTCTTCTTTGCAGACTTAACATCCACCACTCAGGAGATCAATAAATCCGGTCTGGCTCCAAAATCCATCTTTACTCCGACCCTGGATGAAGTGGCACCTGAAGTGAAGATATTCGAAAAGGTTGTTTACAACAACCTCCTTCTAGCCACCAAATATATTCCCAGAACTCCAATACAACATCAATCATGAAGAGTACCAAGCTTTAACCACCCTTAAACAAATCCACAGCTATTACCATCAAAAGTTGTGATAAGGGCGGGGGCATAGCCATTATGGATAGAGAGAACATGTCACTAGAATTGAGGACATGTTGTATGATACTCGATTTTATACTAAGATTACTAAAAACTCCACCTCACACATTAAGTCCAAAATACTCCGTCTTACCACACAAGCTCTTCATAATGACATCATTTGCCAGAAGGAATTTGAGAATCTGAATGTAGACAACCCAAAAATGGCTTGTATATATGGTACTCCAAAAGTTCATAAAAATGCACTTGATCCCCCTCTGAGGCCTATTGTCAGTACCATTGGGTTAGTTACTGAACCTATCTCTAAATACCTTGATGCCATCCTACGCGCTTATATAGAAAACATACCTGGCTACATAAAAGACACCTGTCCAGTCATTAATTTGTTAGAAGGATCACCTTACAACCATTAGAGACAATGTTTAGTTACTTTGGACGTAGAGAGTCTTTATTCTAATATCCCTTGTGATGGTGCTCTTGCAGCTGTTAAATGGTTCATAGACACATATCATTCATTGATTGCTTAACCATTGTCCTCAAAGAAAACATTTTTGAGTTCCGAGGTGAACTCTTTAGACAAACTAAGGGTGTAAGTATGGGCGCTTCATGCGCACCCACCATAGTGAATATCTACGTAGCCCATTTTGAAGATAAATTTGTGTTTAATTAGGTGGCCCCATTCTTTGAAACTACCCTTAAATGGTCACGTTACATAGACAATATCATTTTCATCTGGGATGATAACGAGGATACCCTGTCAGAATATATTCAATGGTTAAATCTATGTGATCCCAATCTTCAGGCCACCTCTCATTATAGCCATGTCCAAATTGAATTTCTAGACATAATGATTAAGCATGAATATGGTCAATTATATGTTGACTTATACACAAAACCCACGGCTCGCAATACCATTTTACATCACACCAGCTTTCACCCTCTCAAGCACAAAGATAGTATTCCGTTTGGCCAGTTCTTACGACTTCGGCGCAATTGTACTAAATTAACAGACTATGATATACGTGCTGCCGAGATGAAAATGAAATTCATGAATCGAGGTTATCCCCACCGCGTCGTCCGCGATGCTTACAAGCATGCACGATTTTATGATCGTCAACATTTATTATCGGGTAACATCAAAACAAAACACTAATCTTGTTTTCGTTACAAGACACTCTGTCTTTAACGAACAAATTCGACAGATCATATGCTCAAATTGGCACTTACTGAACACTAATAGATCCCATCAAGAAACTATCCAAAAACCCATGTTTGCTTACCGTAAAAACAAGAACATCAAGGATCTGATAGTACGTTCACGCATGTCTACCCCTAAACAACCAATACAGCGAAGTATTGTTGACATGCTACCAATTAACGGCAACTTTAAATGTGGCACATGCAAGATTTGCCCTCTATCCATTGAAGCTAAATCCATCTGTCACAATGGCCACACCGTAGAAAGTAAGGGCATCACCAACTGTAAATCAAAAAACATTGCATATTTACCATTATGCCCATGTCAGAAAGCATATGTTGGGGAAACCGCCCGTACGATGAATGTTAGACTCACTGAGCACAGATCAGCCATCCGCACTCAGAAATTAGCGGCGCCGATGGTATGTTATTTCATTGAACATCACCATTCTGTTGACGAACTGCGCTGGTTTGTGCTCGAGAAGATTATACCTACAGCAGGGATCTGCTCTGACAAAATAAGAAAAAAAACGTGAGGTATACTATATCTTCATATTAGAAACTGTATCTAATGGCCTAAATTCAGAAATACCTTGGGATCAAGCAATTGTCTGAAGTTTTCCCTGACCCTCCTCAGAGCTTTATTGTTCATATGCACTGTCTCTCTATATATAGTATTCCTATTTGACCTTTATAGTTTTATCAGAGATTCATACTTTCAAGGATTCTTGTAGCCAGCATATATTTATATTTATCTCTGTTGACATGCCGACTATGTTCCTATATTTGTACTATGGTCAGCTGTACGGCATCTATTTGGATGGTACCACTTGAACTATTCACTCCATTTGCTTCTCTTCATGCGTTCCTCCATTCGCTTTTCTTTGTTCTGACTTATGTTCCCATCAATTTCTCTGTGCCACTTACTATTTTGCAACTCTTTGTGTCTTACCAACCTTGGGAATGCATGGTTCTCATTGTTCTCGTTTCTTTACCTCTCTTCCTTGGTGTAAGTTCATTTTATTTTGGTGTACATTTAAAATTTTTGATGTTCCTTCTGCTATTTACACGTGGTTTTACATCTGTCTGTTAGTTTGGTTCATGCATCTGATTATAGTGCTTGTAACTATTCCTTCATCATTCATCAGCTTGCTTCTTCTTTTATGCCTAGTCCGTTATTCATTTTTATTGCCCCATTCAGTATAGTTTCTTTCCCCTTTTTTAGTCCGTCCTTTATTTTCATTGCCCCATCCAGTAGAGTTTCTGTTTTTTTAATTTTAGTCCGTCATTTATTTTCATTGCCCTACCTTGGGCTCCTGTCATTCTCTTCTCTATCTTCATTTTGGTGCCTCGATTTGTCCCTCATCTATTTCTCAGCCTCCTCCGTGGTTTGCTCAGCCGTCTCCCGGGAAATATAAAGAGGTATGTTTTCCCTCTCCCTCGTCCATACCGGCCGCTCTATTCGCCACCGTCGGATGCCCGGGCTGTCGGGATTGCTTTGCGCATTTGACTATTTTCATTTATCAGCTCAGGTACGTGTCATGGCATGCTGCTAGTGATGTGTGGCTTATCCCCTGCCTGCCATGGCGTTACTATGCATTATATGAAATTTATCATTCACATTATATTAGTACCTAGACACTAGATGCAGTAGTAGTTTTTTCATGTAAGCGTTTTTTACCTTGTTTTGTCAGACGCTATGGCCTATTCGGTTCTTAGTGCTTTTGTACCGCCCAGTGATGCACCTAAGGTTACTCCATTGTTCCTAATTGACGGTGCACGATATCGATCGTTGAGCCACTTTCTACCACTCTGTTTCGGCTGGCAGATGTTATATACTAGGTGCCACAGCTAATTACACGGTCTCTGGGGGGCACACGCTGGTCCCCACACTTTAGTCTACTAGCGTCATTATGTCAATGCCATATGTCATCTTTTTCGGATATATTTTTTCTGATATTGTGTAATGTAAAGCCTATTACTATTCTCATCCACCATATAGTATCTATATACTTTTGACCGTAGCTCCCTGCTCTGCCATCGTCTATATTTGCAGCTATTAGGTCATTCACGTATCTTTGGTATTGTAGGCTCTGCCTTTTTTAGCTCCAGTAAGTTTATGGGTATCTTTTTCCTTTCCAGATACCTCATTAAGGTGCTGATTCTCCCCCCTTTTCCGCAAGTGTTTTTTAATCAGTCTTGGTCATCCTTTATGCGTTAGTTCAGGTATTTATCATCTTTACTCGTTTATGCGCTTTCAGGTGCCTCTACCTATATATCTTGTGGCTTACCTTGAGTGATTTTCTTTTTAGATTATCGCTACTTTTTCATCATACTTCCTTCTGGTCGTCTAAACTGTTGAGTTTCAACCTTCTAGTGAATCATATACTTGTGATAAGGAAATCTTGCCATTTCCTCAGGTAAATACGGCCTATACAGTCTGTGGCTCCCCTTAGCCATGTAATTCTGTTCTTTTCTCGCTAATTCTTTGCGTTTCTTGTACACTTAGCGTACCGATACCCTTGTTTTGTTTTCATCTTTATTAGGACCTGTTCCATTCTATTATCTTGTCATTTCCTTCACATTTCATCAGTTTTCGGTAAGTGTTGGCCTCAAGTGTGGCTCAGATACTTTTCTCTTTAATTTCTTTTGGTCTTACATCCTGATCCTTGGGATCTTTGGTATCTTTTCTATTATATTCTTTTTCTCTCTTTTTTTTCCAAAACATACTAGCTTTATGTCATTTGTGGTGGTTACATACTGGCAATAAGTTCCATGTCTTTGATAACTTTGTGGTGTTATGTTGCACACACTTCTAGCTGTGTGTTATTCCATCATTTACTTTTTCTTTTCATACAGGAGCATCTATGGTTGATGGTCGGTTTTTCAAACTTGGTTATCATATTTGTGTGTTTTATCTTGATCTGTGTGTGTAAGTATTCTTTTTTACCTTCTTTCCACTAGCTATAGCAATTGATTGGTGTGAGGCTACTTTGTGTGTTTCCATCCAACCAAGATATCATATGTTGGTTGCCCCATATTGTAATCAGTATGTCTTCTGTTTTCAATTTAGAATTCCATGGCTGTCTGTTTATCTCCGGCTGCAGAATCTGTCTAGAAATTATTTGTCACATTTGAGTGTGTTTTCGCAAATATAACCTATTATATGAATTTCGGAAGTGAAGCGTAATGATGTTATATACCACACTAGGATAATTGACCTACATCTGATTATATGACTCCGTGTATTCTCTTTATATGTATATAATGTACAGAAATTTGTTTATAAATATCTTTCTATTTTGCCCACTGTATATTATTGACTGTCACTTATTTTTTAAATTGTAGTGCAATAGACGGTTACCTGATGTGTCATGTATTCCTATAGGTTCTGAATCGATCCCCCTATTCCTGACCCTATTCTGATTAAACTAACTATCAAGTTAACTAACAGTCAGCCCATGAGGCAAGAACAGCCCCCATGATGCAGATACCGTTATCTGACGCAGTCACACTACGGCACAGGAACGTGTTATCTGATTAGGTCATAACGCTTGAGATCTAATTAGACAAGCGACATTCCTCCAGCCCCTGATAAGGCATACGACGTTCTCATAACAAATCAAACCTATGACAACCTGGAAAATCCGTGCGGCCATTGTTTTGATTTCACAGAGAACTTCAGTAAAAGAATGTGCTAACGAGCAAGTCGTATGACATCTTTATTGACGTATCTATGTCCATCCTTACGTCAATCTCGGCACCTTTAAGGTATAAATATTGCCGATCTTGCCCTATGCAAACACACGCGTGGTGACAAGACGGAGCAGCCATACTTGCCGAAGCCGAGAGCAGAAGCAGACCCCGCTGGCGCAGCCCCGCCTTCCTGACGCGCTGAGAGACGCGCTGCTATCTCAAGCCGAGAGACCCAGCACCGGCGTTTCTGGGCAGCCCTCGCAGGCAGCCTGGAATATCGAGAGCAGAGAAAGAGATACCATTCCTCATTCATCCTAACTTCCAGGTACAGAACTGAATAACCCCTCACAGAGAATTCTTTAGTTATTCACTTGGCAAAAACAAACTTAACTTAAACTGTAACTTTCTATTCCCGCCCACGCATTAGACTTAGGTCAGGTACACGGGGTAGGCGTATTTAGAAACACCAGTTGAGTACGTTTAGTCAAATGTATATGTGTATGTAAATATATTTTAATCATTTTAAACATCATATGGCTCAGAAACCATATCAATGTTTTTACAGTATTATTTTATACTATTGCTTTTAATGTATGCACTTTACTTAACTATAAGTATTGCAATAATATCGATCCATTTCTCTTGTACGAGAAAAGAGACTGATCAATAAATAACACCTTTTTATTGAACACGCCCGTCTCTTCCTTTTCTCTACAATCTGATGAGACTAAGAATGCACGTACTGACTGAGTAAAATAATTGCCTTGTGCTCACACGACTCTCGAGATTGACTCTTGATTAGGGGAGAGCAAAGTTGTCATGTTCTATGGTTGTCAGAAACTAAATCCCTTCTTGTCTAATCAGGGGAGTTAATTCTTTCCTGAACATTCGAGAAAGTTTCTAGCGAACTCTGAGCTACGCTGGCAAACCCAAAAATTAAGTCTAGTATCGACAGTAGTAGACCTAGTTAACGTCTGGTCTAGGCCTTTACTGCTGTAGGTATTATTCCAATGCGCAGAGCCTATTGGGAAAATAGGAGCTACACTACATGGCGCCCAACGTGTTTGGAAAGGGCGATAAAACTAACGTAAGACATTTAGAGTAACTCAGTCGTGCTTTCTCACTCAGACCCCCTTTCCCATTATACTCCAAAGACGTCTGGAGTGGGTGAAAGGTAATATCCTCCAAAACCTCGCAGGAGGGAACTCCTATGTATGGTTCTTGGTATAGTCAACGTTGAAGGATAAAAACAGTCCCAAAATATTGTGCATCTAATCTCTGTTTCCATAAAGAAACCTGATCTGCAAACAAACATAATACCATCCTGTCTGTAAAATGGCAGAGAGTGATGATGAAAGAGAGGCAGTTAGATTAGCAACTGAACTCGCAGATGCTGATGCTACCATGCAAGCAGCAGACCCGAATATAACACTCATTCCGGTCATTAAAAGGAGATCTATAACCTTAAAACTTATAGAAAATGGACTGACACCTAGAGGTGGCACAGTCATATTCGTAATCGAGGCACACGAATATCGGCAGACAGAGGTATACTATTCATGGATACATTTTCCAGCAGCAAATGCTGTAACAAAGTACTTCCACTATTACAAAGTAGAGGAACCTCCTGAAACGTACACTCCTTTCGAGGAGGTGGAAGTACCACTCAAATTCCAAGAGCATTTGCTCCGTTTTGATGGCGCCCTAATACATAACAATCACATTACAAGGCTCGGTCCTTTAGGTAGACCAGGAGCAACGTGGCCGGTCTTAGCCGGATACACACCACATCCAGACATCAATAGGATGCCTGCAGCTGAGCTGTTAATACAGCTAAAACAATTACTAAAAATTCATAGACAATTAGTCCAGTATGTAATGCGGACTTCAACAATTCAGCCAGCGATTAAACTTCCACAGCTGACCCCTCACCAGGGGAACACAAATAAAATTACACCACAGAACATCCAATCCTGCCTAGGTAAAGTTCCAGCTAAACGGGAACAGATACCATTCTGGTTGGCACAGAAAATCACCCAAATAGAGGCGGTGTTTCCTGACACCACCCCATTAGAAAAACACAGGATTCTGACTATATGTCTCCCAATGGGAATCGCACCACACATTGAGGACTGTGACACTTGGGGTACAGTCTTTGCTTCCATCTACACAAAAACGCACGGTGTTCCATCCATTTCGGTAATACCAGATGTGCTAAAACAAATTCAAGATGAATACGGTCCAGAACCTGCTTTAACTCTTGGTATGAAATTACTAAAAGACTTCAAGCAGGTCTCGGCTATATTATTAGCCAACATAAAAGGTGAGGCAGCAAACGTGGCGATCCGCCAGAGGTTAAAAGAGACAGATATAGCAGACCAACCAGCTGAAATTGCCAGAATCATAGAAAAATCCTATGAAGAACTAGGCAGAGATAGTCTAGGTGGAATACCAGTAAAACCGCAACTGACTACAAGTCCAGAAAAAATATTTTTTAATAATAATTCACCAAAAAAGAACTGGGATGGAAACAAACAATCCAATCCTAAAGAAAAGAAATTCCAGTCCCGAGGGAGGTCTCCCAGGCGAAGAGAGAAATCTCCAAACCAAAGACAGAGGTCACCGCAGAGTGACCCCTCTGGGAATAGATATAACCTTAGAAATAGGGAAAATATTAAAAAACCTGATAGATAAAGACATTGATACACGTCCCTCTCAATCTTTTCAGACTTCCTCGCAGAAATCGGAAAGAAGAGGACGATCAGAAGAGCACGCCAAGTCCAAAGACAAGGAACCTGCTCAGCTAAAAAAGAAATTACAATTTCCAAAAAAGAAGGTAGCCAGTATCAAGGTAGTTAAAAATGCCGAGAATACTGAGGACACAACTGAAAAACGGAGAATGGGCTCAGACAATGCTAGACAGCGCAGCAGAGGTGAGCATAGCTCGCAAAGTCCTTATGAATCATCTGGAGACAGTGGACACGAATGAATACCTTCAAGTGGAAACTGCAGACACCAGAGTTAGCAATCCCCACAAGATATACGAGATAACATTACGTATAGAGGGAGATAAGACTAGGAAAATAAGGGGACTATTTTGGGATAATCTCTCCAAGGGCTATGATATCCTACTAGCTGAAAAAGACTGGCCACCAGAGTTTGTCAGGGAGTGCCCTCATGGCGAAGAAGTAATTATGCCTACCTTCTCGAATCATATCCCGATTCATAAAAAATATACACTTGCTAGAAAGTGGGCAGTGGCTCTAGCACCTGCTTTATATAAAAATCATGTAGGATGGGATGAGGACTCCCCTCCTCACAAAATCCAGTTAAAATCACAACCTACTGCACAAAGGCAGTACCCAATTAAGCAAGAAGCTAAAAAACAAGTAAATGAAATACTAGATCAGCTAGAATACCAGGGGGTGATTGAAACTTGCACCTCACAAATGAACAACCCTTTGTTTCCGGTCTCCAAACCAGACAATTCATATCGTCTAGTTTTGGATTACCGACACCTTAACACATGTTGCAAAACCTTTGCAGTGCAAAACTCACACAGTGCTGCACTAATGAATAACATAGTGCACAAAAAATACAAAACAACCTTGGACATCTCCAATGGATTCTTTTGTCAAAACATAGCACCAGAGAGCAGATATTTAACTGCATTCTCAGTAAATGGCACTCAAAAACAATTCTGTTGGTTAGCCCAGGGGTACAAGAACAGCCCGGGGGTATTCTCAGCGAGAGTAACAGAATTACTACAACTATATGATGATGAAGCATTATCTTATGTCGATGACATTTACTTAACAGATGATGACTTGGATACTCACTTGAAAAGAGTGAACACCATAATACTTGGGTTCGCAGCAGAGGGTTACAAATTCAACTTTAAAAAGTCCAGAATTGCCCATCTGACGGTCCTATTCTTAGGATATGAGTTATCAAGTGAAGGCAAAAGCCTGGCAGACAATTTCCTAGAGAAATGTGCCGTAATCCAAGCGCCTAGAACACTAAAAAACTTACAGTCGATTCTAGGTTTTCTAAATTTCGGAAGAACATACATTGCAAATTACGCAGAAAGGGTCAAACCCCTTTATGATCTAATTAAACCAGACTTTAAAAGATCCAGTTGGACTCAAACACACACAGAAATTTTGAGATCCTTACAAACAGACATGCTAATTAAAACAAAATTAGAAACACGTGATAACACACGCAATCTTGTGATTCGAGTCATCCCAGGGAGATGCGGATTCACATACCTGACTTCTAATGAAGGAGAAAAGGTACCAATTGCATTCAAATCACACTTGTACACAGAAGCTGAACAGAAATTCAGTAATACAGAAAAATAATTCGTGCAGTTCAAACCGCAATAGCTAGAGAAAAAGACATAGCTGACGGTAGACATATCACAGTCAGAACAGCAGAATCAGCTTTTGAGGCACTAACAACACCTTGTAATTTACCAACAACAACATTGAATCCGGAATGGATACAATGGGTGAATTCAATCACAACGGACAAAGTATACTACTACTTTGATCAAGAACTAGAGGAATTAAAAAATCTAAAATATGAAAAGACGTATCCTCTGCCAATCGACATTCTTCCTCTACGACATTACGCCTGTGTAATCTATACAGACGGACATGCTCAACCCTCCGTTTGGGGAGAACATGCATACAACCCCACATGTGAGATTACAAAAGAAGTGTGGCGCGGAGGTAAACTAAGACCTCTATTAACAAAATCACACTCAGTAGAAACTAATTCAGAACTACAAACTGAAATAATAGCTTTGAAAATGGCGCTAGATAATGCGGATCGCGAATTCCCGACACTTATAGTGTCAGATTCATATTACTGCGTCAAAGCATATAACAAGGATTTGCAGACATGGATTCAGAACGGTTACAAAGATGACACAGATGCACCAATAAAGCAGAAACTGCTCTGGGAACAAGTAGCTCTTTTACAAAAAGAACTACCAAAGACTCACGTGACACACTCACTGAGTCATCAGCGTGATGGCGTTCACGTTGTGGGGAATTCATTGGCTGAAGCAGCCGCAGCGGCAGCCACTAAACCGGCTCCCGTAGATCGAAAAAAGCGTACATTAAAATACATTGACGGTGAAACAATGCTGGCGGTGAAAACGTCATCAAAAGGCGACTGCTCAGCGTTACCGATCAACTATCCACTCAATTATACATACATAATCGATGCGAACTCCGTCCCTTTTGCTCGAATCCCTGGAGTGGGGGATAGAGTGATTCCAAACATGGACAGGAGAAGATTGTTAATCGCAGACGCACACATGGGCGAGGGTCTCAGACACCTTAAATTAAAAGATTCTCTGGAAGAATTACAATCACGGTACTGGTGGCCAGGCATGAGCCTGCACTACACCATGTTTGTAAAAAACTGCCCAAACTGCAACAGAGATCGCAGTGGGGAGAGAAACAGTTTAATACCTCGTCGTATCAAGGCAGATAATATTACCAGCAAAAAGAATGGCTTGCGATTAACATATACAGGCTAGTTTCCACTTATAATGTAGATCACCAGCACTCGGCTGACGTCCGGACTATTATAAAAGATTTGCGAGTCTAAATGGCATATACGCTAAGAGCATGTTACGTTTGACCATTGTTTTCACTCTGGCACACCAGCCTGGGGGGAAACATGACCAAATGAGCACAGCCCAGCGGGAATCTTCTCACTTCCTTCCTGAGGGTACTGGATGGTGTAAAGAAAAAACCAAGGCAGAAAGCAATCTATAATGGAAAGGATATTAGGTTCGGGAGCTGGGTGGGTCAAACATCTAATAAGTGTCCAACGTAGTCTAAATAACTTGCCAAGAAATTCTCTGAAGGGATTCAGTCCGTACGAATTATTATTTGGAACTAGGATGTTGATCTCTGACCTTGATAGTCAGACTTCAGTGGTTAAAGAAAAAAGCTTTGATGTCAAAGACCGTTTGGCTATTTTGCAGGACTTAAACAAAACAAGAAAAGACCTGAGCAACATACAGTTGAAACAACAGCCAACGACCACTGAAGAATCACCACCTGTCCCAGCAAGACCTGTCTGGATTCCAAAAGTCGGGGATCTAGTCAGGGAAAAGATCGCGGTAAAGAAGGAATTTGGGCCTTCCTACAGAAAAGCAGTTCCTGTCTTGTCTGTCAACGGGACAAGATCAGTTGTACTACCGCCACTTGCTGGTAAAAAGGAGAACCGAGTTGTATCCATCGACCTGGTAAAACCACAACATGTGGCCGATAACAAACAGTAGGCCAAGTGGACTCCCAATAAGTAGCAGAACACCAAGGTTTGCTACCAGCACAGAGGTCCTAACAAAAAGGCTCATCACATTCGAAACGCCTAAAGAAGAACAAGAAGGACTATGCAACAATGCAATAGAACTCAGACCTCTGAAAACCCAAATAAAGACATTTAGCAGAGACACACCAATCTATACTGAAGTACCAAGTGAAAATGCAAAAAACAGAAATCCTGAACCAATTGACAGAACTGCATCCGGTTACTTCATCAACTTCAATGATTCCTCTGACGGCTTCAGTGAATCAAAGACACAGCCATCATCAAAATCCTTTAAAGACAAAGCGAAGGAACTTTTGAAACATCTGAAAGAAACATATCTGGTTTCTCCATGGATTGAATTTTGGGTGGGTTTTGGTGCATTTATCCTCATACTTTGGCTCATCATGGTATTTACTTTGGGACGCTTCATTGAGGGAAAATATGCTAAAATGGACACAGCAAGTCAGAACATCAACTTGGTCCTCAAACCACACACATCTTCACACGTCGAGAAAAGAGAACTTTCTTCAGCCAACTTCACAGCCAATCCTATACCTGGTGGGGTAGCCTGGGACAACACTGACTATGAAATTTATGGTCCGGTCGAGATCCTGAAATATCCACACCAAATCAAGATCTCCTTGAGTGATTTTGCAAAACCAAACTCATTTGCTGATGATTGGGACTTCGAAAGCATTAACAACATGATGTCTGACTTAGTAATGTCTGCTAAATTTACAAAACATGATTATTTGCAAGGTTCTACAAATTATGATAGTATGTATTGCTATAACCATTATGGTAACCATTTTTTACATAAATCTGCACAACCTAGAAATGTTTTAAATTATAATCAATGGGAACATTGTGCTACACCTCCGAAAGGAAGCTCTAGAACCGTATATGACAAATATTCATATTTTTCAGGTTTTAACATAAGTAATGCTGAAACATTTTATTTTAAATTGTCAAACAAGACAGGGATGAAAACCATGATAACCAACACAAAGTTGATATATTCAGATTCATTCTTCGAAAAAATGAATACTTTTGGATTTGATTATTGGGACAAAAATGTTGATTTGAAAAGTGTTTGGGGTACAAAAGAATGGCAAGTACAGGGTATAGAAGCTTTGTTTAGAGCCTGCATGATCCCAGATCAAATGATATTTTTAAATGACACTGTTCAACAAACCACCTGTCTTGGCTTAGCCAAAATCAAAGATTTAATTAAACCGTCTATTCCAAAACCAATAATGTTTAGCAATAACTCTGATACAGATGAAGAGATAGACGTAAACCATATATTAAACCAAAACAGAACACATCCTGATTGGAAACAATGGTTGATCTGGCCCACAGATACAAATAACTGTCAAGATAGATTCCTGAATAAAACACAGGGTTTCAAAATGACCAGGCCAGACCCTAGATATCCCCAAAGACATCACCCAGGGATAATAACAACCTACAGTGTGGGCAAATTATGCCTTCAGTGGCTACAAACTTCCACACTGCCTGAAATTAAGCAACACCTAACTTTACTTACTGATGGTGCTGACTTGCGTGATTTCATTCTGGGACCACGCAAACAGCGTCAAAAGCGTTTCATAGCAGCCTCTGTATATGCAGCATACAATGAGGCCTGGAAGGTTACTCAAATTGAGACAGCAGAAAGAATACGGGAAATTGACCGTATTAATTTGGAAAAATCACTTTCTGTAGTGGACAATGGGTTAATGACTCTGTCCTCCAGAATTTTTTCATTGGACAGCATTGTGTCGTCAGCAATCGATATATTATCGCAAGACTTACTGTTATTACAACATGGTCAGTCACAATTGCGTTCTATTGTACAGCTTGGCTGGACGTTACAAAATCTGCGTTCAGGCTATGTGCCTTGGCGTTTAATCAACACAACGTCACTATTCCAAATCTTTAACCTTACTGATAGACAAATCGGTATGGCGCAAAAGGGTGCTGATTATACAATCTTGAGCATTGAAAAACTAGAAAGATTACCAATGACAATGTCAGAACGACCTGTCAGTGAATGGATAATACACGGAATCATAAATATTCCAATCTCAACCTTCAGGTTTCAATACTGCCAAAAATATATACAGGCTGGCATGTACGAGAAATTGGGAAAGGGGTACCTTAAAACAACTTGGAACCTGCCCTATTCACATGCATGTGTCAGTAATAAAGGACAGAAAGTGTTTCTTAGTGGCAACAATTGTGCTATGTCACTAAGCGGCACGCTTCTGTGTAACGGTATTAGTTTGCACGGAGCCTGTGAAGGGAATTCATACAACCTTTCATGTCACCAGCAAGGCGCACCTGCAACTGAAATAGAACCATTCTTTCAAAGACTCTATAATGGGAGTTACATTCTTATTGTAGACCGCAGATGTTGTAGTCTTAGGCCCGGGACTCCTTATCTAGTCACTACGACGGCGAAGGTCAAGTGCTGTGGACGCTCTTTATTCCCCAGCTCCTTTCCAGACAGGGAGGCAAGGGCATGGCCCAGTTTGAAAATTACTTCTATTCGAATAGATACTTTAAGCAGAATGAAAACAGTGCTTCTTCAGACGCCTACAAGGCTCACGTCATCAAAAGAAACGTATGATCTACAAGTCGCAAGGACGACTGCAGAGATACATACATTATTATCAACTAATTCCCCCGTACATTTCGCGGAAATCCTGAGCGAAATCTTAAATATTTCTGATACCACTGGGGTCTCAAAGGTATTTAAGACAGTATTTTTCGATGGCATTAACACCATTCAAAGCCATACTGGGTATTTTTCCAGATTTCGTCCATTCGATTTTTGGCGGACTTCCCCTGATCCTGGGACTAATTGCAGGAATCCTATTCTTAGTCCTTATTTTTCGTTATGGCAACCCATGTCACAGATCAAACTCTTGCGACAATGGAAGATACAATCCTAGCCATTGGATACCGGGACCGGATGTCAAAAATCCTGGGACTATCCCGGCTTAGAGACCTGAACATGACTTGGTTTCTATCATTTCGACCAATGTGGCAAAGATGTGTTTTACCTGTACTAAGGTGTCTGCTATGCGGAGAAGAATGCGTGTTAGACACCTGTCTGACGCTACAATCGGATGCGCCAGTGGATGCAGATACACTGTTGGTTCCTACCAAGGTTCACGCTTTGTGCTGCCCTCAAAGGCTGCCAATCCTGATGACGGCATTCCTGGAATCTTCACCACTGCGATTGAAGAGTAGTGAAGTTCAAGATGAAAGCAGCATCGAACAGGTACGACCTTCTGTCAGCAATGCGAATCAGAATGTCAATGCAGAGAATCATGCGCACGAATGCATGGTTACCCCTATTTCCGACTTAGTGGAACTTTCCCATGAAGCTGTTGACAGTTTTTTCGAAAGCCTGAATGATATGATGTTCTCTCCAGAACAGAAATAGAGACTTTTGAGTAAACTCGCACACGACGTTCCCTGAATTCGGCCTTCAACTTTAAAAATAAAGTCACATGAACAATTCTTCCCACCAGTTCACGGACAACAATTTTTTAGCAGCCCCAAATTATTTTTCACAAATTTTTCGGGACACTTATCTTCTGCTTAAAGTAAGAAACTATTCCTAGAGAACTAAGATTTCTATTTTTAGATACTTTATAAACTTTAGTTGCCCGCTGGGATGTTCACAAATATTTTATTATGTGATGAGATGGTCTCGAACTTCCTTTCTGTATAGCCATATTAAGAGCCATTTCATGTGTATTTCTCATATACCAAATAAGCAATAATGCATACAAATGCGTGTTTACTTTTGCATTTAATTCATAGCTTAAGTGCATACAATATATATGACTGCAATTTTTCAGTATATTTGAAAATTTCAAAATGCATTTATGTATTTTGGGGTGGTAAGGTATACACTATACTCTATAGTATGTTGTACTATGTTATACTATGCATAGATTAGTAAATATGACCATAGTTAGCGTGGAGTGGGTGTCATGTATTCCTATAGGTTCTGAATCGATCCCCCTATTCCTGACCCTATTCTGGTTAAACTAACTATCAAGTTAACTAACAGTCAGCCCATGAGGCAAGAACAGCCCCCATGATGCAGATACCGTTATCTGACGCAGTCACACTACGGCACAGGAACGTGTTATCTGATTAGGTCATAACGCTTGAGATCTAATTAGACAAGCGACATTCCTCCAGCCCCTGATAAGGCATACAACGTTCTCATAACAAATCAAACCTATGACAACCTGGAAAATCCGTGCGGCCATTGTTTTGATTTCACAGAGAACTTCAGTAAAAGAATGTGCTAACGAGCAAGTCGTACGACATCTTTATTGACGTATCTATGTCCATCCTTACGTCAATCTCGGCACCTTTAAGGTATAAATATTGCCGATCTTGCCCTATGCAAACACACGCGTGGTGACAAGACGGAGCAGCCATACTTGCCGAAGCCGAGAGCAGAAGCAGACCCCGCTGGCGCAGCCCCGCCTTCCTGACGCGCTGAGAGACGCGCTGCTATCTCAAGCCGAGAGACCCAGCACCAGCGTTTCTGGGCAGCCCTCGCAGGCAGCCTGGAATATCGAGAGCAGAGAAAGAGATACCATTCCTCATTCATCCTAACTTCCAGGTACAGAACTGAATAACCCCTCACAGAGAATTCTTTAGTTATTCACTTGGCAAAAACAAACTTAACTTAAACTGTAACTTTCTATTCCCGCCCACGCATTAGACTTAGGTCAGGTACACGGGGTAGGCGTATTTAGAAACACCAGTTGAGTACGTTTAGTCAAATGTATATGTGTATGTAAATATATTTTAATCATTTTAAACATCATATGGCTCAGAAACCATATCAATGTTTTTACAGTATTATTTTATACTATTGCTTTTAATGTATGCACTTTACTTAACTATAAGTATTGCAATAATATCGATCCATTTCTCTTGTACGAGAAAAGAGACTGATCAATAAATAACACCATTTATTGAACACGCCCGTCTCTTCCTTTTCTCTACAATCTGATGAGACTAAGAATGCACGTACTGACTGAGTAAAATAATTGCCTTGTGCTCACACGACTCTCGAGATTGACTCTTGATTAGGGGAGAGCAAAGTTGTCATGTTCTATGGTTGTCAGAAACTAAATCCCTTCTTGTCTAATCAGGGGAGTTAATTCTTTCCTGAACATTCGAGAAAGTTTCTAGCGAACTCTGAGCTACGCTGGCAAACCCAAAAATTAAGTCTAGTATCGACAGTAGTAGACCTAGTTAACGTCTGGTCTAGGCCTTTACTGCTGTAGGTATTATTCCAATGCGCAGAGCCTATTGGGAAAATAGGAGCTACACTACAGATGAAGGCCCAGAAGCCGAAACGCGCGTACTTCCTATCTACCGCTTTGCCTCCATCGTTTTCTTGTCTAATGCTCTGTCTATGTCTGTTATGTTTTTTAGGAGCTTTTATG
Organism: Lissotriton helveticus; assembly: GCF_964261635.1. Classification (NCBI taxonomy): domain Eukaryota; kingdom Metazoa; phylum Chordata; class Amphibia; order Caudata; family Salamandridae; genus Lissotriton; species Lissotriton helveticus. The sequence goes on along the minus strand of NC_136057.1, from coordinate 830,519,660 downwards.
GTGTTGTTTTGTAAATAGTCTATCGCTCCTCTACAATCAAAGAATATTGTGTATGGATTTCACCAAAGAGATTTTTCGTACAAAATCAATATTTGATTAATAAAATTTATAAATATTTTCTACCCATGTGGTGATTAGTCCTTTCTGCGTGGGCTCTCTCTATTGAATTTTGGTTAGTCACCTAACTTTATTACTCTTATTACTACCATTTTCATTGTATATTTGGCTGTTGTTCTACTTTGCTATAGACCTTTTTTCAAAACAAAAGACTTCACCACCAGCTCCCCTCTGAATTTCCTTGCAGGGAATTCTATCTGCAGAAGCCTGCGTGTCGCTGGAAGCGCGACACATCGAGAAGAAGCGTGTCACAGCTGATGCTGTCACATCGCCGGACAAGCGTGTCAACGCCGCAGAGGTTGCCGCCGCATCACCAGAGAAGCGTGCCTTCGCGAAAGCTGTTACCCAACGGAGAAGCGTGTTGCCGCCGCAAGTTTGCAGTCGCATCACCGGAAAAGCATGTCGCAGGGCCTTTCGTGGCTCCAAAGCTACAGAGTTCACCACGCAGCGTGCACGCATCGTCTTCCCGTCGTCACATCAAGGGCGCCATCTTATCGCATTGCACAGGATCGTCGCATCGAGGCACCATCTTGTTGCATCGCAACCGGAACGCATGACGAGAATCTACGCATCACCTCCTCTCCGTTAAGGACCAAGACGCATCCCCTACTCTGCGCAAGCATTGAGGTGCAACGCATCGTCTCCCCCGAAGCAAGGAACCGACGCATCTCCCTTCCTGCAAACTTTTTGTTTGTTTTGCGTTACGCATCCAGGTACTTTGTCGCATTCATCATCAACTTGAATTAAGTAACTTCTACCATCTTTAATTCTATTTTAAGTACAGTATTGCGGATTTTTGTTGTTTGTGGTATTATGTTAAGTCTATATAAAGAATACTTATTTTTATGAAACCTGTGAGGTGTCCATCTGTAGTGTTTTCACTGTATTGCTGCGGGTATTCACAAATGCTTAACACACTGCCTCTGAGATAAGCTTGTCTGCTCGTGCCAAGCTACCAAGGGGGTGAGCAGGGGTTATCCAGTAGTGTAATCCCCTTTCCCTGACTTAGAAGCAAGGGTCCCTATTTGGTCAAAGGTGTATACCATTGCCAACTAGAGACCCCGAGTTCCAATACCACTGTATTTTGAAGTTATATAGCGCCCTGATGAAGGTTGTGTTCTCCTATACCACTGGAGTGACTTTATCGAAACGCACGTCGGTGCATTTCTGTCTCCGTTATTTGCATTAAACAAATACTTGTGTACATTAAATTTGAGTATGATATAAATCACTTGAAAAATGTGAATATGTTTTTGTAAAAAATTAATTGGAGAAAAATAATATATTTGATGTTCACATTATTCTGTTTTTAAATCTGCTGTCTTGGTGTGAAGTGTGTCTGGGTGTGAGTGTATTGTATATCTCTGTGAAAATAGTTTTGTATAGTCTATGCATGTAGGTCTGTCCTTTCTTGTTTTATTTGTTCGCATTTTAAAGCTTGCATACAGTTGTACTACTGATATATACATAATGTAAATATAAATATTATGGGCTGACAATGTATGCTATTTGATTTATTTTTTGCTACTAATGATGAATACAAAATATAAAATGAATTGATTTGACTTATGGTTAATTAGTGTTAGAGACATACTGCCCCCACTTTAAGCCATTGGAGAAGTTTGTTTGCTTCAGTTTTGATATTTAGCCTTACCATGTAATATCACAACTGCCCACAAAGATGGTCCTTGGATTCACATTAATAAATCCTTAGCTCAGTCCTAATAGAGTGGCAAAGAGCAGTCCGGCTTTATTAGAGGAACACGTGGTAAGCATTTCAGCGTACCAACATGGATGATAATTAACTGACACGGCTCAAGAGAAATCCGACATCAATTTATAAAAATAGAGTGCATGTTTATCCTAATTTAGAAACCAAATCGAATGGAATAGCATACATATAACCAGAGTTATAGATTTTTGAGGCAATATCAAATCAGTGCAGTAATATACATAGACAAAATAATATTGCGGTCAATGGCAAAAACCACTATTGACAATCGATCACTTGCAGCTCGAATTAAGTGGAACCCTTACAGGGTTATGGTCATGCGGGCCCCAGGACCAGGCCACAGCAGTCAGATACTTTTTACCTAGCCCTTGGAGTTCAGGTATAGAGTTGTTCTGGTTGTTGCTCAACGGATACCACGGTTCGTGCAGTTTTTACTGGTAGCATGGTGCTGCAAGAAACAGAATGCAAAAACACAACAGATACACAGCTGCTGACATGGAATGAAGGTTGCAAAGTGTTCTCTGTAGATGCAGCATTGAGTGTGGGGGTTGGTTACTGTATTGGCCCCCAACAAGCCTTGGCACGGGTAAGCACTGCGAAAAGCTCCTGAAACTTCACTAGGTCCATGGGAGTAATGTTGCGTCCTGAAATGTCAGGGCAGGCAAGACTGCAACTCCCAGAATGCAGTGGACCACCTGAATTTGGACGATCCCAATGCCCAGTGATTCTTTGGATCCAGTGAGCATTTGTACCTGCAGTTTGCAGGGGACTAGTGCCACTAGTCCAGTGGAGACTCAGGGTGCTTCTGGCTTCCACAAGAGTCCCTATCTTCAGAAGATTTGGATTTTAGCCAAGGGGTGTTCACTCAGTTCGACGGCTGTTGCCTCAGACACAAAGTATCCCTCTTTTGCTTTGGTGCTGTGACAAAGTCCTGTTGTCTGTGACACGGGAAACCTCTTTGAAGTAAGTTGTTCAAAACTGAGGTTTTGGTGTCAGGGGTGACACTTAAATCCTAGATTTAGGGATGTGGGAACTAGTAGCTAATAGGCAGCAAGTCCCTGCAGCTAGTCCGCGCCTGCGGTGACCGCATCCAGGGTCGTAGGTCCCCTTTTCTACACAGAACCCTCTATTCTGCCACTCCTAAAGTTAGCAGAAATAAATTGTGATGTACGGACCAGGCTACTCACCCAGTAAGGTGTCACCAGCCTTCTGGGGTTGTACACCTCCCTGCATAGCTAATTTCCTGGGTGCAATTGTGCCTGGGGCAGGAGGAGTGCAACTTCAACAAATGATGGACGGAATGCTGAATGATTCAAACATTCTCCCCCAGTCAAGAGATCAAGGTTAAATCCATCGTTCTTTTGCCCACTATGCCACCTCAGTTTGGACCCAGCCATATGCAAATCAGTCTTGACCCTGTGCCTCATGGGAACAGTCCAGACCGAACTGCCAAGCCAGGTCCTCATTGAACCCAAAACAAGCATCCTGTGACCGGAGTAAGAGTATGTCATCCTTCATCAGCCAGGCCAGCTTGAATCCAATGGCACAGTGAGCAAGGGACCCATGTCTGGGCATACCCATCCCACTTAGGCCGAAAAGTGTAACTGCAACAAATGATGGACAGAATGCTGAATCATTCAAACATTCTCCCCCAGTCAAGACGTGGGTCCCTTGCTCACATTGCCACTGGATTCAAGCTAGCTTGGCTGATGAGGGTTGTTAGCCTGAAACCGGTCCCAGGATGCTTGTTTCCTCTCCAGGGAAGACATGGGTTGGCAGTTTGGGCTGGACTGTTCCCATGAGGCACAGGGTCAAGACGGATTTGTATATAGCTATGTCTGAACTGGGGTGACGACGTGAGCTAAAGAATGATGATGGATTCAACCCAGATCTGTGACTGGGGTGAGTGTCTGAAAAGTTTCAACACTCTGTCCATCATCTCCTTGTGTTTGCTCTGGGGAAGGAGGAGGGCTGTTTCCTCCACAGCCCTATTGCATGTCAGAGGCAGTGCAGCCTTAGAAGCTCACAGCCTTGATGTGCCACTTTACTAGCCTGCTTGTGAGGGGGGGGGAGGTGTAACCCCCTTCCTCCACAAGTCTTTGTTCCTGATTCCTGAGGGGGATCACACTGCCTGGCAGGAGGTCAGAATCCTGTCTTGGAGGACGGTGTAGCTGGGGCAAGCTCTAGGGTCACCACCTGGCATGCATGCCACATCACCCAGGGCACGAGAATCAGGTGTGAGGAGGCACTATGTTTGACACCAAATACAACATATTTAAGTGGTACCATAATGGTGCTGCCAAGCTCGAAAGTGCCAGGTTGGCAGCCCATGTTATCTTATGGACCGCTAGCACATATAGGGGTTTCCAATGGGGAACACCACATCTGAAAGAAACAATTAGTTATAGATTCCTTACCTTAGAATTACCCCCAGGCGTCAGACTGGATCCAGAAGGTTTTTTCATCAGCAGTACCTCTGCATGTCGGAAGGTGGCATCGGTCAGCTCCGCGTCCATCGTTGGCGTCGTGCCGCCGGGATGATGTTGCAGTAGCTACTTAGATGCCGCCCTTGCACGCTGACCTCAGTTCTTTCTTCTTCTGCGCCAGACAGCGCCGATCCGGCGAGAGCGGTACCTCCAGTCACTTTTTGACTGAACTTTTTGAGCAACATTTGTCGATCTCTTTTTGAGTCCTACGACTCCTGGTGCACGTAGGGATGCCCATCTTCAAGGCTTACGGATCCTGTTCTCGACAAATATTGGTTATGGATCCGCACCGCGTGTGCCTCCTTTGTCTGGAGCACGACCACGACCCAAATTCGTGCTCAGACTGCCAGTTCATGGCTCCGAAGGCTTTGTGGGAGTGGTCCCAAAAGCTTCATGAGCGCCGGCAGTCGGCTTTGTGCCGTTCGAGGTCCCGGTTGCGAGGGAGGTTGAGGGACCGGTCGCGGAACCATCACCACTCTTTTAAGTCTTCGCATTCGTGGTCAAGTAAGTCGAAGCACAAGAAGAATTCGAAGAAGCATCATTGATCTTCGACTTCTCCCCGTCGAACGGCTTACACAACGAGGGATGCGGGTGGTGCGGCTTCGCATGCAGAGCCTGAATAGTCGACTCCTGCCCAGCTTCGTAAGTTTTATGAGGCAAAGCACGCCTTCTTTGGGCAGCCCGAACCTGCTGACGGGCCTTTGGGCCCCGCAGACTCGGTTGGGGGTTCTTGGCCTTTTCCGCTGGCGGCTCCGGCCCCGCAGGCCCCCCCTTGGATCCAGGCCTGGATCCGGATAGGCATTGGTTGACCTTATTACGCTTCCACCCGTGCCGCTTCCTCCGGCACCACTACTGCACTTGACGCCAGTCAGCCCCCTGGCCGGCGTCGACCCCGGCCCCCATCCTGAGGTAGACCCAGAGCCGGACCGGCGTGGTCCGATGCTGGACCCGGAGCCGGACCGGCGTCGTCCGATGCGGTACCGGCATCGTCCGATGCCAGATCCTGTGACGAGAGGGGTTTTTGTGCCCCTGTTCACTCCTGGGGTCCCTTTTAGGTCAGATTAGCACCCAGAGGATGAGGAGGTGGACTGGGAGGGGTTAGGTGACCCTCTGACTGACTAGTTGGACAGTGAACAGGACTAGAGAGAGCAACTGGGGGATGCCAGTGGTCTGGACACTCCCCTGACCTTGGCATGTTGTCTCTTCCTACAGTGGTATAGTTGCGTAGAGCAGCAGAAGCTCTCGAGCTCCCTATAGTGGCAGTCAGGACTAACCGCCTGAAGAAGGTGCTTCAACTGCAAGTGAGCTCTTCGGAGCCCCTGCTGCAATTTAATGAAGCCCTCACCGATGTCCTTTTGGGCACCTGGTCCAGTACCCAACACAGGGGCTCCTGTGCATAGGATGACTGCTCAACGCCACCGCCCGGCTCCGGGCGACCCCACTATCCTCTCCCAACACCTCACCCCTGAGAGCTTGGTGGTCCAAGCCTCTACATCCAAGAGTGCATTCCCTACCACTCCACCAGAGAGGGAATCCAAGAAGCTGGCTCATCTTGGGAAGAAGATTTTCTCTTCCGCCAGCTTGGGGATGAGGTAGGTTGTGGTTGTTACTCCCACTACTTTCTGGTGCCCAAGGAGGACAAGGGCCTGCATCTTATCTTTGATCTCAGGAACGTCAACTGCTTCCTCCGGAAGGAGAAGTTCAAGATGTTGACACTCACTCAGGTCTTGTCTGCCCTCGACCCTGGAGACTGGTTGGTTGCATTGGACTTGCAGGACGCTGATTTTCACATCCCCGTCCTGCCGGCCCACCAGCATTACCTGGGGTTCACTGTAGGTAACGAGCACTTTCACCCGATCCCCTCTTAGAAGCTCCTCTTTATCGGAGCGGTTCTGGACATGGGTTTATCCTCCCGAACAGCGAGTCTGGGATATTCGGGCTTAGATTCCAGTCTTCCATCCTCTAACCCGGGTTTTGATTCAGATGACTCTGAGGCTGCTGGGCCTCATGGCCTCCTGCATCCTCATGTTCGATCATCCCAGGTGGCATATGAAGGCTCTACAGTGGGACCTGAAGTTCCAGTGGGTGTAGCATCAGGGTAATCTGTCTGATTGCGTCCAGATCTTGGAGGGTACTGCACCACAACTGCAGTGGTGGCTCACGAACCAAGATTGGGTCAATGGCATATCTCTCTCCCTTCCCCAACCAGAGCACACAGTGGTGACGGAAGGGTCCCTTCTGGGTTTGGGTGGCCACATGGGAGAGGCGAAGATCAGAGGCCTCTGGTCTCCGGCGGAGTCCAGGCTCCACATCAACCTTCTGGCGCTCCGGGCGATTCGTCTTGCACTGACGGAATTCCTTCCTTCTGTCCGGGGAAGAGTAGTGCAGGTGTTCATGGACAACACCACAGCCATTTGGTACTGCAACAAACGGGGGTGGGTGGGTTTGTGGACCCTCTGTCAGGAGCCCTTCTCTTCTGGACATGGCTGGAACATCAGGGCATATCCCTGGTGGTTCAACACCTGGCAGGTTCCTTGAACAACACAGTGGATTAATATCAGCCACAGGTGCATGATAGATCACAAATGGCGTCTTCACTCGGAGGTGGTGCAAGGTCTCCAACAGTGGGGAGAGCCTTTTTTATCTATCAGTGGGGAGAGCCTTCGTTAGAGCTATTCGCCACCAAAGAGAACGCGCAAAGTCAGCAATACTGCGCGTTGGAATTTCCTAGGCGGAGCTTGCTAGGCGCCGCTTTTCGTCGCGAGTGGAGTTGCGGTCTGTTGTACGCCTTTCCATCTATACCACTTCTGCCCAGAATGCTGAAGAAGATCAAGTGTGACTGGGCCTAAGTCATTCTGGTGGCTCCGATTGGGCACGAAGAGTCTGGTATCCCGAGCTGCTCAACATGGCCATTGATCCTCCGATCCGACTGCCTCTTCGGGAGGACCTTCTGTCGCGGCAGCAGGGGACGGTCCTGCACCCGAACCTGTCCAGCATCCACCTCCTTGCATGGAGATTAAACAGCGGCAGTTGATGTCATTTGACTTGGCTCCTGAAGTTTGTGATGTAATCTTGGCAGCCAGGCGTCCCTCCACTAAGATGGTATACGCCTGCTGGCAGAACAAATTTGTGGCATGATGCACAGCAAAGGCTGTGGATCCCCTTTCTGCCCCTCTTTCTGAGGTTCTCTTGTTCCTTCTCTCTTTGGCCCAGCAGGGCTCTGCTCTGGGCACTATCAAGGGCTATCATTCGGCCATCGCTGCCTTTCTTCGGCTTCCTGATCAGCCTTCTCTCTTCAAGTCCCCGATTGTAAAGCGCTTCTTAAAAGGCATAACTCATCTCTTTCCTCCTATTCCCTTTGTTATGTCTCAGTGAGACTTGAACCTGGTCTTAACCTATTTAATGTGCACTCCCTTTGAACAGCTTCACAACTGTTCTTTTAGGCTTTTAACTCTTAAGACTGCATTCCTGGTGGCCATCACATCTGCCAAAAGATTGAGTGAGCTCCAGGCCCTTCCATCAAAGCCTCCTTTTCTGTCTGTACATCCAGACAAAGTTGTCCTCAGGACTCGTCCATCCTTCCTTCTCAAGGTTGTCACCTCCTTTCACATTGGGCAAACAATCACTTTGCCCACATTCTTTTCACCTCTGTATCCTTTGGAAGAGGAGGAGAGGCTCCACCGTCTGGACCCAAAATGCGTGTTTCTTTTTATTTGGATCGCACCAAACAGTTCCGGATGGAGGACCAGCTCTTTGTTGGCTACGTGGGCACCAAGAAAGGTCAGGTCGTACAGAAGCTAACCATTTCCAGATGGGTCGTTTTGTGTATCAAAGTCTGCTATTCTCTAGCAAAGAAGGAGCCTCCAGTGGGGCTGCGCGCCCAACCCACCTGGGCAACGGCTGCCACTACTGCTTTGGGACTAGGAGTTCCTCTAAATGACATCTGTCGGGCAGCTACGTGGACATTGCTGCACACATTAATGAGACACTACTGCCTCGACAGCTAAGTCCTGAGAGTCAGCTTCTTTGGCTGTTCTGTTCTCCAGAACTTTCTGGTGTGAAATTGGTTTGCGTCTAGATCCACCTCCAGGGTTGTTATTGCTGGGGTATCTATTCTAAGGTACGGAATCTATATCTAACTGTTTCTTTCAGATGAACAAGTTACTTACCTTTGGTAACGATATATCTGTAATATAGGTTAGTTATAAATTCCTTACCGCCCCACCCATCCTCCCCATCCTGCAAACTGATTTCTAGGATTAAAGATATCCTTTCAGGGCCCTAGTTTTGTGCACCGGTGGTGAGTGTCTTGCATGGCTCTGTGTTTCTGGCGTGGAAAGTCGTGTACAGAACTGACGTCAGCGCGCCAGGGTGGCGTCTAAGTAGCTACCGCAACGTCATCCCGGCAACACAAGGCCAACGACAGATGCAGAGCCGACTGACGCCACCTTCTGACACGCAGAGGTACTGATGACAAAAAAACTTTCCCTATCCAGTCTGACGCCTGGGGGTAATTCTATGGTAAGGAATCTATAACTAACCTAGGTTTCTCACAGATATATTGTAACCGAAGATAAGTAACTTGTTCTTTAGGGACATATAGGCTTGCACTTATAAGTCCTCACCTTTAAAATACTGCCCCCTGCACTGAGGAGGCCTACCATAGAGGTGTCTGACATATATTCCAGGCAGTGCACTTGAACAACTAAAGTTTGAGCTGTTTGCACTGCTCCTGCAAGCTGCAGTGGCAGGACTGTGGTTAGTAGTTTGCTTGGGTAACTCCGGTGGCACAAAACCGAGCTGCAGCCCTGGGGCCCCCTTAACCACCGATGCCCTGGGTACCCCTGCTAAGGGAGTACGGTCCCTGTCAATTGGGATTGACAATTCAAACATAACCATTTTTTGGAGAGAGCACTGGCGCCTAGTTAGCAGGTTTCAGTGCACTGTCAGTCAAAAACCAGCATCTAGTAGTCCAAATTGGGCAAAAAATGGGGAAGGGAGGGCATCTGCAAAGCACCCTGTTTTCCTACAGTGCTCACTGAGATGGAAGGGACAAACTCCTTCATTGTTTAACTGAACCTCCCCAGCATATTTATGTGCCGATTCTTCTGTTTTTTTGTACCATGATCAAAGGTCCCGTGTCACCATGTTGCCCAGATAGGCACCCCTGCCAAGCAGAGAGATGTCCATGATCTAAGTAGGTAGATCCGGCGGAAGATTAATGAGATGATGCACCAAAAGCCTGGAGAGATCCACCCACCAGTGCTGATCCAGATGAGAACAGTGCAAGATCTAAACCCAAGTCCAGAGACTCTCCTGAAGCTGGAGCCATTGAGACCACATTTACTACTGAAGCACCTCAATTCATCATATGGTGTAAGGCACCAACTGAATGCACAAGGAAATGAGACCAAGCATACACAAGACCTGCAGAACTGGAGACAGAGTCTAAGTCAAGAATATTAGAATCATCTAATGAATATCCACTGCTCTCTTAGGAGTAAAAGCCTTCATGCAGGTCATATTCAGTACTGCCCCATGACATTTAGCCTGTGTGGGGCAAGAGAGGTAGGACTTTTGGGCACTGATGGTAAAGCCCAATTCATGGAAGACAGTCATTTTCTGATGAAGGGGATACATGACCAGCACTGGGGACTGAAAATTCACTAGCCTGCTGTCCAAGTACAGAAATACCAGTACTCTGGACCATCACATTTGAAGCCACTAACATTTCATAAACATTTGAAGAATTGTCAGCCAAAATAGTGGAATTTTTAACTATTAGTTCTGAGATCCCACTATGAACCTCTGGTAACGTCTCTGAGTGGGAAAACTTGGAAGATGGAGATAGGTGTCCTGAAAAACCAGGCACATCCACTAATCTCACGTATTCAGGGTGAGCAAGTCTTTGTTCAGGAACACCATGTTGAACTTGTACTTTTGAATAAACAAGTTCAGAAGGCAAATATTATAATGCACTTTACCCTGACTCTGATGTTTCACATTACCATAGACTTCATTGACCTCAGTAGCAATTGGTCTGCAACCTCATCATACACCTAGCAAGTGACTAGTGAACAAAAGCTAATGATTGAAAGAAAAACATAGGCACAGAACAATGGAGGACCAAGAGTAGGGTACAAAAGGGAGACCGAGGCTACGAATCAGCACCTTATTGCTAGTAGCCACAACAAATGACTGCAGCAGAGCAAGCCGTATCGAAAGCCCTATGCTAATGCCATGATATGGCAAGTAATTTAATGTTCATAAGGCAACCACTACGATTCTGGATACATTCATGAGAAAGTGATGCAGCAATGACTTACTTGGTACCTCTGCAATTTTAGGGCACCTCAGCTATAAAAGCGAATTGCAAGTGATAATTAACATGACCATCACATTTAAAGTTACAATTGAAAGTTGTGCATCTTTTGCTAAAAGCTAGGGCCCAGATTTATTAAGGTTTTGCATTTCTCTTGTGCCATGCAAGGGGACTTAAAACCTAGAATGAGATTTCCCCAGCCATGCAAGTACATTCTTCGTAGCCTTGCATGGTTGGGTACTCTGGATTAATGCAAGGCAATGCAAATCGCTGCCTTCGGTTACTCCATGTGGTGGGAGTGTTACATAGGTGGAGTGTGGGTGTTCCCACACAAGTATTCTGAAGCATTCCGAGATTTACAGATGCTGATAGAACTGGGAATGCTTCAGAATTGTATGCCTGTAACCCAGAGGGACAACAAGAAGGAATATCTTTATTTCTCCTCATTGTTTTGCAGCACACTTAGAAAGAGGACAACTCCTTTAAGGATTGGTTTTGTTCAGTAAGGTGTCCCTTCCTGCTCAAAAACGGCCCTGCCTGCAACACAGGTACCCTTGCACTAGGCAGTCACAAGTGCGCCCAGGCAAACGGAGAGCAGGAATGTGCCATATTGTGGTAGATACGGAGCATTCCTGCCCTTTCCCTTTCACAGAGCATGCTGTGTTATGGAAAAAAATGATAAATAGGACCCCAAGTCCTTAGGCTATTCAGATATTAAAATATCCTTATAATAGAGCGAAGCTAGTAAGCCATCTATGAACATATGTCTGTAACTTACATATTACAGAATACTTGTTACCACTATGCTGGAAACAGATACAAGGAAAAGTATGCTTTCAGCTTAAGTTCATTTTTCGTTCCCTTAAAATGTACAACAATTTGTTGATTAGGCCATATATATGGCAATATGAATATTTATTGCACTGTTGAAATTTACAAGGGGAGTGCTGGAAACATTCTGTATTTTAACTACATTAGAAATCCAGAAGCCAGCTTTGGTGGTGACTTACATCATACAGTTTGCAATACACTTGTAATAAATAATAAGTTGCATATTTTTATTGCAGTACATTCTCCACATTTATGAAATATATCTGCAATGAGAAATGCTTTTTCATAGAACTCGCAACATGCCCAGTATTTAAGAGGGTTGAGTGGAAGTGCAATTACATATTATAAGGATTAATACACCATCACTTAAAAGGGTGTTGTGAAAATCGTCCAAGTCTTTTGATCTTCTAAAGGAAGCCAGCTTCACTTCGATAATATAAAAGAGCATGTTGTAGCTGGGTCCAGGAGCTGGCTCAGGATGTTGGGGAGCCTTGTAGGTCCCTGAGGCTCAGATCATGAGCCAGCAGACTAGCCCTTGGAGTCACTCCAAGGTCCTGGATTCAAGATGAAATTGCAGATCCAGTCCTCACTCCTCAGGCAAGAAGGCAGCAGTTCAGCACAACAGGGCAGCAGTACATGTAGAGAAGCACTCCAGCAGAGTGGCAGTCCTTATAGCAGAACAGCAGACCTTCTCCCCGCCAGAGTAGCCACAGGTCCAGAAGTGTACTGAAGAGTTGGTGTCTGAGTTCCAGTAGTTATACACAGTTGTGCATTTGGTTGGAGGAGAAGCTTCTAGAGGCATGCTGTGAAGTGCATGGGTGCCCTGTTTCCAGACTAACTACAGTGGTATGCAGAAAACAAAATTAAGCAAAGTCAGTGGACAAAAAGTAGACTGGACCTGACCCGTAGTTCCAACTGGTATCTTTAAACATGCATAATGATAAATGTGTGCAGACACTATAAGCAGCAGCTGCCTGGGTGCATAAACCCCATGAAAATTTGTTACAAACTGCAATGAAAATGTAGAGATGAACCACAACACAAATCAAACATCCTAATTATGATTCTTGGCTTTTAATATTTTTTCTGTTTCAATTTTTCTTTATAATAAAGTTTCCAGTATAAACAGATGACAGCCAATGAGTTTCATCCATTAGATAGACTTCTTCAGGGCAAATGTAAATTCAGATGTATCTCAGCCTATCAGAGACATTATAATGAGGATTCTTATTGTGTCCTAGCAATGGTATAATGTATAGGTATATAGATCACTTGACAGTAATTCAAATAATATCATCTACAATAAGGCTGACTATCTGATACAATAGTTGCAACCCAAGTGGATTCGGGCCAACAAGGGAATGTAAAAAAAAAAGGGACCAGTAGGTCCTATAAGCCACTTCAACTGGTGCTTAAGCTGCAGCTACCAGTCTGCTGAATGCCAATGCCATTGTTGGCATGACTCCACTTGGGTTGCAACTATTTTATCAGATATTCAGCCTAGTTGTCAATGATATTATTTGAATTACTGTCAAGTGATCTATAGTGTGAATACTTATGAACACTGATGGGATATGCATCCCTTTGTGTGGAGGCAGAACACAGCCTATTCAAGTGTAAGTCGGTCTGTGCCCAGCTATCTCCCATCCTGCCAGTGATTGCCCATCCAGTTACACCTAAGCTCTCTAGGAGGAATCCTCTGAAAAGAGGGTTCCCTTTTGTGCAACTGTCTTGCACTAACACTAAATTATAAGGCTCTTTATTGTATAAATTAGTGTTCTGTGCGTTTTTCATTGCCTCTTGATAAGCAAATATATCCCACTCAAGATGGTTGCACAAAAGGGAACCATCTTTTCAGATTTATATCTATCCTGTACGGGTCTAGTGGCTTAGTGGACTAATGCGTCCACCGTAGGACCTATGTTTGACCTCATTGTCGCAGGTTCAAATCCCACTCAGCCTTTCATCCTTCTGAGGTCGATAAAATGAGTATGGTGAGCAAATAAACGATGGACTTAGGCCCAGATGTCTGTACTGGGGTGAACGTATGACATTGTTTTGCATTCTGTCCATCAATCGTTCTTTTTGCATTCTTCACCCCACTTGTGATGGGTATGCCCAGAGGTGGGTTCCGGGCTCTCCATGCCACTGGAGTTGACCTACCCTGGCTGATGAGGGATGAAACTCCGAAACCGGTCCTAGGATGCTTCTTTCCAGTCCAGAAAGATCCTGCCCTGACAGTTCTTGATGGACAGTTCCCATTGGTTGCAGGGTCAAGACTGATTTGCATATGGCTGTGTACAAACTGGAATGGCATGGTGAGCAAAAAAACGATGGATTGAGGCCCAGATCTCTGTACTGTATGACATTGTTCTGCATTCTGTCCATCAATTGTTCTTTTTGCAACTTTCTAAAAGTGGCATTTTCAGAATTGCAATTTAAAAACCGACTTCACCATAAGTTAGGATTTTAAACTGTGAATCCAGACGCCAAGCATGGCTCACCTGTTCCCATAGGGAAATTGCAGTTATAAAAATGTAATACCCTAACTCCAAGGTTATGCTATGGGAGTGGTAGGCCTTGCAGTAGTGAAAAACACATTTAAGAGTTTTTCACTATCAAAAGTACATGTCCAACCTTTTCAATAAACTGCACCCTGCCCTTTGGGCTATCAAGGGCCCACCCTAGAAATACATATGTATTAAAAAGAAAGATTTGAGCCTTGCAAAATGTATACTTTGCCAAGGCAACAACGGGGAATGTGGATAGATGCACAACTTTTTAATTCAAGATAATCAGAATTAGGTTCTCCTTGGGCGGCGTTAATACCTCGAAAAACGCCTTGTCAATAACGGAATATATGTGATGCCAGTGGGTCACTGGGACCATCCCCTCGGGAACACTTATCTCCTCTACCCTATAGAGGATTCCACACTAGTAAATCATTTTAAAATTTTCTTTTATTCGTAAATGTTCATCATATTTGTTGTATATTCAAATTCATATACTTGAAAGTTCATAATGGAGGCATCGTTATTATATAGATAATCCAATGCATTTCGGGCTATGGTTTGAGCCCTTCATCAGGGAATAACAATGCCCTTATTTCTTTCTGGTCGATGTGTGTGTCATATCGAACTCTGTATTTGAGAAACGCCGCGAACGCGGCTTCCGACTTAAGTCGGAATCCGCGTTCGCGGCGTTTCTCAAATACAGAGTTCGATATGACACACACATCGACCAGAAAGAAATAAGGGCATTGTTATTCCCTGATGAAGGGCTCAAACCATAGCCCGAAATGCATTGGATTATCTATATAATAACGATGCCTCCATTATGAACTTTCAAGTATATGAATTTGAATATACAACAAATACTTTGCCAAGGCAACATGGCAGTTTAAAACTGACACATTCAGGCTCCAATGGCAGGCCTGAGTCATGTGTGAAGTGCTACTTAAATGGAAGGCACATTCAGTGCTGCAGGCCCACTTTGGGTATAGGTCAATCTAACATGTTTTAAGGTGAGAGCACAAGCACCTTAGCTCTGGTTAGCAGTGGTAAAGAGCACAGAGTCCGAAGGCCAACAAAAACGAATTCAACAAAAATGGAGGCAGAAAGTCTGGGGAGGGCCCTGCAGAAAAGGCCAAGTCCAACAACTAGGTTTTAAAAATATGTGCAAGAAAATATGATGTGCATCTAAAAGAGAAGTGGATGTAGTTCATACAAAGACTGGACATCCAGTCTAGAAATTCTAGTTAAACAAAATAATGGCTATGCTGCTATAATTTCCATCCAACACGCAATATATTTTTTGAAAAAGGATTGCTAATGTCTTAACTCGAAGGTACACAAAAAAGGTAAGTTGTATTCTATCTTCCAAACACTGACTGGTGAACTTGAAGGGAGGAGAAGTGTAAGAAAAATTCATCTACCAGATTGGGCTACAGAGTGGATAGTTAGGAGTTGGCCAAGTTCAACACTGTGAGATAATGTACTTCCAACTTCGCTTGTTGAAGACATTTAAAAGGGGTATGCATGATACATATAAACAATTGGGTTTTACAATAGCTACTTCCTGTTGTGATTTTTGAATCTCTGCTGGTCTATGAAGAACTTAGACATGAAGCCAACCGGTGATGCCTGACTAGTACAAGCCTGCCACCAGACTTAATTTGGAAGGCATTGATGCACCTTTCAGTTAAAACTATTTACTCCAAAATCAAAGATCATAAAAAACTATATGATAATTGAAAAACATATTAAATATGTAAACAAGAAATATAAAATTACCAACATCATGGAACTCTGTAATCGGACACTGTCTTCTCACCCCTTGTTTGCCTCAAACCACAGTGCTCACTCCCCAGGCACTGGTTCACAGCCCACTCATGAGATAACCCACCACACTAAGAAACATATACAAAGTAGTACAGGTAGACCATTACTACTCTGAAGATTGTTTAAGAAAATTAGGTGTTGCAGCCTTTATTTAGACATCTGCCAAAGGACTATCCATATAATGCAACTCTATTGCACAATTGAAATGCTTGATGTAGATTTTACCTTTGGAATGTAAGGTTTTTATTGATTTCAACATTACATTTCACAGGCCTCGAAAAGCTGTCTTAACAAATTCCCTCTGTGAAACAAAAAGCATCTATAAAGTTATGGACCATTTTGTACTTTTTCCATGATCATTTTTCTTGTTTTTACCCCAAGCATGAGGCATCCCTGGATCAGAGGTAGAACGTAGATGAGCCTTGAATTAGTGGTTGCAAATGAGCAGTTTAGTGGCTACATAGTTAGGCACTGATTCAGAGAAAGCATGTGAAATCCGCAATATAAAAAGAAACCCTGAAATATTATATTAATCTAAGCAATTCCTGACAACCCTCCTGGAGCATGAGGTTGCCTGCAGATGTACTTTGTTCTGGTGCATTAAGTAGGTAATGTGGTGCTATCACTCCCTCATACTAAACAATAAGGCAATCATGATTTGGTGGCTTGGAGGTTTACAGGTATACTACAATGCATATATTTCAGTCCTCCAACACTGATCAGATGTTTTCACTCTATTATAGCATAGTTTCTCATAGATACCTTTATCCCCAGACTCCTCACCTTCATAATGTTCCCCAGGTGCCAGGCTGGATCCAAACATCTTTACAGCAGTGGACCTACACACCCCTAATTGGGTTTGCTTGGCTCTGAGTCAACCTCATTCCACCCAGGAAATGATGGAGCAGTGTCACATATAGGCACTACCCCTGCATGCTGAAGTCCACTCCTTTTTATCTGCACTTTCGAACGCAGTGCCCTCTGTGCCCTTTTCATCAGTTGGCAAATTCCTTCCAAAATGCTTTTCCATTGTGCAAGGGGTCAAGGTCCCCACCAAAGAATAAGGGTTCAAACTGTGCAGTGACTGCCAGAAACAGTTGTCGGAGATGGACCCGCACGAGGTGTGCCTCTGTTTTTTTTGTCTCTGCCATGACTCCAAGTTGCAGAAGAAAGCGCTCTCATGCACCCAAAGGTGATCGGGGAACATGAAGCGAAGCTGTATGTTGCTGAACACCGAAAGAAGTCATGGACCTTGTCCCGCTGCAAATCAAAGGCTCTGATTAATTTCTGCTCTTAAGACCACTCCCATAACAGGTCCCTTTTGTGGTTGAGGTCGTCTGACAAGTTCAAAATGAAATCAAAGAAGCAGCATAAGAAAGCAAAGCGGGACTCAAATCCCAACCCACCACTCTCTTTCCAAAGACAAGGTTGGAGGGTGTGAAGGTGCCAACCAATCTTGCTCCCAAACGTAATCTGATTCTTCTAATGGTCCAAATGCATCCAGAGTGAGACCTTTAAGGAGGCCATGGTGTGTATTCTGGCACTCTTCTGGCTCCCTCTGGTGTCCTTTTGAACCCCGAGGATCCACAGTGGACTCCAGTCGGGTTACCACTGGCGGATTCATTCTCAGCACTGTCTCCGCCCCTCAAACCTGCTCAGGATCTGCACCGACTTTGGTGTTTACTTCTATTCCAGCTCTAAGAAATGTGCTGGTTATTTCCCTACTATTTCAATTCAAGGGTTGCCGGAGGTTGAGATTTTGCCGTCTCCAGTGTCCAACCGTGATCCACTTTGACCCCAACCAAGGTCGCGTGCTAGACTTCACTCCAGCGCACCGGGTTCCTGTACTTTCTGACTCATACAAAATAATTTCTCATCCACAAGGCCTTACTCAGAGGCTTCATCACCTCTTTGGCTCAGATTCTGATAAACCTGATAATGAGGATAGTGATGATATACCCTCCACCACTATAATGATATCTATATGGGCTTGCAGGAGGCCACTGGGCTAGATACCTCCACTAACACGGGGTTGGTTTCACCCCATAGGCTTCCAATGCAAGAGAGTGCATCATTTGGTGTGGTGATTAGATGTGCAGCTGAGGGCCTGAACCAACAGCTGCCTTCAGTTGTAGTCAAAACAAATGTCCTCACTGAGGTTTTGATCCTGGCCAAGCCTCATCCAAACACTTGCTTCCTTTAATGAAGGCCTGACTGGCACCCTTATGGGTAATGGGCATGACCTTGCTCTTGCCCACCAGTGAACAGGTAGGTGGCCAGGTGCCACTACCGGCACTGGGTGACCCGGACTATCCTACTCAGCACCCGACTCCTGAGAGTTTGGTGGTCCAAGCTTCCACCTGCAAAGTCCACCTTAAAGCATTCCAGACCGACAACTGCTCCTGATAAGGAGTTGAAAAGGAGTGAAGTGTTCGGGAAATGGATGTTATTTTCTACCAGCTAGGCAGCAAAGTCAGTTAATGTGGTCTGCGTTGTAGGCCGTGGTATACACGCACACTTCGAGAAATGGCTGGCAAAGCAGTGCACAGCCAGACTGTAAGAGGCAGTGATCACACAATTTCCTCCAGGGTGGCAGACCATTTCATCCAAATGCCTCCTCTGCCCAAAGTTTTTCAGCTTAGGAATGACTAGGCTCAAGTCATCCTGGTTGCTCTTTATTGAGTGAGAAGAGTGTGGTATCCAACACTTCTGGGCATGAGCATTTGTCCTCCAATCAGACTACCGCTTTGGGAGGATCTTCTGTTACAAGAGCAGGCCCGGAGTCTGTGCCCAAGCCTGTGTAATCTGCACCTCCATGCGTGGAAATTGAGCTGTGGCAGTTCAATCTACCTCATGAGGTTGTGGATATCATCCTGCCAATCAGATGTCCTTCTACAAAACATATTTACACAGTAGCAGCAGGGACAAATTTGTATACTGGTGTGGAGTATGCAATACAGATAAGTCAAACTGTTCGAAGTTTAGTTGTTTGTTTTATCTTTGGCTTATGTCAGGCCTTTTGGGCTGATCACCGTCTGCTCCAGAAATAGTTATTTATTTTTTAAGAAACCTCATTCGCTTTAATAGTGGCATGCTTCATCATCGGATCTCATCCTGATCTCTAAAAATCACATTTTCCAAGGAGCACCATTAATAGTAGTATGTGTTTTCTTTAGCCTAAGCCCAGTCCACAGACCTCCCACCTTGAGAAGATACATCTTCAGTATCCATTCTTAAAGTGAGGAATCTGTAGTATCCATCAGAAGAACAAGTTACTTAACTTTGGTAATACTCTTTCTTATGGATACTCACACTGAAGATTCTTCACTGCCCTCCCATCCCAGGCACTTTGAAGTGGTTAATTTTTACCCTCTTTAAAGTTCCCAAATTAGAGATCTGCATACAGGTACCTCCAATTGTTTTGTGCCTTAGTGTCTGGGAGTACGGGTAGAGTCAAGCAAGAAATGGGTGTCAGCTTGCAAGGGTGGCACCTATGTGTGGCTCTGCTTCATCACTTTCATGGTCAGAACTAGGTTAAAGCAGAACCCCACAACACCATTTAGTGGTGCACAGAAGCACTGCTGAAAAAATATCCGAATCCAGTCTGGTGCCTGGGAAATATTCTAAATGTGTGAAATCTGCGGTTAGATAGAGTATCCACCACAAAGGGTGTTACCAAAAGTAAGAAACTTATTCATCTGTAGCTTGTGAACTCTATCAGCAGAATCAGTGCATTTTGTTTTGTGCATCACACTTTGAAAATTCTATGCACTAATGAAACTCATTAAAAAATAATTAGCATTAATACCCATATTTAAAGTACAAACGGTTAACAAGTCCAGTTCTAATATTACTGTAGACATTGAACTGGGTATTTGAGTTTGGTTCTACAAGTGATACTTTGAACTTTTGAGCTGGATTAAGTGACTTACATTGGTAAATTCAAAAAAAGAGACTGATTTAAATCGAATACATTCTCTTAAGGAAATTCAAAAGTATATGGGACTGGCGGCTCTAACAAGTTGGCCAGTAACTTAGGCAGCAATGTCAAGAAATGATAAACATACTATGGAGGTTAAAGAAAAAAACAAAATGGTGGCAGGTCAGAGAACTTTATATTAATCTGACCGGTAAGAAATACTCCTAAAGATGGAGCCCTGGAAAAATACCCTGAAGCAAACAGTCTGAAATAACCAGATATATGATACAAATATCGTGCAACCATGTGGTACGAAGAGAATTGGAACATAAAGGTCAAGGTCTGCTCAAATTAAACAGCGATCCATTCAAACCAGAAAACCACATATTTGCATTGTTAGCTCCACAAATCAGCCTACTGCTTCAGTCTAATTGAAAGTGCGTGTGGTAGTAAGAAAAACATATATAAAGAATATTTGGGGAAAAAGTCCGTCTGGCAGACCTCCAAGCAAATCTATGACGCTCTAGCTAGAGCAGGACAATGTATAGTTCCCAGAATTAGTAATCGGTGCGGAGAGCCCCTAGCTGAGACTCAGGTCGTGTATTGTAACATTCAAGCAGGAAGAAACCTTTGTTGGAATTTGAAACTCATACTGGGTGCCCTTCTACTTTTACCCTCAGCATCATAACTCTGTGTTTTCCCAGCAAGTGCAGTACGTTTTTCCAGAAGCACACATGGCTAAAAACGTTTCAAATGTAGGACACAAAGCAGTGAACATAAGTGAAGAAACCAGAAGACTGGTACACTATACTAGCGCCCTTGAAGACTAGGTGAATATCTTTAAAGTCTTCGCTGAACTTCTTTGTCTGTATGCACATTGGAGTCATTTATTAAAGTCAGCACACACAAAGCTCAACCACAATTGTGTAGATACCTCTAAGAACAGAACCTAATTTCCTGGGACAAAGCCATTCAGAATATAGGTTGTGGGAAACAGCCATGGAAAGTCAAGCTGGAACTTTCCCCTCGAATCCTTCACTTTGTTGGATTGTTTTATTTTGTGCCGACTGGATCACAAACTTGTTTGTGGAATATCAAATGAAGTGCGGACTCCTCCAAAATAGGAAAAACTTTAAAAGCTGGTTGATCTCATAAAAGCGACAATAAGGAAATGTGATGACAAAACCGCTTTATGGAGGCAGAAAAGTGCATGTCCACGTGTAAATGTATGAAAGTCAGTAACAAATCACATGGCACAAAAAAAACACATGAACAGACTTCACTTTGACTGCAAAGGCATTATGTGGCTTGCAACCGAAACAAAACTCCCAAAGACAACACAGTAATGATGAGCATACAGACAGGACATCTCTCAGACTGGAAGAAGTGATGGTGGATAGGCACACATCCCTCTAGAACCCCTAATAAACTGGAACTGGACAGTCTCTCAATTGGAAAATATTTAACTATATCAAACTAGAAAACTGAATGATTTGGTTCAGGTCACAAGCCCTTTTTTAAAGGTAATTATGATAGACTAACAGATGTGCACAGAGAAGTAAATTAACTGCAATTTAATTCACTTCAAACTTTCTATGCATGTAGATATCTGAAAGAAAGTACTACCAGTACTCCCAAAATCGTGTAAGCACACAAAGTCCAATATTAAGGCATAAGTGACAAATGCTATGCTTCGGACTCGACTGCTTCCGCTCCTTCATTGGCGTTGTCTTTGTCTTCAGTGTGATTATTTAGCAGCATGAATTTCCCATCATTTGTAAGTGGAATGGACATCATCAACTGAGCTAAAGCATCTGGATTCTGAAATAAAAAGGGCGTGTGGTTATTATAATAAGACATACAATACGAAGGCAGAGCAAGATTGCCTGAACCCTCTCGTCTGCGTAATTCATTGTTGAATATGTGACATAACATTGATGCATTATTTTAAGGACTGCCTGCTGGCACCAGGTGCGTCAAGACATGAAGAATGCAGGCACTTATCATGAATAGCAATGTGTTTATTTTAGAGATCCTCGGTTTAACACATGTTCTACCATTGTTACCAAACGGTCTCAATACGCCTGGAATAGAAGTTCCCAGATATAGGGGAAGATGTACTGATTTATAGCACAACACAACACAGCAATCAATGCCATTGCACTAGGAGGAGAGAGCAGAACAGCTGCACATCTACCAACGCTCTCTTCCTTAGCACTAGTGCTCTTTTAGACTGCCTTACACCTCATGCTCCTTTGCACCATAGTGATGCCCAGCATATATTTTGTACTGATGGGACACTTCCAGTACAAAAAATAAACAAGCATTGGCATAGCCAATAGATCTCGCTTTTGGGATCTTATAAGTATTTAGTTATGCAGCACAATATCCTTGGTGCAACAACATCAACTGTTGCACGGGTAAACACTTAAAAAGTCCCAAAGGCGAGACCTATTGGCTATGCCAATGCTTGTTATCATTTTTCTTAGTGATCCAATGTGAGATTTGAGAAGCCAATAGCACACTTCCTTAAGAATGTCCAGCAGACGGAGAGAGAGTATGTGCAAATCCAATTCGTTGCTCTTTCTTGGGAAAAAGGCAGGGCCACCAATACTAAATAATCTCGTAGTTCAGACAGTAATCCTTCTCAGTAGAATTAACAGTCAGTACTTAAAGATGTCAGCTATATGTTAGGGAACATATTGAAATAAGAGAAAAGTTGCTACCCACACAAGCGAAAAATAAAAACTTGGACATGTCAGTGAAGGAGTCTTTTTCTTCCCGAAAAGGAAGTAGAACAAAACTTTTGCCCAGCGTGGATCTGGGAAAAGACACAGCTCACCGCTCTTCAGCAGTCAAATGTGTATGGCTCACTTCTTCACATGCTACACATGAAAGAAAAAGCCAACCAAATGAGTAACATCAAAACTCGGATGTGTTCCACAAACTCTTTTTCGCCCTCACCCTTCCGCAGCACTGCGCAGAATATACACAAGACAAGATATTGGCAAAAAACAATGAAAACAAAATGAAAGTCATGGAAGTCAAAAAGAAAATGGATTTTGTCAGAAAAGATCTAGGTCCACCAATGTGTGCTGTCAAAGGAGGTATTAAAAAACAAAAGGGTTTTCTTGCATTCCAATGATGAAACCATCAAAATGCGCGTCTGTGCCGTCAGAACACCTGGCCATCAAAGGGCCTGATTACGAGTGCCCAAGTAAACTGTGATGCTTAATCAAACGCCGATTTGTGCAGGGGTTGCAAGTAAAATATGGACAAAAGTTTACTGCAACGGAGCACGCCCTTTATTAAATATCAGCATGTCAAACCTACCAGAATCTAAAGAGTTACAGAATGGGTTGTCTCCAATTTTCAAGCAAAACTTAACATGGGCAATAACTATCGCATCCAATAAATTTCGAACAACTCTAGGTCAGAATTTATCAGCTAAGTGAAGCTTGAGATACCTTTAGGGATGAATGCATTCATTGAGCTGCAGAGATGAAATCAAGGGATGCATTGAGAAGGAATGAGGGCCTTGCAGTCTGCTGCTGCCTGTCTGCATTTCAGTTCACACCATGAACCCAGGAATGCATCATATTTGAGTGAATGTTGTGTTCTGGCCAAGCAGTATTGCAGTGCGCTACATACCTCACAGAAGCCCTGCCTCCTCTGTACTAAAACTCTTGATGGCAATTTTGTCGCTCCAGACTGGGGGGGGGGGAGAGAAGCAATAGGGAAGTAACCAAGTCGTTATAAATTCGGCAGAGCCTGTCATACATCACTCCCCTTCCGATTGAGGGACCACTTCCAAATCACTTTGTTATGTCTCTGGTTATAAAATGTTGGCCAATCCATCCTGGTGGGGCCATGGGGTTAGGCTGAAACGGCTCACTAATGTGGCTATACCATCACCGATGGCAGTCTACCCATCAGAATTTCTGACAAGGGTAGTGATGTGATTAGGGTTGGACTCCACATCAGAGCTAAAAAAAGACCCCAAAAAATCAAGAGCAGGGCACAAGACACAAACAGTCAGAACCTGCTCTAACACATTTCCTTGAGCGAGACTACTGGTGATGGGACAGTCCTCGTCACGCACGTGCGCAAAGAAGTAACGCGCAGCCTACCACTGTGTGAGCCAAGTATTCTCATGGAATTACTCCCTATGAATAAGCCAGCATTTATTCAGTAACAAGCATTTACAATGCAACGGTCTCGCCTTTGCAAAAGTTAGCGCTTTTGGCATTGTAAATTACAAATGTTTTATTTATGTGTTGGTTTTGAAAACAGATAAATAAACTGCATTGTCATGAGTAGTAGAGAGTGAGTAGTAGAGAGTGAGTAGTAGAGAGTGAGTAGTAGAGTAGTAGAGTGAGTAGTAGTGAGTAATAGAGAGTGAGTAGCAGAGAGTGAGTAGTAGAGAGTGAGTAGTAGAGAGTGAGTAGTAGAGAGTGAGTAGTAGAGTGTGTAGTAGAGAGTGTGTAGTAGAGAGTGTGTAGTAGAGAGTGTGTAGTAGAGAGTGTGTAGAGAGTGTGTAGAGAGTGTGTAGTAGAGTGTGTGTAGTAGAGAGTGTGTAGTAGAGAGTACTGAGTGTGTAGTAGAGTAGTGAGTGTGTAGTAGAGAGTGTGTAGTAGAGAGTGTGTAGGAGTGTGTAGGAGTGTGTAGGAGAGTGTAGTAGAGTGTAGTAGAGTGTAGTAGAGTGTAGTAGAGTGTAGTAGAGTGTGTGTAGTAGAGAGTGTGTAGTAGAGAGTGTAGTAGAGAGTGTAGTAGAGAGTGTCGTAGAGAGTGTAGTAGAGAGTGTAGTAGAGAGTGTAGTAGAGTGTAGTAGAGAGTGTAGTAGAGTGTAGTAGAGAGTGTAGTAGAGTGTGTGTAGTTGAGAGTGTAGTAGAGAGTGTGTAGTAGAGAGTGTGTAGTAGTGAGTGTGTAATAGAGAGTGTGTAATAGAGAGTGTGTAATAGAGAATGTGAAGTAGAGAGATTGAAGTAGAGAGATTGAAGTAGAGAGTGTGTAGTAGAGAGTATGTAGTAGAGAGTGGAGAGTGTGTAGTAGTGTGTAGTAGTAGTAGATAGTGAGTACTACAGTAGTAGAGTGTGCAGTAGAGTGTGCAGTAGAGTGTGTAGTAGAGAGTGTGTGGTAGTGTGTAGTAGTGTGTAGTAGAGAGTGTGTCATAGAGAGTGTGTAGTAGAGTAGTGACTGTAGTAGAGTGTGTGTAGTAGAGTGTGTGTAGCAGAGTGTGTAGTAGAGTGTGTAGTAGAGAGTGTGTAGTAGAGAGTGTGTAGTAGAGAGTGTGTAGTAGAGAGTGTGTAGTAGAGAGTGTGTAGTAGAGTGTGCAGTAGAGAGTAGTGGGTGTAGTAGAGTGTGTAGTACAGAGTAGTGACTGTAGTAGAGAGTGTGTAGTAGAGTGTGTAGTAGAGAGTGTGTAGTAGAGAGTGTGTAGTAGAGAGTGTGTAGTAGAGAGTAGAGTGTGTAGTAGAGAGTGGGTAGTAGAGAGTAGAGTGTGTAGTAGAGAGTGTGTAGTAGAGAGTGTAGTAGAGTGTGTAGTAGAGAGTAGTGACTGTAGTAGAGAGTGTGTAGTAGAGAGTGTGTAGTAGAGAGTGTGTAGTAGAGAGTGTGTAGTAGAGAGTGTGTAGTAGAGAGTAGTGACTGAAGTAGAGAGTGTGTAGTAGAGAGTAATGACTGTAGTAGATAGTGTGTAGTAGAGAGTAGTGACTGTAGTAGAGAGTGTGCAGTGATTTGAGTTTTATATCAAATTAAAAACGGGAATGGAAAAAACTCATCCTATACATCATTGTGGTAGGTGCCCACGGATATAGGGTTAAATGATGCGTTAGACGCCACAGGCCCCACCAACACGCTTTCTTTGAGATAGGGGAATGCCCAACATCGCGGAGATTTGCTCTCTGCTCCTCCCAAATATTTGTATTTTCAAATATATAGTATTATTCTGCTAAACGACAGAAGATGCCCAAACTATAAAAGAAGAGGGTTTGTGAGTAGTCAGTCTGATATGAAAATACTCGGTATTTGGAATTAATGTATTTGGCAGGGGGAAGGTGGGGCGGCGCAAGAGCGTACTGGCGAGTGAACAGGAGTCATTTTGTAACGAGTGATTCTGCCTGTGTGCATTAGTGTGCATGTAGACAAACCAGGCAGCAGCATGAGAATGTGGTTCGGTAAAAAAAAAACCGAGGCTTGATGCTCAGAGGGGGGAGCTGGAGGCTGTAGGTCCCCGGTGTGGTGTGTTTCCCTCACCTTAGACAAATGGCGCTCGCAAAAGGGATCGCGCGCTTTCACCCAATCAATATATACTTAATGATGCTTAATTAGTTAATTAGGGGTGTGTCTTATTTAGTAAATAAAAATGTCTTGGTATGTCCGAGACGTTGAACAGTCCATCCAGTGTCCTGTGGTTATTACTTCCTCCTACGTAACAGCTTGGCGACGAAGGTGGGATTTGTGTGCTGTTCTCCCTCGGTGCACCCGGTGTTGGTGTGCTCACGGTGTTCCTGCTGGCTATCTCCTCTCAGCGTGCTATTCTCCTGCTGGTTTCCAGTTTCCGTTGTTGGGTAAGCGGCGCTGCCTCCCGGACCGGTGATCCTGCCCTCTGTCTGTTTGGTCCTTGACGGCGTTTTGGGGGCGTGGCTGGCAGTCTGTGACACGCTGCTGCGGTGTGCCGGCTGGCTCACAGCGGTGACAGCGCGTTGGCTGTCATTCGTTCTGGTCCTGTTTGCTGAGCTGCGGGGCCGTTTTTAGCACGATTCTTGGCACGGAAAAAGGGCGTCTCGTGGCAGGAGCGCCTTTTGATTCTTCGGAGAGGAGGGCATTACGGTACATTGGCTGCCAACACTGATTTTGTGCATAATAATACTGGAACATTGCTGAAATACTACTGCCTTGGTATTATTGGCATTTAAATTAACCCAGGGTGCCTTAGCACAAGAGACATATGTTGATGGCCATGTTAATTGTGGGTTACTGAATAGTACAGAAATATAGCTACACAGAAGCACAGCTACAGTGATAAGTTCCCTTGGGGCGGCATCATGACGACTATACCGCCAGAGGAGAATTTCCTATTATATGGTCCACCATTTGCCCCGGCTGCCCGCTGGAAGGAGTGGTTGGACCGCTTGGAGAATTAATTTGACGCCATTGACTTGGTGGAGGATCGAAGGCATCTAATGTTGCTGCATCTTGGAGGGGCAGCAATTCATCGTTTAGGGCGGTCAGTAGTGGAAGGTACTCCACAAACATATGATACGCTGAAGCAAGCCCTGACTGCCCATTTTGAACCCCTGGCGAACCCTGTTTACGAGAGGTTCCTGTCACGCCAGGCTCGGCAGTTACCTGATGAGTCTGTGGGCATATTCTTTGCTCGTCTGTGCACTTTGGCTAGTACTTGTCGTTTGCCAGATGCTGCGGACGAGATCAGGGCCCAATTCATACAGGGATGTTACTCCAGCAAGCTTCGTGAAGCGATACCGCAAGTGCCGAATATGCCGATGGCTGACATGTTGACCCGTGGCAGGTTTAAAGAACTATCGAAGGTTAGGGCTGCTCGTATGGATGCAGCCCTTCAAGCGGTAAAGATGGAACCAGTAAATGCGGTGTCAACCAGGGTGTAGAATAGACCCAGGATGATGTCTCGAGGCAAACTAGAGCGACCCCGGACTTGCTTTGGTTGTGGGGGTTTATATCCTCATAAAGGGACTTGTCCAGCGGCTGGGAAGCAGTGTTCAAAGTGCAATAAAATGAATCATTTTGCAATAGTACTCGTTCTGCCCCTGCCCGAGGGTCTGTTCCTTCATCCTCTGCCCAGGTGTATTCAGCTGCTTCAAATATAATGGAAGGCGATATGGATGACGATAATGAAACTGTCCATATTTTACATGCATTACAACCTAAAGGTGTCATGAGGAAAGGTTTGCCAAAATGCTGTGTGCTAGTGAATGGTCACTCTGTGCCCACCTTGATTGATACTGGTTCTAGTATTAACGTAATGGCTGAATCTGTGATGATGGGACTGCCGCTTAAACATGTTCTGAATGAAACATCGACCAAAGTGTTTGCCTTTGGAGCTCGTGAACCACTTCCATTGGCTGGTGTTTTTTCCGCTGAGATTTCCCATAACTCTCATGTTGACAACACGTTGGTGTATGTTACCAAGACTGGCCAGAGCATGCTGTTGAGTTACCAGACAGCTGAGAACTTGCATCTGGTTGTCTTCGCACTGGCCATCCATCAGAGGACTGTTGATGACCTACTGACCCGGTTCTCCCCAGTGTTTGATGGTATTGGCTGCTTGAAAGGCCGGATGATTAAACTGCATATAGATGAGTCAATACAGCCTGTGGCGTTACGTCATTGAAGGGTGGCTTTCCATCTTCGGCCAAAAGTGGAGGCTGAGTTGGCTTAGTTGGAAGAGGCTGATATCATCGAGAAGGTGGAGGGCCCGACTCCATGGGTATCTCCTATTCTGGTTGCACGTACGGCTAAACAGTCTGGGGAGGTCCGAATATGTGTGGACATTCGTTTGCCTAACTTGGCGATTAAACGCGAACTGCACCTTACCCCAACTATTGATGATATTGTGGTGGAGGTTAGTGGGTCTCGATGGTTTTCGAAGGTGGATCTAAGAGCCGGTTACCACCAGTTGCTGCTCGACCCTGCCTCCAGAGCCATAACTACATTTTCTACGCATGTGGGCTTACGGCAGTATAAACGCCTTAGCTTTGGCATTTCAAGCGCAGCGGAAGTGTTCCAGGACACTATTCGTGGGGTTGTGTCTGGACTGGATGGTGTAATAAATGTCAGCGATGACATCTTGGTACATGCCCTGACATTGGATGGGCATCTCAGCCGTCTTACTAAAGTAGCCACAGTAGCGGCGACGAAGCACAGCGGAAACCGACAGACTCTGTTCCCTCCCCTGGTAGCCAACCATACCCCCACTGGTGCCTGCAATCACAGCCGGAGCGGCAGGAGGTACGGTGCGTGGGAGGGAGCAGTAGCGGGAGACAGAAAGTAGCAGAAGGCGGCAACACGGGAGCAGGGTGCAGGAGACCGAGTAAGACATCCAACAAGCGCCCGCCATGACACTGCCTTTTCTCTTTTAGCCCCATCCCACTTGGACGGGCTCGGCCTGACTTACTGCAGCGGTAAAAGGTTCCTTATCTTTATGGGGCCATCTGTTTCGCCAGATAAAGAAGATAAGGAACCTTTTACCACAGCAGTAAGTCAAGGAGCCCAGTCTGAAAAGGACGGTGCTAAAAGAGAAAGAAGAACGTCACTAGGACCTCTACTCCAATGGCTGACCACCATTTAGGAGGCCAGCCAATGGAGAAGAGGGGCGGGGCTTAACCCTCACTAGTAAAGTACACCCTAAAACATAAAATCTCGCGAGCTCGACTGCGCATGTGCGCAGTACGCCACGCGAGACCTAAAAACAAATGTTTGTATGCATGTGTGTTTGTGGTATTTGCATACCCCGAACCTCACCAAAAGGCGGCATGACAATTAGCAGAATAGCTTGCAAAACTTATGCGGAATCTGCATATACAGCGAGCCAGACTTTCGAGGAGATTACTAAGAAATGGGAGGGGAAGGGACGGCAGACTGCTGTGGTGATTGGCTGGACCTGGCCACAGTGCAATCCAACCCGGTTATAAGGACCTGTGGAGTGCATTCTTGCGTGAACCTCACCAGCGTCAACAAAGGTCTCCAGCACCGGCGCAATTGGAGAAGGAATTCTATCAGCATTACCCTGGACTGGGGGGCTGCTGTGGAAGCACGAGAGCAGCAAAGGCATCCATTGCACCTGTGATGCAGAGAACTTTATTGGCGAGAAAAATAAAAAATTGTATTTTGGATCCCTGATTTATTCACACTGATCTTGTATGTTGCCATGAGCAGAAATATTTCCTCTCGTGATTGCATAACTGTCAGCCACACGAGCGCTGATGACCGGAAATGCACATAGGCTGACAAACTGATACCAGTATGAAACAATGGGCATGTTGTGCATTATGAACGCACAGGCATGATGTCGAGGTAAATAGGATGCCCATCATTATGCCACCTGCAAATACAATATCGCAGGAGCCCTCGTGGGACCAAAGTGATCATTTAAACGTAGTATTTCCCAAAACCATGGAAAAGATAAACAGTTTGTTCACTTCGTTTGAGATTAACTACTAGGTGGCGTGCCCTCCCTTGGTAAAGCAGACAGCAACGCATTGCCCGGTGGATTTCATGCAGTTTGTGAGGTGACTTCGTGGTGTAAGCAGCTATTGTATCAGTACTCAAACCGTACCTCTGGGTTTTTCAAATACACCAAGTTCCTACTGTTCAAGACTTGCTGTGCCCGGACTCCTGAAGTCGAGGAGACTCCTGGTGAATTCTTGCAGCAGATGCCCTACAACGGCGGATCGTGTACCGGCAAGCTTGCAGAAGAGAAGCGAGAATGATGCATTGCAAGGGAACTTCGCACGCATTTAATTGGTATTTCTGAGGCGAGATAAGGTAAGCTTTCGGCAGGGGCGTGTGTA
The DNA here is from genome assembly GCF_964261635.1 of Lissotriton helveticus. Classification (NCBI taxonomy): domain Eukaryota; kingdom Metazoa; phylum Chordata; class Amphibia; order Caudata; family Salamandridae; genus Lissotriton; species Lissotriton helveticus. Next base: position 830,489,363 of record NC_136057.1, on the reverse strand, counting down.
GAGGTGCGATTAATGCATACTTGTGCAGTGGCGTGCTCTGACCCACAATGAAAGCTTTCTGCTTAATTCTCGTTGTAAATGCTTATTGGAAAGTCCTATTTTCAATCAACTGGTTGGCTGTATTAGTGCTATGTACAGAGGACAGATGCGCACTGGTGTCCTGTAACTTTGATGCCAGACCCGTGACACGGCGGTAAAAACACCTTGATGCGCGCACTGGTGCCATGCAGTTCTCGAGGAAGACACTGCAGCGTCATCCGAAATACTATCACCAAGCGACCCCCAAAGAACCCAGCGCGCATTATAAATACAAGGTCAGAGCAAAATATGTTAAGCCTGGTCCTTTACAAGAAGGAGCGAGCCACCACTGACTAGTTACTTCTGAGTAAGTGAAAGAACCAGCACGTAATGTGATGGAAGGTGCAAGTCCTGCTTGTACTGAAAACCGCAGGACGAACCGGAACAATAAATGTGTTCTTTCAAATTTGAACTCAATGATTTGTATTTGATAAACGTGAAATATGCCTTCTTGATGCACAAGCATTTAAAATGGCATGCAGATTACATCGAATGCGGGACTCGCGCAGCCCAGGTCGGTCTGATATAAGTGCAATCTCAGATTCTGTGTGGAGTTGCCTATTTGTGCCAAGGAGTTGTGGGGTGAAGTGGGGGCGGGGTTCCCGGTCTGCCTTTGGGGCATTCTCCAATGCCTATGACCTTAAAAATTCTATGAGGTTTCCGTTAAAATAAACAGTATTGAATAAAAACAATTTTTCGAACAATCGATGTGATAGGAAACAAATATAGGCAGTGGGCAGCCTGCGGGCTCTGGATGAACAATTTATTAACAATATTAGGAGGCATGGGCATCTGCATAAATGTTTCCGGGGGGGGGGGGGGGGGGCAACATTTCAACTTCATCACCATCCTCCAATATGATTGAGCACAAGTATTGAATACATTAAAAAAAAAATCTAATAAAACAAAGAGCTTAAATAAACAAAGAAACCCATAGGGGGAAGAGAAAAATCTTGTGAGGCGCCAGAGCAGACGACCTAGCAACTACAATAAAACAGAGGGAAAAACTAAAAATAGCCGGAGAAAAACAAAAACATTCTAAATCAGGTTGATGTGGTTCTAGAGCATGGGTACTCACAAACTTTCTCTCGGGGGGCCAAATTTACAGTGTGGTTTATGGCCGAAGGCTGCACTGGTGGGGGCAGGGTCAGTGGGGGAGGGGTGTTGTGCTAGAACAACATAAAAAACTATGACCATGAGGTTGAACACATGCCCCTGCAGCGGACTACTTCGTCCACTGAGCCACCAGACCCGGCATACACACATCTTTCTCTCTCTCTCTGTCTCTTTGTCTCCCTCCCTCTGTCTCCCTCCCTCTCTCTCTCTCTCTCTCTCTCTCTCTCTCTCTCTCTCTCTCTCTCGCTCTCTTTCTCTCTCTCTCTCTCTCTCTCCCTCTCCCTCCCTCTCTCCCTCTCCCTGTCTCCCTCTGTCTCACTCACACTTTCTGTCTATCTCTCTCCCTGTCTCCCTCCCTCTCTCTCCCTGTCTCCCTCCCTCTGTCTCCCTCCGTCTGTCTCCCACCCTCTGTCTGTCACCCTCTGTCTGTCACCCTGTCTGTCTGTCTCCCTCTGTCTGTCTGTCTCCCTCTGTCTGTCTGTCTCCCTCTGTCTGTCTGTCTCCCTCCCTCTCTGTCTCTCTCTCTGTCTGTCTCCCTCTGTCTCTCTCTGTCTCTCTGTCTCCCTCCCACTGTCTCCCTCCCCATGTCCCCCTCCCTCTCTCTCTCGGTCTCTCTCTCTGTCTCTCTCCCTGTCTCCCTCTGTCTCGCTCCCTCTGTCTGTCTCTCTCCCTCTGTCTGTCTCTCTCCCTCTGTCTGTCTCCCTCCCTCCCTCTGTCTCCCTCCCTCTGTCTCCCTCCCTCTGTCACCCTCCCTCTGTCTACCTCCCTCCCTCTGTCTCATTCCTTCTGTCTCCCTACCTCCCTCTCCCTCCCTCTGACTCCCTCTCTCTGTCTCCCTCCCTCTCTGTCTCCCTCCCTCCCTCTGCCTCCCTTCCTCTGTCTCCCTTCCTCTGTCTGCCGCCATCTGTCTGCCGCCCTCTGTCTGTCTCTCTCCCTCCCTTTGCCTCCCTCTGTCTCCCTCCCTCTGTCTCCCTCTCTCCTTCTCTGTCTCCCTCCCTCTCCCTCCCTCTGCCACCCTCTGTCTGTCTCTCTCTCTCTCTCTCGGTCTCCCTCCCCCTGTCACCCTCTGTCTCCCTCCCGCTCTCTCTCCCTCTGTCTCCCTCTCTGTCTCTTTTTCTGTCTTAGTCTCTGCCTCTCTATCTGTCTGTCCCTGTCTCTATCTGTCACTGTTTCCCTCCCTCTGTCTCCCTCTCCGTCTGTCTCTGCCTGTCTTCCCCTGTCCCTGCCTCCATATATCTCTGTCTCCCTCTGTCTCCCTCCGTCTCCCTCCGTCTCCCTCTCTGTCCCTCTGTTTCCGTCCCTCTGTCTCCCTCTGTCTCCCTCTCTCTGTCTCCCTCTCTCTGTCTCCCTCTCTCTCTGTCTCCCTCTCCCTCCCTCTCCCTCCCTCTGTCTCCCTCTCCCTCTCCCTCCCTCTGTCTCTGTCTCCCTCTCTTTCCCTCTCTCTCTGTCTCCCTCCCTCTGTCTGTCTCCCTCTATCTGTCTCCCTGTCTGTCAGTCGCCCCCCTCTGTCTCCCTTTCTCTGTCTCCCACCCTCTCTCTCCCTCTGTCTTCCTCCCTCTGTCTTTCTCTCATTCTACCAACCCCTCCTTTATCATACTCTATCCCACTATCCAGCTCTTTCGTTATCCATCCCTCTTTTCCTCTCTCTCTCTTCCTGTTGTTACCCTGATTTTCCCATTTCAATTGCCCCTACGCTATTTCCCTCCCTCTCTCTTAGTCTATAATTTACCCCTCTTGCTCACTTGTCTCCCATATACACTCTATTCTTCGTTCTATTTCTACCTCCCATGTCCTTAGTCCCCACTCTCTAAATTCCTATTGCTTCTTTGAGGTTTACGTCAGTTCTTTTTCCTGTATTGAAAATTCTCCTGTTCTTCAGTTATGTCTTCTTATGCCAACTACCTGCTTTATCAAACCTTGTCATTTGCAGAGGACCGTTTTCTGTAGACATTAAATAGAGTCATTGTTCAACCTTTAGTAGGCATTAGATCAAAATAAAGTTTATTGTTGAGTGGTAAAGGAAAATCCACCTATTTCTGGAGGAGTTGTTAGATACCGTGGAGACTCCACATGTGGCATTTCTTTTACCAAACTATCCTTTTCTTGAAGTGGGTTCTACTCCTGATTTGGCACTTCCTCAAGGTATCACCAACTTCTAAATCAAGCTGTAGGCTGCTGAAAGTTAGAACTAAGAAGTGTATGTGAGGCCTTGATTCATCCTTTCCTTATTATTACTGACCAGGAAACTTCTAATAATCCTCTTCTGCATCCATCCTTGGCGTTGTCATTCACTATTCTTTTTACTCCCCTTGCCATCACCCTTCTCCACTTTCATTTCCTACCCTATCTTTACAAATCTCTTGCTCTAACCTTCTCTCCACTTAGTCTGTTCTCACTTCATCTTTTACTTGGCTGTTTCCCTCTCTCATTTCCCCCTCTAACACTCTCTCATTGTGCTTATCTATCTTTATTTCCCTCCCCTCTTGCCTCTTTTCCTATCTTCTCTCGTCAATCATTTCTCCCTCTTTCCTCTCCCCCTCTCCGTTTGTCTCGACTCCCCACTCCGTCTCTTATTTTTCCTTTTGGCTCTGTCTATGTCTTTATCTCTCCTCTGCTCTTACGTCTCCCTTTGTCTCAACATGGAGGGTTAATTACATTTTTCACTACAACATTGTCAAAATCGAATGTTCATTTTTTTCCATTTTTTGTCATATTGTTCTTTAAATGTAGTTATTTCAGTCCTTAGTGTTTTTTCCGGAGTTTTTTCACTCTTAGCTGTATACAGCACTCTCCCCATTGCACAAATGGATGAAATTTCATAAGAATGAAACTTTCAATTTTAATTCTGTCACTTCACAGTTATTAAACTAAGAATGTTGGCACTAGCCCCACTCCCCAAATGCCCCCACCCGTGCCCCGTAGCTTTTTATCCGATCGCTGTGGCCTGCTGTGAGGGACTAAAGCGCACGTCCCCTACCTAAGACTTGCTAATTGTGCTGCTCGAAGACATCACCAGCTCCCCAAGGACTCAACGTCATCGGCCTGGGATGGGGGGAGATGCGCCATGCTGTGCCTCCTCTGCCGGCCCATTGTCATTCTGCCAGTGACAATGGGAACGGCTGACTCTGTGACCTGCTGAGAGTCACACTCAGGATGTAAGCAGCCTTTCAGGTGTTGCCCCAGCAGGAAAGTCGGCCCAGGTATGTGGACCCATCCTCAAGAACCGTGCCTGGATCGAGGGGGAGGGGGCAAGCGCCCCACCTTGCCCCCCCCCCTGCAGACGCCCATGTTAGGAGGAGAAATCACCTGCAGGACACAATGACGCCTGCAGGCGTCTGTCTTGCGTGAGCCGGGGCTCCGAGCATGGACTGAACTGAAATATAAAACTGAACCCGATGTCTCGCCACAACACCAGGACTTCGCCATCATCCCAGGATGGAATAAAAACTAATTAGAAGCTAGAAGCAGTAAGTTCCGGAAATTACCATATTTCTGTCCTTTTACACTTATTAATAATGAACAGCTCAACACTGCAGCCACAGCAAAGCAATGAAATCACCCCTTGACTGCGAGCAGCAGCATAACCTTGAGCTGTCTTTAGGCCAGCGATGACTCCCCTTCGTGTTCACAGGCAGCCAGAAGCTCAGGGTGCACCACAGCCACAGTTGGACGGCGAACGAAAAGTCAAAACAAGCCAGAATTCCTCTTAAATTCCTGCGTGATATCGGACTACAAGCGAAGGCTCTTTTAATAACGTGTATTATTTTTATCACTTAAATCAGACCTGGTGACTGGCCTTTTTTCAACCTTGCACGGCTATCTAGAGGTACACGATTACTGAGGCGCTCATCGCTGAAACACACAGCCCCTGCTCGGTTTAATTGTCGAGCATTAATAGCCGTGTCACCATTCAGGGACAGGTGTCTGTCTCTTCGGCGACAGAGCATAGTAAATGTGTGGGTTGCAAATGAGGCGGGTATGTCGGCTGTGCCCAAAAGAAGGCAATTTCACTATTAGTGCAAATAAAGGGATCCAGGTCTGTTTGCATTTATTTTGAGGTTGACCGTGTACTTCCATAGGAATTACACCTTTAGATTACAAAACATGCTTCAGAGTTCCATTTACCGGTAATGCACTTAAGCCTTTAAAAGGTCGCCGGGGTATTTGGCTAATATGGTGTCCCAGGCAGAACACCCATCCCTCAACAAAACAAGCATGCGCGCCTCGCGCTAAAAGTGGGAGGGTTGAGGGGAGTGCGGGCAAGAGCAACCAAAGTGTTTCCTTTGCGGGAGCGAGCCAGGGGAACCATACGTTTGCAAGTTATTACAAACATATGGGGTCAAAGCTCGCTCCTGCAAGGGAATCGCCAAACGTGCACACGTTGCCATTGAAAGCAATGCAACAGGTGCACGTTTTTAGGGCGAAAAGCGAATACATTTCAAAATGTCTTTTTGCCTTTCATCGCATGCGAAACCTAAAAAAGGTCTCTAAGTTAACACCTGCCTTAAAGGGCTATTTTTGGTGTAAAGCCCAACCTACAAATGTTAGTAGGGAGGGCTTTGCATCAAAAACAGTAGGTAGTAGCTTGGAAAAACACCATTGGCGGCCGGCACAGCTAAGAGCAGTGAAGCGGAGTCGGGGGAGTGGGGCTAAAGTCGACAGACAACTGGGTAGGTAAAATGAAATAAAAAAATAATTCAAACAACTTCCTTTGCGCTCGCCGCATCGCTGACTTGATTTGGCGAGCGCAAGGTAAGTGGTTTCATTTATTTGTATTTATTTCATTTTACCTACTCCATTGTCCGTCCACCCCCCCTTACCGCTCTTATTTGTACCGGCCGCCACTGGAATACACATTTACTGCTCCTAAGGCAGCCCTGTGATGCAAAGTATCGTAAAGCTGCCAAACCTGTCAATAAAACAATTGGATTTTATTTATCGATTCACATTCTTACAAATTCTTCTCCCTAATGATGATAACTTGATAAAGACCGTAGAGACGTTGGAAACTGTTGCTGGGGAATCCCACAATTCCTTGTTTCGGATCTGCCATCAGGTCCATTGTAGGGTTTGCTGTACAGTGTGTTGTAGCTACAGAGTTGCTCATTTCCTTTTGAGTTAGGTGAAGACAGGGATTTTGCTTGTGAGGATTGATGATAACCATGCTGCATAACTAAAGTTACAGGTAAGTAACATTCTTTTAAAGAACAATATAGTATAAAAATTAAAATCATCACATCGAGCAGCAACAATTATCAGTTCTGAGACGGTGGTAAATATAAAAAGGTAGTTCCCCTCAAGAGATGGCTTAAGGTGCTCCGGCCCACTTATGTAACTCTAAATGTACCACAAGGTAATCAACATTGTTTCTGAAAGTCATGGGCAGATTTACCTAGCTTTATGTATTTCAAAAGCGGAGTTTGCCCCAGATTGAAGGAGATATAGCAGTTCCTCTGGCATAATGTGTACCTTTTGTTACTTACGAGCAACCTGTATATCAACACAATATAGTACTTCCTCATGCCTGGCTTTAAAAAAGCATTTTCCTCCACAAAGTTTAGTAAGGAAATAGCAGAATAGATTTCAATTCTCCTATGCAGCGTGCAATGGCTACTATGAAAGCCACATTGAAAAAGTTAGATGCCATTCTGTTGTCACTTGACGCAACAATGGCTTTTGGCACCATTGAATGGGAGTTCCTTTACGCGGTCTTGGTCCGAATGGGGTTTGGCCCCAAATTCATTAAATGGGTTAGACTCCTTTATTCTCAGCCGACTGCGCAGGTGGTGGTCAATAACCATGTATCGAAAGCGTTTCCAATGCAACAGGGTACAAGGCAGGGATGCCCCCTGTCACCCCTTCTTTTTGCGCTGGTTCTCAAACCTTTGATGGTTTGGATCAGAGGAGATCCGATGATTAGAGGGCTGGAATGGACCGATGACCATGAGGACTGTATTTCCCTATACGTGGACAACATCCTTCTTTATCTAGCCTCACCTGTGCGATCTCTCAACCAAGCCCTAAATATTTTCTGGGTAGTCAGAGCCCATTCTGGATACACAATCAATTGGTGCAAGTCGAAGTTGTACATCCTTTGGGGTGAACCACCGCGCAACCCGAAGGGCTATAACATACCAGTGGCTCCACAGGGTTTTAAATACCTCGGCATGTTTATCACCCCAGACCCGGTCTTGTTCAACGAGTCTAACCTGCTCACGCCATTAACTCGCCTCCGCTCTGACGTTAAGCACTGGTAGTTTCTTCCCCATACTCTCCTGGGACGGGCTGCCCTTTTTAAAATGTTAGCGCTACCGCGCTTTCTTTACGTGTTACTGAACTCCCCCAACACAATTCCCGATGCATACTTCACTGGGTTGGAGGCCACGTGCGAGAACTACTCTGGGAGGGACGTGCCCCACGGATCGCCATCAATAAGTGGACGATGGGTTGGTATGATAGGGGCATCGCATTGCCTGATATTAGGCTATACTATCAAGTTCCCAATTAATCGCCATCAATAAGTGTACACATCGTGAGCATGATGCCCGAATTTTCATACCGATCGCTGGTTCTTGGGTAGGGGCGGTTATTATCAGGCCCGATACTCAAACCCACGCAATCTTCACCTTACTGGACCCATGGCGCGTACGGTGGAGATCTGGCATGGGGTCAATAAGAAATGGGGTTGGAATAACACACTCACTAAGGCCACCCCACTCTGGGAACCCAACATGTTGGGCCACCTTAGTCAGTGCCCTGGATTTGATAAGTGGGACATGATAGGGATCTCGTCGGTGGGCGACATGTGGGTGAAAGGTAAGCTAGCAACATTTGAGGATATGCAGGCCAAATAACACCTAGCTCATACAGAGGCTTACACATACTTACAGATCAGCCACGCGATTGCTGCTGCTCTAACTAAAGACGGCCCTTTGGCTGCATCCACCCCTCTGGAGGATAGAATGTTACTCTACCCTAAGCCTTTAAAGGCCATATCCCTCACATACAAGAAGCTTCTGAACAATCGACCAGACCCCATGACCCGATTGCACCAGCGCTCGGGAGAGGACATGGGAGAGATCGAGGATGAGGACTGGCGCGATGCCCTGGCGTCCCCGAGGGAGGTGGCCATCCACTTGCACCTGCGCTTGGTACAACTGAAAATCCAACATCGAGTTTATTTTGACGCTCGCACATGGGGAGAAGACCTGACCCTCTGTGCCTCCGGCGCTGTGATTTGCCAGGCACCTTCTTTCACACATTGTGGGAATTCCCCAAAATGCAAACATATTGGGGGAACTTTACAAAGCAGATGGAGAGGGCGTGCGGCAAACCTGTGAAGGCTACCCCCCAGCTCTGTCTACTCAACATATGGGACGCCACGGATCTTACACAAGCAGAACAAGCTTGGGCTTCAACGGGGTGGTCACTTGCGAAACGCAATATTGCGCAGAAATGGGGAGCGGAGGCGGCCCCACGCCTGTGGGACTGGGCGATAGATATGGACAGGGGAATGATTGCCGAAAAAGATGTTTTCAAGCACAGAGGGTGCCCTAAAAAATGGGACCACAAGTGGGGGAGGTGGAACAAACTCAGAGGAGACTTGTGTGTAACCCCTACCATTGAGCTACAGCGAGATCCACGCCTCATGCTGGATATCTTCCGATTTGAAGATACCTTCCCGCCCTGTTTAGAGCGTCATGCTTGCTCTATAGTATGTCACCGAAAGGGATGGGACTCTTACTGCGAATGACTATGTGCCCAGGTGCGGATTGCTGCCTAACAGTTATGTTATTTTTTTTAAACTTTATTTAGCAGGTTTCAAACATCAAGGAACATATACATGTCAGTCATTTGCACATTTTCATTTGGCAGTACAGGTTGACGTTTCACATTGAAAAAAAACCTACAGCATCACAGTATCACAATGCAGCAACAAACAGGCATCACCAAGTACATCTCTCCTGATCGACAACATATTGTGTATACAGAGTGCAACAGCAATTTTTGAAGTGTCCGCGTGCATAGGACCGGGGCAAAACACTCAGTGTCATGGCTCCTGTGGCATCAGTACTACCCCCAGCACAGAGCGCAGCTTCATCCTATACCAGTAGGTTCCCTACCCTGACTCAGGGGAGCAGGATGTGGCTGGAGTTTCATGGCCAGGAAAGATCGGAAGGGGCCCCAAATATCTTTAGGTCTAGATAATACCGGGAGGGTATCGGCATACATATCACTTTTTGTCGTACAAGATGCCATGCTCTGTAGCCACCCTTTCGAGGTCGGGGCCCTTCGACTACCCCAATATATCGCAACTTCTCTTTTAGCTAAAAGCAGGGAGATAGCTACGAATCTTCGGATCTTCGAGGGGAATTGTATCACATAGCCCAACAGCGCAATCTCAGGCAGGGGTGTCAGCGGTATATGTATCATCGTGCTCAGCAGTTCATGAACAGTTACCCAGAAACTGTGGATCCGCGGGCAGGACCAGGCCAGGTGCGCAAAATCTGCCTGCGGGGCTTGACAGCGCTGGCATGTGTGGGGTCTGGATGGGTCTATTATATGTGTCCTAGCAGGCGTGATGTAGATCCTGCGCAATTATTTAAGATGTAGCATCCTATGTTTGCTATTCAGTGATACTGTACCCGTAAGACTACAACACGCCGACCACTGCTCATCCGTGATGGCGCCGCCCAGATCAGCCTCCCATGCCAGACGAACCCTTGTATCATCTACTGGTATCAGAGTGGAGCATTCTTTATACAGTTTGGACACAAGATGTAGTCCCTCAGCATAATCTATCACTAAACTGAGAGGAGCAAACGAGGGAGGCTCCAGTGGGTAGTCAGTAAAGGTTGCTCTGAGTGCAGCACGTATTCTAACCAAAATGAATCTATCCATAAATGTGGCGTCTGGAAACATGTTTTCGTCAGTCATGTCAAATATGTGGCCCCCTGGGAAGAAGTCACCCATTTTACTTAGGTTACATTTGGTGCATGTCCGTAGAACTAGCTTTTCCGCTGTTATAGGGAGTAAGCGTGGATTAGGCAGGGGGAGGGATGCCTAACAGTTATGTTATTCACATGTATGTGGGGTGGTGGACTGTACTCAATTCATACTATATAAGATATATTTACCATGTTTTCACAGTGGACCCATATGCCGACTTATCAATGCACTGTACCATGTCTTTTTCTTTTTGCCTAATAAAAAATTGTTTATAAAAAATAAAATTGAAATAGTTTCACAATCCAAATGTCTGGTGGAAGAGCAGTGGATTTAGTAATTTGACTAAAACAACATATCTGATAGAGACCATTAGTTATGGATTTCCTCTCCTTAGAATTACCCCCAGGCGTCCGACTTCTTAGACGTCGCCCCTGTGAGCTGACGTCAGTTCTTTCTTTTTCCTCGCCAGCCAACGCAGATCTGGAGGGAGCGGTACCTCCAGTCAATTTTTGACTCTTTTGCGACTTTTTGTCAACGTCTTTTTGTGCCGTTCAACTCCTGGTGCACCTAGGGATGTCCCGTCATCGAACCAGCTTCAAGGCTTGCGACTCCTGTCACAAATTGATGTTGGTTACGGACCCACCCCTCATGTGCCTTTGGTGTTTGGAGTGCGACCACGACCCGAAGTTGTGCTCTGACTGCCAGGCCATGAACCCGAAGTCTTTGCGGTCCTGGAAGCTTCTCGAGGCCCGGCAGTCCGCACCACGGCATTCGAGGTCCCGGTCGAGAGGTAGGTCACAGAGCCACTCCTCGATAAAGTCTTCATCTTCGGGTAAGTCGAAGGACAAGAAGAAGGCGAAGAAGCACCGTCGTTCTTCGCGTTCTCAACGCGACGTGGGATGCAGAAGGTAGTCTGGGTCGACTCTGGCCCTCCCTCCCTTCCCGGGAGCCAGAGGGACCCCTGCCCAACTTTGTAGCTTTTGCAAAGGCCTCCACTCCATCTTTGGGCAGCCCAACTCCGCCGACACGCCTTCGGGCCCCACGGACTCGCTGGGTGCTCTAGGCCTTCGATGCTGGCATCTCCCAGGGATCCAGGCCTGGATCTGGATCGGCGCTGGTCGACCTCATGACACCTCCTCCGGTGCCGAATCCAGTGGCAACATCTCTGCCCCCTCTGACGCCAGTTGTGTCCACAGCTGACGTCGACCTCATCCTCCCCCTCGATGTGGACACAGAGCCACACCGGCGTCGACCGACGTCTGTACTGGCGCTGACAGATACTTTTGTACTCCTGTTCTCCCCTGGTGTTCCCTATCACCCAGAGTGGTTACCAGAGGAGGGTGAGGAGGACTGGGAGAGGTCTGTGGACCCTTTGGCAGATCCGTTAGAGGAACCGGACAGGAGAGAGAAGTTGGGTGAGGCCAGTGGTCTGGACACTTCCCCAGACCATGGCATGCTATCTCCCCCTACCGTGGCTACAGAGGAGGGTGCATCTTATGCAGTGATGTTGCATAGAGAAGCTGAGGCCTTAAACTTTGAGCTTCCTACGGTGGCAGTCAGGATTACCCTCCTGACCGAGGTGCTTCAGCCGGCAGCGACCTCTTCGGAGCCCCTGCTGCCGTTCAATGAGGCCCTTACAGACATCCTTTTGGGCACTTGGTCCAAGCCCAAACACAGGGGCTCCTGTGGATTGGATGATTACCCGACACCACCGCCCGGCCCGGGGCGACCCCATTTTCCTCTCCCAACACCCCACCCCTGAAAGCTTGGTGGCCCAAGCCTCGACTACAAAGGGTGCATTCTCTACCTCACCACCAGATAGGGAATCCAGGAAGCTGGACCATCTTGGGAAGAACATTTTTCTTCCTCCATCTTGGGACTGTAGTCAGTGAACACCGTGTGTCTCTTGGGCCGTTACTCCCACTGTGTGTGGGACACGGTTGCGCAGGTGTTGCCGCAGTGACCGGAGGCGGCCCGGGCCGTTCTTTTCCGAAGGGAGAGAGGCAGCAAAGTTCGGCATCGGATGTGGGCTGGACACTGCTGACTAGCTGGGCAGAACGATTTCAACATCAGTAGCCATTAGATGCTACGGCTGGCTGAGGTCCATTGGCTTTTCGGGTTATGTCCAAGCTTTACTTTTGGATATGCCGTTGATGACCGTCGCCTGTTCGGCGACAAGGCAGACACACGCTCGAGCGCTTTAAGGACTCCAGGGCTAAGGCCTGGTCATTGGGCCTCGCTTCCACCACTCACCCTGCGCAGTTTGCTTTTCGCTACTTTCGTGGCTATGGAAGGGGTGCCCGCCACGTTCCACCCAGAGCCACAGGCCTGCGCAATCTGTCCGTCCTCTGCGAGGCCGGAGATGTGGGACCCACCATTGAGGGTCTGAGGGCCAGCGGGTGGACCAGTCCACCAGCGCCCCCCTCTGCAGCAGACTCCAAGCCTTCCTAGTCTGACCTTTCAGAGCCACCAATCACCAGTGGGTGGCAGGATTCGCCATCACCTCCCCCACTGGCTCAACATCACGTTGGACAGGTGAATTTTGCAGATAGTCGGGAGGGGCTACTCCCTCCCCTTCGAAACTACCCTTCCATCTAAGCCACCTCAATTCCATCGCATGTCGGAGGATCACCTGGCCCTTCTCCAAATGGAAGTTATGGCTCTCTTGGCCAAAGGAGCCATCGAGTGAGTTCCTGCCCCAAAAGTAGATCATGGTTGTTATTCCCACTACTTTCTGTTCCCCTTTGGCCTTACCAGTGCCCCTCGGGTGTTCATGAAGTTGATGGCGGTGGTTGCGCCTCATCTGCACAGATCAGGGGTTCCAGTCTTCCCCAATCTCTACGACTGGCTGCTGAAGGCGGGCTCGCCCCAAGCTGTTGTCACCCACCTCCAGACTATGGCCGACCTCCTGCATTTGCTGGGGTTCACCATCAACTTGCCAAAGTCACACTTGATTCCCTCTCAGAAGCTCCTTTTCATCGGAGTGTTTCTGGACACAGCGCAGCTTCAGGCTTATCCTCCCGAGCAACGAGTCCAGGATATTCGGGCTATGATTCCGCTCTTTCAGCCTCTATCCTGGGTTTCGGTCAGGATGACCCTGAGGCTACTTAGCCTCATGGCCTCCTGCTGGTGGAGTATGCTAGGTGGCATATGCGGGCTCTGCAGTGGGACCTGAAAATCAAGTGGGCACACCATCAGGGGAATCTTTCCAATTGTGTCCAGATCTTGGAGGACACTGCACATCAATTGCAGTGGTGGCTAACGAACCAGGATTGGGTCAACAGAAGGCCCCTCTCCTTTCCCCAGCCAGAGTTCACAGTGGTGACAGATGCATCACTTCTGGGATGGGGTGGCCACATGGGAGAGGCGGAGACCAGAGGCCTTTGGTCTCCGGCGGAGTCCGGGCTCCACATCAACTTTCTGGAGCTTCGGGCGATCTGTCTAGCACTGGAGGCATTCCTTCCTTCTGTCAAAGGAAGAGTAGTGCAGGTGTTTACCGACAACACCCCCGCCAAGTGGTACTGCAACAAACATGGCAGGGTGGGGGCGTGGACCCTATGTCATGAGGCACTTTGTCTCTGGAAGTGGCTGGAACATCAGGACATGTCCCTGGTGGTTCAACACCTGGCAGGTTCTCTGAACGTCAGGGCGGACAAACTCAGCCGCCGGTGCATGATGGATCACAAATGGTATCTTCACTCGGAGGAGGTGCAAGGTCTCTTTCAGCGATGGGGAGAGCCTTGGTTAGATCAATTCGCCACCGAAGAGGCAGCACTCACTTGGCGACGCTTTTCGTCGCGAGTGGAGTTGCGGTCTTCTATATGCCTTTCCGCCTATACCACTTCTACCCAGAGTGCTGAAAAAGATCAAGCGTCACCGGTCCCAAGTCATTTTGTGGTCCCAGATTGGGCTCGAATAGTATGGTATCCCGAGCTCTTACACATGGCCATCAATCCTCCGATCAAACTGCTCCTTCAGGAGGATCTTCTGTCACAGCAACGGGAGACGGTCATCCACCAAACCTGTCCAGGCTCCACAACCTTTGAGTGGAGATTGAGCGACCGCAGTTGACAGCTTTCGAACTTCCTACCGAAGTTGCTTTAAGTCCGGCAGTCAGCTCCACGCCGCTCAAGGTCCCGGTCCCGCGGGAGGTCGAGGGATCGGTCGCAGAGCCATCACCATCATTCTTCTGGATCCAAGTCTTCACACTCGGGGTCAAGTAAGTCGAAGCCTTCCAAAAAGAAGTCGAAGAAGCATGGTTGCTCTTCGACTCCCCTCGCCCGTCGCGCCACGCAGCTGAGGGTGTGGGTGGTGCTAACCCCGGGGCTCCAGCGGAGCCTGCAATGTCGCCGCCGGTCTACCCATCTTTTCCGGGTGCATCGGCGTCGCCTGCTCAGGTGCAAGAGTTTCTTTCTGCTATGGCCCGACTCTTTAAGCCGTCTGGCCCAGTCAACGCGCCTACGGCCCCCCCGGGCCTGACTGGAGGTTCTGCCCTTCCATCACCGGTGGCTCCGGCCCCGACTGACCACCAGGGATCCAGGATCGGACCCCAGTAGATGCCGGTAGACCTAATAACACCTCCACCAGCTCCGTCCTCCCCGGCACCACCACAGATGCAGCCTGCTCCTTGGGACGACATCGTCCCCAGGTTCAGCCCCGACCCGGACACAGTGCCGGATCTGCGTCGCCCGGCGCCCATTCCGACGCCGATGGGGCCTTTTTTGCCCTATGTCCCTCCTCCTTATTTTCAGCCTGTTCCACAAACTTCGGGGGAAGGGGAGGACCCTCTAGCACAGGAGTGTGCTTATGATCCGGACTGGGTAGAGGATTTGGGGGAAGCTAGTGGTCTCAACACCTCACCTGACCGTGGCATGCTGTCTCCTCCTACCGTGGTTACGGAGGAGGGAGCCAGTTACGCAGTGGTGTTGCATAGGGCAGTCAAGGGCCTCCACCTTGTACTCCCTACAGTGGCCATCAGGACTAACCTCCTGGCAGAAGTGCTCCAGCCGGTGCAACCTCTTCGGAGCCCTTGCTGCCCTTTAATGAAGCACTGTCTGACGTTCTTTTGGGCACCTGGTCCAGGCCCAACACACGGGCTTCTGTGGATAGGAATGGGACCCGACGCCATTGCCTGACTCCGGGCAACCCACTCTTTCTCTCCCAACACCCCACCACCCAGATGCATGATGGATCACGAATGGCGTCTGCACTCGGACGTGGTGCAAGGTCTCTTTCAGCAGTGGGGAGAGCCTTGGTTAGATCTATTCGCCACCGAAGAGAATGCTCAATGTCCTCAGTCCTGCACGTTGGAATTTCAAAGGCTTCACTCGCTAGGCGACGCGGAGTTGTTGTCTACTGTGCGCCTTTCCGCCTATACCACTTATACCCAGAGTGCTGAAGAAGATCAAGCGCGTGATCGGGCCCAAATTATTCTTGTGGCTCCGGACGGGGCTTGAAGAGTATGGTATCCTGAGTTACTCAGCATGGTGATCGATCCCCGCTCCGTCTGCCTTTTCGGGAGGATTTTCTGTCACAGCAGCAGGGGAGGGTTCTCCACCCAAACCTGTCTAGCCTCCACCACCTCCTTGTATGGGCGTCAGCAGTTGACGTCTTTAAACCTGCCTCCCGAAGTCTGTGATGTTATCTTGGCAGCCAGGCGTCCCTCCACTAAAACTGTATATGCCGGCAGGTGGAATAAATTTGTGGCATGGTGCACAGCAAAGGCTTTGGATCCCCTTTCTGACCCTCTTTCAGAGATCCTTCTATTTATTCTATCTTTAGACCAGCAGGGCTCTGCTCTGGGCACTATCAAGTACTATCTTTCGGCCATCTTTTCTCCTTTTTACGGCTTCCAGATCAGCCTTCCCTTTTCAAGTCCTATGTTGTAAATAGATTCTTGAAAGGCATTATGCACATGTTCCCTCCTGTCCCTTTCGTGATGCCTCAGTGGGACGTGAACTTCATTCTGACTTATCTGATGTGTGCTCCTTTTGAGCCACTTCATAACTGTCCTCTTCATATTCTCACTCTAAAGACTGCTTTCCTGGTTGCCATCACCTCTGCCAGAAGAGTGAGTGAGCTCCAGGCTCTTTCTTCTAAACCTCCTTTTCTCTCCGTCCTTCCGGACAAAGTTGTTTTAAGGACTCGTCCAACTTTTCTGCCAAAGGTTTTCACTGCCTTTCACATCGGGCAGACCATCACTTTGCCCACCTTCTTTCCACCTCCACATCCCTCAAAAGAGGAAGAGAGGCTCCACCGTCTGGACCAAAAACGTGCGCTCTCTTTCTATCTGAACCGCACACAACATACTGGGTGGATGACCAACTCTTTGTTGGCTACGTGGGCGCCAAGAAAGGTCAGGCCGTGCACACGCGGACCTTCTCTCGGTGGGTCGTTCTGTGCATTAAGGCTTGTTATCCTTTGGCTAAATAGGAGCCTCTAGTGGGGCTGCGTGCCGATTCTACCAGGACGACGGCAGCCACTACTGCTTTGGGATGGGGTGTTCCCTTGCATGACATCTGTCAGGCAGCTACCTGGGCCTCGTTGCACTCCTAATTTGTTTTTTTTAAGTTATAGGCACAGATATTTCCAGTAGCACTGGTAGTGCGATATATTGTGAGCATTAGCATAGTTTGATACACCTCACCTCCACCCAACGATCCGTCCACAGTGTGCTTTAGAACTACAGTATGTTCGTCACCAGTGGTATTCTCTCAGTCCGGAAAGCTAAATGTCCTAGTATGCCTGATTTCTGCTCACATCTTCAAGTTCAAAATGTTCTTCCCATGGTTCCCAAATCTTGTGGAAAACCACTGCCCTTCATATACCATCTTTTCTTCCTCCATGCAGTGAACCATTCTGGTTTGCCGATGCGTTGGGTTTCTCCACGCAGTCTAGGGGATGCATCGATCTTCTCACACTGAAGCACCGGCAATGCTGCTGTTCCAAAGCTTCAGTTCTGAAGGCGATGCACTGGTTCAGAGTGTCATGCTGCAGTTCTTGTTCCTGCAACAGAAGCGATACGTAGATTCTGCTTTACACAGCATTTGCATTAGCCATTAGAGGGGCCTGTGGTCTGTCTGAATAAGGAAGTGAGTCGCAAGCAGGTCTTCAGTGCCCAGGCCACAGCAAAGACTTCCCTGTCAATGGCACTCCACCTTTGTTCACTGGGAAGTAACCTCCTGGAGATTAAGGCTATAGGCCCTCTTCATTCAATTGTGAAAGTACTGCCTCTATGCCATGTGCTGAGGCATCTGTCTGAACAATACATTCCCTGGAAAAGTCAGGGGCCTTGAGCACAGGGGCTGTGCACATGGCCTGCTTTAGGGAGTCAAATTACTTTTGCCATACCTCTGTCCAAATCACATTCCTGGGCTGCTTCTTCAAAGTCACCTCTGTCATGAGGACCACAATTGTACCATATCCCTTGACAAATCTCCTGTAATTACCTGTGAGGCCTAACAAAACTCTCACCTCAGTCTGGGTTTTTGGGGGCTTGCAGGCCATGCTAGTCTCTATCGTGGGCTGGAGGGGCTGCACCTTACCCCTGCCCTCCAGGTTTTTTTTCTCCACGGAATCCACTCTGCTGGATATTGCGGAAAACATCCGCTTATTAGTAGATAGAGGTGAAACTGTGGCACTTATTCTTCTTGATTTAAGTGCCGCATTTGACACTGTTTCTCACTCCATCCTTCTCAACACCCTCCTATCTTATGGCGTTACTGGACTGGCACTTGAGTGGCTAGCTAGCTTTTTACGGCAGAGAACTTTTCAGGTTTTCTCGGCCACTTCTAGCTCCAAAATTCATGCCTCTCGGTATGGAGTTCCTCAGGCTTCCATACTCAGCCCTTTACTTTTCAATATTTATGTAAGTCCATTGGCTAGAATTGCGGAGCAAGCTGGGCTCACGGTGTATTCTTACGCCGATGACACCCAGATTATTTTTTCACTTTCGGCCAAAACCAAGCATGATATTTCGGGACTCTGTGTTGGACTGACTAGCATTGCCGATTGGATGTATGCTAACAAACTTAAGTTAAACGGTGGTAAAACCGAATTACTTCTTTTCGGCAATAACAAATCCCTCTGGGGCCCTCAACATTGGCCCACTAAGATGGGATAACCTCCTATTCCCGTGCAATCGGCCCGTAATCTGGGCGTCATTGTTGACGATCAGCTGACGATGAAGCAACAAGCTGTTAAAGTAGCTTCCACTTGTTTTGTGATTCTTAAGTGGCTACGAGAAATCCTATGGATGCTTCCTCTGCCTACCCAGAAAACTGTAGTTCATGCCCTTATATCATCTAGGCTGGACTATGGTAATGTATTATTTCTGGGGGCAAGTAAGGAAGTATTACATAGGCTACAGGTTGTACAAAATTCTACTGCCTGTTTTCTTTTGCAAACTCCCATACAGAACCCCGATCTCAGCCTCGCTATGTGATCTTCACTAGCTTCGGATTGATAATCGTGCGAAGTTCAAAGCTTTGTGCTATATGCACAAGATTAAGTCGGGCAATGCACCTCAGTACTTAAAGGCTTTGGTCCATCAATACCGCCCATCTCGCACGCTCCGGTCATCCAATCAGCATCTTTTCGAAGTTCCCAGGGTTAGACGAGTGAGAATAGGCGGACATTCCTTTTCTTGTCTGGCTCCTTTGATCTGGAACTCACTTCCATATCATTTGCGCACTGAGCAATATTTTCTCAAATTCCGTAAGGAAGTAAAAACATGGTTGTTCAATCAATAACTTTTCACTTCTTTCTTTGCTTTTTGCCCCTCAGTTTTTTAGCGATCCCCAGCGCCGGGAAACCTACGGGTAGCTGTTGCGCTGTATAAATTCAATAAATAAATAAATAAAATAAATACACCACAGACCCCAGCCCTATCGGGAGAGTACTGGCCTTGATAGTCAGGTCTCGTCATTGCAGGGCCTGGAGCACTTCCTGTAGGTGAAAAAGGGGGTCCTTCCAGCTGCTACTGAAGACAGGAATGTCATCCAGGTAAGCAGCACTAAAGGCCTCCATTCCAGCCAAAACCTGGTTTACCAGCCACTGCAAGGTGGCATGAGCATTCTTGAGTCCAAAGTGCAACACTCTAAACTGATAGTGGCCCTCTTTAGTGGAGAAGGCATCCCTCTCCTTAGTTTCTTCAGTTAGAGCAATCTGTCCGTTCCCTGAAGTAAGATCATATGTACTCAGGAACTGGGCATGCCCTAACTTATCAGTCAGCTCATCAGCCCAGGGGATGGGATGAGCATCAGTCTTGGTGACTGAATTGAGCCCAGTGTAATCCACACAGGACCTGAGTTCTGGTGTGGTGCTCAGTGAGTGGAGCTTTTGGTACCAGCACCACAGGGAAGGCCAGGGGCTAGTGGAGGGTTCAATCACCCCAACTCCAGCATCTTAGAAACCTCATCTTTGATGCTGGCTCTCACCTTTTCAGACAACTTGTAATTTTCATTATTGTCACCTGGGTGGAATAGGCCTGGTTAGAAACTTCACCAAATTTCCATGCTAATGTTTCTTAAGTTGCCTTCTTTCTTAAACATGATGACATTTGACATACATTTACTTGCATGCCTGCAGAATATTATTCTCTTCAATTTTGTTGCTTACATTTGACAATATATGTTATATGTGCTTATAGAGCGCTCAAATCACCCCATAAGGGTATCTCTGCGCTAGGACCGCCTGGTGTGTTGATGAGAGATGATTAGAACAGCATGTTTTCAAAACTTTCCAGAAAGCCAGGTGAATGAATGAATGAATGAAATAGATTGTATAAAGCGTGTTACTACCCTGAGGCCTCGTAGCGCTAGGACCAGACAGAGCAAGGACATGGTAAGTTAGTGAGTATTAGTGAAGAGATGAGTTTTAAGAAGTCGGCGGAAGGTTAGTAGGTTAGGTTCCCTGTGATGAGTAGGGGACAGGGAGTTCCAGAAAATGGAGGCATTCCAAGAGAAGGAACGTCCACCCCATCTGGATCTGCGTACTTTCCTCGTCGTGACGAGGAAGGCGGTGCTGGAACGAAGACTCCTGGATGGTTGGTATGGGGTATCCAGAGGATGTGTAATGGCAGGTCCAGTTTTCCAGATAGCTCCGTGGGCACGCACATGGCCTTGAAACATATTCTGGACTGAGTTGGCAACCAATAAAGCTTCCTCAGAGCAGGTCTCGCTGATTGTCTCTGGGGGATCTCAAGGAGTAGGCGGGCCGCACAGTTCTGGATTACTTGCAGTTTTTGGGTGGTGGCCTGCGGGGCGCCCAGATACAATGCGTTCCCATAATCCAAGCGGGACAGCATAAGGACTTGCACCATAATCCTTCATGCCTGAGAGGGAAGTAGGGGTAGGATTTTCCTTAACATCCTCATCAGGCCAAAGCAGAGAGCTTGGTGGCTTGATAATTGAAGTAAAGGGAGCTGTCGAGCCATATGCCTAGGCTCTTAATCTGGTGCTTTGGGGCAGGCATCGTACCGAGGTAATCCGTGCATTGACATAGGAGTAAAGGGAGTTTGTTCCAGTAGTGTGGGGCAAGATGGTAGGAGGCCTTACTTCCTTGGCGTGGTTTTTTTAAAGCGTGGGAAATTGTGTTGCTTACATTTCACAATACTTTGAACATTCAGTAAAAGGGATAAAGTTCAATGCGCAAATGTTGTTGTCTTGTTATTGACACCAGAACTATCATAGTAGGATAAACAATAGAGGCCTGTCGGGGGCTTCAGCATAACAACATGGGGGTTGTTTATTATATAAACACATCACTAACTTGTTTAGACAGAGGCGCATTTTGCTGACACTGTGAGGTCGCAGCATGCCGAAATTTCAGCTCAGTTCAATCCCGTTTACCTCCACAAGGGATGTCCAATTCTGCATAAAGAAAGGTAGCCTTATGACACTTACCCACAGCTAATGGAGAGTTAGAC
The DNA here is from genome assembly GCF_964261635.1 of Lissotriton helveticus. Classification (NCBI taxonomy): domain Eukaryota; kingdom Metazoa; phylum Chordata; class Amphibia; order Caudata; family Salamandridae; genus Lissotriton; species Lissotriton helveticus. Next base: position 830,468,293 of record NC_136057.1, on the reverse strand, counting down.
CACCCGGCAGGGATTTGGCAGATCACCCAGCTTAGGAAAACTAGGTTAGGAACCACTAGGTACGAGTCAACTATATTACAGTATTCATATGCCAGCATATAGTTGCTGTTCTAGCACAATGGAGTAGTTAATATTTTTCACCAGTCTCATAATGCTAATTACATTATGCTATTACCTTCTGTTGATTATTGCAGCACACATATTTTACTCAAGAATCACAATGCTTCAATGAAAGTGAGTCTCCAGAAATTACAATTAGAATCCCATAAGGGAGGGCTGGGAGTTCCCGATTTTAGGGCCTACTACTATGCCGGCCCACTACAATGGCTGTCCTACAGGACAGCAGGCCGGAACCTACAAGAAATTGGATATACGCCCAGGAATATTGATCGAGGTACACTCCACTCCTCAATCCTGCCAAAAGCCAAAGTTCCAGCGGGGGGGGCCCACACTGCTCAAGACTGAAATACAATGTTGGAAAAAAGCTCTGCTGTACACTTCCGGAACAACCCCGTATGCACCCAACATCCCATTGCTGGGCATTCCTGTCCCTGGGGGCGGACTTACAATGGCCAGGCTACAGGCTTGGACAAAGGCGGTCGTAGAGACAGTCGGGTTTTTCTTTGGAGATGCCGTCCTCCTTCATCACGACGTCTTCATACAGGCCACTAGTGCACCAGAATGCCTATACTTAGTGCATGCAGCAGTATCATACTATATTAAAGAAACCTGGGAGCCATAATGCACAGAACCCCCACAACATGAACTGGTTCATTTATTATATTTTATGGGAGTAGGAGGCCACTTGGTCAAATGGCTAGACACGGGCATTAGGACACAAGCTTCTATTGAACTCACTACACTCAGAGCAAAGTGGGCAGAAGATACTACCACAGAAGTCACTGATAAAGCCTAGGAGAGCATGCTCAAACATCCTAAGAGGGTATCCCGTAACGCTAAACTTAAATTTATTCAAACAATGATACTACACAGAGCTTATGTAACCCCTAAGAGAATACACAGCATGTTCCCAGAGGTCCAACACTATTGCCCTAGATGCAGGGGTGAGGAGGCAGACTTTACTCCTATGCTATGGGCATGTCCACGTCTTCATGATTACTGGAGCAGAATCCGGAATTCTTTGGGAGAAGTAACACACCTCACAGCTCATGGCAATATCCTGGAATGCCTTATGGGGCTCCGCAAACGCACCACGGCTCTCAAAGTACAGTTGCAGTTCCTGGACCTGGCCCTCATATTGGCCATGAGAGCCATCACCATGAGATGGAAATCCCCTAGATGTCCCTTGTTGACGTCGGCGAGCTGCTGCGAGATGTGGAACTGAGCCCTGCCCTGGTGTGGGTCGGCTGCCTGGTGCTGGCAATCTGTTGGGAACTGAAACGGGTGCTACTTCCAGCCACGCAGTGCCCTGCAGACCCGGGGGGACGTTGTCGCCTGCCACACACTACCCGAGGAGTTCATGCGCGACAACAGAGGGCAAGGGCTGCGACACAGTGGCATTGATTGCCCTAAACAGTGAAGGAGCCGTCTGGTTACAGCCGCCATTTTAAACAGCACTGAGTCGAGGGGCCCCCAGCTGCTGAGTTAAGCTATCTGATCCTCGTGCGCTGCCGCAACCGGGAGCTAGCCTAGAGGCTTGATCTGGGCAAGAGACTCCCCCCTGTGTAGCCGTGAGGTGACCGCACCTGTGGAGACAATAACCCGCGATTGCTTGCTGCGACGGGACGTGGTGGGGACTACTTGCCAAGCGCCTGGACTGAGTGGCCATTGGGCCCGAACTTCTTCATTTGCGGCGCCTGATGACAGGAGACTGACGGGGCAGCTCCCTTCCCATCTGCCTGGCGTGCAGCGGCCCCTGCGGACTAGTGGTGGACTGTGACATGGGGACCTGTCCTGGCGGGCGCTGACTGCATGACGCTGGTGTTCCTGTGAGGCGAGACAGACGAGATTGCCACTGAGGTGTAAGCCACAGAGACTGGGAACACTGCTGGCCAGATTACTGGCCGTGGGGGCAACAGGCGCTTAATCGAGGGCCAGGGGCCGCGGTGTAGCAGCGGGGGGCCAGCGCTGTGAGCGGAGGCGAAGTGGCAGACCGCACATCCCGAGGGCAGAGGAGCCGTTTTGCCCTGGATGCCATCTTGATCATCACTAGTGTGCGGAGGCCCTGCCCCTGGCATACGTTGGCCGCTCTCCACGCATTGTCGAGGTTAGACACCAGGGCTGAGCCCAAAACGGGAACCGGACCAGGGAGGACCCCCTGTGTGACTGAAGCGGGGGTACTCCGGAGAGTGGTCCTATCTGCCTCAACGGGAAGAGGCGAGCACAGACGAACGACTGGAACCCAGCCGCTTCGGACGCGGCGCCGGACGGTGAGGAGCGGGCAAGGCCGCCATCTCTTCCCTCACTCCCCTGGCTGGCGCGCAGCATTACCCATTTGAAGAGGGCAGACTTCCTCTCAGGACAAGGCTGAGCACGGAGACAGGGGTGCTGATGCCTACAGCACAGCAGATAGTAATGGGCAAGCTAAGGGACAGGACCACACCGAAGCAGCCAGAAGTGAGTGGCGCAGATCACATACATGACCCGAGGCGACCCACCGCGGAGCCAGTAGCCGCGTTGGTGACCAAAATGGACACTGTTCTGGTGGCGGTGGAGCGCATCGGCGCCACGTTGGTACAAACCAAGACCTCCCTAGAAGCACGTTTGGACAAAGTCACATCTGACTTAACGCTGCTTCACGCGGATCATCGCAAGCTGTCAGACTCCGTTGCAGTGCAGCGTCAAACAGTTCAAGAACTGCAGCCAGTGGTGAACAGCCATGCCTCGGCCCTGCAGGACCTGGTCGACAGAGTACACGCATTAGAAGACCGCGCAGATGATGCAGAAGGGCGCTCTCGGCGCAACAACGTCCAGGTAATAGGCTTGCCGGAAGGTGAAGAGGGGAAAGACCCTGAGAGATACACTGAGGAGTGGCTGCGGTCGCTCATGCCCGACGGAGCACTATCCCCACATTTCGTGGTGGAGAGGGCGCACCGGGTGCCGGCGCAGGCCCAGCGATCGGGAACACGGCCCCGCCCATTTCTCTTCAAACTACTTAACTACCGTGACCGGGACGCAGTGCTTCGCGAGACCAGGAAGCTAAGTGACCTTAGAGTGGGCAATAGCCGCGTGATGTTTTTTCCTGACTACACTGCGACAGTGCAGAAACGACGGGGCTCCTATCTAGCAGTGAAGAAGCAGCTCCGGGAAATGGAAATACCCTACTCCTTGTTGTTCCCCTCACGGCTGCGGGTCGTCGCCAAGGAGGGCACGCGCTTCTTTGAGGCTCCAGCTGATGTCTGGGACTGGCTGGAAGAGACGGGACAATGGTCGGGGACGAGGCCGGTGGGCCTGGAAGAGGGGGGATGGCAGGAGCAGCGCCCCAGGAGAAGGAGGAGGAAGAGAGAAGCCAGGCAGAGCAAGGGCTTGGGCTGACAACGCCCGGCCCAGAGAAGATGAGGCAGGAGCGATGGGAGGCGCTTGAGGCGGTGGCAACGCTGGGAGTAGTGGACGCTAATGAAGACACAGTCTACAGACAGCGGGCTGAACTAGCTACGAGTGGGCCGTCCTCACCATCCACAGTGCTGTCGGAAGACACTATCCTACCTGCAGTGACCCCACAGACGGCGGATTACATTGCGTAGCCAAGGACAGCCCTGTGATGAACTAATTTTATGACTGGGCTCCCCAGGCTGTTTGATATATCCTTTATGTGTTGACTGGGACATGTCACTGGGGCAAGTTCCCGTACTTGGTGATCTGCGCAAGGCTAGAACACGGAAGTGTTGGGGCAGCAAGGCTGCAGGGTGGTGCGCTGGCTGGGAGGGGCGGTTGGGCGCCTGATGCGCAGAGTGACATTAGCGCACCGTCTCGCCACATCATAGTTTGCCAATTGTACTGAACACATCTTAAGATATTTTAAGGGCCCCGGATAGGGGGATAAATGGGAGTACTTGATACTTGTAACTTTCCGGTCACTGGCGGCACACCCACCTGGGCAACCACTAGGCTGAACTCCCACCTCTACTGAGGGTGGATCCTGTTGAGGTTTGGACGTATGCCCCTCCGGGGATTCACCCTTTTAGTTACAAGGTTCCTTTTTCATTGTTTGTTTAATATGCGGCACATTGACTTCCCCACTGGACGCTGCCCGCTGCCCCCCCCGGGGTCCTTCCCATGGCGCGGTGCGGATAGGCTTCACGCAACTACATGACACACACTAATATCTTGACATGGAACATCCGGGGTATGCACACACCGGTGCGGCGCAACTCGTTTTTCTCCTATCTGCAACGGCACGGGGTTGGGATTGCCCTCTTTCAGGAGACACACATGACACAGATTGAGCTTGGCAAATTGCGTAGGCGATGGCGGGGGCAAATACACGGCACCAACTTTTCAGCGCATGCGCGGGGCACGTTGATATGGGTCAGAGCAGGTGTCCCTTTCAATTGTAAGGACGTGCACACGGATCCAGAGGGTAGATACTGCCTGGTGCGGGGAAGGTTAAATGGTCAGGAACTCTTGCTAGGCTCCCTGTACGCCCCCAACACGAATCAGGCCTCCTTTTTAGAGTGCCTAAACCAGGTCCTCCACCCGTATGCTAGCCTCCCTTGGTTGATAGGTGGAGACTTCAACATGGTGTTAGACGTCGGGCTAGACCGCTCCTTCCCCCCCGCTCTACGACCACGATGTCCACTGCACAGGCGTTCAGAGACTGGCTCACGCACTGGGGGGTACAGGACTTGTGGCGGATGCAGCACCCTGAAGACAAAGTATACTCATACTACTCCCCTGTGCACGACTTACATGTCAGGCTGGACCGGATAGTTGGCTCACAGTCACTGCTCCCCTTGCTTGCTGAGTCAGTATACTTGGGGAGGACACACTCTGACCACAACCCCCTATGGCTTAAGCTTGCCTGGGAAGCGGACCGCCCACCCTGTCGTGTTTTGGCAGCTCCTGAGTTAGCGTTTAGCACAGCTACACGGTCTTTTCTGTTAACTTGACCAAAACGAACGGGGGCCATTTTGAATCCCTCTGACTTCCGTTTCCTATGAACACGCTGCCTCGTGGTCAGTGTGCCCTTTCGTCCTTTCTTGATACCCATGGTCCCTATTCTGCTCGGCAACAGGCTATTTTTAGTACTGGTCAAGCGCACATGCGCACTATGCAATTGGTCACTCTTTAGGAATGTTAGCACTAACTGACCAGTGTTATTGAACTCCTCCCACACGTTGGCTGTGTTCCAAAAATGACCTTATATGTACCTAAAATGTGTAACTTGTAACCGCCTATCTTTTTATTGCTATTAAACTGTATAAAAGAGGTCGCGCACCAATGTTCGGTGTGCTACTTCTTACATTGCCGAAGGGTGCTGTAGGAATGTATCACCACCCCATGGGGTCTTAATAAACTTGTCTTTTACCTTTTCCAGTGTCCGTGCCAACTTCTATACTAAGGCGTTCGAGAGTTTAGCAGAGTATGTAGGCCTGATTTGAACCCAACACCACAATTGGCGACCACGAAGGGACTCATCGGCGACTCGGATGCCCGAAGGAGAGGTCGTGACGAAGGTCAGGAAACTCGCCATGGACGCGTACGCTGCCACTGAGTGACCCGAGTCTCGGCACCCACGGTGTGTTTTCCCTTCCTTCCGATCTGACCTTCCAGGTGGCGCCGGTCCTCGACTGAGATTCTGATCTTGGATTGTCGTGATGTGCCGTTTTGGCTGATTTGACCACAGAACTTGGCAGTTGGACTTTGGACGTTTGAAAATATTTGGTAAGCTTTTGAGCGGTGAGGTAGTCTACTGACACTTACTGTGGCCTTTTGAATTTTGAATTTGAATTTGAATTTGTTAGCTAACGTTTTGAATCTTTGAATTTGAATTTGAATATGTGAAGTGCACCTCACATAGGCAGGCATGTAGGGATATTTCTCTGATTTATTTGATTTGAACGGTACACCGCGTTGGTGTCATTTTTGTAGTATCGTGCTTTCATGGTACTTTTTGAAACATGCCTGTTTTTAGCACACTCCGTAGGATGTGCTGTTCTGAAAATGGTACCAATTATCGATTAAGTGAAAAACAGCCGGCTCCCCCAGAGGGGACTCCAAATCGTGAAATGTATGTCAAATTCGGTATTCCACCTATAATGTATAGTACATTATGGCATAAGTATACTAAAACTGATCATGAATTACAGTGGCCGCTATATGGGTCGTTTGACCTTCGAAAGGTACAATATGTAGAGCAGTGTTTGTTTCAGCGAAGGTCTAGACAAGATATGTTTGATTGTGTGCGTATGTGGGAGAAAGAGGTGCGTGAACGAGCGAAGCGTGAGGAAGCCTTGGCGGAGAAAGTGCAGCGGAAGGCTGCACATGACAAAGCTTTACAGCTACAGGAGAAGGAATTACAGGAAAAGAAAGAGAGGGAGAGACGAGAACGCAATTTACAGGTTAATGGTCAATTCCCTATCAGGCGTCCTCTCTATCCAGTCCTTACTAATGAAACGGATGATTTTTCATTACTAGATCGTTGTCCGCCCCCGTACGTCGCACCCACGGCTCCGAGCGAGGAATCAGACGAGGATAGTGATCGAACACAGCGTACCAGGTTACATGCGGAACGAGCTGCGGAATTACGTTCATTTGCACGAAAACTAAATATTAATACTGTTACTGTTTCTGACGTTACTGAACAAATGGAACAGTGGCCTGATAAGGAACGACTGTATTTTTTAGATCATTTTGGAGATGAAGTTGTTGAGCGGTATAGAAAATATTCTCTCGAGTTAGAACCAAAGGAGATATCCAAGGGTCGTGAGTATTTTCGTAAAGGTCTTTTTGTTCTTTCAGATGCGGACGACTTCTTCAAGCGTTTGATTGAACTGCGTAATGAGGCGACACGACTACGGGAGTTGGAAAAGTCGAAGAATTCGTCTACGTCCGGAGCGACGGGGATATCCAAAGAATGCCCTATCTTTGAAACAGATAAGATCGCTGCGATTAATGTTAGACCTATGCGAGAAGCTGCGCCTTTATATGTCCCTCATAAAGGGGATGGCACAGATGATGATAAAAGATCCAAAGACGCGAAAGGGTATTTTGTATATAATTGGGTTTATACGCCTTGGAATAGAGCAGATGTCATGGCGCTTAAGAATGCTTTACCTGATCCCCCTAAAAACCCTGCGGCTTTTTATGAAAATGTTGAAAGTGCAATTTCTTCATGTATCATGACGTTAGTTGATATTGATCTATTTTTCGGGTTGATATTGCCCCCTGATATGTGGAGAGCGATTCGTAGGTTTGATGACCTCACGACTCTCGGGGCCACTTGGAAAGATCTTGTTCAGGCTGATTTAGATAGAGAACCAGCATGTAAGCCGTGTCAATTAATATTAGACCTTCCAGGGGCCATACTAACAAAACTAAAGACTCTTGCTCCCGCTAAAAAGATTGATTGGACTATATTAGCCTCTTGTAAGCAGAAAGCGGATGAATCAGTTTCCGATTTTTTCTCTCGCTTCGAGGAAGCGTTCCATGATTACAGTGGTCAATTATTGACAGAAGATACTGGCAGGCATTTATTCGTTGATAAGTATGTGGCTAATCTCCTACCGGAGATTGCGAAACGATTGAAAACGAGTGAAAGTTCATGGACCACAGCAACCCCTGCTTCTTTATTGACTATGGCTCAATATTATGAAAGACAGGAATTAGAGGCGAAAGAAAGTGGTGAAAAGAAGGCGAAGGATTTGAAGACGAAGGTAATGTTAGCTCAGGTTCAGGCTACGAGAGGAAACAGTAAAGGAGGGCGAGGATCATACAGTAATGCTCCTCCCCCTCGTTCTGACATTTCTGTGAATCAATGTGCATACTGCAAACAGTTTGGGCATTGGATTGCAGACTGTCCGGTGTTTCGAGAGCAGCGTAATTTGAGGGGACGAGGAAGTGGGAGATCTAGGAATTATTATGGAGGGTCAAGAGGAGGTTATGGCACGAATGATCGAGGAGGCTATGGTACGAATGATCGTGGAGGATATGGAGCAAGGGGTCGTGGTCAGTCAGATTATAATACGTTTGATAATCGCAATCAATATCAGATAAATGAGGGTGGTCCTGCTGAACCACGGGATGAGCATTATGCATAGGATTGCGTAGGATGGGGTGTGGAATCGGTTGAGGTACCAGTTGATCAAAGGGGTCCATACATAGAAGCACATGTTCTGGGTTCTACTGATCAATTTCTGGTCGATACAGGAGCTACTCGTAGCGCTTTGTCCAAATACTTGGTTCCAAGGGCTCCCCTGTCTGGCGAGGTAATTACAGCAATAGGATTCGATGGAACACCTACTTCTAGCCCACTGTCTCAACCAGTTGCATTTCATGTTGATAAATTTGCTGCCCCTTGTCCCTTTTTGTTGTCTCCAAATACACCAGATAATATTATTGGACTCGATATGTTAAAACACTTTCGAGCTACTATTCGCTGTGCCCCAGAAGGAGTGCGAGTTGTGTTGAATGAGAATTACCCAGACTTTGAGCGAGTGTGTTTTCTCCATGAATCTGAAGTATTGGCCTCCTTACCAAACACGTTGTGGGCCACTTCTGACACGGATGTGGGGCAGATGTTAATCCCTCCAGTACGTATTACTGTAAAGGAGGGAGTATCTTTACCACGTGTCCCACAATATAAGATTTCCAGAGAAGGAGAACTTGCTTTGATGCACATTGTGAACGATTTGATTTTGGCAGGAGTAGTTGAGGAAGTCCCCTACAATGTTTGCAATAGCCCAATTTTACCGATCCTTAAAAGAGATACAGATGCTAAGGTTTATTGATTTGAGGGAAATAAACAAGATAGTAGTGCCTCAGTACCCGGTGGTATCTGACATCACCACGTTGCTTACGTTGGTTCCATCGACGGCAACTACTTTTACAGTCATCGATTTGAAGAATGCCTTCTTTTCGATCCCTGTACATCCTGACAGTCGATATCTATTCGGCTTTACATTAAATAATAAATCGTACAGATTCTGTCGAGTTCCTCAAGGCTATACTGAAAGTCCTAGCATTTATAGTCAGGCATTAAAAAGACAGCTTGATTCCTTTGACTTACAAGAGGGAGTGGTTCTCATTCAATATGTAGACGATATCTTACTTGCTGCAGACACGCCAGAACAATGTGAGAAGAGTACCTTTTCCTTGCTTTCCTTCCTGGCCAAACATAATCATAAAGTTTCGAAGAAAAAGCTACAATATTGTAGACCAAAGGTGACCTACCTCGGTCATCTTTTGTCTAAGGAGGGCCGTGCATTGACATCAGATCGAATTCAAGCAATCCTAGATACTCCAGTCCCTCGCACTCAGAAGGATGTTCGCGCCTTTATAGGTTTGACGTCTTTTTGTAGGCAATGGATATTGGGTTTTTCACATATCGTTAAACCATTGTTAGCATTGTTGTCTAAAGACACACCGATTCCCATTGAATGGACGGATGGATGTCAGAACGCTTTTGAACAATTGAGACAAGCTCTTTGTTCTGCACCAGTGTTAGGTACACCTGATTACACGAAGATTTTTACATTATATGTACACGAGAAGGATGGGTGTGCATTGTCAGTGTTAGTGCAGACACACGGAGACAAACAGAGGCCTTGTGCATACTTCTCGGCGGTACTCGACCCTGTGGCTCGAGGATTGCCTGGATGTTTTCGAGCAGTTGCAGCAACAGCAGTTGCGATACGACAAAGTGAGGGAATAGTTTTGTCACACAAATTGTTGGTGCTAGTTCCCCATGCGGTAGATGCGTTACTGAATCAAACAAAAACGCAGCATCTAACCAGTGCCCGTTTGACAGGATATGAGCTAACGTTGTTGGCGCCGCACATCACACTAAAGCGATGTGCGACACTAAATCCTGCTACTTTACTGCCGGATCCTGTTGCTGAGACCCAGAAGGAAGAACAACATGATTGTGTTTTTCTGACTGAGGAACAGACAAAGGGTCGTATCGATTTACAGGATACGCCATTTCCAGATGTAGATGGGGAACTGTGGGTTGATGGATCGTGCGTGAGGTTACCAGATGGTGCGACTTCCGCAGCTTATGCGATCACGACACTTAAGACCGTGGTAGAAGCAGCACGAATACCCCAGAAATCGGCTCAAGCAGCTGAATTGATAGCCTTAACGAAAGCATGTGAGTTAAGTGCTGGGCTATGTGTGAACATTTACACGGATAGTCGTTACGCTTTTGGAGTAGTGCATGATTTTGGCCTACTTTGGAAGGAACGAGGATTCCTGACTTCACACGGAGTACACATCATGCATGGAGAATTGGTACGCGATCTCCTGAATGCACTGTTATGCCCAAAGAAAGTTGCAATAGTCAAGTGCAGTGCACACAAAAAGGTGACGGACAAAATAGGGCAAGGCAATGCTTTCGCAGACCGCATTGCGAGAGAGACCGCTATGCTGCAAAATAATTTCCCCTTGTATGTGGTGAAGTCACAAGCTGAGCGGTGGCATGATGCTAGAGAAGAAATACTAGATATACAGAAGTCAGCATCTGAGGCAGAACGTATGAAATGGGCCACTGAAGGAGTATTGGATGATGAGGGTTGCTGGCGTAGTAAAGATATGGAGAGATGGAAACTACCCATGGCCTATTTACAAACAATGGTGCAAATGACACACGGGCTGGCACACATTGGAGCTCTCGCAATTACTAAATTGCTTACACGAGTTTGGGAAAATGCTGACATTGCTAGCACGGCTAAGAGAGTAGTGCAGACCTGTCTGATATGTTTGCAGCACAATCCTGGACAAGGGACTCATACTCCTAAAGGAGGGTTTGTTCCACCTACTGCACCATTCGAAGTACTACAAATGGATTACATCCAGCTGGAACGCTGTAATAATCTCAAGTATGTCCTAGTAGTGGTGTGTGCCTTCAGCAAATGGATTGAGGCTTACCCTACGAAAGACAATACAGCATTGACAACAGCTAAGGTGTTACTTAAGGAGTACTTCCCGCGCTACGGTGTTTGTAAACTTATGTGGAGTGATAATGGCCCTCATTTCATCGGGAAAGTAGTGGAATACGTCCTGAAAGGATTGGGAATCAAGCAACGATTCCATGCTGTCTTTCATCCGCAATCAGCAGGTTTAGTAGAACGATACAATGCAACTCTGAAGCTGAAGCTAGCAAAGATAGTGGCATCTACATCTCTGAAATGGCCGGATGCTTTGCCTCTGGCATTGCTGTCCATTCGATCAGTGCCACATTCTCGATCTGGCCTCACACCCTACGAAGTGGTGTTTGGAAGGCCTATGAATATTTGGGGAGTTCCAAAACCTCGTTTGATACATGATATGCCTTGTATAATGATGAACGATTATCTGGCACGATTAACAAATGATTTGCTTTCTATTCATCAACAGGTTCGAGAGGCGCTCCCTGATAACTTCACTGGTGAGGCTCACGATCTCCGCCCTGGGGACCACGTGATGGTCAAAGTCTTTGAGCGATCCAGCAGTTTGGAACCGAGATGGCATGGCCCTGAGCAAGTGCTGCTGGCTACGCGAACTGCTGTGAGAGTCACCAACAAGAAGCGGTGGATACATTCAACGCACTGCCGACGTGTCTCTCCGGATTTGGTGAGCCCTGTGGTGCTATCCGACTACAGAAAGATTTTGGATACAGAAAAGAGCCCAGCTGTCACGCCTGATGAATTGGAGGGAGCCTTCCCGGACCACGTTGTTTCTGATAAAGTGAAGTACAATCTACGCCCCAGGAAATAAGATTCCTTTTGTGTTTTTGAAACTGGTTGGTAACCGCTCTGAGGTTTGTGAAACGGAAGCCGGGAATATCAAGGGGGGGGGATCAGTTCTGCCCAGTGTAGCGACACCCGTCTTGAATCCCGGAGAACAAATCAACGGCAGCCTCGGTTCAGAACCATCGTTTTTATTTTTCCCGCTTAGTGTTGTTTTTGAAGAGTATTGTTTTGTGAACTATGGCATCTCCTTCGACACGAAGAGGGAGAATTCTTGGTGCTGTTTTGTTTGTCTTGACCATAGTGGTGATCGCAGTATTAGCTTGGACTATAGAACTGTTGTTTCCTGTACGAGAACATTTGCTGCCCACCACTCCAAGTCCGTCTGAACATTTTCATTTCACTCTGCCTTTTCACGAAGAAAGACATAGGCAGACTTATTTGAATAACAGCTTTATTAAGATTCTGCATCATACTCATAACATGACCAACACGTCCAATTGTTGGGTATGTGGAATGTTGCCCGGACATCAGAAGAAGGGAGGAACACCACTCATTCCTCTCCCGTTTTCTCATAATGGTTCTTGTCATGCTTGGTACACTCTTCTTTTTACTCTGCGATGGCCAACGAAAGGTGGACTACTTTTTCGGTTGAATAAAATATGTTATAACGACAAAGACGGCTATCCACACGCTGAAGGAACTAAGTTTGAATGGGAAGAGTATCGTCCGGACAATGTTTCTACACCTCGTGTATATACGAATCAAAGACTTATAAATGTGACGAGCTCGCATATGATAACAGTCATTGATACAAAAGCAGATTTGTGTATTAGAAATAAAGGTACAATCCCTGTAGGCCGCAGTGAATGTAATATTACACTTACCTTTGATACACCAACTGGAATTGCATTTGTAGCTTCACGTAACACATATTTCATTTGTGGAAATAAGGGATACCATCGTCTACCATTGGGATGGTTAGGAACGTGTTATATAGCTTTTGTATTACCACCTGTATTTATTGCTCCTCCCATGTACCACAATGATTACGTTCTGTACCATGATTTCATACTGAACAGGGTCAAACGAACAGTAGATCTTGATGAAATAGACCAGACTGATACCACTTTACAACAATATGTAGATTTTAATTTGGGGTTATTCTCATTTGTAGGAGCTGCACTGAATAGCAGGAAGATAAGGCGGCTTACGCGTGTGGTGGAAGCAGTCGCTAACGAAACTGCCTCCGCTTTAGGGAATATTACTGAGGAATTGCAAATTACCAGAATTGTGGCGCTCCAGAATCGAATGGTTCTAGATGTGATACTAGCTGATAGAGGTGGAGCATGCCGCGTCATCGGAAGTAGTTGTTGCGTGTACGTACCAGATAACTCACCTTCTGTATATGATTCAATTACAAAATTACATAAGATAGCTGCTGAGATCCACCCAGAAAATGGAACATGGACCTTTTCTGGTTGGTTCTGGACCCTGCTTAGTACTTGGGGTTGGAAATTATTAACGATTCTCTGTGTTTTTATTGGAGTACTATTTTTCCTTTGTCTATGTATTCAATGTGGCCCTACATTATGTTCTGTATGTATCACAGCCTGTATTCCGTCCAAACGAGCTATTGTTAAGCAAGAGAAACTGATCAATGATGAAGTATTGAAAATAATGGCTATTAACATTGAGGATGAACATTCTGACTACGTCCACTATGAGGTAGCTTTTGCTAAACGCTAAAAGGGCCGTCTGTCGTGTTTTGGCAGCTCCTGAGTTAGCGTTTAGCACAGCTACACGGTCTTTTCTGTTAACTTGACCAAAACGAACGGGGGCCATTTTGAATCCCTCTGACTTCCGTTTCCTATGAACACGCTGCCTCGTGGTCAGTGTGCCCTTTCGTCCTTTCTTGATACCCATGGTCCCTATTCTGCTCGGCAACAGGCTATTTTTAGTACTGGTCAAGCGCACATGCGCACTATGCAATTGGTCACTCTTTAGGAATGTTAGCACTAACTGACCAGTGTTATTGAACTCCTCCCACACGTTGGCTGTGTTCCAAAAATGACCTTATATGTACCTAAAATGTGTAACTTGTAACCGCCTATCTTTTTATTGCTATTAAACTGTATAAAAGAGGTCGCGCACCAATGTTCGGTGTGCTACTTCTTACATTGCCGAAGGGTGCTGTAGGAATGTATCACCACCCCATGGGGTCTTAATAAACTTGTCTTTTACCTTTTCCAGTGTCCGTGCCAACTTCTATACTAAGGCGTTCGAGAGTTTAGCAGAGTATGTAGGCCTGATTTGAACCCAACACCACAACCCGTGCCTACTTGGAGGCTCCAGCCGGCTGCGCTGGAGGACCCTGAGTTTCGCTCCTCACTAGGTACAGCGGTTTTGAACTACTTTGACTCTAATGAGGGGACCTCAAGCAGTGCGGCGGTGGAATGGAACGCACACAAATCAGTCATAAGGGGGCATTGCATGGGGACCTCATGGAATATTCGCAAGCAGCTGTCCACTTCCCTCACGCACTTGGAGAATGAGCTACTGCAGCACAAAAGGGAGGGTGAGGGGAGCGGGCCGCGATCACGAACTCTAAGCGACATGCGAGCCTCGCACGCAACCCTCATGGAACAGTTGAGGTGTCACAATTACGCAGCGCACACAGCCAGAACACACGCCAAGGCAGATAGAGCCGGACGACTGCTAGCCTGGTTGATTCAAAAGGAGGGCCGGGGAACCCCAATCGGAGCTTTACGCACGCTGGAGGGGCAGATGGTATACACGCAGCGCGAGATACCCCTTGCCCTGGTTGGGCACCATGCGCAGCTGTACCGGGCTCGGGGCACTGGTCCCGTAGGTGCGCTGGGAGATTTTCTAGACCTCGTCATCTTGCCGTTGGTTCCTGGGGACCATCAAGGCGCCCTAGATGCACCCCTCATACTGGAGGAGGTGGGCGATGCGATCCAGCAACAGGGAAGACACCGGGGCCTGATGGCCTGCCGGCCGAATACTATAAAGCCTACAGACACACCCTGGCTCCCTTACTCCTACGCACATACAACGTGGCGATAGATGAGAACTCGCTCCCCACTTCCATGCGAGAGGCGTTCCTGGTCTCTCTGCCCAAGCCTGATAGGGATCCAGCGAATTTGGGCTCGTTCAGGCTGCTGGCAATGCTTAATGTGGACTACAAGATCCTAGCAAAGCTACTGGCCGAACGGCTAGCTCCTGTGGTCCCACACCTAGTGCACACTAACCAAAATGGATTTGTGCCAGCGCGGTCCACGTCCCTGGACCTCCGGAGGTTCTTCAGAGTAGCAGCTGAAGGGGCGGGGAGGTGGCCGAGGGCAGGTTGCCTAATGATTGACCTGGAGAAGGCTTTTGATAGCCTGGAGTGGGGGTACTTAGCTGAGGTGCTGGTGCGCTTTGGGTTCGGTGCGGACTTCCACCCCTACTGTTTGCACTGGCCATAGAGCCCCTGGCGGCGGCACTGCGGCAGACCCTCAGCGTTGGCATTCCCTTAGGAGATGCTGTGCACCAGGTCTCTCTATATGCTGATGACCTGCTGGTGTTCATTAAGGACGTGCACAGTATACCGGAGCATCTGGCCCAACTCCTGGGCAGGTTTGCTGAAGTCTCTGGACTCCGGGTGAACGTAGCCAAGTCCTGTTTGTATGCGTTTAACAGCGAGGTGGAAGACCCAGAGTTCCGCCTAGGAAACACGAGGGTCCAATGGAGAGCTAACACCTTCAAATATCTGGGGATTCAGATCTACCGCCAACCAACTGACCTGTTTGATGGGAACCTGGGGCAAGCGGTGACAGCACTCAAGTCCCAGATAAGCTTTTGGTCCACACTCCCGCTGACAATCTCGGGCAGAGTGGCGCTGACCAAAATGATCATGCTTCCCCGGCTTCTCTACTATTTTGTTAACTTGCCTTTGTTCGTCCCGGCCTCTTTCTTTTCTAAGCTCAACAAGGTCCTTCGCGATTTCATTTGGGGCACGTCTAGGCATCGGTTGGGG
This sequence comes from Lissotriton helveticus, assembly GCF_964261635.1. Taxonomy (NCBI): domain Eukaryota; kingdom Metazoa; phylum Chordata; class Amphibia; order Caudata; family Salamandridae; genus Lissotriton; species Lissotriton helveticus. The sequence continues at coordinate 830,452,408 of NC_136057.1, read as the reverse complement.
CTGCCGAAGCTGTTCTTACCAACAGACAGAGGAGGGTTGGCTGCCCCCTGCTTTGAGCACTACTACCTGGCTGCACAGCTACAATGGATTGCCCGCTGGCTGGCAGACAGGGGTAGAGAACACACTGCCACGACCGAACCACCATACTCTTTGAGCTGCGTCGTTGCTCTCTTTTACCCACTGGCGCCGCCTGAGAAACCCAACCCGCCGTTACTGGCGGTAGCCTACAAATGCTTCCGCAGAGCCCTATTCCTCACCCGGAAGGTGTCCCCATATGCACCTGCTATACCACTAGAGGGCTCCCCTGGGAGCGGGGGGGGGGGGTAACACACACCCTTTGCTGGAACAGTGGGGAGAGGCCGATGTCCGGACGCTGGGGGACCTGTACAGAGATGGACAGCTGGTGGCCTACGACACGTTGATAGCTGAAGACGGATTGCCGCCTGGGGGGTTTCTGTTACACCGCTCACTCTGGCAAAGATGGCGGCCCGATGGGGTGATATGGCGATGGAGCCTGCACAGCATCTAACAATGCAATACCTACACGTTATGGGGAGAGGTAGGCACTTGGTCCGCTGGTTCGCTGCATCGCTGCGGACGCACACGGAGATTAGCCTAGCCCCGCTCAGAGGCAAGTGGGAGCGTGACATGGGCAGGGTGCTTACTGATAAGGAGTGGGAGCAGCTCCTTAAGAGCCCGGTACGTATCCCCCGAAACATGCGCATGCGCCAGATACAACTTTTCATTGTCCATAGAGCCTACCTTACGACTGAGCTAATCAAAAGGTATTTTCACCGCTCTGACGTGCCTTGCCCTAGGTGCGATGAGTTTGATGTGTGGCTGGTTCACCTTCTGTGGAGCTGCCCCAGGCTGGTCACCTACTGGCATGAGATAGGCGAGACGCTCGGGGCATGCACAGGCCGCATCATTCCCTTCAACTGGCCTGAGTACCTTCTGCACCAAATCATGAGGAGGCCGCAAGATAAGGCTTCGTCCCGTTTCCTGGATCTGGGTCTGGTGGTGGCTAAGCGACTGCTAACGAGGCGATGAAAGGCGCGCGAGCCACCTGCTGTGCAAGCGTGGGTATCCTCCCTTAAGGCATGGGCACGGGCGGAATGGATAACCATAAGACGGGAGGAGACAACCGGGCTCCGGAAGGAACCCATGGCGGATAGGTGGGAGCGCATGCTTAGCGCCTTACGACCGCCGGAGGAGGCAGACACACAGGATACTAGAGTGGCCTAATCAGCTACCCCGGATGGGCATACATGCCGCGGGCTCCTCTACTGTCAGGGCGTATTACTACACTGGGCCTGTCCGCATCTGGGCGCACAAGACTGAGATGCATATATGCTAGCACACAATAGCACCCATGGGGTGGGACATCGGGGGGTGGCGGGGTTGGGGTGGGACATCGGGGGGTGGGGGCGGAAGGGGATGATTACCATGCACTAATATATGTGGTTGTGCCGCAATAGTTTGAATGTTTGCATTAACGGTTAGATTAATGTCATCTCTATGTGTCAGTATACAGTAGTGGGATTCACCTCACGATTATGTGATTATGTTATTATGCATATTTGGACTGGCAGGCAGCCGTACAACACTCCAGAGGACACCGGGGCTCAACCCTGCGTGTATGTACCGGGCCAAAGCACACGCACTGCCCGAATGTGTTAGTGTAAACATGGCCACAGGACTGTATAACAAGCTGATCTGTGATATGTTAACAATGCACTGGTGCGCCTGGATTGTCATGTTATAATATCTGAATACTGCATTGTCTTTCGAATACTATAAAATACTAATAAAATAGATTTGACAAAAAAAATGAGGGAAAACAGAGGGAAGTACAGCCCCAGCAACTGGTGGCTTCCCTCTGCTGTTCAGAAGTCAGAGAAGGGGAAAGGTTCATACCTTCCACAGACTATCCTCCTTGGAGATTAAGAGGTCAGGGAGAGGTTCACTCTCCTTTTCCTCTACTTCATCTGTCACCAACAGCATGGTGAACTCAGACCTCTCAAAGTGTGGTTTGAGACGGTTGATGTGCAGCACCCTGCGAGGGTGCCTGGGGGTCTTGTAGTCTACCAGGAAGATGACCTCCATTTTTCTCTCAACTATCTCAGACTGCCCAGACCAATGGTCTTGGAGGGCCCTGGCCTCCACGGGTTCTATCGCCCACACTTTCTGCCCATCATGTAATTCCACAGGTAATTCCAAGTCCTGTGCACACGTATCAAAGTGTTAGGTTCCAGTGTTAGAACCAAATGAATGTGACAATATTCAAGAAAAACGTAATGAAGATCGAAATCCAAAGTTGCATAAAGATTAGATTTATAATTCAATCTTGATCAGTACATATGAAACAAACCAGCCGACACGTGTTTCGTCACACAGTGTGGAAGATGTGACTCTTCAGGGCTGGGAAGGAGATAAAAATGAAAATAATAAGTGGCAGAAATAAAAAAAAAATTTAATTACTGAAACTCACAGTAACTAATGGGTGATAAAAGTGATAAATGAGAGCCACCTATCTAACTGTGGAAACCCTATAGTGTGAAGATACATGGTAAAGTGACATCAAGAACATAGAGACAAACCAAAATTTGTGTGGTGATATTATGTGTCTAAATTTTCAAAACGGAAACAGTAGTGGACACTGTATTAGGAGCACAGTCAGTTAAGCACTAACACATTAGAAAATGTCCCGGAGCTCGCTCTAAGAGATGACAAAAAAATATATATTTATAGAAAGATGCAGTTTGTAACAATGTGCTTGAATGTAGACCAGTGAACAATTGAAAAAATAATTGAAAAAAGAGAGACTAATCGCCCGGTGTCGGGTAAGAAAAATTACAAATGCAGTTAACTCTATGGCACAAAATCACAGGTAAGACATGCGACATCATCAAAAAAAGCACCATATTATATGCGAGAGAACATCATCACTTATCGAATGACATCTGTACGAAAAAAGGCCAAATACAGCAACATATACAAAGTAAATCAAATAAAGTACTGTATGGACTACAAACTTTGCACACATGTTCAAAATTAACACTACTCTTGTCAGTTAGACGACGACCTCCTTGGCAAGTGGGAGGAGACACTTACCTCTAACTCTAATACTCTACTACTCTAATCCTGATATTAATAGAGAACGCTGAAAGCAAAGTAACTAAACTGCAATTAGAAATCTCTAACCTATAGAGAGAAATAGAAGAACTGAATCTAAAAGAAGCCACAGAAAAGAATTACACCAGTCTGAAGGAGGTACTTGCCAAACACCAGAACAACATAAAAGAAAGAAAAACAAGACAGCTAAAAAGAGACGAAGCTGAGTACAATGAAGGTAGGGTCTTCACATTTGCCTGCAAATATGACCTACTAGTACAAAACCTATCCAAAACAAACAATACTGATAAAATAGAGACAGCCTCCATCTCCTCAAGCACATCATCTTTGAACACAGTACAGACAAGTGACAGTGAATCAGACATATCAGTCCAACCCTAAATCCACAACATCAAATTTTTTACGAGAGGTACAAACAATAGGACGCGAAAACAGAAAGCAACGACAGGGTGCAGGAGACAAAAAACTCGCAGAGGGAAAAGAGCTGGAAAAAGAACAATACAAAAAGAAACTGAGATCAGGGGACGGGAAGAAGGTGTAGGGTATACAGAAGAAGTTCAAGTTATCAACTTGTCATCGACACCACTCACCAATGACATGAGTAAAGGGATTAGTTTTAATCCCCATCAATCAGGAGACTTGTGCAGATCCAAAATTGATCTTTTTAAGTTCATTAGGGGCCTCAAATTGAGGAATCATTTTGCAAACACAGTGGCACAATCAGTGTTTTTGACACTAACGTTCCTAGCATCCAGACCATCAATGACATTAAAGAAACACATCTACTTTTGTCTATAACTGACACTGATGATCCCCCATGCAGCATAGATCTCCTTTTACAAGACTTAGACATCGACCCTAGCTCCACGATCCCGAGTGGTCTTAAGACAAAGTCCAAATGAACTCCCACCCTCTCAGGTGGCAATCCCATTGATATTTCCTATAACCTTGTGTTAGATGACCTGGGTAAACATGAGCTAAAGACTCACACCAGTTCCATTCACATTAGAGACAATCTTACTAGAGGAGAGAGAATAGCATTAAACACACTTGGTAAAAAAGACAACATTATCATAAAAGAGGCAGATAAAGGGGGTAATGTGATCATCATGAACCGCTCAGACTACCTCCATGAGATTATGAGATAATTACAGGATGACTCCTGCTATGAACCCTTTGATAGCAACCCGATGGGCCCTCTGACTCTCTTGATTAACAAGAATCTTCAAAACTGGCAGACCCAAGGCCTACTAGATGAAGATGAAACTCTATACATGAAAGTGGTCAGACCCACTTGCCCTTGTCTATATACACTTCCTAAGGTGCACAAACAAGCACCTTTTCCTCCTGGGAGACCCATCATCTCTGGGATAAGGGGACCCACAGAGAGACTATCCCAATATGTGGACCTTTTTTTTAACCCCATGGTAAAAAACATACCCTCCCATATCCAGGATACGAAGCATATATTAGGAATTCTAACGGACATCCAATGGCAGCCTAATATGATCATGGCTACGTTTGACGTGGTATCTCTATATGCCTCTATTAAACCTGATCGGGGCCTGAAGACTATCACACATGTCCTACATAACAGACAGGCAACACTGTGGTCACACACCAATATGGTCATCTCAATGATGGAAATCATACTTAACAACAACTGCTTCATTTATGTTATGTTATGTTATGTTATGTTATGTTATTTTTATTTATACCGCGCTCAGCTGCCCCAGCGAAGGGGGGTCCTGGCGCTTTGACAAGGCAAACACAACACAACACAAAGAGACTCAAGAGGGGCAAAAGAGACAGCAAGAAAACTAAGCAAATAAGAGAGTCTTGACGGCTCGTCTAAACTGGAAAAGGTCAACAATAGCCCGGATATGCGGAGGAAGAGAATTCCACCACTTTGCCGCAAGCACACAAAAAGAGCGGCCACCAACTCTAGCTAATCTGAAGCGCGGAACCACTGCCAGATTCTGACCCAGAGATCTGAGGGTACGCGGGGGGACATACAATCAGCAATGGTACAAACAAATAAGAGGAGTGGCCATGGGCACTAAATTTTCCCCATCCTTTGCTAATCTGTATATGGGCGCACTAGAAACTGAATGGATATGGGGCACAAAAGGAGCACAATGGACAGAATACATAATCTACTGGGGGAGATCCAATATTGATTGTCTCCTCCTCTGGTCCGGATCCCAGGATAAACTAGATTCCTTCTGCACATATCTCAATTCAAACAATATGGACATGCAATTCACTTGTCATTCCAGTCCCTCCTGTATTTCTTTCTTAGATATTGAACTTTACATCAAAGACAATATCCTTCACAGTAGATTGTTTGGCAAGGAAATCTCATGTAAAGTGAAACTCCATGCTGAAAGCTCACATCCCCTCCATTAAATACAGACTATGCCATATATTGAGAATTTACCAGAGCGAAGCGTAACTGCAGCGAGGAGGCAGAATTTAACAAATGCTTAACTGATATGAAACAAAGATTTGCCAAACTTGGTTACAGGCCAGGAACCTTAGACAAAGCAGCAAAAAGAATTGGTACACTTAACCCCTTCGACGCTCATCACGAGCCCAGCTCGTCATGGAGTTTCCATTGACTTCAATGGAAATTACATTCAAAGACATAAAACACCTTAGCATCCAAGTGGTTAAAAGGGAAATCCCATTAAGGTCTAAAGCTAGAAACACCCCAACCAAACAACCGGTGAGACTCATTACGGACTATAATGAGATAAGCGTCATAATGAGACAGAGCTTCAACAAGCATTGGAAAACCCTACTAACAGATAACACACTCAAGGAATGCATAACCACGAGATCACAGATTACGTTCAGAAGGGGAAGAACTTTGAGGAACAGACTCAGCTCTACAGTCACACACTCTTTTACTGTTCCCTCCTGGCTCACCACTCATTCCAGAGGCTTCCACAAATGTGGATGCTGTGGAGCCTGCAGATGGGCTCTTAATGGAACCAAGGAATTCAAAGATTGGAAAGGTCGCAAATACTAGATTACTAGAAACGTCAACTGTAGCACCAAATATGTTGTGTACATATTGGAATGCACATGCAAAAAGTACTATGTGGGCAGCACCATCAGAGCCCTAAAGGAACGAGTCTTGGAACATGTGAGGGCAATGCGCAATGGGGATGCCAGATACCCCATGACCTCAACACATGCGCCACACAAGGACCCAACAAAAGTCTTACTTTCTTCGGAATAGATGTCACAGAACCCAGTGTGAGGGGTGGTAATCGTGAACTGAGGCTCAGGAGACTTGATGCAACCTGGATAATGTGTCTCTAGGCTGTGAAACACTGTCTCAACATTGACCACGAACTGCAGTATTTTTTAGGTTCCTAAATCCCCTTGTAAACATACGATCAGACTGTGCCTTTGACTTGCTATCTCTAACCTTAAATTAGGTCACAGTTCTTTCTGTTTCATATATTCAACCGTCATTGTGATACACAACTTATAACCTTTTCTCTTGGACCATTTATATGTGAAAATTGTCATATGCCACATCTTGCTTCTAAACTGTATGCACACACAACAGCCATGTATTTCTTTCCCTTGGACCATTCTCATTATCATACCATGTGTTTGTTATATTTTTGTGTTGTGTTTTATATGACGTGCCATGTGGGAGCTTACCTGTGCTAACAATATTTTAGAAAAAAATTGTTTGTTGGTGTATATTATCACCTGCTCAACCTTTTCTTACTTTTCTTTTTTCTCCATCAACACTTTTAATTATTCTACAGTTTTGTTCTCTCCTCTGGACTGACTCTCCCTCTTTTCAGTTTCTCATTTTACTCCATAGTGCTCCCACCAGTTTATTATTTACTTTGCAATCTTCTACGCTCTCTTGGGGCAAACTCATTGATCTTTTTCTTGTGTCCTGTTCCCATGATGCACTGGGCCAGGGACAGACTAATTTGCATATAGCCAGGTTCTGAACTGGGATGGTGCAGTGAGCTAAAAAACGGTGATGGATCAAGCCCTGATCTGTTGACTGGGTAGGAGTGGTCTGATTAACTCAGATACTCTGTCCATCACCACCCCCTTTTTGTAATTATTTTGGCCACCATGAGTGTGGAAGGGTATGCTCAGACATGAGTCCCTTGCTCATTGCACCATCAGGATTCAAGTAAGCCGGGCCGAAGACGGCTGTAATGCCAGAAACCGGTCCCCGGAAGCTTGTTTCCTTTCCAGTGAAGAATTGGCTTGGTAGTTTGGTCTGCCCTGTTCCCATGATGCACTGGGCCAGGGACAGACTAATTTGCATATAGCCAGGTTCTGAACTGGGATGGTGCAGTGAGCTAAAAAACGGTGATGGATCAAGCCCTGATCTGTTGACTGGGTAGGAGTGTTCTGATTAACTCAGATACTCTGTCCATCACCACCCCCTTTTTGTAATTATTTTGGCCACCATGAGTGTGGAAGGGTATGCTCAGACATGAGTCCCTTGCTCATTGCACCATCAGGATTCAAGCAAGCCGGGCCGAAGACGGCTGTAATGCCAGAAACCGGTCCCCGGGAGCTTGTTTCCTTTCCAGTGAAGAATTGGCTTGGTAGTTTTGTCTGCCCTGTTCCCATGATGCACTGGGCCAGGGACAGACTAATTTGCATATAGCCAGGTTCTGAACTGGGATGGTGCAGTGAGCTAAAAAACGGTGATGGATCAAGCCCTGATCTGTTGACTGGGTAGGAGTGTTCTGATTAACTCAGATACTCTGTCCATCACCACCCCCTTTTTGTAATTATTTTGGCCACCATGAGTGTGGAAGGGTATGCTCAGACATGAGTCCCTTGCTCATTGCACCATCAGGATTCAAGCAAGCCGGGCCGAAGACGGCTGTAATGCCAGAAACCGGTCCCCGGAAGCTTGTTTCCTTTCCAGTGAAGAATTGGCTTGGTAGTTTGGTCTGCCCTGTTCCCATGATGCACTGGGCCAGGGACAGACTAATTTGCATATAGCCAGGTTCTGAACTGGGATGGTGCAGTGAGCTAAAAAACGGTGATGGATCAAGCCCTGATCTGTTGACTGGGTAGGAGTCTTCTGATTAACTCAGATACTCTGTCCATCACCACCCCCTTTTTGTAATTATGCGAGCTTCACTTAAAGCTTTAGATTCTGCATTACCAGGGTTTTAGCCAGTCTCGCTCTGAGCCAACCGCCGCTCTGTGGAATCCTGGCACAGCGCAACGTGGTGGCACAGGAAGGTGAAGCATTGTCCAAGACCGGTTGAGTATACACTAAACAGTGACACAGGCACGTGCGTACCAAAAGAGGTATCCGAGTGTGAAGCAAGATGAAAAAATATACCTGGATAATGTTGGTGCAGGTGCGTAGCAAGGAAACCGAGGGCCCTCGCGTAAGGTTGATTAATGGGCCACTTTGTCACAGGTAGTGTTCTAAAACAACACAGTATTAATTGTGTTGCTTTTCTCCCCTCCCATCTCTCGGCCTCCCTATCACTACACCTGCTGCACTAGTGTTTAGCTAGGCCTCTGTCTGTTATGTTATGTTACGGACACATGATAAAGCGCGAGTCCAGTATGAGTGCTGAACAGTTAGCTCACTTCTTAAAAAATGCACAAGGGTAGGAGTTTGACCCCTTGCAAGTTGGAGGTTTTGAAAATGATCAAGCGAGTCAGCCACAGCCACATAAGCCTTGATGGTGAGACCATTGGGTATTAGTAGGGCTTTTACATTTCAATTACTGCTCAAGTCATCAAAATGTGATGTGGAGCGGTGAAATGCAGAGCTTGTTTGGTCTACCGGCAGCTAGATCCGAGGTCCCGTCCAAGTGCTTCCACATAAGTATTCATGCGTTTCTCACTAGAGAGGACCCCTCCCCCTGCCAGTAAGGCTCAATCATGCACTGGAGACTCAGAGCACCTCTTTCAGAGAGCAGCACTGCCCTTAATGCCTTAGCGCAGCCATGCTAATTAGAAACAGATGCCGCCCCCCACCCCTAACGATAAGAAATTCTGCAGGCACTACCCTGCACACTGAGGTCTCCTTGCTTCAACATGTCCCCGCCCCCCTCCCCCCCACCTCCTCGGAGCACACGACGCTCAGAGAGCCTCTCTTCGCTTTAGCCCCCTCACCCCCTCGGAGCACAAGTAACTTGTTTTGGGAAGCCCCCTTGATGTGCACTTTCTCTGATCCCCAGTGTTAGGATGTTTATATATGTCAGCCCTCGAGTCTCAGAGATTAGCAAAACCAGTTTTTAGCCCATGCCGCGAACATCAAGGTTTTATTTTGTTTCTTATGTATCCTGCGCCTGTATCGGGTTAAGCATTCTCACTATCTGCATTTTTTGCCACCTGAATCTTTGTCATGTAGAAAGTTTTCAATGTCCACTGCCTGTTTTGGCTGAGACTTTCACTATCCAATTCTATAAGCAAAAACCAAATATCTCGAAATAATCTTAAAAAACACACACACAACGCAAGTTCTAAGCATCCATGGCACTCGGGCTCTCATTAGGCTCCCCTTCAGTAATAGCACAAAACGGCCTGGAATCCATCATCTCCAGGACACTAAGCTCCTCAACGCCCCCTGCAGTCCTCTGCACCCCCTCTCTCACACGTAGGCCATGCACCTGCCTGTCAGCACCTCATCAGCATGCTCTGGCACAGAGAGGAGACAGGGTTAATGGTTATGCGACCCCTCCCTGGTACACCCTGTACAGTATGGCGATCAGATCTCACTCACGGCAGAACTCCCTTTTTCTGCACACTTCTAACATCCTGTCAGTACCAATGGTTTTCTAAGAAGTGCCCCACCCCTTCCCCGCTGTGCCTTTGACTCGCAGCTTTTCACTCAAACACAAAACACTCGCCACCACAAGAGACATGGCTGCCAGACTGCCTTTGATGCCGCTAATAGAGTATTTCTCTGTTTTACAGGAAAGTCAATTCACTGTTGTTGGAGAGACAAAGTGCCGCCAGAGGGGGCTGGGGGATGGGGGGGTGAGAGGTCTGTGCCCAGAAATTAACTCCTATTGACATAACAGCAATGTGTTGTAAGGGCACCTGCTTTGTGTGAAGTGAAGCTAGCACCAACTGACTAGTAAGACTACAAATACCACAATGCACCGCTTTTTCGGAAGTAATGTTTGGGCAAAAGAATATTTCTCACATAGGCTGCACGCATATCATTACATAGCTGCCAAGTTTCCCAGGTCCCTGGGTGACTACTTTGCCCAGTCCACTGTTTTGTCTTACAATTCCGGAACATGTGTTTACAGCTTTTCCCTGGAAAAACAGACTTCCCTTAAAAAAAAGGATAATTTTCTCTTTGTGTCTGTTGTTGGGATAATGCCATACTTAGAAAGGAAAAAGTCTCTAACTATCTGGGCATTTTGCTCAAAAATTGGGGGCAATATAGATGCCAAAAAAACCCAACTCTTTTAGGTAACCTAAGGAATGTCATGAGCAATGGCAATAGCTCCAACTTTAACAATGCCGAGACCATTGCATTGTAAATGCTTGTCTTATTTTATTTCTCGTTTCTTTTACTATATGATAGGCATTACCCGTCCCCCCACTCCATGCATGACGATACCGATCTGAACCTTTCTTTCACTTTATCTTTTACCCACTTCCGGTCATGCAAGTCTTGAGGACTTACGTTCTAGTCTTCTAGGTCTTACGTTAACTTCCGTTCACTCAGTCCCCCCCGTTACGTAATGCCCGGCCACAAGCTAGGACAGCTATCTTATACACGAGTGCCTCAGAGCTTCATGTGATCCGCTACCTGGATCGACCTGAATAGATCGCTGCACCGACTTGTGCAGTACACTACAACATTAGGTAAGCTACGGCTCCCTTTTCCTTGTTTCTCGACATTTAGACGGATACCCTATTAGATGAGGTACTCATCCTCCTCTTGATGCTTTTTTCCATATACCTTTGATTCTTTCGATACGTTTGACTTCGGACGCACCCGTCCTTCGTCTTTCCCATGCCGGTACGTACGGTCCGGTACAAAAGGGGGTGGTGATGGACGGAGCATCTGAACCAATCAAACACTCACACCCAGTCAAAAGATCTGGGTTTGATCCATCATCGTTTTTTAGCCCATTCTGCCACCCCAGTTCAGACACGGCTATATGCAAATCAGTCTGACCCTGTGCCTCATGGGAACAGTCCAGCCCGAACTGCCAAGCCATGCCTTCCCTGGACCGGAAACAAGCTTCCGAGGACCGGTTTCTGGCATTACAGCCGTCTTCAGCCCGGCTTGCTTGAATCCAGTGGCAAAGTGAGCAAGGGACGCACATCTGAGCATACCCTGCCACACTTGTGGCGGCCAAAGCGGTACAAAAGGGGGTGGTGCTGGACGGAGCATCTGAACCAATCAAACACTCACACCCAGTCAAAAGATCTGGGTTTGATCCATCACCGTTCTTTAGCCCACTCTGCCACCCCAGTTCAGACACGGCTATATGCAAATCAGTCTGACCCTGTGCCTCATGGGAACAGTCCAGCCCAAACTGCCAAGCCATGCCTTCCCTGGACCGGAAACAAGCTTCCGAGGACCGGTTTCTGGCATTACAGCCGTCTTCAGCCCGGCTTGCTTGAATCCAGTGGCAAAGTGAGCAAGGGACTCACGTCTGAGCATACCCGGCCACACTTGTGGCGGCCAAAGCGGTACAAAAGGAGGTGGTGATGGACGGAGCATCTGAACCAATCAAACACTCACACCCAGTCAAAAGATCTGGGTTTGATCCATCACCGTTCTTTAGCCCACTCTGCCACCCCAGTTCAGACACGGCTATATGCAAATCAGTCTGACCCTGTGCCTCATGGGAACAGTCCAGCCCGAACTGCCAAGCCATGCCATCCCTGGACCGGAAAGAAGCTTCCGGGGACCGGTTTCTGGCATTACAGCCGTCTTCAGCCCGGCTTGCTTGAATCCAGTGGCAAAGTGAGCAAGGGACTCACGTCTGAGCATACCCGGCCACACTTGTGGCGGCCAAAGCGGTACAAAAGGAGGTGGTGATGGACGGACCATCTGAACCAATCAAACACTCACACCCAGTCAAAAGATCTGGGTTTGATCCATCACCGTTCTTTAGCCCACTCTGCCACCCCAGTTCAGACACGGCTATATGCAAATCAGTCTGACCCTGTGCCTCATGGGAACAGTCCAGCCCGAACTGCCAAGCCATGCCTTCCCTGGACCGGAAAGAAGCTTCAGAGGACCGGTTTCTGGCATTACAGCCGTCTTCAGCCTGGCTTGCTTGAATCCAGTGGCAAAGTGAGCAAGGGACTCACATCTGAGCAACCCTGCCACACTTGTGGCGGCCAAAGCGGTACGAAAGGGGGTGGTGATGGACGGAGCATCTGAACCAATCAAAAACTCACACCCAGTCAAAAGATCTGGGTTTGATCCATCACCGTTTTTTAGCCCATTCTGCCACCCGAGTTCAGACACGGCTATATGCAAATCAGTCTGACCCTGTGCCTCATGGGAACAGTCCAGCCCAAACTGCCAAGCCATGCCTTCCCTGGACCGGAAACAAGCTTCCGAGGACCGGTTTCTGGCATTACAGCCGTCTTCAGCCCGGCTTGCTTGAATCCAGTGGCAAAGTGAGCAAGGGACTCTTGTCTGAGCATACCCTGCCACACTTGTGGCGGCCAAAGCGGTACAAAAGGGGGTGGTGATGGACGGAGCATCTGAACCAATCAAACACTCACACCCAGTCAAAAGATCTGGGTTTGATCCATCACCGTTCTTTAGCCCACTCTGCCACCCCAGTTCAGACACGGCTATATGCAAATCAGTCTGACCCTGTACCTCATGGGAACAGTCCAGCCCGAACTGCCAAGCCATGCCTTCCCTGGACCGGAAACAAGCTTCTGAGGACCGGTTTTTGGCATTACAGCCGTCTTCAGCCCGGCTTGCTTGAATCCAGTGGCAAAGTGAGCAAGGGACTCACGTCTGAGCATACCCTGCAACACTTGTACGTACGGTCCAGCAGGGATTCGTTACCCACATGAGTTTTCCACGCATCATTCTTCACCTGCCGCAGCTGGGTTGGAATGAACACCGGTCTTGCGGTAAGCAACTTTTTCTTACTTTTGGGCACCACCTCTGCTGTTTTAACCTCGCACGTTATTTCCTGACATGGTCCTCTTTTGTTGTCCCCCACAGACTTACTGATCCACTATAGAAACGCACAGGTACATATCTACTTGTCCTCATTTACCACTTTTTCTGTTCTTTTTAGTAGAGTACTTTTTTGCCTGACAACCACACTTCTCTAACATTTCCTTTCATGGTTGTCTGTGTACTACTATCGTTCATTCTCTCTCACATACCGGACTTCCTTAACTGACAAGTGTATTGTTAATTTTGAACATGGCGTGTGCAAATTCTGTAGTCCATACAGTTCGTTATTTGCTTTACTTTGCATATGTTGCTGTATTTAGCCTTTTTTCGTACAGATGTCAATTGGATAAGTGATGATGTTCTCTCGCATATAATATGGTGCTTTTTCTTGATGATGTTGCGTGTCTTACCTGTGATTTTGTGCCATAGAGTGAACTGCATTTGTAATTTTTCTTACCCGACCCCGGGTGATCAGTCTCTCTTTTTTCAATTATTTTTTCAACTGTTTACCAGTCTACATTCAAGCACATTGTTACAAACTGCATCTTTCTATATATATATTTTTTTGTCTACTCTTAGAGCGAGCTCCGGGACATTTGCTAATATGTTAGTGCTTAACTGACTGTGCTCCTAATACAGTGTCCACTACTGTTTCCGTTTTGAAAATTTCGACACATAATATCACCACACGAATTCTGGTTTGTCTCTATGTTCTTGATGTCACTTTACCATGTATCTCCACACTATAGGGTTTCCACAGTTAGATAGGTGGCTCTCATTTATCACTTTTATCACCCATTAGATACCGTGAGTTTCAGTAATTTTTTTAAATTTTTATTTCCTCCATTTATTATTTTCATTTGTATGTCCTTCCCAGCCCTGAAGAGTCACATCTTCCACACGGTGTGACGAAACATGTGTCGGCTGGTTTGTTTCATATATACTGATCAAGATTGAATTATAAATCTAATCTTTACGCAACTCTGGATTTCAACCTTCATTACGTTTTTCTTGAATATTGCCACATTCATTTGGTTCTAACACTGAAACCTAACACTTTGATACGTGTGCACAGGACTTGGAATTATTTGTATGGTGTGAGGCTTGACCTACACATTTACAGGGGTTGTTTCCTGTCTGGGTTTGTTGCCCCTGACTTGTTGGCACCGTGCACCTTGGAACCACGAGTTTAACTTACAATCGTACACGCTAGAGCGCCAGATCTTCCTGTTCATAAATTCAAACCCATCCTCTTTACTTTAAACTTTGTAATTCCACAGGGGTTGCCATTTAGGCAAACCACTGCTTCATTGCTTCGTGGTTGGCCTCTAAGCTGCCAGAAGCTTGCTTCCACAACTTGCCCATTTGTCTTCTGAAGGCCAGCATGTAGCAGACTATATCCTGTGGAGTTTTCCAGGGAGCTTGCATCTACCCTTCCTTTACCAAGCTGAGAGGTCCCCTTACAGGGTGTCCATACAGCTCAACGGGGCTAAAGCCAATCCCCTTCCGTGGCACCTCTCTGTAAGCAAAGCGATGACCTTTGATCATGAGCTGACATCAAATAGGGGGTTTGAAGTGCACAGAGGTCCTTCCTCCCTTCCCAGCCCTGGCTCCAGACTCACTTCAGGAGGGTAATCAACCCTTTGTATAAGGTCAGGATACTGCCCATTGAAGTATAATTGTCAGCTCCTCCCTCCCATCATGCCCAGGTAGAGCCATCATGATGCAGATAGGCAATCAATCACACCTACCCTTCCTTTGTGTGTGGCTGTCTGGGTGGAATGCACAAAGTCTAGCTGTCACCCACCCCAGATGTGTATTTGAGACATGCGCATCGACATTTAAAAGCAGAAACATAGCATCTTCCTAAAAGTGGCATTTCTAAAATAGTAATGTTAAATTCAACTTTGATAGCAAAGAGGATTTATCAATACCATTCCAATGATATAAAACATGACAGAGCTAGTCCTTCTCAATCAGGAATTCCAATTTAAATGTGTAATAAGGAATTCCCAGTATTAACCTATGAGACGGATAAGCCTCACAGTAGTGAAAAACAAATTAAAATCTTTAATGTAGATGTTCTACTTTTTAGTTACACAGCACCCTGCCCTGTCGGCTACCTAGGGCATACCTTAGGGTGACATGTATGTAATAAAAGGGGAGTTTAAGGCTTGCCAAGGGGTTGTACATGGCAAGTCGACATGGCAGTGTAAAGTGCACATACACTGCAGTGGCAGTCTTGAGACATGTTTTAAAGGGCTACTTGTGTGGGCGGCATAATCAGTGCTGCGGGCCCACTAGTAGTATCTAATTTACAGGCCCTGGACACAGTAGCACACTCTACTAAGGACTTACAGATAAATTAAATATGCTAATTGTGGTTAAGTCAATGAAATCAATTAAGGGAAATGCGCATGCACTTTAGCACTGGTTAGCAGTGGTGAAGTGCTCAGAGTTCTAGGGCCAACAAAAAGAAAACAGCAAAAAGTGGAGGTAAGCAGGCAAATGGTTTGGGGAGGACCACCCTAAGGGTTTCAGATCTATTGGCCACCTTGACCTTGTAGGTCTCACTGTTTTCCCCACAGTCTTTCACAAATTCCCATTTTAATACAATACATCTTAGTGTAATAAAGGTCGGTTTCTGTGTCTTTCAACACCCCTAGTATAACAAATTGCAGTGTCATAGAAAACTGCCCCCCAATGCTTGACAACTCTTCTTCCACTGCTCTGAATCTCTGTCTTTCTAAAGGTCTACATGGTGTACTGGAAGGTTCCTACCTCGGTTTTGAATTTGAACCACTCTCCATTTTTTCGAATCAATCCCATCTTATATAACTAACTTCTGTTTTAGTGTGTCCTGTGCAAAATCAACCTAAAATTGGCAGAAAGCACTCAATTTTATTCTGGAGGCAAACCAGTAAAAGGGTCCAATTTTGGGCATTTTATGCAGTTCATATGGTTTTATCTGGCCAGCAAAACCTGGGTAAGTGAAAACCAGACATACTCCGAGATCCACAAACCACCTGCAAACAGGGTTGTCTGTAGGGAATTTTTGATTCATTTGTGGCTACCTCCTTGCTCCCTAATCTTTTTTTTCAACTTGTCCATGGCAGGCAGAAGCAGATCGTGATATTTCAGGGATTCGCATCTCAATCAGATATGAGAAAATAATTCACCCAAAGCTAGTATACGGCTTACATTTGTCAACACTGTGGCTTTTGGAATTGGACAGCGGTTGAGGATTCCATGTTTACTAAACAAAGAAAGACGCATACAATTTTAAAAATTACCTTTTGAGCCTTGGTTAATTCTTTTCCCAAGTTGATCGCATAACAAATCTGAAAGGGAATATTAAGCAATAAATTTAATAGGTGAAGTAATATAAACTAGCTTTCCACCTCACTGTATCGAGGAGAGTTGTGATGTCCTCTTATTAAATAATTACCTTTTTAATATGTTGCACAATTCTACTCTTGATATAATAACGTGTTTGTATACAAGTAGGAATTTGCACCCTTAGAAATGTGATTAGAACTTAGTCTGTAATTAACACAATATTTTCCCAAATCAACTTTTTGACAATAAAACACTGATAATGCAGTTATCAGAACTGCAGTTGTTTCTAAACAATTATCTCTCTTTGTGTCTGGCAATCAGTATAAAAATGGCCATGAGAATCATAATTGGAAGCTGTATGCCAGTTGTTGAATATTGCTGTTTTCCACCCTTCTGTCATGCACCCCTTTACTATTATGACAACTTTCTTTTCCTAAGAGCTCTTAGGTGGCTCTGTAACAAAAATGTGGCACTCTACTATACAATCCAATCAACACAGAGCAAAAGATCTAGGTTGGTGTTTAGTATGGGTCAAACGTTTTATGTTGGTGTTAAGTGTAGGGATTACACATTTTTGTCTGAAGTATGGAGTGGAACTTTGATTCTTTAGGGAGTGGAACTCGACTTTCTTAATGCAACAATATCAAATCATTATTATTTATACACAATAATATCATAGACCAATGTAAAACCATGTACTAAACTTGTGTGAACCTTCTCAACATCACCATAAATGTAGTTGTTGGCACTTCTGATTATGTGATGAAGTAACGGACATTCAAAATAACTGGATTTATTGAACTTCGACTGCTTGCATTTAGACGAGGAATGTGTGAGCATTTTTACTTGTGTTGGTAGTACATTACAATAATATGCATAAAATGATTGTACTTGAAAACACTACATATCATTGTGTTAACTTGTGTAGCAAGGAAAAACAACATTGGAGAAAAAATTAACAAGATGTTATCTTTTAAAAGTCCTTGTTTGCACTTATGCAGGAAGGATCTTCATTCTGAATTTCCTATCTGAAAACCTCCACAAGTTCCATGTTTTATAACTTAGCAGGTTATCGAGAAGAGCATTGTTTTCTGATCTTAAATTTCACTAAATAATTCAGAGATCAGAAAATGCATTTATGAAGGTGGAAACATCACTGGTATATGATCATTTCTTCACCAGAAATGTATGGTTCGGGGCAGGACAAGGGCCTTTCCAAGTGGGTGACTGCGGGTAAGTTATCAGGTATTGAGCTACCTCCTACAGGTAGTTTTCCCCCTCCGGAAATGCATGTAGGTGTATAGCTGTGAAAGAGAGTATTAAGTGTCTATTAAGGATGAAGATGGCAGGGTTTAGGCCAGATATAATGGGGTACAGGGGTAGATGGTTTGAGGAAAAAAAGTTTGTTGTGAGGTACATTTCAAAGTGGACTTTAAGTGCCGCTCCTTCTACTTCATCAATTCTGATCTGAAATCCTTTGATAATAAGTTGTGGGGTACGGAGGTGAATAGAACAGAGGCCTACGATCTGGGCAATTCCACTGTTCTGCTGTGCAAAAATGGCCAGATGAGTGATATACATCTTGAATGTCAAGCATAGTTAATCTGGCATAGGATGTTCTGCAGTAGTTTACATTCTAAGTGCATAGATTCGTATTTCAAGTTAATGATGATAAACTGAAAAATGAATTTATAAAATTATTCAGATACCTTTTCTCCATCTGTGTTGCTTTCCAATACATAAGCGCTGAAAGAGTTCTCCAATTCATAAGAGTCAGGATCTCGAACCACAAATCCAATTAACCTTTTGTTATCTTGATGGGCAGTAAATTGAGTAATATTTTCAAGTTCAAACTGAAAACATGATAAATGCATTTAGAATTTTCTTTAAAAATCTTACAATTAAAATGTTTGTGGATATTATTTGCACTCAGAAAAATGAGATTACTCACACATGCTCTTGTAACTTGAGTCTGAGGGTCTATCAACCTGTAATAATAATACAAACAATTAGGTAGTCTGAATTTTTGGTAAATAATTTACCTGCCTGTTAGGTCATCAAATGGATCACAAGCATCCCTAGTGATTAGGATGCATTGAAAGCATTACAATTTGTAAACCGCATTAGCCTAGAATGCAGTGAGTTTCATGCTCAAAGGTTGAGTTACATGTGCGTGGATTCAATTACACCATAAGGATTATCCCATACATGTTTCCATCATGCACAACAAATCATCAATACACTGCATATGAGCTTCTAGCTGATTATACCATGCTTAAATAATGGTTATAAGTACAGTAATGGGAACCAGCCTACCATCTCACTGTATCGAGGAGAGTTGTGATTTTATGCAATCCCCTTCTTAAATAATTACCGTTTAAATATGTTGCACAATTTTACTATAGATATAATCATGTGTTTGTATGCAAACAATTAGCATCCTAAAAATATGATCAAGCTTTGTCCGTAATTATAGCCATATTTTGAAAATAACCTTTTGAACAATAAAACACTAAGAATGATATAATCAGAACTGCAGTAGTTTCTAAAGAGTCTGGTTTAAAATACTCCCCTCCCTTTACTCACCATACTTACATACAACTATAAGCAGATATTAAGTAACACAGTACAGTTACCCTGAACTACTATACCATATAGACCTGTTCATCATAGTAATCGGACATCCCTTCCAAGTATTGGAGTGGATCGGGGCAAAATGTTGGCCCTTAAAGAAATGAGAGGTGCTGGCACGTTAATCAACACAACATGGCAACAAGATTCCTCTTACTTCGTTTATTACTCTAAATACATGGCAATGATCCACTAAGGGGCCTATCAAACAGTTCATATTTACATACAATGGGCCTGATTCACAAAGGTAAGCTTACACTTTTGTGTAAGTTTTTGATGTTTTGCTATTCATGAACACATTTTATGAGTACTTTCTTTATAACTGCAGAGCCTCTGCCATGAGTGCTGCCCATGATCTTGAAGAAGGCCCGAGCCATACTGACCCAGGCTATTGCCGATGGCAGGGACACAGCAAAGTTCACCATTCGCTACAGACTGGATGCAACCGATTCACTAGGCAGATCGATTGTGTTGTCAGTGGCACCTTGCTGAGATCTATTGGCTTTTCAGGGGATGACAAGACATCCCTTATGGACATGCCCTTTGATGGCACCTGTCTCTTCGGCGATAAGGATGATTCTGTGATAAAGCTCTTTAAAGATAGCTAGGCCACTGCCCAGTTGCTGGGTTTCTCAATGAACCCACATCAACCCTATTCTGGCTTTCGTCTCTTCAATGGCTACGGTAGGGCCGACCGGCTGTGTGCATTCCTGCCCAGCCACCAAAGCTGACAGGCTCCCCAATCCTTTTGTGACCATGGATACAGCTCCCACAAAGCTTGTAGGTCACACAGCCAAAGGTCTACGTGGTCCGCAACCTTCCTGGCAGCAGTAGCCTCAAAACCCCTTTAGTTTGCCTTCTTACCTTCACGGGCACCCAGAGGGCAGTAGGATGCGACATCACTTGCCCTACTGGCAGGTCATAACATTGCCCAAGTGGGTATTTCAAATTGTACAGCGGGGTTACTCCATCCCTTTCTTAGAAACCCTACCATCCCAAACTGGCTGTCAAAGAACCACCTCTTCCTGGTTTGTCAGGATGTATAGGCTCTTTTGGTAAAAGGAGCCATTATGAGGGTGCCCACATCAGATGTAGGTCGTGGTTGCTATTTACACTACATCTAGTGCCAAAGAAGGACGGAACCCTCCTCCTTATTTTAGACCAGCGCCCTTCTCAACTTCTTCCTGAAGGAGAAATTCAAGATGCTAATGTTGGCTCAGGTTCTGTCCTGGAGATTGGATGCTAGCACTGGGCTTGCAGGACATATGCTTCCACATTCCCGTATTACCTGCCCCTAGGCAATACTTTGAGTTTACAGTGGGCCATGAGCATTTTCAGGTCCCTGTGCTTCCTTTTGGCCTCACCTGCACCCCTCGGATGTTCACCAAGGTGACGGCCATGGTTGTAGCACAACTGTGTAGGTCACGGGTTCCAGTCTTCTCCTATCTCGATGACTGGCTGTTGAAGGTGAGCTCATCTCAGGCAGTTGTCTCTCATCTCCAGACTATGGCAGACGACCTGCATTTCCTCTGGGTCACTATCAACTTGCAGAAGTCACATCTTGCTCCCTCTCAGACACTCCCTTTCATCAGAGCCATTCTGGACATAGTGCAGCTTCAGGCCTAACTTCCGGAGTGGCGAGTTCAGGATATTCTGCTGTTATTCCGATGTTTCAGCCTCTATCCTGAATTTTGGTGAGACTGACTCTGAGGCAGCTCGACCTCATGGCGTGTACTGCTAGTAACACATGTCCATTTGCATACAAGGGCTCTGCAGTGGGACCTGAAGCCCCAGTGGGTGCAGTACCAGGGCAACCTCTCCCACCTGGTTCAGATATCGGAAGTAACAGCAAAAGACTTGCATTGGTGGATGATGAACTGCGATTGGGTCAGCTGCAGACTCCTCTCCCTTCCTGACTGTAGTGACAGATCTGTCTGGAAAAGGTGGACATCAGAGGACTCTGGTGGACTCTCAACTCCACATCAATCTGAGGGAGTTGAGGGTGATTCGCCTGCCACTGAAACCTTTTCTTCCTCAATCAAGGGAAGGTTGATTCAGGTATTCATGGACAACACCACCGCTATGTGGTATTGCAACAAAGAGGGCAGGGGGGACGTTGACCCTGTGTCAAGAGTTCTTGTTTCTCTGTATGTGGCTGGAACATTAAGACATGTTCCTAGTGGCTTAACATCTGGCAGATTCTCAAAGCAGACAAACTTAGCCATTGATGCCTAGCAGATCATGAATTGCGTCTCCACCTACAGGTGGTACAAGGTCTCTTCAGTGATTGGAGAGAACCTTGGTTAGATCTATTGGCACAACGCCAAGAATGTGCAATGTCAGTACTTCTGTGCACTGGATTTTCTAAGGTGACTCTTGCTCAGAGACACTTCTCATCTTGAGTGGAGCTCAGGCCTACTGTACTCCTGCCCACTGATACCAGTCCAGACCAGAGTTCTCAAGAAGATCAGGAACGACTGGGTCCAAGTCATTTTTCTAGCTATAGATTGAGCATTGACAGTATGGTATCCCAAACTCCTGAGCATATGCCCTCCAATCAGGCTGCCCATTTGGGAGGATCTACTGTCACAGCAACAGGGCAGGGGTCCTGCACCCGAACCTTGACAAGTGCTGCCTTCATGTATGGAGATTGAGTGGCAGCAGTTGACAGTTTTCAACCCATCTGCAGAAGACTGCACTGTTATTCTGGCAGCCATACGTCCCTCACCCAAGATAGTATGCCCCTACCATTGGGGCAAATCTGTGGCTTGGTGTGCTACCAAAAACGCTGATCCCTTTTCTGCACCTTTGTCTGAGGATTTGTGATTTGTTCTCTCATTGGCAATGCCTTGGGCACTGTTAAAGGGTATCATTTGGTCATATTGGTGTTCTTGTGGTTGCTGGATCAGCTCTCTTCGTTTAAGTCACCTGTTGTGACTCATTTTCTAAAAGGACTTCAAGATGTGTCCCCTCAAAAATCATTCATCATGCCCTGAGACTTGAAACTAGTCTTGACCTTCCTGCTGTGCTCACCCTTTGAGCCTATGCACAATTACCCTTTAAGCCTTGTGACCATTAAGTCAGTAAATATAAAGGTGGTCCCAGTATAATATACACTTTGCGCGGGGGAGTGAAAGCTTAGGGAAGCAATAGTTACAAATAAAACGAATCATGGACGGAGGAAGACTCTAACCCCAATGTTATTTAATCACATTGGGAGAACACAATACATTTGACACAAAGAACATATCAGTAGAACAATTTTACAAAAAAATCTTGAAAATAAAATTCCACATATTGAATATAGGGTGCCGGGGGAGGGGGCGGTTCCGAAGGTATCTCCAAAAATTTCAACAGGCAGGAGTGAGCAGTCAACTGCTGGGTTCCTGCTGAGAATACCAGCTCGACATTCACCGATTAATTCGCTTTGTCCTGCTCCTGATAAATTCGGGTAGACGGCATTCTGTGTGTTTCCTCCAATTAGCAAGGATCCATTTTTGCAACAAGGAACCATGCACACTAAGCATTAACCCAGCAGTTGACTGCTCACTCCTGCCTGTTGAAATTTTTGGAGATACCTTCGGAACTCCTCACCTTCACAACTGAACTGTGAAAGACGTACTTCTCTTCCCACGCCATTTACTTGTCCCTCTGGTGCCACACGTCCCCCCCGCACACCACTAGTCCTGAAGAAGACCCCAGCAGTAAGGTTCAAGATACCTACGGTTATAGGGGTCGAAACGTCGACTTCAAAAACATTTGCCAATACGGAATTGACAGTGATTAATTAACTGTGTTCTCTATGACTATATGGCGTTTTCATGTATTTAACCTGTGGGTTTGTACCATGTGTATAATTTGTATGTGATTTTTTGTCACTTCCACTCAACCTTCCCTTTACTTCACAAACTTTTCTTTCTTTGCGCCCCTCCCCTCCCCCGGCACCCTATATTCAATATGTGGAATTTTATTTTCAAGATTTTTTTGTAAAATTGTTCTACTGATATGTTCTTTGTGTCAAATGTATTGTGTTCTCCCAATGTGATTAAATAACATTGGGGTTAGAGTCTTCCTCCGTCCATGATTTGTTTTTTTTGTAACTATTGCTTCCCTAAGCCTTCACTCCCCCGTGCAGAGTGTATATTATACTGGGACCACCTTTATATTTACTGTCTTGCACCTAGGTCCCAGTGATTCCGAGTTTTACCCTTTTTGTAACTTGTGACCATCAAAACAACTTCTCTAATGGTCATTACATTGGCAGGTTATTTACTGAACTGCATGCGCTCTCTATGCACCCCCTCTTACACAACTTTTTCCCCAGGCATACTGTATCTGAGTACACTGTGTTAGCTCGCTGAGTCCTTGTCCTGTACATCTGTCAGCCTGCAACGTGTGCACCTCTGCATACATTTACCAAGCACAACTGCCTGGACTGTCCGGTCTATTCATGACAGGCACTTTGCGCCTGTTTGGTCCACCAGGACTTTCCGTTCCCATTGGTTTGCAGACCCAGCTCCGGGGAGGTGTTACTTGGGTATCTATTCTAGGATAAGTAATATACAGCTAGAAGTCTCTGTCCGATGAACAAGCTACTTACCTTCTGTAATGCCTTATCCGGTGGACTATCTAGAGGCAGATTCCTTACTAACTCTCCCATCCTCCACATTCTGCGAACAAATTTCTCGACATAGGGTAACCCTTGTACGTCCTTGGTGTCTGCATGATCTAGCGGCGTACCAACAACAGATACTCCACTACCATATACTCACCTGGGCCCATAAATACACACAATTGAGTAAACCGCTAGAGTCAAAGTTTAAAATTTCCCTCAGTTTTCAAGATTAGTTAATTACTATTCCTAACTAACCTTTCACTGATCAAAAAGTTCTTTCCTCTGGTTGATGGACCATTAGTTGAACTGGTTGATGGTGAAAATGACATAAGCTAACTTATTCTTTTATTTAATGTAAATAACCACAGACTCGAGAAAGTTTTAAATCCTTATCTAAATTTCAAACGCATGTGAACCATCTCAAATACACAGTGCAGTCACCATCATTCTTAGGAGAGAAAATTCAATTCATCAAAAAAATGCTTTGAACTCAATGAACGCAATGATCAATGCTCAGAAAGGGAGAGGATAGAGAGAAAAGAACATCTGCAAATAGCGTGAAAATATATTTATCAAGAATGGTGTGAAGATCAACCCCCTGGCCAAAGGGCTTGTAAGGGTCCCCCGGGATACAGACGATTGCTTAGCACCCCTCTCTGACACTCTCTTCCTCCTTGAGATTCTTCCCCGATCTTTGTCAAACCCAATTAAATTAGGATAGAAGGTTCTGCATTCGGTTTTTCATCAGCATCTCACAGCATCTCTCCCAGCATCAGCACCTCACGCAGCAACAGCATCCCAAATCGCGCTAACTAACTAACTAAGGCTACCTCAATGATACCTTTCGTTCTACATGTTCCACCCATTAATGTTCAGGCAAAGGGGACGATCATCTTACCATGCTTACATGTAATTTTAATTCAGTAATCCCATTGTTCGCAAACCCTTCCCCTTACTTTTTATTCACAATTTTATTTCCCACCAGCATTCACACTTCATTTCTAACAATTGTAAAAAATCTAACAAATAAGTCCACTCTGTTGAAATTTTCACCATCCGTTCTCACGCTGGGACACTTTGCTGACTTGTCCTTCTTTCAACCTCTGTGTCATCATTCCAGGTTAACTTTCAGTAGTCATGCGCAGTCATCACATGACTCCGCCCACTCCAGCTATACATGAGAGGCCCAAATACGCACTAGTCATAAAGTCAGTAAGACAGATGTTACTTCAAAAAATAAATGGTTTCACTGTATACCATCCACCTCTACTCTATCCCAGTTTATTTATTAGGCTTATCCCCGCGTTAGCACTAGTAAAATTCACTCTATTTAGTTCAATCCAGCAGATGCCATGCATGCGAGCCTTCAAGACTCCATATTAGTACCTTCTGCTCATGTGCAAGAATTTCCCTCCAAGCGAAAGCTCGTCATACTGCGTAGATGCAGTTGACGCATGCGCAATAAAGCATTTTGGCCTTAGTTCATGCTATTATCGTTAGTAAACACATAAGCAAGCTTCACTAACCCGCATATTTATGTGGTGCGCATTAGTTTTGCACAAATCAATTTTAGTAACTTGTTAATTAGTTAAAGGAGCGGATTACTTTTGTCCTTGCTCCATCATGCACACTGGTCCATCAGCATTCTGTAGTGCCTCCCTTCTTCAAAAGCGTAAATGTCCAGACAAGAAAAGAGGCACCTCTGTAAACACCACGCACATCACTTCCAGCACAGACAATGCCAACACGGAGCCTAATTACCCCACCTGCCGGGCATGCAGAGGTACTGATCGATCCTTTCCAGATCCAGTCTGATGCCTGGGAAATATTCTAAGTCAAGGAATCTTCAGCTAGATAGAGTCTCTAGAAGATAAGGAGCTACCGAGGGTAAGTAACGTTTTTATCAGTGCTATCTTATAGTAAGAATCTAGGGGTTGTTAAGTAAGAAACTGCCTTATTACACCACACGGGCACAGCAGGAAGCTGTGTGTGGCTAGAAAGGGGAATATTATCAGAGGGAACTGTGATCATAGAGTAACCGACTAAACAGGAGGTAAAACCTGCATCTTAGCACCACTCAGGACTATCCCCTTAAGTTTCATCCAAGGTAGTTTCAGGTTAACTCTATTGGTAAATGGTGCATGCCTCGTAACTAACCAGTACCATGGCATTATCAGTTGATCATACTTTTGTGTGGGCCCTGCCAGTGCCCGCATACACATGTTAAACAATGAGATGAGACTGATCACCCCTGAGGCACACCACATATTAGCATTCTGTGAGAACTACAGTTCTCCAATTTGTCAAGTAATGAACTTCTGGCCAGAAAAGTAATTACATAATTTCAGTGGCACATCATGTACACTAAACCAGTTGCATTCTTCATCTAGTATGATACCTTGATCAATTGTATTAAAACAGGCGACAGATTGAGCAGGACCGAGACAACCAGATTTCTTTCATCTAAGGCACAGAGAAGATCTCAAGTAAATAATGGGCAATTGTGTCACATGGAGGTGAAGTATGGGATCACATAAACCTAAGGCTTCAAATGGGCCATTCCTTCCAGAATATTAGTTGGATTATTTAGACATCAATACAGATTTTAGAAGCAATACAACAAGGACATGTCAAATACATACTTTGCCTGGAGATTTCTCATTTAGAAATATCCCATCCACCAAACTGTCTCTAAAAATATTTTAAACCTTAGCTTTATAATTACAGACTGACTCCAGGAGTGGAGAGGAGAGTCAGCTGAACTGTAAATACCCTGGACAACTTCACAGGAAGTGTCCCCTAGGCTCAACTGGCATGTGTGCGTACTTCTTGCACCCCTGTGGCACTTATGTATTACAGAAGTAGCGGCAAAGGCTTGTGTGGGCCCTTCTGTGTTACTGATTGTATAGTTGAATATTTTGTGCCTGTGAGATATCAAGTGGAGCATTCCCTCATTTGCACGCGGGAACTTAGGCAAATGAGGTAATCCTTTTGTCCCTGAACCCACAACATATTACGGCAGGAGAAAACAGGCTCACATGAGGTGCAATAAGTGTGTCCCACCTAGGCCACAGTCAATTTGTTTTCTGGTGGTATGTTTTGGTGGTAGGAGGAGCCTGTGGACACTCAGACATTTTCCACAGAGGGGCGTATTTTCTTATGGCACCTATCTGTGTACAGGATGTCTTTCGCCCTCGCTAAAATTAGGTGGTTCACAAGCAGTGAAAGACAGTGGGAACATTTTTGAACCGCTGCTCGATTTATCCATGCTGCGGTGTCTCCAACACAATTATGGGTTTATATCTGAAGAGTGGAAATTTGAGGAGTCTAATCCCCTAGTGAGGGAAGGAGATACTGCAAGAAGAAAGGTTACATTACAGCCATTTCGTTCTTCTCATGTTTTTGTTTGTTGATTCAAGTTTTCACTGAAGTAATATTTTAAAATGTTATTGAATATTGACGAATTGCTTCCTACTGCAGCACTTCATTCTCCATTCACAATGGCATTTTAATTTAGATACAAGTTTACTGATATGGCCTATTTATTAATGAACTTTAAATGTACAGACTGGTAAGACTTCTTTCTGATTCCGAATACTTCCAGTAGACCAGTGTGGTAAGTGTTTTGTGTGCAGGCTTCTTTTCTGACTTTATACCTAATGTGGTGTTGGATTATCAGTTAACAGCCATTCTGTTTTCCATTTCCACATCAGCATTGACAGCATCACCTCGGGCCAATAAAAGGTCTTACATGTTATGCATCTCAGGCGGAGAAGCAGTGTGTAGGCTTATCAATGGCCATCATGGGTTGTAAGCTATCCCAACAGACGATCATGTGCTGGATTGTTCCATGTATCAGGTTAGGCTGCAAATTGACATTAAAGAATGACCCGAAGTTATTAACACACGTTTTATGACAGCAATGGCAACGTCTGGCATTTCTTACAAACACACTGATTCGGGACAGATGCAAACCTGGACCACATTTCAGAAGAAATTACTGGTTGCAATCACAGACATAAGAAGCATTGCTTTTGTTAAATTTTTGGTTTAGTCGTGGTCACTCTTTTTCTCATATTTTTGACTCATTACATTGTAGTCTTCCAAGACGGAGAATCTTTTGAAAAATTCCATTTAAAGAATGTATTATACTTTGTTAGCGCTTCTTCTGTGTAAAAAAAATATTTGTACAGATTTATACTGCTCAGCCTGCCCTGATTTTCTGGAATTTTAATTGGGATATGTTTTAATATATTTTGGAAATGCTGTTTCATATGCTCCCTTTCTCCTTTATCACTGTAGCATGAGTAATTGAGGAAAGTTTGATGTCGTGGCTACTTTATGCACAAATAGTTTAGTTCTATTGACAAAACCCACACATCGCTACAGTCGATCCGATGACACCGTAGCCTGATTATCAAAGTACCCTGAGGTCGAAACAGGCATCTGTACCTGCTTTTTTAGCCCTAGTGTCAGATGTGCTTCCAACTCTTGCGCAGGAGCAGAGATGCCTAGTCCCAATGCCCCACCCAGGCGACCTTCCGGTAAAATTATATTAATACCAAGTAGAATCTCCCTAGGGGGGGAAGGGGGAGAGGATAAAATAATAAAGAAGACAAAGAGACTGCGGTTATCTGCTTCCAATTTCTTGCGTCGCTTCCACACTATACTGTGCTTTTAGCTGTAGACCCTGGAAACTAAGAACAACAATTCTTAACATATAAATATATTGGTCTTCAATAATCTTAAATTCTTCTTCTAACTCTAACCCACGCACCAGTGTAACCTTCGACATTTGCATCTCTTCTATTTGTCTTCATTTCTTCCTGCAATTAAAGTTTTAACCAGTCCTTTCTTACATGAATAACTTCTGTGTTTAATCAAAAGAAAGATAGATTTGTTATCTAGTGCTCTCTTCTTACTTGTTTTACATCTTATTTTCCTGTACTCATTAATACATACCAATATTTCTATTTAAATTAGTTTTCTATTTGTTTCTTAGGTTCTCAACACGAAATAGGAATTTGTTAGGTAAGTGGAATACTTCTCATTAATAATTCTCTTCTTTAGTTCAAAAGCTGGTGTGGTTTATATACATTTTAATATATTAACAATACTATAGAACTTAGCTCTGTACTGTCCTTTCTGTAGCGCATGGCTGAAGTCAGCAGCGCTGTCTTGTAAGGCTCGTAGATGTAGAGAGCCACCCGGACTCTCTCATACAATGTTGCTACATTCTCACACATCCACGCATACCCCGGGGCGGGCTCGCACCTGGGTATAAATAAACAAGGCGGAAGACCGCTTGGGGTCTTTCCGGCTAACACGTACTGACTGTGTCCTTCATTGCAGTCCCGGGGACCACGTGTATGGCCTAGTAACGGCCTTCCACATTGGCGACGAGGTGGTCAGAACCCACGTTTGCCTGATCGCCGCTCCCCCTGCCTGCCGTGGTGCAGCACGTCGCTGGGAGCTTACTCACGACGCTCCTACCTGCGGTGAGGTCCGTCGACCCGCCCGTGCCCAGGTTTGAGGCCCGCCCACGCGTCTCCCAGTTGGGAGCGCCTTCAGCTGGAGGGACTCGCCGGGCCCTGCACATCGGTAGGGTGAGTCTGGCGTTTGCGCCCCCCCTGCGTGCGCTTCAGCCTGTGTTCCCAGATTGGGAGGTGCGCCTCTAACAGCACGAAGACACGTGCGCGCCCACCGCAGCACGACCCGGCATCGCGGCCGAGACCCCAGAGGGAGGGGCACCTTGAAGCGAGGTGCATCGAAGTTCCCAGGCAACAAGGGACGGCCCTGTCCACCTCGCAGTCACACGCGCATGTGTGGGACCCGGCGGGCACAGCAGTTCGCTTCACTCACTGGCTAGGGGGCGGAAGGCCCAACAAACATTGGCAAAACCCACTCCACCCACTGGCCCACACCAGTACAGCGCTCCACTACGAACCGGTGGAAATCAGCCCCACAGAACATTGTGGATAGAGTCACGGCCAGGCCCAGTTTGCCATCACCACACCCGTAGCCCCAGAGCTCAAGCGGGGGACAGGGACCCACAAGACGTGGAAGAGTGGCTCACACTGAGCGCAGCGGAAGTGGACAGCACGCGCGCAGAGCCACGCAAAGAGAAGCCAGCCTAGCACGCCCCAGCTGTTCAGGCAGCCCCGAGAGGCTCGCAGTAGAAGAGGGTCACCATCATGTCAGTCACGGCGCCAGGACCTGGCCAAGCGGGAGGCGGCCAAAATCAAGTCGTACCACCCGCGCCACCGCCACCTGCCCAGAATCAAGCTGCAGCGGCTGCACCATCGCCACCCAGCCACCTGCACGTCGGTGCAGCGCCGATTCCCCCATTCAGCGAGGCAGCGGACTCGGCCACAGCTGCGTCGAGGTGGAAAGCCTGGGTAGGAAGGCTCAACCTTTACTTCAAAGGCACTAGAGAGAATGATGGGACGGTCAAAAGGTCACCACTCATCCTCTATGGAGGGCCTGAAATCTATGATCTTTTCGAGACACTCCCCAACACGGGGCGGGAAGACGGCTATGATGCGGCAGTCGCTGCGCTTGACTCCCATTTCGACCCTCAACTCAACCACGATTTCGAAAAGTTCAAATTTAAGAGGGCTTGGCAGACAGACTCGGAATCAGTAGACATGTTCCACGCGCGGCTGCGCCGGCTGGCGCGCTCGTGCCCTTTCGCCAACCCGAGAGAGGAAATTAGAGACCAAATCATATTGGGGTGTCGATCCAAACTACTGAGAAAGCTCATACTCCGACAACCCGGAATCTCGTTGGATGAAATTTTGGTCCTGGCACGCTCACATGAACTCTCTGACGCAAGAGCGGAAGAAATGGATGTGGCCCTGCGAACGCCGGCGGCAATACCAGCTCAGGCCCGGACACAGCCGATAATCAAGGAGGAAAAGGTCGAGGCTATCCAGAGGAAACCTCCAGGAAACCGCCAGCGCACTACAACCGCCCGAGGAAATCAGTGCGACTACTGCGGCGAAGATCACCCGGCGACCGCAACCTGTGGAGCAAAAGGAAATACATGTTTAAAGTGCGGCCGGCTGAACCACTTTGCGGCAGTATGCCGAGGAGGGCGATATCGGCCAACAGGCCCGAGGTCCAAGAACATAACACGGCGAGTCCGACAACTGTCAGTAGACCAGGAGCCGTATCCCCCAGACAACCAAGCACAGGAGAGGCGACCGAGGTATGAAGACAACAGTGATGACGAGGTGTACATCATCTCGTATGTTAGCAGGGTGTCAACACGGAAAAGACCAACACCCATGTGCTCCGCCTCCATAGAAGGCACTGAAGTGAGAGCTCTTATCGACACCGGAGCGTCAGTAAACGTCGTGGATTCAGACCAATATGATAAGATGCTACCAAAACCCCCTCTTGCGTCCTCCAATGCTCGGATATACACCTATGGGGGAACGGACCCGCTGCCACTGAGAGGCGTCGTAGAGACAACCGTTGTGAATGGGGAATACTCCACCAAGACACGTTTTCACATCACCGAAGGGAAGAAGGGCACCCTGCTGAGTTGTCACACTGCGGAAGACTTAGGACTCATATTCTTTGCGAACCAGATACATCAGGCCCACGCAGACACTCTGCTGAAGGAATTCCCTGAACTATTCCACGGCCTGGGGAAACTAAAAGGAAAAAAAGTCAAGCTTCACATCGACGCGTCGGTACGGCCTGTCGCCCTGCGGCATAGGCTGGTACCGTTCAATCTGAGACCCCAGGTGGAAGCAGAACTCCAAAAACTGGAAGACCTTGGGGTAATAGAGAAGGTGTCGGGCCCGACCCCTTGGGTGTCTCCGCTGGTAGTTGCACCTAAGCCGAAACAACCAGGAGCCATCAGATTGTGTGTTGACATGAGGCTACCCAATGTGGCCGTCAAAAGGGAGCGACATATCACCCCGACCATGGATGACATAGTGGCTGACCTGAACGGGGTAAAATGGTTCTCGAAGTTAGACCTCAACTCGGGATACCATCAACTCGAGCTAGAGCCCGCGAGCCGATACATAACCACCTTCTTCACCTAGGACTACGTCGGTACAAGCGACTGAGCTTCGGGGTGTCCTCAGCCGCGGAGGTGTTTCAAAATGCCATACGTGAGGTGCTGTCAGGGCTGAGTGGAGTAATTAACTTAAGTGATGATATCCTGGTCTATTCTGCGACCCTCGAGGAACACCACGCGCACCTGAGGGCAACCCTGAAGAGACTAGTAGACAGCGGCCTGACCCTACATTAATCGAAATGCTCTTTCTACCAAGAGTTCATAGATTTCTTTGGATACACCTTCACAAGAGAAGGCCTGAGGGTCGATCCCAAGAAAGCAGAAGCAATCAAGGCTGCCAGCACTCCGCGGAACCCCACCGAAGTGCGGAGCTTCCTAGGCATGGCCACTTACTGTGGCCGCTTCATCCCTAACTTAGCTGCCCTGGCGGAACCACTAAGAGCGCTCACGAGACAAGATCACAAGTGGGAATGGACAGTAGCGGACAACAAAGCTTTTCAAGATATAAAGGCAAGTCTCCTAGACACGGCTGTGATGGCTTACTTCCAACCCCGTCATAAAACGGAGCTAATAGTCGACGCCAGCCCGGTAGGTCTAGGAGTGGTGCTACTACAAGAACATGGACCGGAGGTGTGGAAGCCAGTGGCTTACGCCAGCAAAGCTCTGTCTGACACTGAAACCCGATACGCACAGATCGAGCGTGAAGCCCTCGTGATAAAGTGGGCATGCCGACACTTCCATCTCTATCTGTGCGGTCAAGAGTTCAGCGTAGTGACGGACCACAAACCACTACTGCCTCTCTTCGCGGGATCTGCCAGGCTCGCACCCCCACGGATAGAACGCTGGGCTGTCCAGCTGCAAGGATACAACTTCAAGATCGTCTTCAGGCCCGGGGCACATAAACCCGCTGACTACCTATCCCGACACCCGGATGTCACTAATCCAATCCGCCCGCTGGAAGATGGAACGGGAGCAGAGGCGTTCATTCACATGATCTCGCAAGCAGTGTGCCCGGAAACTATGACACTGACAGAGATCGGGGAGGCAACTGCACAGGATGAAACGCTGTCCAGAGTCCGTCATGCCCTAGAAGGAAACAGATGGGCCCACTTCCTGGATGGGGCACAAAACCTTCAAGCAGAAGTCAGCCACACACGTCGGCAATTGTGGCAAATCCGGAGTGAGCCGAGCATAGGTGACGAAGGAGTCATCCTAAGGGGACACCTCATCGTAATACCTGAAGTCCTCCAGCCCAGGATCCTGGAGCTCGCACACGTGGGTCATCAAGGGATGGCCAAAACAAAAGCCCGCCTGAGAAGCAAGTTCTGGTTCCCAACCATGGACAGCAGGGTGGACGAGATGGTGCGCTTGTGCCACGCCTGCACCATTACCGGCAGCGAACCGGCACCAGCGCCGGTGAGAACGGAAGAGGCTCCCCAGACGCCGTGGACCCACCTCAGCATTGATTTCGGGAGTTTCCCTGATGGCCGGCACACGCTCGTCCTGGTGGACTCATTCTCCAAGTTCCCGGTAATGGAAGTAATATAATCCACGGCGTTTCCCCACGTCAAGAAGGCCCTGAATCACATATTCGCCACTATGGGGCTTCCAGAGGAAATCAAATCAGAAAATGGGCCACCCTTCCAGGGCAGGGAGTTTCAGAGCTATCTCCAGAACCTCCAAATCACACACCGGAAGATCACCCCGCTATGGCCCCAGGGGAACGGGGAGGTCGAGAGACTGATGAGGACCCTCAATCGAGCTCTGAGGATTGTGGTAGATAGCGGAGAGGATCCTGAAATTGCCCTTGATCAGTTCCTGGGAGCCTATCGGCAGATGCCACACAGCACCACGAAGTGTGCCCCAGCACACATCCCATTCAAAAGAGCGCCCCGTGACAGCATTCCGACTGACCACACGTGGCTGCCTGAAGGCAGGAATGAGGAAGCCATTCAGGCGCGGAGGCAAGAGACAAATCGAAGAGCGAGTGAGGCAAGACATGCCCAAGAGCCGACTCTGCAAGTAGGTGACACCGTGGTGGTCCGAGATCGACACCCGGGGTGGAAGTTCAGAACCCCATATGAACCGGAAGTATGGATGGTGGAGGAGGTTCGGGGCACCATGGTTACCGCCAGACGGGGAGGACAGGTGGTTACCCGCAACGTGTCTTGTTTCAAGAAGGCGAAAGGACCCACGGAGGCCCGAAGAACGGCTGAAGATCGAGATGCTGAGGAACAGGTGGGTCCGGATCTGGAAACATCACTCCCCAGGTCGCCGCTGGCCATGCAGGACCGAGAAAACTCGCCCCTGGCAGCAAGCCAAGACATTAGGATCATCCCCAATAGACCAGGCGTGGTTGGCAGAGGTGAAAGTGCAGACGCAACCCCTGCTGGGGTGGTGACATCCCTGTGTGCATGCAGTCAAAGGTATACAACCTACAAACCAACCCAGGACCCAGCCAGAGGTTGAGAGACTTTGCATGGACATCGCCTTGAAGCAAAGGCTGGGTTGAAAGGACAGACTAAATTGAAGGAGGGATGTAGAGAGCCACCCGGACTCTCTCATACAATGTTGCTACATTCTCACGCATCCTTGCATACCCCGGGGCGGGCTCGCACCGGGGTATAAATAAACAAGGCGGAAGACCGCTCGGGGTCTTTCCGGCTAACAGGTATTGACTGTGTCTGTGTCCTTCATTGCAGTCCCGCGGACCACGTGTATGGCCTAGTAACGGCCTTCCACAGTAGATACACTGCTCACTCGAATAGACCGCGCAAGCTTCAGTCAAGCAGTGTCACCACAGAAAACTATTGCCCATGTGTTCCATCTTTTCAAACACTATTCCCACGATGAGGTAGCGTTTCAATTCATTGTGCAGGTCTCCAGGAAGTCAGCTTTCACTTCAGGGATGATGTGCGCATGTGTACCGGGAACAAGACTTCGACGAAGCAGGTGTCCGGAACCAAACACAACTCTGTAAATGTTCTCAGGATCCTGTAATAGTTGTACGGGAAGGAAAACCAGACTAACTTGACGATACCTACTATCTAACTGACGAAATATTCGAGAGATACTACGAATGCGTGCTCTTCCGTTGGGGACTCAGGTGAAGTGCATTAGCGTTCTATTACGAGCGCTCCAAATAGAGCTCTGAATGCAGAAAAGACTAGACCGCACTTCTTCATGCACTGTCAGCCATCTTGGAGTTGTTCAATCTCCAAGCTTCTTTCCAGGTAAGGGCTTTTACCTTTGGTATGTGTAGATTATCCCTTTGTTGAAATGTTAAGCAGACAGAGAGGTTTAGATCTTTAGGAATCCTGACACCTAGGGCGCTTTGGTACTACAGAAGGGGCGGCAGAGACCTGGGAAGGCCCTTCTGTATTTCAGATAATGCCCTCATTTGCATTACAGATCATGCCTTCATTTGCATGGAGGTGTGGCCCCTGGCAAATGAGGAAAGCTTTGCCTCTGCATCGGTGTGGAATTATAAATATGGACGCAGAGACAAATAAGCTGTCAGTGGGTGCACTCACTGTGCGCTACAAAAAAGGTGGTGAGTGGTCAGTGCACCCCTGGAAAGGTCAATCAATCTTGGGTTTCTAAAGCGCCAGCTACTGACCGGGAACGGGTCTCAAGATACTGAGGGAAAGTGGGCGGGGGCAGGGACGGGGGGAGGGGTTCCGCAGATCCTGGAGGTTCACTGAGTTACATCAAAAAGCCGGGGCTTGAGGTCCTTTAGGAACTTAGGGAGTGATGCAGTCTGTCGTAGGTGGAGAGGGAGGGAGTTCCATGCCTTGGCCGGGAGGGAGAAGGAATGCCCTCCTGTTCGGCTTTTCTTGATCTGCGGTACCATTGCGAGGGAGAGTTGGGCCAAGTGCAGAGAACGCTGGGGAGCGTGGAACACAAGGCAGAGGTTCAGGTTGTCGGGTCCAGTGTTGTGGAGGGCCTTGTGTGCATGGGTGAGAAGCTTGAATGTGATTCTCTTCTCAACAGGGAGCCAGTGTAGGGCCCATAGGTGTTGGCTGATGTGGCGCGGTAGGTTGAGGAGTAGTCTGATGGCGGCGTTCTGGAGTTTGCGGGGGAGGTTCTTTTTGATCCCGGCATAGAGTGCGTTGCTGTAGTCCAGTCTGCTACTGAGGAGGACATGTATGACAGTTTTCCTGTGTTCGGGGGGATCCACTTACGGAGGAGACAGAGGGTATGGTAGCAGGAGGAGGTGATGGCATTGATCTGGTGATCCATTTTGAATTTGGAGTCCAGGATGATTCCGAGGTTGCGTGCTTGGTGAGTGGGGGTGGACTGGGGTCTCCGAGGGCGGGGGGCCACCAGGTGTCGTTCCAGCTATCAGGGTGTGGGCCCATGACGAGTACCTCCGTTTTGTCTGTGTTGAGTTGAAGGCAGCTATTCTTTATTCATCTGGAGACGGCTTCCAATCCATCAGGAAAGTTGGCTTTGGTGATGTTGGGTTCGTTGGATAGTGAGATGGTGAGTTGGGTGTCGTCTGCATACTGTGTGATGTTGAGTTTGTGTGCTCTGACGATGGATGCGAGCGGGCCACGTAGATGTTGAACAGGATCGGACTGATGGAGGATCCTTGTGAAACTTCGCAGGTGGTAGGAGTCGGTTATGAGACAAATGGAGGGAGTCTGACTTGCTGCGTTCTGCTGGAGAGGAAAGAGAGGATCCAGTCGAGGGCCTTGTTCCGGATTCTTGCATTGTGGAAATGGAAGCTCATGGAAGGTAGTCCTATTAACCCCCAACAATCCCTCCGCATCCCTCTGCACACAAATGCAGTCACTCACAGTAGCTGTCTGCCAAATGCCAACAGCAAAGTGAGCTGCTGTCTGCGCAGTGAAAGGTGGACCAGTGGCTTCAAAGAGTCAATCATCCTTCACTAATATGTTGCCCCCTGGCAGGTGCGAGTTTGAAGCTGCACTGGGGACAGTGCATTCATTGTGGCACGATGCACTGACCCGGTTAAAGGTGTGCTGCAGCGGAGGGCAGACTATGGCAGTCTGTCCTACCTTTAATATTGACCCTGCTGTTACTACATAGTTACAAAATGTTTACAGGATTCCGTCTGGCACCTTAAGGTATTTAGGATGAATTAATGGTTACATTACAGCTTCACTACCTAAAAAGCATTATTGAATGTAAATAATATGTCCTTTCAAAGCATTGAGATGTGATTCCAGTCACCACCCTCCCAAGATTCTACAGATATGCTTGGCTAGGATAGGTTCTGTTATCTCTCTTAAAGCAAGCCAGCGCCCCATGATCCCATGAGGAAGAACTGCGACCTAAATAGGTAATAACAGTAAAAACCATTTTAAGCTCCCCTTCCTAGAAACTAGAAGATATGTTGTGTAGCCTTGTTGTTGCCCAATTTTAGATTATTAGAGTCCAGCAATTGTGAACCTGAGTTTGTCTAAGAGGAACAGCACCAGCTTTGGGCAAATCAGAATATTTGGGAACTCAGCTGTTTATAGTAACCAAGAAAAGAACAGATCACAGATTATTTCTAGGTAGGCTTGAAATAATAAGGCGCATTGCAGTATACAATATAGGAATGTGGAGCAGGGCCACAGTGCATGGAAGGAACACACATCCACTTTGTTCTTCACTTCATTTAGCTTCGGCCCATTTTATGTCCCTTTACCTACACGTGTTATTCAAACATATTGGGAATGGAAGAGCAAGAATGAGGATCACAAACTTAACTGATGATCAGACACAGAAACTTGAATAACTTGAATGAATGCATGGACATTTCCAAAATTTCAAAACAATAACTTGATTTAAAGAGATCAGATTATTAATATGAGGTCTTCTAGAATGCTTGTCAGCACAGGATATTGCTGATGGAACAAAAAAAATCAACACTCAGATTGTTATTTGGTAATAGTAAATAGTTCGTTTTTTACCTCAGTGTTTTGCTGGTGACCATTAGATGGGATTCTGTTGTGCGAAAGATGTTATGGATTGCTCTTGCTGCCAAAACCTGTCTCATAGCTTCATAAATGACCTTAATAGATGCATCTGATTTGACAGCCATAGACCCCAAAAAGTTTACAAGAAACATTTGTTGCAAGAGCGACCCTGAAAAAAAAGGAGAATTGTTCAGAAGGCACACATCAGATTTGTATTGGTAAACAAGGACCTACAAAATGTGGATTTGAATGTATGATATGTAGCCATTAATTAGAGGAAAATGTTTCTTCTTGGTTCCTGTGTAATATTGAATTGCTTCCTCTCACTGGATATCACTTCCTCGCATATCTCCTCCCTAGTGTCAGATTAGCACGACACCGCAGAACTCATAAATTCCATTATTTCACTAAACAACAAAAGCTGCTTAGTAATCAAAGGTATGGCCCCATAGCACAACTTTTCCTTCATCAGAGGGCATCCCTGCACTGCATAGCACTCTCTGAAAGCTATCATGCTACAAAACAACTCCTACCTAATCCGGTGCTATCATACAACAAAATAAACCCGATTTCATCCAGTGACATCACAACAATGCAAGATAACAATGCAGTACTCTCCTTACTCAAGGGCTATCAGACCACAACATAGCACCCATTTCATTCCCAGGATATCACTGCACATTTTAAAACCTTCCTTAATGAAAGTATTCCCCTGCACCACATACTTCCTCAATTAATTGGAGGATATCTCATCACCACATCACCTCCACCTTAACCCAGGATGTAGATGAACCACAAACTCCCATTTTTCATACTAGGCAACCCCTCCGTAGCATAACCTCCTTTCTAATCATAAGGTATCACTACACAGCATAACATCTGCCCGAATCCGTGGAGTCAAGGAAAAAAATAGGGACTTTGCTTCAGTGAATAGAGAGGAGGCAGTCTCATTCAACAGCATTTCAATCAACCAAACACAGAAGGGGAGCTGGGAAGGTGCTGACGATAGAGGCAGTAGTTCTGCATTTAAGGGGTCAGTTTAGCATGCCTTGAAGATATGCCAAACTATCTGTCTGCTTTTGAATTTCCCCAAGCGTCAGACTGGAGCCGGAAGATTTTTCATGAGCTGTACGATAGGTGGCGTCAATCAGCTCTGCGTCCGTCGTCCACGCCATAGGTTACTTCGCTGTACTTACATAGGCACCACCCAGTTTTGCTAAAGTCAGTTCTTTTCTTTCTGCGCCAGCCAGCGATGATCCAGAGAAGAGCTAACCCTCTGACATTTTTCGACAGCCATTATTTTAAGTTTTGTTGATTCTTTTTGAGGTTTTCCCTTTGGTGTATCGAGGACGCCTTCATGCAAGTCAGGTTTTAAGCCCTGCGGCACCTCTCATTGACCAATATCGGTGACAGACCCAAACTTCGTGTGTCTTTGGTGTCTTAAATACGACCAAAACACCAAGTCATGTTTTGATTGCCAGGCCATGGCCCGAAGGCTTTGAGTGAGCAGTTCCTGAAGCTTCCAGCGGCTGGCCTGGCATATGACTCTGTGAAAGTTGAGACCCCAGTCAAGAGGAAGGTTCCGGGATCATTCACAGAGCCCAAAGTTGTCCTTGTCTCATTCGAAGTCCTTGGGACACAAGGTAGGAGACTCAAAAATAAGTGCAAGAAGATAAAGCGCTCTTTGACTCAAACGTCGGCCGACGAGATGAGGGAGGCTTAGCGTTCTAGGCCTTGTTTCCCGGAACCTAGGCCAACTCCATGCCTCTCCTAATTTACAAAGGCCGGAGCAAACCCCGCCCAACCAACAGTGTCACAAATTTGGGTGGCCGATCCCATGGGCGTGCCTTTGGGCCCCACAGGGTCAGAAGGGGCCCCATCTTATTCCGCGCTGGCGACTCCGGCCCAGCTCTGGTGGGCCCTAAGGAACCATTCCTGGTTCTGGACCAATGCCAGTTCTGCTATCTTGACCTACCCCGATGCTGGTCCCGATGGCAATGCTACTGGTGCACCCCCCAACCCGGTGCATTCCCCATTGTCATCCCCAACTCCGTCACAGAGCCTGAGCCTTATTTTCATCGACTGCGCGTCAGGGGAGACTGGGAGGGGTCACTGGATCCTTTAGATTACCAGCCTTATGAGGACGACCAGACTGTGGACTGGTTTAAGGACCTGGATGAGGCTAGCGGCCAGATAATTTTCCTGATGCTGGTTTTTACTCCCCCTACCATGGCTACAGAGGAGGGAACCTGTGGTGGTGTGGAGGACGGCTGAGGTCCTTGACCTTCATCTACCCACTGTGGCAGTCAAGACTAATCTCTTGACAGAGGTGCTGCAACCAGGAGTCCCCACATTGGAACCTTTACTCCCAGTCAGTGATGCCCTCACTGATATTCTGTTAGGTACCTGGTCCAAACCCAGCACGGGGCTTCTGTGAAAAGGACGATTGCCCGCTGCCATCGCCCCGCACCAGGGGACCCAATCTTCTTCACCCAACACCCTACCCCAGAGAGCTTGGTATCAAAGTCCCCACCTACAAAGGCGCTTTCCTTACTGCTCCCCCAGATAGGGAATCCAAGAGGATCGACTCATTTGGGAAGAAGATGTTTTCTTCCGCTAACTTGGCATTGTGGTCTGTGAACACTGCATGCCTTTTGGCCACTATTCCCAAACTTTGTGGGATATGGTTGTACAAGTGCGGCCAAAGGTCCCTGAGGAGGCCCGGGCTGTACTCTCCCGAGGTGGCACCAACAGGAGAGACGCAGCAGAGTTCACTACTTGATGCAGACTTGACACAACCAACTCACTTGGTAGATCGGTTTCCACAACGGTTGTCCTTAGGCGCCATGCCTGGCTGAGGATGACTGGCTTTTTGGGGGAAATCCAAGCTTCCCTTATAGACATGCCATTCTATAGCACTAGTCTCTTTGGAGACAAAGCAGATTTGGTACTTGAGTGCTTTACAGATTCTTGTACTACAGCAAGGTCCTTAGGCCTCTCTGCTGCCCCACGTCGACCTCAATCGGCTTTTTGTAGCTCAGGAGGAGACTACTTGCTGTTCCAATTCCCGCCCAGGCACCATGCCACACAGGCTCCCCAGCCTCTGCGTGGCTGAGGACGTGGTACCCACAGACCTCGTGGATCAAGTGGCCAGTGGTCTGGTCCGTACACCACCCCCACTACTTTATCAGCCTCTAAAACCTCCTGGTCTGCCCATTTAACACCATGGGCACCCAGCCCCACTGCCTGTCCATAACATCAGACAGGTGGGTTATGCAGACTGTCCAAAAGGGCTACTCCCTCTCCTTCCAGACTATCCCACACCACCATCGCACGATCGGCTGACAGAGGATCATCTGTCTGTTCTCCATGAGGAGGTCATGGCTCTCTTGGCCAAGAGAGCCACAGAAAGGGTTCCAGTGTCATAAGTAGGCTGTGGTGGTTATTCCTGCTACTTCCTGGTTCCAAAAAAGGACAAATGCCTTCATCCTATCCTCGATCTCCAAAATCTCAA
The DNA here is from genome assembly GCF_964261635.1 of Lissotriton helveticus. Lineage (NCBI taxonomy): Eukaryota > Metazoa > Chordata > Amphibia > Caudata > Salamandridae > Lissotriton > Lissotriton helveticus. The sequence goes on along the minus strand of NC_136057.1, from coordinate 830,411,053 downwards.
TCTCTTCCTCAAAAAGGGGAAATTCAAAATGCTTACGTTGGGCTCAAGTCTTGTCTACCTTGGACCCAGAAGACTGGATGGTAGCATTGAACTTGCAGGATGCCTATTTTCATATCCACGTCCTGCCTCCCCACCAGCGCTATCTGCGGTTTACAGTAGAGCCCGACCAATTCAATTCACTGTGCTTACTTTTGACCATACCAGCACCCTTCAGGTGTTCACCAAAGTGAGGGCAGTGGTTGTTGCTCATCTGCGGAGGTCAAGGGTGCCTGTCTTCCCTTACCTCGACGGCTGGCTGCCGAAGGCGGGCTCGCCCCAGGCTGTTGTCTCCCACCTCCAGACTACTGCAAACTGGGGTTCAAGGTCAACATGCCAAACTCACACCTGACCCCCCTCTCAGATGCTCCCTTTCATCTAAGCTGTTCTGGACACAGTGCAGTTTTGGGCTTATCCTCATGAGTGGCAAGTCAAGGATATCCAGATATGATACCGATGTTCCATCCTCCATCCTGGGTTTTGCTGAGACTAACTCCGAAGCTGCTGGACCTCATGGCCTCCTGCATCCTGCTAGTGACACGTGCCAGCTGGCATATGCAGGCTCTGCAGCGCGACCTGAAATTCCACTGGGCGCAGCATCAGGGGAATTTCTACGAGATGGTCCAGATCTCGGAGGGAACTGCAAATGATCTGCAGTGGTGGCTAACAAACAACGATTGGATCAGAGGCAGACCCATCTCCCTTCCCCAACCAGATCTTACAGTAGTATCAAATGCGTCACTCCAGGGATGGGCTGGCCATCTGGGAGAGGTGGAGATCAGATGACTCTGGTCTCCGGCGGATTCCGGACTCCAGATCAACATGTTGGAGCTCTGTGCGATCCAACTGGCATGGAAGGCCCTTCTGCCCTCCATCAGGGGGCGTCCGGTACTTGTGTTCACAGATAACACCAACGCCACAAGGTACTGCAAGAAACAGGGCGTGATGGGGTCATGGCCCGTTTGTCAAGAAGCCATGCGTCTCTGGACATGGTTGAAACAGCAGGGCATACCAATGGTGGTTCAACACCTGGCGGTTATCTGAACACCGGGGTGGACAAATGCAGCCGAGGGTGCCTAGCGGATCATGAATAAAGTCTACATCCGGAGGTGGCGCAAGGACTCTTTCAGCAGTGGGGAGAGCCTTGGCTAGATCGTTTGCCCCTTCTGAGAACGCGCAATGTCAGCAGTTTTGCGTGCTGCAGTTTCCAAGGCGACACTCGCTATGAGAATCTTTTTGTCACGAGTGGAGCTCAGGCCTCCTGTATGCCTTTCCGCCCATACCACTTTTGCCAAGAGTTCTCAAGATCAAGAACGACCGGGCCCAAGCCATCCTTAGGGCCATCGCCATCCTTATGGCTCTGAACTGGGCACAGAGAGTCTGGTATCCCGAGCTACTGAGCATGGCCATCGATCCTCCGATCAGGCTGCCCCTTTAGTAAGAGCAAAAGGGTAGGTTTCTCCACACAAACCTGGCCACTCTCTGCCTTCTTGCGTGGAGATTGAGTGGCAACAGTTGGCAGCTTTGAACCTTCCTCCTGAAGTCTATAAAGTCATCTTGGCAGCCAGGAGTCCTCCACCAAACAAAAGTATGCCTGCAGTTGGAAACAAATTGTGGAATGGTGTGAAGAAAAATCAGTTGATCCCCTTTCTGAAGTTTACTTTTCATTCTTTCTCTTGCCCATCAGGGGCTCTGATCTGGTTACTGTTAAGGGCTGTCTATCTGCCTTCTTGCAGTTGCCTGATCAACCCTCTTTGTTCAAGTCTCCTATTTTACATAGGCACCTCAAGGGTCTTACTCATCTCTTCCCTCCTTCACCATTCATTATGGAACCTTAATTTGATTTTGACTTTTTTGATGTGTGCTCCCTTTGACCCTCTACACAACTGTCCCCTCATGCTTCTCACCTTGGAAACAGCCTTCCTTGTGGCAATTACATCTACCGACACAGTAATTGAGCTGCAGTTTTATCATCTAAGCTGCCTTACCTCTCAATCTATTCAGACAAAGGGCCTCCTTTCTACCTAAGGTGGTCACCCCTTTTCATGTAGGCCAATCTATCACCCTGCCTAATTTTTATGTTCGTCCACATCCCCCTAAAGAAGAGGAGTGACTCCACCGTCTAGACCCAAAAAGAGCGTTGTCGTTCTACCTTGACCGCACATAAGAGTTTCGAGTAGACAACCACATTTTTGTGGGGTATGTTGGTGAAAAGAAAGGTCGGACAGTGCAGAAGCGGACCATCTCTAGCTGAGTCATGCTCTGCATCAACATCTGCTATGCACTGGACAAGAAGCAGCCCCCTGAAGGTTCAAGGACTCATTCCACTAGAGCTAAAGTGGCCGCTACTGCTTTGGCACACGAAGTTCCAGTCCTGGATATCTGCCAGGTAGCAACATAGGCTTCCCTGTACAAGTTGACTAAACATTACTGTCCGCACAGTCGGTCTGAGGGATGGGCACTTTGCCCCTTTGGTTCTGCAAGATTTTCTCGTTTAAAATCAGTTTACAGATCCTCCTCCAGGGATTGTATCGCTTGAGTATTTATTCAAAAGTTAAGGAATCTGTGGGTAGGAGTCTCTATCAGATGAACAAGTTACCTACCTTCGGTAATGCCTTATCTGGTAGAGCCTATATCTAAGCAAGCACAAGGTGAGGATGGACAGGGTGCTGACACTATTCAGACACTCACCACCCAGTCACAGATCTGAGTTTGGCTCCCTTTGCCACCCCAGTTCAGACACTGTTATATGCAAATCAGTCTTGGCCCTGTTTCTCATGGGAACAGTCCAGCCCGAGCTGCCAAGCCAGGTCTTCCTTAGTCCAGAAACAAGCATCCTGAGACCGGTTTTGGGGTAACACCCTTCATAAGCCCAGCTAGCTTGAATGCAGTGGCAATGTGAGCAAGGTACCCACGACTGGGCAACGCAAACACAAGGAGATGATGGATGGACCGCTGAATCTTTTCAGACACTCACTCCCAGTCACAGATATGGGTTGAATCTTTAGCTCACTTTGTCACCCCAGTACAGACCCAGCCATAAACAAATCAGTATTGACCCTTCCTATATCTAGCCAGAGATTCCTTACCGACCCACCCATCCACCCCACTCTTCAACCGGATTTCTAGGGACAGGGATGACCCCTTTTAGGGCCCTAGTTTTGACACACCAGTGGTCAGTGTTCTTCATACATCTGCGCTTCTGGCGTGGACAGTCGTGAAAAGTAACTGTCATCAGCACGCCTTGGTGGTGCCTATATAGGTACTGCGACATCGGACGCGGAGTCGATCGATGCCACCAACCGGCGTGCAGGGGTACTGCTCATGAAAAATCTTCCGCATCCAGTCTGATGCCTGGGGAAACAGTTAAGGAACCAGGAGAAGATGTAGACTCTACCAGATAAGATATTACTGAAAGTAAGTAACTTTTTCTTTAACGCCTTGTAAAAGCATATGAACAGTCCTCACAAGACCTCCTGATCCAACTCACCCACTCACACTCTCATACCCTGCATCCCTCAAACACCTCCCTACAACCATCTACCCCCTCTGCCTTTGTCTCAGAATTGTAGATCCATTTCACAATTGCCGGATTGAAATCATATGCAAGCTCCATGTCAGATTTGCAACTCACAACTTTCCTAGCTCTGTCTTCATAGTTACCTAACTTGCTTTAAAATATTGAGCACAGGTAGCGTTTTGGGGGAATTTAATTGTATTCAATCCTGGAATGGTACAGTTTCAACGGCCCCTCACATTTCTTGAAAATGTGGTGCTTTATTTTATAGATCACAAGACAGGATTTCGACTCTACAATCATGTCAGTAGAACAAATAAAAAGGGAAGCCAGGAGGGTCAAAATAGTTTGTTTCCTCGCTATCAGAATGTGGGGTCTTTTCTTGCCTGAAGTGAAGCTGGTTTGGTTCTTTTGATGGGCGGCTAGCAGAATCACCTCAAAGTACTGCACCAATGCTGCTTCTGTTACTGATTGTATGTTGTCGAAAACATTGTTCTAAAACTCAGACAGGATATGTGTCACCGCTACCTTTCCGCTGAATCTCCTCCAGCTTGTGTTGTATAGGGGCCAGTCATATATATGTAGGCATGTAGTGTCCTCTGTATGTAATCTTAAGAAGTATTTCCCTGATCTGCTCATGTATTTGACAACGTTGTTTCAGCTACACTGTATTCCAACTCATTGTTCCTTGTCATCATCTGGTCATTTGGTATCCAAGAATTTTTCATAGAGGCCTACTGGACAGTGAGTGGTCAATAAAAAGACATTGTTTATTGGTCTTAGCAGGGACTTTTCCAAGAGTTGGTGAAGATGATTAGTGAAGATTAGTAATATTACAGCAGAGAAGTCACCCATAACCCCCTACACTTGGGCTATCTGTACACTGACACCAAGCTACTCAGGCTCTCTATACCCCTTTATAAACCTGAAGCAGAAACCCTACTGTTTCACAATATCTATCTTGTATCACTTTTGGGAGAACTGACATCTTCTCTACAGCGATAATTTTGACCCCAAGGACCATGCAGGTTCTGCCAACTTTTTCAAAATGCCTTAACTGCTCCTAACAGAGCCTGTAACATCCTATGCTAAGAAGTCCTCGACAATCGATGACACGTTAATGGCCAAATATTTAGTGCAGTCGTTGGACTACCTAAAGTTGGGTAAATGGCTAAAGGGATGGGAGAAAATACGAGGGAGCAGTGGAAACCCTGGTGACTTTCTCACCCGATCGCCACCCTATTTAACTGTCTGGTAACCACCAGATTTCTGCACCAGTAAGTGCACAAAGAATTCTCTGGCCCAGTCTACCATATTATATGCATTTTTCTTCTTTGAGATGTCCCAAGTGTATCTTACAAACTTCCTGATCTCGAGGTACCAATCTCAAAATCAATGTATATAGCCTGGTCACTAGGCTTCTAGTACCTGTATTTGCAACCAACATAAATACAGAAGTTGGTATTTACGTTGTCAATAGGGTGCGAAGTTTGCTACTCTTGAGCATTCAGACCAATGTCGCAGCTATCATAGAGGCATTTTTTTTGTTTTAAACTGTTTTTTTTTTTTTAAAGAAGTTTTTATTGCGGATTCAGAAAACAGGTCCCAGGTCAGGACAGCCAGTGCACCTGGCGCATCATTGAACATAATATCTGGACAGGATAACGTACACAGCCATTCAGCCCACAACCCGAAGGTCAGGCGGCGTGGTATGTCATACAAAGAAGAAAATGCCAATGTGCCCGCCAGGCCTAGATGGACAGTCACCTACAATGTATAGTTTCCGCTTTTTCAACCCCCTTAACAACAACTCCCCGAACAACCCATTTACAACTAGAGATGTCGGAGCCAGTAGCAGTGCTGGATCTATCATAATGTGGACCTATCATGCATGCTAATGATGAACAGCTTGTAGGAGAAAGTCCGTGTACCTCACCGACCCCTAAGGACGGGCGCCGGAAACCCTTATACTACCAACCCCTACTAGATCCCAGCGCCCGATACTCCTCGACCCGAGCGGTGTACCTATCTATCTCTATATGAGTGTCCTGCTCCCTCCCCCCCTTACAGAACTCAACTGCTGCTAGTGCGAGTGTAGCCAAATGGCAATAAAACCCCATCATGACACCACTCAGGAAAATCTACTGTGCAGTAATGCTCCATGTAGTCCTTGCCAGTTATCATTCGCCATCATCCGTCTCATCCCCTGCCATATGGTCGCGCAGCGCTTGCACTATCGCTTCCCATGCTCTCGCCATGTCCATACATTTATCATTGTCATTCTTGGTAGCCTGCCGCATTCTAACAATACTTTCACAGCCCGCCCATTTCAACAACTCAGTCTTCCATCGCCCCACTGATGGCCCTTCCTTAGATTTCCAGTGCCAGGTAATCTCCCTCTGGGCCAGCATCAGGCCCAGATCAATAAATTTGCTGGTGACTTTCGTCCTCTTCGTGTGAGGGAACCATAGCAGCAAGCACGCAGCCATGTTGAAGTCCACCTCTCTGTCTGTAACCGTGTTTAGGAGTTCTCCCACCTCACGCCAGTACGGCCCTAGTCTAGGGCACCTCCACAGCAAATGATCTAAGTCCGCTTCAAGTGCCAAGCATCTTGGGCACACGGCATCCTGGACCCGAAAATATCGCGCTATCCTCTCCGGGGTCAGGTAAGCTCTATGGATGACGAAGAAATGTACCTGCTGGAAACGGGCATTCCTAGTTCCCTTCCAGGTTCGCTCTAAAACATGGCCCCAGACCGCATCCGGAATGGGCTTACCTATGCTGTCCTCCCATCTTGCTTTAAGCGCCAGTAGTGGTGCCAATCCCTCACGCTGTAGTCTATTATGGAGGCAGGTCACCGCCTTGGTAGTGCCCGCGGCCATAACTGTGTATTGACACGCCAAGTTTGTCTCCGGTTCCACCAGCCCCCCCCTTCCAGTGTCTCTGCATCGCTGCAATCACTGCCGCATGCAGCAGGAAATCCCCGTCCGGCAGACCAAATCGGTCCTGCACCTCCCGGAAGGGGGCCAGTGTCCCTTCAATGTAAAGATCTCCAACCATTTGCAGCCCCAGTTCCTCCCAGTCCGATAGCGGGGACCAATCGCCCCCATGTGGTAGCGCGGTCAGCATCCCTAGCGGGATCTCAGGTGCATACGCTCGGGAGATATTCGCTCTTTTCAGACTCCTGTTCCAGCAGAGTCTGAGCGTCCTTTCTTCCAGCGTTAGGTCCTTCATCTCCAGTTTCTGTTGCATGACTATGAATGATAAGACATGCCGTTGGATACCTAGCCCCCTATCGACGCCCGGGCCCCTGAATTCCCTGGCCACATGCTGCGTCAGTACCTGTAGTTGAGCTGCCAGATAGTACAATTCAAAATCAGGGACCGCCATCCCCCCCTCCAGCTTAGGCCTAGTCAGAGTCGTCAACGCCACTCTGCGCCGTTTCTGGCCCCACAGAAAGCCGGTCACCAACATCTGTAAATCCTTAAACACTCGCCGCGGTATCCACACCGGTAAGGTCCTGAAGTAATAAAGTAGCCTAGGAAGTGCCACCATTTTCAAAAGCGCCACCCGGCCCAGCACAGATAAGGGGAGAGAGGCCCAGAAGTTTACACAGCCCCGCAGCGCGCGTAGGCAGCGCCCCACGTTGCCGTCCAATAGATTCGTGGTCTCATGATATATGCGGACACCCAAATAAGTGAAGCTGGAAGGTTCCCAGAGCACTGTCCTCTCAAGAGGGGGGCAGCGCGTGCCCTCCCGCAGAGGAAAGACACAGGTCTTGGTCCAGTTCACCTTAAGGCCCGACATATCTCCAAATCTTGATAGCATGGCTACAGCTCCTTCCAGCGCCCGTTCGGGATCGGCCAAGTACAGCAGTAGATCATCCGCGTACAGTGATATATGGTGCGACTTTGCTTTTTGCGTCACACCGCGAAACATCACGCCCGTTCTCGCCAGTGCTGCCAAAGGTTCCATTGCCAATGCAAACAGCAGAGGAGAAAGCGAGCATCCCTGCCTCGTACCCCTATGCACCGGGTAAGCTGAAGAAATTGAAGGCCCCAGTCGCACCCTCGCCGTGGCTGACGAGTACAGCACCCTCGTCCACCGTCGGAATCCCTCCCCGAGGCCGAACTTCGCCAGCACCTCATCTAGGTACCGCCACTCAAGGCTGTCGAAAGCCTTTTCAATGTCAACAGATAACACCACTGGATCATGAGGCGAGCACCTAGCACCGTCCAATATCTGCAGTAGGTGGCGTATATTCATGGATGTATTCCTGGTAGGGATAAACCCTGCCTGGTCGGCATGAACCAGCCTGGTCATGAGCGGCAGAAGTCTGGCAGCCAAGATACGACTCAGAATCTTGTAGTCCACTGTCAGCATGGACAGGGGTCGGTAGGACGTCACATCCAGCGCCTCCCTGCCAGGTTTCAGCAACAGAACCACCAGCGCCTCCCTCATCGTGTCGGGTAGGTGTCCCTTCTGTCCCGCTTCCGAGTACACTACCAACAGCCTAGGTGCTAATACATCAATAAACTTCACATAAAATTCTATGGGCAACCCGTCGACGCCCGGCGTTTTGTTTTTGGCCATCCGGTTAATAGCCAGTTTAATCTCCGCCAGCGTTATGGGTCCCCCTATATCCTCCGCATCCTCGGCAGCTAGTACCGGTAAAGCGATAGATTCCAGATACGCACGTATTTCAGGCGTGTCCACCGTGAGCTGGGACTCATATAGATCAGTGTAATATGACGCGAAGCGTGATAGGACCACTGACTGCGAATAGGCTATGTCTCCCGTCTCCGTCCGTATGCTCATTATCGGGCACCCCCTAGGCTCCGGATTAGCTAGCCTGGCCAGGAGCGTGCCAACCTTGTCCCTTTCTGCATGCACCTTGGTAATATACAGCTTATAATCGTAGCACCGCAGCCGCTCGGTCTCCCTCGCCACTAATTCCTTGGCTTCAAGCAGCTGCGCCTGTAATTCCGGTCGTTCAGGTCTACGCTGCTCCAATCCCCTCAGCACACTTTCCGCCCTCACCAGGTCAGTCAAAAGCGATGACCGCACATTAGCAAACCTGCCCATGCACACTCCTCTCACCACCACTTTCATCGCATCCCACTCCACCAGTCTCGTCGCTGCCGAGCCCTCATTCTCCCTGAAATAGTGTTCTATGCCCTGCTGGACAGCATCGCCAAACACCGGATCCTCCAGTGTGTTTGGCTGTAGCCTCCACGTGGGAATCACCGATCTCACCTGCTGCCACTGCACCGACATCAGTAAGGGATTATGATCTGAGATGGTTCTAACTAAGTATTCCGTGTGCCTAACCATGGCGGCCAGGTGATCACTACAGAGTATCGAGTCTATCCTCACATGTAATGCATGTAATGCTGAAAAAAAGGAATAGTCTCTCATTGCAGGATGTTGTTCTCTCCACACATCTAACAATCCCCAACGTTCTTGCCACTCCTTCCTCTGGGTAGCCAACCTGCGCACTGTTGAGTCGGTCAGTGGCGGATGGGACCGGTCCAGGTCTACATTAGTGATTGAATTAAAGTCCCCTCCCAAAATGATGGGGCCCACCAGGTAATGCGCTAGTGAGCTCGTTAGTCTGTCAAAAAATAAGGCCTGGTCTGTATTAGGGGCGTACACACTGCATAGCGTTACTTCCCGACCGTACAACCTCCCCTCCACCACCACATATCTACCTTCCGGATCCACCCGCTTGGACACAACCTGGAACGGTATCCCAGCTCTTACCCAAATCAACACACCCCTGGCAAACGCCGAGTACGTGGTCCCAAACACCTGCCCCCGCCACCTTCTCTGCAGTGCAGTGCATTCTTTGTCAGTCAAGTGGGTTTCCTGCAGCATAGCAATCTGAACACCACGCCGCACTAAGTGGGCATGCACCTTGTGACGTCTCACCATCGTCCTGAGACCACGGACATTCCACGAGAGGCATTTTAACTCAGGTAACGTCTCCATAGCAGCAATTTCTGTTCAAAATCAGCATTAGTTCAACACCCCACACACAGCAGCAGTTGGATCCCCTAACCCCAACTCTCAACAAAATTCCCCGAACCCCTCTCCCCAGGACAGGGCTTAATAACCCAGCTTCAGCCCCGTTCCAAACTGGTAACATAACACACATCACACTACTCTGCGGACTCTACCACAGAAGGCCTTATGGGCCTCTAGAGGGTGGATCAGCGCCCGACCCAGAAACAGCGGAGCCCACACCCTTAGTCCCACAATGTGGTCTTAGTTTCCCCCCTGAGTGTACACATAGCGACCAGAGAGGCCACGGCCTCGTAAAAGTCACAGCTGGGCCGCGCCCCGGTACCTCACTCGTTAAACAGTCCCTCTGCCGTCTGTGGAGTGACCTCCGGACCCCTCGTGCTCTCCACGTCCGATTCATCCCCTCCCGTTTTCAATCCTTCTTCATCAGAGTCAGATCCTTCCAGCGTCTTCTCCTGTTGCGACCCCGTGATGATCGCAGTAGCCGCCAGCGCGCTCTTCCTGTCCGCCTCCATTTGGGCCTTCTGCATCGCAATCTTAAGTTTATTCCGTTTCCGGATACGCTGAGATTTTCTGATCCGGAGGGGCTGCTGCGCGGACCCATCGCTTTTGCCAGCGCGGTCAGTTCCAGCACGGTAAAGCTCAAGCCATGCCCAAGCCTCGTCCGGGGTTAGAAAGAAGTGAGTCGCACCATCCAGGATTACTCTCAGCTTGGCCGGGAAGAGCAACGAGTACTGGATTCCCTCATCTCTCAATTCCTTCTTACAGGCAGGAAGGACGCTCTACTTCTCTGGACCTCCTGAGTGTAGTCCGGGAATATCGTGACCTTGCTGTTTTCCACCTGAAAGGGGCCCTGTGAGCGCGCTCTCTGTATCAGGAGGTCCCGATCCTTATAGTGCAGCAACTTTATCACCATTGGCCTGGGAGGTCGACCCAGCTGAGGCGGTCGAGCCGGGACCCTGTGCGCTCGCTCAAGTGAAAAGAAGGGAGAGAGGCCCTCCGGCGCCACCACCGTAGTAAACCAGTTCTCCATGTAAGCCACAGCATCATCCCCCTCAATTTTCTCCGGAAGGCCTACAACCCTTACATTATTCCTCCGATTGCGACTTTCTGCATCCTCCGCTCGTTTTTCTAGGGTCTCCAAGCGGCTCATTATATTCACCAGTTTGTGTTCCGCAGTGACCACCGCCGGTTTCAATTCCTGCAGTAGTTGCTCGTTGTCTTTCACTTTGTCAGCGAGCTTCGCATGATCTGCTTTGAGGAGTCCCAGCCCCGTGGCGACCTGCGCAATGTCCTGATGCAGGGATTCTTTCGTGGCAGCGATCGCGTCCAGTATACTATCTAGCCGTTTATGCAACCGCAGTTCCGGAGTCAGTGCGTCCAAGGGAGCAGGTGCCCCGCCATCTTGGAGTTGGGTAAGCACTTCGGGCAGTCCACCAGTAGCGGCCATCTTGGCTCCCACAACTCCACTCCGGAATCGCTACAATATCGATAGTTCGTCCCCTATCGTACGGCTAGCCGGTCACCAGAGTCGTCCAGTCCTCGAGGCCAAAGTTCCGTAGTGGCCCACAAATTCAAGGCACTACCAGCACACTCGGCAGGGTGCTATCCACGGTTCTAGGCCTCAGCAGAAGAATGCCAGCAGCCAGTGGGAGGTGCAAGGCAGACGCGGGCTGGTAGCACAGGGGCCCAAATGCACCCAGGCGGCGATTGTCCCCAAGCCGGGTCACCCTCCTCCAATATGCACCGCAGGGTGTAAGCGTGACCGGTTCCAACCCACAGCAGACAGCCCAGCAGCGCCTGAAAGACACTCCTCTGGCCCCAGTCCTCTCAAGCCAGCGCCCGCGTCTCTCAATGGGCCATTGCCTCCCCTCTGCCTCCGCAACAGCCAGCGATGTCTCGGGGGGAGAGGGAGATCAGCCCCCCGCAATGCAGCACTGCGCCCACCGTCGGGCCGCAGGCCCGCCTCCTCCACTCACCCGGCAAGGGGGATCGTCGTAGGGCCCCAGGGACGGGTCCCAGCTGCGGCCGCCACCACCTCCATTTATCCCTTCGGGCTCCAGGGGCGCCGCACTCTGCCCGGTCAGCAGCGCAGGGAGGTGGGGGGATGGGCGCTACGCCCGCCCGGCCCCCGGACGGCAGCGGCCGCCAGCCCGCCGCAGTCAGCACCGGAGCAGTCCTCGCTCCGTCCCTCGCCCAGCAGTCCTCAGCTCTCGTCCGTCTGGAGCCTTCTGCCAGCCGAGCCGAGCCCTGTTAGGCTCCCGGCACCGCCATCTTACTTTGTCCGACCACTGCTCCGCCGGGACCCGGGACACGTCGGAAAAGCCGCGTCCTGGCAACCACAGCGCCGCAATCAAGCCCCCCTGGTCCCGCTTCGCCAGGAGCCGCCAAAACGCCACTCAGGGGGTAAGATCCGTGGTTATTTCAGGATGAGTAGTGGGACCTGGCGCGGAGCTGATCGCTCACGCCGCCATCTCGGTCAGCGTCCAAGCCACGCCCCCCTCTTGTTTTAAACTGTTGTTTGTATAATTTAATAAAACTACAACAAAAATCAAACGAGTAACTGAAAATGGCACTCGTTAACGATTAATCTTTACTGTTAGTATGCCTAATTATTAATACAGCACATAATATGGTTAATAAAATAATCACCGTCTTCTTCAGGTATCTTCTGATCTTCTGATTCCCCAAATGGATTAGTACGTCTATTTGAACATTAAAGAAATAACAATTTAGCTTGATTTAGCCAAATATTTCTTGAGTGCAGAATTTTTTTTAGATTATACTATTTTTGTCATTTATGCAAATTTTACATTATAGCAGAATTTCCATATTATTTTGTGGACATATATTCCCCTCTTACCTGCTACCTCTGTTGTGGTCCAGGAATTCAGATGGAGGAAGGACAATATCAAACTGAATGGGTGTCCCTGGCGCTATTAACTGCACAGAATCCAGCTCATCCAATGAATCCTGTACTGCTTTCTCATCTTTTTCCAATTCCATGCGTCTTTCACTGCAGGTACTTACACTGGAATGAAACATATGGTATCTCGTACTTAAAATAGGATAGGTAGAACTTGATTTTGTTTCCATTTCAATTGAATTGTTTGGATAAATTTCATAGAAATTAAATCCGTGAAGACATTGATAATGTCACTTACAGAAAGTGGTGTATAAGGCCAGAGGATAACCCCCCCCCACGCCCCCCGTTCAAGGACAAACATATGTGGGGTCCGTGGACAGGTGCATCACACTTATATATGACATTTATTATTTCTGTTATTCCTGGCTGCCTTCTTGGGAAAGTGGCAGAGCACATTTGATAAACTTTGGGGAGAGACAAGTGACATGGTACTATCTATGGGGTCTTACGAATGTACTATGTTATACCTGTATGTTTACTCTAACACTACAAATGGTTGTCTCCCTGACTTTACTTACCATTCTATTTATGTCTAATTGTCACTCATGAATGTCAGGTTTGGTTTTGGTTATGCAGAAAAGCACTAAAAACATCTGGAAAAAGATAATGCCATTCATTCTCTCACCTATGAAGTCACTGATGACATGCAAATTGCAGAGTTCCCTTTCTCTTATTAGGCTGCTGTGCAACAAACTAGCCAGATATATTTGTAGGTTGACTACAATACAACGCTATTGCGGTGAACAACCTTTAACAAAGTCATTGTTAAATTGAGAGAAACATGTCACTAATACATCTGCAAACACATCAACAGTGATGTAGTTAAGGTGAACAAATATGAAGAGTAAATTGGTATGGCGTTTTTAAACTTGAATTGGTCCACTTGCTGATAATATGTCATCGTCCATTGCTAGGTTTTAATTTATAAATCTAAAATAAAGCTTCAACAGCAATAGTACACAATTTTAAATGATGGCAGTTCAGAACATTTTAATGCTTTAAAAAAAATTATATTTTATTTATCCTCATTCGCCACCAACCTCACTTCAATTCACACCCAAAATGTCTGTACCCACACTCAGCTAGCTGAGGAACGTAGGCAATTGGAAGTGGAGACCCGCCTACAGGTACCAGACCTACTTGGGCATCAGTGAAGAACCAACTGAGATAACTCTTCCGCCAAGCTCCGAGAGCCAGATGACCTTCGTCGTAAAACTGGCAGGGGAAAACTGGAAGTAGCCAACTTAGCCCAAAGAGTATTAAGGAGGACTCAGAGAGGGGAAAAAACAACTCAGTCAATCAATTCTGAGCCCCGTCTGAGTTGCAAGAGGTTCCAAAATGCTTTCTTCTTCTTACTGCCTGATCTAGCAAGATCTAGCTTAGAGACCGTCAAAACTGAAGTCTGCCAATCTAGGAAGGAGGAGGGAGTTGATTCTATCCATTTTATGCAGACTTGCCTCCTGGTTAGGAGGATAGCATAGAAAAGCAGTGATCCAGCAGGACCGGTAATTTTATCTGCAGTACCAAATATGATTAAAGATAAGTTGATGTTGATAGGACATCCCAAGGTACTTGCCAAGAAGTTTCCAACACTATCCCAAAAGGAAGCAAGGGCAGGGAATTCTTTGAACATGTGGATGTCAGAGGCAGAGACCTTCCCACATTTCTTGCAGCTCATCGGTGGGCCTTTAATAATTTTTTACAGTTTGTGTGGGGAAAAATAGGCCCAGTGGATAGTAAACAGGTGGTTCCTTTTTAACCAGGCCGGTTTTACTACTTCATTTAAGATCTTACAAGAAATCTGCCGTAATTGATTGCAGTCCCGTGTAGGTAAGGAGCCACCCCACAATTCCTCAGCAAGACTGAATTCCCCATCCACAGCTTCGAGTACGGGCTGGTACCAAAAATAAATGTCTTTCTTCCCAGAGGCTTAGTCACAAACTGGCGTTCTAGGAAGCTGCCACAACCCAGTGAGTTCTTACAATTTAGTTGTGGGTGTGTTTGGGCCCAGCTTTTCACCTGAAGGTATTTAAATCTAGAGAGGCCTGCTCCAACCTTGTCCTCAAGTTGTTCTCATGAAACAAAGGTACCACCAGGAAGCAGGTCCCCCCAGACCACTAAACCAGCTTCTCTCAAAGGTATTGCCAGCCTGTCCCTCAAACACTCTGGAGCACCCGGGAGACCCAGAGGGGAGCCAAGCTGGAAAAGTAACCACGGGCCGCCAAGCCCCTCAATTTAGCCCAGGTTTTGGCTAGGCTCTGGAGAACCTTCAACTTGACCTCTTTAAAAAACGTTGGGTCCCCGAATTTGAACAGTAAACTCTCCTCCGGTAGTTTGTCACCTCTAAGCATAGCCAGGAACATCCCCCCGCACCAGTGTTAACAGGCATTCTCAAAAGCATACGTGAATGTGAAAGTTGGAAAGCCCAGGCATAAAGCTGGAGATCTGGTAAAGCAAGGCCTCCCTTTTCTCTCCTCCGCCTCAGCTTTTTCCATGGGATCCTTGGTGATTTATACACTCAGACAAATGAGTTGATATCCCTCTGCAACTTGTCGATGGTAGATTTTTCAAAGTGAAGGAGGATACAATTATAGAGGAAAGTGATTTTAGGGAGTATTGACATATTATTCAGATTGACCGTGCCTACAATGGATAAAGGGAGTAGGGCTCAAGAATCCATTAGCCTCTGGCACTCCCTTGCCACCATAGCTATATTGGTCTTGGCGATCTTATTGATGTCTTGAAGAACATTGATTCCCAAGTATCTCATTTTGGAACTGATCTGGTGCTGAGTCCCTCCAAGATTCCAAATCATAATTTCAGTCTTCGAGGCATTGATTTCAAAGCCTGACACCAAACCGAACACCTAGGCGAGACTGATAACGGCTGGAAAATGTGATTGCAAATTAGCCGAAAGAACTAAGATATCGTCAGCATACAGGGCGACCTTCCTCTCCCACTCCCCATACTACTTAAAAGGCTGGATATTAGAGTTGTCTCTAAGCCGTTGAGCAAATGGCTCAATATATAAATCAAAAAGGAGAGGGGAGAGTGGGCAGCCCTGTCTGGTCCCCCTTGAGATCTTAAAGGGGCCAGTAATGTTGCTATTAACAAGAAGTCTGGCAGATGGGTTCTGAGAGATCAACTGAACCATATGACAGAAATTTTCCCCTAGGTTAAATTTCCTCAAGACCTCCGAGGCCTTGGTGGCATCCAAAGTCATGGCTACTAATGGAAGGGAATATGCGGAAGCCAGATAAATCGCGCCAATAAAGTCATAAGTGAGGTCAGGAAGCTGCCGACCCCTGACGAAGCCCTTCTGATCTAAATGGAGGATGTCTCCCACCACGAGACCTAATCTTGAAGCCAATATTAAAGTCAAGATTTTATAGTCTGCATTCAAGAGTGATATGGCCCTATATGACCCACAGCTTGATGGAGCTTTCCCTGCTTTCAAAATCAGGATTATAGTAGCGTCATTCCACGAAGCTGGGAGCTGGGAGCTTTAGGCCCTCCTCTAACACCTGTTTAAAAAGCGACGTCAGGGTGGGAACGATCTTATTGCACAACATCTTGTAGATCTCATCTGGGAGCCCGTCAGGGCCTGCTGCTTTCCCGTTCTTACAGTGTTGAATGGCTTCCCTGACCTCAGTATGAGTGAAAACCTGGTCTAAGTATTGTTGCTGATCAGACTTCAGGGAGGGAAGAGGGATGCCTCCCAGCCAACTCTGGGCACTAAGGCTATCCACCCTTTTATCTTCACAATAGATGTCCCGAAAATAGGTCTGGAAAGCATGACTAATTTCCCCATCTGAAGAGAAAGTATCATTACCACTGATAATTTCCTTAATGTGATTCCTCGCCTGGTCTGATTTGGTCTTCCACGCAAGGAGCTTGCCTGCCCCTTCACCATACTCAAAGTGGGCTATTTTGCTTGCCTCCCATCTTCGAGTAAGCCTAGAGTGCAAGATGTTCTCTAACTGAACCTTCAGACCATCCAACTTAACCTGACGTTCTTGCTGGATTTCAGGGGAAGCATGGCAAGTTAGCTCGGCCTCAGCAACTATTCAGCTTTTCTTCAACGGATAAGATCTCTTCTTTGTATCTTTTATTTCTATAGCAAGACCTGCTGGTGAGTGTCCAATACGTTTGTTATAGAAATCAACCCTGAGTTCGTTGTCAGAAATGATTTGGTTTCTTGTAATAGGAAAGATCTCCTCTTCCTCCAAAAGTAAGGAGCGGTCGAATGACCATGTCCTAGTGGGGCTAGGTAATAGACATTCTAGACCCAAAAGAATACCTGAATGGTCTGAAAGATGGTTAGCCAAGTAATAGATTGTTTTTACTCTGCCTCTTAACGAGTTACTTATCAGCACATAATCTATTCTAGACTGGTGTCGATATTTGTAATTTCAAAACAAGACACCTGGCTGCTGACCCGATCTTTCCCTCCAAATATCTGAGAAAGCGAATTGCTTCATTGCCCCTAGTAGAAAATCCCGAGATTTAGATGGGACCATGGCTCTATTGTTTGGAGTCTAGCCTAATAAGGGGTTCAAGATGATAATAAAATCCCCAGCTAGGATTATTGGTTCCGGAAAGTCCAACAAATGTGAGGAAATAGTCTTGAGACAAGAGGGGTCATCTTGGTTGGGTCCATAATAGCCGACCAAGGTAAACAAAGTTCCAATTATCGTAACTTTAACAATAACCCATCTGCCACCTGGGTCAACTAGCTGCAGTAAAATGTGCGCCTTAGCTGATTTCTCAAATAGAATTAGAACCCCTCTGATATTTGCTGACTGACTAGTACAAATGTGCGAACCCACCCAACTTTTATTTTTAAAGAGAGAGACCGTCTCGTCTATGAGAAGGTCTGTTTCATGAAGATTGAGGACCAGCACAGATGAATCCTGGAGATATTGTTTGATTTTGCCTCTTCTCGATCTAGTACGCAAGCCATTGATGTTCCAGGACAAGATCTGTATGGAACTCATGATAGGTCAAGCCAGAGAGCTATCACTAAAAAGGGAGTTTAAAACAACCCGCACCAGCACTTAAACCAACACAGTTCCGAAGCCATTACTCTTAAGGATGAGATAGGTACAATCAAGAAAGGGAGAATGAGGACATTTTTTATTTTTTTACTCTGCTGCACCAGCCCCCTACCCCTGCACCCCTTCCAACCCTCCCCACCACCCCTGGAGAACCCTTACCCAATTATCTGGACATATAAAGTCCAGGCAGTTGCATCCCAGAGGTGCCCCCTCAACCACTTACAATAAAGTGAAGAAAAGAAAAAAGTACCAAAAAAAAGAAAGAATTTACGGAGAGGACCTTTTCGACCCCGAGAAGCAGTCGGGACTAATTTAAAAGAGAAGGAAAACAGATAAGCATACACTTTTATCCCCCATTTCTTTTCCTCAATTTTATCTTTTTGTTTCCTCTTAATATTTGCCCCCTCCCGCCTATAATCACCTATTATACTAACTCTTCAGCACAAAAGGAGAAAGAGAAGGCAGAACCCTCACTTAACAATAACGATGCTACCCCAGCCAAACAATATCCCAAGCTAAAACAATCCCTTATGATCCCCCTTTGCTGATGCTGTCAAGCAGCTCATCCGCCTCCTGAACTGTTCTTAAGTTATGCATTTTATTATTGTGCATCACTTTCAGGAAGGCTGGAAATTTTAGTTGGGCTACTGCGCCATGTTTTTTTAAATCCTCCAACCTTCTACCAAGCTCCCACTGCCTATCCAAAGTGGACCTCGAGAGGTCGGACGGGATCTCAAACGAGAACTCTTTTGCCCTGTTTTCAACTTCAATGCTATGTTCAGGATTTTCACTTTTAAAGCGAAGGTAAGAAAATTGATAAGAATTGTCCTGGGTTTGGATCTATTGGGGTTTCTATGGAAGGGATCCCTGTGCACCCTCTGTATATCATGGCTTAGTGCTTCTTCTGAGACCTCGAGCTGTAGGGAGGCCTTGAGTAAAGAAACAATATAAGGTCTAACGCTGGTTCCTTCACTGCCTTCCGGAACATTCAGTAGGTGCAAGTTATTTCTACGCGTGTTATTCTCCAAATTTTCCAGTCTATCGCTAAAATCTACGCGTTCTTTCTTTAGCAATAGAATGTCTGACTCCGCCAGCCAGAGGTCTTCTTTTAGTTCAACAACACTATTCTCAAGAGTTACAGTCCTGGAGTTTAAAAGGTCCACTTTTTTCCCCAAGGATTCACAGAAATGTCTGATTTCTCCTTAATTAACTGCAGATACTGCAAAGCCCTTTTTTATGTCTTCAGATAATGTGGTGAAGAGAGCTTCCAAGCCTGAGGGTGAAGATAATAGTAAAGATGAAGAGCCTGCCTCTTGTTCCCCCTGGATTCGCCGTTAGAGACTACTAATGGCGGTGGCTGTGGCTGATTCTGGGTCTGTGAGCAAGCTAGGGAGCCGATGTTCAAGCCGCTCATGAGCTCATCTGGGTCCAAGGGCACCCCTAAATTTCCCTGGTGAGAGATCAAATCTGATGCTGACTCCATATTGCTATCATATAACATTGTGAATGATGGTGACCATGTTATGGAGGTATTTAAGCTTGCTGAGCTCTGCCTGAGGGTTTCGGCTTGTGCAGTGATATCGAGAACCTCTGGTTGAACCCTAAAGTAGGAACGCAGCGAATGAGTAACCCTAACTAAGATGTTTGCGGAGTTACTTTTTGGCCACTTGGGTTTTTATAGATCTGCCCTTAACCTGATAGATCTGGAAGGCAGAGTTGCTAATTTAAGCTGGTACGGCGAAGACAGGAGGAGACTCTGGTCCCCTAGGGGCGACCTTGTTGGTGCTCAGATCTTGGACCAGCTCAGAGTCCTTACTGGAGTTATCTGTGCCAAAGGAATCATTTTTTATAATCGCCTTACCCCGACCAAAACTCACCCAGCGCCTTTCCTTTGCTTCTTATAACCCCTTCTAGCAGTAGTGGCGGTTGCGGTGTTTTCTTAGTGGGTAGAAAAGCCTCCTGCTGGGGTTTGAGGGACTGGAGGGTTTGACTCTTGGGGGCCAAAACCTCCTGAAAATGCTGCGATATTTGATGAGCAGTGCCCCCAGTCCCTGTCCCGGTACCTGGCTCCGATGTAGCGGCAGAGTCCTCCAAAATCTCGCCGCAACCTTCTCACTGGGTCCTATGTTCGGCAGCTCGAAAAAGCCGATGATGCTGACTCTGCCGTCATTCCCCTGGAGATGGCCTTGCACGGCTGCCTTGTGTCCCCTACGGAGCTCCAGGGCGGCTTCAGACCAGCGGGGTGACGCGGTTAGGCGTCCACCCGCCTTGCCTCCGCACATCCCTGGCTGCACAAAAGTCAGCAACGCTGACAACGCCCACCTCTCAGGCGCCGCCGAAAAGAAGCAAAACAGCCCGGGGAAAAGACGGCAAAAGGAAGGCAAGGAAAGCAGAGAGCCACACGCCAAAAAGGTTTGCCGGCTGCCGGTTGAATTAACTCATTAGCTCGTTGTTCAGTGGCTGGAGCGGGAGCTCCGGGAGCAAGCGACTGCTAGCATGCAGGCGCCATGTTCCCCCGGTCTGCCAAGGCTCGAGCATTTAAATGCTTGAACTAAATTTACCAAATATATATTAACAAGCACTGGCAATGCCGGTAGGTCTGGCTTATAACTGGAAGTGACTCTTCAATTATGGATGAGTTTACACACTAAATACCTCATCATACATGCATTGTGTCACTCATCCTCGCCCTCGTGCATCCATTTATCCACGATTTGACTCATTCTCGCATTCACGTGCTTACCAATCTACAATAAAAAAAATACACACAAAAACTCATAAGCATATGTACGATCAATTTAAAGAAGACAAAAACAATTCTGCTATGTAAATGAGGTAGGCATGCGCTTGCCATAAAAATGTTTTAAAAATGAACAATAATAGTAAGTAGCCATCTTGGAATGGGATTTGGTTTAGTGCATTATTGTTTTAAAGATGAAAAACGTCTCCACATTTAAAAGCAATGTGCCAGCCATCTTGGAATAGTAAAACAATGATACACTATACGATACCAAGATGGCCACCCAGTAAATATCGCACTGGGGGGTCATTTTTTAATGGTATTGTGCAGTGTGTTATTGTACTACTTGTCCAAAATGGTGGGCATGTTGCTTCCAAATATAGAGGTAATCTGGAATGAGAAAAAATTTATAAACTATGAACAATTCCATGCCAAGACCGCCAGCCAGTTTAGAAGCAATTACTGCAGCATGCTGCACAAGATATGTGAGGCAAGAAAATGGTTGTACAGGTATTGTCCCAGGCGTTTCAGGGGATCAAAAATACATGATTAAAGAAGAAACAAACAAGTAAAAAGGGACCTATAAAAGGAAAAACTATGAAAAACTAAGCCAACGCCCCCTCAGTCTAGGCGCTGAAGCACACAATTTCAGGTGCATGTGCACATCTGATCACAGTAAATGCTGTCACACTCCAGAATTATGGAGCCAGTGGCTTATGTGTGCTTACTAATTATCCCATGTTATATGATGTCATGAGCATAAACAGAATATAAAGGACCCTCTACGTCTCTATATGTATGTCATTTTTAAAATAAATTTTGAGTCCATGAATCCAGCAGACAGCCAAGGTGGCCAGGCTAGATCTAAAAAGTTGCAGGAAACACATGCAGCCAGGTACCATGGATTATATTACAAGTGTGCACGTATATGCAGTTGCCACAACAATATACAACCCCTCCTAAAAGGGTAAAAGGGGCTACAAGACAAATACCAGTGCAAATAATCTACCCCATAGTTTGCAAGACCGGGTAATCAACTTCAAAATCCTTGTCTACTGCGCTTATCTGTAAGACTCCAAGTAACAAAATACCGGTCTACTGGCTTTAACACAGTATAATTGCAATGACCCCATAAATACCCACTGACCTATTTAACTGTAAGTAAGTCAGGCCTAAGGCCTTTCTCTTAACTTTAGTAACCTTAAGCCTTTACATAAGAGAATCATCATACATTCAGTGATGAAAATAAAATCATGTATAAAATTACAGCTGGCAATGCATTATAGAACCTCCTAAAAGTTCTCAAACTGTGAAACGTCTACCCCCAGGGTTTGTTCAAGGGAGTAATTAACATCAAAATCTTCATTCTTAATATGAACTTATTTAGAAGGAAATCCCAGACAAGGACATACTCAATAACTTCAGGGATATAGAGTCCCTTACCATCTCTTACAGCTGAAACATATAGAGATGGATAGGAGGCTTCAAATGTATTCCAAAGTCAAAAAGGTGCTTTTCTTAAGTCAAATCATAGGAATGTTGGAATATGTTGAATCACACTGCACAAGCAACTAACCTATGTTTTGTTACATGTACAATAACTGTCACATCATCAGGGCTTATACCAATCCAATCGTAATGATAGCATCTGGTAACCAATTTCATATACCGATCGTTACAGTTGGATCAATATTTTTGGTAGCCATGATATGACCCCAAGCAGCTTGTCAAGTGTTGTGTTATTGAGTAACTACCGACTAGATCATATACATTCAATGCTGCCTATATAATTGGATATAAAAACATAGCGTCATTGTTATGAACTATCAAATGAAAAAAATTTATTGATTATTCCTGAATTTTGAAATGACATCATCAAATGGTGGATACTTCAAAAATTTCTAATTTGTACTATGCCCTGTTGAAGCGGCACAGTTACTGCACATCACCATTGGCTACTTGTTTTTCTTTTGTTATATTATATAGATTTATACACCGCATAGCTACTTCCAAGTGTGTCCAAGCACTAAACAGACATAACTCAGTCCCAAAGTTTTTATGAATTGATATAACAATAATAAATATTATTGTGACTATGAAATACTGTCGCGGTCTCTAATTCACGCCCACTGCAGGTGAAAGCGGTGGGGCTGGCTGGGGGGAGGGAGATTCCGAGAGATGACTACAAGGGAAAATGAAATAAATAATTTTCTCGAGATACCCCCAGCCTGCCCCACCACTCTTACCTGCAGCCGCCGCAGCTGCTAATTCATCTCTATCACACCAAAACCCTTGTATAGTAATCTGTGAGACTCCATTCAATTAAATACATGGTTACAGGCTTCAGTACAGTATAATAGTAATCCTCTTTCAAAGGCCTATTAGCTTCAACAGATGATTTGCATAACAAATAAGTCAGGCCTGCTGCCTTTGTCATTAGTTTTCATAATAAACAGATCAGTCCTATGGCATCTGATGTAATGTTTGCCAATACATTAATCATGTACATAGCTATTGCTTGTAACCGTAACCATAACCAATTTGGGCCTACTGCATTAGGCATAAGATTTTTCACAACGCAACCTTCAAGAATAGTCAAACTTACGAAAATGTACGAAAAGCCAATTCACAAAGTAGTAGTGTGGCTCACTGGTTAGAGGCGGCAGACCCGGGAGCAGAAGTCGGCACGGGACCAGGGTTCAATTCCCGATGCGGCAGGGTCGTGGACTTGGGTCAGCGGACTCGATAATTCTCGCTTCATTGCTTACTCTAATCAGGGGTTCCACTCGGCAACTCTGGGCATTAGCTTGCCTAATCTCCACATCGGCCCCATCAATTCTGGGGATGCCTGGCTCCACCTTGGGGACTCCCAGCAGGGACCATCCCACAGGGAAAGCCAGGACGGGTTACCCAGAGTTATACAGCGCCAGGAAACCTACAGACGGGTAGCAGTGCGCTTTACAAGCTCAAATACATTTACAAAGCAATATACAATCCCTCCTAAGTGTATCTACACGGATTATCACAGTTCAAATCTTCAACCCCCTCCTCTAGTATGTCAGCAGGAGAGAACCAACACCGAAATCCCTGCCTATTAAGGTACTCTGAGATAACAAAATGCCTGTGCACAGGCTTTATCACAGTGCAAAACAATCCACCCTTAAAGGTCTATTGCTTTTAACAAATAATTTTCACAATACATAAGCCAGGCTTACTGGCATTGTAACGGGTCAGATCTAGGGTATCTGACATAACATTTCCTAAGCTAATCAAACATATAGCCGTTATCCCTGACTTGTCATCATTAACAACGTAGGCCTACTGTATTTAGCATATGTTTTCCACATGGCAGTCATGAATCGTACAGTCATAAAATTGAAACTATGTAAAAAAAACAAAAAAAAGAATACAGTTGGCATAACAATACACAGCTCCTCTTAAGAAGGTGATAGTGCGCTTAACAGCACTCTAAAGTGTATAGTTGCATTATACTAATGGTTCAAACGCACTCACACATATTTGTGTCGTTTTGCAGGGTATTATGTTTATTAAATGCTTTTATTCAACATCTTAAGCATAGAAAGCAAGAATTTTATTAAAGAAGTAATGGAAAGCTACTGGGGAACCTTGCAAGTGATATAATTCGTCATGTGATACATTTAGGAGGGGCTGAGTTTTGAGCAGGGACAGAAGAACAGACTTCTACATTTTCGTAGGAGAAGGAGCATCCTAAGAGCAAGCTCCATAGCCTTAAGCTATTTTGTCCCATTTGACGTGAGTACTTCTAAGGAAGTCTACACGTGCTGACACCTTTGGGAAATGAGATAGGGGAAATAGCCAGGAAAATCAATGAGAGTAGTGTAGGAAAAGATAATTCATGCTTTCCTTCCTGATGAAAAAGGAACTAGATTCAGCCTCAATCTTGGGGTGCATTTTGATTCTGGAATTTATCACATTGTGTCTTCTATGCCGAATTAATTATATGCGTAGGTTCGGCTCTGTATTGATTTTTATGTACCTTTTTTCTCTAATTTTAAGGTGCGTGTATAGTCAATTATTTTCAGCCTTATAATAAAATCCATAGATTGGAATTCGGATACTTTGGTGTTTTAACCATGACTAGGATGTAAGTATAATCTTGAAGTGTTTCCTCCCCACAACCACTTTCAGCAGGCAAATAAAAGACCATCAGTGCTAAATTTGGAAGGGAAGGCAAGGACTAAATTTAGCGTAATCAAATGGTAGCAGAGGACGGTTTGCCTCTACAGTGAGGGGAAAATGAGGGATTTAGAGTAAAAGCGAGGAAAATTTGGCTCTGGACTTGGAGTAGACGACGGTGAGAAACGTTGATTGATGGAGGTCGGTGGATGCTGATGGTGCCGCGGAAGCAGTAGTAGCATGAGTATGAAACTGTGTGGTGTGCTAGATTGCAGTGATGAACTAATTGTGTGTTGTCTTGCGAAGTGAGAATGTAAGACGTGTGATTGTGGGTTAATCGGTTTACTGGTCTGGACACGTGCGGATCAGGAAGTTTGGTGAGCAGACTCAAGAGAAGTCCAAGATCCCGGGATAGTTTTGTATATGTGACTGTCCGATCAAAATTGTAGGTGTTGTGAACTGCTCTCGGCGATCCACTTGTGATAGGGAACTTTGTGTGAATGTAGGAGTAACGTTGTAGTGGAAAGTCTCAGGTACCGGGGGTAAACTACAGCGATTGGGTGACCAACGCAGGTGGGGGGTCACAGCGGATGTTCTTGTAAGAGTGTTCTATCGATCTTTCATCAGACGGACAATCACTAGTTTATGTGACTAAGTTATTGTGGCTGTAGTAGGAAGCTGTTACTCGGTTAATATCTTTTGGTTATACAGTCACTTGTGTACGAATGTGTGAGCCAGTGTACTGAGTGAAATTGTAAAGGAGGGTGAGCCGCTGCAAGGAGGGAGTTGTGACGTCAGTGTGAGCCGCGCTGGGATTGGTCGGTTTGTGTAACAACGCGTTGAGATTGGTTGGGGTTCGTCAGTAGTTAAATATTGAATTCTGGATTGCAAATAATTGATTTTCACAATGACATGTTGTAAGGTGTTGCGTGATTTGTGTAGAGGCGACACAAGGGTGGTAACTCAGGTGGGAGAAAAAGCTCCACCAGAGGTTACCCCGGCACATTATTTGGCAACCAATGTAGGACTCCATACTATAGTGTGACGGCAAAATTGGCATAAAATTACAGAGAAAGAGGGAGAATTGTCTTTCCCTCGTAATGGGTCATTTCGGATGGAAGTGCTATACCAGCTGAGAGGAGTAATTGTCTTCTCTGAAGCCTCCACCTAAACAAACGCAATTTGAGGCATTAGATGCATGGATGAGAGCAGCAGTGGCAAAGAGAAGAGAAGATTCACAGGGGAGAATGAAAAAGGCAATGAAGGCATATCAAGATGCCAGGTGGGATGCACAATTGAAAAGGTGGAGAGTATACACCATAGAGGGAGAACACTTATATCCATTCAGGTTGTTAAAAGGAGGGTCTGAAGGACAGAGTAGGACAGAGGAGGACAGTGATACAGATGATAGCTTTCTATAGAGATTGTTAGTAGAACGTCCTCCACCATATTACTCTCAATCGCAGATTGAGAGAACCCAGCAACCTGGGGAAGCTTTGGGAGTGCTTCGGACAGGCTCAGAGGAGCAGACAAAAGGAGTAAGAGGGACAATGGCAGTGGGAATAAGAATTCCAGGGGGGTCTGGAGGGCCAGGATATGCAGACCCTGAGCACCATGGAAGTGCATGCACCATGCAGTTACCAGACTCTCTTACTGTACCAGTTACAATTGGACCTGTGGTTTCGAACTATAACCCAAATGAGAGAGCAAGTGAAAGTGAACAGCAAACCAGAGAAGGGGAAGAGACTATGTCAGGAGGCAGTCTTACAGTGAGTGGTACAGGTATGGCTCAGAGGTCACTGGAAGCTAGTACTCCATTGACAGCCACTGCTGATCCATCAAGGGTGGACAGTGGGTCAGAACCAAGATGAACAGGAGCTTTGGCAAATTCTAGGTCAGACATTAGAATGTGGGATCCACAGTGAGGGAGTAAATGATGTCAAAAGAAGAACTGGAAATGAGACGAGAGACACCTAGAGTACTATTCGAATCACAGGGTTTATGTGAAGGTAAACATTGGAGAAGATGCAGCTGTGAGAGAGAAAGTTGTCCCTCTTTGGGAATGGAGGAGAGTGCAGGTCTAAAGAGAGCCCAAAGTTGTGGCAGGGGGGAAACAGGAAGTGAGAGGGGTCAGAGAATCATACAAGTGGCATTGAAAGCACAATTTTTAGATGTGGTCAGATTGAAAGTTGAAATAGATAAAGTGATAGAAGGGAATCTGCCATTGGACAGGATTGAAACATATGATCCAAGTGAGTTGTTATTTGTAGCTAAGGATGTCACTAAAAAGGCCAAGCACGCTCATGAAGCATTGGTACAGTTGGCAAGACGGTATGAGGTGGATTTAACCAAGACGAAATTGATGCAGGGGAGCTGCAGATTGAATTATACTGATCAAGATTTAGAGGAAAAGAGAACGACAGGATTAAAGGCACAAATTATAGACTTGTCCATTGCAATACGACCATGGAGAGAATTAGATAAATGGAAAGAAAGGTGGTCGAAGAAGAAAAGTGCCAAGAAAGTGATAGGAGATACTTCGCATCCAGGTGGAGGGATGGGAGCAGCAGGGAATTTCCCTCTGAGAGAAGTAGAATGGGGGGTATGTACATGTGCCATGAAGCAGTGCTGATTTGGCAGCATTCACTAATGATTTTCCTCGGCTGAGGGAAAAACCTGCCGACTGGAATAAACAAATTGATTGGTTTGTTAAGATTTCGAAGGTTATGGATGGATTTGAATACCTTGTTTGATATAGTGGTTTCAGTTGACTTATGCACGGCATGTAAGGTTGCCGTTGATTGGCCTGCTGCAGAACCAGCTAGAGATGTGGTGACTCATGGTCCCTCAGCTGAGGTGATGAAGAAATATGAACAAGTGATTACATGGCTGCAGTCTAAAGTGGCCCGCAGACTGTCGATTGGCTTAAAATTGATCGTACTACTCAAGATCCTAAAGAATCAGTACATGAATATTATGAGAGACTTTTAGTGGCATTTAAACAACATAGTGGATTGGATACTTTTGAGCCACCAGATATGGGACAGTTTGTTTCCAATTTGTTTTAGGATTGAGATCTGATATCAGTTTGATGATACACACCATTTGACATGTTGGCAGAATAAATCTGTTGACGGAATTTTGTGTTATGCAAAATACTGCATTGCACAGGTAGAGGCAGCACAAAAGAAAACAAAGAAAAATTAATGTTGGTACAGTTGAGAAATGCCGAAAGGCTTGATTGGGTGCAAGGGGTTGGAGGAGCGATGGATTGAGGAATAGGAAGTGGTAGAGGAATGAACCAACAGATGGTGTCTCAACCTGGACAGGGTAGAGGAAGGGGTGCAGATGCTGGTATGGAAGCTGAGTGGGTAGCAAATCAAAAACGTGTCACAGCCTGCCACTTTTGTCACAAAATCGGGCATTGGAAGCGTGAGTGTACATTGAATCCAGCAAATCAATTGCAATATGAGGGAGAGGGATAAATGTCAGAAGGTGCGAATACTGTGACAAGACCCAGATCCATGTATGGGGGAGGATGCGAGCCCCAAATGCAAATACCTCAGCCTCCAAGAGTACCCATGCGTAATCAGACATATTGTCAGATGCCTTACTTCGAGATACAAGACAGATTAGATCAAATACAAGATCCTTATGAGTGTCAGAGGGGGGTGCAGGGAAAGTGTACTTTGGGTGCTGCTTTGGAAGTGGATCAAAGTGGACCGTTTGTAGATGCAGAGGTGAATGGACATCCTGTTACCTTTTTGTTAGACACCGGAGCTGCGCATTCCACAGTACGGACAGAAGTGGTCCCAAATTTATACCCATCAGGAAGATCAATCCAAGTGGGGGGAGTAACCAACTTGAAAATGTCAAATCCATTAAAAAATGAGTTTCCTGTGAGAATAGGGCCCTTCCAGGAAAAACACCAATTTGTGGTGTGTGATTCCAGCCCAGTCTGGGACGAGATCTTTTGTGCAAGCTAAATTGTACCATATCTTGCACTCCCAGGGGTGTGGAGTTGCAAACCTATGATGACAATGCAGATTTTAAAATGGCCAATATGAGTTTATGTGCAGAACTGGTTGTGGTTCTCACAATAGAAGATCTACTATATGATTTGAGAGACTCAGTTTCTCAGAAGGTGTTGGATTTCACGGGTGAGGAGATAGGATTAATCCGAGGGATTGAACCTGTTAAGATAGCGGTCAAACCAAATGCTGAATTTCCACGAATCCCGCAGTATAAATTGACTCCAGAAACTGCGTTTGGAATACGACCTGTAATTAAGTCCATGATTGCACAAGGCATTCTGAAGGAGATAAGGGGAAGTCCCTGTAATTCACCTATAATGGGACTACAGAAGCCTAGCGGCAAGTACAGAATAGTGCAGGATTTGCGCAGGGTCAATGAAATTGTGATTCCATGTTGTCCTGTGGTACCGGATCCAGCTGTTACACTATTTCAGATACTATGTGAGGCCGAATGGTTTACAGTCCTCAATTTGTGGCAGGCGTTTTTCTGCATAACATTGCATGAAGATAGCCAATATATTTTTGCGTTTAGGATGGACGACCGTGTTTTAACATGGTGTAGGATCCCTCAAGGGTATAAAGAAAAGTCTCTCTATCTTTAGCCAGTGTTTGAAAAAGAATCTTGAAGGGCTGGTGATGCCCTAAAACTCAGTCCTGGTTCAGTATATAGACAACCTGTTGGTCGCGTCAGAGACTGAAGATACTTGCAGGATCGATACAGTGGCTTTCCTCAATCATTTGGCAGATAATGGACACAAGGTGTCCCCAAACAAGCTTAAGTATTGTCAAACGGAAGTGCAGTATCTAGGTCATCGAATTGAAAAGAGAAAAACGAAGGGTGTTACCAGATCGCATAGAGATGATTCTGCAAATGGGAACTCCGAAAACACAGAAAGAAGTCTGCATGTTTTTGGGAATGGTCGGCTATTGTCGACAGTGGATCCCAAAGTTTTCCTTGCAAGCAAAACCACTTTTGAGGTTGACTTGAAAGGACATTAGTGATCCGGTACCATGGGATGATGAATGCTTGAGGGCCTTTCATGAGCTGAGAGAGAGCCTATGTCGCGCTCTAGCTCTGGGAATGCCAGATTACAACAAAGCGTTTTCGCTCTTCTGCTATGAGAAAGAAGGACGTGCATTAGCGGTCCTTGTACAGACACGTGGAGGTACCCATAGACCAGTCACTTATTTTTCTGCTACATTATATCCTGTAGCTTCCTCGTTGCCCGAATGTCTCAAATCCGTTGCTGCAACAGGTGTCAGCATTGAGAGATGGGGAAGCATAGTAATGGGTCACCCGCTCATTGTTTATGTGCCACATTCAGTAGAACTTTTAATGACAAGAACAAAGACAACCTTTTAACGAATAACAGACTTACAAAGTATGAGCAAGTTATATTGGCTTCGGAAAATGTTACTCTAAGACGCTGTACTACTCTGAATCCTGCTACATTGTTGCCTCTTCCACAAGAGGATGGAGAAGATTGTGAAGAGCATGAATGTCTTGATGTTACTGAACTATCTACCAAACCCAGACCTGAAATTGTTGATGAACCGTTGCCCGAATCTGATTTGATCCTTTTTGTTAACGGATCATGTCTAAGAGACAATGAAGGGTGCTTGAGGGCTGCTTTTGCTGTAATGTACCATTTTGGGGGTGGTCAAAGCTGTTTGTTTAAACAGAGTATATTTTGCTTAGGTTGTGGAAATTATCGCTCTGATACTTGCCTGTACCATCGTGGATGGAGTTCGAGTGACTATCTATACGGGCAGCCAATATGGGTTTGGAGTGGTTCATGATTTTGGACAGTTATGGTCTCAAAGGGGATTTGTAACGTCATCAGGATCCCCTATCCATAATGGAGAATATCTATGTCAATAATTGGAAGCTTTACAGAGACCCAAAGCAATAGCTCTAGTTAAATTTGCAGCCCGTGGCAAAGGAGAAGATTTTGTCACCAAGGGTAATAACTATGCTGACGAAGTAGATCGTTTTTGTGCACTACATGTTTGTGTTTTCAATGGAGAGTATGTAGGAGAAAGCACGGAAGAGACAGAGCTCAGTATGTTGTTAGCTGTGGGATGGGATGAGGTTAAGCGGCTGCAGGATGAGGTCTCAGAGGAGGAAGCTGCATCATGGGTTAGAACAGAATGTGAAAAGAGAGAAGATGGTATTTGGGCATCAACAGATGAAAGGGCAGTGTTACCTAACTGTTAATTGAGCCCAATGGCAAGGCAGATTCACGGAGCAGTTCATCTTGGAAGAGATGCCATGGTGCGAGTCTTTATGCAAACGTGGTTTAATCCCCGATTTCGCGTGCATGCTGAAGCAGTCTGTCACAGGTGTGTTACATGTCAACAAATGAATGTGGGAAAAAGAACTGTGGTTGCGATGAGTCACATTGGAAGAACGGGAGGTCATTTCAATATTATACAATTGAACTTTATTGAGATGCAATAGGTTGAGATAAGTTTTGGTGGTGGTGTGTATCGTTCCACGTTGGGTTGAGGCTATCCAACTAGACGATGTGACAGTCTCACAGTGGCAAAACTGCTCTTAACGGAACTGATACTGCAGTTTGGATTTCCGACCTTGGTGGAGACAGATAGAGGAACACACTTCCATAATGAAATCATGAAATTATTGTGTACAGCTTTGAAAATTGATCAGAGACTGCATTGTAGCTACAGGCCTGAGGCTTCTGGCATTGTGGAACAGAGAAACGGCACAATCAAGATGAGGGTGTCAAAGGTGTGTTCGTCAACTTCATTGAACTGGCCTGATGCATTGCTTTTGGTGCTGATGAGTCTGCGTAGCACTCCTGATAGGAGGGCAGGGCTCTCTCCCCATGAAATATTGATGGGAAGAGCTATGCGATTGCATATGGTGCCAGCTACTGCATTGATAAACATCACAGATGATTTGATTATGGATTAATGTAAGGGACTGGCTGATGTGGTTAATTCTGTGTCCCCACCAGGTCGAGGCTGCGACTGTATCCACCTCGAGAGACCTGCTGCATGATCTTAATCCTGGTGATTGGGTGCTTGTCGGAAATCACCTGAGGAAGAGCTGCCTTGATGCTTGCTGGCGAGGACCCTATCAGGTGCTTCTGGTCACAAGTACAGCGGTGAAGTGTGGAGTATTGCCAAACTGGATCCCCGCTTCACATACTCGTAGAGTCCCAGAACATGTTGAGGACATTACGCCTCTTGTTCCCCGAAATGCAATTGAGAGTGCAACAGAAACAGAAAGAACAGGTCCGAATGTGAGAACTCTCGATGAGGCAGAACAAACAACCAAGCAAGAAAGAATAAAATAAATAGCCCCCAAAGTGAATTCAGATTCAGAAATAGACAATCTAATCGGGGCCACGCAAAGGGTGGGCTTGCAATCCTACTGAGCGAGGAATATCTTTGGTCTCAAAAAATCATAGAGACAAAGTCAGGAAATTTGCAGTGTATCAAAGTGACATTGACGACACAACCCACAGGTCCCTGCAATGCTATACTGCTCTTTAATACATATGCCCCTCCAGGCAAAAATTATGATGTCCTCTTCGATGAGATAATGGAATCAATCAGCCTTATTCTTGATGATCGTATCCAAATGCCATATCTAATTATGGGAGACCTGAACGGAAAAGTTTCAAATAGTGAAATTGGAAAATGGGCCAACTTAACTAAAGAAGAATCCCTGGAAATGTCCTTCCCAAAATTCCCAAAGGGCATCAAATCGGATAAGAGAGGTAGGTCGCTTCTATCTTTCTTACCAAGTATAAATGGAACAATACTCAATGGTAATACGGAAGGGGACATACCGGCATCATTTACCAGACGGGGAAATGGATCCTCCTCTATTCTCGACTATTTTATCTGTGGGATGGCTGTAAAGGAGTCTATAACGTACTTACAAACTCATTTCACAGTAGAGAGTGACCACGCTCTTTTACATCTAACCACCCTGTGGATGCCCTCCACCTCCTTAGCTAAACAGCCAATATTTTGCAAATCTTCAACCGAAGTTCACATTAAACAGAGGCGGATCTACTGGAATCCTTCCACACTGGACAATATTTCTTCATTGCTCATTCATACTCAATTACTTACTAATATCCATTCAGAGAATCCTATCACGAACTTCGAACACATAATTAATAATCTCAAATCCGCACTTTTAAACAAATCACAAAAGGTCAGCTATGGAAAAAACAAAACCATCAACAAAAACAAAAATTGGAACTCAACTGCGGCAAAAAAACTAAATAGACTCATTCGTGTACAACACTTGAACTTTTCTATATCAACTAAGGCAGAAATTAATAAATTAAAAAATCAAATTCGAAGAGAGAAAAATAAACATAAAAAACTGCTGCAGGATAGAAATTGGGTTGACATCCAAATAGCTGCTAAAGACCATAATCAGCGAAAATACTGGTCTCTGATTGCCAAAATGACCGGTTTAAAGAAAAAACTCGAAGCTACCCCAGTCTCGCCAGAGGACTGGGAAAGATACCTACATGAGCTATATAATCCAAATCCATCTTTCCCTGAAAAAATGGCCTGCGGTCTCAGCGATGAAAGGAACAACTTCAAAATCACTAAGATCACGTCAAATTCCATTGAAATCCACATCAGAAAAGCGAGAAGCACGGGCGCTTCAGGTCCTGACCAAATTCCCATCAAGGTCCTTCAAACTGACCCCAAGGAGTGGAGCCTGATGCTTTCTCCTCTCTTTAACTATATTTTTGAGACTGGTGAAATACCGAAGTCCTGGCAAGGAAGTATAATCATTCCAATATACAAAAAGGGGAACAAAAATACAGCCAGTAATTATCGGCAAATAGCTCTGATAGATGCCACTGGGAAAATTTTTGCTGCAGAAATATTAGATCGTCTAAAAACTTGGGCTTTTTCGCAGGGTTTCATACCTATGTTTCAGGCAGGATTTCGACCTAACCACTCCGTCATCGATAATACAGCAATACTACAATCCATTCTTGATAAATATACAGTGGAGAGATCACAACCAATATATGCAGCTTTTATAGATTACTCTACCGCTTTTGATCGGGTAGACAGACCTACTCTATGGACTAAACTGAGGAGGATGGGTATCCCCGAACAATTGCTCCGGGTCGTAGTTAACCTTCACAGCAACACATGGTGCCAAGTACAAATGGGGAGCGAAAAAGGTCTGACCAATATAATTAGCACGTTCAACGGCCTCAAACAGGGGTGCCTTCTTGCACCGATTTTATTTTCATTATATTTAAGTGACCTACCATTTTATCTGCAACAAGGTTCCAGTTTGCCCCCAAAGCTCGCTACACAAAGCATACATGCTTTACTATATGCTGACGATATAGTAATGTTGGACTTAACGCCTTATGGACTACAAAGACTACTCGATATGCTACACAAATATTCCAAAGAAAACTTTTTAATTCCCAATTTAAATAAAACAAAAGTGGTAGCATTCTCCAACAAAAAGAAAAGAGTAAAGTTCCGCTGGAGGTTGGGCGGAGAACATATAGAAGAGGTCGAGGAATACACTTACTTGGGAAGGATTTTTTCAAGGAATCTAAAAAATAACAAACAAATTAATCATCTAAAAAAGAAATCAGAGTTACATGCTGCGGCTCTGCTGAGACTGTATATGGCAACTGGGAACAGGCACTTTTCCACATTACTGAAAGTATATAGAGCAAAGATATCTCCTGTCTTATCGTATGCCACCGAATATATAGCCATAAAACAGTGGTCCTATATGGATCAAAAAGAGGGAAAAATATTAAAGAAAATCCTGAAAGTCTCAGCAGCAACACCAGTGCAAGCGCTAAGATTAGAATTCTCGATTACCAGTGCTTATGCTACAGCGGTAGCCAACATAATTAGGTGGGCTTATAACCTCCTTCACGCTAAAGATGGTTCTTTACGCTCTCTGCTAAAGACTGAGACTTTCGATCAAGGAGCTCCATGTTCAACATTCTCTAGAAATATGTCAGCGGTATTTCAACTGGCCAAAATTAATTCTGAAATTTTGCGGACTTGGTCACCTATACAACTTAAACTTTTTCTAAAATGTTTTACCCCCAAATTGAGTTTCGATCTTGATTATTCTCACTGTAATAAATTATCGCTCTATCAACCCTATACTGAGTCATTGGAGTACAAGCAAGACCGGTTATATTTGGGGTTTTATTTCACTCATGGCGCAAGAAGATCAATTACAATGTTACGTTTGGGCATTCTGCCAGTTTCATCCTTTACTTCAAGGTGGTCTCCAGGCAGATCCCCGCTCTGTGCTCTATGTTGTGGGGGAGATCAGAATATCAAACATCTTTTATTCGTATGTCCACATCCCAACGTAGTAACAGCTCGGTCAAAATATCTAGACCCTATATATCGTATTTGTAAAATCATCACTGTAAAGGAACTACTATTTGCATGTAAACAGCCTCCCAATGAATTAGTCTGCTGTAATATTTACAAATTTTTAAAGCAATTCCTGACATTATATTGAATTGTAAATTGTTGTTTTTATATATTTGTGGTCCTCAGTTGAGTACCAAATCAAATAAAACTTTTTGACTTTGACTTTGACTTAGACAACATTGTAGAAGTGAACTTTGAACCAAAGCAAAGGGATCAGCCTGGTGCAGAAGGATCAGATGAAGAGGAAGATAAGAGAGCAGATGCTGCAGCAGCAAAGTGGCCAACCAAGAAAGAAAAGCTTAACATAAGGCTTGCATCTGAGAAACATCTCGCTCAGATTCCTGAAACCGATCAAAGTGAAACCGAAGAAAGACCAGATGGTCTAAGACGATCCAGAAGGGAGAGAGTACCATCTCGGAAGTACGCATCTCCTGAGTGGACATACCTGGCTGCAGATGCAGAGACCGGAGAGATCCAGGAGGTTGAGGACCGGCACAGTGAGTCACGGACAGAGTACTCTGACAATTGACATTCAGTTAATAGTCCCTGGAATTGATGCCTTCGGAATTCTGACTCTGACAGTTCCCGACCCATCAAGGCTGAGTGGGTTACGCTTTTGATCCACAACCAGGTTGCTTTCCCTACTTTCGGTCGACAGCGAACCACACAAGAAATGGGAGAAATTTGTGTTGGAATACTACAGCTTGTTCTTGCTATGCTTGGATCAAATATCATAAATGATGAAGATTGAACTGTAACAGAATTCTTATTAGCCTTAGAAAGAAGGTAACCTAGCCCCAAGAGGAAGAAGATTTAAAATTAGGGACTTTCAATAGAAAGAAGAATTGAGGGTTAGGGCTGGATAAGTCTCTTCAATAGGTTTAGTATTGTTGAACTGAACATTGCAAAATTTGAATGGAAAAATAAAAAGACACTGTAATAACCAAATTAAGCACAGCAAAGAAGAACAGAGACTTTGTTGCATTCAGTTATGTTTCAAATCAAAACAGAGATTCAAAATGGAGTCAGAGAAGTCAGGACACAAGCAGAAATGCATAATTGGTACCCTTATCGTTGTGGTGCTTATTGTTATACATGTGGTGATTGTTACATCTTTGGTTGG
This sequence comes from Lissotriton helveticus, assembly GCF_964261635.1. Taxonomy (NCBI): domain Eukaryota; kingdom Metazoa; phylum Chordata; class Amphibia; order Caudata; family Salamandridae; genus Lissotriton; species Lissotriton helveticus. Next base: position 830,375,000 of record NC_136057.1, on the reverse strand, counting down.
GTCTCACAATGCTGAAAAGAATGAAATGACACCTACCCCAACTACCGTAGGAGAGGGTGCATCTGCCAAGGATAGAGATATGATTAGGGAAACTAGTCGGTGCTACACATAGATTTGCCAAAAGGTGATTTTATGCTGAATGCATATGCTCGTTTGTTGTATGAATATGTGGAGACAATGGAAGCGAAAGATTGTTATGTGTGTATGCAATTACCAGCATCAGTAGAAGAGGGTATCCAATATCATCACTTACCTTTGACTTATGGCATCACATGTCGTGTGTTGCTGAGCATGTTTTATAGCAAGGCCCATTTTGAGTACTACTTTTCAAATTATGATGTGATACTCTCAGAGGTTCCAGTCCTGAAGTACATGAATAAGTATGATTACTATAAGGAGGTAGAGAGGATGTCTATGTATTTCGTGCCTACTATTAGTTTAGATACATCATATGCTCATAGACACAATTTGAAATGCATGTTAAATGACATTGAAAAGAAATTTGTGGATCAGATAGAAGATCGACATAGACAGACTTTATTTAGACCAGACCCAAAGCATAAAGTTATCTCATGGACACAGGAAGAATTAGATCATAAGGCAAAGGGAAGTTCTGGTACAATAGCTTTGGACTTTCAGCAAAAAGGAAAGTTATGCATTAGACACCCGTCCACTTATTATGACAAAATATTTGTGGGTGAGAGTGATTGTGAACACATTTTCTTAATTGAGGAGGCAATAAGAAAAGCATTATTGGATAAATTAACCATAGTACCCAATGTGTATTTTGTGTGTGGAAAAAGTGCTTTTGTGAAATTGTCCAAGAATTGGTATGGTACATGTTACTTAGCTGTGGTATTTCCTAAAATCTTTCATGTAAATAATTTATGGCCCTTGGAGGGAAAAACCGTTCACCGAGGAAAACGTGGTGCAAGTGCTGGAGAAATTGTTGGAGATTTATTTGGAACTATGATACCAAGTGTGGGTGTGATCTTGAATGATGTGAAAATGAGAAAGTTTGCAACAATAGTGGATAAACTCTCTGTGAATACCGCTCAAATGTTATTACACGTTGATGGGGAAATGGTCTCAATAAGGGCTATGGTTCTTCAAAATCGTCTTGCTTTAGATGTTCTATTAGCAAAGGCCAGAGGAGTCTGTAAATTATTGAAAGTTCAACAGTGCTGCACGTATATTCCTGACAATAGTCTGGATATACGAAAACATATTAGTACTATTTCAGAGATACATCAAGATTTGTGTAATTTGGCTGCAGATAGCATTTGGGAACAAATTGGCAAGGGATTTGGAAAGATTGGAAGCTGGTTTGGAAGCCTGGAACAAGGGATAATGGGATACATCATGAAACCCATCATAAGAGCAGTCAATTGTATCATTGTGCTATTGGGAACCATCAAAGCTTACAAATGGCAAAAGGCACGCCATAATGAAAACTACTTGAAGAAACGAGAGCAGCAAGTAGACCGACTGCAGGACAGTCATTATCTGCACCTTAAGGGGTTAGAAAGATTTAGACAGGGACGGCAAGATACAACTTCTTTTAAGGTTGATCTCTTCTGCAAGGTGAAAACTGTAAGAGAGTAAGACATTGGTGTTATGACACTAGTCATAAGAGGGGGGGAACTGATAGAGCGTTTACAGCACTCTAAATTGTATGGGTACATTATACTCATGGTTCAAACGCACTCACACATATTTGTATTGTTTTGCAGTGTATTATGTTTATTAAGTGCATTTATTCCACATCCTAAGCATAGAAATGCAATGTATGCTTTGAAATAGAATTTACATGTATTAGAGACACTATCATTCCTGTATGCATAATGTGCAGGATGTCATTATATTCATATCAATGTAACTGTGTGTTGTTTAAGTTGCCTGCTTTGTAGGCCCAGAGCTGCAAGTTGTTGACAGTTTAAAAATCCTTGGTTGCTAAAGAAATAATTAAATGAATCTCTTGTGTGTGCCAGGACAGTATGCTCTCATCCCACTGCAGGTACAAGAATTGGACCTCGTTATTCTTAATTTAATGAGATAACCGGAATGTCTTTGAAGAGTCTGAGAAGCGGGAGGGGAGGATACCTTCTGTGCCTTGCCTATCTGAACCTCAAGGCCACTGGAAGTCGAGAAGAATTTAATTAAAGAAGTAATGGAAAGCTACTGGGGAAGTTTTGTCTTTTGTGTATTATGCGCAGGGACAGAAGCTCAGACTTCTACATTTTAGGAGGAGAAGAAGCATCATGAGAGTGAGCTCCATAGCCTTAAGCTATTTTGACCCATTTAACATGAGTCAAATGGGTCAAATATAAATAGGAAGTTTACATGTGCTGACACTTTTGGGAGAGGAGATACGGAAATAGCCTGGAACATCAATTAGAGTAGTGTAGGGAAAGACAATTTATGCTTTCCTTCCTAATGAAGAAGTAACTAGATCAAGCCTCAATCTTGGGGTGCAATTTTATTCTGGAATTTATTACATTGTGTCTTCTATGCCGAATGAATTATATGCGTAGGTTCGACTCTGTATTGATTTTTATGTACCTATATTCTCTAATTTTAAGGTGCGTGTATATTCAATTATTTGTGGCTTTATAATAAAATTCATAAATTGGAATTCGGAGTCTGTGGTCTTTTAACCATGACTAAGTTGTAAGTATAATCTTGAAGTGTTTACTCCCCTAAACTACTTTCAGCAGGCAAATAAAAGACCACCAGTGCTAAATTTGGAAGGGAAGGCAAGGACTAAATTTAGCGTAAGGAAAGGTATGACAAGAATTGTCTACCCAAAAACCCTTATCTACGACAGAAATCTGCGAGATTCTATGAAACCAAATTCCTGACTACAGTCTTTAATCCCGGTTTACAACAAACCACCCTTAAAGTACTATTCAATTTAAGATATCCTCAGCACAATAATTATGTCAGCCACGGGTCTTTGACGTAACATTCAAACTAAAAATAACAAACCGAGGGCATCTGACAAAGCATTATTGGTTTATCACGAAGAACACCTAAAGCATACTGAACTGAGCTTCAGCTCTCCAACGTCTACCTCAATAAAAACTCTCATATTACTACATATTCTATTAAACATTACCACGGTCTTACTACACTAACTTTAGAAATATTGTAGAAATGTCCAATGCTCCCAGGTTAGCCTTTAAAAAGGACTGGTCCATTGCACAAAATATTGCTTTAAAATCTATCAATGTACAATATAGTGGAGGCATACTTTTCCTGAAGCTAAGGCTGCACTGAAGCAGCCACAGGGGAAGGTAAGTGTTTTTATTGATTCTTTTCCGCTGACTCCCGACTTCGTGTTGCCCCACAACCTCAAAGCTAGAGAAGCCACCACTGATATAGGATAGTTAAGATTCACTAATCAGTCCACTATTAGTTAAATATGGCAATGCCGAAACGATAAAATATCATTTTTCCAACCTTTCTGTGTGGTTGACGCCATGTTCTTTCTCAAGTCAGATAAAAAAGAAAGAAAGACAATCGAATCTAATAGTTGACACTACTGTGCAAATCAGCAAAACTTTTAGTACCCTTCAATGTAAATCGATTACTTCATGTTAGACTCTAGGATAAAGGAACCTACAACTTTGATCTGAAAGGAAATCTAATCCTCAGCTGGAAACAAATTGCAGAGGAGGCTGATGAGAAACCTATGGATGGATACCTTATATCTTCGTGGTTACCTAAAATCCAAAACATGAATCTTCATACCTATGGATGTATGTCACTTGACTTAATTTTGTTCAATTCTTTAGCTGTGGTAACATCGTTCATGGGGGGTCTTCAAAAACATTTCGCACTTTTTCTGCTTCACAAGCTTTTATATCAGTATAATTTTTAATGCAGTAGATCCACTCTGCATCTTCGGTTTGGCACTCTCGGTCTCTTTGCTTTTCTGACTTCTCATTGTTCACGGTCACTGGCACTCTGTTCGGTTGGCTCTAGTTCTTTCCTGATCTTCTCTGGAATGCGTTCTTCTGATACAAAACACTTACCAGTCTCTCACTACTTTTCAGCCAGGGCTCTTTACTCCACACTCAACCATGCAAAGTGCTTGCTCCCTCTTCCAGTTCGTGGTGCACACTTTCGTTTCTACCTGCTTGATTTATCATGGTTTTTCTGGGCTCATTCACCACAGACTGTACGCTAGTCGCAACTTGACTTTGGGACCTTTGCATACTGTCTCCTCCTCCCTCTGAACATCCATTCTAGACTTGAGTTTGACTCTTTTAATCAGTGGTTGTTGTCAGCACCAGCTTGTCTAACGTTCTTTGTAAGGGAGGCAGGAATCCACACTTACAGTGTTTGCCACAAGTGTCACAGAGTTTGGTTTTAAATTGGGTCATGGATTTACCGTTTACAATAGCCGTGTATGAAGGACAGTTAGGCTATAACGTAATGGATCGGATGATTAGAGTGTAAGAAATTGAACTCAATAGCGTATTGTAGAATTGACTCACTAGAATTATATAGCATGAAGGACTTTGAATATGTATTTGTTTTTAACAGTAAGACAGTGTTGGTAAGTGGCACATATTATTAACGGGCACAATTTCGTTTAAAATAGGGATTGACAGTCAAGAAGAGACGGTATATGATCTGGCCACCTGGCCAATGGCTATTAACTAAATTTGGATTACGAGAAGTTTTAAGACAGGATTATTTTATTCTATATATGGTAAATAGATTCATGTGAATGGTACGTGTTGGTTAGTGACTAGCTTAGTGCATTGTGGTAACTGGCTCCGATGGTAGTGCTTATTTCCCTTTGTCCATTTATAATAGAGCTCTGTGGACCTTCAATAATAATAATAAGAAGCATCTCTAAGGAACTAGTTGCTTATGGTGAGTACGCCGGTCACCGACTTTGAGTGTTTGGGGCACTTTTCGATAGTTTCATAATTCACGTTGCACTATATGGAGACTATGTACAATTTGTAAGGAAATTCGATTAATTGGAGACATGAGATGTATATCAGTCTACTGCTAAATGAGACATGATTGACATTAATTGGTGTATGGCTTTGTTGTATTGCACATGACTTGGGTGTCTATTTTTTCAGTCTTGGTTTCTGTTTGTTCTATTCCTATCTCTGGGTGGAGGTTAGGCCTAACTTCCATACTCATAGATTTGGTAGTCAGTAATTGGTTGTACATATTTATCCATTACAGCCCTGATGAAGTCATTTGGAGAATTTTCCATTGACGAAACACGCGTGTTGGCAGTATTATCCGGAATGAGGATCTATGTATGACAAGTCTTCATAAAGAAATTCCAAGAGTACTGAAATAAATAACTACGGTCACAGATTGGATGTTATGGCACTTTATTTGGAATTGTAACTGTATTGTATAAATACCAAGATATATTTAATGCTCAGGGAAATCCTTTATAAAACTTCTTTTCTGTAGCATTTGCTTGCAGTTGTGATTTTACAGCACGGGGTGGTGGCTGTTCAGGTTTCCCTTTGATGCAAACTTTTTGAATGTGAATTAGAGTCACTTAATCCCTCTTAACCTGCACAGTAGAGACCTCACTGCCCGCTTGTAAAAATCATTATTTCTTAGGTTGCAGCAGGATTTGAGGGTCACTATTTAAGTGATTAATATCCATCATAATGTGCTCCTGAAATGATAGGAGTTAGGTAACTGCGGACGTGTTTAAACATGTACATGCTGGTGTGTCAATTAATAAAGCAGTCACCTCAGGGAACAGGCCAAATGAGGGACTTAAAGTAAAATTTGTAGAGACGTAGCGGAAAACCTAGATCTCGAAATGGTGGGACGGTGCAACTTTAAGAATATCAAAGATTAGAGAGAATTCCTAGAGGTTTACGTGCGCAAATATTCCCAACGTATGATGATTTGGAAAAAGATCTTCTCCTACTTTGGGAGAAAGAGCTGACGGGCAACTCAACACGCTTACTGAATATCCTACTTGAAAACACAGATAGGAAAGTTTTGAAGGCAGTGGAAGAGGTAGACAGGTTGGAGAAGGAAATACAGGATTTAAATATGGAAGAGGTAACCAAAAAGAATTATGTTATTCTTGAGGAGGTACTAAGGAAATATGAGGAAGAAATCAAGGAAAGGAAGGCACAAAAACTGAAGAGGGATGAAAAGGACTACTGCAGTGGCAGGGTGTTCACATTTGCGAAACGCTTTGATAATCTGGTAAAACAAGATCTACAAAGAGTAGGAAGCAAAATATTGCTCCAGAGTGGGCACGGTATGGCCTCTTCAAGTACTGTTTCTAGTCTTGGAGATGACCTGACAACTGAAGGTGCAGTAGGAGGGAGTCCTGGCAACTCTTTTTTACGGGAGATTCAAAGAACTCGCATGGGCAACAAAGAAGCGAATATTAATACAAGAGAAGAACGTCCAAGACAAAGAGAGGGACAAGAGGGGGAGGTGAGGGGGGGGGGAAATCAAGGTACAAGGGAAGGGATGCGAACCCGATCATGGAACAGGGGCAAGCAAAAGCAATAACGGCCAATACAGACCTTCAAGTGATCAATCTGTCAAATGCATTACTATCTAAAGATATGGTCTCGGTTTTGGGGAAGGGGATGAGTTTTTGCCCTACACCCAAATGTGATATGACCAATGTAAAAATTGATTTATACAGATTTGTTCGAAACTTGAAATATAAAAAATATTTTGCGAATATTCCTGTGAATAAACCAAGAGAGCATAATCAAACGTGTGGGAAGTCAATCTATTCAAGATATTAGGGATATAGTTTTACTTCTTTCTATAACTGAAAGTGAATATGATCCTGTCACCCTAGACCAAGTTCTGACAGATATGGAACTTTGTACAGACGCCAGTGTAGATAGTGGCTTGAAACCTAAATCAAAGTGGACACCACAACTACTTAGTGGGAATAATATCGAGGTGTTCCATAAAAGTTTTAGTGAGGATCTTGACAAATATGAAGAAATAATGAGAAGTAAACACAACAACTTAACAAGAATGTACAATCTCATAAGAGGGGAACAATCTGCTCTTAAAACATTGAGTTCCAATAACAGTATTATCATAAAAGAGGCTGATAAAGGCAGAAATATTGTCATTATGGAAAAAACTGTGTATGAAGAAGAGATACTAAGCCAATTGCCTAATGAACAATGTTATGTGAGATTACCTAATAACCCCATGTTTGATATAACATGCATTGCTAATTCCGAACTTAAGAACTGGAATTCTAGGGGTCTCTTGAATGATGAGGAGTACGCATAGTTGAGAATTGTTAAACCATGCTTCCCTTGTCTTAACACCTTGCCGAAAATCCATAAGGAGGCCTCAAGACCACCAGGGAGGCCAATTGTGTCTGGTATAGGAGGACCAATGGAAAGAATGTCGGAATTTGGGGACATATTTTTACAGCCATATGTGTCCAACTTGGCCTCCTACATCAGAGACACCAAGCATGTATTGAATATACTGGCAGATATGAATTGGGACACAACAATGACCCTGGTGACATTAGATGTGACATCGTTGTATACGAACATTAGACATAATCAGGGATTACAGGCGCTTGAATATTTTTTTTTATAAAAGACCAGTTGAAATGTTGGAACATTCTGATATGTTGATATCGATGTCATGTCTAATCTTGGAACATAATGTCTTCTTGTTTTAACATGAATGGTACAAACAAAGATGTGGAGTAGCGATGGGCTCCAGATTTGCACCGTCTCTGGCTTGCCTCTTCATGGGGAGGTTCGAGGCGGCGCACATCTGCGGTCCGGGAGGCGCAAAATAGCAGGAATACATCGTATATTATGGGAGATATATTGATGACTGTCTTATCATTTGGACAGGGGGTAAAGAAGAGTTGTTTAAATTCTTTGAATATATTAACAACAATCAATACAATATGTCTTTCACTATGTCCTCCAGCCAGGAGAGTGTTGTATTTCTGGACACTAAATTGTTTGTGACCGATGGCAAAATTAACAGCAGACTTTATAGGAAGAGGACCTATTGTAACTCCACATTGTATGCGACTAGTGCCCATCCTAAAGCACAGGTTAATGCCATACCTTACGGTGAACTATATAGAGCCTGTTGAAACAAAAGTAAGGATGAAGACTTTTTTACTTGTGCCAATGATATGGAAGCCCGGTTCATAGACAGAGGTTATGAGAAGGAAGTCATCGATAAAGCAAAACAGAGATCATTCAAGCTATGCAGACAGGATACCCTAAAATCTAAGGTCAAAGGGAAGAATAGGAGAACAGAATATGTGAGGTTAGTAACCAATTATCATCCATGGTCTCACAAGATTTACAATATCTTGAACATACACTGGCACCTACTAACTTCAGATCCGACAATATGCACTTATGTTAACAACAAACCAATGATTTCATACAGAAGGGGGGCTACCATTCGAAGTCTGATTAGCCCAAGTAACCCCAGAATAAAGAATAGTGACCAAACATGGTTACATAAGCATAATGTAGGATCCTTTAAGTGTGGGCATTGCAGTATGTGCAAGTATGCGGAGCATGGAATTAAGGAATTTCAATATAATGGATCTTTAAATTATAGGATTTACCAACATATTTACTGCTCTACAAAATTTGTTGTGAATGCGATTAGATGCAAATGCCTTAAAATCTATATAGGTAGAACGATCAGATGCCTAAAAGAAAGAATGGCAGAACATTTTAGAGATTTAAATAAATTGGATTTGAGGTACCCACTAGCCAGCCATGCTAGCAATTGCCCAAGCCAGACAGGAAATCTATCTTTTACCTTACACGGTATAGAAAATATACTAAGTGACAACCGTGGAGGGAACAGAGAATTAAGGGTCAGACAGTGTGAGGCATGATGGATACTGAAGCTATGTGAGGTAGAACAGGGTATCAATGTCGATTCAGAGCTGCAGTACTTCTTAGGCTGCTAAATGTATATAATTGATGTATCTGTCAGCAATTTTGGCATTAGCTGTTGGGCCCTGAAAAACATCTGTACACATGTAATAAGGTAATATTCGAATGTATAGGAATCCCTTAAAAATTCTGAATGTCAATAATATCTGTATTGATTGTCCGCAAGTGTGTGAACTAAATGAGACTTTTTGATGAATGTTTCTGTTAACAATGTACCATCATGGTAGCAATGCGGGGAAAACTGCTCAAATATATGAGACTTTGTGATGAATGTTTCTGTTAACAATGTACCATCATGGTAGAAATGCGGTGAAAAATGCTCAAATATATGAAAAGAAATAAGAATAATCTGTATGTTTCAAGGGAGAAAAATGTTGTTCCCTCAGTTCAAGAATAACCCTTCTTAAGTAGGGTCAATCACCATTATGGTAATATGGAGGTTGTGTAAAAATAGATATATGATTTGTGTATATTTAAAATCATGAATCATAGCCTATACGTCTGTTGTGTATAATGGAACCTTGTGCTATAGCACATCTAGGATGTGACTTATATTCTCTCCTTAACTGTACTTCTGTCTGTTCTCACGCTCCTTACGAACAACCTGTCTTCCGCTCTAAGTTCTAAAAAAATAAAAAAAATAAAAACATCTCGATTTATTTGTCTCCCCACAAGCAAGCAGCGTGAAAGAAGGTTTTTTCATCAAGTGTCGATATGATGGATAGGTGGCAGTCTTGAGGATTACTGTAGTTTCAAGTGTTGGCTTCAGTGAGTAATGAAATGCGGGATTTATTGGTTATAGGTATTAAAGTAATACGTTCAAAAATCGATAATGAAAATAATTAATGAGTCCAAAAAACGATAATGAAAATAGTTATAAAGACAGGGGTATATGGATAGATATTGAACTTCCATAATACTGTCTGTCATTTTAGGATATTTTAAGATGGTGCTTACTTCCGCGCTACTATCGGTCCAACGGTCCGCTTTTGATGTCGGTGGAATGGAGCTGGATAAAATAGGTGATCAACATGGCGGCGGTGCTACACGCCAGAAACAGCTCAGGTCACACATGCTGCGAGCTGCTGTTCCGAGATAACAGAGGTGAGAGTATATCTATCCCAATGTGAGGATGGGACATTGTATAAGTAGAAACGGTTACTTTTGGTTTTAAATTGGGTCATGGATTTACTGTTTACAATAGCCATGTACGAAGGACAGTTCGGCTATAATGTGATGGATCGGATGATTAGAGTGTAGGAAATTGAACTCAATAGCGGATTGTAGAATTGACTCACTAGAATTATATAGCATGAGGGACTTTGAATATGTATTTGTTTTTAAGAGTAAGACAGTGTTGGTAAGTGGCACATATTAACGGGCCCAATTTCGTTTAAAATAGGGATTGACAGTCAAGAAGAGATGGTATATGATCTGGCCACCTGGCCAATGGCTATTAACTGAATCTGGATTACGAAAAGTTTTGAGACAGGATTATTTTATTTTATATATGGTAAATAGATTAACGTGAATGGTACACGTTGGTTAGTGACTAGCTTAGTGCATTGTGGTAACTGGCTCGATGGTAGTCATAATTACCCTTTGTCCACTTATAATAGAGCTCTGTGGACCTTCAATAATAATAAGAAGCTTCTCTAACTAACTAGTTGCTTATGTTGAGTAGGCCGGTCACCGACTTTAAATGTATGGGGCACTTTTCGATGGTTTCATAATTCACGTTGCACTATATGGAGACTATCTACAATTTGTAAGAAAATTTGATTAATTGGAGAAATGAGACTTATATCAGTCTACTGCTAAATGAGACATGATTGATATTAATTGGTGGATGGCTTTCTTGTATTGCACATGACTTGGGTGTCTATTTTTTCAGTCTTGGTTTCTGTTTGTTCTATTCCTATCTTTCGGTGGAGGTTAGGCCTAACGTCCATACGCATAGTTTTGGTAGTCAGTAATTGGTTGTACATATTTATCCATTACAGCCCTGATGAAGTCATTTGTAAAATTTTCCATTGACGAAACACACGTGTTGGCTGTATTATCCGGAATGAGGATCTATGTATGACAAGTCTTGGTAAAGAAATTCCAAGAATACTGAAATAAAAAACTACGGTCACAAATTGGATGTTATGGAGCTTTATTTGGAATTGTAACTGTATTGTATGAATACTAAGATATATTTAATGTTTAGGGAAATCCTTTATAAAACTTTGTCACCGAGAAAGGTCTCATCCAACGTGGTTCAAGGTATGCTTTCCTCATGCGTTCTTCACCAACACCCAATCGTCTGAAGTGATGTTATGGCATATACACAAACCAAAAGAATTCTCATGTCTCTCCCAAATAACACTTCATGGTGGAAGAGTTTGGTGCTTTGACAGCTCCTCAGAACAAGGGGAAGAGCATTAAGCAATTTTAAAAAGGTAGATGCACACACTTTCGCAATCTTGGATTTCAGAGTGCCATTAATTTGTTTCACTATGTCTGATGCTTCTCATCTGTAATGGCAGTGGAACCAAGGGCTGATTTCCAAAGCACACAGCAATTTCATAATGTAATTCTTAAAATGCGTGTTTCTGACTCCAGAGAAACTGGTAGTCCAAAACGAAGAATCAATTCCCTCAATAATAGCTTGCCAACAGTGAAGCCGTCACACTTCCTGGTCATGTATGCTTCAACCCAATGGGAGAAGGGACAAACTATCACTCAAATGTAGCGAAGACTACTGCATATGGGAATCTCAATAAAGTCCAATTGCATTCAATTAAAGGGACTATCAGACTTCCCTATGTCACTCATGGTTACAACTGTTCTTTTGCCCTCATTTAACTTCAAGCAAGTGATGCACCTTACACACACATTCTCAGCAGTAACAAAGAAAATAGGATTTTACCAATACATTTGAAAGGTGTAGACCATGATGTCCTTTTCTGTGTTTATGTGACCATGGATGTGTTTGGCCATCCCTCGAAACCCAAATATCACTCTGATTCTTTACACATCCAGATCTCATCTACTTTACCTTCTTTGCTTTGGATACTTCATTCTGTAATTCTCCTAATTTTTCATAAGTATTTACAGTTTTCAGCAACATTTTTTAAACAGTCATTGTCAAGTTCACATTGTGCATCTTGATTTGATGAACAGGACTCAAGAGCCCAATACCTGGCCATTTTATCTGCATAGCAGTTTCTGGAGTTAACAAAATTACATCCACTCTTGCGTGCTGAACAGTTCCACTGATATCTCTCTACACAGCTGCCTAACAAATTCTGGACAAGTCTTCTATTCCTGTTAGGAAACCCCTCTGTGACCACAACAGTCTGAAGTCATGGACTACACCTAGCCATATTGACTGCCAGTGTAAACGATGACACTCAAATTATTAGAAATATATCATGCTCTAGTCAGAGCAATCAGTTCAGCTACTCGAGCGGAAGTTACACTGCACAATAGGAGGCTACCACAACACTAATTATGGTGCCAACATCATATGCTGCTTTCAGAATTCCTTGTCTATCTTTGTAAAGAAGAATCATCCACAAACAAGGTAAAATCAGGACCTTCCAATGGGGAAGCACGAATATCAAGTCTTGACTTGGATCACAAATTAGTAACATCAGGGCATTTATGGTCAACTTCATTATTGTCTGGGTACGCCCTTCTTGCTCACGGCAATAAAGAACAACACTCTTATCATAATCAGCCATTCCTAGTGCTGGCGCTCTACAGAGTTTCTCTCTGCATTCTAGGAAGATGCTTATACATTCATTGTCCCAGGAGAGCGGATCAGTCTGTGGAGGCTTAGCCATTAGGGAAAAGTCAAGAATCAGCTGGCAACAGGAGCCGACCAATTCTAAGAGCATACCGATGTCTCTCTGTGCCGTGGGAGGATCGATCTGCAGAACTGTGGAGAGAAGTTCTTTGGACATTCTCATAGCTCAGTTCTCATTGTGGTGTCTGTAGGAAGAAGCTCTGTATATACTACACCAAAGTGAGTTATAGTGTCACAGAGTCCAGTGAGTCCCCAAAGGTATAGCAGAGGCTAAGGTAGATAATACCTTACTCTCTTTTGTGGTAGTGTGGTTGACCAGTCAGGCTTATCAGGAGCTTAGTGTTAAGCGTTTGTTGTGCACAATCAAGCAAGAAATTATGTCACACACTCAAAGACTGAATCCAGACCAATTGTTTTTATAAAAAGTTGTTTTGTTCTTTTATTTCTAGAACCAAGATTTACTTAGTAGGTAAATTAAACTCTTTATACAATGTTACTTTCAAAAGACAGTGAATGCTAGTTTGGTAGGAACATTTAAATTACTTTTACAGTGAGAAAAAACAATTGGTAAACTGTTCAAAAACACTTTAAATTACTGTTAGATTACCTTTGGATCACTGCACTAGTTTAGCATGAAACATAACCTAACACAGTCTAAGCAGGACATTAGTTAGCGGGTTAACTCATTTACAGGCACTAAGTTACTTTAGTTACAGTAAAAGACAAAAGATTTTTCAGAGAAAACCCACCATACAGTCCTATGGAGAAAAACTAAGTGTTAAGTTTGCAGGTAATTAAATGGTTTTGAGAAGGGAGTTTTGGGGGTAGAACCAAGGTTTCCCCAAGGTTCAGGTTGGCACTCAAAGTGCAACACGAGCGACCCCATGGCAGCTGGATGCAGGGTGCCAATGTTAGCCAATGGGGTCAGGGGGCACCTCGGTTGGGGGCTGCTCACTGGCAGGCCACTTAGTCTTGGGAGCCAAGTTCCTAGGGTGAATGTAAAGGCAAAGGGGGTCCCAGGTAAGCACCAGGTCGATACCACCAGCAGCGCACTGGTGGCCGGGTGCAGGGTGCTTAGGAGGTGTTGTGAGCTCAATGAAATCCTAAGGAGTTGCCGGTTTGGGATTTTGGCTGCAGACTTGGCGCAGGAAGTCTTCTGGGTGGAACAAACAGCTGGGCAGGTACGTTGGAGGGCTTGGAGATGTACGTGCACCTCAGGTCCTCTTCTCCAGGGGGCCGGGTGCCTGGATGCAGGGGTGCCTTTTGAGGTCGGGTTTCACCTTACCAGGCCACTCGGGGTTGAGGGGGGAAGTCTCCATGCAGAGGCTGCAGTCGAAGGACAGTCCTGGAGTGTCCAACCCACTGTGGACTCGGACTCTGGAGTGCTGGGTGACCTCGCTGATGCCAGTGTGCCACTTGGACTCGGGCTGTAGGCAATGGGTGCAGTGGTGGTTCCAGGCATCAAGTTTCTTCGTGGACAACAGGCTCAGAGTATTTCTTTGAAGTTTCTTTTGAACAGAGCTGCTGTTCGTAGATCGGGTCTTTGTTGAAGGCATGGGCTCTGGAGGTCACTGGCTGCAAGACAAGTCGACTTTTAGTGCAGGATGTCTAGAAACTGCAGACGGACCAGTAGAGTGGCAGAGTCTGTTGGTCTCTACAGTCTCCTCTGCTGTACCACTTCTTCCATCCTTCTTCGTAGGTTGCAAGAATCTAGAGTTACGGGTACAGTGCTGCCCCCTTAATACTGTATTTAGGGGTTGTTTTAGGGGTCTTGATGTAGTAGCCAATGGGCTACTTACCTCAGGGTGACTACACCATCGATGTGCTCACTCCACGTGTGGGAGTGAGCCCAATTCCTAACCCTGATTGGGGATGTCCTCCATCAGCAAGTTAGTGGGCACTAAGGAGTGGGCTTCACCAAGAAGTCAGGAAGGGACTCTCCTCCTGCTAGCAGGAGGGGCGAGGGTCGCAGTGCAAAGGCGGCAGGGCTTTGAACCTGCTTCGCCCCTCCTGACCTGGGGGAGGTGTTAGGACGTCTGCCCAGGAAAGCCTTTGTTTCTGGACCGAGAGAGCAAGGGCTCTCACCTCAGGGGTCCAGAAATCTGTCTTGTGGTGGCAGACAGGTGTTTACCAGTCAGGGAACCCATCAGAGTCTGGTTTGGTTTAGGGGTCTCCGCTGGAAGGGAGCCCTGAGTGCAAGGATTAATAAAGCAGACACTGGAGTCAGTGCATGTTTATTATGCCGAGCATTTTGATACCAAACATCCCAGTAAAGCTATTATGGTGCTGTGAAACTCGTAATGACAAGTTTCCAGACGATAAACTCTTATATGGCTTTACTGCACTTATAATAATTAAGAATGGACTTAGATATTATAGGGGCCAATCTGCTCAAGCTGATAAGGCCTCACATGAGGTATAGTGCACCTTGCTTTCAGGATGACTTACCTATGCCTCATGCAGTGCTGGGTAGGCATGGCACACAGGGATGTGTGCCAGGTCAACTCTTCAGTTTTAGCTGCACCAAAACACTCAGGCTGCAATGGCAGTGGTGTTTGTTTGTGGTGAGAAGTCTCTGAGGGTGGCATAACACATGCTGTAGCCCTCAAAGGCCTTTCTCCGGCTACCATGCCCTTAGTACCATAGGTACCCCTTACAAGGGACTTACAAGTAGTCCAGAGTTGTGCCAATTGTGGTAACAATGGTACCGTTTAGGGAAAAGAACACAGGCCTTAGCCACCTGATTGGCAGGAACCCAGAACACACTCAGTCAAAGTGCATCAGAAATCTGTAGGGGGGTTACTGCAACAGAAACCCGCTATCCTTAAGTGTCTCAAATAGAGAACCTCCCTCTGGCAGTATTGTAGTTTTGGAGGAGACACCTTGTGCCTGTTCTCTGCAAGGGAATTCAACAAGGGAAATGCGCCTTGTTTACTCGCCCCTTGAGTTACTGATGCCACCAATAGGTTGTCATTGTACTGCACCAGAATCAAATTGAAAGGCAACGTTAGGATCTCTAGGTTTTGCTTCAGTATCTGATTAAAGAATGAAGGACACTCTGTGTACCCTTGTGGGACCCACACCACTCAAGGATTTTCCATAAATATCGAAAAGTGAAAAGAAATTGGTTATTCTTAAGTAAGGGAATGGAAAAGAATGCTTGACACAGATCAATTACCAAGAACCACTTAGCATTACATGGAACTTGAAGGAGAATCATGACAAGATTCAGTACCATGGAACAACATGGGACTACAATTTGATATCATCATTCTGAGATCCTGTTCTATCCTCCATTTCTTATTTGGTTTCTGCAAACCCATCACTGAGTTGCAAGAATTCCCTAGCATTCGTTCATGATACCCTATTCTAGCATGGGTACAATGACCAATATCTTTGATAGAAAAGTCCCAGGCTTACTCATTCATAATACATCGTAAGTTGGGAGGTAAGTCTGCCTTCGTTAGGACAACTGTTGCTTCTTATGATTTAAATTTAAAGTCAGGGCTTGAAAAATCATAAAAATGTTACTAGACATGCAGGTCTAGTAACTTGAATATTCTAATCAAACTAACTGTAATGTGCTTGACCTAAGGGTCTAAAATTGTGTGATCCAAGGCAAATATTTTGTCTTATGGAGGTGTCTTTTTATACATTACTAGCAGCCCGCCCGACGTTGTCTGGGGGCAATGAGGCTTAGTGTGCAGTCCTCCGGAGCGCAACCACCACCTTCAGGGCCCCCACAGACCTCTGGCAGCATGTCGCGTCTCGAATCCCAGGCCCCCAACCACCTGTGCAGCCGTGGGTCAAATACCGGGTGACACTCACCGCCGCCGCCGCTGCTCCTCAGCCTCGCGCTCCTGGCCGCTCCTCCCCGCGCTCGTGTCCGCTCCTCAGCCTAGCGCTCGTGGCCGCTCCTACCCCATGGCATGTCGGACCTCTACCTTAGCCCACCGTGGGCGCCGCCGCTCCTCAGCCTCGCGCTCCTGTCGCTGCTCCTCGCGCTCCTGGCAGTTCCACCTCGCGCTCCTGGTTTACTTCCTGAACTTTACCAAAATGTCTCACGGTGATGTCAGCACGTTCCTCGTTAGCGCACACGCCCACCTCAGACATGGCACTACTTCCAAGGGACTACTTTGGCAAAGAACGTACTTTGCCCATGTAACATATATTTTTTGCTGATATATAGCCTATGACCATCTGCTTACCCTGAGCTTTCCAACGCTGTATTGGGTGTTTTGATTGGCGCTGTGGTTCCCGAGTTTACCCGCCTCAAAGGTTCACAGTTCTCTCTTTATAATAGTAGTATAGATCACATAAAAGAGCACCTTCAAATAAGCAAGTTCACTAGTTCTATTGTACTTATAAACTCTTTGCTCTTATACTAAACGTTTGCTCCATGCATAATAGGAAACAAGCCCACATTTAGGGTACACATGATCCCTGGCTTGCCTCGTAGTTCACTAATTGCATTGTCATCTGTGCAGGATCAGGAATATTTCCCAGTTCATATTTAAAAACTCACTTTTCATAAATATATTACTAAAGCATGATGTGGTAGTGTGCTGTCATTTACAGGTAGCACATTTTTCCATTGAAATGGCCACAAATCCTTCCCACTATATTTCGTTTTACTGATAAAACTATATAGTGCATAAACAATGTTTGGAAATTGGGTTTCAGCACAAATATTTACAATTTGCACATCCCACAGTAAAGTGTTCTGATTTGTTTTGATCCTATAAAAATCTATTTTTTTACCACAGAATTACAAAAATGTGTCTTCCTAACTAGTGATATATATGTGAAATGTTTAAACAGTTCACTTATTAGCTATTTCAGTGCTGTGTTAGACAAAAAGTCTGTAATCTTACAGCTTTTCACTTCACATGCTTTGTAAAACGCAATTCTCTTACTGTTCACTTTACAAAATCCTCTATCTTCAGTCACAGAAAGAAATGTAAATGTAGGAAGACAATATGTATTTATATGCTCCTCCTGTATGTGTGCGCCAGACTGTAAGCGTACTCATATACAGGAGGAGCATATGAATACACTCAACACCAGGGAATTTAACAAATTACGTGTACAATATTTTATAGATGGTCTCCCCGATCACGGGAGACCATATTAATTGTATGAAACTGCACGTGGCAGAGGATACTTGCTTACACAGCCAGGACGGAAGTAGAACCGGCAGAGAGGTGTGACAAGAAGGTGAATATTGTCAGTCAGACAGCCCTGAAGAAGTCGCTGACTAATCCCCTAACGGCGAAACACGTGTTGGCTAGGTGCAGGAAACTTCTTTAATTCATTATCCTCATCACCATCGTGAAATTCAAACTAATCCCAAACTCATCAGCCAACCCTTCCAATCTGGCAAGCCCCTCATCCTTATTACTGTCACTCTCAGGCTCTTTATTCTCTTCCTCACCTCCTCGCGTGATTTTTTTCACCACCTTTACCATGATAGGATAAACACCCACATCATCAAACAGACACTCATCATCTCTGTTGCCTTGTACAATTTTGACTCCATCCAATTACAGATTTTATTTCTTGTTTTCCTTTATATTTATGCCTTTCCATTTTCCTTTGCAGCATGTTCTCATGAATCCAGTGTTTCAAACTGTACAGACTTTGTTTGGGGGTTAATTCCATAAACTACTCTTCTCAGATTTCAAATTATTCTTACATTGACCAGTGCCATACAGGGAAAATTGCAAGGCCTGGGACCCAGCTTTTGCTGTAAACTTATTCTACTGTTTGCCCTAAACACATATGTGAAGTACGACTTGAGTAGCCATGTTGTATGTGTGTGTGTGCCCTCTAGAGGAGCTTCCTCATCAACAGTTATTTTCTTAAAGAATTTCATCTTTGATACTCACACAAAATAAACGCAGAATTTATTGGCCCAACATTAAATGACTGGCAGTTTCCATCAAATTACATACGTAGCTCAGAGATACAACCACCCAATCCTAGGATGACTCCACAAAACCAACCACTTGCACTGCAACACCAAACAACATAATGACTAATACCCGTGCAGAACAAAAAGCTGACAACCAATCTCAGCGAGACACTTAATGACATAGCTCACAACACGGCAATTCTCACTTCACTTCGATCTGCTTTGCATACACAAAAGTACCAAAGAGTACAACATTTCTTTGTCTGCTTCATATAATGAAAAATAGAATTTTCAATCACTCTAAGGGAAATAGGGAGTAGTATCCCTCCTGGTACTAATAAATACACAAAGCAAGTTCTCGACCAGAGGAAACGAACCATGACTAGTGTGTACTGCTCCTGTGCATAAAGGATCCACTGAACAATAATCAACATCTTTTGTGTAGCCTTTGCATCTCACAGTCCAACACCTCAAACTTTAACAGACAAATCTAATACTAGTTGAATGTATCTACCTCGGGCTCTTGGTTTTAAACAAATCCAATAACCTAACTCTCAGCTTTGAACAATAATCACATGATTTACACTAAACACACACTGATAAACATGGAATGACTGTAAAATCTTCTAAGCAAACGCAAGGAGATAAGGAAAGGATCGCTGAAACTTTTCAGACACTCACCCCCAGTCACAGATCAGGGTTGAGTCCATCGTCATTCATTAGCTCGCTTAGCAACCCCGATCAGACCCAGCTATATGCAAATCAGTCTTGACCCTGTGCCTCATGGGAACAGTCCAGCCTGAATTGCCAAGCCAGGTCTTCTGTGGACTGGAAACAAGCATCCTGGGACCAGTTTCAGGGTAACACCCCTCATCAGCCAGGCTAGCTTGAATCCAGTGGCAAAGTGCGCAAGGGACTCACTTCGGGGCATACCATGCCAACTTAGAGCGAAAAAAGAAGACACAGGGAGATGATGGATGCAGCTTTGATACTTTTCAGACACTCACCCCCAATCACAGATCTGGGTTGAATCCATCATCTTTCTTTAACTCACTTCACAACACCAGTTCAGACCCAGCTTCAAACCAAGGTCCTTTTAGACACGACTAGACACCACAACTCAAAATTAACACAAATCCTCAAAATCACAAACACAACAACACTCAACAACTTACAATCAAAACTGCATAACCAAAATGGAATGTCCTATTCATACTCCCACTCCTAGGATACTGGAACACCGTTAATAATCCAAATGGAACTATGGAGAATCAAGAACGCAAATTGAATTGGGACAAAACCTTATATACGGGAATGAACTTTAAATCATCCAGGCCCTGTCAGTTACCATACTCTGCTACCAGATGTGTTAGCACTTTTCTGTGTGTTTAATTGAAACCTATGAATAGCTATTGAATGGATCAGGAACAGTGTTAATCCCCTAAGAATGTTAGCACTCCACGGTTCAGCCTGATCAACAAAACAAATTCAATATTATGTGAAGCACATTAGGTTCCAAAAACAGGACAGATAATAATTTTGTTTAAAACCATAAAGGTTTATTAAATTTTAGTGGATTACAGTAGGGAAAAATCAAGCTAGCATCAATGAATGGACAACTTGTATATGCTTTGATTAATATTTAATTCAAATTAAATCAAAATCTTAGGAGCCAGAGACTAATAAAGCATGGGGTTTCCTAAAAAAAAGGACAAAGAAAAGTCAGTCCTCTCTCTGAGAGTACTTTAAAATATCCTACTCTACTATGCTACATTCTCTTAATCTTAACTGAAACACATGCACTTTAACATTGTACACACCCACATGCAGTCCTCATAAAACTGCCCAATCAGGTTAAAGCAAAATGATACAATTACATGCTTGATAAGGTCTCACATTTTCTCACAATATAAGCTTCTCTCTGCATCTTTCAAATGTAGAATATCTGCAACATGATAATATACACGGACTAGTCGCTACACTGATGGTGTCTTCTTTAAAACATTCCACGATTATCACAAAGAAAACATTTCTTCACACGGGAAAGAAGGAAAAGACAAACAGCTTACTTCAAAATTAAATGCTCATGTGTCATGAACAAAAGATAAACAATATTACCCATTTTAACATTTTGGATTACCTTAGCTATAGTCAATCTAAACATGAATAACATGCAAATGTGGTAAATGATATTCAGATTTCAATGTCATTATCTTGAAGAAACTGGACATGTGACTGATGGAGTGGGAATACTTGAGTGTGCTCTTGGATGAGTGCTGAGCATGAGCTGTCTACAGTGACTGCTAAAGCACAGTCCAAATGTAGCTTGCATAGTACACATAACACTCAAAAATACTATGCATGTGGAAAAGTGTTCCCAAATCCATTTTTATTGCTGCCTCATACAAACAGTTTCTCCTGGCTACCAGCACGGGTAACACAAGAATAAAAATAAAGAAAAGGGTTGATTAGCATGGACAACAAGCAATGGAAATATCAACGGTTGAGGACTGGTGCAATGGGGAACCTGTGGTTCTGTGGATTGTATTACCAGGGCAGGAAAGACTTTTTTCTATTTCACCTAGAATTTTGTACTTTATACTGTTATTTTTGGCACCCAGCAGCAAGGATCATTGTGGTTTAATTTTGTAATACACGTCTTTAAAACAGGCGGCCTTCAATTTATTTTTCATTTATTAAAAGTGTTTTAAAGAATGTATTGACTTCTTAAACATGAGCTTAGAATTTCTATGCTGCGTTGGCTTTTTAATTTTTCAGATTAGTCTACCCTTTTGTTACTCTCATTCAACATTCATTGTGAGCCCCTCCCTCCTTTTACATTTCTGAAACTGCATTGTGTTGAACTTCACATTCAAAACGATTGAACTGTTCACTAAAGTTCCCAAACACTGTATTTTTATTTCCGTATATTTATATTTGTTACTACAGTAAAGGGAGAGGTTTCATTTTTTGAACTAGAGATACCCCATTGGAATTACTTATTTGTTTTCTTCTCTTTTTAAGGTTGAAGCCTGGTTTGCCATTGACATCTTTGGGACCTTCGGATACTCTCCCTGGGAATGTATTCCACCCATAGCTTACCCTTAGCTTTGTGGTTTCTAACTCACATTTACCTGCTTTCTATTTGCTGGCTCTATTTATTGTAGGCTGTCCAGCTTGAGTTCGTTCTTTCCATTGCCCAAACCCTAGTTACTGTATTCTGCCACCAGTACTGGATTTCTGCAAATAGGCCTTTAAATCTTTGTTTTATCTTTTCACATTTGCTGTGCTTTTTAAGACCGGATCAGATGTCGGGCTCTGTCTTCCAGAGAGCTTGGTGTTTACTTTTCTTTCTCTGACTACAGACTTTAAAGTGAGAGAATTTACGTGACAATCATGCTGCATTCTGGGGGTGCGCTTGAGGAAGACTGTGCAGTGTTATTTCTTTTCCAGCACCAAAAAAAAAATAATATGTCTGTAAATAAAGTGTGCAGATTTTTCAGAATATATCAGAATTAGAAAAGCACAAATGAAGCACGTTTTTGTGTCATTCTGAAGAGTGGTGGAAACAAATATTTCAATACGATCAAAACAAATCAATACACTAAGTGGTGACATTTCCACACATTATCGTTTGTGCGCTGTATACTTTTATCAGTAAAACTGTGTCTGTGCAAATGTAATGGTCAATTCAATTTAAGATTTGTTGTCTGTAACCGCACCATGCATACTTTTATTAATAAACAACTGACAGGCTATATTGAGGAAAATATATCCTGGACCCCTCTCAATTTGGTTTTAGGTCGGAAGACAGCACAGAGATGGCCTTGGTTGCCGTGACAGATTAGAGGTTCTCTGGATGCTAACATACCCACTCTGCTGGTGTTATTACACTCATCAGCAGCTTTTGATACTGTTTCACATGATAAGCTGTTGTTCAGGTTAAATACGGTAGGCATATATGGCACTGCTCTAAAATGGTTTCAGGATTTCTTGTCAATTAGGTCTCAGGTGATTTCATTGGGTGACTTTAAGTCAGGTAGAATGGCGGTTGATAAAGTTGTGCCCCAGGGTTCTTGACCGGACCCTACCTTGGTCTACATATATGTAGCCCTGTTAGCCAACATCAGATATTTCGGCTTAGAAATCCTGTTCTACACTGATGACATGCAACTGGTCATTTTTTTACAACAATGTGGAAAACGTTAAGGAATGCTTTTCAAATGGTTTGAAGGTGGTGGCAGAGTGGATGGCCGAGAACTATTTCCAGATAAATGCTGAAAAGAAAGAGATCATGCCCTTTGGGATAGCCCAACAACTTTGGACTCCCGATTGGTGGCCTCCTGAATTAGGTTGTGCTCACACTCCCTGTCAGGTTGTAAAAAATCTAGGCATTTGTTAGACTTGGCTTCTTTTGGCGTGTTTCCCCGGACTTTTTGCTTTCTGACCTCCTGGTTTTGGCTCCGTTTTTGCTGGTGTAATGATTCTGCGCACTTTTGTCACTGCTGTCCAGTGGTAAAGTGCAAGCGCTCCTGTATAAAATGTGTTATGGATTGGTATTTCCATGATTGGTATATTTGATTTATGTGTCAGTCCCTAGAAAAGTGCACTGCGAGTGCCAGGGCCTATAAATCAAATGCTGTTGGTGGTCTGCAGCACTGGATTGTGCCACTCACACAAACAGCCCATAAAGTGTAACTCTGACCTGCCATTGCAGAGCCTGTGACTAGCCTGGGGCTGCCATGTCGACTTGGCAAGTGCACACACTTGCAAATTCCTAAACCTTCCCTTTTCTACATGTGAGTCGCCCTCAAGGTAGGCCCAAGGTACCCCCATGGGCAGGGTGCATTCTAGGTAAAAGGTAGGACATGCTCTGGTGTGTGTGTGGCATGTCCTGATAGTGAATTACAGACTACTTCGTTTTTCACTGTTGCAAGGCTACCTGTTCTCCATAGGCCAGAATGGGAAGTTTGATCATTACATCCTATGATCCTAACTGACTCAGGGAACATGGTAGGAATTCAAGTTTAGTATGCCTGAACTAAGAATGATAAACTACATATTTTATTGAAGTTGGTTTTAACATTCTGTGTTTGAAAATACCCCTTTTAGAAAGTAGGTATTTTCTGACCTAACCATCCAGCCTGCCTCTGCTAGCTTGTGTATTATCTGTCTGGTCTGTGAGTGACAGGGGCTGAGGGAGACAGGGTAAGTCAGCAGGGCTAAATAGGCACATCTACACATAGATGGGTGGGAGGAGTAGCACCTGGGTCTGAATAGAGCTGGGCTCACCTTCCACAATTCTGGCTCCACCTCCTGTGGTGCGCCTGGGGACCCTGGCCCTCACTGACAAAGGAAGAAGGTGCACCCTGGCAGAATGCACCCTAAACTGGTTTGAACTAGATCGTCACCGAGCTGCTGCTCGCACCACATTGAGAGGCACCGCACTGTGCACTGCTTTCCCTTCGCATCGCAACTGCGACGGATGCCAAGACCGACTCACGCCTCCCTGTGAGCCGCACTAAGAAAGGTACTGTGAACGAACCTGTCCCGCTGTGGCTGGCCCGTACAGACGAGGTCAGTTGGAATAGCAAGACTCTGTTGTTTTCAGCAACATGGTAGGCTGAGACCGAGCTCACGGCTCGTACAAACTGTGTTTTCAACGTGACTTGCCAATTTAAAGACATATTGCAACGCAACTATTTTTAAAGTACGGTACTGTGGATTTTTATCGTACTTGGTCTTGTTTAAGTATACAAAAAAATTGATATTTGTCTAAACTGGTGTGGTGTCCGTTTGTAGTGCTTATACTGTGTTACTGTTGGTTATGTGCAAATGCTTTACACACTGCCCTTCAGATAAGCCTGACTGCTCGTGCCAAGCTACCAAGGGGGTGAGCAGGGGTTATTTTAGGAGTGTAACTCCCCTATCCTGATTAGAGAGGTGGTTTCTGACTGGCTTTTGTGCAAAACTTAGCCCACCAGAAATCCCATTTCTAATAGCATTAAATTAGATCAAGCATTGACAATGAAAGAGCAGATTCTATCTACAGCGGGCACCTGCTTTTGCATGTTGCAGCTTTTAAAGAAAGCCTTGCCTTTTCTTTCGTTGGCAGCTAGAAAGACCCTGGTACAGGCTCTCAATGTCAGACAGCTTGACTATGGTAATGCTTTTGGCTGCTGCCAATGAGACATTCCTCTCTAAACTACAGGTCATGCAGAATAGTGTTGCAAGGCTTATCCGTAATCTTCCTCCAAGATCTGCAACTCTTCCTCTCCTAAAAGCACTACACTGATTGCCAGTTAGAAAGAGAATTATATTCAAGATCTGCTACCTTACCCACAGAGCACTAAAGAGGAAAGGGCCAAGATACTTACACCATGAGGTTAAACATCATCTTCCTATTGAAAATGTGCGATCCAGGGACAAAGAGATGCTCTCTATTCCATGCATCCAGTGTTGAAGGTGTTGAGGCACATCTTGCTCCTACTTGGCCCCTACTTGTTGGAATTGCTTCCCTATGCACATTCTAATCTGTTCTGATTATATTACATTTAAGAAACGTTTGAAAACTTTATTTTAATTTCTGCATTTCTGTTCCTGCTACAGTGTTCTCTTGCAGCGCGGAGATACCCCCTTGGGAATACACTCCACTCCACTCTACACCACTCCACACTACATCAGTGCACTCTACTATGCTTCAATCTACGCCACTTCACTCTATACCCCTCTAATCCATGCCATTGCACTCTATCCCACACTGCTCTACTATGCACCACTGCACTCAACACCACTCCACTTTATGACACTCTGCTCTAGAACACTGCACTCTATGCCATTGACTCTACGCCAATGTTCTCTACTCTGTAACATTCCATTCTACATCACTCTAATCTTCTCTGTGCTTTACCCCTCTCTACTGTACACCACTGTCCTCTATAGTGCACCATTCTACTCTCCTCTGAAACAATCTACACTACGCCACTCCACTCCATGCCAATGCACTCAAAACCAATGCACTCTATGCCACTGCATTCTACACAATCTACTCTGAACCAATGCACTCTACGCCTTTGTATTCAATGTCACTGCACTATGCGCCTGTTTATTCTACTCTGCACCACTGCACTCTATGACCGCCTCTCTATGCCATTCTACTCTAAACCACGAAATGCCACTGCACTCTACCCCACTCTACTATATACCACTGCACTCTATGGCAGTGTACTCTGCAACACCGCACTCTGCGCCACTGCAATCTACTCTGCACCACTCTAAGCCACTCTACTGAACCTCACTGCACTCTACACCACCTTACTCAAAACCAATGCACTCTATGCCACCGCATTCGATGCCAATATACTCTGCACCACTCCACTCTATGTCATTGTACTCAATATCACTGCACTCCACGACTCTTTATTCTACTCTGCACCACTTTACTCTATGCCATTGCTCTCTATGCAACTATACTCTAAACCATGTTACACCACTGCACTCTACTCCACTCAGCCATATACAACTGCACTCTGACAGTTTACTCTGCAACACTGCACTCTACCACTGCAATCTACTCTGCACTACTCTACGCCACACTACTCTACACCATTTTACTCAATGCCAACATATTCTATGCCACTGCACCCTACACCAATCTATTCTGCATCACTGCACTGTACAACAATATACTGTACTCTACTCTATGCCACTCTACACCATTTCACTCTAAATCACTTTACTCTGCACCACTTTACACTACTGCACTCTACACCAATGCACTTCAAGCCACTCTACACCACTGCACTCTGTGACACTCTACACTGTACCCTATGCCACTGCACCACTTTACTCTACTTCATTCTACGTCAATGCACTATATGCCAATACAATCTACTGTGCACTACTACACTCTTTAACACTGCATCCTACGCCTCTTCACTTTATGCCCCTCTACTCTGCACCACTCTACTCTATGCCACTCTACTCTGCAACACTGCACTCTATGCCACTGCACTCTACTCTGCACCACACCACTCTACCCTGCACCACTCCACTCTACGTCACTTCACTACTCTCTAAAACAATCTACTGTACACCACTGTAATCTACATGCTCTACTCAACTCTGCGCCACCCACTCTGTCCCTGCACTCTATGCCACTCTACTTCAAGCCACTACTCTATGCAACTGCACTCTATCCTGCACCACTCCACACCACTTCACTGTACTCTGAAAAAATATATTCTACAGCACTGCACTCTAAACCACTGAACTCTAAGCCACTCCACTATATGCTGTCCCACTCTATGACACTCTACACCACTGCACCAGTTCCCTCAATACCAATTTACTCAAAACCAATACACTCTACGCCACTGCACTCTATGTCAACTACTCAGCACTCTATGCCAATATACTCTACTCTGCAATACTCTATTCCACTACAAGCTACGCCACTTTACACCATTGCATTATATGTCAATGCACCCTATGCCACTTTATTCTACTATCCACCACTGTACTCTATGCCATTGCTTTCTGTAACACTTTACTCTGCGCAACTGCACTCTACCATGCATCAAACCACTCTACTGCACACCATTCCACATGGAAACAATCTACTCTACGCCACTCTACTCTAATGCACTCTGTAACACTGCACTCTTCACCAACTATTTTGCACCACTGCACTCTACCCCACTATACTCTACAACACTCTATGCCACTGCATGCTAAAACACTCTACTCTTTGCAACCCTGCTCTGTGCAACTCTACGCCACTGCACTCTATGACACTCTACTCTGAAAGACGGCACTCTGTGCCAGTGAACTCAGTGCCACTCTTCTCTATACCATTGCACAATACGCCACTGCACACTACGAAACTCTACACCTGTGCACTGCACTCCACACCAATCTATTCTACTCTCCACCACTGTACTGTACACCATTGCTCTCTGCACCACTCTACGACATACTACTCCACTGCTCTCTACAACATTACTCTGCAAGATTGCACTCTCTGCCACTGATCTCAATGTCACTCTAATCTGTAGTCTTCTCTGCACCACTGCTTTCTAAATCCACTGCATGGTATACCACTCTACAACATTGCGCTCTATGTCACTGCACTCTACGTCACTCTACAGTACTGTAAGAATACTGCAGAGTGGAGCAGAGAGCAGTGGCGCAGAACACTGCTCTCTGCAGTACTCTACTCTTCACCATTCAACTCTATGCCACTACACTCTGCATCACTCCACACCACTATTCTATTCTGCACCACTGCACTCTACTTTACCCCTCTGCACTCTACCATGAACCACTCTACTCTACTTCACTCTACTCGTACAATCTACTCTCCACCACTCTAGTCTACACCACTGCAATCTGCATTGCACCACTCTGCTCTACCCTGATGGCACTGTATGCCAATGCACTCTACACCACTTTACTGAAAACCAATGCACTCTATGATACTCTACTTTATGATATTCCACTCTGTGACACTCTATTCCATTAAACTCTACTCCACTCTACATTACACCACTCTATGACGCTCTACGCTACTCCCTCTATGCCACTCCATGCCACTTTTCTCCACTCTAATCTATGACACACTACTCTACTCTATGCCACTCCAGTTTATGCCACTCCAGTCCATTCTACACTACTCGACTCTACATCCCTCTATGCTATTCTACTCTCCTACACTATTCCACACCACTCTATGGCAATCTACTCCAATCTAGGTCAGTCTACTTTACAACACTCTATGCAACACCCTCTATGTCACTCATCCTTACAGCAGTCTATGCCAATCCAGTCTACACCTCTCTACTTCTCTCTGACCTTCTACTCCACTCTAAGCCACTCAACACTACTCCCCTCTATGTCACTCTACTCCCTGCACGACACTCAACTCTACATGACTCTACACCACTTCATGATACTGCACTCCTTTGCCACACTAACTTTTAGCCATATTGAACAGCAGCCACGCTGGTGTACAACATGGCTAAAACATATCGTCAAAGGTAATACCTCATGCATAGGCAGGACCTATTGCCTTACCAATACTTGTTTTTTGACATTTTTCAGTCAAAGTATAGTACTGGATACGGTAAAATGTGGTGCTGTTAAGCACTGTTCTATGTATCACTGACAGATCTGAATGCCAATAACAAAACATTTGTGTGAACCTATACCGCTTAGTGCAAACTAGCTCGTTAGGGATGTTTATTTAAAAAAAATACATTTTGGTCAAGGAAATCTAAAGAAAAAATAAATGGATATGGCCCATTAAATCAGATTTTTATCCGAAGCACAGAAATGGTTGCTACAGAACTCCACAAACACTAATGATCAACAAGATACCTGTATGTAGAATATATATTTAAAAAAATATATATACATGCCTAAGCGAGTTTTCTATCGGGGTGTGGGAAGAGCACTATAAATACCAAATACCAAAACAATAGAAGACAGAGAGAGAACGTCTACCTCGTTCACGTTATCTCAGTCTGCAACATTTTTAAATCAGTAACTTGAATTTACCAACAAACAAACAATACTAGTAAGGCCTAAAAGTCGATGATGCACATCTGCTCGCCTCCCAGCCAACGTATCTAAGGGGTTAACACAGGCCCTCTCACTACCTCTGCCGCAGGGTGGCTCCAAACATTCAGGGACCACTTATTCGGCCAATAACTATCTGTGAGATGTGGAGACTCCGTGGCCCCTACAGAGAGGCAGGTGACCACAAGTTGTGAATCATAGATGCTTCAATGACAGTCATTTATAATAGACTAAACAGCAGGGAATATACATCAACCTGGTACAAAACTCCTGCCACAAAAACGTGCCTTACCTGGTTGTCACATTCTCGTGGCGCTTCTCAAAGCTTGTGACCGGTGTCACCGCCTCCTGGGCCGTCTGATTTAACTTGATGGCAACTGCCTAAGGCAAGAAAACCCACACAGGTCACTCAAGGGACGTTTGCAGAGCAACCAGCATTATAGAAAAAGTGCAGTAGTAGTTACCTCGGGATTGTCTGTCAAGTAGATTTGCCTTGAAATGTTATTGATTGTGCATATCCACTGCAGAGAAAAATAAATGGATTACAACCCACACCAATACAAAAAAACGTTTCAAAATAAAACAAGCATTTACAATGCAACGGTCTTGCCTTTGCAAAGGTTAGAGCTATTGGCAATGTAAATGACAACATTTGTATTTATGTGTTGGTTTTGAAAACAGATAAATAAATGGCATTGTCATTTACAATGCAAATAGCCTAATCTCTCGCAAATGCGCGACCTATGGCATATGCATATATGTATATGTATGCATGCATTTATATTTGTATTTATATAGATATGCAGATTATATATGTTTATATATGTATATTACCTACTGGCGGTCGCCAGTAGGTATATATAGTTAGGATTTTTTCTCTATGGGATTTTTGAAAATTCTATGTCTAATAACTTTGGCGTTTGTGGACGGAATTGGCTGAAATTTTCAGGAAAATGGAACATTTTGTTTCTGAGCAGCCCCTGAAAATTTGGGGGGGGGTTCGTCAAGGGGGGTCCGAGAAAAAAGGGGGGTCCCAAAACGTGTTTTTAACATTGAGTTTTCCATAGGGCGGTTGGCCTCACTTTTAGCCCGAACGGCTGAATGGATTTGCACGAAACTTGGCAAAATTGTAGGGACTGATAGCCCGATGTGCCTTTGCTAGGTCTCAATATATGTGCTCCAGTGGATTTTGAGAAATTAACGTTCAAAAAAAGATATATATCTGTAACAGCGGACCAGGCAGCGCTCCGGTTCGCGGACTTTACGCGTTACGGAGCTTTGTGAAGCGAAGCTGATTGGTTCTCCGGCGTCTGTAAACATTCCAAACAGTCCGTAGCGGCCGCCATCTTGTCTCTCGGTAGGATCGAGAGACAAGAGGAGGCCAAAGCGAAGGGGCAAATGACCATAAGGGGGCATAGTAGATCCTCCCTGACCCCCTAGGTTTGATGTGGAGGTTTTAAAAGGGCCCCGCGGGGCAAAAAAAATAAATAATAATAATAATCGAACGGCTGAATGGATTTGCACGAAACTTGGCAAAATTGTAAAGACTGGTAGCTCGATGTGCCTTTGCTAGGTCTCAATATATGTGCTTCAGTGGATTTTGAGAAATTAACGTTCAAAAAAAGATATATATCTGTAACAGCGCTCCGCTTCGCAGAGATAAAATTATCTCTGTATTACCTAGCTGTTGCTAACACCAGTTAGCGACCGCTAGTAGGAGATAGTGACCATCTTGGGCCCCACTTTGCATGTCAGTGATATTTATCACTAATGACATGCAAAGTGGGCATGCCAAGATGTTAGCGACTGGAAACAGTCGCTAACATCGCTATCTCCTATTACCAACTTTTGGAGATATTCGCGCTAAGCGCGAATATCTCCAAAAGCTACCACCTGCCCTGAGCAGTTCTTAGCCATGTTATCCAATGGGAGGTGGATAACATGGCTAAGAGCATTAGCTCGGTAATGCATGAATATCGGTGAGTTTTCAGCGATATTAATGCATTGCGGTCGTTTTTTATGGCATTTGCGATAAACCTTGATAATAGCAAGGTTTATCTGCGATAATTTCTGACGATGCTTAGCGGTAAAAAATTCGTTGCTAAGCATCGTTGGGGATAAATATCGCTTAACTTTGGTAATATGCCCCAACGTCTGTTAACGTTCGATTCGAAGGAAATCAGGAAGTGTTGAAAAACATTGTCTGCGCCATCTTGCCTTTTTTCAAATGCCACACTTTTGTTGTGCACGGCAGCCATTTTAGATGACTTGACCAGACTCACTCTCTGCACGCTGTCGATCCTTAGCATGGCTCCCCACCCTCGCAAGCATCTCCCCCAGGCACTGGTCACCCTCGTTCTCTGTCTTATGCATGGGTAATAAACCTCCCCCCATCTGCGCTGCTCTTCCCTGAGAATCACACCCTGTGCCCGCCCGACACCTCCCTTTCGCCCTATTCACTACCGCACCCTCTGACACTCCTCTTCCTCTGTGTCCAATTGTCCAGGCCGGTCCTAGGCTATCAGCTAGCCCTGCAGATGTAGTTTATGGCCCCAGCTGTAAAGAATCACCCCTCTTCAAAGGAGTTATAGTAGATCAAGGCCCACACTCGATGAGATCCGTCACAGCACACGCGTTCCTACTATCTGAAAACCATCCTGTATTGTGATTGGGGAGGGGACCGAGCCTGAAGCGGAAGATTCCAGGGATGACTCTTTGTACATCAAAGTTTTTACAATTATGTGTCACATTAAAAATATATAGCACTCCAACACAGTAGTAAGATTATAAAACTTTAATAACTTATAAATATATACAACAAAACAAAAACAGTAAAAACATATAAACATTTTTAGGGAAAAACAACGAAGTAGCGGTCGGCTGTGCGAATAGTCCCAACGCAGCACAACGTCCAGATTTCTGGACGGCACCCAGGTGATGTTGCCTGGGTGCCGCACTGATTTCGGCATCCGGCGTGGGGCGTCGCGGGGGGTGGGTCATCAGTAGCAAACTGTTGTGCGAATAGTTCCAAGGCAGCAGAACGATGGCACCAAGGTGATGTCCAGTAAGTTGCCGCACTGGTTTTGGTATCCTACAATGCTGCTCCGAAGAACGGCGTGGGGCGCCCCGGGGGGGGGGGGGAGGCGGCGTGAACGGGCCTCTCCAGGTGGAGTCTCGTCTGTTGTAGTGGGGCGCCCCTTTACCGTTTCAGTTGCCATTCCGTCCGCTTTTGGTCCACTGTGTCAAAAGCCGCAATTCAGCTGAGTTGCGCCCACTCTTGCGGTGCAGCGATAGGCGGCTGCCACAGGACTCTCAAAATGGCGGCAGGCTCTTTTCTTTTTGGGCCTGGTCCACTGAAATGGCCCTGGGACACCTTGCAAATCGGACGCTTGTCTGCTAGGTCTTGGACCCCATTCTCGAAAGCGTCCCCTTCGCCTTGAGGATTCAACAAAAGTTTTGGGGGCCCCCGACTCCTGCAGGCTTCTGGTGGGGAGCGGCTGCCATGATTGCTCGCGGAATGACCACGACGGAGCCACGAGATGGTGGTGCTTTCATGGTGACGCCAGCTTCAGTGTGAAACATCCAGAAACAAGGTGGGGCTTTCATCGTTTGGGAAAAAAAAAAGTTTTCATCCAATGAAAAGTGTTATTTTTAGGTCATATGATCAAGCCTTCCATCATTAGGAAACCAAAAGTAAAATGAACCAATGAAAAGTTTTATAAACAAGTCACATGACCTGTTATGCGGCATAGGGTATAAAAAGCGTAGAAAATCCGTTGGCACGTGAGGCGGCGTCAGTAGCGGACCGATGTGCGAATAGGCCGAAGGCAACACAACGCGCCAAGATCCGGATGGCACCGAGGTGGTGTCCAGCAAGTTGCAGCACTGGTGTGGCCATCCTACAATGCTGAAAGTCAGCGTGGGGCGCCCCGTTGGCCTCTGAGTTCGCGTCAGTAGCGGACCGATGTGCGAATAGGCCGAAGGCAGCACAACGCGCCAAGATCCGGATGGCACCGAGGTGGTGTCTAGTAAGTTGCCGCACTGGTGTGGCCATCCTACAATGTTGAAAGTCGGCGTGGGGCGCCCCGTTGGCCTGTGAGATGGCGTCAGTAGCGGACCGATGTGCGAATGGGGCCAAAGGCAGCGCAACAATATTTTCGGAATAGAAGACACCACAAGGCGCTGAGATGCCAAGATCCGGATGGCACCGAGGTGGTGTCTAGCAAGTTGTGGCACTGGTGTGGCCATCCTACAATGGTAAAAGTCGGCGTGGGGCGCCCTGTTGGCCTGTGAGATGGTGTCAGTAGCGGACCGATGTGCGAATGGGGCCAAAGGCAGCGCAACAATATTTTCTGACTAGAAGACACCACAAGGCGCTGAGATGCCAAGATCCGGATGGCACCGAGGTGATGTCTAGCAAGTTGCTGTACTGGTGTGGCCATCCTACAATGCTGAAACTCGGCGTGGGGCGCCCCATTAGCCTGTGAGATGGCGTCAGTAGCGGACCGATGTGCGAATGGGGCCAAAGGCAGCGCAACAATATTTTCTGAATAGAAGACACCACAAGGCGCTGAGATTCCAAGATCCGGATGGCACCGAGGTGGTGTCTAGTAAGGTGCACTGGTGTGGCTATCCTACAATGCTGAAAGTCGGCGTGGGGCGCCCCGTTGGCCTGTGAGATGGCGGCAGTAGCGGACCGATGTACGAATGGGGCCAAAGGCAGCGCAACAATATTTTTGGAATAGAAGACACCACAAGGCGCTGAGATTCGGTTAGCACCGAGGTGGTGTCTAGCAAGCTATGCAGCTGAGTTGCGTGCGCACTTGCGGCGAATAGGTCGAAGGCAGCACAACAATGTTTTCTGAATAGAAGACACCACAAGGCGCTGAGATTCGGTTACCACCGAGGTGGTGTCTAGCAAGTTGTTGCACTGGTGTGGCCATCCTACAATACTGCTCCGAATAACGGCGTGGGGTGCCCGAAGGGGGGGGGGGGGGAGGCGGCGTGAACAGGCCTTCCTAGGTGGAGGCTCGTCTGCTGTAGTGGGGCGCCCCTTTACCGTTTCAGTTGCCATTCAGCTGAGTTTTGGCCGCTCTTCATGCTACAGCGACAGGCGGCTGCAACAGGACTCTCAAAATGGCGGCCTGTTCTTTGGATTTGGGCCTGGTCCACTAAAATGGCCCTGGGACACCTTAGAACTCGGACGCTCGATTTTTTTTTCCTTTCCTCTACATGCAAAAAAAGGTAAATGCCCGGTACGTTATACGCTTCATCTGCCACGATGTACTCTCCAGAGGAACCGAAAAAATATATAGTTATGGTAACTATACCATGCATCGTCATATGGAGAGGTGGCACCAATTAATTATAGTGCTGCATAAAAGAGAGATTTGGAGGAGAACCCCCGACCTGCCAGTACATTCATCAAAGAAGTGGCACTGACAGCATCAGAGGCAAGGGAAACGGTCCCAAATATTTAGAAGAACTTTGGAAAGATTAAAATGACATGTTTAGATTGTGGCAAATTAATTTCATGTGGACAGATGAGTGTTACTCTATAAATACAGCATATGAACATCATCATAGTCGATGGTTGGTACAGACATTTTGACTATATCCTGGACCTGCCCGTCCTCGCCCAAAATGGCGCCGGAATAAATGGGACTCGTAACTCCTTGTTGTGTACTGGTTGCAGAACCTTGAAATCACGAGATACGTATGCAGTTTTGAAGCACATGGCGGGCGGGGACGAGAATTGATTGAGTATTTCGACATCCCTATTGATATTAAGTTCTGATGTGTTATTGATTACTGTACTATTGAAAGTTCGAATTAACGTCGCGCATGGTACTTGCCCGCAAATGTATATCTAGATAATTTTATTGTAACTGGCCCTGTCGTATTTTAATTATAAAATGTACGTCCACCGATTCCGCAACTGTTAGACACCTTAGTTCTTGCAACCTAATGGCCCGCCCGTTACGTTCCTCTACAGTGTAAATGTCTACTCATCATATACGATTACAGTTTGCTCCGTGGCCGGCCCACGTGGTTATAGGCTCGTATTTGTATAATGAAATTTTCACAATAAAGGTTTTTAAAAGAAAACATGGTAGTAGTATATACATTGGTAAAGTTTTTAATAATAGTCACTGTTTTAGAATCATTAAAAGGCAAGTGAAATAAAGCAGACCAATTACATGAAGGGTAAAAGGTATAATACGCAGGAACGCAGTAAAGATAAATGGTCAAGGGCTGTTGTGTTTTCTACTCCTGCAACATAAAGTGATCGATAAGAATCTCATATTCAGGCGTATCGGCGACTAAGACAGCAGGTCGACCCTCTTTTGCTCAACAGCTCCGTCATGGGACGAAGAAACGGCCATTTTCTCGAAAAAAGAATATATTTTACTTGCAGGACAGTTGTAAATTTTCCGGGAAAGTACATTAGCCTGGAACATTATAACATATATTTAAGAAAAAATAATGTTTGGAAGTAATAAAAAGTGTACTTTTTAGGTCATATGACCAAGCCTTTCATCATTAAAATAAGAAAAGTAAAATGAACCAATGAAAAGTTTTATTAACAAGTCACATGACCTGTTATGCTTACGTTACGCGCTGCGCGTCGCGCCCCGGATGACTTCCGGATGCGCTAACGCGGCGCGTCATATGACGCATTACGCGACAACGCAGGTCCAGAATATAGTCAAAATGTCTCCACCAACCAGCGGTCGGAACACAACCCCTTTCAGCAGGCTAAATAGTTCTGTTAAATGACAACAGAAGGGACAGGCAACAAGAACCATCAGTCAAAGAGGGGAGGGCTAGTTCTTCTCTACCGGGTTACATTGGGGCGCTACCGGAACTGATCGAATTGGTAGTCTACAGTGTTTCTGGATGTTTCAGACTGAAGCTGGCGTTAGCATGAGAGCACCACCATTTCGTAGCTCCGTCGTGGCCATTCCGCGAGCAATCATGGCAGCCGCTCTTTATCGTTATTTTGGGCGGGGTGGGTGGCGGAGCCGAGCTGTATTGCAGCCATCATGGTGTGGAGTTCAGTTCATCTCACTAGTTTCGTATTTGTCATGAGGGGTTGTTCTTAATGTTTCTATTTTAGCGAGGTCAAAAAGAGATCCCATTAGTGGCCTACTGATTTTGCTCGATTCCTTTTGTTTTTTTACACGATTTTTCGCTATCTGCAAAGACTAAACAGAGTATTGCTACTCTGTGCTTGTTTGTAAATAGAGAATGAACCAAAGAGAACAATCAATCAAATGGAGAGAGAAGCAGGCACGACGGATTACAACGGGGGCAAAGGCCTGCGTTAACTACCCTTCACTATCTGCAAAGAGAGAGTACTCCTAATAGAAATGAGGGGGGGGGCCAGCATTCAAAGCAGATCAGTGTGCATAAACACGAAAATGTTTTTATTTACCACGTACTTGACATTCGACAGCTTATGATATTTGCTATTAAAAAACCATTGAAATTCACTGAAAAAAACCATAGGTTATAGACCATATATAGTTAGGAATTAGCATTTACAAAACATTAAAAATTCACTGAAAAAACCATAGGTTATAGACCATATATCGTTAGGAATTAGCATTTAAAAAACCTTATTTTACTCACACAAAACCATTGAAATTCCATATATAGTTAGTTGCACTAACTATATATCGCGCACCCGCAATCCACTGCTGATGATGTCACAGATTACATCATTCATGACATGGTCAGTGACATAACTGATGACATCACTGATGACATCTCAAATGACATCACTGATGACATCACTGATGACATCTCATTTGACATCAATGACCACATCACTGATGATATCATTCATGTGACAATACAATGCATCTCCTCACACTTTAATATAACCTCTGTTACACCCAGTGTTAAATACAGAGTATAATTTTTGAAACCATTGACACACCAATACTAGTTACTACATACGCACTCACTGATTCCTACGTCTACACACACATTCACTCATTCACCCATACAATCATTCATACATACAATCACTCATCTTTACAACACTATCATATGCACTCATACACCTATACAGACACTCACACTCTGCCACTCATCCATGGAGTTACTCACACACCTAGTCAGTCCTGTAAAGAATCAATCACACTTCCATTTTCTATTTTTTCCATTTTCCATTTAAACATAGAGTACCTTACATTTTCAAACATATACTAACACATACTTACTCTCTTATACAATCATTGATACAAGTACACATTGATCTGCACAGAGTCACACATCTCCCAGCCAGCCACACACACACTCAGTCTCCCATACAAATACTTGGACAATCAATCAATAACCCATATAGTTACTCATATAGCTACTGATCAACACATGCAGCAGTTTACAGAACAACAGACATAATGATGCACAAATTAAGACAGTTTAGTCACTAACCCATGCACTCAGTGAGACACATTTAATCACTCACTCATACAGTTAGTCACGCACCTAAATCCTTCATCCAGACACTTATACATCAACTCATTCTTCAATATGTAAAACATATTTAAACTTTACAGAAACACACAGTCAATGGATGATGTCATCAGTGATGTCATCAGTGATGTCATTTGAGATGTCATCAGTGATGTCATCAGTGATGTCACTGACCATGTCATGAATGATGTAATATGTGACATCATCAGCAGTGGATTGCGGGTGCGCGATATATAGTTAGTGCAACTAACTATATATGGAATTTCAATGGTTTTGTGTGAGTAAAATAAGGTTTTTTAAATGCTAATTCCTAACGATATATGGTCTATAACCTACGGTTTTTTCAGTGAATTTTCAAGGTTTTGTAAATGCTAATTCCTAACTATATATGGTCTATAACCTATGGTTTTTTCAGTGAATATATATATATATATATATATATATATATATATATACACACATACATATATAAATGCATATATATATATCTATATATATATATATATGTGTGTGTGTGCATATGTGTGCGGGTAGAGAGGTAGAGAGAGAGGCAGAGAGGTAGAGCGAGAGGTAGCGCAAGAGTAATAGAGAGTAGTACAGTGAGTAGTAGAGAGTAGTACAGTGAGAAGTAGAGAGTG
This sequence comes from Lissotriton helveticus, assembly GCF_964261635.1. NCBI lineage: Eukaryota > Metazoa > Chordata > Amphibia > Caudata > Salamandridae > Lissotriton > Lissotriton helveticus. The sequence continues at coordinate 830,336,636 of NC_136057.1, read as the reverse complement.
AGAAGTAGAGAGTGAGTAGTAGTGAGTAGTAGAGAATGATTAGAAAGTAGTAGAGAATGAGTAGAGAGTAGTAGAGAATGAGTAGAGAGTGAGTAGTAGAGAGTAGTAGAGAGTGAGTAGTAGAGAGTAGGAGAAAGTGAGTAGTAGAGAGTAGTAAAAAGTGAGTAGTAGAGAGCCATCAGAGAGGCTCCCTTGACTTAACTCTGAGATGTGACAAAAGCGCAATGTGCCCCAATGCAAGCAAGAAAATTGTTCCTCAGTTCTCCGGTTTGGTAGTTTAAACAAGGCAAAATTATTTATCATGGGCAAAATGAAATTTGCAGAAGTGTATTAGCACATGGGACGTACGCTACCACGTGGGGTAATGCTCCGTTAGAAGATTATTGTAACACTGCCGGTGCAGTGATAAGTGCTGGAAGGCATGTATGCAGACCGTGGAGAGTATGTAGGGTAGAAGTATTTTGCTAACGGCAAAATGAAAAGCGCAAAAGCCTATTAAAAAAATAGTAAGACACTACCCAGTGGGGTAATGTTGTGATAGAAGATTATCATGTTAGCAATGCGGCTAGGCTTATGGTGGGTGCTTGTGCAGTAACAGAACACGCACTATATAAAAGTAATTTATTGGTTGGCAGGGGCTTGTAACCCACAGAGCGTTTGTGTATAGCAACGCCTGGCTGTGAATAGCACCAGCACCCAACTTAGAGTGGAAGGGCAGGGCCAGGGAAGGGAGGAAGCAAGCTAGGGGTGAACACGAGTAATTGTAGTAAGGTGCTACAAATTAGCCTGCGACACAATAAACTAGCTGTTGCCCTCGTGCAGTCCATAAAGAGAGCCACAGAGAACTCTCGGTGTTAAAACAGAAATATTTACCAATGATGCATAAACAACAAATTCCTATAGATAAAAAGCCATTGTGATCTTGCTACGGCCTCACCTCAGCATAGTACTATATTCGAGTCTGCATCCCTACACTGCCACCGGGTCTACGATTACAGATCTAGGCGATTGGAGCAGCAAAGAAACAAGGGTCCCCAACACGAGTACCATAAATTATGTAACATTGACACCAGGGGCTTACAGTGCTTACAAACGGCTGAAGATTGACGCGAAGGGCCACATAAAAACAAGGTGCTATTAGTGTTATTATCACTAGAATACAAAAGATAAAGCCGCCTCGATACAACAGAGGAGCGGCAGCTTGAACTATAAAGCCATGCTCTGAAATAGATCCCAAAAAACACAACATAGCGAATGACACTCTACATAATGGGGCTACCTGCGTTCTACTTACATGGACCGTCCGTCTATCCAGCCTCATAGCCATTGTAGGTCGCTGTTCTTTTAACTGGAACAATTCGTCTGTAATTTAGGACTTTAGCGTCACATAACAACCAATCCCACGGCTGAACAAATTCGGTGCGTCCTCTCGAAGTGGGCTGTGTTGACAATCTGTAAAAGGACCTCTGATTGGAGCATTAGGGGTCTTCAGCCAATCACAGTGTGCTCTACAATAATCCGAAGTACTGATTGGCTGTGGAGTCCACAGGTACCTTCGACTGACCATGGTGGAGCGAGGTAGTGTAGCTCAGCAGTAGCTTCTTTTAGTCAGGCTATGTTGCTGCTGCTCATTCAGGCGCGACAGTGGGGCAGGGTGGGTGATCGGGAAGTAAGTGTTAGCAACGCAGAACTGGCCCAAGATGATAGTTGTGAGCGATGGTGCGACCCTGTAGCTGTCTGTTCTCTGCTCACAGCTGGTTAGGCACTTTTGGCATTTGACCCTGCGGCTCAGGTTGGGAATGTAGCCGTTCGTGGTAAGACCAAGGCCCGTATGATACTGGACGGTACCTTTCGTGGGCACATGTGGCATATCTAGCATTTACTGACTTGAATTGCCACTTTGTTGTGTGACAGTGCTTCTATTCGCATCCTGCTGCTACTTTGACTGACATGACGTCTCATGGCTTCCATACACGTTTCATTATTGCCACCGACTCTAAGGGTTGAAAGAGCACCTTACATAGGACTAGACGGGTCAACAGCTAAAGAAAACATATGATATACAGCATACGGTAGATAACTAGAAAGGATGATGCTGGCGTAAAAGGTTCCTTATCTTCTTTATGGGGCCATCTGGACCCATAAAGAAGATAAGAAACCTTTTACGCCAGCAGTAAGTCAAGGAGACCCGTCTGAAAAGGACGGGGCTTAGCGAGAAAGGAGAACGTCACTAGGACCTCTTCTCCAATGGCTGGCGACGTTTAGGAGGCCAGCCAATGAAGAAGAGGGGCAGGGCTTAACCTCGCTAGTGAAACTCTCCCTACATCATTAAATCTGGCCAGCTCGACTGCGCATGTGCGCAGTCTTTCGCAGGCTGAGATCTAAAAACACCAATACATTAAAGCACAGTAAAGATGGCTCTCCACATTTCGAAAATAGAAACGAAATAAATATAAAGGCATTTAATTGTGTAGGATAAATCGCTTACAGATGCTTTGGTGGTTTTGTGGGCTACTGAACTTTTTTTGTGGCCGCTATAGGGACTGGACTTTGCTCGGATAGTCCATGGGCAAAATCAAATTTTGAGCCCTTTTACCTTTCACCAAAAGCACAGACTTTTGTTGAGACATCAGGACTGGACCTCGTTGTGCCACAGGTGAGAGCCTAGCTTGCCCATGTCAAAGGGCCACTCTGGCAGCTATAAAACGCCCTATAAAAATGTAGAGCTTATGTCGAGGGTATACTAGCGATTTAGTTTCATCCAGGAAGTCTAAACCAGTGATATGCATTGATTGTTGAAGGACATGTGCCACTAGTTTTCAAAGTCCTAGGATCTAGTTCCAGGGATCATGTACCACCCTCAATGAAGGAATTGACAACCAAACCTAGGACCATGCAACACTTTGAAACAAAGGTTTGCATCCATCAACACTCTTAGCCATGGGTTTGACTTCCATTTTTGGAGACCATTAGATAGAGCAAGCTAACAATATAGCACACAACAATGGAGGTCATGAAAGATTCTTGGTGAAGCATATGGAATAGTAATCTGGGGGCTCAGTGACACTGCCAGCCAAGAATCTAGAACTGAATTTAGAGAACCATCTGACGCCCTTTGCAGTGGTGACCAAGCAACGTTTTCAGCCAGAAGTCTATAATCCAGGGCTTTGGGTCATATGGCAAACTCCTGAGAATCCGGCATCTAAAGATGGATTAAAGTGGTACTCTGCGAAAGACCTGATGACCAAGCATCACCTTTGTCCGAGTATCTGCTACCAATTGAGCTGGCATAGAACACTGAAGCTAATGCTACATTCTCATGCAAGGGAAAGCAACGTCTACTAATAAGTTTGTATACAGGCCTATGCACACGCTATTCCTATTTCTACTTACAATAAGTGTACAGTAAGTGCAAACATATATTTAAGAGACAGAGTACGTTAAATTCTTTAAAGCAATCACAGTCGTTTGGTGTTCTCTTGTTCCGTTATTCACAAGATTGCCCAGTCAACATGTGTTTCATCATGGGGAAGTACCCTGCTACTGTGGTTCCCGCTCTGTGAATCTCCGGGTTACCAAGAAATTCACGGAGCGGGAACCACAGTAGCAGCGTACTCGCGGAGATACACTCAATGGGGCACTAATCGGGGACATTAGATAATATTGCAACCGAAGATCGGAAGAGAATTTGACGTCATCCACTGGGGATTTTTATTCAACACAAGATTCTGCCCTATAATTTGAAGAGAGAACTGCTTACAGCAGTGGAAACGTTCATTCGAGCCTGCCAGGACGGAAGTAGGACCAGTCGAAAGAACATTAGGAACACCATTTCAAGCGGAGCAGCCCTGAAGAAGTCGAGGGGTACTTCCCCATGACGAAACATGTTTTGGCTGGACAATCTTGTGAATAAAGGAACAAGAGAATACCAAACAACTGTGATTGCTTTAAAGAATTTCATGTACTCTGTCTCTTGAATATATGTTTGCACTTACTGTACACTTATTGTAAGTAGAAATAGGAATAGTGTGTGCATAGGCCTGTATATACACTTGTTTTTTGGACCGTAGGGTCTATCCCGAGGGCTCAGGGTGTTTTCCCTCACCTCTTGCACTGCTAGATTGGTTCTAGTCCTAATCACGTATACTCTGGAGGCGCCATTTCCTCAAACAGAAGAACACTCTACTAATACGTTATCTATGAAACATCTGGTCAAAAATGAGATATGAATCATATAGTGATTACCTCTTCATATTCTTTTTTTCCTTCTGCTTGAAGAATTGTGTTCCTTTAATTTAGAAAAATAAATATATAGTGATGTTATCATTCAATACAAAATTAACACATTGACATGCAAATATAAGTGACAGAGTATAACAATACATTGTTTTGAACATTTCAATGACCTCAGAGAGAGTCTGCTGAAGGACCTTTGTGAGTATTGGATACACAATCCGTGACCTTTGTGACTTCTATTATGTGTGTGTGTTTTGACCTGTGAGTTTGCTTTTTGACCTTTAACATGTGTGGCTGCTGTGTGATCTTTGACCTGCCCGATGGATGGATGAACTTTAACTTGTGATGTGCAAGGAACTGTAGGCGTACTAAGGGCCAGATATGATAAAAGACAGATCACAAGAAGTCGTGGAAAATTGCGCTCATATTTTGTGACCTCTCTATGACTTTGTGATGTCACCTATGTACTAATACGTCCCATTGCAAAGTCTACATTCTCACAGGGTCACCGAATGACTAATATTAATTAGGCAGGTCACTATTTAGAACCCCCTCTAATGGCCTACAACACCAGCAATAGTGGCTCGCATGGAACAGCAGTCAACTATCCCTGTGTTTTCCTTTCCAAACTCTTTTCTCTTATGTTAAGAAAAAAACAATTCTTGTTCCTTAAAGGAACTGGTGTTGCTTTAAAGACAAAAATCCCATTTGGGAAACCGTTGATGGACCACTGCCTAGACTCTTTTCTGGCTCGCAAAATGGGAATGACACATATCTAAAAGCCAGTTTGCAAACTGCATGGTTTGCTTTCGCAAAATGGCTTTGTACATCAGTCCTTAGTTCTCAGTTTGGCATTTGTCTGCAAAGTAGTGCGGCCAATCTCATGACGTGAAAGAGAAATATACTCAAAAAGGACTTGTCTTCTTGGTACATCTGTTGTCACAGGAGAATATGGAACTGTTTGCTTGGTCCCAGCAGACACAAGTTGTGCAAGCAGATTCTCAATTATCAAATGAAAAAATTTCTATTGTGGAGCATAAAAGTGCAAGAGTTCCAATTCTTAATGAAATTCAGGTGTTTGGTTTTCTTTAAGAAAGCAAAAGGAGCCAGACGCAAATTTCTGCTTTGTCAAGGAAATCTTGTCTTGCAGACGGCAGAATATCAAGAAGCGAAGGATCTTCACTGAAACTCCCAAACCTATTTTTTGTACAGGGGATTTTTGCAGCTTTATAAAGCTAGAGGTAGAATTTTTATTTACTTTAATTCTTTATGCATCACAAAAATCCCTTTTGGTCAAGGTATGCGAGTTAGTTGTTGAACTGTGTCTCTCTTTCACACTAAGTAGCACTTAGGAGGCACTTGGTTTAGGCTGTATATGTGAGGTAGATACTTGGCAGAAAAAACAGTGAGGACGGCTTGACTATATATCATTACTTCTCGTAGTATGGGTATTTTATCCCATATATGCCTATAGAGGATGCTTCACCTGGAGTCCAAACGACTGTCCGCGTAAAGAAAGGTGACTGCCTATGTCAAAAACATCTCACAAACGAAAAGAAAGGAAAATAAATACTTGATTCAGCTGGAGGTTTCATTTTGAGTTTGTGCAAAACACAGTGCTCAAAACTGGTGTATATTGTGGCAGTCCACAGGTTCCTTTTTGAAGTGAGGTTCATTGATTGAGAAAGGACAGGGAGCTCTTTCAGTGTTCTGTGTCTGAGAAGAACCCTCAAAGAAATGTGCCAGGGTTCGAAACGCATCAACAGTTTCTTTTCCGGCCAAATAAGTGCTTAATACATGTGTTGGCATGGGAGAGAGAGAAGAAACTCTGTTTATTTAGACCGTGGTCTTTAAACAATGAGATCGAAAATAAAAATGCATCACATCAATATCAAAACCGTACACAAATTTTTTTTTTTTTTAATTAAAAATCCTAAAATCGTTAAAAAAATGTTTAAAACACATGCTGTACATAATAAAATTGGAAGGTATTACATTTAAAACAGGCGATTTCGATATGTTGCTCATTACAGTACTATCTGATATCATATGGGCTTGCAATCCCTCATAATTTAGCTTTTGCTTCCTGCGCTAAGCGTTTCACCTCTTTCAGGTAGTTACCGAGAGCAATAGCTATTTCCAGATTTTCCATTCCTATCAACAAGTTCGTTGCTTGTACACGTTGTCTTATGCCATATTTTATAAATAAAGGACGTAGGAACCGTTGTCTCACTTTTAAACATGTCAAGCAGTCAAGAAGTATGTGTAACATTTCACACTTGGCTCCCAGGCCACATTTACATATGCCATCTGGGTATAACATTTCTGCCTTAACTCTCCCCTCCATTTGCCAAGGGATGGTGCCAATTCGGATTTTCAGTATCTCCCACCTAAAGGCGTAATTTGGCAAGGTGTCTAAGTACGGGTACCCCGTCTCGTTTTCCCATGATTCTATCATATTTACCACTCATTTTTTGTTTCTTAGGTATCCTATATCCTGACTTCTGGAGTACTCCCTTCCTTGTACTCTGAGTGCACTCTTCGTAAACTCCACATCTAGAGAATTTTGGTTTACTCCCACTTTTAGGTTCCCAATTATTTCCTTTATTTTTCTTTTAGCGTCTAATGCCCATCTTAGGTTACTGTGGCGAATTTCCTCACTACACCAGTGTGAGACCTTTTCCCCTACCCCCTGGGATTGGCGTTTCAAGAATCTCATCGTCGCCATTTTGGCCAGAGTATTCCATCCAATCATATCTGTTTCCAGTCTAATAGCCTGTATCATTGATGACTTTGGCAGTGACAGTAATGTTTTCAGGGCCATACCTTCCTCCCGATCCCAGCCACCCTTTCCGCTTAGAAGGAGGACTTGTGCACCATACAGTACTTGGGGTGGTATCATGGCCTCATATGCTTTTAATATCGGTTTGTGTGACATATCCCCATAGTTTTTATTGAATTTTTTCAGGCCACAGATGGAGGAAGATGCTTTTGCGTTTTGGTATTCCAGATGTATGTCCCATTTTAAAGAGGATTCAAACCAAAGACCTAGATATTTATATTATTTTACTGTTTCTAGTTTTATTCTATCTAGGTACCAACTAAAGTTCATGGTCCCTTTGCCGAAGCACATGATCTTTGTTTTTTCCATGTTCACTGTAAGCAGTTTATCCTTACAGTAATCTTGGAATGCATTTAGTTTTCTTTGTAGCCCAAGTTCTGTCAGGTCAATGATCACAAGGTCATCGGCGTACAGCAAGCATGAGACCTTTCTACTATTCATTCTCGGGCTCGCGCTTCTTTCCACCTCTAGCGCTGCTGGCAGATCCGCTAGGAATATTGAAAAAAGGAGCGGAGCTAGGACGCAGCCCTGTCTCAGCCCATTCCCTATTTCAATTTTCTTTGTCAGCGCCCCTTGTGTGTCTTTAATGACTTGGGCCCAGTTCCCTTTATGTAATTCTTTCAAGATTTCTAGTAAGCACCCCGGGATTTCATAGTTGGTCAGGCACTCCCATAGTTTCACCCTGTCCACTGAATCAAAGGCTGCCCGGAAGTCGACGAAGCAGCAAAACAGGTTCCCCTTTTGTTCTATCGACTTCCGGGCAAGGGCCCACAGGGCATAGCTGTGATCCACGATGGAATGCCCTTCTTTAAAGCCCCCCTGTTCCACCGGGATAATTAAGTTCTCTTCCACCCAGCCCTTTAATTTGCCAAGCACTATCTTTGCAAATATTTTCTCCCCGATGTCCAGTAGATTAATTAATCTGTAGTTTTTCGGTTTGCTCATCTCCCCTTTCTTATGTATTGGCCTTATTATAGCCCCATTCCAGTTATCAGGGAGTTTCCCAGTATCTAGAATGACTTCAAACATATTTGCAAAGAATTTCGCCCTCCAATCTACATGGGTTTTAATTATTTGAGCCGGGAGGTTATCTGGGCCTGCTGCTCTAGTGAGGTTCAAACCCTTTATCGTCTTTTTAACCTCTTGAGCGGAAAAAACGGGTTTTATATCTGCTACCAGACTGCTCCAGTCTGTGTGCAGATCTTCTTCCCGGTCTTTCCGAGGGCTATACAGATCTTGTAAATACTCCTCCCACGCTGTCTCTTCTACTATGCAGTTCATTTTCCCTAGTTGGCAATCTGCTGCTGCGTAGACTAATTTCCAAAAATTGCGTAAATTCTTAGTTTCGATTGCCTCGAGTAATTTTTGCCAGCATCCCTCTTTAAATTCCCTTTTTGCCCTTCTAATAAGCATGCTATATTCTCTTTTTAGGCCCTCTAGGGTGTTTACACTATCTTGGTCTCTCTTTTGCTGAATGCGGTGGGTCATTCTCCTAACTTCCCTTTTTTTCTCCTGGCATTCCCTTGTGAACTAGCCGGTGGGTTTCTCTATCTTCTGGTTTTTTGCATTATTTTTGTTTTTGCCTCTATTTATATTTTTTAGACCTATACTAAGGGTTTGGACCACCTCTTCTATTTTTCGTACATACCAATCGAGGTTTCGACCCCTTGCTGCCTTCAGGTCTAAATTCTGTTGTAATTTTATTAATCTGGCAACATATTCTTTCGTGAACCTAGTTGTCTGGCGTCTGGGATAGTGCACCTCTTGTTCCATACCTTTTGGCCAGATTCAAAGTACACATCCGGGATCTCCATGGCTACCATGTTATGGTCACTTCCATCTCTATTCACAATTCTGAATCCCGAGATTAATCTAAAGTTCCAAGGTGTGGTAAAGGCATAGTCTATGGGGCAGAATTGAGAGCCTGGTTTAAATGTTTTTTTGGCGGGGCAGTCTAACTCGCCTCTACCATTTAAACAAAACAGGTTTTTAGTTCCCAGGAGATTTCCCAACTGCATATCTTTAACACCAGTTATACATTCCGGGAAACTCGCTTGAGGTATTTCATAGGCCTCCAGTATATCTAGAAACCAATAATCTACCTTCTCGGGGTGATGTTTGTGGTTAAAGTCGCCCATGAGAATGAGCATATCCCTGCCGTATTTTTCACTGAGGTAATCTATGTCCTCCTTGAAGAGAGCCATTTTCTCTTCATATTGCTCTGTGGTGTCCCATTGCATGTACACATTTATCATTAGAATTGTATCCATTTTTATACACCCTGATAGTATTATTCTACAAGCCAACAACCATTTGCATTTCACATTTATTTCGGTTACTTTCTTCATGATCTTAGTCGATACCAGAGTCATAATTCCACCAGCAGCGCGCCCGAAACTACCTTTCTTTGCAGGTCGGTTTAGCTGGTAGAAGCCATCAAAAATCGGGGTCTTGCCACATAGTCAAGTCTCTTGGATACACATAATTTCTATATTTTCCCCCAGTTCCCTTATATTATTTTGTTTCAGGTCATTTCCTAGGCCATTTATATTCCAGGAGATTATCCTTATGCTATGTGGCATACCTTTTCCCTATTCGATATGATCTAACCAGCCTTCCTCCCTGCGGTCATTAGTGTGTTTCGATGAGGGTCCTGCCTGGTCAGACTCCTTACTCCAGTTTCCCCATCCATGTGCCACCTCTGAGTTATTTGCGACTATTTTTATGTTTCCTAACGGCATTTCCTCTTCATCCTCCTGGTCGCATATCCTAACCTGTCTCTTTCCTAGCCCTGGATGGCATTTTAGAAAGTTGTTTCCCAGCCATCCCTATCCTTCTACTTCTACTAAAACTTCATTCTCATTAAGTAGGCGGATACCTTCTTTTTGTAGCTCGTTAGCTGCCTTTTCATTCGTGTCTTTTACCAGGTTTCAGTATAGTGTGATACAAGTAATCTCTTTTCCTTCTCTATTTTGTCTAAAACCCACTACCCTAATGTCGCGCGTTCTTATCGCTTTCAGCGTCTGGCATTTGGAAAAGCCTTGCAGGAGTTGAGACCTAGTCAGGGGCCGCCTTTTACCTAGCTTTTTTCCCCCTAGCCTTAACGGAATCTCAAGGTATAGCCTCATATTATCTTTTTCATCTTTCCTTGCCCTGCTGGGAACAGGGGGTTAATTCGTATCGGCCTTTTCTGACGGATATGGGGTCTGTTTACTCTCACCTCCCGTGTTACCCAAGTCTCTAAGTTTCCTTCCAATTTCTCCCCCCCCCCTTTAGGCTGGCCTATGTGTTTATTGTCGACTGTCTTCTTCTGGGGTTTGGGAATATTGTGTGGGCCTACACCTTTTCCCTGGAACTTTGTGTTGTTCGATTTTGGGATGCTCATCTGCAGGTAGGGACCCTTTAATTCCTTTCCTTTAATCCTATCTTCCTCTTCCGTCATCACTACTTCCTCCAAGGAGGGGCCCACCTTTCTTACTGGTTTAATTCCTACACCTCTTACTCTATTTATTGGCCCACGTCTTGTCTGCTCAGCCCTTCTTATTATCCTCATTGGCCACTTTGAAATATATATCTGGTGGCCCTCATTGGGTTGTATGTCGGTTTGGGGTGGGACCTCCCTCCGCGGGGCAGAATCAGGGTTAGGGATTTTGCCTGCCATACAGGGTGTATGCTCTTTTTCCTTGGGATTTTTTATGGTTTCTCCCTGTGCCTGATCTTGGGGCTCCGGATCGGGGATTTGTCTTATCATGTTTGGCATATGTGATTTAATCCCCCGCAGTTCCCCTTCTATGCTAGCAAGATATGTTTTCTGAGTTTTTAGAATAGAGTTATTTGACAAAGTGACCTCTAAGAGGCCTTGCAAGGTTCTTTGTAATATTAACATTAGGTCCAGCATTGAAGTAGCTGTCAATGATGAAAGATCACGGTTAGGTTCGTGGTTTAGTTCAGATGTTTTATCCGATTCGGCACAGTGTCTTGAACTGATGTTTCCGGCTTTCAAGGGGTATTCATTTTGACTCCTATTCTGGCTTGACTTTTTACTCGGGGGGGGGGGTTCTGTTCCTTTCTCCGTTCCTACCCCAGGGATTGGGCTGTTCAATGGAATTGGGCTGTTCAATGGAATTGGGCTGTCCAAGGATCCTCCCTCTACTTCATAGGAGAAGGATAGACGTGGTGATGATGACAGCCAAGGCGAGATTAGGCCCCCCATATCTAGTAGAAGCTGTAGCGATTGATTAGCCAAATTGAGCGAGTTGGACACATGTATCTCCAAGGGAAGGGAGGCACCTGCGTTCTTCTTCCCCTCTTGGCTTCCATTCAGGGATGCCACTTTACTTGTTGTAATGTCTTTGTCTTTTACAGTTGTAAACACCTTTTTAAAGTGCTTCCCCATAAACTCCTTTATTGAGTTTGACGCTACACTACCCGGGGTTTTGGCCGTCGCCTTTGATTTTTTGGCTCCTTTCTTTTTAGCTTTCGGAGTTATTTCAAAGCACTCACTGCTCTCTTCCAAATAGCATGGGCTTGTCGCATTTATAGTGTTTGCAGCATTAAGTCTTGATCTCAAATTGTGTTCCATCTGTTTTTTCACTTTTTTTGTGGCCATAATTAGCTTTCTCCCATCGCTGTTATGGTTTGCCGGGGCTTGTCTCTGAATAGGGTGAGTCTGAAGAATATTTACGAGTGCCTACTGGGCCAAAGATCTCTTTAGGCTCTCTACTACTTTAAGCGTGCCCTGTAGAAAGTCTTTACTTAAGTCTGCAGCAGTCCAGTCACCCTATGTTTATTCATTCATTCATAAGGTTCTCCAGGCCAGGATTAGAAAAAGATAGGGTAAACAAGGTACCTTGCGGTGTTAAGTTCAGCGTTTTCACCGCCTCGCCGTTCCCCACTTACCTCTGTGTGCCTGTAGGATCAAACTTTAAGCCCATGCCGTGCCCAGCGTCTGGTGGTTTTGTAGGGAGCCGAAAGGCCCCCTCCAAGCTGTCAGGAGGAGGAGGCTTCTTTCCTCTTAGGGTGGGCTTAGGACGTAGGGGGCTACTTAAGTGGGTGGCACAAATAAGTGCTGCATGCCTACTAGTAGCATTTAACTTGCCAGCCTTGGGTATATGGGATACCACTTTACCAGGACTTATAAGTAAATTAAATATGCTAATCATGTATAAGCCAATTTTACAATATTTTAGGGAGTAAGCACAAGCACTTTAGCACTAGTTAACAGTAGTAAAGTGCACATAGTCCTACGCTCAACAAAAAACAATTCAGTTTAACAGGAGGGGAGAAGGCGAAGCGTTTGGGGGAATATAACCCTAAGGCTAACAGGTCTCACAGCAACCTAAGATTACTGCAAATTGTAAAGCCATTTGCATGTACTTTAACAATGAGGTTTGAAGCCTTACCAGCCTTAGTGTTAAAATTGTACTTAACCGTTTAAGACTTCTCTCCAGTCAGTAAAGGGAATTTCAGTGATTCCCTAGCTCTCTAAAACTGTGCCATTTGCTAGGTTTGCTAGGTTTGTCAACGTGGAAAAGCCAATCAAGGATTTTTAGGATTATGATTAATCTTTTCCTGCATTTATTTCCCTGAGTCATAGTTTATGCTCTTACTTAATGTTAGTGCTTCTTTTGAGATTTATTTTGCTTAAAAGATTAACGAGAGCTTCTGCAATAGATTGTGGGAAAACTTACCATTTTACTAAGGCTGCGTTGAAGGAGTGGAGCCAGGAATAGTGGAAGGATTTCAATGCAACAGCACTGGCATTTTTTGTGTGCAATACCTGCTGATTTAGATGGATAGCCTCTACTAATCACTATGAAAACGATGTGCGGACTAAATTAATTCCAAAGTGGATCATCTTGTAGTATTAATGGGCATCCATGGCAGTCCCTTAGGAACTATCTCTGTGGGATTCATAAAGGGATGTCAAATTGAGCAACCTATTGGATGAATGCATACAGCCAATAGCCCATCTTTAGGTCAGTAAAATGTGCCCCAAATGGCCCTCTTGAAGCATTTGATGGCGAGGAAGATTTTGAATCAGGTTTATACTAGTTCTGAGACCAGCCTTTGATTTCTTTCCAGTCAAAATATCTTACAATAAAATCAAAGGTTCCTTTCTCTCCCTGGGGCATGAATTGACTCACAAAATCAGTAGTTTCATATCTTGCCCCAGATTCTTTTGCCAGACTGAATAAGTTGGATGACGGAGGTAAGTGAGTGTGTCAGCTTTATGTGGTTTCCTGTGTATTTATGTAGCATATTCTCCAGTAGTAAATGTTTATAACTTACTGTGAGCCTTATAGTGGAAGTTTCATTGGTCATCAGCTCCAGTATTATTATTTGGATATTGTTGGACTTGCCCCTATTTGCAGGGTTATCCACAAATGTGTTGCTTCTTCCTCCTATTTTTTCCGGACCCGTTTTTGTTGACTATAGGACTCTGGTCATTTTGCCACTGCTAATCAATGCTAAAGTGCATATGCTCTCGGTGTAACTTATGAACCTAATTGGTTCTCCATGATATGGCATATTTAACTTACTGGTAAGTCCTCAGTAAAATGCAATGAGTGTGCCAGGGCCTTGCCTGTAAATAAAATGCTACTAGTGGGCCTTCAGCGCTGATTGTGCCGGCGACATGAGTAGCCCTAAAAAGGCACCTCAGACCTGCCACTGCAGTGTCTGCGGACAGTTTTAAACTGCCACATCGACCTGGCAAGTGCACCCACTACATTACAACATTAAATGACATTCATTAAACACAAAACTAAACAGAATATTTTTGGGACTTTACATTAATTTGAAGCACATAGTACCAATATCATATTAGCTCTGGTTCTGTTATTTCTAGTGCTTTTCTCTCTTTTAATCGAAAACAAAACACTGCTCTTTAAGCTGGCGTTACAACTTAATGTAAAGTCCCTCAAAAATTATTTTGGTTTTGTGTTTAATGAATGCCATTTAATGTTGTAATGTAGGTTGTGCCACTATGTGGTGTTATGTTTTGTTAAATTGATGTTACACTTTATGAGCAATATATTTTGACAATTTTCAACCAACTAATATGAAATAACAATAAGAAGTATATGATAAAATAAAATATGTATGGTCTTATTAAGTGAACAGTGTGATCATGATGTGAGTTGTTTAATTGGTATTAGTCATGTAATGTATGATGTTGTGTGACTTTTAGAAAGTAGGCATGTTCTTGTTTAACCATTCTGTGTGCCTCTGCCTGCTTGTGGACTGACTGTCTGGTTTTGGAGTGACAGGGCCTGGAGATGTGCATTCACCGTAGACACCCACTGAGGGGGGAGGTGGGTTTGAGATGTGCCTGGCCCTTCCTGGGTGACTCAGAGCTGAGCTGAATAGGGTTTGGCTGCATTTAGAGTAGTGGGAGGAGATTTCCTTGCACCTGAATGTGTTCTGTTTCCCCTGCACAATGCTGTCTCAATCCCCTGTGGTCATACAGCACCAGTGAGGACAAAACTGGTTGGACTGGGCTCAGAGGCCCTTGCACAAAGAGAACAAATACATTTTGAGGTAAAAGTATTACACCTAAAACACCAGCACTTTAGATCACTTCTGCACTCAAGAGGAACCTTTGCCAAGGAGAAGACCTGAAGAGCTGTGAGGAGGAATACTGCCCTTTGGCTGTGTGATGTTGGCCTGCAGTTGTTGTATCTGCCAAGGAAGGGACAAAGACTGGAACTTTGCTGTGAATCTGCTTGAAGAAGATCTCAAAGGGCCTGTGTGTGCTGGCCTCCTGTTCTGATGTCTCTGGGGCACAAAGACTTCACCCCCAGCCCCCTGAACACTGCTGCCGAGAGTTCTGACCTGGCAGGAGGTGCCTATTTCAATTGTGGGCCTCTGAAGGTTGTTCCTGGAGTGGGAGCTTGAAGAACCTTGAAGAAATCAATGCATCGCTCTTCTTTCCCGGCGCAGCACTGCCATGCGAGAAAAATCTTCACACATTGCTGCGCCGCTGCTGAGCTGACATCACCTGTCGCAGCTGCAAGAACTGACGCATCTTGGGATTGCAGCTGAAGAAACTGACACCGCTTGTCACTGCCGCATCGATTGCAGACGTGTCCTGGATTTACACGCATCGCACCTGTGTGGCAAGTTTTCCCGATGCATCACCTGCGGACCAGAACCGTCTTGGAGTTGACTCATCACTTCCCCCTAGAGACCGGATTCGATACATCACTTCTCCTGGGTGCAGCAGAACTGTTGCATCGCCTCCCGAAGGTCTCAGGAACATATGCATCTCTTTGTTTCTCGAAGCTTAACATCTCTGCGGCTGTTTGGCCTTGTGAATTTTTGATCCATCTACAGGGACTTTGTGTAGAATCATGCATCCATAGTTTTCTGTAGACCCAGCTACTTGAAACCTTTCAAAAGTAATATTCTTATTACATGTATGTTGGATTTGTGTTGTTTTGGTCTTGTTGAGTTTAGATAAAGATACTTTATTTTTCTAAACTGGTGTGGGGCCCGTTTGTGGTGTTATCACTGTATTACTATGTGCTTGGAGTACAAGTACTTTACACATTGCCTTTGAGGTAAGCCTGTCTGCTCATGCCAAGCTACCCAGCGGGTGAGCAGAGGTTATATAAAGTATGTATCCCTCTTACCCTGTCTAGAAGCAAGGGTCCCTATTTGGACAAATGTACCTACCTCTGCCAACTAGAGACCCCCATTTCTAATAGATATGGATTAGAATGTTCTTTCTTACTTTGTTTTATCTCCATGCTATCAGGTATTAGGGGATATTAGGGGTCACTATAGTCTGGGGACACTATAGGTAGGCACTGGGAGTGAGAAAAGTGTGAGGAAAGCCTGAAAAAAGCTTGAGTTAAAGTGCAATATCTACTGCTCCTACGTTTAACTAAAATCAGCAAGCTTCTGTTAATTCTGCACCCCGGTGGTCTCTCAATGCTTTGGTGGCGATGATACAGTCTCTGCCAAGTTTATAGATACATTTATGGACAGATTTGTTAGTGCTGTGAAGCCACTCTTGTCACCAATTCACAAACGCTTTGGAGCTATATAACAAAAATTGCTGTCATATAAGGTATTCATGCATCCTGCCCTTGAAACACATTTAAGCAGCTGTTCTTCTGTCAACTGTTGATTGGGGGAGTGTCTGGTGATGCCATGTCCTCTAATTCTGCGCATATGGTAACATCCAGTGTGGGGGCTTTGAAGAGTGTCCCACAGGTTTCCATTAAGTTATTCCCATTAGTGTATTTCTACAGGCATAGTCGGAGTAAACACAGGATTGTCTGTCAATTCCCAAGCACACATCATCCCATTGCCCCAATCCCAACTAAAAATCGCCATACATATTATCAAGCCTTTCTGATAAAGACTGGCAATCCTTGGATCAGCTTGCTTGTTAGCACGACACTCCACCCATAAGGGAAAGTATGGAGAATTTGATCTGTATAATTAATTCCGAAACCACTTTCCAGAGTAGTATTCCTGTGGCAAAGTTGACATGGGTCTCATACCCAACCGACAATTGCCCAGTCTCATCTGGCTCCATCAATGAAGACTCAATATTTGTCTATCTGCTGCTAATTTTACAAAACAAAAGTGGACAGGTTATTTAAGGGACATCCCAGATTATCCTGTTCCTCTTCTAATAAGTTCCATTAATCAACACATTGCATCACCAGCAATTTTGTTAGTCAAAATTTTAATGAAATAAGTAATATTTCTAATCATAAATACAATAACTTGTCCCATTCTGCTAACTATATACAAATTATTTGATGGAATGTGGCTGGACTCAGGAGCAAGTTCTCATCCACAGAAGGCATAGTTGAGGAACATCTGCTCAGATAATGTACATACAATAATTTTGGGCTGTGGATGACATTTATATTGAGGGATTCTTGTCAGTGGTTACTGCAGAGACTCTTTCTAGTGATGGAATGTCTAGACATTTTTTTTCCTACACTGCTGTTAGTGAATATCAATAAGACATGTATGGGTTCCCTTCACTACCAATTTGTTCTCTTATCTTTTAGGAATTTTATCACTTGATTATTGTTAGTTTCTATAGCAATACCTTTGATTCTACATGTAGTGTGCCAATCGCCAAATTAGAGGATGATCTGATTTCATTTATTTTTCCAAAGGTGAATTGATACACACTCCTCTGGGTTGGAGATTTTAATATTCCTAAAAGCTTTGAATAATATATTATTCAAACATAATCTAACACTTTTGGATGACAAAAGTAATGCCAGGTTTTAATCATATGTTTATAGGCAGGAAGCAAACCTACTATTGATCACATTATACTATCAACAAATGGCATTTCTGAGCTGGTAAATCTTGCATTTAAATGTAACTTTGTTAGTGATCGTAATCCACTGATTGGCACTCTATCGCTCCAAACTAGCAAGCACATTGATTATAACAGCATAAGTAACAAGATCAAGTGGGCTACAACTTAAATGGACTGGTATTGAACCTAGTAAGTTCACCAAAAGAATAATTGATACTAATAAGCAGGACTTGAGTCTTGTTTATCTGAGACAGCTAATCATAGGGAAATTCAAATAGCTTCTGGGAACATTATAAACTTCATTAATGCCCTACTTTCACATGGTGTCAGACATAGTAAGATGGCCCAGTTGGACTGGTTTGACTATTCTTGCTCATGGACATCAAAAAAGCTTCCCTAGCCCTAAACGGATCCCCAGGAGACCATACCCGGGTCACAATCCTTAGGATATGATGCAAGGAGGCACTGCCTGCCAAGAAAGAAGTGCTACAAGATAAGGTCTGGTCTAAGTTAGAAGAAGCTGCAGCAACAAATAATTGAGTTTTATTCTGGCAGACGATTAACTCCCCTTTTTTGAAATACAACAGCTCCTGATTTAGACTCAAATGTACCAATTCAAGTGTGGGTTGACCATATTTTTAGCATCTTTAGTCCATCACATAATTTAGACCACTCAGATAGGGACTCAATCCAAATAGGTCCAATTCTTAGTGGGAATCAGTCATTAACGATCGCTCTAGATGAAGTTGTGGGGGCTGTTGAGAAAAGTGCCAGTAGCAAAGCAGCAGGACCAAATGGAGTACAGGATGATATAAATGAACACCAGCTCGATTTATGGTTTCCTATTCTGACTCAAGTACAGAATGCAGCTGTACATGGATATATTCTGATAACCTAGGCAGAGTCACTTGTTATTCTGATTTTTAAAAGAGGCGCTAAAAGTGATCCTAAATGCTACTACCACAGTTCCCTTGTGGACTCTTCTGCCAAGATCCTTGGTAGAGTGACCTTGGAAAGATTAAAACACTGGGCTGAGATCAATAGGGTCCTCACGGAGTTACAATAAAAGTTCAGCAGTGGTCTGGGGATGGTACAGCAGTGTGTTAACTTCTAACTTTTTATGGGGAAATATACGAGGGATAAGACCGGCTATATATATTTTTGTTTTGTTGAGCCGCCCAGCACTTTTGATTTGGTAAGTCATTCAATGCTGTGGCAAACCATGTCTTCTATGGGTGCACCATTAGAAACAGTGTCAATATTATTGCAGTTATATAGGAATTTATCAGCTAGGGAGCGCAATGGGCCAAATGGGAAGTGCCCTACATTGTTCAAAGTATGACGAGGAGTTAGGCAGGGCTGCCTGCTGGCGCTATTTTCGTTTTCTATATTTATAAATGGTGTGAATAGTTGGCTCCAAGATGTGGCCACTGACTCCACACAAGTGGAAGGAAGGGCAGCTCATTTCCTCTTTTTATGCTGTTCTATTGTTAAGAACTGCAAATGGCCTGCAAATAATAAAGGATCTCTTCGCAGCATTTGTGGATCACAGGGAATTAAAAATAAATCTGAAGAAAACCTACACGATGATCCGTGGAAATCACATGTTCATTACATCAACAATACACCTATCGAAATGGTTACTTCAATTTCCTATCTGAGTATTCTCTTTACTTCTAGCGGCATTTGTAGGTTTGCCACCAGGCTGGGTCTCTGCCCCGTCTTATGGTAGTGGGTTATGGGGTTTTACAGAATCAATCTTTCTTCTGTGATTACTTGGCCTACCACAATCTACATTAGCCTATATAGCACTTAGGGAATTGGGTATGAAACATTTTCAAGACCTATTAGTGATAAAACTCATCTAGTTGTGGCACTCTATCTGGAGAAAAGAGGAGACCCAGTTCACAAACGCAATTATAAGCGATTATTTATAATTAGGTAACACATTGAGAATCTCGTGGCTCCTGTATACCTCCAGAGAGATGGCCCAGTTTAATCGTCCTCCATTGTTAGATAAACCAGAATGTATAGCACATTTTAGCAAGAGGGAACTAAAGCTTTTACTTCTCAAGAAAAATGTTGATCCTGGATGTGCCAAAGACATTATTAGACCATCAGTTTGAAGTTACATTTCTGTGGCACAAAAAATCAGGTCTTGCAGAGGTGTCTTATAATTACATCGAACATCATGTTGCGTGTAGTGGTAGCCTTTCCAAAAACGAAGCAATGGGTAGCTGCAGCTGTAAAATGTCCATGTGAAGCAAGATTGCCTCAAGGCACAATGCACTTTATTTTATTTTGCAGTTTCTACAACGAAATTAGGAAATTGTATCTAAAACCTTTGTTTTTAGCCATCAATATCAGGCACTATAATGAAGCTTTTTTAGATTTACGTTCCCTGGAGGTTCCAAGCACACTTTTCAGAGTTGCTTCCTTTATATAAAAAGCCATTCATATTAGGAAACGTCTTAATTATACGTATTAAACCTTTCCCTATAGGTTCATATATGGTTCCGCAACAGCCTAAATGTATTAAAACCTTGGAATTAGCGCCCTATTGTGTGGGGCAGTGGTCAGGTAGTGTAGCCATAATGTTCCATGACTGTATGTGGTAGTAGTAGACCCAAATGGGCAAATTACCGCACCTCACAAACTGACTTTTTATGAATCACTTAGTGAGAAACATTCCCAGACGAATTGCAAATATAGAGGTGCTATCGCAGTTCTGACACCCTACTACCATAGGTGACTATTGTCCATTAGATACCTAATGTCAAACCAATACGCATTCAAATACAACTGTATTCAGCACCTTAATAGACAATTAGTACAATCATGAAATGTCATGGATATTTTTAAGTACGAGTACAACATTCAATAATCCATGTATAAAGACATGTACATAAATTTCCCTAGTGAACAATAATAACACAAAATCCAATTGTTATACTCCAAGCTTTTCACTGTTGTTTTATTCAGTTTATGGACACTTCCAGCACAGGTCAGCCTACGTGTTTCATCTTAAAAGATTGTTTTAAGGCTGGTATATAAGTACAATAGATGTATTTTGTATTATTTGGTGACAATACACAAAAGGTAGCTTAAGTATAGATACTCTTAGTATTTACAAAGAACGTTTGGTCGCCGGAAAGTAAAAATAAATATAGATTAAAGAGAAAAAGCAGATGTAGACCTGTAGCCCAAGATTTCACACCAAGTGGCAAGGATTTCTAAAAAGATTTTAGTAATAACGGAAATACGCCTTCACCAAAGAAGTGGGCAAGATATCAAGGTGCTTCCGCCCATTGTTGCAGTATAAATAGTATAATTATATACCCACCAATTCTAGATCTCTGATCGTAATGGTCTTCAGTGTTGCAGAAAAACACCACGAACATCCGGGTATAACAGCTGAAGCAATATGCTAATCCAAGTTTAGGAGATTATGAGAATGAAAGGAAATCTGCTATAAATATAACTAAAGGTAAGACCATTGAGGGCCAAAGAGAGCGCGTGTAAATGCTGAGATTTAATGGCGCACTCACTTCAAAGTCAATAACAAGTATTAATCATGAATCCAACTGTACACTATATGTAGTATCCTTGGCCTATTTATTTCAATTCAAGTTTCTGGAATAGTAAGGAAAATTCAATGTAAAGCCGAAGGTGTAACCATAAGAACGCTCAAAACGATACTGTCAGCAATTCACTTACTTCAGAATAAAAAGACATATAGATCATAGATCCCAGTTCCAGTTCCAATCCACATAGAATTATATCTAACCACAATCTGATATCTAGAAGAAAGTAAAAACAATATCTTGTATCAAGGAGCTATCACAGCATTTACACGCAAAACACGTGTTGGCTGACCTGTGCTGGAAGTGTCAATATACAGAATAAACCAACAGTGAAACGCTTGGAGTATAACAATTTGATTTTGTGTTATTATTGTTCACTAGGGAAATTTATGTACATGTCTTTCTACAAGGATTATTGAATATTGTACTCATGCTTATAAATATCCATGACTTTTCATGGCTGTACTATTTGTCTATGAGGGTGCTGAATGTAGTTCTATTTGAATGCGTAGCCATAATGTTCCAATTACATAAAGGTATTAATACAATGACGATAGACTTGTGGATTTTAATGCCATAGTATTTATCTCTGAAAGTCACGTATTAGTAGGTTTACCACTTTATTTGATATTAACATAGTGGACCCTAGTTAGAGGTTTTTGTTTTATAGTCTCTAGTGGTAAACCTGTTTGTTTTTTTAACTCTAATTCTATATGAAAGTTATGGGGTCAACTTAGTATGGCAATCACATTTGTGGACACTAAGTTTCAATCAGACGCATTTAAACAAATTCATTTGAATCAGGACCTAAAGATCCTTTGGGAATGGTTTAAATATACGAAACCGCATTAGCACTTTAAAATAAGTTGGCTGGTCTTACATCCTGGTACTGTAGTTTTATATTGCTGGCTTTCTGCACTTTATTGAAAATTAGTTTTGAAATGTCTTCTGAAACTTGTGATATTCATAATTTACTGCCAGTTATTTTAGTTTTTAAATTTTGTATACTTTTATATTTTGATATTTTGTACACTTTGGGCCAGATGTAGGTGGCAAATAGTGAGCGCTAACGGTGAAATTCGCTGAATTTCAGCATTTGCGATCGCTATTTGGCAGCGAGCAATGTAGGTTAAGTTGAAACCTACTAGCAAAATAAGGAATTGCAAAATTGCGATTCCTTATTTTGCTCTTGCATTTAAGGAATCGCAAACTGCGATTCCTTAAATGCAATGTAAGTAGCACAAAAGAAAGTGCACTTTAGCCTTAAGGAATCTCAAATTACCACCAACTTCAAGTTGGTGGTAATTAGCAATTTACTTTAAAAATACACTTTTTTGTTTTTTTAAGTGCCATGTGGCACACATTTATGCCCTTAGGGCATGTATGTGCCCCACATATGCACAAATGCACATTTCAGGGGTGTAACAGGGTGCACATTTGGAACCATGGTCCCCTTGAAATTGCACCCTCAATGTGTGAGGGCCTCTTGGTGACTCGCAAATTGCAGGAGCAATTCCTATTAATTCTTATGGGCCTCTTGGCACATAGGTATGAATGGGAAGGTATTCCTTAATTGCAATTTGCGATTCACAATTAAGGAATATTAAGGATTCGCAAAAAATATTGCGATTCCTACCTACATGATATTTTGCGATTCCTTAATAGTGATTCCCTAAAAATCGCTATTAAGGAATCACAAACATGCATTTACCTACATCTGGCCCTTTATTTCTGATGAGCTTTGAAATGTTTTAATAAATCATGCTATATTCTGCATTTATTGTTAGTGTTGTATGCAAAACGCAATGTTATTATGATGAGGTATTTTTGTACACTAAAGATTTGTTCTGTAGACATTTATAGTTGTACTTCAAAACCTTTTAAAGATTGGATTGATTGAGTCTGAAGGAAATAAAATGCAAATGAGAAGGTACTGCATGTCTAAAACTGGGATTCACAATGAGAAGGTTCATAAGCCCAGTGTTTTATGGCCTTTTAGGCCAAAAGACGCAGAGACAGATTATAGACAAAAGGAGAGTGGTCTATAATTCCTAAGGAAGGGAGATCCATTATGTTTCTTTAACAGTAGATGTGGATGATTTTCTATAAACGTTTTGAATTGCTGTGTTCCTTTTTTCCCAAGTTTCAGTTATCATGGAGTCCGGGACATGCTTTCGACTAGGAGGACTGGACCCTTAAATTTAGGATGACACAGCTGTGCTTGGAATGGCTATGCATATGGCTTGATGGTGACAACAACTAACGATTGATCCACATAAGGAGAGTTAAATAAAAAAAAATAAAAAAAATAGGTATACGTTGTGAAAGGAGTTTATTTACATTGAGTGACACAGCTCTATAACTTTTGCTCCTATGCATCAACTTTTTCCTCAAGTGCACATTGTCAGCACTACTTTGAAAGTGGTGCCAGTTTCAATAATTCTGGATGGTGCTCTACAATGTAAAGGCATACACTCAACAACGCTGAAGGCGGAGACTGATGCTAAACAATGCATCACCGACCTTTGCGTTTGTCCATTAATAAAATCCATTCTGCTGACTATTTTCCAATTGGGGGTTAGAATTTGTTTATTGCTCATGTAATTTGTTAACTGCAGGCTTAGAGCTGTACTCGTTAAACTAAACCTGGCAAGGAGAAAGATATTTCTCCTAAACAGTTTGAAGGACTAAAAAATCTTCTTGATTACAAGGGGACAAGCAATGAAATACCACGAGATGAAATATGAAGGATAGCCTAGAATGATGATTAGATAGAGAAATGTAGATCAAATAGGTATATGCTATAATTTCAGCAACTTTCTGCATAAAAACTATCAAATAAGAACATGTAAATTCTTTGTTTAAAATCAGAAACAAAGCCCACCCACTTAAGCTGAGTGTAACACTCATAGTTTTTCTTTGCATCTGTGTTATGGCTGTAAAGTCCTAGCATCACTGAAGATCTAGGCTCACAAAATGGTAGGTTTGCTTCAACTAAAGCTCGGATATTTAGAATAGCAAGTGTGCAACCTGTAACAGAACATTTGTAAATGCATACATCTTTCAAATAAAAAATGATAGAAGCCATACGATTTGCCTGTTGGAGAGGTGATTTGAAAACAGTAGCGCCGGTCCTCACAGTCCACTGCCATAACTGAACAGTTGTCCAGATCCAGAATCAAACCACCTGCCACCGCTCCACGTGGCTGACACATCAGATTGCCCCCTTGTGTGAAGAAATACAATCGCTCCCAGGATGTGGTCACCAGGCCTGTTTTACTGAAAAATACAAATCAATAAATTCTGTAGTACCACATAGGACAGGAATCACTCTATGACGTGTACGCTTCCAGAAGAAATAGGTATATGAAAAGAAAAGGACATGTCAGTTGCACAATAATATCCCTATGCTAATTAGAAACGGTATTCCTTTTGGTTGTATTAGACAGCAGGAGTCTTCCATTTTAATATTGACCTCACGGGACTATATAACTTAAGGCATCTGAATACCAATTTAGTGAACCTTCACAGATTGAGTTCATCAATTTCAACGAGACTATTAGGTAGGCA
This sequence comes from Lissotriton helveticus, assembly GCF_964261635.1. Taxonomy (NCBI): domain Eukaryota; kingdom Metazoa; phylum Chordata; class Amphibia; order Caudata; family Salamandridae; genus Lissotriton; species Lissotriton helveticus. The sequence goes on along the minus strand of NC_136057.1, from coordinate 830,312,104 downwards.
TTATAGGCTCTAATGCAATTATTTTAGAGCCCCAATTCACACATAATTAAAGTTTGTTGATTGGCAGATTGCTGTGAGATATAGTACTCTACAGGCACAATTGTTGATTTTTGAACTAGGACCTGAGTTCTAATCAATCACATCTTTAAATAACACATTTTATGGTTCGGGTCAAATTACTTTACCTCCAAATACCTCTCTTCAAATATCTGCTAAGAACTAGGCGAGCTATAGGCAGCATAAATGTATGAAGTCTTATATAAATATCTCAATATTTACATAAGTAGGTTGTTTTTTACTTAAAACATGCAATACCACAAGATGGCTTGTCAATATGTTGTAATGACGGGCAGGGACCTTTAAAGCGGTTACTTGTTCGTATAGGCGTATGACATGTGAGACGCTACCCCAAATCCAGAAACTGCAGTGGAAATGGAAGGAGGACCTAGGCAAAAAAATCCCAGAGAGGATATGGGCTGATTTGGTCGAGAGGGCGTGGAAAAGTACTAGGAATGCCCGGTTCCAACTAGTGCATTTTTTCATACTGCATAGGGCATACCTCACCCGGCTAAGATTAACACATATTTTGATACGGACGCAGCGAGGTGTCCACGATGCAGCTTGGAGGGTGTGGATTTCCGACACATGCTGTGGGACTGTCTGCAGTTGGGGACGTATTGGGGGGGAGGTAGTCACCCTCTTATGTGATTTTACTGAAAGGGAGATAGAACCCGATATTGGTACTTGCCTGCTCCACTGGTTTCCCCACACCTCCAAGACCAAGGTCACTAGCAAATTTGGGTCTTTTTCTGGCCAAAGGGGACATTACCGCTCATTGGAAGTCTAAGCAGGGTCCCAGCTATCAGAGGTGGAGGGCTGAATTCCTTAAATAGGCAGAATGTGAGGGTACAGCTAGATTGCAGCTGGCTAGCCGAGTGCATAGCGACAAAGTGTTAGAAGCTAGCAAGGGCCTGGGAAGCATTGGTGGCGTTATTGAAAACCCCGAATACAGAGTTGGAAGCGAACTCTACGGGGAGCTCCCAGGCCACTTCACCCTGATTAAGGTCTATTCTATGCCTTGTTGGTTGCACCTACCATATATATATAGAAACATCGCTTGTTGGGGGAGTGGAGCTCCTTGATGTACATCTCATGATATTTGGTTCTGTGAAGGGTTGTGCCCTATACTGATGCTCTTGTAATTTTTACTCTGTGTGACACGCCAGGGAGGGGGATGAGGGGGTTAGTGCTGTGTTGTATGGTCTTTTTTTGCTGGTTGGCTCCGGAAATGCTCCTATATCTTTCAGGGCTCACTGAATCTTATTGCAAAGTTTATTTCTACTGTATTTGAGTATCATATGATGTTCTGCTCATGGGGGATTTGCTGAATATTTCTGCTATCTGTGACTATTTAATTCAACTAAGGTTGTGTGCAGAGACTATCATTGACTGGGGACCTATCGCTAGCCTTTATCCTGTGTATGATCGGATGTTTTGTTTTGAAAATGAATAAAATATATATATATTTTTTTAAAACATGCAATACTACAAGGATAATACATATATCAAGGATTCATATATTTTTGATTCCTAGCGGTCAAGAAGGACTGCAAATCTTTCTTTCTCAGTTCCTAAAGGAAACTTGTGTTCTCCCCATCAGCTGACGTGCCGCCTGCACTAAGCTGTAATACTCTGGCATTTTAAACTCATCTCTCTGCACCTACGCGCGCTGTTTTTATCTGCACCTTATTTCTGTATGCACTTTCATTCTTGCTTACCTGTTGAGATGTGTCAAATCGCTCGGTCCACTGCAGCCTCCTTGGCTGATTGTTGTGGAGGGCGACTTGACCTGGATTCGACCGCCGGAAAAGCTTCACTTCCGGTCGGTCATTGATAGACCCCATCTTGGTGAGCGTTCTAGTTGTTCTGGCGCCTACCGGTATTTAATTGGGACCAGACGCTTCAGCCTTGTTAGATCAGCTGACGTGCCGCCTGCACTACGCTGTAATACGCTGGTATTTTAAACTCCTCTCACTTCACCTAAACGCGCTGTTTTTATCTGCAACTTATTTCTGTATGTACTTTCATTATTGCTTACCTGTTGTGGTGCCTCAAATCGCCCCGGTCCACCGCAGCCTCTTTGGCTGATTGTTGTGGAGGGCGACTTGAAATGGATTCGACCGCCGGAAAATCCTCACTTCCGGTCGGCCATTGATAGACGCCATCTTGGTGGGCGTTCTAGTTGCTCTTAGTCCCTTGATACCAGCTAGTAGTTATTTGGTAGAAGGCAAGCCCGTCTGCGCCCGTCTGCACCAGTACATCGCCTCTTGCCAGGAATGCTGCTCAAGCTTCGTCTACCCTGCTTTCCTATACTAGGGACAAACTTTTAGCAATTAAGTCCTTTGTCATACCCTGCAGTGTACCTCTTCCTAACATCTTGGAGGGTCCATTTGCCTGTCTATGTTGCAGGAACTCCCCTCCTATGCTATTACTTGCTCCCCCCCTTCTACCGCGCAGCCTCGGCAGCAACTGAAAATTCTTCAGCTTAACGTGCAGTCATTGGCTAGACACTACTTAGAAATTAATGATTTAGTCAGGGAGGAATCCCCGGATGTATTTTTTTTAACCGAGACATGGCTCAATGCGGACATGGTGGCAAAACCAAACCTCGCTTTGCCGCTGGGGTACTATATCTTTATGGTTAACACTGAGTCCAGAGGAGGCGGCATTGCGGTGATTGTTAAATCCTGTTATCCATGTCTTTTAGTTAAAGAAGCCATTGAGGGCTGTGAGTGTGCACGATTTAGTATTACCATCAGTACCCATCTGACTCTACCTGGGTTGCTAATTTATCGTCCACCAGGGCCTGCTTCTAAATTCATAGCCGCCCTTCTAGAGGTGGTCTGCACTCACGCTATGGATACGGCCAATTTCAATATTTTTGGTGACCTTAATTTACACTTTGATTTAACCGCAGACAATGAGATCTGCAGTCTTCTTGCTGACTTAGCTGCATACCAACTTCCTCAATTGGTGTCCGGCCCCACTCACTTAGCAGGTCACCTGTTAGATCCCATCTTTTCGAATATTAGGGTCGCCACTGTGGGTACTTCCATTCTCATGGGTTGGACTGACCACCCATTGGTGGAAATGTCCTTCCCTGTTGCAGAGTCCCCCAATATAACCACCCGTCCACTTGTTTTTAAACGCCCATGGCGTAAACTGAGGCTAGAGGACTTCCACACGTTCCTCAATTCGAATCCTTTAGGTCCGCTTGAAGACACTGAGACAGGCTATAAATCGCTCTGTGACTGGATCACCCGAGGGTTAGACTCTCTTATCCCTGCTAAATGGTGTAAGGGCCGCATTGTCGATGCCAGTCCCTGGTACAACGAATCTCTGTCCATTCTACGGAAGGCCTGTAAGTGGTTGGCGTGATTTGAGGAACAACTACGATTCTGGGAAAAAAGTTTGTTATCTGAGGGAGCTCATGCGCTATCATAAGACCATTTGTACCGTCCGGGCAGCTTATTATGTCAACGAAATTAAGCTTAGCCCTAACCCAGCTAAGTGCATTTTTAAGATTCTTAAAGATCTGAGGGTTCGGAAAAATTTGGAAACCCCTATATTATCTGAACAGCAGTGTGAGGATCTCGTTATTTTTTTTGTCGAGCAAATTTGCACCATTTACCGGGCTTTTCCCCAAGGACCCCTTCTCCCTCCTAAAAACCCTCAGGTACCCCTGCCTCTTCATCCCTTCTAGCTTTCCAGAGTATTACCCAGGACGAGTTCATGCGGGATAGTTAAATCTGGCTCCCCAGCCGATCCTTTAAGGCATGCTCAGTTTCGGGAATCACTCTCCCTTTTGCTAGCCCCGCTATGTCATCTGGTTAATTCCTCTCTCTCTACGGCTGTGGTCCCGGTACCTTTGAAACAGGCATGGGTTCTCCCCATTCTTAAGAAACCTTCACTTGATCCAACTAAGCTCGCAAACTTTCGGCCTATATCCCTCCTGCCATGGGTGGCTAAAACCACGGAGGCTCATGTGAATACCACACTCACTAATTTTCTGAGTGCTAACAACTTCTTGGATAACCTCTCAAAATGGCTTCCGCCCGGGCCACAGCACTGAGACGGCTATTTTGGCTGTGACGGAACACCTATGGTCCATCCTTGATTCCGGTCAAACGGCGGCACTAATCTTGCTTGATCTCAGTGCCGCCTATGAGCCGGTTTTGCATGGTATCCTGTTACAACATCTGGAGGAAGTTGGTGTGGCTGGTCAGGCTCTGGAGTGGTTTAGATCATTCTTTACCAACAGATCTTTTCGTGTATCAGCCCCTCCTTTTCTTTCCCAGGCTTATTCCATCAACCAGGGAGTGCCTCAGGGCTCGGCACTGAGCCCCTCATTATTCAATCTCTACGTTCAGCCTCTGACTGCAGTCGACAGGCAATGGGACCTTACAATGGTCTCATACGCGGACGACACGCAGTTGGTTGTGGTCCTGACGGAGGACTCCCCTCTGACTATCTCCAGATTCAGAGATGGGTTGGCTGCCGTTGCGGAATGGATGACCACCAACTGTTTGCAGCTGAATGCCAGCAAAACTGAGGTCATGTTAGTAGGGAAAAATCAGAGTGCCTGGAATGAGCACTGGTGGCCAAGTGCTCTGGGCTCTGCCCCTAAACCCAAAGCAGTGGTGAAGAATTTGGGAGTCTGGATGGATTCCTCCCTCAGCTTCCAAGACCACACTAAAAGAGTTGCTAGCACCTGCTTTGGCCTTTTGCGCGGACTTAAGCCCCTTTTGAAATTTTTTGATTCTTCGACCCGCCAGCTGATTGTCCAGTCGGCTATTCTATCCCGACTGGACTATGCCAGCTCCATTCTTCTAGGGGCTAACCAGGCCGAAATAACTCGGATGCTGCGCGTTAAAAGCGCGGCTGCTAGGGCCTTGTTGAGAATCCCACGGACCTGCCCTACAGCTGCTGCCACCGGGAAACTTCATCGGCTCCCCATCGCAGCACGTATTCAATTTAAAACATTGTGTCTCTCTTTTAAGATTCTGAAGCTGTCTACGCCTAACATACTGGCAAATCTTCTTACTCCTTATGTTCCCTCCCGCCAGTTGCGCTCCCAGGGGCAGCACTTGGTTACTGTACCCCGGGTGAACGTCTCCGCGCTGGTGGCCGGTTTTTCCGCTACTTGGTGGCTAGACTTTGGAATTCATTACCTGTTCAGATTCGCAGTATGGATAGCCTGCTGGAATTTAGGAAAGCCATTAAAACCTTCCTCTTTCCTTCTTGTTAGGCTTTGCTTTCCTCCCCTTCTCTTTGTGTTTTTTCTCTGCTCTGGTGTATGGTCGCTATTTCTGATGCTGGTAGCGCCAGGACGCCCCTTTGCTGGGGCAGCTGTGCGCTGTACAAATCTTAATAACATAACATAACAAATAATATGTGTTTGCCCAATAAATTAATCGTTTTCACATGGACTGCAAATTGTTTCACGTTCAAAACAAGGTGTACTTCATCTAGTTAACTCAGTGCACCCCTACCATTCTACTGGAATACACATTTCACAATTAACTGAGGAAACAAACAACAGTACTGTTGGGTGGAAGAATAACTGACCAATGAAAAAGTGCCATTCACTGTGCTTGCATCCAGGAACAGTTAAATATTGATAGGTTTAATAGGCTTGTTATGAAAGTGTGAACTGTTTGTTAATCAGTTTTGAAAATATAAATGTCACAACTGATCTGTAATTTGGTCACAATTCAGTAGTCGGCCCTGGAATATAAAGAGCCATTCACCCCAGCATTGAGAAAACTCTTCGCTCAGTTACCAGCTTTGAAAATCAAGGGGCGCAGAGTAATACTTTTATTAGTTTGAGGTATACTTTCCTCAGAATGCCTTGGTAAAAAAAGCATAAACCATATATCCTGTCCAAAGACTAAAGGCTGTGGACAAATACTATATATGTTTTTGTATGTGGGAATTTTTTTTAAGTTTAGCTACTTCAATCCTTAAAAAAACATTTTGGGATGTTATCTGAGGAAGAGGTCTGTGGAACTTCCAATCTGGACAATTGCAGCATTTTATAAATACAATATTATCCAAGGGGGAGGACTCTGCTAGCTAGTAATTGACTAGTGTGAATTCAGCGAGCATGAGGTAAAGCTGAGGGCCCTCTTATACCATAGTCAATACCTACTTGGCAGTGCCCTCCCTCTTGCATAATTATGTTGAATTCTAGATAGATGTAATGGCCTGATAATTCTGCCAATCACCAGGACATACAACCTTATCCCCTCTTGGGACCTAAAAGGACACAACACTTCACAATACTTACCCAAGAAAGGAATAACACTAATAGCTAATTAGAATATATGGCCATTGCCGAGAAGCTCGCAAACAACAACGCAAGAACAGTACCACTGGCAACAACAACGCAAACAAGGCATCCCGGGGTACGACAACGCAAACAAAGGGGCCACGAGTTACAACAACGCAACAAAGCCCACCCAGGGGAGACTACATAATCACCGCAAGCTCCTCCTAACAAGGCCTTGAGGTGGAATAATTGTTATTTTGGGCTTCCCTGGATGAGAGCGGGACGTCTCTCTTTCTACAATTACCTGCAGGAAGGGAAATTTACCATCCTTCCGGTGCTACAACATTTGTGTTGGAAATGCCCTGACCTCCCATCCCAAGGAACACAGACAAATAATTATATACTCTGGGGTTTCTTTATTACACAATGATAGAATGACAAAAGAAAGAAATCACTACGTCACGATAGGCCTTCTTCAAATCAGTACCTCAGCAATTGCTAAATGCAATCAGTTAAACATATATAGAACTTATATGTATATAAATGTATGGAACATGTAAACAGGAGACGATAGTTAGACAAGAACACCTAGAATATAAGAGTTAGTAAAACACCTCACCAAGTTTCTACACATCCCGCTTCCACTTCGCCAGGGGGGAGTCCGTTTCTCCAGCCGAATCAGGATTCTCTGCTCGACCGTCACAGCTACATGTATGTACTGTGATGAACTACCAGTGGTCGAGACCCGAACACCCCCTTTAGTACAAGTGGAAACGTTGGTCGAAGTTTCTAGCGAGCCTCGCCCCCTTTTCCCATCAGATTCCATACCACTCCGTGCCAAGGCCACAGCATCAGCTAGCTAGGCATCTGTTATGACTCCGGAGCAGAGTGAGCACATTCCTCTGATAAGAACCGGTTCCTACCAGCATACAAAGTGCAGAAAACAAGTGCGAAGCAAAAACACAACGTCTCACCCAGAAAGACTCAGAAGATGGCGACAGCTTAGAAAATGGAGTCGCTTAAGCATAGGACACTACTCCCGCAAAGAGCCCGAATTAGTATGCAAGATAGCATTAGAGTATGCCACAGCCTGTAGGCAAGCCCTGCCATTAAGCAGGATACAGTTGGAAACAGAAAAGGCATTATCGAGCTTTGCTTTGTAGCTAATTCATATTATGTAGGCCTACACAGCACTATGTTAGAGCAAAATATACTGAGATGGTAGTGGGCAACGGTCATAATTGAGCCATTTCCATAAAAATGGCTCAGTCACTACAATAGAGAACTGTGAATAATGGGGATGTTTTTCACAGAGGGGTTCTTAGTGACATCAGATAGAACAAGAGAGCAAAGCATCCCTATAATTCACAGTTTATCCATTAATTATATATGTTATATATGGCTCCTAACTCTTTTGCCACTAATTGCAAAACATATATGCGGGCAAGTGGAGTAATAGTGGAACCTAACATTTTAAAAAACAAACTAAAACACTGGCATCCTTCAACCCTCCCCACCACCCTCAACATAAATTCCTCCCTTAAAAAAATGAATACCTGGCCTCCTGCCAACCACACCATACCCTCTGAAAATAATCCTCACATGCCCAGATCCCAATCTAAAACAAAATACCTTGCCACGTACCACCTACCCCAACTACCCTCTGTGCCCTCCCCACCGACTCACTTCCCAAGGCTGCAGTCTCTGCTTGGCCGTCTGATTTAAGTGGCGGCCACAACACATGACTGATTTTCAGCCCAGACAACAGTCAGGCGAAGTGCATCTTGAGATGCTTTTAACATGCTGGCAATGTATTTTGAACAATTGGATATTTTCCCACATTCTTAAAATTAGTGTCCAAGACACCTAATTAAGATTTGAGATAGTGTTATGGTTTTGTGTCAATCTTATTGCTGTCTGTTCAAAACAAACTCAACTCTTGCTAATGGAAATACATCATATATGCAAAAGGAATCTCTATCTCCATCTTCTAAACAAGACAGGAATTAATCTGAAACCCGTGGAGCTCAAGCATGCCTTCTTTGGCTAGATTGCTGCCAAGTCCTCATCTGAGCTACAGTCTCCTTCTTGTGACCTACGATGATTGGGATATGTGCTACTCCCGAAAAAGACTTTTTTCATTTGACAATAAGTTTGACTCATGAACATCACCCTTGGAAAAATTAACCATTGTATAATCATGCCCTTATTTTGGTTGTTTCCTTACGTGTTCATTTGAAAGGATCCGTTATTTGCAGCATCAAAATGTTCGGCTACTCACACATTTCTTTCATCCAGATAACGAAGATACGAATAGCCTTCTTACCTTCTAATATTAAGGTAGCCAGCTTTTTGAATAAGGTTCCTGTTAATCACAGCAGAGGCAGCATCGAAATCGGGCGTGTAGACTGATTCACTGCCTGAAAGCAAGTCTTGCTGGGACACTCGCATGGCATCGGCTTCAGTATCAAGCTCTTGCTGTATGCTGAAAACACAAAGAAAAATGTGCACTAGATATTGAAAGAGGCATGCAATATCCAAATACTAGCAAAGTAAATACATGAATAAATCAAGTAGTTGTATGAAGGGAAGATACTCCAAGACATAAAGATGGAAGGTGGCTAGAAGGGCAGCACATATGTGTGTGATCCCTTCCTTAAATCAAGGGAATCATTTTCTAGACTACGGTATAGTATGGACCAAACTTGCATAGGCAGATCTTTACTGATGGATACTGGAAATAATTCATGTACACAACTGAATGCACAGGAGTTATGGGAGATAGAAAGGAAGCACACAGACTTTCAATGTCAAGAGAGGAGCAGTATGCATCCCTATGCTCTAAAGCACAGGTTACTGGTTTCCAGTGTTAATGGACCTGGCTCCTGAGGGCCAGTCACACTGAATATCCAGCTACAACGTTTTCAGACGCTAAGGTTCTGTTGACCATATGAGTTGTTCTTCAGTTGTATGTCATCCCTACACGATTTGGGCAAAAACAAAATATCTGAAGTACAGAAAATGAAAGCTGTATTATTCCGAGAGAAAGAGCGTAATTTGAGGTGGGATCTTCCTGGCAGCATAATTGTAATAATAAAACAATTCTGTAATTTGTCAAAACCACAGTAAAGAGAGGGAAGAAAAGCAAATGACTGGAAACATTTTAAATGCTAAGAAGACATACACTGAAAATAGTGATTAAAAGCATTATGTTATCCATTGGGCTTTATTTAAAAAAAAACCACAGGCAACAAATGTGTGTGGTAGGAACTGAGATGAAACGCATGTTCTACTAAACTGTGCAGAATTCATGTAAGAAGCAAACATCTCAGAATAAGAAACAAACATCTAAATTATAATTTGTGCAGCGGTACAGATCATTTGGCGCCCTGTTCAGCCTTGTTTAACCAGTAAGAAAAATCTAAATGATCTAACAGACCTATGAGGGGAGTTTAGGATCATGAGCCAAGCATTTATACATTCTTGGGTGCACCATCAACTCTTATAAGAAATTAATTTAAGCCTTGGGATTTTTTTAATCACAATGAACTTCATGCATATCCAGATGGCATTCTCAGATGTTCAGCAAAGGCGTTCACAGGGAGAAAAGCCAACATTTGAAATTCAGAGGTGGATTTGGGGGGACTCTGCAGATGTCCTCTTACTAAGGACCCACTATAACCATGTCACTGGCCCATGAGTTTAGCCACTGTTTGTGCTAAAAATCTATTTGCTTTCTTCTTTTCTTACTGATACACTTTATAGTACCGTTCTCGGGGCATTCAAAATCTCGTTGCTAACACAAAAGTTTGGTTGGGAGACGGGTGAGGACAGATTGTTACAACATCTTGGTATAAATAGTCAGCCTATGCTTTCCCTACCTAGGAGTGCAAATACAGTGGCATTCATATCATAAACCTTAGATAAGGGTAGAATACAGCACTGAAGCTACTGTAGCAAGTCTGTGTAGCTCTGCGCACATTAGCTGATTGCAATGAAATGCACACTATTGAAAACACATTCGACATCATACAAATGCCAACGTGTTGGAAATTCTTGCCTTTTAAAGTATTAAACTAAAGTATTGGTGCCCTTTAAAATCTCTGCAGCCTCTACATAGGCAGCACCCAAATGCGAGGTTCCATATTTTAACAGGATGCAGCAACATCATCTAGCATGCCCTGTTCGCTACTTTCCCTCGGGTTGGGTATTCAGCTGTAGTTTGTTCGTTTTCAGGCGAGGGTCTTCAGAGTTTCACATTACTAAGCACTTCCTGTATTTGGTCGGTAGATATCTGTGAAGTACCCATAATCGAATTCCAGGCAGGCCGTGAGATGAAGCCCCGCTACTTCCACATCAGCAGGAGTTTTTGGGGCATACCTTTCTGTGTCAGTGAAGTACCACCTGGGCCATGCTTCATTCTTCTTTCTTAAGCTGTTTCAACGTGCACCCTTTAACATTTTTATTTAAATAAGAAGTTTTACAGTATGTTAAGCCTTTCTTTTTTTCATGGCTATTTTGTCTTTCTGAAATTAGAACGGTCTCCCACTCCTTGCCTCCATCCATCCTTTGCACTAGGCCTACACAACCAATTTTGAACTAATTCAAATCACTCAACAATTTGTTTTATCAATCAACATCTGCCGATTTGTAGTTTGGTTTGGGGCATGATTTGGTGTCTGAAGAGGGGGCCTACTGCTCTTCACAGGGATTTAAATGTTTTAAAAAAAAATATTTAAGGTTTAGAAGTGAAGGGCTCCAGAATGTAAGAGCGAATCCAGTAATTCATGGGTTAAAAACTGTGTTACAAACGGAGGCTTCTGACTCAGACACTCAGACACACTCAAACACTCAGACACACATACAGTATTTGATCATGATCCTCTAGAACTCACGAGGAGAGAACTGGAGAATTAAGTTTGAGAAATTCGTGACCCTCAGTGATTGAAAGTAACATAGGCATTTCCACCCATCTATTTTGTACTGAATAAGCGAGTTTAAGTGGAGCGCAAATGGAGAATGCCATGACAATGCAGACAATCACATGTTTAAATCTGCACTAAGACGCTACCACCAAATGATCTGGACCACTAAACATGTCACTCTGCCGGACCATATCCATGCCAGCACCAATAGAAGCAAATACATTTTCGCCATTGTCAAAAATGTCACCTCACCACACCTTCAACCCCAACTCCAACTCAATCACTCCCTCACAAGACCTCTGCAACAAACTCTCTCAATTCTTCAGCAACAAAATCATTGTCATTTACAGCAATTTCAACTCGCAACCAGACCCGACCAGACCAGACCAGACCACGCCAAACACAGCCCAAGTTTATTAAAAGAACCAATGCTAACTAATTGACCCCTCATCGCCCCAGAGGTAACTGCCGCCACAATGAACTCCATCCATTCAAAGGCCCCATCGGACCCATGTGCCCACCACGTCTGAACTAGAGGACTGCAACCCATCAGTGCCATGCTCACACTCATTCTGAATGCTTCCACGTCCTCCTCCGCAACATTGCCACACTCTTAGAAACATGCAACTGTCCTCCATTGCTGAAGAAATCCTCTGGGGACCCTTCAAATCTCACCAACTACAGACCGATATTCCTTTTTTTATTTTTTATTTTTATTTGCATCATGAGGGACAAATAAATAACAAAAAAAATAGAATTCATTATATACTCAACAAAAATCAATACAGTAAAGTAACGTCAGCAAGGCAATACATAAAAAGAAAAGAGAAAAAAGAACAATAAGGGCAATTAATAGCAAGAAAAAAAAAAACTAACAAATATCAAGACATTATTAGTCCCCAAATTCTTTCCACTTTCCGTTTAGCTTTTAAACTCCTTGTTGTAGCAATAGCGTATTCCATATTATATATATCCTTGACAAGGCTCCACCATTCCATAACCGTAGGTGGATTATGTTGGATCCAAACCCTAGCTATAACCAATCAAGCACATGAAATTAAAATATTCAACAAATAGCAAAATGCATTGCTCCCCCCATTGATACCCACCAGCAAATCAATCGATGTAAATATAATTGGACAACATAATTTTACAGATACAACTTTGGCTACTCCATTCCAAAATTCAAAAAGGTGCGGACAAGTGAAAAACATGTGAATGATATCAGCTGCTTTTAAGTCACATTTCGGGCATTTCGTGCGGTCACTGATGTTATTATTTGTTGCCCATTTAAGAATCCTGTCTGGCGTATAGTACAACTGACATATAGTTTTAAATAATTGCAATTTGAGACTAGAAGATTGGACAGAAAGATTTAAGCTATTTAAAGAAAAAGTTATCAAATTAGGAGACACATTAGTCTCCAACTTACTACTCCATTTCTCAGCTAGATTTAAGGCATCATCAGTTCTGAGAGAGCACAAGTTTGAAAAAAATGTATAAGTACGCCATATTTACAAGCACGTAGTTAGTTAACATGTACTTTGCACCAGAGTGTTTATATTTAGAAGTGAAATACACCGAGTGTCTTATATTCAGTGGTGAAATGCATAGAATGTTTAAGTAGAGTAACAATAATCATAACTGTGTGAGACTAATGTAGAAATGTTTGGGATGAATATGAAAACCTCACGTTCTCATGTTAAAGGAATAATGTAAGAGTTGAATGTAACTCTAAAACCCAGTATTTTGTGTAGGCCTCATGGCAATTCACAAGCAAATCTAAACGTGCTGCTAAAATAATGTGAGACAAGGTTGACATGGTTCTTTCAAAATGTACTATTGAACTTAGGGTTAAAAGTATATGCTTTATAGATGTGTTATTTTAGAAACGTATGCTAGTTAAGAATGTTTGCTGTTTAAATCACGTTAACGTTTTAAGAGTGCAGGAACCTGCTGCATGTAAATCAAGTAGGCCAGAGCAGATAATGTCATGTAGTTTAAATCGTCATGTGCTCGTTAGAGGAGAGGTCGTGAGGTGTCCAGTATGGAGCTCTGAGAGTGTTTTATGGCCTAAGATATGGTGAAGTCTGGAATTTGAGGCCCACTGCAGGACGAGCTGTATGCAGGTGCGAGGGTCCTAATCAGCTCGAATGAAAGGGACTTTGTTCAGTGGCGCCTTGCGCAGGCCTGTAGGAGTTTCCAGGAATTTCAGGGGGTATCAGCGCACGGAAGAAGAAGCCTGGGAACCAAGGTCAACTATAACGAGGGTCTTCAAGAGTACCATCATGGAGTTTACCGCGCAAAGATGTACCACGTGAGGGGCGTCCCAAGGGGCGTTTCTATTGAAAATGTGATTTGGTATTAGGGAAAGAGACCCGGGAGGAGAGCAGAGCAGATGATTTTGGGAGCCTAAGGAAGCGGATGGGTAGGCAGATAGGCTGATCAGGAGAGACCCATTATCTGAGAAGAGACAAAGAGAAGTGCGTGATCTTCTTAGGAAATCACCACGGCTGACACCTAGAGGGTTAAGATCTTGCTAAGTAGGGATGTCATTTAGTGTAGTGTAGGGACAGACTAACCTTAATTTTCTTTTCTGTAATGACTTTGAGGTTGCAACTTGTATCCATTTTAGCAACCCTGATGGTATTCGAACTTGTACTTATTATTTTGTTCTTCAGACTCAGACTATTCAAGAAGTTCATGTTCATAGTGATACCGATATACCTTTTGAATCTCATTTTGAGAAGTTTGTATCTTCAGTTATCTTTGACTTTATATTAAATCTTTAAAACTTAATTTTGGTCAGTGGTCATTTAGAGTGGTGTAAGTTCTTAAATTGATTTTATTGTGAGATTACCTTTTACTCAAGACAGGTACCAACGATTCAGTCGACAGGAAATGGGATTTGGTAAGATAATTAGTAACCAGTAATCCCGCGTTAGCAGTTGGTAGCAGAGGATGGTTATCTTCTTGAGGAAGGTAATCTAGAGAGGTTAGTTTACCCCAAGGCCCGAGACGTCGAGAGACGAGCAGCGGAAGAATCGTGTGCCGAAAGGTGCAGACGGTGCGAGAAAAGCAGCAGTATCGGAGAGTGAGTATAAAAAGGGTCATGCGTGAACAGATTGCGGTGTTTTGTGTTGTATTTGTAGTGTAATGTCTTGCGGAGTTGAATGCCTGTAGTGTGAATGAGAGAAGGTTGTGAGCGCGCGCAACCTGGTAAACTGGTAACCTGGTAAACGGGTGAACTGGTGAAATCTTAAGTTCAGGCCAGAGCTTAAGTGGTTTTGGGTGTATCGAACATCCAGGGTAGTTGTCGACCATAGTACGGAGGTCACGAGGTACCATTGACCGCCGTGGATCCAAGATAGGGGGAGTGTAAGAGTGAGTGTATGAGTAACGGACGCTGGTCGAAAGTTACTGCGTGTGAGTAACCTATCGGAGAAGGCGATTGTCTGGAAGTAATCGGAAAGACATTTCGCCAAGTTAAGGTGACAACTACAGAAAGACTGTGGGCGTACAGTCAAAGAAAGGTGATCGCTTGGACGGAAGTAATCATTTTTCAGAGTATGAATGGGATGCGTGCATGACCGAGGAGACGGACCTGAGAAAGGAGGGGAACTGCTGCGAAGGGGGACGGGTGACGTCGACTAGAGCCGCGCTGTGATTGAGCGGTTGGTGTGACGTTAGCTAGAGCCGCGCTCTGGTTGGGCGGCTAGAGTGACGTCGGAGGAAAGTCGCGTACGGATAGGCCAGTTAGTGAGAACGGCGCTGAGATTGGTGGAATATCATCAGGAAGTAAACAAACGCGGAGAAAAGAGAAATCATGAAGTGTTTTAAGTGTTTGAAAGGGATTTTTAAACGTAAACGAAGTGAACATTATTACGGGGAAGAGGCTCCCCCAGAGGGTACGCCAGCTCATTATATGGCAACGAATGTTGGGCTGCATACGATATTGTGGATTGGGGCTTGGAATAAGCTTACGGAAGGAAATGAGGAAATGCAGTTCCCGAAGTATGGAACGTTTAAGTTAGAGGTGTTACATCGGCTAAAAGCAACCATGTCCTCATTGAAACCCTCACCCAGACCAACACAGTTTGAGGCTCTTAATGCATGGATTAAGGCTGCACACGACCGAAATTTGAACAGGCGTCAACAAAGGCTGACGCGATCGGTAAGGGCAGTGCGAGATTCCAAATGGGATGAGGAGGAAAAGCGTTGGAGGGTACAGACCATTGAGGTGGAGAAAATGTATCCGATGAGGGAGGTGTCAGGAGGAGGAAACCTCATGGAAGAAGACGAGGAAAGCGAGTCGGAGGACAATCTGATAAACAGATTGTTAATGGATAGACCACCTCCGAGAGTGGGATTGATAGAAGATAGAGGGCTCGCAAGGGAAGATGGGAATGAGATAGAGGGGTATACACCACTCCCTATATCGGAATGGACACCTAGCAAAGGCGGAGAAACACCTCTAAACAACACTGTACAGAGTGTAGTGGGAAGGTTTGTGGTGCAGAAAACGCCAACCACAGAAAGGGTTGAGTCTGTGGGATTGCCAGACGCTCTTCAAGTGCCTGTTACCATAGGACCCATAGTTTCGATCTATAATTCTGAGAGAGATAGAGGGGAACAACAAAGGCAATTGGATAGGGAAAGGATTGAGATGGAAAGGAGGAATAATGTGACGAATGCATGGAAACAATTACCAGGTTCGGTAACGTGGAACACCCCATTAGACACAACTGTCGGTCCCAATTCAGAACAGGGAGGTCCGAGAGGACCAATGGATCTAAGGGGACCGCGGCCAAGATCTTTTTCAGAGTTAAGAGCTGATTTGAGGGAATGGGACGGGTCCATAGTATCTCCGAGTAACAGGACAAGAACGGAACCAGAGTGGGAAAGCAGGGGTAACGGAACTGTATCTCATTGTGGGGCCAGCGAGAGTAGTCAGGGCCGGGAAGGCCAAAGTCAAGAGAATAGAGGGGATGCATGTCCTACAAATCAGAGAGAACAGCCGGAACAAAATACTAGGATTGTAGAATGTGAGGAAATGTCCCGTCTCTGGGGGAACGGAGGAGATGAGGCGGTACCGGCTTTCCAGAATAGGTTTAGGTGCCTTCATCATACCCTTGGGGAAGACGTTCAACATTGGAGAAAGGAGAACAGCGATAGGTCCCGCCACGCCTCGAATACTCAGGAAGCACAGGGAAGTAGGGAAGAAAGAGGGAGTAATAGAACCTCTTATCCTCAATCCCGTGAAACTAGCCAGGATGGAGAGAGAGAGGCTGGGAGGCATGAAGGAGTGTTTCACCACCCACCCCGAGAAGACGGAAAGGCATGGGACTTAGAGAGATGGGAACAGGGGAGGACTCCCTATAATTCACCAATACCTAAACGTAGATCTCGGAGCTGGGATGGGAGAGATGCAGATGGAGGAGCTAAATTGAGTGTCTTGAAAGCTGAAATAAAGGCAAAAAGGCTTGATGTTACCAGTTTAAAATCAGATGTTGATGAGATAATAGATGGAACATTGCCTTTGGAGAGGATAGAATTGTATGAACAGGATGAGTTATTGTTCATGGCAAAGGATATTACTAGGAAAGCTAGAACGGTTCATGAAAAACTGACCGATTTGGCAGACAAGTATGCCGTGGATTTGTCTAGGACAAGGGCATTGCAGAGCAACCACAGATTACAGTACGCAGACCAAGATCTAGATGAGAAAAGAACTGCTGGATTAAAAACACACATAAGAGAGTTGGTAACAGGGATAAGAGTGTGGAGAGAACTGGATAAATGGGAAGAAAGGTGGTCGAAAAAGGGCACAGTTAGGCGAAGTACAAATGTGATGACCCCTGAGGGAAGGGTAATGCAGATGGAGGCATTCCCTTTGCGAGAAATATCAAATGGAAATTATGTACATGTGCCCTGGAGTAGAGGAGACTTAGCCGCTTTTACCAACTCATTTCCGAAGTTGCGGGACAACCCAGTCGAGTGGTATAAGCAGGTAGAGAGGTTTGTTAAAATTTCGAAAGTACTGTGGATAGATTTGAACACGTTGTTTGACATCGTGGTCCCATCTGATCTGTGGACCCCTTGTAAGACTAGTGTCGAATGGCCAAATGCTGAACCATTGAGGGATGTTCGAACAAATGGACCATCTGAGATTGTCATGCGAAAGTATGAAAGGGTAATAGCATGGCTGAAAGATAAGGTACCACCACAGGATATAGATTGGGTAAAAATAGACCGAACAAGGCAGGAACCCAAGGAGACAGTTCACGAGTTTTATGAAAGATTGTTGAAAACATTCAAGCAATACAGTGGACTAGATGTAATGGATCCCAAAGACATAGGGCAGTTCGTGTCAAAGTTTGTCTTGGGGTTGAGACCTGATATTTGTTTGATGATACAGCAACATTTAATCTGTTGGCAGAACAAACCACTAGATGAGATTTTACGATATGCGAGGTACTGCAGTGACGAGATAGATTCTAAAGCCAAGAATCTAAAGGAGAAATTGATGGTGGTGCAAATGCAGTCCGCTGGGAAGGGTGGCCAGCAGAAGCAGGGGATGGGACGAAAACCAAATGGTCAGAACAAGGATAATGAAGAAGGGCAGAGACCTAGGATAGACTTTGCCACTTTAAAGAAAACGACAAAGTGTCATCTGTGTCACCAGGTGGGGCATTGGCGACGCGAGTGTCCCTTTAACCCTGAAAACGGAGAGCAAGAAGTAGAAGAGCAGGTCCAAGAAGACCCAGTGCAAAAAGTGACAGTCCCAAGCAGTAAGGTGGCCAAAGGGGGGACTTCGGCTCCACGGGCCCAATTCCCACAGCCACCGAAGATAGCAGCTGGAGGAAAGGTCTTTAAACAAATGCCTCTGTTTATCGAGGAAGAAAAATGTTATTACATTGATCCATTGACAGGACAACGGGTGAGCAGTGAAGAGGACTGTACCCTCGGGGCAGTTCTAGAAGTGGATCAGAGAGGGCCATTTGTTGAGGCAGAAGTGGCAGGGTGTCCCACTACGTTCTTAGTGGACACTGGGGCTACTCGTTCGACTCTGAGATCAGCGGTGGTTCCAGACTTGCCGATGTCAGGGGAAACAATTCAGGTGGTAGGAGTCGCAAATAAAAGAATGACTAGTCCCTTGACAGAACCAGTGTCTGTGAAAATTGGAAA
Organism: Lissotriton helveticus; assembly: GCF_964261635.1. Taxonomy (NCBI): domain Eukaryota; kingdom Metazoa; phylum Chordata; class Amphibia; order Caudata; family Salamandridae; genus Lissotriton; species Lissotriton helveticus. The sequence continues at coordinate 830,293,660 of NC_136057.1, read as the reverse complement.
CCACATGAACGAACATCAGTTTGTGGTTTGTGACTCGAGTCCGGTATGTCTGTTAGGTAGGGATTTGTTATGCAAATTGAATTGCACCATATACTGCACCCCGCAAGGAGTGGAGGTACAGACTACCGACGATGATGCTACCTTTAAGGTGGCCAATTCAAAATTCTGTGTAGAACTATATCCTACTCTGACTGTAGAAGATCTTCCACAAGACTTAAGAGATGCAGTGGCGTCAGAGGTGTGGGATTTCACAGGAGAAGATATAGGATTGATTAAAGGGGTAGAACCGGTAAAAATTCTGGTAAAACCAAATGTTGAGTTTCCAAGAACGCCTCAATACAAATTGTCCCAGGAAACGATTGCAGGAATAAAGCCTGTGATCGAGTCAATGATACAGCAGGGAATACTGAAAGAAATCGTGGGCAGTCCTTGTAACTCCCCGATTATGGGTTTGCAGAAACCTAGTGGGAAGTTTAGGATAGTTCAGGATTTACGAAAGATTAACAACATAGTCGTTTCATGTTGTCCCGTGGTACCGAATCCATCAGTAATATTGTTTCAAATACCATGTCAAGCAGAATGGTTCACAGTGATAGATCTTTGTCAGGCTTTCTTTTCAATCCCATTGGATGAAGAGAGCAGGTACCTTTTTGCGTTTAAAATGGAAGATCGCGTTTTAACATGGTGTCGAATTTCACAAGGATTCACAGACAGTCCATCCATCTTTAATCAGTTGTTGAAGAAGAATCTTGAGAATCTAGTACTGCCACAGAACTCGGTTCTGGTACAGTACATAGATGACCTACTTGTTGCGTCAGAAACAGAGGAAGCTTGTAAAGTAGATTCAATTGCCTTACTGAATCATTTAGCTGAAAATGGACATAAGGTATCTCCGAGCAAGTTACAGTATTGTCTGACAGAAGTACAGTATCTAGGGCACAGGTTAGAAAAAGGGAAACGTAAGGTGTCCCCAGAGAGGATTGAGGCGATAATGAAAATGAATGCGCCTACAACTCAGAGAGAGGTTAGAATGTTCCTAGGAATGGTGGGTTACTGCCGACAGTGGATAGTTAACTTTTCACTGAAAGCAAAGCCCTTACAGAAACTGACGCACAAGGAGGTGAGTGATCCGGTACCATGGGATGAAGAATGTCTGGTGGCGTTTTTACAGCTGAGAGACGATTTATGTCGTGCTCCGGCTCTGGGAATGCCAGATTATGAAAAGTCGTTTTCACTCTATTGCTGTGAGAGAGAGGGATGTGCTTTGTCAGTCTTGGCACAGACCCACGGTAATGCCCGTAGACCAGTTGCATATTTTTCGGCTACATTAGATCCAGTAGCCGCAGCGTTGCCCGGATGTCTCAAATCCGTTGCTGCAACGGGTGTCAGCATTGAAAGGAGCGAGAGTATTGTTATGGGACATCCAGTAGTGGTGTATGTACCACATTCAGTTGAATTGTTAATGACCAGGACGAAGACGCAGCATCTGACCAATAGTAGGCTCACGCGTTATGAGCAAGTTATACTTGCCGCAGAAAACGTGACTCTCAGGAGATGCTCTGTCTTGAATCCTGCTACTTTGATGCCATTACCTACTGTAATAGAAGGCGAAGGATGTGAAGACCACGATTGCCTTGATGTGACTGAACTATGCACGAAACCCAGACCAGATATTGTGGATGAGCCATTGTCTGACCCCGATGAAATTTATTTTGTTGATGGCTCATGTTTAAGAGACGATACTGGTCGTTTGAGAGCAGCTTATGCTGTTTGTACCATTACTGGAGTTGTGGAAGCCGCTTGCCTGGAAGGAGTACATTCCGCACAGGTAGCAGAGATTATTGCCCTAACTCGTGCCTGCATAGCAGGAAATGGAAAGAGAGTCACCATCTACACGGACAGCCAATATGGTTTCGGTGTGGTTCATGATTTCGGGCAGTTGTGGTCTCAGAGGGGTTACATGACCTCCTCTGGTTCGCCCATTCGAAATGGAGAATTTGTGCGATTGCTGATAGAAGCATTACAAGGTCCTGTTGATATTGCAGTGGTGAAGTGTGTAGCTCATACTAAGAATACAGATTTTGTGTCACAAGGTAATAGATATGCTGATGAAGTCGCACGCTATTGTGCGGAACAAAGTTATTCTTTCTCAAAGGTGGAAATAGAAGGTGCAGAAGAAAAGACTGAATTAAGTATGATGTTAGAAACTGTAGACACTTGGGAGGATTTAAGGATAATGCAGGAGAACGCACCTGAAACAGAGAAAAAGGCATGGGAAATAGCAGGCTGTGTGCGAAGTGAAATGGATTTTTGGGTTTCAGCAGATGGGAGAGCTGTGTTACCTGAAGAATTAGCTAATCCCATGGCGAGAGAAATACATGGTCCAGTACATCTAGGAAGGGATGCTATGATGAGAGTTTTTAGGCAGACTTGGTATTGCCCGAAATTCAGAATAGCAGCAGAATCAGTATGTAAGCGATGTGTTACCTGCCAACAACTGAACGTAGGCAAACGAACACCAGTCACACTGAGTCACATTGGGAGGTCAGGGGGGCCTTTCAATAGAATGCAACTAGACTTCATCGAAATGCCAAGAGTCAATCGCCTTCGGTATGTGTTGGTGATTGTATGCGTATTTTCCAGATGGGTTGAAGCGTACCCTACACGTAGGTGCGATACTCTCACAGTGGCTAAATTGTTGCTCAGGGAGTTGATACCGCGCTTCGGGGTGCCTGCCTCTTTGGAATCGGACAGAGGAAAACATTTTAACAGCGAAATAGTGAAGATGTTGTGCTCCACACTGAATATCGATCAAAAGCTGCATTGTAGTTATCGACCAGAAGCTTCAGGAATTGTGGAACAAGTGAATGGCACTTTGAAGAATAGATTGGCTAAAGTAGTGGCATCCACATCTTTGAGTTGGCCAGATGCTCTTCCATTGGTGCTCATGAGCATGCGCAGCACACCTGATAGGAGGACAGGTCTCTCTCCTCACGAAATCCTGATGGGGAGGGCCATGAGACTTCCTACAGTTCCAACTACTGCTCTATTGAATATTACAGATGATCTGATCTTGGATTATTGTAAAGGACTGTCTGACGCCATCCATTCTGTGTCCCTTCAGGTGCATGCGGCTGAAGTTCCAGCAGCGAGGAACCTGTGTCATGACCTGAACCCAGGGGACTGGGTCCTGGTTAAAAAACACGTCCGGAAGAACTGCCTAGATGTTCGCTGGCGTGGGCCCTTTCAGGTAATCCTGATCACGAACACCGCGGTGAAGTGCGGGGGGCTGCCAAATTGGATCCATGCATCCCATACTAGAAGAGTTCCAGCACCTCTAGAAGGAACAGCTCCCATCCCAGACGAAAGCCCGGAAGGGGAAGAAGAGTCGCAAGAAGGGATTGAGGCAGCTGAGGAGGTGTCGGAGGAAGTTGGGAACGCATCGGATTCAGGAGAAGAGCGAAGGCAGGACGGCAGTGAGACAGAAGACGCAACTGAAGGAGAGAGCAGAAGTGAATACGACTCAGACTCAGATCCGTATCGGAGCGATCAAGAACCAAGTGGGAGGACAAGGAATAGGAGAATAAGGCTTGGAGCTGCCACTTGGCCAACAAGGAGAAGAAGGCTAAGTTTGAGGTCGGCCCAGGAAGAAACGCTTACTCCTATATCCGAAGACTCAGATCCAGAAGAAGATATCCAGGATCAAGCCGAGGAGGGTCTTAGAAGATCAAGTAGGGTGCGAGTGCCTAGCAGAAGATACTCTACTCCCGACTGGACCTACCTTGTTGCAGATGTCTGGGAGACACAGAACAGGGAGGATCAGGGAAGTGGAACTGATCAGAACTGACCCGATCATCACAGTGCAAATAAAGTTTCTACTGCCAGGAGCGGAGACCGAAAGGTTGCTGACACTCAACATCGTTCATCCTGCTCTCCTGAGTGGAATAAGAAAATTGCTTTTAGAGACAGTTGAGTTTCCAGTTTGCTGTTCACGATATCCAATATTGGAGGGAACTCTTCTTCGTTTGGAAATGCTTGAACGAGTAGTAGAATTGCTAGGAGTGCTTATTGTTGTGGACTAATATCATACTACGAATGTCTTCAAAGGGGTGCAGATCTGGAAAAGTGAAGAAAGTGATCTTGATCAGAACGGACCCCTTTGTAATTGTGGATATAGAATTGATAGTACCAGGATTAGAAATTGAAAAAACGCTAACTCTCAATTTCGTCCGTCCACTTGTCTTGAGCGAAATAAGGAGAATAATCCTAGAAAAGGTTGACTTTCCATGGTGTGGTACGAACTGCCCAGAACCTGAGGGAATGATACTTCGGATGGACGTTTATGAAGAAGTAGTGTCACTCCTTGAGTCATACATAACTTCAGACGAAAATAAGACTTTTGAAAAGAAATTGTAAACTTGTTGCAAGATAACCTAGCGCCGAGTGGAAGAAGAAAAGTGATAGGGGTTTCATTTTAGTGGATGGAGAAGGGCTAGGGTTGTCTATTTTCTACTGGACTTTGAACTGTTTTGCGGAAACAAATTGTCAAGCTTCCAAGTGTTCCAAGAAAGACATTGCAAGAGAGAAAGATTTTGTTTGAAAAGAAGAGGAAGTGAATGCTGGAAGATAGTCGAAAACTACACTGTTTGAGAACATGGAGGCTGGCAACCCGAACCGCAGGGCAAAATGTATAGCTGTTACATTTTTAGGAGTAGTGGTTTCTCTTATAATTTTAGTGGTAACTGTTTCATTCCTAGCGGGACACGAAGGGGATGGAACCACAGTTAAGGAGGATAAGGGAGTGTCAACACCGAGAACTACCATTATTAAGGAGAAGGGAAACATCAATGAGAAAGACAAAGCGTTGTTAGATGCAGAAGTAAAGAGGTTACACATGGATGAGTCACAGGGGAATTACAAGTCAAATGCTTATGCTAAGTTGCTTTATGAATATGTTGATGCCATGGAGGTAAAGGACTGCTATGTATGTATGCAATTACCAATTTCGGTGGAGGAGGGTATCAAATACCATCATCTCCCGTTGACATATGGAATAACGTGCAGTTTATTGTTAAGTATGTTTTATGGACGAGACGGATTTGAGTATTACTTCTCGAATTTCGACTCGACATTGCCAGAGGTTCCGAATTTCAAGCATTTGAACAAATGGGACTACTACAAAAGCGAAGACAGGTTACACAAATGGTTTATTCCATGGAGAACGTTAGATACTTCACATGCTCGAATAAACAATCTGACTTGTCAAATATCAGAAGTTGAGAAAAAGTTTATAGCACAGGTAGATACTAGATACAGGAAGCAGAAGGTATTGAAGGCATCAGGACAAGGAGAAACAGATTGGACCAAGGAAGAAAGGGCACAACAACGAAAAGGAAGTATTGGTCCAATTGCTTTGGATAAGGAGAAACGGGGGAAACTGTGCATTCACAGGAGTTACTCCTACTATGAAAACGTTTATGTAGGACAAGTCAATTGCGAACATGCTTTTCAATTGGAGTACTACTCTAAGAACTTCATGAAAGGGATGCAAGCAATACCAAATGTATATTTTGTATGTGGAAGATATGCCTATGTGAAGTTACCAGATAATTGGTACGGATCATGCTATCTGGCTGTTGTCTTCCCTAAAATATATCATGTTGAGAATTTAGACACGCCTAAGAAAGAAATATCAACTAGATGGAAGAGAGGGCTGGGTGCAGCAGAAGTAGTTGGAGATGTAATAGGTGCTGCATTCCCTTTCTTAGGATTGATAATGAATGACATTAAGATCAGGAGGTTAGCTACAGTCGTAGATAGACTGTCTGCCAGTACTGCAAGGTCCTTGATGCTGATAGAAGGGGAGATGCAATCGATTAGGGCAATGGTTCTTCAGAACCGACTTGCTTTAGATGTTCTGTTAGCAAAAGAGGGAGGAGTCTGTAGGGCCTTGAAGGTCCAGGAATGTTGTACTTACATTCCAGACAATTCAAAGCCTCTAGAGAAGTATATACAAAACATCACTGCCATACACTACGAAATTGAGGACCTGGCAAAGGTAAATGTGTGGGAAAAAGTAGGCCATGGAATGGGTAAAGTTGGAAGTTGGTTTGCCAACTTAGGAAAGGGTATCGTTTGGTACATATTGAAACCCATCATCATAGTAGTGATTTGTGTAATCACTTTGTGGGGATTGGTGCGTTTGTATCAATGGTATAGAGCAAATAGGTTACAGAGAGCTATGAAGAAACAGGAAGAAGAGTTGACAGCGATGCAGGACACTCAATATAAGAGTCTGAAAGCATTAGAGAGTATGAAAAGAAGTGGTACTGCCCTGTCTTCACTTTAAAGGTTCTACATTTTTGGTGTCATGGTGATGATGACCCCTAAAGGTCATCAAAGGGGGGACTGAGAGAGCACAAGTTTGAAAAAAATGTATAAGTACGCCATATTTACAAGCACGTAGTTAGTTAACATGTACTTTGCACCAGAGTGTTTATATTTAGAAGTGAAATACACCGAGTGTCTTATATTCAGTGGTGAAATGCATAGAATGTTTAAGTAGAGTAACAATAATCATAACTGTGTGAGACTAATGTAGAAATGTTTGGGATGAATATGAAAACCTCACGTTCTCATGTTAAAGGAATAATGTAAGAGTTGAATGTAACTCTAAAACCCAGTATTTTGTGTAGGCCTCATGGCAATTCACAAGCAAATCTAAACGTGCTGCTAAAATAATGTGAGACAAGGTTGACATGGTTCTTTCAAAATGTACTATTGAACTTAGGGTTAAAAGTATATGCTTTATAGATGTGTTATTTTAGAAACGTATGCTAGTTAAGAATGTTTGCTGTTTAAATCATGTTAACGTTTTAAGAGTGCAGGAACCTGCTGCATGTAAATCAAGTAGGCCAGAGCAGATAATGTCATGTAGTTTAAATCGTCATGTGCTCGTTAGAGGAGAGGTCGTGAGGTGTCCAGTATGGAGCTCTGAGAGTGTTTTATGGCCTAAGATATGGTGAAGTCTGGAATTTGAGGCCCACTGCAGGACGAGCTGTATGCAGGTGCGAGGGTCCTAATCAGCTCGAATGAAAGGGACTTTGTTCAGTGGCGCCTTGCGCAGGCCTGTAGGAGTTTCCAGGAATTTCAGGGGGTATCAGCGCACGGAAGAAGAAGCCTGGGAACCAAGGTCAACTATAACGAGGGTCTTCAAGAGTACCATCATGGAGTTTACCGCGCAAAGATGTACCACGTGAGGGGCGTCCCAAGGGGCGTTTCTATTGAAAATGTGATTTGGTATTAGGGAAAGAGACCCGGGAGGAGAGCAGAGCAGATGATTTTGGGAGCCTAAGGAAGCGGATGGGTAGGCAGATAGGCTGATCAGGAGAGACCCATTATCTGAGAAGAGACAAAGAGAAGTGCGTGATCTTCTTAGGAAATCACCACGGCTGACACCTAGAGGGTTAAGATCTTGCTAAGTAGGGATGTCATTTAGTGTAGTGTAGGGACAGACTAACCTTAATTTTCTTTTCTGTAATGACTTTGAGGTTGCAACTTGTATCCATTTTAGCAACCCTGATGGTATTCGAACTTGTACTTATTATTTTGTTCTTCAGACTCAGACTATTCAAGAAGTTCATGTTCATAGTGATACCGATATACCTTTTGAATCTCATTTTGAGAAGTTTGTATCTTCAGTTATCTTTGACTTTATATTAAATCTTTAAAACTTAATTTTGGTCAGTGGTCATTTAGAGTGGTGTAAGTTCTTAAATTGATTTTATTGTGAGATTACCTTTTACTCAAGACAGGTACCAACGATTCAGTCGACAGGAAATGGGATTTGGTAAGATAATTAGTAACCAGTAATCCCGCGTTAGCAGTTCTATAACCAGAGAAGATTTTATACCCAATACTGATCAATGCTTTATCAGCTTCCCTATAAATACAATTCCAAACTTCGGAATCTAACATATTAGTGAGTCCTAGTTTCCGCACAAAGTAATCCCTGATCTGATAGTATTTAAACCGAGCCCCCTCTGATAGATTATAACACGCCTTCAGCTTTTCAAATGCAAAGAACCCCTTGTGATCATATAAATCTCCCAGTATTTTGATACCGGATTCTGATAGTACAAGACCAGCTGAATCATGAAAGATTTCAGGTAGGCCCGGGTTAAACCAGAGAGGAGTTCTATAATGAAGGAGAGAGACTTTACTCCTAACAAGAATGGACTGCCATATATTAACAGTGTCCCGTATCGTCTTAAACTTTACACGTTTAAAATAATTGGGGTCGTTTAACCTATAAAGAAACATATTTGCATCCATTCCTAACAAGAATTTATGGAACTATAGACATTTATTAGGGATCAACAAGCTTCGAAAACGGGTCAGAAAAGCGGACCAATAGTAGGATTTAATATCTGGTAAACCCAGTCCTCCTTGATTAAAAGGAAGTTTGAGTAATGATATAGCCCGACGGGCTTTCTTGTACCCCCATATAAAGCTACTAACAATACCCTCTAATCTGTTAAAATAAGAATTGTTTACCCGAAGAGGAATTGAACGAAAAAGATATAGATATTTTGGCAAAATCTTCATTTTAACCAAATTTATTTGGGCAATAATACTAAGAGGTAACTTGTGCCATCTCTTAAATAATGTCTCTTTTAGTAGTGGCTCATAATTTAATACGACTATTGTCTCAGCATTCAAAGAAAGTTTTACTCCCAGATAGGTCGCTACATCACATGGAGAAGTGTGGCTCAGAGCGGCAGACCCTGATGCAGAGGTCTAGCCCGGGACCAGGGTTCAATTCCCCGCCTCGGCGGGTCTTGGGCTCAAAATTCCACGGACCTGATAATTCTCGCCTCGGTGCCTATTCCAATCATGGAGTCCCACTCTGCAACTCTAGGCAATAGCTTGCTTAATCTCCACAATGGCCCCCACAACGCTAAGGATGCCTGGCCTCCACCTTGGGGGTGCCCAGGAGTGGGCACCTCACAGGGAAAGCCAGGATGGGTTCCACAGCGGTATTCGTACAAGCGCCTTGAGACCCTTGCGGGTGAGTAGTGCGCTATACAAGTTTAAATTTACATTTACATTTACATACCCCTATCACTGGGCTTGATGATTTATGATTCATAATGATTTGAGTCTTGCCAGTGTTAAGGCGATATCCAGAAACTGAACCATATTTCTCTGCCTCTGCTACGATGCCCTTCATAGCTTCTGCAACATTAATAGAATAAACAGCGACATCGTCGGCATAGACAGTTATATTGAGGGAGTTTAGGCCATTTGTAAAAGGAAGAATCAGGTCTTGACTTTGGAGTGCAATCAAGAAAGGTTCCATTACCAGGGCAAATAATAAAGGTGATAAAGGGCACCCTGTTGCGTCCCACGTTTAATCAAAAAAGTGGATGAGCATTTTCCCATATAACAGATTTTACCCATAGGCTGGTCATATAAGGATTGAATCCACTTCAAAAATTGGCCTCTTATACCGAAGGCCTGCAATGTAGCCCATAAGAAGCCCCACCCCACTCGGTCAAATGCCTTCTCTGCATCTAATAAAATCATACCAAATGGGGTTGGCTCAATCCGGGCAGCATCAAAAGCAGAGACAGCCATATTAATATGCGCCGTAGTATCCCGTTTGGGAATAAACCCATATTGCTGGGGTGACACCAGTTGTGGCATTAATGGTGCCATCCGGGTTGCGAATACCTTTGCAAATATTTTAGCATCGCTGTTTATGAGCGAGATGGGTCTGGAAGACCCTCTCTCATGTGGTGGTTTGCCTTTTTTTAAAAAGAAAATAATTTGGGTAGAGTTCCAAGATTTTGGAGCATGTTCCCCATTACCAATAGCTTGAATAACTTTGACTAATAGCGGTAACAGGTCCTCCATACAATTTTTAAATAGTTCTAGAGGGATTGAGTCCTCACCTACAGCTTTACCAGATGCCAGGGAATTAATAGCAATTCTGATCTCAGTCAATGTAATATCCGCCGCGAGTTGATCTGATTGTTCATCCTCCATAATTTTAACTTTATTTAATATTATGTAGCTTTTTATGTTATCTTCAGTAACTTCAGTTTCCGGTGTATATAAATCTTGATAGAACAATGCAAATTGCTGTAAGATTGATTTTGAGTCTTGAAATATTTGATTGTTATCCCCTTTAATTTCCTTAATAGCCATTTGAGCTCGGTCTTCAGGTGCTTTATAAGCTAGAATTTTGCCTATCTTTTCAACACTTTCATACTGATTAAATTGATATTTTTTTAATTTACTAATGCTTTTTTCCCCTAAAAAGTTTTTTTAAAGCTGATTTTAATTCGATTAATGTAAAGTTTAAAGCTTCCAGATTAGCTGCCTTTGTCAACAAAGCTTCAGATAATTGATTTTCAGTATTAAGTATTTCTACAAGCATTTTCTCATTTTGGCACCTGCGCTCTTTATTTTGTCCCCAAATAAACTGTTGTGTGAATCCGCGGATGCTTGCCTAACATGCATCCCACACTATCATTGGTGAGGCAGAGTGCATATTTATATCTATAAATTCTTTTATATGGCCTTTTAATTGATTCAGAAAATTAAGATCCAGAAATAAATATCTAAGAAATGAGAAAGGGCGAAAATTTTGCATCTTAGTTGCAACGTCAAATGATAAAAGGATCGGATTATGGACCGAGGGAACTCTTGGACATATTTCCATAGTACTAGTTTCAAGGATAGTGTCCGATACCCAAACCATATCTATGTGTGAGCATAATTTGTGCGAGGCAGAATAATAAGTGTAGCCTGCTGTATTGGGGTATAAACATCTCCAAGCATTTTTAAGTAAATGAGTCGCTGCAAGATCGCTGCAAGATCTTCCGTGGTCTTCCGCATTCTCTGAAATGAACCATGTCTAGTCGTATCTAAATTATAGTTCATAATACAATTGAAGTCTCCAAGTACTAGACACTCCCCTTCCCATGTAAGCAGCTCTACGTTGATCTGATCAATAATTTTAGGTTCATCCTGATTAGAAGACCGATATTCCTGCTAAAATGTCTGGCCAACAACTTTGAGAAAATCATTAACAGACACCTTGCTGAATTCAGCGACCATCAACTCCTCAACCCTCCTCAGTCTGCTTTCAGACCCATCCACAGCACGGAAACTTCCCTAATCGCTGACAGATAACATCTGTATAACCCTGGACAGAGGAGATCTGACGGTCCTCATCCTCCTGTAACTCCCTGCAGCATCTGACACAGTCTCCAACCCCATCCTCATCCTATGCCTACACATCATCGAAATCCAAGGATACACACTCCAATGGAGCTGCTCCTTCCTAACTGGAAGGACCCAGTCAGTCAGCTTGGCACTGTACTCTTCGGACATCCGCAACCTCCTCTGCAGAGTCCCACAACAATCGTCACTGAGCCAAATTCTCTTCAACACATACATTATCCCTTTAGCTAGCATCATCCACTCTCACTACATCAACTACCTCTCCTACACCAGAAACTTGCAACCTTTTCTCTCCCTCATGGTTAAAAACACGCAGTGCCTGCATCAAGTTCAATGCCTGCATGACTGAAATTTCCCACTGGATGAAGACCAGCTGTCTATAGCTGAACACAGACAAGACAGAAATCATGAACTTCAGGAAGAGCACATCACTTTGGGACTTCACCTGGTGGCCAACAGAGCTATGACCAATACTCATACCCACAACCTATGCCAAAAACCTCTGGATCACTATTGCTTTACAAATCTACATATCTGAGTTATGCCGGGACAAAGATTGCCCTGCTTCCTATGCCAAAACCGGTCTGTGGTTGCTTGTGTTCCAATTCCATGGTCTAGACGTTTAGGCTGACCACATAAAGGGTAATTTTCTTGATGTTGGTCTCCTTCCATAATGGCACAGATGTGATAAAAACAGTAGACTATGCCTTGATTAATTATAAGTGGAGACAGGTTCTTTCTAATCTGATGGAGTGGTTGTTGTAAAAGATCATGAGAAACCACCTGTGCCTTCCTCAACTGTATCCAGGGAAACCAAACCCCCAAATGAGGGCACCGAGAGAAGGCGCTTTCATGGCCATCTCTTAGCACACAATTTTGGCGATACCTTCTTGGGCTACATATGTCTCATGTTTTCTAATTCATTAGGAATACCCCAAGACAGATATAAACTCTCATGGCATTTAATGCTATCATAGTGACAGACAAAGATTTATTCAAAGTGAAAGGTTGTTCTGAAGGTATTTTCTTAATTCTTATAAAAATGCATAAATCAGAACACATTTTGGGAACTCCTTCTATTTTACCGTAAGACTTACACTATTATCAGAACCAATGCAAGATTTGGGAGTCTTGGTAGCTGTGTTTGATGCCCACAAATTATAAATAAGACAGCCACCTAACGTCACCTGCTTTTAAATATAGTTCATTAATGTGGAGGTGAGAGGCTGCAGCTTTGGAGACAGTAGGCAGCCCCCTTTAGAGGTTGGAGTGCATTGTACATTCATTTAGAACATACACTGCAAGTCCGGTATTATAGGCTCAATTAAAATTCAGCAGAATAAGACTGTGCTCTGAGATTTGATTAAATGTATTGCAGGGAAGGAATCACAGATCTTTACAGAAGCAAGAATATCTTTGGTAAAGAGCACAACACATGCTAGCAGCATACTGCATAGTGATGTGTATTATTTTCAGTACACTGGTCATAGCACTGGTTTGATCAGTCTACATGTAGCAAAAATAAGGGTGTCAATTGAACTAAGAGTAATACTATTCAAGAGGTCAAACAAGTGAAAGCCTGTTTCATTGGTAGGTGCAATTAGGAACAATGCCAAATGCATGCAATGCTTAAGTTATATCGTTTTCTTCATGGTATGCGTCTCTCACAAAATAAATGTAGACATAGCTGTGAGAACAACTGGCAGTCTTAAGTTAAGACAATCCCAAAAAATCCTCTGCCTGCACTAACACTGCCCCAAATCCCCTTCACTAGTTTTTGTGACTTTCACTGGACCGCAGTCATAAAGGTTGGGGAAGGTAGGATGGATCGAAGTTGTTTCACCAAGGCGTTGGCATGCAGTCATGCATGGGTGTGCACTTAGCCAAAAGAATCCATAGAGGCTATAAAGCAAAATTCGTTTGAGCAACCATGACACAAAGATGTAGTAAAAGCTTTAACTTCAGATCTAATGCTTACATATTTTTTTCTGTGGGAGTGTTATTTAGTGAAACAGAAACTGTGGTCAATTATTTCTCTGGTATTGGAGACTAATGCACAATCTTTGAGCCAGATGTATCAAGCCTTTTTCCCATTCGCAAACAGTCCGATTCTCAGAATCGGCCCGTCTCAGGGGCGTAACACAGGCCCCCGCAGCCCCTGCGGTGCGGTGGGGGTCCGAATCTCCAGGGGGCCCCCCCTCGGCACTGCACTCTGGCCGGAGAGCTCATGAATGAGCCCGGAGGGGGCCCCTCTGTGTACCGTGCAGGGAGGCCCCCTCAGTTTTCAATACGCCACTGGCCCGTCTGCGAATGGGAAAAAGCCTTTTGGGATGCATCATCCCAAAAGGCCATCGCAAAATAGGGAATCACAAAATTAGCAATTCCCTATTTTTAAAATGCATGTAAGGAAGCGCAAATCCCCCCTAATCAGGGGGTCCATGATTGCTTAGAAAATTAAATAACATTAACAGATAAAGTGTACATAAATGAAGAAGCAAAATACACAATTTAATATTTTAAAATATTCTGTAAACGTGAAGGAATCTGAAATGGGAAGCTATAAATTAAGTTAGTATCCCCAGATTGATTTGTGGGAGCAATGCAAGTGTTTCAAACAGAATATAGCATGGACGATGTGTGGCCTCAACTGTATTTAGGAAACTCCAACTCTCCTATTAAAATTTAAATATTGTTTTTTTTAATTTGTTTGTGGTTTACATAAAATGCATAAAAAGTTGTGTATTTGTTTGATGAATTTTTGTTTCTGTATATTTTGTATATTGTTTTGGCATCCAAATCTTCGAAAATGCTTACGCCGGGGTCTCAGGCTTCTGGTAATTACTCACTGGGGGTACTTGGATTTCAATAACGATGCAGGGTTCCAGTAATGATTAGGTGGGAGTCCACACAAGTCAAAAGGTTACGAACTTCTGCTCTAGATCAATTATCTACAGTATGTGATTCCATAACCCATTGCTAACAAAGAAGCTCAACAGTAAGAGATTCTATGATTCATCACCTCCCACATACATAAACCTTGTGGCCTTCTTATAAGCATACTAATTGACAAAATAATGTTGTATCTTTCAAACACATAATGAGAAACCTGTACATTGCAAAACAGTGTACTGCAAGGGTTTTCATAAATACGTGATCATCACATAAAATGTTTGGAACTCTAAGACTGCGGCTCTTTTGCAATTATCAAATCAATCAAATATAGGATACAGTTAATTTATTTTTTTGAAACGCAAACAATATTTGAGCGGCTTTCTACATAATCGTCTGATGTGGAATGAAACTAAATACATTAGCACATGTAGCAAAATAATACTAATATTTTGAATGGCCAAGCCACATGATTGCAGAATGGAATTCCTTCCACCTAAAAGATTACATGTGTTCTTAGGATTTTTCTAATTTCTCTGATCCTTCTTCCCTACTCTGCTCTCATGGGCTATCCTTTTTCTAAGATTTCCAATACACTTCTTTAGATTCAGAGGACCACAAGCTGAGCTCATTCTAATCATTCCTCGCTGGAAATATGTACCATTGCTTTAGGCTAGTCTTGACATTTGTGTAAATTTTACTGTGTAGTTTCCTCCATTTCTACATCTTGGTCAAGATCCAATGGGCATTCCTCGATACTCTCTCAAAAGTATCTTTGCTGTTTGGAAGGTATCCAATCTCAACTTGAAAGCCATCAAATCTTGGCTAGGAAGGTATGCAATCTTGGCAGTCAATCTCAGAACATCTCGTTGAAGTCAAAAGGACTGAGAAATATCTATAAATTATAGAACAGTATGACTGCAGTAGGCCCACTGGTGTATAGAACGAAGTTCAGATCTCTTCAGTTTAGGTGTGAAAGAATCAGCACATTGACTATTGTTCCCCAAGTCCTATGGTAGGTCTTATAAGACTATCAACATAATCAGAACTGACATATCTTTGAATTTTCCCAAAGGAACAATAGCAGACCACTCTTTATGAAATATTTCATGAAGAGCATTTGTTTAATGAATTCCTCTTCTTCTACAATACACCAATGTTTTAGTCTCAATTTCAATTCTAATTATTTCTCGTCTTGACCAGCAAATAACCTTTTTGCCTTTGAAAGCAGTGCCGGCTAACCACACCACATTATTTGTCTAAGAGTCATTTCACAAGGTTTTACACATGTCAAGGCATTGGATCTCTGTTACATACAACCATGAATGGGTATTTGTTTGTATTCTTCTATGTATTTGTCTATCTACTAAAACTCGAATTCAAATTACTATCTACCTGTTTTCTCTAAGGAAATGTATGCTGCAAAAACGGTGTAATGAATAATAATAATAGGTTTAAAGAATGATTGCACATCTTAACTTCTTATTTCCATCAGAAAACCTCATGCCCTAACTAAGCTAGGTGGGTTATGGCAATAGCAGATGGAAACAACTGATTTTTCAGCACCCCCTTTTCCAGAAAGGGAATTACTTATAAAGCTTCTTCCTGTAGATCTAGATTTTAATGTAGCCTCACAGCAACTGATTGGTTTTCACATTGTGCTTTTCAATCATTGTATTGAGCATGCAACCAGTAATACAAATAAACCAACATAACCGGAAAATACTATCCGCACACAATTTTTAAATTACAGGGGCAGATGTATGAAAGCAATTTTTAGTCGCAAACGCTGCAATTCGCAAAAAAGCAGCGTTTGCTACAAAAAATTCGCAAAACTGTATGTATGATTGAAATCGCATTGCAAAATTAAGGATTCGCAACATTTTCGATTCCTTAATTTTACGTAAGCCTTTGCATCAAGCATTCAAATTTTGCGATTTCTCCTCACGAAATCGCAAATTACCACCAACTTCAAGTTGGTGGTAATTTGCGATTTCTTTCACAAATGCACTTTTTGGCATTTGTGAAGGTGCCATATGGTGCACATACATGCCCTTAGGGCATGTATGTGCGCCATATGCGCACACATGTTAATTTCTGGGGTGCATCAGGGTGTCCTCATGACACCCTTGCAATTATTCTTGTGGAGAAGCGTGGCTCAGTGGTTAGAGGCGGCAGACCCGGAAGCTGAGATCGGCTGTGGACCAGGGTTCGATTCCCCGCCTCGGCGGGTCTCGGGCTCAAAAAAATTCCACGGACTCGATAATTCTCGCTCCGGTGCCTACTCAACTCACGGGGTCACACTCTGCGACTCTGGGCAATAGCTTGCTTAATCTCCACTACGCCCCTCGTGGCGGGTTGCCTGGCTTTCACCTTGTGGATACCCTGCCGGGGTATCTCACAGGGGAATACCAGGACGGGTTCCCTAAGCAAGCGCTTAGATACCGGGTCGGTGATTTGCGTTATATAAATACATGTACATTCTCAATTTGCGATTCTCACATTGCGAATCGCAAATTGAGAATAACTTCCCCTTCATTCCTATGGGCCTCCTGACCCACTGAAATGAATGGGAAATTATTCCTTAATTGCGATTCGCAATTTGCTAATCGCAATTAAGGAATTTTAAGAAATCGCAAAAAAATTATGATTTTCTACATTCATCCCTATTTGCAAATCTCAAATAGCGATTTCTAACAAAAATCGCTATTTTAGATTCGCAAATCAGGATGTTGATACATCTGCCCCACAGTGATGTAAATCACGATTTTATTAAATACACATATAGGAATAAAACACATCTGAACATGTTCAACCAAGCTTAAACATTCTTCTATTTTCAGCTGCATGTTATCTAAGAATGAACTAGTAAGAATGATTCATGTTAGCAAGAATCTCTAGTAGAAAGAGTGTAAAATGTGTGCTGTTTACGTTTCATTAAGTTAGAGGGCTTGCTTTTATTACCTGTCGCGTATCTGACACTTATTAAGTTACCACTGTCCACTGATCAGACATTTCTCCCTAGATTCCAAGATAGTTGAGCATTTGTATTTCTGGTTAAGTAGATTAAAACATGCAGACAGTATAATATTTTCTGGTATTTTATTAATATAATTATCACCGTATTTATAATAGCCATCAGTTTTGTATACTGGTTATTTATCCAGATGAACGCACTAAAGAAAAATTAGTGTGACCCTTACACCTAGCTAAAGGGAACATACCAATGGCCTTAGGCCTCTACTATTACATATTATATCTTCTCCTTGTTTAATTTTTGGGGATATTTCATGATTTCATCTTTCGATGTCAATAGGGCTCAAAGGTCTGATTTTATCTAGTTAGTCCACCGAAGAAAAACCATTGCATTACTAAAGACATTCAAACCCAGTCATCTGCAATGTTATAGTAGATTTCAGCCTAAAATCCTTCTATTTCAAACATAACTGACATATACACCTAATACACTCAATACTTCCTTTGCTCACTTCTTATTATGAAATATGAACAAACTCATAGAGGCAATCACAGGATTGTTTATAAGCATACCATTATATTTTAAATGCTTGGCAGAGAATAACTTTAATTAGCCTTTCCATCTGGGTGTAAGCATGAGGTACACTACCAATATAGTGTGGTCTGACTTACTAAATCGACAAATTATAGGTTGACCGATGAAAAATGTTTGTAAATAAAACATACTGTTTCAATTATGCTTCAAACAACTGTTCAGTTTGTTCCTTGTTGATGATCTTGCTATCTTGATTTGAGCATTTGAATTCACTAGTAATTGATATATTTGTATTCTTGATGGGTAAGTTTACACATTTGAATAATTCGTTTACAGCATTTCCCATATAGCCAGCAACCTACACTTCCTCTCATAAATAGTCCATACACTATCACCCCTAAAACCTGCCAATAAAGCCATTCCTTACTATACCAGCCCAAACAGCTCTTCATCTCTACAATAACCAACAAATACCCATCATTAGCAGTCCATATAACCATTAATTCTCGAATCTCTTCAGATTCCCACACATCATATCAAGCCTCAAAAGGCATACACATGTTCTCAGCACTCCAGCTGCCCACGTTTTATACAATAGCAGGTGCCTCCTCATATCTCCATTATCCCACACAGAGGCTTCTTCTCTTTCCAAAAATCTCAAGATGTTCATCTTGTCAACTGTCCACACATTACCTTGTCAAACAGCGAACAAAGTGTAAAATTCTACATACTCCCCTCTCCCATATACTCCCCTCTTTCCAGTAGCCCACACATCCACCCATCATTAACGCTTCACTTATGCAGGGAGTGGTCCCACCTGGCTGGAAGAGAGCTACTGTTAAAGCCCTTCTAAAAAAGCCTCTCTTAGACCCGGCAGTTCTGGTCAATTATAGACCAATCTCACTTCTCCCTGGACTTAGCAAAGTCACGGAAAGACTGGTCAATCAAAAACTGTCCCAGTTCTTAGAATCTAATGGCCTTCTACGGAGTTCGCAAACCGGCTTTCGTCCCGGACAGGGTACGGACACCGCCCTTCTGGCAGTCGTTGAGGAGACAAGATGCATTTTGGATTCGGGAGGATCAGTGGCAGTGATCCTCCTGGATCTAAGTGCAGCTTTCGACACTGTCAATCATCAAGTCCTCATTCGGCGACTGACAAATCTGGGGGTGGTAGGGAACGCCTTGTCCTGGCTGACCTCATTTCTTAGCAACCGCACCTTCCAGGTCCGGGAAAATAACTCACGATCGGCGGCAATTCCCCTCCAGTGCGGGGTACCACAAGGCTCATCCTTAAGCCCCACATTTTTCAATGTGTACATGGCCCCTCTGGAGGAGGTGGTTGCCCCATTTGGAATCAAAATCGTGAGCTACGCTGACGACACCCAACTGGTCGTCTCCCTATCCCAACTTGCCCAGTGCCCGGACTCCCTCCACTCCTGCCTATCTAATATCTATACCTGGATGTGCGAGTCCTCCCTCAAACTCAACGGGTCTAAGACCGAAATCATGCTACTAGGGCATAAGGGGCCCTCCCTGCCCCCCAACATCTGGCCCACTTGTCTGGGGGAGCCCCCTGCCCCAAAAAATGAGATCAAAAGCCTTGGGGTCTGGATGGAACAGGATCTCTCATTTAAGATCCAAGCCAAAAAAATGGCAGGAGCCTGTTTTGGCCTCCTCCGATCGGCTTGGAAGGTTTTGCCACTTCTTCCACACCCCTCCAAGAAACTGCTTATCCAAGGTCTTATCCTCTCCAGACTGGATTATAGCAATGCTATCCTCCTTGGTGCACCAGAAACCACCTTTAACAAACTCCAGCAGATTCAGAATGCAGCAGCACGGCTCCTCACGGGCACCCCAGTCAGAATGTCAGCCAAACCTGCACTTAAACTGCTGCACTGGCGCCCAGTACGCGAAAGGGTAAAATTCAAATCCCTATGTATCGCCCACAAACTGTTAAAGGGTAAGGGCCCCCCATACTGAGGAAACTAGTCCTACCCTACAAAGCCAACAGACCACTTCGCTCAGACGTCGAGCATCTGGTCATTGTGCCCAGAGTAAAAAAGGCACGTACAGGAGGCAGGCGATTCTCGGTTAATACAGCTAAACTGTGGAACTCCCTCCCCCTGCAACTATGGGCTGAATCCTGCCATCTGCGCTTTCGGAAACTTTTAAAAACCCACCTATTTCCTTAAATCTTTCTGCATTTACTTTCTGGCTCATCGCCTCGGTCTCTCTGTTTTTGGTTTAGCGCTGGGATGCTTGCGGGTAACTATGCGCTCTATAAATCAATATTCATTCATTCATCTCTTCAACAGCCAACACATACACTAATTACTCTAATGGCCCGCATATCTTTTTACCCTTTAACAGACTGCACACACCTCTCTAATAGCCATATACCTAACAGCACTATCAACACCACCAAGCCTACCACTCCGGTTACACCACCGTTCTCAGAGAATCCTGCAATGGTCATCCTTCAAAGCCCTCTCTCTCACTGATTTTGCATTCTCATCACCCTCAAAATGATTTCCTATGAAGATGTCTGAACCACAACCTTGATCAAAGGTCTCTCTGGCGAGACTCTCTCAATCCCTACTCACCATTTAATGCCTTCCTAACTCAAGGCACCTTTCCAGAAGCTCTCAAAACAGGTGAGATCCTCCCACTCCTAAAGAAAGCTACACTAGACCCTGATGACCTCGATAACTCCCTGCCCATCCCACACCTTAACTTCATCAGCAAGATTATCGAAAACACTGTGTACAATTAACTTCAAGATCACATCAATGGTTACCATCTTCTGCATGACAACCAATCTTGCTTGTGATAATGCTGCAGCACATTAACCATTAACTTACACACCCTAGATGATGCCCTCATGCCACATATTAAGATGACCCTCCTGATCTTGCTGGACCTCCCAGCTGCCTTTGACAATGTTGAACATCCTACTGTCATGCACACCCAAGAGTCTTGAATGGGATTCACTTGCAATGCCCTTCCCTGGTTCTCCTCTTACCTTTCCAACTGGCAACAGTTCATTCACATGGGTACGTCTAGGTCACATATCATCCCTATCACCTTTACAGAAACCTTTGGAGTCACACAAGTAGCAATACTGTCCCCAGTTATCTCCAAATTCTACATAGAGCCCACTAGTGCTCCGCTCACAGATAACAGCATCAGAACTCACCAATATGCTGAAGATACCCAACTCTACTTTAAAGTCTCCTCTGCTCCAGACATAAGATCCCACAAACACTCTGTACGCCTCATCCAGAACTGGATGAAAAGCAACTACCTAAAGCTCAATACTACCAAAACAGAATTCCTGTTATTTGCTAAGAACAGCAAGCAAACAATAGCACAAACCTGGCTCAAGGAAATTAACCTTAACAATTTTGAATTAAACATTTCACTGAATGCCAAATCACTTGGATTCACCATGAACATCAACTTCTCATTCAAGGAACACGCTGCACAAAACAAAGAGGGCCTGTTAACAGTTTTCTCTACTGAAGAAAATTCAACCGTTTCTCATAGAAAGCAACTTAATCATTGCAGTTAATCCCTCATCCCTCATACTCTCACATGTGGATTTTGGTAACCACCTGCTCCATAGCCTCTAGGGCTCCACATTGGCTCTCTTTAATGGTATACTACATGATACAGCACTTCTAATGCAGAGCCTGAAGAAATATGATTGCATCACTCCCATCCTGACCAACCTCCACTGGCTACCATTGCAGAATGGCACAATCTTCAAAACCAGCTGCATCATTTACAAAGCCATCATGATCACCATCGCTGGCTATCCTTCAGACTAGCTCACCATCTCTGTTGGCTCTTAGCACACCCACAGTCAGGACACCACCAGCCTAGAAAATTAGAAGGGTGAAAAACAAAACAACAAGGAAGAAAGAAGGGCTTTTCCAACTATGCACCGCAGACCTGGAACAACATCTTCTTAGCCACCAGACCCAAGTAAGTTGAAGTTGTACCATTTTAACAAACACTATATCACAATGAGTTAACCACACACTTGAGCTCTTATACCCATCTACCTCTCATCTCACACACTTTGACTGCATTCTTGACTTTGATATTGTACAGAATTCTTCAACCTTTGCGCTAGGTTTGAGCTATAAAAATATCACACACCTACATTCAACTTTCACATAGCCAACACATCCTCTCAAATCTCCAACAGTCCCAATAATCACTAAACCTTCACTAGACGACAACTCCTCAGCCCTCCAATATTCCACAATCCAATCATTCCTGTAAGAAGCCAGACGTCTTTGTAGAATTATTTCCTCCTACAAACCTTCTCATAGTACTATACCGGGAACCATCCCTCACCAAATTAGCCATTTTGGTTTGAACATAATATTAAACATCATATCTTTATTGATTCCCTAGATCCACATAAAACAGTCTAGTTATGAGCAGGCTATGGCATTTGACAAAATGCTGGGAATTGTACAAAACTATTTTACAACATTAGAAAAGGTTAACTTTTAAACGACTCTAAAGCAAACAGCATGGGTACAAATTAATAGACAGGCAAGAAGTCTTGATACTTGGGGTTGCGCGGTCTAGACAGCAATGAAGTTGGACGTTGTAGATCTAAGCTCCAGTGCAGAATGCTCGTCAATGGCATAATCCTGGAGGCTCATCACTACCCAACAGTCGTAGAGTTGCCAGAGACAATGGTGATGCAGTGATAGACAGCAGAGTATAAGCGAAGTGACCCAGAAAGGTGAGTGTGGGGAAGACCCATGAGATGAGCTGGACCCCCTCCTTTCTTTCACATCAGATACGCTGAATGGGGCAGCTGTGGAGGGCCGGGGGGTTGGGGGCAACCCAACGTGTGCCCCTGGGAGCATTTCCACATGCGAAGTCGAAGTCATGAGGTTGAGCGCCGAGGACTCCAGTGGCCACCTAAGACAAGTAAAACACACATCTTCCGAGGGGGTGGGGGTTGAGAGGACCAATCTCGCACCTCAGTTGAGTGGCTGCGGGGGGCCTTGCGGCAATGGCCCTAGTGCCCCATCTGGCTACAATGGTGTGACCCAAGCAGAGCAGGAAGGGCACAACAAAGGAGAGGACATGTTAGAGGGCCAGGCCAAGATAAAACCTGGAAGACCACACTGCCAAAATCCTGGTGGCAAACAATGACACTAAGACACATTGGAAGAGAAGATAGAGGCAGTGATGCTGGATGTGATACGACTAAGCCCTGACCATAAGAAACTGTCCGATAGGATGGCCAAAACGGAGTCAACAGTGATGCCGCTATGGCCCACATCAAAGACCATTAAAACCACACTTCTCTAAATGCAAAAAGAGGTGGAATTTCTCACGGCTAAGCTAGAGAACACCGATGGGTGATCTCGGTGTAACAACGTGCATCTAGTGGGTGTTCCAGATAAGGTTGAGGGGCCCTGCACTCATTCTTTGTGAAGCAATGGTTGTCACCGACGGTGCTGGGGGGGAAGTCTTGACCTTCTTCATGGTTGAATGTGACCACATGGTTCTGGGGAGAACGCCAGTACCAATTGTGCCACTAAGAGTAAATGTGGCATGCTTGGTCAACATTAAAGACAACATCCTAAAAGTGGCAGGGCTCCATGGGCCCTGGAAAATTGAGAGGCGTCCTGTGAGCATCTGCCCAGACTACCCCAATGCATTGCAGCACCAAAGCAAAAAACTTTGGCGGTCAAAAAACATTTGAGACACCTCAATTTGAGATATGCACCGGTTTTCTGGCCCGCTTTGAGGCACAGTCAGGATGGAGGCGCATTACTTCGAGGCAGCCATGGTGGTGTGGGACTGGCTGGAGATGCATGGTCACCGAATGCCGTGGCATGGGACAAGGAGCTCGCCTCCGGCTGGCAGGAAAAGATGTTGAGACATCGCCAGCATAGACCATCCATGGTGACCCCCACAAAGGGCAAAGTGGAGGTGGAGAGGGCGAGAGCAGTGGGGCGAAGCTGATGTGGGGCCAACTCTAGCCATTGGAAAATCATTGGGGGGCCCTAGACAGGGCTCGGGAAAATTGGACGAGAGCACTGCAGCCTCAGGAAAAGAGGCCAAGAACGCTGACCTACCGGTGGTCACCCCTATGAAAGCGGACGAGCTCCTGTGAAAGCTGGGACTGGTGGGGGAGAGAGGGTTGGGGCCAGATACAGCGAGGAGTAGCAACAACCAACCTGCCATTGTGGAGAGACCAGAAACATTACCGGCGAGGCCTGGCCCCAGCCTGACAACATTTGTGACACTTGATTACGTTTGGTAATGTATGTTTGATGTTGGGATAGGTGACAGGCAGCTTGAGCATTGGGGGGTACTTCTACACTCACAGCATAAGGTGGCGGAGAGGCAGGTTAGGAAAGGGGTGGCAGAGTTGGTTGGTAACTCTTCAAGAGCGCATGGGCGCTGGACAGGGTAATACCGGATGGTCTCTGACAATGGTGCAGACTACATCACATTTGGTAGGACAAGACCTTTCCCTTACTATTCTTTCATGTACTGTAAACAGGCTAGGCAATTCATTGAAGAGAGGGGTGCTGATGAAGTACCTGATGTGCCACTCCCCAGAATTGATTTTGCTGCAAGAGATTCACCTGTTTGAAACAGCAGTGGGTTTCTGTGACCTTAGTGTATGCAAGATCCTCCATGGTCGAGGGGGGGCGGGGCCCAGGATGCTTACTCGCGATCCCCTACTGTTTAAGTGACAATGGCGTGGTTAGACCTCATGGGGTGCTGGATGGCAGTAGGGGGCATGTGGAATGGGGAAGAGTCTGCTGGTGGCTTCCTCTTACCTGCTGCGGGGACTCCAGTGGGTGAGTCTGGAGAAAATGAGAGACTGGATTACTGAGGCTCCTACAGCTACACTGATGGTAAGGAAATGTCTCTTTTTGTATGGTCACCCCCAAAGCTTTGGACTGAAATTGCTATTTTATTTTACACTGAAGGTGCACAGTTCCTGTGCCCTGACCACACAGCTGTGCATGTTTGATTGGCTTAAACCCAATTGGCATAAGCTAACTTACTGTTAAGTTCCTAGAATATGGTACCCAGATACCCAGAGCCTGTATGTTAGAGGGTCACTTCAGGAATTGCAGCACTGGCTGTGCCACACTGGGTGTGACAAAGTTAAAACACAGCTCCCAGTCTGCCATCGCAGACTGGACGAGCAGCTCTAAACATTTAAAGAAAGGGCAAAACCCAATCTTCTCTTATTTAATATGTGTAAATCACACCTTGAGCTGGTCTAATGATCCCTATGGCAGGGTGCGATACATTAGATAGTCATAACATGTACTTGTACATGTTCCAACATTAATAGCTCACAAGTTTTACTGTGGAAAAGGCTAGTAGCCCTATTGGCAAGTGTGGAGTTGCAAGCTGGCACTTCAGCTTTGCTAACTTCTGGCTGGAACTTCTAAAGTTGATACTGTTAGCTATCAAACAAATCATTGCATTAACCCAGACTTGATGCCTAAGTCGGAAAGGAGACACTAGAAGCCTGCATGGGAGAGAGGTGTTATCTCTCTCTAGCAGGAGCCACACAGGTGTTGGCCCAAAAGTCAAGCTTCAAAGGAGAACATGTCTTTGAAGGGCAAATGGTGATCACTTGGGAGAGGGACTGCCCTATTGTTTAGGTAGACAGGCTGGCACTCAGAAACGAGAGGGGAAACCAGTTGCCAAACCGTCTTTTCAGGAGTGTGTAACCCCCTTGGTAGCCACACCTCCGGATTGGGCTAGGGAGCTCTACATGCCAAAAGAGAGATTCTGCCATCTTGTGAATGGGCAGAATGGAGAATTATGGGCTAGCCAGATGCCACAATTCACAGAAAGTGGTGATCAGGAGGGAGGGAACCGAGTAGCTTAATAGCCACTGACTACATCCACCCTGAGGGCATTTTCTGGGCATACAAAAGCAGGCCTTGCACTCAGAACTCAGATCTCGATGGACTTGTGTTGGAAATGGGATCTCTGGTTGGCTAAGGCTTGCGCCAAAGCCAGGCAGAGACCACCACTCTAGTCAGGGCAAGGGAGTTACACGCCAAAGATAACCCCTGCTCACCCCCTTGGTAGCTTGGTACGAGCAGTCAGGCTTATCCCGGTGGCAATGTGTAAAGCATTTGCGCAACACACACAACAACAACATACTAGGCACACCACAAAAGGAACTCCACACAAGGTTATATATATAAATAGCCTTTGTATGGTCATAAAACACATTAGATGGTAATCACACAATACACACTGTGCCAACTGGCACTGGGCAATATTTACAGGGGATTATTTACACATGACACACTTGGTAAAAAATAGTAAAAGTAAGAACATATCATAAACGTAGACCACAACCAGTCATTACTCGCAAACACTATACTCGGCATCATCCTGTAACATAAATAATATCATGTACAGTATCACATTAGGCGAGAAATATATTCTGCGCCAACCTCATAAGCCTAAACATAGTAGACCATAATCTCCTAAACATAACTCGCATTAGGAAATATTCTTGCTAACATAAACCGCAGTAGGGAATAAATCATACCTAAACCACAGTAGAGAATAACTCAAACATAAACTCAGTATGCATAACCTTATAATCATAAAAACATATTTAGAGGCATAAATCAGGGTGTATAAAACAGTTGACGAATCACATTTCCTGCGCACCTACATAATCACATTTGGCTCTGGGCCCTATTAACCCAACAGTACCCCTGGCCAACTGGCCATCTCTAAGGGGCTCCAATGCCCTATGTCCAAAGTCAGGGCTGCTGCCTAGCAGCTGAAGTCAAGGGTCTACAATCTGCGCAGACCTAAACGTTGCAGTTGCCCACTACTTGCTGGGCAACTGTGATTATCAATTATGGGGCACTGGCACCGACTGTGCCCTGAAAACAAATGTGCCCAAACTGGAAGGAGCACGAGCACCGACAATGTGCTCTGATCTGAGAGCCCCCCCGACGTTGCAGCTGCCCTTTAGGGAAACGGGGCAGCTGTGGGGGAATAGACACACAAAGGGGAAAAAGCATGGGCCCCTCTGGGTCCTTTTAAAATCAACTATGCCCACGATGGAGCCACACGGGGCTCTACAACAAAACATGCCCACAATGGAGCAAATCCACAGGGCTCTAAAACAAACATGCCCCCTAAAGAACTTGCCCCCTAGGTGCAGATGCCCTCTACAAACAGGGCAGCTGGGGTAAATGAACTAAAGGAGCCCTGGCACCTCTGTGCCCTCGGGGACCCACTGGGCTTTTACATTAAATTGGCCCCCCTCACATTGGAGCGACCCGCAACGGCGGGTCTGCTCAGTAATTAAACAAATAAGAATAACTTCAAGCCCCCTCTTACCGAGCTCTCTGTGCGTGTCCTGTTACGGTGGCTCAGCAGGATGCGGGGCTCTCTCTCCGCTCCGAGAGCCCTGCCAATCAGTATTTCCACTCCACGCCGCTGGCGTCAAGGCGCCGTCCGCTCCCATTGCCGTCCTGCGGTGCTCCCAAGAGCACACGGGGGCCTGCTCTTCAAGTAGACCCGGCTGCTTCTGAGTTGCCTTCCCTCTTTCACCAGCTACCGGGGAAGGCGGAAATGGAGCCCCAAGCAGCCTTGCCTGACTTCCGGGTTGCATCAAGAGTGGGCCCGAGAGGAATCCTTGACCTGCTCGGGCCGCGGCGGTGAAACGCGGGGTGGGCACCCGCAGTTAAAAATAAAGAGGAAGCGGGGTGGGCTCCCGCCATAATAAAAATAGCAAAATAAGCGGGGCAAAAGCGGGGTGGGCACCCGCATTTAAAGGCATCATGATGGAATCCCTCGCGTAGGGATTCCCTCTTCAAGGGGGCTGCAGCAATGGCGCTGCGCAGCCCACACGCTCTTCTTGGGGTAAAATAGGAAGAAAGCACCCACAAGGCGCTGGAGGCATCACAAAGTCCTGCATCCAAAAATAAGGGATTCAAGCAAGCAAAAGGATCCCTAACAGTCCTTAAGGCATCAAGGGGCAATGCAGGGCCCAACACACAGGCCCGTCCAGCAGGGTGGCAGTCCCCAGGGCGGTTCCTCCTGGGCCCCACCAGCAGCAAGGCCCCCTCCATCAGGAATAGAACATGAACACTGGGCATTTTCATGGGGTCACAGCCCCTATATTTATATTAGCAACTCCCTTTGTGTCACAGCACAGGGTTTAGGGATACCAGTTAGGACTGGTTTAGGGGAGCTTCGGAGCACTTTGTTTTGCTCAGCTCCTCTCTCCTTTGTCAGGTGGGGGCTCAGGGATTAGACGCACCACAGGGGGCGGAGCCGGGATTGTGGAGGGAAGACACAGTCCTATTCAGGTCCCAGGTGCAACCCTTCCCTCCCATCTACATGCAGATCTCCCAATTCACCACTGGGCAGATTGCCCCTGGCTCCTGGAGCCACCCACACCTCTAAGCTCCTGTCAATCACAAGCCGGACATGCAATTCACGTCATGCATGCAGACACATAGGACACAGAAATGCCAACTTCTAAAAGTGGCTTTTCTAAAATGACCACAATAAATCCGTTGCACAGCACTTATTCACACGATTTCAGACATACCAGAGTTGACCACACAGCCCCGCTAATAACAGGAATTACCACTTACACACACTGATCAGGGAAATCCCCATGCATTCCTATGGGAGGGCTGGTAAACCTGGCAAATGTACCACAGAGAGCGCACACACTTTACACTGGGCCACAGTGCTAAAGTGCGCAGAGGCCTAAAACCACTACCACTATGCCAGAGCTTAAGGGGTGTCAAAAAGGGCCAAGCCCAACAACTTGAGAAAAGTACTGAAGGAAGCCTGCCCTGCTGCACCAAGGACCCAGAGAAGAGCAGCTGCACCGATGTGGACTTCACCTGCTGAACCTGGTAACTAGCAAAGGAGAAGGAACTGGGCCTGTTGTGGTCTGCTCATGGAAAAGTAGTTTTCAAAGCCCAGCTGAAGCAAGAGACGTCAAGGGTCAGTTGGCTGACCCTGTTTGCAGCACAAGGTCACAACAGCTGAAGTAGCCTGCTGGGGCAAGTTGGTATCCCAGATCTTTTCATTACCGCCACTCGCCATCCTACAGTACCAAAGACCAGGACCAGATGGTCAAAGTTGCCCTTGAGTCTGCTGACCCTAGGAGAGTCATCAGAGTACAGCATTGGTCACTCAGAAGGCAATTTATCACCCAAGGAATGATCCTGCTGTAACCATGATACTGAGCTACTGGAGGCCCAGTGGCAAATCGATGTATGTCAGGATTGAGAGTACTTCAAGGAAAGTTGTGAGGCAGGATTGCCTCACCAAGTTTCTGGACTGAAGTAGACGCAGGAAGACCACCATTGACAGAACTGCATCCACAGCATCCTTGCGCATCTGCAGCACTCTGTGGGGCACATGCATCATTGTAAGTTGCATCAAACTTAAAAAATTAGCGATATCGCTAATAAGGGGAGCAAATTACCATGAAGTTGACCTTCATGGTAATTTGCGAAAACTTTGAAAAATGCACTAAAGTGCATTTTTCAGAGTTCCATTTTACACACACACATGCCCTTGTGGCATGTGTGTGTGCAAGATGTACTTATAGGCGGATTTCAGGAGTGCAACAGGGTGTCCTTTGGACACCCCTGCACCCTTGAAATTGCATTCTCAATTTGCGATTCTCTAATGAAGAATCGCAAATTGAGAATGTCTTCCCATTCAATCCAATGGGCCTCTAGGCCCATAGGAATGAATGGGGAGGTATTCCTTAATTGCGATTCTCAATTAGAGAATCGCAATTAAGGAATTTTAAGAAATCACTATTTTTTTGCGATTTCTTGATGCATTGCAGTTGCAATTCCATAATTGCGATTCCTTATTTTTTGCAATTAAGGAATCACAAAAAGCAATATTGATGCATGTGCCCCTTTATCCCTTGCACCAGGACCACTTACATAGAAACCTACAGCAGGAGGATACAAGTGCCTGGAACTATCTGAAGACTGCTTTTCCCTCTGAAGTAACTGTTTTTGAGGACCTTGCTGGACTCCTTGACTAGATACCTGCCAGAGGTGGTCACTTAAAGTAACTAGTAGCACCCGCATTGATACTTAACTTAGTTTTTTCTGAACATGTTTCTAAGCGCCAAATTCTTTGAATTTGTCAATGCTTGGTCACGTTTAATTAAAAACTGCACATTTACTGTACCTTGTACATTCTGTATCCCTGGAGTCCTCCTGTGGATTGTTTTCATTTTGATGTTTAAAATACATACAAATACAATATATTTTTGTAAATTGGTTTAGTGTCTTTCTTCCTTAATAGTTTTGGTGATGTTTAAATGCTTAAAACGTGTTCCTTTCTGTAAGCCTGACTGCTCAGAGCTACATCTACCCAGGGTTGAGCTAAGGGTTTAACAAACTAAGCCTATTGGGGCCTAAAGGGATTGGTAGTGTATAACAAGGTGAGGTCACGCTACGACAACATATAATACACCCTATTTCCTCACACTGACTGTACAGAGGAACATGGACAGGATACCTTAACCTGCGGACATTTACAGAGGCAATGGGCTTAGTGGATCTCTGGCGTGCCTCACATTCAGAGACCTAGCAGTTTTCCTATGCATCAAACACAGCACGCTCCCTATCAAGACTGGACTACTTCCAAGTGCAAGTTACCCAACAGCATAGATATGGGAACACAGCATAACTGCTGAGAGGAATCTTAGACTATTTTCAATTGATGATGGAGCTATGGCTCCAGGGGTCTAACACCAGTCCCGGGTGACGCCTGGACCACTAGGAGTTAACTGATTGGGCTGGTCAGAAATTTATATAGGAAATAATGTCTGCCTACCTACAGGAGACCAAAGGGTTGGTGCCTCTGGGGTGGTCCATTGGGAGGCATACAAAACAGAAGTGCAGGGCCAGTTAATCTCCCATATGACAGGGACAATAAAGGAAAAGATGGAGACGGTCGTGGAGCTGGAAACAAGAATCCAAGAGGGTGAGGCAAGATATATGGTGTTGCAGGACCCAAAGCTACCTGCCTACATTTCTTTACACCCTGCAGAATCCATTGTTTGAAGCCCAAGCATTTCTTCAAAGCTGTGGAAGCTGAGATCAGATTCCTACTTTGGAACGTGGGGTGGGGAGGGTTGAGACACAAAGGATAGTACTCACCACAAACAATCCATGGAGTAATTGCATTACTGGATTTGCGGCTGCATTGCTGGGTGCCACATTTGCTGGTAATAAATGATTGGTCCTTTCAAGACTAGAGAGAGCCATGCCTCATGTCAGACCAAAGGTCTAAGGACCCCAAAGGCTATGTCGGGTGGCTGTTTGGCATGGTGAGATCTTGTGATCTTCCGATGCTAAAAGCCACAGTGATATGGACATTGGCAAGGGTGGTACGTAAAATGGGATGGACAGACAAGCTGACACTGGAGACACCACTGTGGGATTCAAAGGCTCTAGCGGACTTGCACAGGGTGGCGGGACACAGATAATACGATATCAGGGAATCTAGAAGTCAGACTACCTCCTGAGTGAGGCAGTGTGGCTATCCTTCAAGGAACTACAGAAGTAGAACAACTTGACTGAAAGCCAATTCCTATGCTACCTGCAGGTCTGGTCTACCCTGGCCCACCCACTTGACCAGGCGCAGGAACTGGGGCATGAGAACACACTAAAATATAGGGTCCAGGGAGGGCTCCCTTTGCAGACATGCCACATCTCAGGATTACTCTACACTTCTTAATAACGGTCAACCTCCCCTGCACACATTTAGGGAGAAGTGCGAGGGCAACCTGGGCAGACTCGAAACAATGAGTGGGTGGCAGTGTGTAGATAGCACAGGAAAGTCGCTATCCAACTGGGTTGAGGCTGGCCCAGGTAAAATAAGTACAGAGAGCATATTTTACACAGACAGGCTATGCCCAATGGGATAGAAATGATCAGTGTCAGGGATGGTGCCGCTAGCAGGCTATGTTGATACACACGATCTGGGACTGCACAAGCGTCAGGGAATTCTGGTTGGGCATACAACACAGGATTTCATGGGTCATTGGGGTCTGCATGGCATCAGCCCACCCCCCGGCTAATTTCCCTCGGTATTTCGGTGCGGCATGACCCTGAAGAGGTGCACACGCCTTTTGTGAAACATGGCCCAGGCAATGGCCAGAAGAGATATACTTCTGTACTATGAAAGAGCACAGGTCTCGTCTGCAAGGGAATAGGAAGCCAACATGGAGTGGTCTAGACAAGTCGAAGAACCCATCTACCAGGAAAGGGGAAGCACTCAGAAGTTTGTGACAATGGAGGATCAATGGCAGGGTCAGGATAAAGAGTGAGTTGGGGGTATCCATATACCAGGAGCCAGTCTGCATGCCCAAACCCGGCTTCCCCAAGGCACCGAGGAGGGAATGGGAGGACTACACCCGAGAGCATCGAAAGTGACAGAGGATAGGGGATTGGCATCCGGAATCTAGAAGCCAGGTCACTCCGTTATTGTAGACTTTTCAATGATATCTGTAATATTTATTGAACGCAGCTCCCATCGTTATTGTTGCTTTATAATAAATGTTCAATAAAAATATATTTAAAAAATGACATCTAGTCACTTGAACCATCGATGTTAGGCAATGTTCAAGGGTCCTCATTCACCTCAAACCAATACCACTGAAGTATAAACAAATATAGACACATCACAAAGGCTAACCAATGCCCCTGCATTGCTTTGACTTAGACATGAAACCCGTCACACTACTCAGTAGTCAACAGCATGAACTACTTCGAAAGGTTGACTTCTACTTTTATTTTACCTTTGAATCATGTTTGATACTGATGGTAAAACACCATCCATCCTTTTAGAAAAGATGTCCGCTCCCTTCTTGAAAAACTGGATCTGCAAAACAGTAAGCACATTGTTAAAAAGGTTTATTAATCTATATTTCACAAATTGGCTGATGGGCAATGTTGATTAATCTGAAGCCACATGTTCACCCTGGCAGTTTATTAACAATTGCTATGAGCTGAAGCATATCAGTTAATAAAGTAAACTACTCAGATGCTTTGCTATCTGGCGTTGACATTCCTCTCTTTTTTCATGATCAGCAATAACTCAAATGAGTTCTTCCTCTACTTCTCGAAGCTGGTTAAACCAACCATTAACCCTTTCTTTGATCACCTTCTGACGATGAAGAGAGAAGCTGAGGGTCTCCCCCCTCACAGCTGCCTTGAAGGTGTCCCAAAACAATTAACTCAGGGGCTATACCCTTGTTTCTCCGACAAAAATCTGTTATCCAATTTGTCATATAACTACAATACACTTGGTCAAGCAGAGCAGTAGTTTTTGCTCAAATGTCCAGGTTGTCGCAGCTAGTTTTGGACCACTAAACAGAAGTTGCAAAATAACAGATTATGATCCGAGATTACTCTGGGATGTAACTCACAGCTAGTCCCTTCAAGGATCAGGTCTGTGACAAAAAAATAATCTAGACGTACAAATTTACTGTGGGAAGCAGAAAAAAAGAGAAAGATCTGAGCACCCTTAGCCTGGAATTCTGGCATCAATTGTCGAAGGTGCCATCGCAGTCCAACTGTCTTCTAACAGAAGTCCGGGCGCACAAAGAAATAGCAGCCTTTCCCGGTTCTTTTGCGATCGGGCCTGGCCAAATCATACAGTGATTCCCGGGTCAAAAAGTTATTCAGGGAGATCAAGCTGGCACGAGGGCGATTGTCGGACTGACCCCCTGAGCTACGTTGGTTAAATGGAAAGCGATGCGCCCTTCGAATTTGGGTATTCCAAGCCCATTGAGGGAGATCCGGGAAAGCTTCCTCGAAAAATTCAATCACGAATTGGCGGATGTTAGAGCCTCCTTGGCCCTCAGGAATACCCAGAATTCTTAAATTATTGCGCCTAGCCAGGTTTTCCAGGTCAGTCAGTTTGAAGAGAGTGTCATCTCTAATCGATTGTATAGTTATCACCTTAGATTTCTGCAAGGCCAGATCATCTTCCAGTTGGGGGATCCTAGTTTCTGCTTCTACTATTCTTGAGGAAAAGTCCGAACATGTCTTAGCGATCCTACGGATGGAGTTTTGTAGTTTCCTACAGGCCCCTTGTGTGCTGGAACTTTCAGCCCTTGACTCCTCCCTATGTGCCATCATCACCTGGTAGATAGTAGATAGCGTGATTTCTTCAGGCAAGTGATAGCTGTAGCAGTGCTAACAGGCACTGCTCCGTCCATTGTGTTATTTTTGTATCCCAAGCCTGGTGAGTAAGAATAATCCCAGGACATAGCGCCTGTGGTCACCTCAGTCAAGGTAGGACAAGCAGAGATTGCTCTAGGTTTTTTAAGTCTCTGAACTCAACTGAGAATGATCAGGATCACCCTTCCCAATGAAAGCTACTAGTGTCACTTCCATCACCAGCCCAGTCCTTATCCTAAATATCATCTTCTGAGGAATTAGAAACATCAGATAGAGAAAAAAAATTGTCAGTGGGGTCATCCTCCCTGTTAGAATCAAAGTCTTCCTTCTGGCCATTCAAAACTCCTGTTTTAAATGTGTCCGAGCACTCTACTCTTGTATTCCAGCTGAGGAGACTGCATTAACCAGAATGCATCTTGTTTGCTGGATGGAAATTGGGTCAATTTCTGGTCTTTCTGGAGAGACATTCAAAGTACAGCCAGAGTCTTCACCTGATCCTACACGAGAGCCATCTGAGGTGAGAGCAGGTGATTTTGATGGACCAGACCCTCTGACCTCGACGGGAGCATTGATCGGTGGCTTAACTTTCAGTGTCTGCGCTTTGAACAGCACTGGGACAGTCTGTTTCCCCCCGGCCAGCGATATGATTTTTGCCGGTCTCAGTCGAGAAAGCAGGGGTTGCTTGAAGGTTGCCGACCTCCCTGCCCTCAGCGCTGGTATCAGCTACAGGAGTCATCGCCGGGGTTCCTGGGCAGACGATGAGCCGCGACCCATGATACTTTTGCTGGATGCCTTTGGAGGCATAGTAGCGGGCGGCGGCGTCTGTACCGCGGACAGTACAGCTGACACAGCAGATGCAGAACTGACCCGGCATCGAGACACCAGATAGCAGGGGAGCGGGATGCTCCACAACCAAGGCTGAAAAGGCCAAATCATCCAGGTGAGTCAGCCAAGACAGCGTTAGTGAGTACCCGGCTTTTTCCAGTGCAGGTAATTGAGGCAACAAAGTTCTTCATTGCAAGAAAGGCAGGTCAGCACTGGAGAGTGAGGGAGCAGCTCATTCAGCCGTCCATGTGGCATGTGGCTTTGTACCTGGCCATGACACATCAGATCATGTCAGACGGGCAATAGCATTATTCGATGGGCTCAGGTCTGTAAACAACCTTTGGCAATGATCCTGTTGGACGCCGAAAAGGCGTTCGACAGGGTCTCCTGGGGCTTTCTGTGGCAGTTACTCCAAATTAAGGGATTCCCACAGGAGTTCATTACAGCCATACAAGCTTTATATATCTCCCCAGAGGCCTCTGTCCGTATCTCTGGACAAGAGTCGCGTTCCCTCTCTATCAGCAGAGGAACCCGCCAAGGGTGCCCCTGTCCTCCGCTTTTATTTTCAATTTATATTGACCCTTTCTTGAGTAAATTGGATAATAATCTATGGATTCAGGTGTCTACTGTTAATGGTGTGGCTAATAAAACACTAGCCTACGCCGACGATGTCGCCATCTTCACGAAGGATGTTTGCTCTGCTCCTCTAGCAGTTTATGACTTAGCCAAGCAATCGGGTTATAGGCTTAATGTTGACAAAACTCAAGTCATACACTCAGAATTTTAAAAACCTGAAGGGCTTCCAATAGCTTCAGTAGCAACCTATTTGGGGGTAAAGATCACTCCTTCAGTAGAGAAGATACCAGAAATCAATATGTTACCGATCATTAAAGAGGTGAATCAGACTTTGGAGAGATTAGGCCATCTGCACCTCTCACTTCACTGTCGCTCCAATGTCATAAAAATGTCTATATTTCCAAAATTTCTATACCTATTTAGGACCATCCCTATTGGATTCCCAGTGCATTGTATTTCTAGTGCAGGAAGGGCTTGTTCAAGATTTTTGTGGGGCCTTCATAAAGCCAGAAGGGCATCTATATGGCTAATACTTCCTAGATCAAGGGGCGCATGGGGCCTACCTTCCTTAATGCTATACCATTGGGCCACACTGTTACAGCAAATGGTACTATTATTATCTAGGGGAAAGGCAGTGGTGCCGGAATTTACCAGGCCTACAATCTTTGAGACTTTACTTGGGGAAGATGCTCGTAATTGTTTAGTTAGAAACTTTGAACCAAGTTACTATAAGAAAATTAAATTTAAAGATATCGAATCTGTTTATTCTGTTTGGGAAAAAAAATTGACGGCGGTCCGGCATATCAAATAGCAATGCGCACACCCCCCTGCTGTCGTATGATCTGCTGCCTTCCATTTTTCAGGACTCGATCACTATCAGTTGGGGTAATCTAGGAATTACTACTGGGCGATTTTTTCTTCGAGGGCTAATTTGATTCTTTTTCTGACCTCCAAGACAAATATGGGCTCCCTATCAGGAATTTTTGTAAGTTCTAACAAATTAGGAGCTACTTGTTGAAGCTTGCAACATCAGGAGTAGACAAGTTTGTGAAAATTCCTTTGGTGGGGGATCATAGAGAAAAGATTTAGGATTGGGTTAATATACCAAACACTTATCTCTGACTTGCCCGATGATCTAATCATTCAAAATGATAAGTGGGATAGGAAATTTGGGCAAGAAGGTACTGATTTGGCAGTTTCTCTGGAATTGGCCAACCAGACTTTAATAACTGGTAGTCTGAGGCCCCAACATTACATGTCAGCCTTTGATTTATATTATACTCCTGGGAAAATCTAGAAATAGTCTAATAACCATGGGAATTCGTGCAGCAGATGTGGAACCTTGGCTGCTGACACGATCCACATGTTTTTTTCCTGTTCCAAACTGGCCAAATATATTTACGATATTGAATCTTTTCTTGTCCAAATTACTGGTAAAGCTTTGATGTGAACACCCACCGTAGTGATCTTGGTGGTCGACCAGACGCAAAACTTGGCAGTGCGGAGCAAACCCGAAGAAGGCTTTTTGTTCATTGCTATGTCTATTTTTAGAGCGGGTATTACTTCCCAATGGATCAGTCCTGAATCCCCTACATTTATAAATTGGAGGCTGCTGGCTATATATAACATGGAATCAGCGGTGTATAGACTAAAAGGACGTAGAAGACGTGAAATGGGTCGGAAAATTTGGGCCCCGATCACGGATTGGACAGGATGAATTTTCCTTCTTTTGTCCTTTTTGTTTTCTTTTGTTTTTTTTGTTTTTTTTCACTATTTGTTTTTTTCTTCATGATATTTTGAGATAGCCCTTCCTTTATATTCCCCGCTTTATTCTTTGCTTCTTCTTCTTGGGCCTTGTTGTGTTAAATTTGTTGATAACTTTAAACTATGGTTTGCCATAACTTCTGTATGTAAGGGGCATTGAAAAAAAAAATGCAAGTATTAACCAACAATAACAGTGAAGCCTATTCATGCTTGGCAGACATGGAGGTGCTGTTACCCACTATATCCCACTTGGGTTTCACCCCAAATAGTAGGTCTAGACAACAATGCTTAAACAATGTGAAGAGATTAGATCAGGCACCAACTCTCCTGATCTGTATTTTTCAAATGCAACAAAAAAAAAGCTGGTCTCGTCTGAGTGAATTGGAAGAAGAAACGATATTTGAAGAGGGTATTTTTAGACTCATTTTAAGCATTTTGGTTAATAAATATATCAGAAGGCTATCACTGTCACTATGGTCACTATATAAAATTACAGAAAGATCCCATGGAGGCTGTTTTACTCAAATCCAATCCTACTTGTGGTAGTAGGTTTGGAACCTCTGAAGTAAGACAAGACAGAACCGGCAAAGAAATTAAAACACATTCAATAAGAAATCATCCACATCTTAATTTCATTGGAGGCCTTAGACACTGTTTACCCCTTTCCTCTCCCAAGGGAAAATGTGTTTCTATGCTAAAAATGAGATATTCAAAACACAAATAAGAGAACCTCTGGCTAAAGGTAACAGGGGAGAAAATATCCAAATTAATGAATTATACTAACCTTTAACAATTCAATGAGTATGACAACGTTTAAAAAAGAACAAACCTGCAGAAGTAACCAAAGAGGATTGCTCAAAAATAATAATAGACCCATAAACACACCTTCTATCTTCTCCTATTTGAGCCAATGTTATCTTCACAGAACTCCTTGAAACATCATCATATTTCAGTTCTCGACCAAGATCTTGACTTGTTTATCGGAAGAATCTCAGACATTTCTTTTTCAGTGTTTGCTATTCTAATGCCTATCTATCTTTTTTAGCACTGGATTATCAATGTCAGTTGGCTAAAAAAGCAACAAATATTTTGAAATGAATATTATACTTGCAAACAAGGGCATAATATATGTAAACAGGTTAGACAACTTCATAAAAATCATGAGATCAGATCATTTAGAACAAGCCAGCAGTTCATGTTTATGTACACATGTCACTGCTCAAAGAAATTCTTCTACAAAGGGTGCAAAGTGAGCTCTTGAGAACTTTTGGAAATGAAAATCTTATGCATAGTATTCCCCAAAATGTCTGCCTTCTGTTGCTGAACCCGTTTTTGTTGGCCATATGACTCAGCGCACGTTACGTCTGCTAAACAGTAGGGATTACCACAAATTCTCCTTAACAAGTGAAGAAATTACAAAATGAGTGGTGATCTCATTTCAAAGTGTGAATTTAAGTGAATCAATATGTCCATTAGGCACCTTTACATAACTATAGCAGTAGCCATCT
The DNA here is from genome assembly GCF_964261635.1 of Lissotriton helveticus. Taxonomy (NCBI): domain Eukaryota; kingdom Metazoa; phylum Chordata; class Amphibia; order Caudata; family Salamandridae; genus Lissotriton; species Lissotriton helveticus. The sequence goes on along the minus strand of NC_136057.1, from coordinate 830,255,096 downwards.
GGTGAGGGTAAAAGGTACAGAAAATAAGCTTCACCCATATAGCGTGGCATGCATTATCATAGGCTTTTCCATTTAGTGCTGGAAAGTTCTCTGGACAATCAAAGATCCATCATCATCCTAATGGTCTGTCTGCTCCTTCAGTGTGCTCCTGCTACAACTGAGCCAGCTAATTTAGATAAAATGTTGTTTATTCTTTGTTGTGTCCATACAGGATATTTAAAAGTAAATTGTAAAAATGTGAATGGGTGTTTTGGGGTTTTAGACTGTTACTCCCCACTTGCACAACAGTAGGACACATGGTAGGTGGTGCCATTGCTCTCCCATATACCACAAATCTCAGAACAAAGCTGCGTTCAAACAAGTTTGTCATGAGTAAATCAATAGAAGTCTCTGGGAGTTGTATATATTGCATCTCTGCAAGAGGGGCAAGAAACAAAAGGCTACTGCACGATTTTTAGATTTGGGTTTAATCACTGCAAAGCGCCTGATCACCAAAAGATGGAAAAACCCTGCGGTGCCTCAGGTGTTGGCCTGGCACCATTCTATACTCAACTGGGCCAAGGCGGGAGCATGGCACTATAAAGGAAGGACTTACTGGGAATTCGCAGGTTTCCACTTGCTGCAGATTGGGGGCTATGGTTATTGAATTGCCACCGGAAGGAACAAACGAGCAGAACCCCCGTCTTGGAACGCGTTATCCCGAGAACGAAGGAAGCCTGACCTACATGAACTTCTATCCGGCGTATTTATCCATATAATCACGCCAAGATTATTTATGCAACAAGGAAATATAAGACGGCACCCCGCGGTTCCCTCTAATTCACCTAGAAAAATATCAAATGACTTGAATATTATAAATAACAATCGTCACATTTCTAAGAGTCAGGCAACTCCAACAAAGTTTCCATGAACACATTTTTAATATAACTTGATTTAAACCCTTGAGCTACACACGAGATCAAGTGCTCTGAAGGGCATCTACTTGAATTTATCAGCATGTTATAATTTGATGCCATTAAAATAAAGCTGCCCTCATAGGGACCAGATATTCCGTGTTGTTTTCAAAAAGCCACTTTCTTCATGTTTTTATCACATTTTTGTATATATGTAATGTACGATTGACGGTCACCTGACGAAGGCCTTTTGGCCGAAACGCGCGTAGTTCCATTCAACCGCATTGCCTTCATCCAATCTTCCAACGACTGGTTATATCGTATATCACCTCCTTTTTTTGTTTATGATATTGTGTTTATGTAGTTTTTTTGTTTACACTGATTGTTTTTGCACTGTTCTATTTGTAACAATCCTTATTCACAGAACTTGAATGCCATTTATAAAATTTACAAATGTTTTTAATGGAAGACATGAAATGAATAAGAAAAAAGGAAAAAAATAAGAAAATATACTATAACTGAAATAAAAAGATCTAAGAATTTTTTATATAGAATTGTTTCAGTATATATTTATTTGGATGCTGTATAGTATGTATTGTTACATGTTGGTCTAGGGTCTATATACATTCTCAGAGTTTGCTACACTTTTTCTCTACATATATTGAATTGCAGAAGCCAGCCACACCTACAGCAGACGCGCAGGGAGAGGCGGAGGTCTCCTCAGCGCCACGAGGGTACTCCACTCCCACTAACACGACGCAATAAAGGGGGCTGCCTCGCTTAATCTATACATGTCTCGCTGAAACACGAGGTCTTCGTGCGCTACACATGCAGTTGCTTAGCCATTGTTACACTTCAGGGCCTTGGGTTATGGGCGGTCCCCCTTTCCCTTAGTTAAGTTATTTTGTCCTCATTATGTAGTACCTCCTTCCTTTAGTTTATTAATGTGCAATAACACGCATAGTACAACACCACAATAAGTAGCGTTTGGTTTGTGCACTCGCTCATAATTCCTCACAAGCGTTCCAGAGCTGTAGATACCATCACTATATCATAGCCAAGACGATGCACTCTTGCCATCACTGTGACGGGCATGTCATGTGTTTACTGCAATATCTTCGCTTGGCAGTTGTGGTCATTGAAATATTGTTGTACTGTAATGTTTAAATTTAAATGTCAATAAATGGTTAAACAAAAAAATTAGTAAATCAGTAGAAGTTCTCCCCATTGAAAATAATGTGGACTCTTGCAGATCATGACACTCCTTCTGCTGTATGAGTGGAAGACAACTGCTCTGGTAAAGGTTAGTTGAAAAGTGCTCTTATATTGTGGATCCTATTTAAAGGGCAAGTAGTTATCCAGAGAACTAAAGTTAAACACAAGCAAAAAGGTACATGCACCTGTAGATCATATGCCACAACAAGACCCTCGCATGACGCACCAGGTTTGAAATCAGAGGTCGGCATCATTAAATGCTGAGAAGTATCGCACTGAGAATCCAATTCGAACAATGTATAAAATCCTTTAAAAAAAAAGGGTTTCACAACTCCTAAAACTTGAATGAAGATTAGTTGTAGTCAAGGTTAGGTAAGCAAAATACCTTCACGAGTGAAAACTCATGATGCGTTACCAGGCAGTCTCATTTGGCTTTAATCTGCAATGTCCTTAAGGTGCGCGAGACTGCATAACCTGCTGCGACATGACGGACAGACTTTAATAGTGGATTGTTCACTGGGGTAATGGCTTGTACACAACGCACTGGACTGGTTATGTATGTGAATGGTTAACAGTAGGGCATTATGTAGGCTTTGAGCAACATCAATGTTTAGAATGTGGACCCTTTTAGAGGGAGAATGCATAATGGGATTAGAGCTAGTGTGTCTCTCTGTTTAGTATGGAAGAGTTAGGGTTGAAATTCTTTGAGTTAGATTTTGAATGCCTAAATTAGGGAGTTACGACTTAGGGTCACTCCAGGGTCTGTCAATTTGTGCTGGAGTCCTATGCAACAAATTGTAGGCCCTAGTCTCAAAGATAAATTCAGTCTTAAACATATGTTTGTGACCCTTTTACCTGTTTTATACCTGCTAGAAATTTAGAATGGGATTCCTGTTAGATGTAAACCGATTGCAGGTACATAGATCTCCACAGCGAGTGCATCGTTCTCCATATCTGTAAATCCCACTTGAAGGGAGCAGAGGGGAGGGAAAGGAAAATGCTACTTACCAGTATGCATCTCTTCTTGGCATGTAGAGCTGCAGAGTCTCACACTGTGCATTAGATCGCCACTTGGTGTTGGGCTCGGAAGATTGCATGTTGTTGTCGTCTCGGAAGAAGTCTTTGTAGTCATGAGATAGGTGACTCCTCCCTTGGACGATAGTGCGCATGGGCATCAGCTCCATCCTTAGATTCTTTTTCGCCATGATAGGAAATGATGGAGTTAGTAGAAATAAAGAAGGGATGTCCATGCGTGTATATCTAATTAAGATAGAACTGGAACAGATACAGGTCCCGGGGAGGCGGGAGGGCATGTGAGACTCTGCAGCTATTTATGCCAAGAACAGATGCATATTGGTAAGTAGCATTTTCCGTTCGAGGCATATGAGCTGCAGATCTCACACTGTGCATCGATTGTACAGCAGTGTCTCCCCTAGCGGTGGTCACCTGTATCTGTTGCAGTAGTTTGAAAGAGAGTTTTGAGGACAGCTTGGCCTACTGCAGCTTGCTGCTTGGCTTGCATATCAACTAGTGAAGGTGTGTGTTGTAGACCATGTTGCTGCCTTGCAGATGTCTTCTAGGGGACTGTTCCCTAAGAAAGCCATGGAGGCTCCTAGTTTGCGTGTGGAGGGCGCTCCAGGAGGAACTGTTAATGAACGTTTTGCTTTGTGATAGCATATTTGTATACATTTTACAATCCACCTTGCAATTCCCGCTTTAGAGATGGGGTTGCCTTTACGTGGTGGAGAGAAAGCTACAAACAGTTGCTTTTTTTTACGAAAGGATTTGGTCCTATCAATGTAATAGAGAAGAGCTCTTTTTACTTCTAGTGTGTGTAGAGCTCTTTCTGCTACAGAGTCTGGGTTTTGGAAAACACTGGCAACTCTACTGATTGATTTAGATGAAAAGGAGTGATTACTTTAGGAAGGAATTTACGATTAGTCCATAGAACCACCTTGATACGATGTAATTGTAAAAATGGTTCTTGTATAGTGAAAGCTTGAATCTCACTAATTCTCCTAAGAGAGGTAATAGCAATAAGGAAAGCTGTTTTCGATGTAAGGAATTGCAGTGCACACTTATGCAAAGGTTCAAATGGGGGCCCCATGAGCCTGGTAAGAACAAAGTTTAGGTTCCAAACTGGAGAGAGTGGTAACCTAGGAGGAATGATTCTCTTTAACCCTTCCATAAAAGCTTTGATTGCAGGTACTCTAAATAACGACATATGTTGTCTGTTTTTTTTAAATAATTTTTTTTTTTGCTTTTTCATTGTTCATAAACATAACAAGCATGTCATCATTGATCATCATATTCTGCCCTTTCGCACCCCACCCTCCATGTATCAGTATTAAAAACACGTCACTCCCTGCCACCACACCCAGTTCCAGCAGAGTTCTTCCAATGACCCCCCCCCCCATTGCATCACAGTGACATTTATCACAATCCCTCCAACCCCAGGCAGAAAATCTGCCCTCCCCCACAAGTTCAGAGTCCTCCATCTAAACCATGATATCTACGCCATTTACCCCAGACTCTACCAAACTTTTTAGGACAGCCCTGCACCTCATACATGACCCGTTCGGCTGCCATATATAGATCCATGCCACTCCTCCAACTGTGGGACGGTGGATACCCCCCATTTCCTCGCCACATCTCTCTTGGCAACCACCAGTGCCAGGGCCAGAAAAATCAACAGTGGACGGGACAGGTCTACCTCATTAGTCATTCCCAACAGGACCAATTTGAGGTCTAACGGCAGAGTGGTCTCCAGCACCTCCCCCAGTTCCCTCAGGATCTCAACCCAATAGGTCTGAATTTCTGTGCAGGACCAAATGACGTGAAAAAAATCTCCACCGTCCCATCCGCAGTGGAGGCAGTTCGGGTCTCCAGCCCTTCCCATCTTATAGAGGTGCACCCTGTCAAAATAGGTCCTATGTAGGATATTATATTGGATTAGCCGTAGGCGGGACTTAATGGCTACCTCTCTCGGGTGCACAGGACTACGTCCCAGTCCACCGTGTCCATCTCTCCCACATCCTGGTCCCATTTCCTCTTAAGGGTCACCAGCCCGTCCGGTATGTTATTCATCACAGTTCTATATGTCAGTGAGACTGCCCTATTTGGAATCTGCTCCTGCAGGAGGCGGCCTTCCAGCGGTGCGTATTCTGGGAATGTACCTGTCAGAGTCCCCTCCGCTCTCCAGGCGTGTCGCAATTGAGCATATTTGAAATATTGCGTGTGATGTAGGCCATATTCCACCTTTAGTTCTTGGAAGGACTTCAATTCCCCATTTTTCATCACATCCCCTATGGTTGATATACCTATGGCGTCCCATCTCTGGACCCCACAATTTACGCAGTTCCTTCAACCAAGCACAGTGCCATAGCGGTGTTTGCCTCGTCGGTTTTCGGTCCCAGCCTATTGCCCTCATCGTTCGTTCCCAGCTCTCCAGGGTAACCCTGGTGGCAGTAAGCAACCCAGCTTTTCCTGCGCCCCCGTATAAATAGTGAATGTATGTACGCTTTGCCAGGCCATGCCGCTCCAATGCATAGGTAGGATGCGCGGCTGGGGCGTGTATCCAATCATTAATTGGCGCCAGATGCTCCGCCCAATAGTAGGCTTCAATGTTCGGCAGCGAGATTCCGCCATTTTATTGATGACTTTGTAGGGTCATCAGCGCCACTCGGGGCTGCTTAACCAGCCACAGAAACGCCCTTAGTTCCGCATTCATGTCCCTGAAGACCCGCCGGAATAGGGAAGTATTCATTTTGAAATGCGTACAGATACCTCGGGAGCGTCATCATTTTAAACATGGCCGCTCGGCCTAAGAGCGTAAGAGGGAGCATCATCCACCTGGCCGCATCCTCTGCAAAATTATTAGATATTCGTCTGATATTCTTTTCATAGGAGAGGTTCCTGTCCAGTTTCACGAATATCCCAAGGTAAACAAACCCCTCGCTTGTCGTCTGCAACCTCCCTGGCAAGTCTGTCCACTCTTCCCTCCCTTTAGGATCATATAGGATCGACTTGTGCCAGTTTATCCGGTAGCCTGCATGGGCCCCGTATTGATCCAATTCTGAAAACAATGCCCCTATCGTAGTGGCTGGGTGTGTTATATACAGTAGAACATCGTCCGCATATAACGATACTTTTTCCTCCATTGCAGCCGCCTGACCTATTCGGAATCCCCTAATGTCTCCATTTTGCCGGATCGCACATGCCAGAACCTCTATCGTAAGAGCAAACAGCAGGGGAGAGAGTGGACACCCCTGTCTAGTCCCCCGTCTCACCGGGAAGTCCCTGGAGAGTGTCCCATTAAATTTAACTTTTGCTCTGGGGTCAGTATAAAGCAGCTTTACCCAGTTTCGAAACTTAGGCCCAAAGCCAAAGCGCAGCAGTGCCCCTTCAAGAAATGGCCAGTGGACTGCATCAAATGCTTTTTCTGCGTCTAGGGACAAAATCAGATGAGGGTCGTGCCTTGTGCTCATCTCTTGCAACCAATTGTGAGACCGGCGGAGATTTAGCCTCGTTCCCCTATCGGTGAGGAAACCCGTTTGGTGCAAATGTACCAGTCCCGGAATCACCCGCCTCAGCCGGAGAGCCAGTATCGTCACAAGAAGCTTTACCTCTACATTTAAGAGGGAAATGGGGCGGTACGACGCACAGTCGTCTGCCGGCTTACCCTCTTTGTATATTGGAATTATCGTGGCCAGACGGAGATCTATCGGTAACTCTCCCTCCTGGGCAGCCTCCTCAAAAAGCCCCAGCAGATGGCGGGCCAGCAAGTCCGCCGTCCTTTTAAAAAATTCTGCAGGGGACTTCCCCGCCCGAAGCTTGGCTAGGGCTGCTTTAAGTTCATCTAATGTGATGTCGTCCTATGTTGTCTGTTTTGTAGATATGCTGCAATGGCTGCAAGATATAAACGTATAGATGAATATGCTAGATTACATCTTTGTAAATGGAGAAGGTAACAGATGCATCTAGAGGATCAATTTGATTATAAGTGCAGTAAATGGAAAATCTCTTCCATTTTGCAGCACAGCAAGCTCTAGTAGTAGGTTTTCTGGCTTCTTTAATGATATTCATACAGTCTGGTGGCAGGTTAAGGAAACCAAACTCTAAGACTTCAGGAGCCAGATCGTCATATTCAGTTGACTTGGATCTGGATGTCTGATGTCTCCATGGTTCTGCGTTACCATGGATGGTGTCAGAGACAGTCTTTGGTGTGGAACTAGAGAGAGTTCTAGTAGTGTGGTGAACCACATTTGGCGTGCCCATGTGGGAGCTACCAGGATCAATTTGAGAGACTGTTGTCTGAGCTTGCGTACTACTTGTGGAATTAGTGGGATTGGCGGAAAAGCGTACGCAAATCTGCCTGACCAGTTCATCCATATTCCCTTGCCCTTGGACAGCGGGTGTGGAAACCTGGTGGCGAAGGTTGGGCATTTTGCGTTAATCGCAACAATGATATCTTCGTGCACACCATTTTGCGTTCTCATGTGTGGCAAACAGGTCTATGTCTGGATGACCCCACTTGTGAAAGAATGGTTGAAGAACTTGCAGATGTAGTTCCCATTCGTGAATCTGTTGTGACTGTCGACTTAACAGATCCGCTATCTGATTGTGAACTCCTGGAAGGTGTTCTGCAAGCAGATATATCTTTTGTGGAATGGCCCATCTCCAAATGTTCTGTGCGAGCTGGGACAGCTGCAGGGAATGTGTGCCTCCTTGTTTTTTAATGTAGTACATGGCTGTCATGTTGTCCGTCTGGATCAAGAAAGCTTTGTTCCGTACATGTACTTGGAAGGATTTTAGTGCTAGGAATATTGCTAGCAGCTCTAGGTGATTCATGTGAAGCACCTTTTGTTGAGCGGTCCATCTTCCCTGAGTTGTATGGTGGAGCAGATGGCCTCCCCATCCTGTGAGGGATGCGTCTGTTGTCAGTACTATCTGTGGAACAGGTTCGAGGAACGGCCACCCTCTGGACAAGTTTTTGGAGTTCCACCACTGCAGAGAGCGATGTGTGCAGCTGTCCACCAACACCAGGTGTGTAAGTTGTCCTTGTGCCTGATTCCACTGATGTGCTGGACATTCCTGCAATGGGCGCATTTGCAGTCTTGCATATGGTACAATAAAAATTTAAGATGCCATCATGCCTATTAGTTGCATGAACACTCAGGCTGGGAGAGCGTGTTGGTTTTGAAACTTTGTGACTAAGGCTTGAATGCTCTGTATCCTGGCAGGACTGGGATAAGCTAGAGCTGTATCGGTGTTTATGGGAGCCCCTAGGTATTGATGTACATGAGAGGGCTGAAGATGTGACTTGGTGTGGTTTATTGTAAACCCCAAGTTGTGCAGTGTTTGAATTGTTTGAGATGTGTGTTGGACACACTGATTGAATGACTTGGCTTTTATGAGCCAATCATCTAAGTATGGGACAACATGGATTTGTTGTCTTCTGAGATGTGCTGCTACTACTGCCAGGCACTTTGTAAATACTTGTGGTGCAGTTATGACACCGAATGGAAGGACTTTGAACTGATAGTGTTGTCCTTCTAGTACAAATCTTAGATACTTCCTGTGAGAGGGATGTATGGGAATGTGAAAGTAGGCGTCCTTAAGGTCTAGTGTGGTCAGGAAATCGCCTTGTTGCAACAATGGGAGCACTTGTTGTAAAGTGATCATGTGAAAATGATCTGAGTGTATATACAGATTGAGAGGCCTTAGGTCTAGAATTGGTCTTAGTGTCCCGTCCTTTTTGGGTATCAGGAAATATAGTGAGCAAACCCCTGTTCCTTGATGTTGCAACGGAACTAACACTTTTGCATATTTTTGCAGCAATGAGAGAACCTCTTGTTGGAGCAGCGTTAGATGTTCTGTGGATATTGGAAGCTGTCTGGGTGGTATATGTGGAGGGGTAACTGTAAGCTGTAGGCAGTAACCATATGGGATAATCTGTCTTACCCACTTGCCTGTTGTAATGGAATTCCAGACAGGCAGGAACTGTGTTAATCTCCTCCCTACAGGAGTGGAATGCTGTTGGGGGAGCTGAAGGAAGTCACTGTTTAGTGGTGGAGGATGTTCGATTGTTGTTATTACCTCAACCTCTTCCCTTGTTGTAGTTGCTTCTGTAGCCTCCTCTAAAATATCCTCTATTGGAGGATGTTTGTGTATTGTTTTTAAAAGAAGCTGCTCCAGCTTGTTTGGAGCCTCCTCTGTAACAGAAGTGATAAAAGGAGCCTTGTGCTTGGGTGGACTGCAGAGCTCCCATAGATTTAGCTGTATCAGTGTCTTTCTTCATTTTTTCAAGTGCTGTGTCTACCTCTGGACCAAACAATTGTTGTTGGTTGTTTGCGCCTCTTGCTTAAATCCTGAAATGCATAGCCACACATGTCTTCTAAGGAGGACACTAGTGTTTATTGCTCTAGATTCAGTGTTTGCAACATCAAGTGCGCGCTTGATTGATTGAGGCATTTGAGATTAGCTTACCCTCTTGGATAAGGTCATTTGCCTGTGCTTTATATTGGTCAGGTAGATGTTGTAAAAGTGTTTCTAACTGAACATAGTGAGCCCTGTCGTATCTTGCGAGGAGGGCTTATGTGTTAGCTATGCGTCATGTATTGCTAGCTTGTGCAGCTATTCTCTTGCCTCAAGCGTCTGTTACTTTTGATTCCTTATCAGGAGGTGGTGCTTCACCTGATGTTTGTGAGTTTGCTCATTTTCTGGTGTTTGAAACGACTAGGGATTCTAAGGGTAGCTGTCCCTTAATGTAGGCAGGATCCCCAGGAGCAGGTCTGTACTTTTTTTCTATTCTTGGCTTTATGATCCTAGCTCGTACAGGATCTTTAAACACTTCTGGTGCATGCTTAATGACCCCTTTAATCGTAGGTAGTATTTGAGCTGACTTTTGTGATTGTTCAAAAGTATCTAGCAAAAAATCTTCTTCTGCCTCATCTGAGTGCATTGTGACACCATGATAGATGGCCGCCCTATTGAGTAAGTGTCCGAAACCAATATTATCCTCTGGAGGAGATGGCTTGGATGGATATGTATGTGGTTCAGGTATATCTGGTACATCTTGAGGGTTTGGGTACTCCCCCATCCCTTAGGTTATACTCATCATCATTCTGAGGAGGTGTCTGTGGTGGTGAAGAATGAGGAGGAGAATTTTGCGGTGAATTTTGAAGTCAATTTTGAGGTGAAATGTTTGAAGGAAGAGGAGGTAAAAGAGAAGGTACAGGAGAAGAAGGGTGCATAGGTGATGTGGCAGAATCCTTCTTCTTGACAGGCACTGGAGTTGTAGGTGCTGTATCTAACTTCCTCTTTCTGTGTGGCATTGTAGAAACATGTCCTGTTTTTGGATCAATGTAGATCCTTTTTTGCAAAGGATTAGGTTGAAAAAGCTCCTCTTCTTGAGGAACCGGTTGCGGTGCCGATTTTTTCGGTTTCGTGCATGGTTGTTGCTTGTCTTTAGCCTTAGGAGCTGTTATAGAGTCCTTTGGCGTAGGTTTCGGCACCGAAGGTATTGTCTTTGGAGTCGAGGCCTGGTTTGTGGGCTTGGAGGCATCAGAAGCAGGCTTTGTAGGTTTCTGCACCGAAGATTTCGGGCTGGAAGCAGTTTTTTTCAGCTTGGAAGCGTCGGAAACAGGCTTCATTGCTTTCGGAGCCGTCTTGTCTTTAGGAGTCGAAGGTTTCTGAGTGTGTTTCGGAACCGGGACTTCTATCGGTTTCTGTGCCGTGGGAGCTGGTGGTATCGGTGCGTGCGGTTTGCTCGGTATGGAGCTACCAGAAGGCTTTAATATTTTCTTCGGAGCCGGGCTCGATGGCGGGGCTTTTGAATCAGTGTTTCGGTCACGACTGGGCCCAGAAGGCGGAGTTTTGACCTTTGCCTTTGATTTAGGTGTTGGGGCTGGGGTAGAGGCAATCGCACTCACGCGTTGACCTGACAGTATGGAGTCATCGGAGTCGTCTGCCTCAGATACGATCTGGAGATCATCGGAATCTTCCTCCAGGACACATAGACCTTCGAAGATATCCACCGGTTCCGGAGCTGATCTCTGCATATCGTGTTGACGGGCCCTCCGATCTCGAATGGTCTTCTTGGATCAAAAGGATCCGCAAGCTGTAAAGCTCGACTCGTCGCGTTCTGGTGATGAGCACAGGTTACACACCTCGTGATGGTCGCTGTGTGGAAATTTTGCTCCACACTCGGGACATCTCTTGAATGGCGTCCTTTCCATGAGTTGTAGGCCTCACAAGGTGGATAGGCCCAACGGCCCGCGCCGATGACCGGAATCGAGCTGATTAAGTCGAGTCTATAGTTATTGATATCAAAAGTTGTTTGGTAAAGTTTTTACGCGTCAAACTATTTGAAAAGTAGATTTCGAACCGGAGTGGAAAAGTTGCATCCGAACCCAGTGGCGGTAAAACAATCTAAGGATATAGCCGATGCCGTTGCGCACTATCGTCCAAGGGAGGAGTCACCTATCTCGTGACTACAAAGACTTCTTCCAAGACGACAAAAACATGCAATCATCTGAGCCCAACACCAGGTGGCAATCTAATACACAGTGTGAGATCTGCAGCTCATATTCCTCGAACATGAGATTTTCCAAGGAGGGTTAAGCCTGGGAACTTTGCGAATGCCCACAAACAAGTACCTTGGTGGACATTCACAAATTCTTCTTCCTTTCATGCGTCAGGTTTTTATTCCAGACAAAGACTGTCATATATCGATTTCCAAGGTGGGAAGGTAATGACCTACCCTCATATTTTGTAGTGGTGTAAAGAAAGGGGTATGCCTCACATCCCTCTGCAGGGTTCTGAGCAATTGAGAACTTGGCACAGAGGGAGTAGGACTGCAACCGATATGTAAGACGACATTCCCAGGAGTTCACATAGAAAGCTGCACCAGAGCATCTTTACATGGGGATCCCAGGGAATGCTTGTGAATGCCAGGAATGTGCAAATCTGCACTTGAACACAGGTGTAAATCTGAGAGTGCAGATTTCCACATTTCTTTGAGAATTTGGCCCTGTGAGTTCAGTATCTCTACTTACCAATGTAAAAATGTAGAGTTGAGTACGGGTATGAGAAGCTAGTATTTACATACGGATAAGGTGGGATTGGTGCATGCCTGTGTTTCACTAGTAAACATCGGAAATAGGTTGGGGTCCTGGAAAGAAGCCTAATAGGTTGCTTCACTCCTATACTTCTATGTGAGGATTAGGATTGTGAAATGGTCTCTCGTTTTATGATTAGCAAGAAGGAAGGTTAAATGAGAGGGGCTTTGAATGTAGTGGCAGAAATAATCCACTGTGTTCATTTTTGTGCATTCTAACCTTATGTGTGAACATTAGTTTGTGGTTGTGGTGCACTTTTAACCATTGAACCCAACTAGCAATGTGGTGGAGGCAAATACTGGATCGTGCCTGGATCAAGTTACTGTAGAAAGTGGAAGCAAATTATATTTTGACCAAAGCATGGTCTAGTAGCCCCTGCTCACACAAATCTGTAAGCAACCAGTCCATCGACGCTTAAGGGGATTATGCATACCCATCCATGTTCATGACCAACGCTCGTTCCAGTGAGTCAGCTAGAGAAAAGGCCCAGACTCCACAAGGCAGTGATGAGCTAGGAGAAAATAGCTTCAAATAAGGCTCAAATAAGAGGTTCAGCTTGCACAATTTCATATATGTTTTGAGAAGGCAGAAGTGAAAATCTTGTAGGACCTTGTAGTTGAAGGCCGCAGGCTACGTCACTGATAGGGTGCATGGTTTGTTTGTGTACAGAAATGGACCTTGCATGGACATTAGACCTCATTATACTACTACAGGCACAGATGCCGGATACGCCCACACAGTGACAGATGTAGTCTCACAGTGAATGAGCCAACTGGGCATTAGAGTCAGGGCAAATACTTCTAATTATTAGGAGAAACACTTAGAGGAGTCTGTGCAGGCTGATAATGTGTCTTACAAGCTGTAAAAAAGTAAGGGGTCCTTTTGAAGTCATGCAAAGTGATCGCTTTGGGCCTAGTGGCGTGACTCCTTCGGTTAAGTCTTTGGGTGCCTCTCCTGGAGTGATGTCTTGAGTAATCACCCAGAAGCATTAATCCATTATTTATGTGCAGGAAAAGGTTGGGAGAAGTAAGGTGGAATATTCACAAACACTGGTGTTAGCAAGCAGAGAGTATATGTGTAAACATTACTCTTAAACTTCAAATATATTTCTTTGTAGCAGCAAATGAGTACATTTTAATCAGAAACATTGAATACTGTAAAATGCATGCAGAAACTGGAGCATTTTTAAAAACCTGTTAGAGTCTCTGGGCGATGTTGCACTGCTCTGAATGACAGCAAGGGGTGCACATACCTGCCCTTGGGTGTAACCCAGCATCGGTTCCATCATTGCTATTCTCTTCCTGTACTGCAGAGCGTTGAGCGCACAATAGTGTTGTAGAGACGAAAGATGCTGTTTTCTTCTTGCATTCGCCACCTCTTTTGCAATCTCTGCTTTCAGCTGTATGAAAAGTAGTGGAAAATGTTAAGTTATGCAAAGTGTTTTACTGCAACACAATCCATGGAAGATGATGTATCGAGTGCGAATCACGAAATCACAGAATGTTTTAACAGTTCATATTTTATGCCATTGGCTGACAAAAGGATGGGCCGCTGAAGGGACATTTCATACAAACAGTAAGTTGAAAATGGCGGGAGGTCCCAGCTGTTGTGCGCTTCCATATAATGTCTGAAAAACCTGTTACACTAGACTTTTCGAGAACACAGAAACTCTGGCATATTGCTAGGCCCCAACGTGGCATTCCGAGTGCACTGCCAGTCAGGATCTCCCATTAGACAGACAAACTGACAGAAGGAATTCTTCTGTCAAAAGAGCAAAGGCAGCACTGCAGACCTATTAGCCAGCGTGTTAAAGCACTTTAGGACTGGGCAAACTAAATAGATGGGGTGATTTTCCTCTGCCTTCAATCTAAGTAAAATTTAATAATGCAAAGTCATATGTATTTAAGGATCCAAGGCTTTCATCTAAAATGTATACCAACGAGGTTGTGCAGAGGAGTGTGACAGTGTAGTGCTTTGTGTGCCTACCTAGTGTTCAATTATTTTCTTTTCATAATTATTATCGAGTCTGCGCATCTCTCGAGGATCATATACCCTTCAAATTTAAGAAGAGCCAACCCCGAAAATCCCCCCATTCAGGAGTATACAACATTACTTCTCAGGCTTCCTCACAAAGTTATAGCTTTGGAATTCTCTTTAAACAAGGCTGGTCCCTCCACTAGTTTCCCTCTGAAACAACATTTTCTTAAAAACACATATTTGAGAGTCTAAAAGACCAAGCATTGCATCCCTTGCCACTGTTGCGCACACACAAATAGTTGCAGTGAGATGCAAGTGAGGATGTTTGCAAGGTATATTTTACCACCCTTGAATTCTCCAACGGAGCCATGCCTTTAGGAGGGCCTCGACTTCCTTTGCTTACCCCCTCTTCCAGCAGCCTATGTCTCATAGACTCACCATCACTGTAAACTCAACAGTCCGTGACTCACTGGACAACCACAGTCGGGATCATGATAATCTCTCCTCTCTCCATCCAATCCCTGCAACTACTACGGATGTCACCCTGAGGGGTGAGGCATCCTTCATTTTGTCCTCCTACAGCTCTGCACACTACCATCTCTTCAAATGCACACTTACACTACTAGGTAAAGCTGGCACTTGAGGCAGAGACACAAGCACACCCTACTTTATGTTATTATGACGAAGGAATTGCAGAGAAGAACGAGCAACATACAATTAAATTATTTCCCTTATTTTATCAGAGCCAGGGTGCAACAGTGGACGCAACTTGCATTCAAAGCAGTCCCGCTTATTGGGAGAGGTCAACAAGATTTGAACATATATGTAAGTTCGTAAAAAATGATAAAGACAACGTTTATCACCTTTCTGGGGAGCACAATAATTCGAGTAAAACCATCAAAAATATAGGTTATTCTAAGAGTTTCTCTTTGTTAGGTAATACTGATGCTAGCTGTTCGCTCAAAAGGGTCCAAGTCTCAGATTAAACTGTTCCTGTTCAAAAGGCTGCAATCAATAGGGTTTTAAAAAGCAAACCAGTTGTAAGTGACCACTCCACACAAACTCAAGCCTTTCGAACAAACTATATGACATTCTGATTTGATCAATGATATGTGTAATGCATCCTTATATTATTGGGACACATAACTGATAAAAAATCCTGAGTGTGAGTGTGGGCAACGTAGATTTGGATTTTATCCCACTTGATAACAAGTAAGTGGTCAAGAAACATGTTCTAATCCGTTATCAGAAAGGAGTTTGGCATCTGAGACATCAGCTACTGACTCTTGGACTCCTGGCTTTGTAAATGATCAACTTCGAGCAATAGGACTCTTCTTTAGATAATTCCTTAGATACAAAGATGAGTTACTCAAAGATTATAATTTACCAGGCAAATGAAAGGAAAGAACATCTATTAGTTTAAAAAATACCGAGGTTCCAAAGGAAATGTAAAAAAATGTTTCATAAAACTAGAGTATATTTCCAGTGATACGGAAGTCATACTAAATTGATTTAACATCCTGCACTTGTTGGCAAACATACCTGAATTAAAATCTGAAGATATTGTCTTGATCTGGTTCAGACCAATTAAGGCCGGGCCTGGTGGCTCAGTGGACATATGAATCCACTACAGGGGCCTGTGCTCGACCTCATGGTCACAGATTCAAATCCCTGCGTGTCTACTCTGCCTTCATCCATCTGAGGTCGATAAAATGAGTACCAATGAGTTGGGTAACAATAAACAACTGTTCTTCAGCGCCAGGAGACCTACGTGTGAACGTTCGCTTTACAAATACACATGTTATGTTATGTTATGCCTCGAATAGGGAATAAGCCAGACGATCCCATTACTGTGGTGTACCAATAAATATTGGGGGCTGCCGACAGTGGGGTGCTTTTATTTATGGCACTGTGGAACATGATATCGCTTTCTTCCAGGCCTCGATATAGCAACCATAACAGTTTCTCTCTGCCTCTCCATACTGTTGCTTCCATTTTTCAAATCAGGGTGTGGGGTCGTAGTTTTCCAACTCATGCCAATACTTATTTTGCGAGTGTAAGCACAGGGTCTATGAATTTGTTACCCATAGTGATTCTTCTGGGTCCTGGCATTAGACCAACAAGACACACTTCTGGTTTTAGCAGGTCCTCTCTTATTGTAACATCAGCTACCATCTCAGTTATCATTTCCCAATATCAAACCAATCCCACATTATGTTGTAAAACCCTGCCTCTAGCTGAAATGCAGAGTTTGGGTTTGTATATATTTTCACTATTTTCTGTGATGTAATATATATGTCCTGTGGAGTTAATTAAATTAAATTCGCTTTAGGCATGCATTTCTGGATACTTTGGACGTGTATTTAAATCCAAATCACTTTCTGTGAATTCTTTTCCTAAATCGGTGTCCTATTTTCATCTCAATTATGACTATGGTTGTTTTAAACTGTCTAGTAGCGCTTCATAAAGAACTGTTACTACCTTCTTTCTGGTCCCTATTCTGAGCATTTTGGGCAATGTTTGGTGTGCAAGGAAACAGCAAATCCTCTGTCAATTCAGTGGCCTATATTTCTAGTTAATATACAATTGGATACTCTACTCCTAAAAATGTACAGTACAGGCAGTGCGAGAATACATATATATATATCAACACATGATAGCGAAACTACTAACCTTATAGATTTTAATAGACAAAGAGTGCTAGCATTACTCAGTAGATGTAGCACATTGAGTATGCCATGTCCTCATGCACACCCTTGTTCTGTTTTTAAGGGAGCTCAGAAATACTGGGGATTCTGGTCCACGCCATTATTTAACATACCATTCCAGAATGCACATGTGCCAAATTCTTAGAAAGAATATATTGTAAATCCACTGCACAAGAAAGGAGACAGGTCTGATCCTAAAAATTATCAACTAGTCACCCTTGTAGATGTAGATGGTAAATTATATTCCCAAGTCCTAATATAAAATTTAGAGGACTGATCAGGCACTTTAGGATTAATAGCATTTTCTCCTCGTCTAAGCTCGAGGCGCAGGCCATGTGGCTGGAGGTGACCTCGGAAGACACGGAGGACGTCCACTCAGCTAGACAACTTCACGAAGAGATCCGCCAGATCTCCCTAGATCCAGCCAGGATGCTCTGGCGCTCCTCTGTGGCCCGCGTTTATGGATGGGGCAACAAAAACAGTAAACTGCTTCATAACCTGGTCTCCTATCCCCGGGCCAACAGAATTATTCCTGAAATCCGTGACGCCGCTGGTACCCATCACTGTGCCTCGTTAGATATCGTCCAGGCCTTCATGGGTTACTATTCTCAGCTCTATTCAAACTGGCCCCATGGGGCCTCCCTAGCCGACCTGATGATTCGAACCAGAGCCCATCTCCCTTGCTTACCCCAGACCGACTCGGTGGATCTTGATCTTCCCTTTACTCCAGAGGAGATCCAGGGCGCCATCTCCCTACTCAACTCTGGGAAGATGCCAGGGCCCAAAGGTTTTCCACAGGAATATTACGTGACTTATCGAGAAGTATCAGTCCCTCATCTGGTCGACCTCTTTCAACATGTGGTAGAAATGGGCTCTTTCTCCCCAGAGACTGATGTAGCCACCATAGTGGTCATTCCGAAAACTCAACCACCTCCCCTTTTCTGCGCAGACTACCGCCCAATCTCTCTCATCAATACTGAAATAAAAATCTTCGCTACTGTGTTGGCGCAGCGTGTTCGCCCCCTGCTGCATGAACTGATCCTCCCGGACCAGTGTGGCTTTATGCCCGCTTGCGGCACTCGGCACTGTAAACGACGCCTCGATCTTGCCCTAGCCCATCGTCACCTGCTCACCCCATTCTTAGCCCTGTTGCTAATAGACTTTGAGAAGACCTTTGATATGGTGGACTGGGGATACTTGGAAGACGTTCTGGCCACAGTGGGCTTCGGCCCCCACTTTCGACATCTCATCCGAGTCTTGTACAGAGTCCTAAGGCAAGGGTCCTGACAAACTGCGCCTTCTCAGAAGCATTCCCCACCTGCAGAGGAACCAGTCAGGGATGCCCTCTTTCGTGGCTCTTATTCGCGCTGGTGATGGAACCGCTGGCGTGCCTCATATGCAGTGACCCCCAAATCCGAGGTGGTCCTGGGACCCCATCAGATTGACAAAATTGCCCTCTATGCGGATGATGTTCTGCTTTTCCTGGCCGACCCGGAGACCAACGGCCCCCGCTGCCTGGAGGTGCTTCGGACCTTTGAGACTGTCCCTGGTCTACGCCTCAAACCGGCGAAGTCCACCTTGGCTCCCCTTCACCCCTCGAGAGCCTGCTTTGATTGTCAGTCTACTACCCGCCAGCGGAGGCAATCATTTAAATATCTGGGGATCTGGATAACCTTGCTTTCCGAACTGGAGTGGGCTCTTAACCTCACACCCCTGGTCACCAAAGCCAAATCCGACCGTAAGCATTGGCAATCCCTCCCACTCAACCCCCTGGGCAGAGGGGCGCTTTTTAAAATGATGATCCTCCCCCGCTTTTTATACATCCTACAAAACATCACTTTCCATCTCCCGGGTAGCTGGTTCCGTGAGTTTGACGGGGTACTTACCAAGTTTCTGTGGGGGAATGGGAGACCACGTATGGCCTTGTCGCACTGTCGGATACCTCCCTTTGATGGGGGTAGTGGGGTAACCAACTTTCACCTCTTCTACCTGGCCACCTGAATCATTGTCGCCCACGACTGGTTTGCTGGAGGCTGGTCTGATCCGGCCTACTGGAACGAGCTCAGAACTATGGACTTCCCACGGATTTTAGCTTAACTGTACGGGACCCCTATTCCGCAGACCATCCTGCCAATCACCAGAGCGGTCTTAACGGCCTGGTGCTCTGCCTTGCGCTATACACAATGGGACAAGAAATTCACTCAACACACGCCTTTGTGGCATGGTACATGGCTGCGCGACGTATCGGCTCTCCGAGGGTTCCAACGATGGGTTTGGATCGGGATTACACTCCTTGGGGACATCTGGGTGGGGGACCATATTCGGGCCTTCTCTGACCTGCAACAACGCTACTCCCTTCTCCCTACTCAATTTTATAAATATCTGCAACTTCGTCACGCCCTTACTACACATGTTTCACCAGGCACCTCACTCCCTGAATTTAGTCTGTTGGAGGTCCAGGTCATGATGGGCAACCTGGGTTAATGGAGAGAGTCGCGGATATATCGCTCCCTAGTAAACAACGGACCTGTCACCCTAGATGCGCTGCGAACTCACCTGGGAGGGATGGGTGGGTACCCTGGATGAGGCAGATTGACGGGACGCCCTGATGGCTCCCAAAACCCTCACGTCCTCCTCTATACTACACCTCATTCAGCTGTACTACCTCTACACGGCATATCTTACCACGTATGCCTACACAGGGCGGGTCTGCACCCCTCATCGGATTGCACACGCTGCGGCCAGGCTCCGGCCCATTTCTACCACATGGTCAGGTAATGGCCTGATCTCACCTCCTTCTAGGCAGGTATAGAAACTGAACTCACGTACACTCTGGGGTGACAGGTCCCACATGATCCCTTACGCCTCCTCTTAGGGGTATTTGATGGCTTGGATGGTTCTGGAGCTGACAATCATTTCTTGGGCACGGCAGTGGGGGTGGCGGTGGCCAAACAGAATATTGAGGCGGTCTGGTTACAGGCAAAGCCTCCCACTGTGCGTAAATGGCGCTGAGGGGTTGACTGGTGCGCGGCCCAAGAGGAACCTCTCTTTGAAGCCCGGGGCTGCCCTGAAAAGTTTGAGAAGGTAAGGGGCAAGTGGTTAAACTTACTGGGTTGAACTTTATGCCGGTTTCCCGGTTGTTTTGTTACTCTTTTTCCTTATACGAGAAGGCTGATTCAAAGGCCTTGTATTTCGATTGGACCTCCTGCTATCTATTAATGATGTACATTGATGTATTGTGCACCTTTTCGCTGTCTCCATAATTTTTGTTTCTGCAAATGCTAATAAAAATTGATTATAAAAATAATAGGAATTTCTCAAACAGGTTTTCACCCCAACATACTAAATTAAACTATGTAGTTGCAGTGGTCTATCAATCAAAGTATATATTGAATGATAATGTTTATGTTAGTTACTTTGATTACAGTTTAGCATTTGCAGATCATTATTTGCATTGGTTCAATTTCAAAGAAGACAAACTATTTATTTGGTAATAATATAAAAACAAAACTCGGATATATGGTAAGCATATTTTCAGTCATGGCGTTTGTGGGGCTTGTTATTAGATAGGACACAAATCTATAATCATCTTTGGGTTGGATGCTGGAGATTAGTTCCTCTTTCTATTATATAGCTTTAATTAAAAAAAAAGGCTACTCACAAACATTTGCTTTTTCTAAGTTGTTTCACAGGATATTTTAAGCGGATGCAGAACCTATAGTGAAGATGCTAAAGGCACTTTCTTATGACCATGAGGCATTTTCGTACAAGATGGAAACTGATATTCATATTTTACAATGTAAGTTTTTTACTTACCGCAATATTCCATGCAATCCCAGATTCAAATAGAATTTGGTTTGACTAGACAAGAGCTGGACTACAAGGCAGATATTTAAAATATTTTTACCAAATCCCTGCCTTCTTAAAATCTGTTTTGTGACACATTATTTATCCTGAAAAGTACAATCGTAAAAATCCATGATTTGATTGGTTTAACACCGCCACTGAGAATCTGGAATAGAATTATGCATGGATCAGAACACTACATATTAGGCTTTTAAGTCTCTGGTCAAGGTCCAAAATTATTATATCATCTTCTATTAAGGACCTTGAAGACTTTGAGAAATTTAGATATACTAGTTATCTGGTACCCTCATACAATGTTTTAACACAACAAAGATATTTCAAAGAACCAATGAATTTCTTTAATGGACATTATATCATGTGACTAAGTTTTCTACTTTTTAGACTTAAACAATCGGGCACTGATGGCGGTATATTATGTAAATATAAGAAAATCTAATTGGAACACATTGTATGTCTTGTTGACAGAATGCCAATACTTCCTTCATATTATTTTTTAGAACAATGGTCCCTAGTAGAACATGTAAAAACGGAAATAGATACAATATAGGCCTGAATGGGTACTATAGTGTTTCAATGTCCAGCCGGACAGAGAATTTTAATTTTTGAAATAAGCAACATTTTTTGTTACAATAGGAACACAAACAATGTACCGGGACACAGTCCTGCACCCGATATGTAGAGAGAAAACATTAAGCATACAATACAAAAGGGCACAGGCAATCGTTTGAGCAATGGGAGCTTGATTTGGTCATATAATGAGGCAAGCTAACCCACATAGTAACCACAATAATCATTTGTAGATTAGAAATTAGTGGCACTAATTAGTATGTCGACGGCGTTTCGATCCCAAGCTCAACAATAATAGGGATCATTATCAGGACTAAAACAATTAGATTTGCCTGGTATTATGAACAAAAGAATGCCTTTAGGGCTGCAGTGCGGTCCCCTAAGGTGGAGAGCGGTGAAGCGGTTAGGGAATTCGGCGATAATTCGGAGCTTACGTGATGCCGGTAGAACCCAGGAGAATTTAAATGATGTTTCCTTGAGGCTCGGGGGAACACAATGGTCCCTGAATGTTTTGTAATAGTGTAAATATGAAAATGAATTCCACATGGTCTAAAGAGTTGACAAACGTTCTGATGCATACACTGAAAACGAGTAAGTGAGCACTGCTCTAGTTGTGCACACACTGTGTACTATTTTTGGAAGGTTCCACTTTAAGTGTTAGATTTGTTTTCTGCTCAATTTCATGTTTAATGTAAATTCGGCTTTATTTTTTTAAATAAGCTGCTTGGCAGCAAAAGACACTCCCATTTTGTATGTAAAATATAAATGTCTAGAAAAATATCGATCAAGCTAAGGCATCATTGAGGACCTGGATAACCTCCAGTGTGATTTGGTTGTTATGCAGATCCTATTAACAGAACATAACATCACAGGCGCCCAGAAATGGCACTTAGTTAAGCCTGAAGGGCATTACTTGGAGGGGATTCTAACAGCCATCATATAGAAAACTTTATAAATCCGCTGTGAAAGAGGTCTTGGTCATGATGGCGAAGCTAGTAAAATCCAGTTCTTTTCTGAGGAATACTTTTTCATATTATCAGCGAATCCTACACTCCCTCAACATTAAATGACTACAGTCTTTATTCACAGGAGATTAGAGAAATGCATTTTCATATACCCTAACAATATCTAGCTCAGCATCAAGACCAGATCAATTAAGATTCAACAAATATGTTACTCTGGTTAACCAGTGGATGCCTCATGGCGGGCACTCTGCGTTCCACAAAAGCAAAGAATATACTAGTTGACACTTGTTATACAAAATTCTATACGAGTTATTATTCTTCGCTAGTGATTCCAATGGGATCAACTTTAAGAGAAGAGGAGGGTAAGGAGGTTGAGCTACTTGCCTGGCATGAGTCTTCTTCCTGAAACCCCCAAGTCTCTTTGATTAAAACTGTAAATAAGAGAAATTGCTCATCCTTCTAAAGAGCCCGACAGTAGCAAGATATCACCAGAGGTCAACTGCTGTCGGAGTTTCTATCAGGTATTATTATTAAAATATGTCAATCAGCCCTGGAGGACGAACTTCGGTCTTATGAATACCCGGGCTGAACCAAGGGCCATGGGGGACAGGGAGGCAAACAATGAGGTTATGGGGTGAATCATTGGCTGGACATGGGGAGGGGTGTATTTCTTCTATGCTAATTTCGATTAACTTGAAATTTCATATTGTGGACTCAGCTAGTCACTACTCTGTTGTTATGCACGATTATTTACATTTATGTCTCGTGTATAAACCATGTGAAACTCAATAAAATATTGTCATAAAAAATATTGCAATCAATTACATGTCTTTTAGAAACAAATAGCCAATTTGGCAACTAACTCCAGAAGTCTTGAAAACATGATTCGTTCTTAAACAACTTCTGAGCCAACTGTCAGCCTGAAAATGACTTTCGAGATTATAATGCCTTCACACAGAAGTGTCCATGGGTGCCATATAAATTGACTAAAGTGCATTTGCATACCTGACAATCCCAACAATTCCCGACAATCCAACCAAAGAGAGTAACTGCAGAACTTGTAATGTATCCAGCATTTATAAAGCGCTCTATCACCCCACGGGTATCCAGGCGCTGAAAGACCGACGGTTCCACTACACACGCAGAGTTTACCTACAGCAAGTGATGCAACACTACACCCAGGGGAAAAGATGCGTTTTATGTTTTCTTCTAAACTGTACAAAATCCTCTAGTTCTCTGATGTTAAATGGGAGGTTATTCCACAGCTATGCCACTGCCCAGCTGAATGCTCTTATTATATCAAACAAAAGGCTCAGGGAAAAAGAAAAATTGTTAAAACATCGGAAAAGTATCCATTATAGTAGTCAGAGAAGCCCAATAGTATCAAAAATTATATATTTATTTAATTTCCCATTTAATAAGAAATTTGTTTTATGTAAATAGTCTCATACAAGAAAAACGCTGGTATACAAAAAAAGCAATACATATAAACCAGACAAGTGGCAACAACAATACATATCACAGAACAAAAAAAGGAACACCATAAACATAAATACTGTGTCCTTATAATAATTTTAGCCACAGGAAAGCGTCGACGGCGTTTCGACCGATACGTTATTTAACGGTCATCTTCAGGACTCAACAAGTATTCTTGGACAAGAGATCTGTGCAATAAGAAATATATAACTTTAACAATAATACTACAATTAATTGATACACAAAAGTCAGAGTAGGCTTCTCATGAAGAAAAGGGCGGCTGAGTGCAGGTAAGGAATTCCCAGTGAAAAGAGTTTAGAAAGGGGTTTCTGACCTTAATCCCCACCACAAAGCGAAAAAACTAAAAAAGGTCCTAGCACCAGTGTATATAAAATCAGGAAGGCGTATTTACCTTCTATATAAAAATGTATAAAAGGCATAGACCGATAGACATTCAGGTCGGTATCAATATCTGGAAATGCCACAAGAAACAGGTCACATAAGCTGCACCGAAAGACCTGAGGCAACCAAGTGTAACCTGAATGTAATTATACCTACCGAACTAGAAATAAATCACTGCACGGTGGAGCCTTGCTACTTGATAGCATAATGTAGGGATCCTCAAAAAACCTTAAGAGGGCCAATTAATGACCGCCGTGGTGATTTAGGAAATTAATCACCAACACAACGTTTTTGCGCTGTTAAAAAAGTAGACAGAAAATTCATAAGGACAGTGTCAGACTGCCAAAAAAGTCACATAATTTAATTATTATACTGCGCCCAATGGATAGAGCACCGAGTAAGTCTGTTGTGCAAGTGAGGCAGCTATTATATTGCAACATACTTGCACCAAATATTTTAATTTCACGTGCATAGTCCAGACGTTTACTGGTCCTGGAACCTCTATGTAAATACATAGATGTATTTATTAAAAACTTGGCGATGTCCACACAGAGTTACGTTCGGGACAGTGGAGATATTATCTCACAATTGGAGACTATGAGTTTCTGTCCTGAAACTCAGATGTTGGTGTGTCTGGACCTTGAGTCCTTATACACCAACATTCCCCAATTGGAGGGAATTGAAGTAATCAAAAAAGTGTTGAACACTCGGACAGCTCCAGTACCTGTTCCCACTGACTTTATTACTGAGTTATTGCGAATTTCTTTGACACACAATTATTTTGAATTTGACGGACAATATTATTTACAGATCAAGGGTACCTCAATGGGGGCTTCTTATGCCCCCAATTTTGCCATTTTATTTGTGGACGACTTTGAACAACGGTTTATTTTTGACAAAGACGTTAACCCTTTCTTTGACCGCGTTTGCCATTGGCGGCGCTATATTGACGACATTTTCTTTATTTGGACGGGAAATACTGTGGAGCTGAATCTATTTCTGAACTGGGTAAATTCTTGTTCAGTAGACTTAAAATTTACCTCGTGTTCCAGCAAAGCCCAAATTGATTTTTTGGATTTAACTATCTTTCCACATGACGGTGGGCTCTCCACGAAATTGTTTACAAAGGCAACCGCTCGTAACACTCTTTTGGAATATACAAGTAATCATCCAAGAGGGCTTCGGGATGGTTTGCCCTTTGGGCAATTTCTGCGGATTCGCAGGAATTGCCGATTTAAAGATGATTATTTTCGTGAGGCAGAAATCCTATCAAAAAAACTCCAGCTACGAGGTTACCCACGTAAATTGATCAAAAGATCAATGAAAAGGGCGTGGTTTAACCATCGTGAATTCCTTCTTACACCTAGACCGAAGAAACAAATAAAACGCATTCCATGTGTTACAACTTTTGGCACTCGCAGTAACCAAATTTTGAACATCATTAAAAGGCACTGGCCACTGGTGATGTCCACTGGAATTACCAATGAACTGCCTCTTTTCTCCTATAAAAGAGGAAAAAATCTACGGGACCACTTAGTTCGGGCAGCCTTACCTCGTGTAGAGGCTGTGACCCTTACATCTCTATGGGGCATGCATAAGGTCTTAGGACATTACAAATGTGGGGGATGCCTCATGTGTGACACAAGTATGAACACCAAACAGTTCATACATGGGAACATCTCTTACGATCTTTGTGATTTCTCAAACTGCAACACAAGTAATGTTGTGTATGCTATCTGGTGCCCATGCGAGCTTATTTACATTGGGCAAACCACCCAAAAAATAAAGACCAGACTGTCACAACACAAGAGTAGGATACGGTGCTCTACTGAAAACGCACCTTTGGTAGCTCATTATACTGAAAAGGGTCACGCGCCATCTGACATGCGGTGGCAAGTAATAGAGGTTATTCATGTCCCTGTGAGAGGGGGTAGCATTTCAAATATTTTAAACAGAAGTGAGTGTCGATGGATATTGCGTTGTGATAGTGTGAACAATGGATTAAATTCTATTGAGGAATGTCACTCTATGGTAATCAATGCATGAGATCTGTACCACATCCATTGTAAACACTATGTCTGCTTTTGTAATTATCCTACACCTCTATGAAGCATATCTGAAGTGTGCCATAAGTGCTTTTCTGAATGTGATCTTTGCAAAGAATGAGCTAACAATTTCATTGATATGTACTTTACATCTATATGTGTATTTATACACAATAATTGTTACTGCTGCTATCAAGCAATTACATCTTTATGAAACATGCCTGAAATTTGATATAATCGTCTTTTTGATTGTGAATTGTGCAAAATGTATGAAATATTAAAATTGCTGACCTATGTTTTTTAATACAAATTCTTAGAGTTATATGTGTACCTAGACCTCTTGTGATGAAAACGGCTGTTTTGTACTCACTATTTACACATTTTTTATTTTATTTTTTATATATATTTCCTGTTTAAGTCATTGAGGTCGGCATCGAGCACAGTTTTGTCGTTTTCTGCCAAGCTCAAGATGGCGCTGCCTCTGGTGGGCTGTTTGTCCTTCCTCCATTTCTATTGTTATTTTTATCGATCGTGCTCGCCGTTACACCGGCTTCATGCACGTGGATATGAGTTGGCGTCTTTGTAATGAACATGCGGTGAGTTTTGCTTCTGTTTTCCAATCACGGAATGTAATATTAAATGAGTATCATGACCGAGCTCGTCTAGTTCAGCAAAGCGGATCTGAGTGCCTTTAGTCTAATTTGTGTTTTAGCGTCTTAAATGCACACTGTGACCGAGTGTTTCTGGTCATGTCAAACAGACGACTTTGATAATTTCTTTTATCTGCGCCTTAAAAATCGTAAACGTCTGGACTATGCACGTGAGATTAAAATATTTGGTGCAAGTTCTAATAGAGTCGATGTATGTTGCAATATAATAGCTGCCTCACTTGCACAACAGACTTACTCGGTGCTCTATCCATTGGGCGCAGTATAATAATTAAATTATGTGACTTTTTTGGCAGTCTGACACTGTCCTTATGAATTTTCTGTCTACTTTTTTAACAGCGCAAAAACGTTGTGTTGGTGATTAATTTCCTAAATCACCACGGCGGTCATTAATTGGCCCTCTTAAGGTTTTTTGAGGATCCCTACATTATGCTATCAAGTAGCAAGGCTCCACCGTGCAGTGATTTATTTCTAGTTCGGTAGGTATAATTACATTCAGGTTACACTTGGTTGCCTCAGGTCTTTCGGTGCAGCTTATGTGACCTGTTTCTTGTGGCATTTCCAGATATTGATACCGACCTGAATGTCTATCGGTCTATGCCTTTTATACATTTTTATATAGAAGGTAAATACGCTTTCCTGATTTTATATACACTGGTGCTAGGACCTTTGTTAGTTTTTTCACTTTGTGGTGGGGATTAAGGTCAGAAACCCTTTTCTAAACTCTTTTCACTGGGAATTCCTTACCTGCACTCAGCCGCCCTTTTCTTCATGAGAAGCCTACTCTGACTTTTGTGTATCAATTAATTGTAGTATTATTGTTAAAGTTATATATTTCTCATTGCACAGATCTCTTGTCCAAGAATACTTGTTGAGTCCTGAAGATGACCGTTAAATAACGTATCGGTCGAAACGCCGTCGACGCTTTCCTGTGGCTAAAATTATTATAAGGACACAGTATTTATGTTTATGGTGTTCCTTTTTTTGTTCTGTGATATGTATTGTTGTTGCCACTTGTCTGGTTTATATGTATTGCTTTTTTTGTATACCAGCGTTTTTCTTGTATGAGACTATTTATATAAAACAAATTTCTTATTAAATGGGAAATTAAATAAATATATAATTTTTGATACTATTGGGCTTCTCTGACTACTATAATGGATACTTTTCCGATGTTTTAACAATTTTTCTTTTTCCCTGAGCCTTTTGTTTGATATAATTAGTATTTGTCCCGGGTTCGGGGTTTGTGGACAGCCCCTGTGGTTGTTAATCAGCTGAATGCTCTGTCACCAAATCTGGAAGTTCGTGCTCTAGTGGTGCGGACCAGGTGAGCAGCAGAGGAGCGAAGAATTCGTGGTGGGGAGTACCAAGCACATTTTTTCTGCAAAGGCCGGGGTCCAAGCCCATGAAGGGCCTTGAACACAATGCATGCGGCTTAAAACTGGATTCTCTGAACCAGAGGAAGCCAGTGAAGATCGCTAAGAGCCGCAGATGCAGCGTCGTCCCATCTCCTCTTTAAGGCTTACTTGGTGGTGATTGTTTGTATTCTTTGTAATCTCTTAGTGAGAAAATTAGGTGCACCAAGAAGCAGGGCATTACAGTAGTCTAGCCGACTCAGAATGACGCTTCTGACTATTAAAGCCCTGGCTGACAGAGGCAACATGGGAAGGATCTTCCGCAAAACTTTGATAAGGGAGAAACAAGTGCCAACTGTCTTATTTACATGTTTCTCCATACTCCGCTTATTGTTGAGAACCACCCCCAGATTGCGCACATCAGCCGCTGGTTTGGGAGGTGTGTCGGATAGGCCAAAGCTCATCTGGAAGTGAGCGAGGGACTTTTTTCACTGTGCAGTGCAGAATTTCAGTTTTCGCACCATTAAATTGCAGGGAATTATCCATAAGCCAACTAGCAGTCTTCTGCATACACTCGTGAAAATCACTAAGTGACGCAAACTCCATGCCTTCCAGAGACAAGATGAGCTGAGTATCATCAGCATAATTCACCAGCTTGATGTTAGAAGATTTAATGATGGGAATCATAGGTCTTAGATAAATATTGAAAAGGATCGGGCTAATAGAAGATCCTTGAGAGACCCCATGCTCAACCGTTCTAAAATTGGATGAAAAAGGGGGGAGTCGTACCGCTTGTTGCCTATTTTCCAAATAGGACTTGAGCCAGTTAAAAGCAAGATCTTCCAGCCCGAGTACCGCCAGCCGCCTTAGTAAAGTTTTGTGGTTGACTGTGTCGAATGCGGCAGACATGTCGAGTAAAATCAACACAGCTGATTGACCTCTGTCTACCCTCATTCTCAGTGTGTCCAAAACAACTACCAATGCTGTCTCCGTCCCCTTGGCCTGGACAAAAACCACATTGCTCATCTTCGAACCTCAGATTGGTTTCCCAAAAGGTAGACAGAGATCTGCTAACTAGGCGTTCAAGAATTTTTACTGTATAAGGGAGAAGTGAAATGGGGCGGTAGTTGTTTGGACACTGAGGGTCAAGGGTGGGCTTCTTAAGCAGGGGTGTCACTACAGCTTGTTTCCATCAGGAAGGAACTTTCCCACTGCTCAAGGATTGACTGCAAATCCTGTGGAGCTGAGGCAGTACTGTCTGCTATACCCCTCCCAGACCTTGGGAGGGAGAGGGTCCAAGGGGGATCCAGATTTAGAGCTCATGGCAAGTTTGTAGAACTCATCTTCTGTAGGAAGAGCAAACTGGCTAAGAGTTGTTGGTCTGTGTTTGCGGGCCTCTTCATTTATTTGATCTGCAAATGACTGATCGTAAGTCTCAGAGGCCATATCACTTGGCTTATCCTGATTTATTGACAGCCCAGTTATTATCTTGGAGATTTTCTCCTAAAAAAAAATAGCTAAGCTGTCGCAAAGTTCTTGAGTTGCGACAGTTTTGTTTTTTTGGGAGTCTGGTTTGGATAGTTCTTCAACTATTTTGAAGACTCTACGGGTTTTATTAGGGGCCTCCAGACTAGAATTGGCAAAAAACTCCGCCTTAGCTTTGGAGATTTCAATTTTTTAGTTATTCAAGGTAGCCTTCAACGTTTCTTTATCCGCAATAGCATAACCTTTTCTCCATTTTCTTTCTGCCAATTTGCAGTTGTGTCTGAGAACTTTCAAATTTGCGTTAAACCAGGGGGCAGATCATTTATGCTTGGTTCTTAAGTAGTTTTTTATAGGAATAAACTGGTCGAGCATCTTATTGATCTGTTTATAAAATTCCTGGTAGTGGATTTCCACAGGCTTGTTTATGTCAAACACGTTGGAGTCAGTAAATAGGGATGATTGATTGTCTATATCATACATTTTGTTCCACTCCCTGCCTTTGCGGTAATTGGGTGTGATTGCAAAATCTAGGTTGTTTTGGGGGATATCTACTGAGAAGGTAACAAGGAAGTGATCCGTCCAACACAGAGGCGATATGGCCTCAATTTTGGCTATATTTTCCTTGGCAAAAATGAGATCTAGAACATGGCCACATTGGTGGGTAGGGGCCGATACCAGCTGTTGTAAGTTCAGGTTCTCACAAGATTGCACAAGATCATTAAGTGCTGACCCATTGATTCCATTAACCCAGAGATTGAAGTCCCCTACAATAACTTCAACCCTGTACCTTAAAAAATGGTTCCTATTTAATGAGGGAGGTGGGCACTCTGCAATCTGTGGAAGTGTTTAACCAAGCACTTTCTGCCAAGCAGTATATTCTTATTATGATGTATTCGAAAACCATCAAACAGTTCCATTTATGAACATTTCAATAGTAGTTTCCATTAGCTTGTGGCTTAAACATACAGCCTCAACAAACTTTTGTAAGCACTTCTTTGGATAAGATATGGTACTAGAACACCTGGCTTCTAGTAGGGAAGAACACATGGTTACTTACCTGTAGGAGTAGTTTTGCAGCTTGAAGAATTATCTGGATTCACATGCTGTGCATTATTCCACCATCTCCATCTAGTGGTTGGCTCCGAAACTCTCCCCTTGTATAGTAGTCCTTTCTTGTTTTCCTCTTTTTTTCCGGTGTTGTTGGGCGCTAATGGTCCCCACCATTTGGTGCTTGCACCAACCTCCTCTGACGTCAGACACCCTGCCTGGAAGTCCCCACTCTAGGTCGCAATTCTTTTTTTGGATTATGTTTGTATATTTAAATTCGTTTTGCAGTCTGAATCTTTTTGGGATTCACATGCTCTGCATTGATTTTGTAGCGTTTTTTGTATTGTGGTGGTTGAGTTGGAGATGAGATTGAACATGTAAACAGATGTTTCAGAGCTCTCTGTCCCATTCGTGCTTCTCTGTTTACCTTTACATCAATGTAGTAATGTTTTCTGAATGTGTGCACTGACGACCATGTGGCTGCCATACATATGTTGTTAATTGGAACATTAGCTAGGAACGCTACTGTCACTCCCTTCTTTATTGTCGAATGTGCCCTTGGTTTTGTTATGTTATATTATGTTAGCTTACATTATGTTAGCCAATTTGTACAGTGCAGTGTTTACCTGGAGGTGTCTTGACGCTAGTCCTGCGAACAACGGTAACCAAGGAAAAAAAAGAAAAAGAGCCTACTGATTGAAAGGCCACGATTTAAAGTGCTTTCTGAAGTGGAGATGAGAGAAGGCTGACCTTAGGGAGAGCGGGAGGAGGTTCCAGAATCTGGATGCTACCACCACAAAGCTGCTTCCTCCTCATTTAGCTTTTTTAAATCTGATGGAATTGACTTTGGAAGCGCCTGATGATCTTAGGTTTCTGGTAGGCGTATACCAGGATAAAGCTTTTTTCAGGAAGATCGGTCCAGAGTTGTGAAGGGCTCTGTAGGTAAGGCAAAGCGCCTTAAAATGAAATCTGTTTTTGACCTTCAACCAGTAAAGTTCTTTCAACACGAGTGAAACAGACGGGTGTCTAGGCAATGCTAAGAATAATCTTGCTGCAGAGTTCTGGAGAACTTGCAGTTTGTTTATGTATTGGGCCTGCAGGCCATTGTAATGGGCACTGCAGTACTCTATTTTTGATAATATGAGTGTAGAGAGAACTGATTTATTGACAGCAGTAGGGAGAAAGATTAGTAATTTCTTAAGGATTTTTAGCGTATTATATGCAGACAAGACCACAGCATTAATTTGTTTTCCTAAATTTAGGCGATTGTCTAAGCTGACTCCAAAGCCTTTGGCTTTGCTGATGGGAATAGGGAGGGATTCCATTTCTGCAGGCCAGCAAGGCGCTGACCAGAAGTTTGAATTGTTACCAAACATAATCACCTCGGTTTTCCTGGCATTAAGCTTGAGACAGTGTTTACCTATCCAGGTATTGATGTGTCTCAAACAGTGTTGGATGCAGTGACTTATCTCAATTGAGGTGTTAACAGTGGAGAGCACAATTTACGTTTCCATCTGCATAGGAAGTCAGAGCAAAGCCTAAAGATTGGACCAATGGGGCCAGTTCCGCAACATACACATTAAAAAGGGTGGAGCTAAGGGAAGATCCCTGGGGAACTCCACAGGGTAAACTAAAGGGATTAGATGAAAAGGTGTCAATATAGATTTCATTCTCCCTATGTGATAAGAATGTAGAGTAATTTTAAGGCAAGATTTTTAATACCTATTTCTTCCAAGCTGTAGATCATAGTGGGATGATCCACTGTATCAAATGACGCGGATAGATCTAGCAGGATCAAGGCCGCCATCGTCCAAAATGAACTTGAGTTCATCGGTGGCCTTGATCAGAGCAGGTGCTGAGACAGAATATTGAGTTGGAAATGTCGACTTACACAAATATCAAGTTGGAAATATTGTGATTTGGACATATTGACAACAAGAATATCGTGGTCAAGAATATCAAATT
Organism: Lissotriton helveticus; assembly: GCF_964261635.1. Classification (NCBI taxonomy): domain Eukaryota; kingdom Metazoa; phylum Chordata; class Amphibia; order Caudata; family Salamandridae; genus Lissotriton; species Lissotriton helveticus. The sequence continues at coordinate 830,222,340 of NC_136057.1, read as the reverse complement.
TAAGGTAAGAAATATAGTTTAAAAAAATATAGAAGTTATTAATATTGTTTGCAAAAATATAGATGTTTAAAATATCGATTTTTCAATTAGTGTTCTGTATGTTAGTTTATATTTTAAATGTATGTGATGTATTTTTATGTATAAGTATTGTTTATTAGTAGTTATGAATTTTATTTTATTAAAATTTTGCATTTTTTAGTTCCGTTGTGGGTTTGTAGGAGAATAGGGTAGGAAGTAATTTAATTATAATAAATTAATGATTATTTGTTATTTAGATTTTATAGCGTTAATTGTGGGAAGTAATTTATTTTACATTAATTGGTTGTCAACATTAATTAATTAATTGATAATTATGGTAATTGGGTAATTTATTTTTAGGTGTGGGTTGTGGGTTTTTTAGGCATAAAGCGTGGGAAGTAATTTATATTTGATTAATTAATTAGTTATTTTATATTAATTACAAATTCATTAGGGAAATTGTTTTATTAATTTTAGGTGCGGGTTGTGGGGTTTATAGGGGTAACGGGTGGGAAGTAATATATGTATAATTAATAAGTAGTTAATTTATATTAACTAATTATTGATAATTAATTATGGTAATTGTGTGATTTGTTAGGTGTAGGTTGTGGGGTTAATGGGGAAAGGGTGGGAAGTAATTTATTTTCAATTAATAATTAGTTCTTAATTAATATTAATTAATTGATAGAAAATTAATTACGGAAATTGTGTAATTCATTTTAGATGCAGGTTGTGGGGTTTATGGGGGAAAAGGGTGTTAAGTAATTTATGTTTAATTAATAAATATTTGTTAATTTATATTAACAAATTAATTGATAATTTTAGTAGTGTGATTTGTTTTAGGAGTAGCTTTTGGGGTTATGAGATAAAGGGTGGGAAGTAATTTATTTTTAACTAATAATTATTTGTTAATTGATAATAAATTGAAAATTAAACAATGTATTTAATTAATTTTAGGTGTCGGTTGTGGGGTGTATAGGGGTAGAGGGTGTGAAGTTATTTTTGTTTAGTTAAAAATGAGTTGATCATTAATATTAATTAATTAATTTATATTTAATTAGGGTATTTGTTTATTTTTGTTATGTGTGGGTTTTATTGTTATAGGGGTACAATGTGGGGAGTAAATTAATTTTACTTAATTCATAATTAGTTGTTAAACACAGGAGTGGGAATAGTATATTTTTACCCCTTCGCTATCCATCACTTTCCCTACTGTTACACTCACTGAAGTGGGAATAGTAATTTCTACCCCTCTGCTATCCAACACTTTCCCTACTGTTACACTCACTGGAGTGGGAGTAGTAATTTTTACCCCTCCACTATCCAACACTTTACCTACTGTTGCACTCACTGGAATGGGAAATTTAAGTTTGAAGATTTTACATAATTTAATGTTTTAATTTATAATGTAATGTTTTTTTAATTAGATGTAATGCTATTGGTACACACACACACACACATTTTATATAAAGGTACATTTTTATATAATTTAAAAATTATAAAATAAATTTAAATTAATAGTTTAACGGTTTTAAAGTAAATATATATGAATTGTGTTAAGCTTTTTTAATTAAGTTTATTTATTATATTTTTTAAATGTATATAAAATAGACTTTATTTTTTAATATTAATTTTATTATTTAACATATGTAATATTTATTATTTTATATATATAAAACATTCGATATTTTGTACAACTATATTTTTTTCGATATTTTTGTACTTACCTGTTTAAGTATAGGGAGTCGCTATTTTTGCATTCTATATTTGTGCATCAATATCTTTTATTTCTATATTTTTAGCATTGATATTTTGTCAGTGAACCATCAGAGCGGTCTTGGTGCTGAGTTCCGATCTGAACACGAATTGAGTGGGATCCAGGCAGTTTTTGTCTTTGATGAACTGATTTAGTTGAACATTCATCACCTTTTCAGCTATCTTAGCAGGAAATGTGAGTCTTGAAATAGGTCAATAGTTGGCTGGATCCTCCTGGTCCAGATTTGATTTCCTAAGCAAAGGGCAAGATGGGGGCTTTATTCCAACAAGAAGGGGAAATGCCCGTTCTGAACATGTTGTTAAAGATATCAGTAAGACTAGATGCAATGATATCAGGGACCAACTTAAGGACTGAAGGTGGGCAGGGATCATCCGGGGAACATGATTTGGTGGTAATAATGAGTTCTTTGACTTGTGGAGCGGTTATTGGATGCAACGTATTAAAGACGTTCACAATTGGGTCGCTGGCAGGGGGATCTGACCTAGTGGCTTCATGATCGGACGTGAAGAGATTGCCTGGATGATTGAAGGAGTCAAAGATTAAGGCAATTTTGCTCCGAAAGTGAGCTAGGATCTTGCCACAAAATGACTGGCTAACCCAGTCCCTTTTGTAGTTTGTTTAGTGAGTGTGTTGATCACTTGATATCGTTCTTTCGCCGAGTTTTTGGCAGCTTCGATTCGCGTTGAAAAATACGTTGCCTTTTCTTTTACCAGAAGTGACTTATATTTGGTTAAAGAGTTTATCATTTTCAATCTCCAAAGAGTCGTATTGAGCTCTCCATTTTCTCTCTTGACGTCTACAACATTGGTGTTTTAGCCTGAGAGCTTCTGAGAACCAGGGAGTAGAAGGACAGGTCTAACCTTGACACGCCTTTTTCATAGGGACCTAATTTTGTCTCTAGCTGCATGCCAGCTCTATTGTGACACATTTGAATTGTCTGAGTTATCCATTTTGTGAAGGTGTTCGTTGTAACTGGTTCTCCTTTGTTATAGTCTGTGAATGAAACAAATAGGTGCTTTCCCTTCTTGATTGATTTAGTTTTTGATTTATAGGACATTATCGCCCTGCGGGAGTCCACTATATGTAATGCTCCTTTTGCTTGAGTGGTTGGCTCTTGGAAAAAACTTGGTATCTGAATAGTTTGAGATTTGTGAAAGTGGGATATGACCTTTGGAAGGAAGCATGGGTGAGTCCTCATGACTACCCTGACTTTGTGTATTTGCATGTACGGTGGGTATTTGTAGCTTGCTTACTCTGCAGAGCGATGTCATGGCAGTTAGGAACACGGTTTTCAGTGTGATTACTTTCAAAGTTGCCTTGTGGTTTAGTTCAAATGGTTCTCCCATCTATTGTATCAGTACCACACTAAAATTGCACATTGGTGTAGACGCACTTCTTGGTGGTGCTGTACTTTTTGCCCCCTCAAGAAACCTTTTGATTACTGGGGCGGTAAAAAAGCTACCTAAACATCCCAGTGTGTAGGCTACTATCGCTCTCAGATGTACTTTTAACGACGCATGAGTTAGGCCTTCTCTGAACAGGTGTGTAAGGTATCAGATAAATGTAGTTTACATGTGGCCTCTCTTGAAGCAGACCAGATCCCTGGCACCTTTGTTTGAATAATTTCTCATTTGGCTGTGTAACATTTCCTAGTTGTTGGTCTACTTGCTTCCCTGAGGATTTCCATAGCTTTTTCTGGCAGTACCAGATGACCTATTTCTATGTCTTCAGGAGCCATGCGGTTAGACTCAGTGTGTTTGGTTCCGGGAGAAGAACTTGTTCTCTTTGTATGGAGAGCCGGTCTTGTGACACTGGCAGTTTCTGTATGTTATATCTCTATTAGATCCAATTTCCAAATTTGTCTTGCCCACTAGAGGGCTACGAGTATGAGTGTCATCCGTGAGCACCTGCATTTGTTAATCACCACTGAAAGTAGAGGGATCGTGTAGAAAGCGTAAGCAAATTTACCGGACCAGTCTATGGACAGTACATTCCCTAGGGAGAGAGGGTATGGGAACCTGGATGCAAAGTATTTGCATTTTGCATTTTCTGGTGCTGCAAACAGGTCTTTTTCTGGAGTTCCCCACCTTTTGACCACTTTCTCTATCACCATCTGATTCAGCTCCCACTCATGTTAGGTGGATGCTGGTATGCTCAATTTGTCTCGTTATCTGTCTCTAAATGGCCCATCTCCATATCTGTTGTGCTAGTCTTGAGAGGGGAAAGGATTATGTTCCCCCTTGTTTGCTGAGGTAGAACATTGTTGTATTGTTCGTTTGAATTTGTATTGATTTGTCTCACAATAGTTTCTGAAAGGTTTTTAAGGCTAGAAAAATTGTAGATGTATGTGTTGTACTGATTCTTGTAGATTTCATACCTCACTGATGTTTAACTTCTCCATATTAGCTACCCATCACCATATGTGAGGCGTCCGTAGTGATGGTCACTGCTGGAGCTGGCATCATGAAGGATATCCCTGCCATTAGATTTGCTCTGTTCTACCATCTTCTTTCCTCCTGTACTCTCTACATGATAACCACTAGATCTTCCCAGCTACCTGTCGTCTATGACCATTGGTTTTGGATACACTCCTGGATCGGTCTCATGTGTAGCCTTAGATGTGGGAATAGTGGTATGCTGGAAGCCATCATTTCTAATAATCTCCCCCACAATTCTCATTGTCATAGATTATCCTTTATGGTAGCGAAGAGATGCTTGTGTTATGGCCAGGGCTCTTTTTCCACATGAAAATGTCCTCACTTGTACTGTGTTTATTTTTTCTCCCAAGAGGTTTGTCCTGTTCTGCAGTATTGGGAATCCCAATCTGTGCAATGTTGTCATCACTAGTTTATGGATGTCTCTGGACTTGGGTTCAGACCTTGCTCTCACCAGCAAGTTATCTAAGTAGAGCTATACATGTATTTATTTCCTTACATCTTAAGTAAGCGGCTATGGCTGCCAGGCACTTTGTGAATACTCTAGGAGCTGACAATATGCCAAAGGCCAGCACTCTGAATCAGTAGTGTGTTTTGTTTATTATCAAGGTCAGGAACTTCTTGTGCCTTTGAATCATTGGAATGTGCAGATAGCCATCCTTTAAGTCTACAGTTGCCATGTAATCCCCTTGTCGGATTGAGGTGCAATTTCCTGTAGAGTTGTCATTTTGAAAATCTGTTTTCTTATAAACTTGTTTAGGCAGCAGAAGTCTAGTACGAGGCGGAACAATTTGTCTGGTTTCACAATTAGGAAGTATGTTGAGTAGACTCCTTGATTGATCTCTTTTTGGGGTACCTTTTCTATTGCCTATTTTTGAACCAGCTCTTTTGCTTCTTTTTTGAAGAAATGTCATCAATTTCTTAGTGTGGGTGTTGTGCTTTGGTCATCTGTCAACTACTGCATTTCCAAACGGGTGTTCTCCATTAAAAGGGGTGTTGATGATGTTGGCCTGTACCTCCTTTATGAACCTCAAAATTCTTAGCCACACATGGCACCTTAGGGATGTTCCTATCACCAGTTGTCTCCCTGCTGTGTCTGCGGCATTCAATGCAGACTTTAAGCTCGTGTTGGGTGTGTTCCTTCCCTATTTTGCAAAGGCACTTGCCCTCTTCTGGTATTTTTCTGGCAGTTATCTCATTAACTCTGCCATCTACTCCCAATTCTGATGGGAATACCTGTTAAGCAGGGCATTGGAGTTTGCCATGCGCCATTTTATTGTTGCCCCCCTTTCGAATTTTCTTCCCACCAAATCTATCCTTTTCATTTCTATCCGTAGGTGGACCGGGTGGAGTTTGGATATTTGCTCTATTCCTGACAGTGACTGAAAAAAAGAATCTGAAGATGGTGACGAAGAGTGGGGACTTCTGGGAAGGTGCCTGATGTCAGAGGGGCCTGGAACAAGCACCAGATGGTGGGGAATGTCGACGTCCAACAACAATTACAAAAAAAAAGGAAAACAAGAAAGGACTACTATACAAGGAGACAGTTCTGGACCCAACCACTAGATGGCGGAATAATGCAAAGCATGTGACTCCAGAAAAGATTCATGCTGGAAAACATCTTATATAGTCTGTGTGGTCACTTGTAGCCTCCACGCCCAAAAAATATACTATTTCAGAAAATAAATGAAGAGCGTGCCATCTGAATACAACATGGCTACCGTTTTCTGAATAGTCATTGGCCTATGTACATACATTCCACTATAAGGATAATGATGCAATAAAAAGTGATCAAAAAGGTAATCTTCAACTATTTCACAAGTGTTTAATAAATACAAAGTAAAAAAAAATACTAATAATAATAGGAATATTTAAATTTAGGAATACCTTTTCATTCTCTCTTCTTTTTGGCAGCCGGCTGTACTTTGCCATTGATATGTCGTGCTCTAAGAACAAGAATCATTGATAGTTAAATTTCACATGCACTTTGACATTGTAGCATAAATACAAAACTAATCTTGGTAAGGTAGCAATCAGGTTTTCAGCTACACGGTCTCTTTTTAATAATTTTCTCCATCTGAGCCAGTGTAGTCGGAGGAAAAATACATTTCGTGCGAGCACTAAGTCACAAAACGAGTTCGAACATAATATATTGTGTGAACACACAATGTCTGTATACAGACTGCCTTGCACACCTATCTGCTCCGAATAGAAAGATACAAGTTCACCATTTCAGATGCCAATAACTGCAATGCTTGGTCTTTAAACCCTGTATTTGTCAGGGCTGCACTCCAGAATGTTGTGGGTGAAAGAGCAGGGCCTAATCTTATTAACAGGCCCAATCAGTCCTCTACATGCTCGCACCTCACTTATGTACATATAACATCTGCAACAATCACTGCCTTATCCTCCCTCTGGCTGCAGGTCTCATTTCTGAAATTTTAACCACGACTAAAAGAATTGTGGTCACACATTTGATGGTGTAAGTGCAGTCATATTTATAGGCCCCTCCCCCATGTCTGGGCAATGTATACGAGATAAAAATGACGGTTTCATACAACCGGACAAAAGTAAAAACCGCTGCTAATGGTATATGTAAATTCAGATTATTTTGTATTTTTAGATATGATATATCCGAAGTTTATAGAGAAGAAGAGAATTGTTAGTACTTGTACTGTAATCTAGTCAGGTTGAAAAATCCACCGGGTGTACAAGTCAATATCACTATAATAACTAATACAATGGCACTGAGGAGGCATAATCTGAAGGAAAATTCTGGAAAACAGAACTATAATCAAAAGGCCAACTAATGATTGAAGAGAAACAAAACACATCAGATATCAAAGAGGTTAAATTATAACATATGGACACAGATGGAGCCAGTGAATTGTATGGGGACAGAACGGCGAAGTCGCTGGTCAGTGGGCTTATGAAAGACATTATCCTAAGGATGTAAAAAACATCTTAGAAAGGCAGGTATTACCTGCCTACTGAGGATACCATTTATTTCCACCAAATTATTATGCAGTCACTATTTCCATTAAAGCAGCTTCTCTATTACATCAGTACACATGCAATCATTTGTATTACTCTCAATGGTAACCATTTACTCTTTCCACCCATAAACAGCTATCAAATAAAAGGATGCACCATCATCATTCCTAGGCACCCCATGTTTCTAAATTGAGCATGTAATAAGTAACCTGGTTATCCAGACCAGCTCTCATGCTGCACATGCTTTGGCTAGTGGTCAAACATTTTGTAGAACAGTCTATATAATCCATTTTGATTATTAATAATATCAAATAACATATTTCTTAGGATTCAAAAGAAATGTGTCCTATTCTGAAAGTAGTCTATAAAGAAACAAGGGAACCCTGTGAGTCAGAAGGCATACAGGGTATACGATATATTGTAAGAGACAAAGATCCCTATCAAGTATGTATAGGAAAAGCTATACAGAACAACATAACGATCTGCAAAGTTTTACAATGAAAATAAAGTAGTATTTATTTAAAAAAACAATCAAACAGGCACATTATTCAATGAAGTGCAGAAGGTAAAAACAGGGTTGGAAATCACTAGATTGCCAAGCTTCAGGCATGTGTGTATATATATATATATATATAGTGACTTGAACAGCAATTTCCTTATTTACAGTAGTCACGATATAAAAAACATTGTGTGCTCCACAGAGATCAAGGCAAAAGCAATGGGAGTCAAGATGTGGTGTATCGACGTTTCGATCCTCACTCCTGTTTGGGGATCATCATCAGGAACGAAGGAATATAGCCTGACAGGAGGCACTGAGCCATGGAGCGTGCCCAATTGGCAAGGGCCAAGTACGGGCAGAGCGGCAAACAACCTGAGTCCAGCCAGGATAGGGCGTATGAGACAATGAGCAAAGTGCACAACCAACCCTGCCAGGAAACTGAAGGTCACGGAAGGGGGAGGGGGGCGGAATTAGCAAGCCATCCAGAAATAGTCGGGACGGTGCTATGCACCGGTGAAGTCCTTCTAAAAAGCCCGGGCGGTGTGCCAAAGTAGATGAAGTGGGCTAGCTGTAAGCTGAGGAGGGTGAAATGGACCAAAGGGAGGGAAAGGTCACCTCCTGCCCTTGGGGCCTGAAGAGGAGCGCCTTCGGGAGTCTGGTGGCCCTGCCACGTTGATCTCATGAACTTCCTGGGTGTAGCCCAGATTCCCCCCCACATCAGTTGAGCCCCCATGGGGGTGGAGCGGTGTACTTAAGTGAAAGTTATTCCATAGCTCAGGTGATGGCCTTCTCTGGGGTCTCAAAGAAACACGATATGAAGTCGCAGAGCACTTCGAGTCGGGGAAAGGAGCATGTAGTGAATCTGGACTGAAGCTGTCGTTTGACTCCGCCATAGGTCCTGCGCCATTGCTGCACCACTTGGGTGTATCTGGGAAGATTATTAGATGGCTTCTCTGAAAGTGAAGCTCCTTTGACCTCTGGGATTCTGGGAGTACAGTGTCCCAGTCGCTGTAGTTCAGGAAATTGGTTATCACAGGGCATGGCAGGCCCAAGGGGCAAGCTGCTGCATGAGGGAGTGGTGTGCTCACTCCACTACAAAGCAAGCTGACAAGAAAGATGTGGGCATCCAGGAGGTCAGACAAGTTTTCAGGAATTGCTCGGGAGAGTGTCTCTCTGCTGCCTCAGAGAACTCCACAAACCGCAAGTTGCAATGGCAGGCTTAGCCGTTAGCATCCTCAGCACGGGCTTCCAGCGCTGCGGACGTCATCATAAGGAGCTGAGCTGTCAACTTGAGTTCCTTGACCATGTAACTACAATTCAGAGATCCAGCCTTCCATCTCTATGACCCTGTCCACTACTCCCCTAAGGTCCTGGCGCAAGAAGGAGACTTTCACTCTCACCTCGCCATTCTTTGGAGGCAAGACAGGCTGTGACCTGACCTGACCTGGTCAGTGCCGGTCGCTCCACCCGCCGCGTGGCCCATCCTGCATGTGCCCAGTCCCCGTTTGCCGCCCCCACTGCCAGTAATTGTTTCTGCCTGTATTTGTATTGTGCGTTGTGCCAGTAATCTGTATTTTCCCCCGCTGTTGTGCCCCTGATTGTCACTGTTGTGCCCCTGATTGTTTTGCCTGCTCTATCGCAGTTTTTCTCCCGCTGTTGTGCCCGATTGTATTTTCTGCTTTATCGCCATTTTTCTCCCGCTTTGTGCCCCTGATTGAATTTTCTGCTCTATCGCCGTTCTCCCGCTGCTCCACCCCACTCCCTGCCGCTGCTCCCCCGTGGCCCCACCCCGTTTCCTTCAGCCTCACCGCATCGCATCACTCTGCTCCCCACTCCGCTCCCGCCTCCCAGCTGCTCCTCCCTCGCTCCGCCCCCCCACTCTCCATTTATGGCAGAGTCCGCACGTACGCGCAGCGGGTGCGCCAATGGTGCGCCGAAGGTGCGCCAAAGGCCAGCCCATCTACGCCCGTCCGTGCCTGGACCGCACCCAGCGCCAGACCCCCTGGCCCCCGCATAGGCCATCCCACCCGCCGGACGTAGACTCCGCCACCCTCAACGCACTCAACATCGGCCGGATCCCTGGCTGCCACCGAGCCACCCCAGGACGCACCCACGGACCCTTCACCTGCCAATCCTGCAAGTTCTCCTGCATCCGGACCTGTACCGCACCCGCCAAGCCGAGCACCAGCAACAACCACCTGAAGTGCATCCTGCTCAACACCCGCTCCGTCCACAGACACGCCGTGGAACTATGGAACCTGCTCGACACCACATCTCCAGACGTCGCCTTACTCACGGAAACTTGAATGAACGCCTCCTCAGCGCCCGACATCGCCATCGCCATCCCAGACGGATACAAGATCACCCGGAGGGACCGCGTCAACCAGACAGGAGGAGGCATCGCCATCGTCCACAAGAACACCCTCCGCATCACGAACAACTCCGACGACACCCTCACAACCGCCGAACATCTTCACTTCCAGATACACACCGACCCCAAGACCACACTCAGAGGCACCCTCATCTACAGACCCCCAGGACCTCGCAAACAATTCAGTGAAGACATCGCAGACTTCATCACCCCACACGCCCTCCCCTCCGCTGACTACATCCTCCTAGGGGACCTCAACTTCCACCTGGAGAACAACAACGACAACAACACCAACACCATGCTGGACAACCTCGGACTCAAGCAACTGGTGAAGACCCCCACCCACTATGCTGGCACACGCTTGACCCAGTCTTCTCCTCCAGAAAGCACATCTCCATCAGCCACTCCACCGGACTCCACTGGACAGACCACAGCTGCGTCCACTTCAGCTTCAGAAGGACCACGACTCACCACCACCCGCAACAGGCTCCCCGCAGGAGCTGGAACAAGATCACCACCGACCAGCTCACCACATCACTGAACCAGAAACCCCCTGCCAGATCAACGGACCCCAACCAAGCAGCCAGCAACCTCAAACAGTGGATCACCAACTGCGCTGACGACCTCGCACCCCTGAAAAACCATCCCAGCAGGCCCGGAAGCAAGAAAGCCTCCTGGTTCAACGATGACCTCAAGAACTCCAAGAAGAACTGCCGTACCCTCGAGAAAGCCTGGCGAAAAAACCCGACTACAGACAACATGACCACCCACAAGCACGCCACCCGCAAACATTACCAGCTAATCCACACCACCAAGAAGACAGCATTCAAGGAACGACTAGACAACAACGCACACAACAGCAAGGAACTCTTCAGCATCGTCAAAGAGCTCTCCAACCCTAGCGCCGGAAACAACGACATCACTCCCTCACAAGACCTCTGCGACTCACTCGCCTCGTTCTTCCACAGCAGGATCGCAGACATACACAACTGCTTCGGCGCACAGACCACGCACCCAACCACAGAATCAACGCCCCCCACCACCACCCTCCGTGCCTGGACCCCGGTCAGCACCGAAGACACCATCCAAACGATGAACACCATCCACTCCGGATCACTATCCAACCCATGCCCTCACCACGTCTTCAACAAGGCCGACTCCGTCATCGCACCCCAACTCCGAGACATCATCAACTGCTCCTTCAACACCGCCACCTTCCCGCAGAGCTGGAAGCATGCCGAACTCAGCGCCCTCCTGAAGAAACCATCAGCAGACACCACCGACCTCAAGAACTACAGCCCCATCTCGCTCCTCCCGTTTCCTGCCAAAGTCATCAAGAAGACCGTCAACAGACAGCTTGCCGCCTTCCTCGAGACGAACGGATCCCTCGACCACTCGTAGTCCGGCTTCCGAGCCAACTACAGCACCGAGACCGCCCTCATCGCAGCCACTGACGACATCCGAGCCCTGCTCGACAACGGGGAAACAGCGGCCCTCATCCTCCTGGATCTCTCCGCAGCGTTCAACACTGTCTGTCACCGCACCCTAATACAACACCTCAGCAACATCGGAATCCAAGAGAAGGCATTGGAGTGGATCATCTCGTTCCTCACCGGAAGAACCCAGAGAGTCCGCCTCCCCCCCCGTTCAGATCCGAGGCCACCGAAGTCATCTGCGGCGTTCCACAAGGATCATCACTCAGCCCCACTCTCTTCAATGTCTACATGAGCCCCCTCGCAGCCATCGCACGCCAACACAACCTCAACATCTTCTCCTACGCCGACGACACCCAGCTGATCCTCTCCCTCACCAACGACCCAGCCACCGCCAGAACCAACCTACATGATGAAAGACGTAGCCGAGTGGATGATGAACAGCCGCCTGAAAATTAACTCAGACAAGACGGAGGTCCTCATCCTTGGATCATCACCCTCTGCCTGGGACGACTCCTGGTGGCCCCCTGCCCTGGGCAGCGCACCCAAAACCAACAGACCACGCACGCAACCTGGGCTTCATCCTGGACTCCTCCCTCTCGATGACCAGGCAAGTCAATGCCGTCATCATCATGTTTCAACATCCTACGCATGCTCCGACAGATCTTCAGTTGGATCCCCACCGAAACCAGGAAGACGGTCACCCAGGCACTCGTCACCAGCCGACTGGACTACGGGAACACCCTCTACACCGGAACCACAGCCAAACAACAGAAAAGACTCCAACGCATCCATAACGCTTCCGCACGACTCATCCTGGACATCCCCGACACAGCCACATCACCGGACACCTGAGAGACCTGCACTGGCTCCCCGTCAGCAAGAGAATCACGTTCCGACTCCTCACCCACGCACACAAGGCCCTCCACGACCTGGGCCCCAGGTACCTCAACAACCGCCTGACCTTCTACACTCCCACCCGCCAGCTACGATCGACCAGCCACGCCCTCGCCACCGTCCCACGCCTTCGAAGAGCCACCATGGGAGGAAGATCCTTCTCCTACCTGGCAGCCAAGACTTGGAACTCCCTCCCCATCCACCTCCGTCTTACCCAAGACCACCTCTCCTTCAGGAAGCAACTCAAGGCCTGGCTGTTTGAGCAGTAGCGGACCCCTCTCCACCCAGCGCCTTGAGACCCTCCAGGTGAGTAGCGCGCTATACAAATTCTTGATTGATTGATTGATTGGTCCAGCAGGCCCGAGGATCTGTGAACGGCCACGGTGGGGGCTTTGAAGGGGTCGATCTTGGTCTGTGACTGGGAGGTCGAGGGTTTGTTGCAGCCATGATGGCCATGCGAGATAGAGGAGGCGAATCCAGCCAGTAAGTAAGTCTCAGGTGTATCTACAAAAGTGGGAGAGGGGAGAAGGTCATTCTGACGGGGTTTTTCGCCGCAGCAAGGAGGGGGAAGAGGAGGAAAAGTAACGTGCTCCCTAAAGTCAGATGGTAGGCTACCAGAAGACTAAGGTTTCTCTTCACTGGTAACCCAACCACCAAGGTCCTGTGTAGTGCAGAGTAGAGGAAGGGTTTGTCAACAAGGTGGCACATGCAGGCCTTGAAGGATTTCCCTCACCCCGTCTCAGCCCACTTTTCATCACACACCCCGAATCCACGGGTGAGGCAGTACAAGCAGCCAGTCTACAGTTCCTGGGGTGTGAGTACAAAGATCGGAGGGGCGACTCAGTAGGGCGGTGCAGCGTCTTCAAGGGGGTCTGTGTCCTTGGACCCGGAGGCACAGGGTGGCGGGCAGGGCCCTCCTCCCCACAGCCCTGGATTGAATGAGTCCGGTCCAAGACAGTCGACGACTAGGTCCGTGGCTGGCATGTGTTGAACCCCCGGGGGGGAGGGGAGGGCCAGTTTTGGCCCTCAGGCCACTCCGAGGGTGGGAGAGGTGGGAGAGGGAGCCCGGCCTACTAAAAAGTCCACCGGGGCTGCGGGCACACCCTACTCCCCCCCAACCAAAAGCTGATGCTCCTCTGTGTGCCCCCAGGTCCTCTCTTCCCGTATATGTCCTGTAGCCCGATCTCTTGAGTGAGCCTCCCCCAAGGCCAGGCCTCAAAAAGTAAGGGTTGGTGGTCGCTGCCATCTAGGCCCGCGTCGTTAGGGAGCGCGGAGTCCGGTGCTGCTGCACAGCATTGGCTTCACAGCTCCCGCCAATCAAGCGGACCGCACTACTCAGACTTGTACGGCCCAGCAGGCTGCATCTGCCTCCTCACAGTACCCTCTGTGCGGCCTCATCTCAACTCCCCTGGGGGCCCACTCCAGTGGTACTCTCCAGTTTCAGGCAGTCGAGCAAGTGGGCTTCGAGGTCTGCTCTCCGCATCTCTTCAACAGGCCTCTGGTGTGGATCACTGCTGCGGGCTCTGTTGCACCTGAAATCGGGCATAGGCTGCTGTCCCAGTGTGGGAGGATTAACAGGATTCGGCCCAATCCTGTATGATTGTTGGGAGCTCAGCAAAGACCGTCCACTATCTTGGCCCGATCGGCCACGTCGCCCGAATGCCGAGCTCTTGAAAGGGCACATGTAGCAAATTGCAGTATAGTTCTAAAAACACACCAATAAATGTTTACATTTGACATTATAAGATCGATTTTGTTGATCACTAAGAGATATTATATTCAGAATTTTCAGTAACCATGGTTGGATTTTATATGCCCATCAGTCTGCGTGCAAGGTGAGATTTGGTCAGGATAACCAGGTTGATTACTGTGTGTGTCTTCTGCTTCTTCAGCTAGGCCTAAAGGTATCCTCGACTGAGTAGGATAGCAGGTACAGGAGAACCGTGAAAAAGCTGCAGCAGAGACCACTCACAGGGAAGTAATTAAGAAACACTGATGTAGACTGACCCCTAAAGTCTAATGGCCATAAAAAAATAGATTAAATTCAAAAACATTATCATGTTAGGTACATTCTAAGCCCTAGTCTTCTGCAAAGAGAACCTTGCAAAGATGTGTTTTTTAGAAAGAGGTGGGGAGAAGAGTCTGTGTGAAAACTGTTTTGAAATAAATAGTGCCATCACTGAGACTGCAAATTGTTACGCTAGTTAAGTGAATCACCCAACATAGAAAAATGCCATACTAATACTAAAGGCAGGGGATGGGAGTGTCATGTAAAAAAAAAGAGTATTCAATTTTCGTAATATTAAGGATACCATCTGTTTAACCAGTGACTTTCATCTTATCTCGTCATGTCTACTGAAGCCTCAAGCACAAGTGTAACAAACTCTGCAAATTTTAGTATTTCTTCTTCACAAACATTTTGGGTATCTGGTAAAGAACCTCCCCTTAAGTGGACAGAATGGAAGGCTTATTTTGTCAATTATATAGAAGCAGTGGATGAAGCGAAAAAGATAGCAGCTGAACAAAAGAAAAGATTACTATTCGGTCCGATGGGACTTAAGACCTTTCATCAGTTAACTAGCACTATTACTTCTGGAGACTTTAATGTTTTTAATTGTGCCTTACTACAATTAGATAATTATTTCAAACCTAAAGTATGCATGGGGGTCACAAAGCTTAAATTTTTTCAAAGGAAACAGTTTAAATCTGAACGCATTGATGACTAAGTATCGAATTTGAAGAGACTAGCTCTTGACTGCAAATTCGGAGTTCTGCATGACGAAATGATTCGTGATCAAATCGTCATGCATACTTCTAATCCTGCTATTCAAGACAGATTGTGGGTGAATGGGGATGCCTCTCTTGATGATGTGGTAGCTATTGTGAGGAAGGCAGAAATTTCTGGTCGTTGTGCTGTTGCGATAAAAAATTATACTCAAAATGTAGCCTTAATTGGTAAAACCAATATCGCCAAAGACTTCAATAGAGGCACCCCCAAGTATAGAGATAAACCACCCTATAGGGATCGTGCTAAGTGCTACAGGTGTGGCAGTCTTGATCATCTTGCCCACAGAAAATCTTGTCCTGCCATCAGGCAGAAATGTACCAATTGTGGCTTAGTGGGTCATTTTACTAAAGTGTGCAAAAGGAAAAATTCAAAGATTAGATATGTTTCTGATGATACCGTGTACAGCGAAGCTGGGGATGACTTGATTACAGACCCCAATGATATTCTAACTCATGAGCTATCTACGAGCTTTAGAAGTAATTTAATGCTCAATATCAGTGGAGCTATTTGCACTAACAAACCTATCGGCAACATGCTAATTGGTGGTATGAATGTGGATATTATTGCTGATTCTGGTTCACCGTACATCATAATTGAAGAAAAAGTATGGAAAAGTAAATTTGTGGGAAAAGTAGGTGGACATCTATTGGAACCAGACATTCATCCAGAGGGTTACAGTGGGGAAAACATTGATCTGATTGGTTTCAGGTGGTTTGTTATTGAGTTCAAAAACAGACAATGTTGTGCGAAACTATACGTTGCAAAAAGCGGTCCCCCCGTTTTAGGATGGCTGGACCAGAAGCTGCTTCATACCATATTAGATCCCAACAGCGAAGAACAAGTGTTGATTGTTGACGAGGGTACTTCTTTAGGTGAAGAAATGAAGTTTCCCTCTGTTTTTAGCGGTAAGTTAGGTAATTTACTGGGTTTTGAGCATTGTATTCGTCTCAAAGAAAATGTTATGCCTAAAGTTCATTGTTGTCGTAATATGCCTATACTTGTTAAAGATGCGGTTTCTAAAGATCTTGAAAATTTAGTGAATGCCAAAGTGATTGAGCCCATAAAGGCTTCGGAGTGGATTTCTCCAGTTGTTATTGCCAAGCGCTCCAATGGAAAAATCCGGCTCTGCGTGGAGCTACGTCATCTCAATAATAATATCATAACAACAATTAATGAGATGGTGAGTTGTCTCAAGAATGCAAAGTGGTTTTCCACTATCGACCTCTCTTCGGCATATCATCAAATTACTTTGTCCAAGGAGTCTAAGCACCTCACATCCTTCATAACTACTTTTGGTTGCTACCAGTTTGCTCGCATGCCATTTGGCCTTGCATCAGCGGCAGCAGTTTTTCAGCGCCTGATGTTCCACTTATTCAAAAAAGAATTTGGGGGAACTTTTTTTCAAGATGACATCCTGATACATGGAAGATCTAAAGAGAAGCATGATTCTAGGCTTAACAAAGTTTTGGGCATACTAGAAAGTAAAGGGCTTACCATTTTCAAAATGTAAATTTGCATGTTAAAGTTTGACGTACCTTGGACATGTGATTGTCTATAATGGGGTCAGACCTAAACCTTCTTTGGTTTCGTCAATTGAATATGCTGAAACCCTCACTAGCAAGGATGACATCAGATCCTTTCTTGGCATGGCAGAGTTCCGTGCCAAGTGTGTTCCTAACTTTGCAGACAAATGTTTTAACATTCGTCAATTACTGAAAAAGAATGTGAATTTCTCATGGTCTAAGGAATGCGATAATGATTTCAAAGTCATCAAATCAGCCATTGTTAACGCTGCTTCTCTTTCCAGTTTTGATCCGGATGCTGAAAGTGTAGTTACCACCGATGCTAGCAACAAGGGGTTAGGGGCAGTGTTGTCCCAAATGGATAGGAATGGTAGAGAACGCGTCACTGTCTTTGCCTCCAGATCCCTATCTCCGTGTGAGGAGAAATACCCCATAATTGAGAAGGAAGCTCTGGCGTGCGCATGGGGTCTTGATCATTTCAAATCATTTATATGGGGTAAAGTTTGCACTTTAAGATGTGATCATAAGCCTTTAGTTAAAATACTGACCACAGAAGGTTCCTCTAATATTTCTCCTAGGCTCACTAGAATTTCTATGCGAATGGACAATTTTGCTTACAAAATAGTTTATACACCTGGCAAGGACAATTTTGTTGCAGATTCTCTTTCAAGAATGCCTATTATGTTGGAAAAATGTGAAGTTGACAAATGGAATGATTTCCAGGTAGCCTTGATTCATGATTAAGGTGGTTCTGCCATTGACAACACTGAATGGGAAAATTAATTTCAGAGGGATAGTACACTGTCTAAAGTGGTTTCCTTCGTGTTAAATGGTTGGCTTCGTAAGGATAGTTTACCTAATGAGGTTAAACCATTTTGGGAAGTTAGGTCTGAAATCTCGTTCTGTGATGGATTTCTATTATTGAAATTTTAAAGCAACAATCCAACAAATTAGCAAAATCGGACCAAGAAACAACTAAAACCCAGTTAAGTTGTGAGGAATTCTCTAATTTTTTCACCGAAAAGGCAAATAAGTTGGAAACAGAGCTCAAGACGACAGCGGACCAACTGAACAACCAACTGCACACTCTGAACAAGACCACACTGTCAACCGACCAAGTGGAAGCAAAAAACAAAGCGCATTTGGACACCTTCAAGCTCTATGATCAGAATACCATCGCCAGGACACTAGCAGATATCAAACCAAACAACCACTATAATGATCCACTCCCCGCCAAATGTATACAAAAAATAAACCACATCATCATCCCTATATGGACAAGAATAATAAACGCCTCCCTATCTCAAGGGATCTTGCCAGACTGTCTAAAAACAGGCCAAGTGGTCCCCATCATCAAGAAACCAACAGCGGATCCGGCAGACCCCAATAATTTCCGCCCAGTCACTAATATTCCACTTCTGGCCAAACTAATCGAGAAATGCGTACAAAACCAACTGAGTCAACACATCGATAATTTCATGCTATTGGACGACTGCAAATCTGGATTCTGAACAGATCACAGCACGGAAACAGCGATCCTACATATATATATGACGCAGTACAGGCCCTGGACCGCAATAAGACATGTCTTCTAGTACTTCTTGACTTATCATCTGCATTTGACACTGTAAATCATGTAAAGCTACTAGACAGACTTCACAACAGGATGGGAATGTCGGGAAATGTGCTAAAATGGTTTGAATCCTTTCTTCAGAACAGAACAAAAAAATTCTTGGTCACCCAGACACTATCCACATCAAGTCCAAACTCCATCACTCTTTAACCTTTATGTCGAACCTCTGACAGAAATCCTACGAGACGCAAACATATCCTATCATATGATTAGATCTCCCGAGGCTCTGCCGGGAGCTACAACGCTGCTGAGGCGCGGCGCAACTTTACTTTTAAAAACCACGAGACTCTTTTTACCTTGCCTTCTTCTTGCAGGGGCTGCGCTCTGGACATCGCGCACCCCCTGACGCCTCCTGACTTCCCTGCCGGCCGCCGCCAGAGCGCCCCACGCTGCTCGTTCCCTCACCCTCTGACAGGCAGGTCACGAGGGCGGGGACGGGCGTGCCCACCATCTCGGGCTGCTCTGTGGTTGGCGGGGCTGCTCCTCTGTCCCTCCCCCCCTGGAAATCTATTTCAGCTGGGCGAGTTCTGGCCCTGAGACTGATTAGATCTCCCGAGGCTCTGCCGGGAGCTACAACGCTGCTGAGGCGCGGCGCAACTTTACTTTTAAAAACCACGAGACTCTTTTTACCTTGCCTTCTTCTTGCAGGGGCTGCGCTCTGGACATCGCGCACCCCCTGACGCCTCCTGACTTCCCTGCCGGCCGCCGCCAGAGCGCCCCACGCTGCTCGTTCCCTCACCCTCTGACGGGCAGGTAACGAGGGTGGGGACGGGCGTGCCCACCATCTCGGGCTGCTCTGTGGTTGGCGGGGCTGCTCCTCTGTCCCTCCACCCCCTGCCACGCCCCCTCTTAGACCCCCTCCCATGTGTCCCTATATTACAACTTCCCCTCATAGACGGCGCAGCGGGCGGGCGCAGCGGGCGCGACGAAGGCGCGCCGAAGTTGCGCCTAAGTTAAGCCCGTCTGCGCCCGTCCGCGGCCGACCGGGGCTAGGGGCGCGTTACTCTGCCCCGCTTATCACCTATACCCCGGCTCAACTACGCCGCCTGCAGGGACCCTGGCCCATTGCAGCCTCCATTTGCTCTCACATTTCCTCTCTTGGTCTATCCCATGAGGTTTCCCCGCACATCCCTCTCCCTATGGCTGGCCCTTCTCTTTCACCCCCAGGCACCACTCACCCTACAACCTGCAAACCTTTAACAGCTTTTTATCTTAACACTCGGTCCGCTGTTGCCCATACGCACGAACTCTCGGTCCTGCTGGACCTTCATACCCCAGATCTTCTTTTTTTAACGGAGACCTGGTTCGGCGATGACTCCCTCCCCGCCCTACTGGCCACCTTACCAGCTACTTACTATGCCCTTCGGGCAGATCGCCCTTCTGGCAGAGCTGGGGGCGGCGTGGCGGTCATCGCACGCACCGATCTCCCTTTTCAAACCCTGTCTTTGCCTGACATTGCAACCACTGAATACCTGGTTATCCGCACCACCGCCACCTCTCCCCCTTTGACCTGTTTTCTTACCTACCGCCCTCCTCAATCTCCTTTACAGTTTCTCTCTGATTTCTTGGAAGTCCTGGCTACCATTACAGTCAACAATTCCTCTATCTTACTCCTTGGCGACTTCAACTTTTGGCCTTCTGACCCAGCTGAATGCTCGTCTTCTAAGGAATTTTCCGAAACCCTTCAATCCCTTAATTTCACTTCCTTTGTTCACTCCCCCACCCACATCAAAGGTCACATGCTTGACCAGATCTGGTCCCTGAACTGTCCCGTGGAATCTCTTTCTATTTCGCCTTGCACATGGTCCGATCACCATTTGATCTCATTCTCTTTGCCCATTCACCCCCCAGCCAAGCCCCCTCGTCCCAAGAACATCTGGGTTCGAGCTTGGGGCCGAGCCAACCTGGAAGAACTTTCTTCCTTTCTTACCACCTCCCTCCCTCCCCTGCAGGGCCTTTCCACCCTCTCCCAGGTCGAGGCTATAGATCAGTGGCTCTCCGCTGGTAGTGACTCTGCTGCCCCGCTCAAATGCATTACCTCCAAGCGCGATAAGGATGCCAATCGGTGGTTCAATGTAGAGCTTAAGGCCACCAAACTTACAGTACGTCGCGCGGAGCGGGCTTGGAGGAGAAGTTATTGCCCCACCTTACGACTGGAGTATACTAACATCCTTACCCAGTATAAAAAAGACATCTTGGAGGCCAAAACCACCTACTTCTCCTCTAAAATCCTTGCCGCAGCAAACCAGTCTAAGGAGATATTTATGATTGTTCAGAATCTGGCGCTCTCAGACAGAACAACCCTTAAGCCCGCCCCGTCCGAAGAACTCTGCCAATCCCTCAATAACTATTTTATTCATAAAATCATTACCATTAAAGCCAACATCCCGCCCCCTTCTCCCTCCTTTGTTGATCCCCAACGTCCCCCTCCCAAGGGAAAACTTACTATTTTTCCTCCCATATCTAAGGAAGTTTTTACTTCCATAGTACCCTTGGTCAAATCTGGCTCTCCACTTGACCCCTGTCCTGCGCATATCCTCCGTCATATTTTTGTTACTTGCCCAGATCCCCCCCTTCATCTCCTCAATAGCTCCCTGGCCCAAGGTGTAGTACCCAACCCCTTGAAGTCAGCGGTTATTGTGCCAATCCTTAAAAAACCTGGGGCCGACCCCTCTGTCCCTGCCAATTTCCGCCCCATCTCCCTTTTGCCATTTTTGGCAAAGGTGCTCGAGCGCCATGTCACCTGCACTCTGAGCTCCTTTGTGGAGATGCACGGAGCTCTTGCTCCCCGCCAGGCTGGCTTCCGCCCCGCACACTCTACGGAGTCCGTTGTCATCTCGGTCTTGGACAACCTCAGGGAGGGTATGGATACCAACCAGCGGCAGGCCCTTGTGCTCCTCGACCTCTCAGCCGCCTTCGACACGGTGGATCATACCATCTTACTTTCCCGTGTCGAGGCGGCGGGGATCGGGGGCACTGCTCTGGTCTGGTTATCCTCCTTCCTGAGCGACCGCACCCAGGCTGTTCGCCTTGGTGACTTCACAGCGGACGTCCGGAAAGTTCAGTGCGGGGTACCCCAGGGTTCTTCCCTTTCCCCCCTTCTGTTTAATCTTTATGTTGCACCTCTTATTTTTTCTCTTCAACAAATGGAGGTCGCCGTGTTTAATTATGCGGATGACCTCCAGCTTGTCTTCAATCTGTCCTCTTCCCCCTCTTCTGTTCTTAACTTCCAAACTATTATGCTTCACATCCGGGACTGGATGAACCACAACCATTTGAAACTCAACCCCGATAAGACCGAGTTGGTGTTGACGGGTGGTTCATCCAGCCCCTGGTCTTCTCTTTTCTGGCCCCCTGTACTGGGCCCCTCTCCCGTACCCACTACCTCTGTTAAAACTCTGGGCATAAAACTTAATTCTCAACTCACCCTTCATTCCCAGGTTAGTTCCGTGGTATCTTCTTCTTTTCTTTCACTGCGCACTATTCGTAGGGTGTCCAGTTTTTTTACTTTTTCTGCTCTCAAACTTATCTTGGCCATGGTGGTGTCCCGCCTGGATTACGGCAACGCCCTATATGCAGGTATTCCTGCA
Source organism: Lissotriton helveticus (assembly GCF_964261635.1). Classification (NCBI taxonomy): domain Eukaryota; kingdom Metazoa; phylum Chordata; class Amphibia; order Caudata; family Salamandridae; genus Lissotriton; species Lissotriton helveticus. The sequence goes on along the minus strand of NC_136057.1, from coordinate 830,200,382 downwards.
TACAGTCTACGGCGTTTGCAGCAGATACAAAACCAGGCGGCCCGCCTGGTCTTCAATCTTCCGAAATTTCACCATTCCTCCCCCCTCTTGAAATCTCTACACTGGCTCCCTGTGCAAGCTCGGGTTCAATTCAAGCTCGCCTCCATCACTTTCTTGGCTCGACTGGGCTTGGCACCAGCATTTATCTCTTCTGAGATCACCCCCTATGTTCCCACCAGGGAACTACGCTCTTCCTCTCAGTCCCTCCTCATCATCCCTCGCTATCGGAGAAAGAAGTGGGGAGGTTCGAAGTTTGCCACCCTCGCCCCGATTCTGTGGAACTCCCTCCCTCTTGAACTCCGCTCCCTCACTCTGTACTCACAATTTCGTAAACATCTCAAGGCTCACCTGTTCACTAAGGCCTTTGACTAAATTCTCATTAGCTTCCCTTGTTCCCTAGCCCCGGTTCTTATCAGTTGTAGCGCCAAGAAACCGCTGGTGTATGTGCGCTGTATAAGTAATTTTAAACTCAAACTCATATGTATGCGGATGACACACAAGTGTATATCAAGGTTGAATCCCTGGAGGACATCAAGCAACTAAATGAGGCTTTAAAAATGACACTAAGATGGCTAACCAGCAACCACCTGAAGCTCAATGCACAAAAAACGGAATTCCTTTTGATCTCTCCTCCGAAGAGCCACTCGGAGGTAGAAGAATGGACCAGACTGATCACAGCTTTAAACTGCATCCCTACGCTAGTGGAATCGGCGAAATCATTGGGAATCACATTAGATAAAAATCTAGACATGAAAGCACACATCAATGCAATGGCAAAAAATGCCCGCTTTCACCTGAATTACTTAAGGAAGATGAAACCTTTCATCTCATCAGCAGATCTCAAACTGGCAATTCAATCACTAGTTATCTCAAGAATTGAATACGGATGTACAACCTTAGCAGGTCTACCGAAAATTTCCACTGCACCTCTGAAAGCATGCCTCAATGCAGCAGCAAGGCTCATTACCGGATCGAGGAAATTCGACCACATCTCCCCACATCTAAAAGCGTTAAACTGGCTACCATACGAAGCCGGAATCCATTTCAAGATGGCATGTGTCACCCACAAAGCACTACATTACAAAACACCAAGATATCTGGCCCAGAAGATTGAACTGTCGGGAGGAGTCAGACCAACCAGGAGCGCCAATGCGCTGATACTGAAACCACCCATTTTCCGAAAAAAGAAAACATACGATAGAGCCTTCTCAGGGGCAGCACCCAGAATATGGAATTCACTCCCTCCAAATATCAGGAAAATGACTAACACGACAGCATTCAAAAAGGAAACTAAGATCTTCTTAATGAGTAAATTCCTTACATAGCCAGGAGATGACCTTCAATGACACTGCGTGCTAAACTTCTCCCTACGGTCTTAGAAAAGAAGAAAGTGAGAGTCGCTAACTAGATGGGAACTAGCCTCAAGAGCCTTATGGACCCAAAACCGAGAAGAAGTATATACAAACAAAGAAAAATGCCTGAACTATATCCAAAGGAATACAATGATCAAATATAATAGAAGAGCCGTAGACGCTAACTGAAAGTACTTATAATGTGTAAACTGATGTCAAATACTAGACTATACTAGAATATGCTACGATATGTCCCTGATAGACCTATACAGATCCTACCTCACAGCAATGTAAATGTATATGTTATTGAACTTGGATTGAACTTTTATCTGACCTTCATCCATCTACCTCATAGCAGTGGGATATGCTACCATATAGCTACATATTTACCTACCTCACTAACTATATAACAATTTATATGTATCATTTGCGAATTAAATACCTCATGTATATGTCATTGTGAAGCGCTCTGATACCCAAGGGTCACGTTCGCGCTATATAAAACTCTCTAAATAAATAAATAAAATAAATAAATATTAAGGGGTGAAAGGATTGTACCTCCCTTGAATCTACGTGCGTGCATTATTGATTTATGTCACGAAGGGCATTCAGGTATTACCAGAACTAAATCTCTTCTTAAATTATTGTTTTGGTGGCCCGGTTTGGATATAGAGACTGAAAGAGTGGTCCGTAACTGTGTTGCATGTGGCAACTCTGATAATTCATTAAAGACCTTTAATAATAATAATAATAAAGAAATTTTATAAAGCGCATGGTTACGCCATCTCGGCGTGTCCCCGCGCTGAGTGAGAGGGAGAGCAGAATGAGCAGATTACCGGCAGACCGAACTAGGCAGTGAACAGATATGTTTTTAGCGTGTTTCTAAATTTTGCTTCCGAACTTTCTAGCCTAAGTGATAGTGGAAGTTTATTCCAGTTCTGAGCCGCCAGGGCGCGGTACAAACGACCACTCATTTTCGCCTTCTTTACCTTCGGGATTACCAGCTGACCAGTCCCGCTGGATCTAAGGGACCTTCTTGGCACATACCTGGTGACCAAGTCTCTCAGATATGACGGGCCCGTATCCTGAGAAATACGATGACATGTAAGTAGCGTCTTAAACATAACTCTTTTCTTTACTGGGAGCCAGTGTAGAGAATTAAGGGCTTGTTTTGAAGCCGCTCTCCTGGGCAGCATAAGAGCCAGCCGTGCGGCCGCATTCTGAAGAACTTGTAGCCTCCCCAGGCCCTTAGCTGTGGCTCCCAGGTAGAGTAAGTTCCCGTAGTCAAGACGAGATGTGATAAGAGCATGTATTATCGTCTTCCTAGCGCTTATTGGGAGGAGATCCAGTGTTTTTCGCAATGTTTTTAAGACTCCAAAACATTTCCCCACTACGCGACGGATATGTCCGTCGTATGTGAGGGTGGAGTCCACCCAGATCCCCAAATGTTTTGCCTCGGTACAGGGTGTAGGGGTAGGACCCAGACTCGGAGGCCACCATTCTGAGGTCCAGTTTGACTTATCACCACCCACCACCAGCACCTCGGTCTTGCTGCCATTCAGCATTAGGCAGTTCTTATCCATCCAGGAGGCAAGCTCCTGCATGCATGCTCTAAAATTGGATGCTGCAGCCTTTGGTGCCTGGGATAGGGAGATTAGCAGCTGGGTATCGTCGGCATAAGAAACTACTTCTACTCCAAAAGCCTGTACTATCTCTGCCAACGGGGACATGTATAGATTGAACAGGGTGGGGCTCAGGGCCGAGCCCTGAGGAACCCCTTGCTCCAGTTTGATGTCATCAGAGTAGTGAGCACCTTGTCTGACCTGGAAACTGCGCTCTACTAAAAAAGATTTTAGCCACCTCAGGGCTGGACCTGAGACACCGCTTCTGTTCAGACACTGCAACAGGGTGTGATGCGCCACAGTGTCGAACACAGCACTGAGATCTAACATTATCAGTGCCATGGTGTGCCCCGCAGTGGCTCCCTGTCTGATGGTTTCCGTGGCCCTTAGTAGGGCAGTGTCCGTAGAATAGCCTGCCCGAAATACCGATTGTGAGGGGTGTAGGAGACTAGCGTCTTCCAAATGAGTCATCAGTTGTTGATTGGCTACCTTCTCTGCTACCTTAGCCATAAATGGTAGAAGCGAGATGGGTCGCAGATTTTCTAGGATATCCTGACTGACATTTGGTTTCTTCATAATTGGCAGAACAACAGCTCGTTTCCAATTATCTGGCAGCGTGTGTGAGGTGAATGAGATCTCTAAGACATGTCTGATATAAGGCTCAAGAATCTCCAAGCTTTCCCCCATCACCTTAGGTGGAGCAGGGTCTCTGGGAGAGCCAGATTTTACACTGAGACAGATACTCCTTAAGTTCTCAGAAGGGGGGACTGTGAAGTTGTTCAGTCTTAACCCCGTCTTACTATCTCCCACCTGTTCCTCAAAATCAGCCCCACTCGTTAAGTTTCCAGAGAAAGATGAGTAAATGTTCCTCACCTTCTGTGAGAAGTACTTTGCCACCCGATTACACTCTTCCACCGAACCATTGCTAGGTGCTGTCGTATTAGCATGGGTGGATATTTCCTTATAAATTTTGAAGAGTTCTTTTGTGGAATTCTCAGCTTCCCAATTCTGGCTTTATAATGCGTGGCTTTAGCCCCTCTAAGTAGGCTTTGATATTTCCTCTGCCCCTCCCTATATAGCAGTCTGTCCTGGGTCCGAAAGCCCTTTCTCCACTGCCTCTCCAAACGTTTACAGCCTGCTTTGGCCTGCTGTTGGGCGGGGGTAAACCAAGGAGCAGATTTATACAATCTGTCCCTAGTTTTATTCAGGAGTAACAGCGCCACCTTATTGAGGGCGTTCAGGATACGCCTCTCCAGATTCCCACTAGCAGTCTCACTGTCTGAACTTCCTGGGGGCCACCTGCACTCAGCTCTCTATTAAAGTTATCCTGTGTAAAGTTTTTCCACTTCCTACATGGATAACTACTCATTACCCCCTTCTGACTCTCACTTATGGGCGTATCTATTACGAAAGGCACCAGAAAGTGGTCCGACCAAGGAACAGGTAGCGGAGTCAGAACCTCCACATTCTCCCAGCTCGCAAACACCGGATCAAGCAGGTGTCCTTGCTGGTGTGTGGGGGAGCTAGATTTCAAAACCAGATGTACTGACTGCAGGTCCTGGCATAACTCAGCAGCCTCCTTCTGCGTGGGGTCCTCAAAATGGAGATTTAAGTCGCCTAAAACCAGGAGTTTGTCGCGTCTTATAGCAAGGTGGGCAATGCTCTCAAGCAAACTCACTCGGAAATTGCCTGAGGATCCTGGGGGCCTATAGATCAGGATACCAGTCACTGAAGAATTCGGGCCTAGCTTTAATGCAAAATGACCAGCCTCACTATCACACACTGAGCGCTGGGACGCTTTCGGGCAGCCATGCGCTTTATAAATCTAATTTCATTCATTTCATTTCATTCATTTCAGATGGGTTCCATGGTGCATTCAAAAGGAGGCCTCGTGATCACTGCAATCCCTCCACCCCTACGCACAGCTCTGTCAATTCTGGTTATCGTGTAGCCAGGGGGAAGTGCCTCTATGATATCAGAATTAGCCCCCAGCCAGGTCTCAGTGAGGAACAGGAGGTCGAGTTTTGCATCTACGAGAAGTTCCGAGATTTCAGTGTTATGTTTACTGAGGGATCTGCAATTTAGTAAGCCACCCGAAAGAAGCCTTCTTCCCACCTGACCAGAGTGGCCCGACCCCAAGTAAAGGAGCAATGGTGGCACATACTTACTTGAGTGGCCAACATGCGATGTCTACAAGCATCCTTCATGGGGGGGCACAGATTCGCCAGTTCCGCCCTACCATATTGAATTACTCCCTCAATGTGGCCAGGGATTCTAGCCCCAGTCCCCGTACGGCCCCCGTACGGCTGTGCGCAGACGGGCTTGCCTTTGGCGCGCTTGCGGCGCGTCCGCTGTGCGTACGTTTGAGCATCCGCCTTATATCCCTAATGAGTGTTCGGGTATGACGACTAGAGCGCTAACCGTCCCCACCGGAAGTGCCTGTTTCTACCCTTCCACGCCCTCCGCGCAACGGTGCTGTCACTGCGTCGGACCGGGGCGGGAAGGAGGAAATTGAGACCAGGCTTCTAAGACCCCCTAACGAGCCCCCAAAGCAGGTAGGTACGCTAATGAAATAACGTGGTAACAAACGTGGTATCAAACGTTAAAAGCAAGTAGAGTTTAAAAAACAATTATCATGCTCAAGGTAAAAACAGTTCCGTTATCTTTCTTGTAGCCTAGACCCAAGTAGCACACCAGCAGTAAGCGGCCCTGCCATAGCCCACTCACCACGTCGCGGCCATTTCCTCTGCGCCTTTTATCCCTAATGAGTGTTCGGGGATGGGGACTAGAGCGCTAACCGTCCCCACCGGAAATGCCGGTCTCTACCCTTCCACAGCCTCCGCGCAACGGTGCTGTCACCATGTCGGACCAGGGCGGGAAGGAGGAAATTGAGACCAGGCTTCTAGGACCCCCTGGCGAGCCCCCAGAGCAGGTAGGTACGCTAATAAAATAACGTGGTAACAAACGTGTTATCAAACGTTAAAAGCAAGTAGCGTTTAAAAAACAATTATCGTGCTCAAGGTAAAAACAGTTCTGTTATCTTTCTCGTAGCCTAGACCCAAGTAGCACACCAGCAGTAAGCGGCCCTGCCACAGCCCACTCACCACGTCGCGGCCATTTCCTCTGCGCCTTATATCCCTAATGAGTGTTCGGGGATGGCGACTAGAGCGCTAACCGCCCCCACCGGAAGTGCTGGTCTCTACCCTTCCACACCCTCCGCGCAACGGTGCTGTCACCGCGTCGGACCAGGGCGGGAACCCCCTGACGAGCCCCCAGAGCAGGTAGGTACGCTAATGAAATAACGTGGTAACAAACTTGGTATCAAACGTTAAAAGCAAGTAGCGTTTAAAAAACAATTATCGTGCTCAAGGTAAAAACAGTTCCCTTATCTTTCTCGTAGCCTAGACCTCCTATGGGCGATACTTTAATTCCAAAAGAACCTTGGGATACGGTGGCAATTGTCATTTTAGGGCTTGTCAAGGACCAGTGTGGTGGATCACAGAAGTATATTATTGTGCTTATGGATCTTTTTCTCGTTGGCCCTCTGTTAAAGTGGTTGATTAAGCTGATACTCTAGCAGTTCTTGAGTTCTTAGATGAGGTTTTTTCTTCAGAGCGAATTCCTACCACCTTGATTTGTGACAATGGAGTCCAGTTTGTATCAAATATGGCTAAGAATTAGTTTGCTAAATTGGGTATTAGCCACAGAACTACCTCCCTATATAACTCTAGTGGGAATGGCATGGTTGAGAGCTTCAACCGTGTGCTGAAAAGTATTATTCAAATTGCTGTTAGTGGTTCTCAAGATTGGATTGCTCAGGTTGGTAAGACTGTTTGGGCTTATCGTGTAACTGGAACTGAGGCCACAGGGTTTCCTCCTTTCATTATCATGTGGGGTTGCAAACCTAGGTCAAAATTTAATCATTCATGGCTGTCCTCTTCAGGCACGATCAACTGGTCTAAGGAGGAAGTATGGAATAGAATGCAACGTGTTGATGAGAAAAGTAAAGAGTATTTTAATGCTACGCACTCTACCCGTCCTGTTGGTATCGAAGTAGGTGACTGGGTAAGGGTTAAAAAACCAGGTTTTGTTTCTACAGGTGAAAGTGCCTTCTTTGATGCTGAGGAAGTGGTTGAGGTTTTACACAATGCAGTCAGACTCAAAAATGGTGAAGTGTGGAATCTGAAAAGGGTTGCCATGGATCGACCTTTTTTATGTAGAAGGTCTGATTTTCACAATTCCGAATGGTTGGGGTATGATTTTAATGCTACATCTAGTTTTCACTCGCTTTCGTCCCCTGTCCCAACAGACAGAACCATTGTTAATCCCGCTGTCGTGAGGGAGGGGGAAGGGGTGGTTCGGGCGGATCCAACCTCCGGTGAGAACATCCCTGATCCAATTGTTCCACCTGCTATAACTTCGGATGGAAACACCCATGGTAAAAACATTACACCCCTTGTTCCACCTTCTCTTATCCAGGAAGCTCCTAGGGTGAGAAAAGCCCCTATTTGGCTTAAAGATTATGTGGTTAATAATATGGAATTTCTTAATGCACTTCCTCCACATTTTGTAAGTTTCCTTTCTTTTGTTTTTTTTTCATTTCCTTGTTCTTGTTTTTTTTATATAAAAGGAAGGGGAAGTGTTGTGTTGCTTTAAAATATTTATTTGACAAGGTAGTGTTTCCACGTGCATGTTTGCACATGTGTAATGTATTTTATTGATTAGTGTTTTATGTTCCATTGTGGGGAGCTGGTCAATCTGTACCGGAGTGAACACAGAGTAGTGGTGTTTGTCCAGGCTCCTCAGGATTAACCCAGCACCGAAGTGCTGATGACGGCTCCCGGTCGTCATCAGCTACGGTGGGTGTGTGCTGATGACGGCCGGGAGCCGTCATGACCACGCCCGCGATCGGAATGTGCCGCACAGGTGCAGAATTCCGGCCGCAGCCAGGGGGTTAAAGGAATTACTTAAATTTCTGGCTTCTGCATCATCATTTAGGTAACCCCAACGACTACAGGATTACCACATAGACCCTCATTAAAAGTAGCCCCGTGGCATCAGCAAATCGGGGAGAGGGAGCGGGGGAGGGAATCCAGGCCATTCTGAGTTGAACACAGAAGGTCACTTTAGAATCAATCAATCAATCACGGCACTTGTATAGCGCGCTACTCACCCAGAAGGGTCTCAAGGCGCTTGGGGGAAGGGGGTTGCTACTGCTCGAACAGCCAGGTCTTGAGTTGTTTCCTGAAGGCGAGGTGGTCCTGGGTCAGCCGAAGGTGGATGGGGAGGGAGTTCCATGTCTTGGCCGCCAGGTAGGAGAAGGATCTGCCTCCGGCGGTGGCTCTTCGGATGGGTGGTACGGTGGCGAGGGTGAGGCTAGCGGATTGTAGCTGGCATATGGGCGTGTGGAAGGTCAGGCGGTCGTTGAGGTACTTGGGGCCCAGGTTGTGGAGAGACTTGTGTGCGTGGGTGAGGAGCCTCAACGTGATCCTCTTGCTGACGGGGAGCCAGTGCAGGTTCCTCAGGTGGCCGGAGATGTGACTGCGTCGAGGGATGTCCAGGATGAGTCGGGAGGAGGCGTTCTGGATGTGTTGTAGTCTTTTCTGTAGCTTGGCTGTGGTTCCGGCGTAGAGGGTGTTTCCGTAATCCAGTCGGCTGGTGACGAGGGCCTGGGTGACCGTTTTCCTGGTCTCGATCGGGATCTATCGGAAGATCTTGCGGAGCATGCGGAGGGTGTGAAAGCATGAAGAGGAGACGGCGTTGACTTGTCTGGTCATCGAGAGGGAGGAGTCCAGGATGAAGCCCAGGTTGCGTGCGTGGTCTGTTGGTGTGGGGGCGGTCCCCAGGGCTGGGGGCCACCAGGCGGAGGGTGAAGGTCCAAGGATGAGGACTTCCGTCTTGTCTGAGTTCAGTTTCAGGTGGCTGATCTTCATCCACTCGGCGACGTCTTTCATCCCTTCGTGAAGGCTGGTTCTGGCGGTGTCGGGGTCTCTGGTGAGGGAGAGGATCAGCTGGGTGTCGTCGGCGTAGGAGATGATGTTGAGGTTGTGATGGCTGCGAGAGGTCTCATGTAGAAATTAATGGGCGAATGAGTAACTCTAGGTTGGATTCCCCTACAAATTGCCACTTTCGACCCAGAGTTTTATATAGCCTGAACTTGACCCAAAGGTATCGGGTATCAGAGCGCTCTACATGAGCACCAGTTGCGTTACACAAGGATCAGTTAATTGTTTTAGTTAGGCACGGGGAGATTAAGTGATTTGCCTAGAATCACAGGATGTTGAGCGTCGCTGCCGAGACTCGAACCAGTTTGGAGGTCGAACGCCCTAGCCATTTGGCCACATACTCTCCCCACTGTCACTGGATTTTCACACAGAGACCCTGGTTGCTAAAAGCAGGTGAAAGAACAGATCCACAGGAACACTGCGAAACTCATAATTCCGATGTGGCATCATCAGTCTGAAGACTCGTAATGAGCACCAAAGTACTCAGGTAACCTTTGACAGCGAGAAAGGATATAGTCATAACAGAAGGACATAGCCAATTTCCAATCCATCTAAAGGCGCAGTACCCCAGAAAACTACCAGAAAGGAGTGTAACAAGACAACTTTAAAACACGTAAAAACACATCATTTTCCACAACTATCAGTCAGACCTTAGGCCCCTTAGAGGACACGACTAGGTAAGGAAACATCACCGAGCATCTCCTCAATTCCTCAAATAATTTCCACTCAAAACATTTACATTTCTCGATCTCTGTGCTACTTAGGACGCTGTAAAACTTTACAATATTACTTATTAGATTCTCAGATACTGCACTAAAATGGGTTTAATCTGTCATCTTGAATAATCGCATTCCACAAATCAGAATAAGGCTAACCTAATCTAGCAAGAAAAGAGTGGCATGTTAGGTCAAAGAAACCCCTCACCCCACACTTCAGCTATTCAGCGCAACCTTATCCCTCATCCCTTTTCCCACTCAGCAAACTCACATCTAATTCTTGTCTGTATACATTGGGGTTGCCGGGTCAGAAGCAATGTGTACAACCTTTCTGAATTCCAAATGATTCTGCTTCCAAAAGGGTTAAATGGCAATCCCCCTTCTCCCACTATTTTTTCAAATTTCCTCCCATTTCCTGCACCTACACAAGCCGAAAATTCTGTCAGGAAGGCAGACTTTTTTACTTCACCAGTAAGAAACCATGATTCTTTAAACAGGACTTCCATTGAATTTTTCACTTACAAGTGAAGAATACAGGTGAAAAATGTTATGAATAGGGCCCTCACATATTAAGGAAGGTCTCGCACCCACCAATATTGATACATTAGTTTCTACACATAATAGCTTTCATTCCAGAAGGGGTTCCTTTGTAGAATCTTGAACATTTGATTTATATACTCAGGTTCCTTTAAGAGTAGATAGCCTATTTATTTTCCATTTCAGGTTTAACTTTTTGTTTAGTTGTATACATGTAGCATTTCATCCTTCAAAAATCAATAAAGAGCACCATTATATCGAATTATCATGAACCTATTATGCATTTAGCAAGGAAGGAGATGGGGAAGGAAAAAATGTATTATCTTGAGCAACACATAAGGTTTATGGAAGCCTACTTGACTTTTCCATTAAATGAAAATAAAAAAACATGTATTGGCAGGTTCAGGCTATGCTTTATTGTAATGTCATTAATTACAGTGATCGATATAAAGTCGCCACAAAAAATCCAGATTATTATTCAATGTTATCATTTTTGAGATTATCGTATAGCCCAATAACTAAAGTGTACAGGTAAGACTGGAAAATTACATTTGAACAACAATGGGAGAAAAAAAAGCTTCAGTTTGGGTGGCAAAGAGAAGGGAAAATCGAGGAATCTAGGAGCATCTAGAGTGAATTGAACAACTTTGGAGGTGGTAGCGGACTACTCCGAAATCCTTTCAGAAGTGGAGGTCTACTATGTTTACACTTATAGGAGAAGCAGACAAGTGAAAATAAGATGTGTGTATAGGGCTCTCATACCGGAAGGCATTTCCCCGTCCGACAAAATTGACATATGAATTTCCAAACAACAGCATTCCTTTCTTAAGGGGCCCATTTGTAGAACCTTGAAAATAATGGCCCATATTTCCAAGTATGTCTAATAATTGATCTGCGAATACTATTGAGCTTTAACTTTGAGATTAGTTGTTTTCAAAAGTCAATAAACAGTGCATTTCATTAAGTTATAAAAAAGTGATTATTATTACTATTGTTATTATTATTATTATTATTATTATTATTATTAGTATTAAAAATAATAATAATTATGATCATAATGATTGATATTTATATCGTTTGTAAAGCACACAAATGCCCGAGGGTGTCTTGGAGCTAGAGTTCGCAAGATTTGCGGTAAGGAAAGACTAATAGGGTATTGCAAAAATCCAAGGTTTAAGTTGTTTCCTGAAACAGGTCCAATTAGACTGATTTTAGAAGCCAAGGCAGTTTGTTCCAGAGTTTAAATGTAGAGTACACAAAACATCTGCCATCCCAAGAAACGTTAATGCATCTGGGAACGATCACAGTTTTCGATGCAGCAGATTGAAGAGCTCTCCTGGGTGTTTACCTCAGGAATTTCTTCCTCAGGTACTCAGGACCTGTATTGTAGAAGGATTAGTGAGCCATACATACAAAGAGCCAGACATACAAAGAGCCAGTGGAGCTCGACTAATGAGTGAGACACAGATTTGAATTTGGGTATTCTCTTAAGGAGACGGGCAGCTGCATTCTATATAATTTAAAGTTTGTTCACGGACCGTTGTTGAATTCCCAGATAAAGGGTGTTACAGTAATCTAACCTGGAAAGTATCAGCGCTGTGATTAATATTTTCTGAAGGTCAAAAGAGATAAATGGAAGGACTTTTCTCAAAGTTCTAAATAAGAAGAAACAAGAGAATGAGAGGTTATTGATCAGCAAATGTAAGATTTGAGTCGAAGACCACTCCTAAATTCCTAGCTTTTAGGATGTATGTATGGATGTATGTATTTGATATTTGTTAAGCGCATATATCACCCGCAGGTCTCATAGCGCTGGTTTATACTCAGAGAACAGAAAGAACAGGAGCGGGGAGACCATCTGAGGGGGAAAACTCAAAATAGCCAGGTTTTGAGTGATCTGCGAATTTTCTTATGATCAGTTTCTAAGCGAAGATGTAACGGCAGTGTTCTCCATATCATAGGTGCAGTTCTAGAAAAAGATCTGCCACCGTTCTTAACTGTACGGATCTTAGGTACAGTTAGAAATTGTTTACTAGTGGAGTGGAGGGTTCCTGTAGGTTGATGTTTTATCAATTTCTTGGTTAGATATTGTGGGCCTTTACTCTTGAGGGTTTTGTGTACCAGACAGCATAGTTTAAAGTCGATCCGCTTTCTAATAGGCAATGAGTGGGGGGTCTTTAGACTGGGAGCCAAAGGTGAACGGGGCTGGAGGTTAAGGACCAGCCTAGCCGCAGTGTTCTGCAGGACCTGGAGCTTAGTTAGATGTTCTTCATTTATGGATGCTAGTAATGCGTTACCGTAGTCCAGGCAGCTTATAATTAGTCCCTGCACGAGGGGCATGCGGGAGGAAAGAGGGCACTAATAAAGATTTTTCTGAGACTGCGCATTAGACCATAGCAGGCACGAACCACATTGTTTACGTGATCCGACATGGAGAGTTTATTGTCTATTATCACACCAAGGTTGCAGGCTGCCGTCTTGGGTGAAGGGCAGGGTCCTAGAGAGGGCGGCCACCAGTCATTGGTCCATAGCTCCTGAGCATCACCGAAGAGTATAATTTCTGTTTTGCTTGCGTTAAGTAGAAGATGATTGTTAGTCATGCAGTCATTCACGGCCGTCATGCAGTGCTTAAATCTATGTTTAGTATCAGTGGGATCCGGCCCAAGGGTGATTAACAGTTAGGTGTCATCCGCATACGATACCGTTTCGAAGTTATGGGCTTTGATTATCTTGGCCAAGGGAGACACATACTGGTTAAAGAGTGTCGGGCTTAGGATGGATACTTGTGGAATACCTTTATCAATGGGCAGGCTGCTGGAGGTGAAAGCTCTGATTTGGACCTTAGATGTTCGGCCGCTCAGGTAGCTCTTGAGCCAGCTCAGTGCGGGGCCCTTGACACCAAACTGCCACAGACGCTCCAGAAGGATGTAGTGGGAAATGGTGTTGAAAGCTGCCGAAAGGTCAAGTAAGACCACGATGGCAGATTGTCTGGCTACATGAGAGAGCTTGATGTTATCTACTATCTCCAGTAAGGCCGTTTCGGTGCTGTGGAATGCCCGAAACCCCGATTGAGAGGAGTCTAACAGGTTATTGCTTTCTAGGTGTTTGGATAGTTGGCTATTGACCAATGATTCCATGACTTTCGCAAACAGGGGTAGGAGAAAGATTAGCCGGTAGTTGGAGAGCTGTTCAGGGTCGGCAGTGGGCTTTTTCAGGATGGGTCGCTCTATGGCGGCCTCTCTCCAAAGTGAAGCAATAGTGGATTGAGATAACGAGAGATTGAAAATATTGGTCAGATTGGGGAGAAGGGCAGGTCGAATTTTGGATAAAATCTGGGAGGAGACTGGGTCAGTGGGTGAGCCCGATTTAACCCTATTTAGGGTGGATGATACTTCTTCCTCAGTGACTGCACAAAATTCTCTAAGAGAGTTTGTGTGTGAGTGGTGGTTCTTGGCCTGCCTCTCTCTTGATGGCATGCCGGTCGGTTGGAGAAAAAGTTTGTGAATGTCACTTATTTTATTCACGAAGAAGGTTAAAAGGGAGTCGACCCATTGCTGTGAGGCGATCTGCGTTTTTTGGCAGGAAGGGGGTTAGTAAATTCAGCACACAATTTTGTATAGCTTCTTGTGAGAGTTGGATGCCTGATTTATTCTATTGCCTAAAAATGTTTTCTTGGCTATAGCCATGTGATCCATCTAATGCAGATGTGTTGTTTTATAATCCTGTCTGTCAGGGCCGGACTAGCCTTAGCGGGCACCGGGCAATACCCCAGTGCGCTGCACAGGTGGGGGGTCGGTTTGGGGCCCCTATGGGCCGTTTTTGTTACAGGGCCGTTTTTGCACCATAGCTGCAAAATCGGCCCTGTAACAAAATCCGCCAAAAATAGGCCCTGGCAAAGAGCTCGGCGGCACCCACAACCCCCGGGGGGGAGGGCGCCGAGCACTTTGCCAGGGCCGGTTTTGGTTCCCAGTCCAGCCCTGCTGTCTGTCTGTTATAATTTTTGTGCGCCTCCATTTACGTTCCCCTTTCAGACAGCAAGTTTGTCAATTTTTAGGTCTGGTGTGAACCAGGGGGAGAGTTTGTTAGGACATTTAACCTTTTTTTGGGGGGGCGATTTTATCAAGGGTCGAGCTGATGGCTTTTTCTAAAGTTTTAGCTGCCTCATTGGCGAGAAGCAGCTCCAAAGAGGAAAGGGGAGCAAAGTGTGCGGAAAAGGACTCAAAGTTTATCTTATTCCAAGGCCTGCTTAATTTAGACTCTTTTGGGGGATATTGTTGGGTTGGGATTCCCTGTATTTAGAACTTTATTAAATAGTGATCGGACCATAGGACCGGGAGTGATTGATCTATCTTCACTCAGAGGGAGTTAGTAAATAAGAGATCTTAAGTGTGACCAGCAATGTGGGTGGGACCTACCACTAGTTGCTTAAAGCCTAAAGTGTTTGAACTGGAGGTCAGCTCATTTGAGTGCGGGTGATCTATGTGGTAGTTAAAATCCCCCAATAGGAGGAAGGTATCTGCAGCCAGGACATGTGGTGCAATTGCCTCTATTAGATGGCTAGAAAAGTGGGCTCTGTTCCCTGGGGGACAATAGAGGAGTGCACCTCTCCAGGATTTCTTGCTGGCATCATTTATTTTCAAAATGCAGATTTCGCCCCACTCTGTTTGACGGGAGTCAATGGTATGTATTTTAGTGTTAGTTCTGAAAGCAATGGCTATCCCACCACCCCTTTTATCCTTTCTGTCCAATCTAGTCAATTTATAGTCATGAGGGAGGGCTACGGAGATGTCAGGTTGTGAAGACTTGTGGACCCATGTCCCTGTGAAAAAGAAGAGATCCGGTTTCTTCGAGTCCAATAGTGACTAGATTTCTAGGGCGTGTTTAGGGATGTGGGAAGAAGGGGGCCCAGATGTTGCAGCCACCAAGAGGGGTTCCAAAAAGAAATATCTTTACCAAAAAGGAGAACCTAGGTTTCCTCTGAATTTAGTTTGAGGCAGTTGTCTTCCATCCAACAGACTACTTCGGTCATGAAGCTGTTGAAGCATTACGAAAAATCCTCAACATCACTGGAAATCGACACCACAATTTGGAGGTCATTGGCATAAGAAATTGTCGAAAAGCCAAAGGAGCGGAGCAGACTAGCTAGGGGAACTACAAACACATTGAAGAGCTTGGAGCTCAGTGATGACTGCTGAGGGACACCACCGGGCAATGAGAACAAATTGGACAGGAATTCTCCAAGGGAGGAAGATTGCTCTCAGTAGGGGCGTGGCTTGCGCGCCGACGAAGATGGCGGCCTGCTGATACCGCTCTGGGCTGAAATTGAGGGTGCCCGTAAAAACTGACTTATGGAGTGGCTCGGCTGCAGGTCTTAATTGTAGATTCTGCCGGCCGAATATGTGCTGCCTCAGAGGACACCTCTATTTTTTTATAACAGATTTTTATTGATTTTCCATACCAACATACAAACAAATGGTTGCAGGTCATCATTGTACAGTTCACATATCAACATTTCAATTATCGCATCCCGCAAGCCTTACCCTATCTGTCCCCCCACCCCCGCCCTCTCTACCCCCACCCCCCCTTGTCAGTGTGCCTCCTGTGCCATATCCTCAATGCAACATAACTCAGCATGGAGTCACGGGTAGCTTCTCTCAAATCTCGGGGATCGGCCCCCGGGCCCTGACAGGTCTCAAACACCAAACGAGTCCGTGTGTGTAACCCCATCCCATCTCCACAACCCCTAGTGACCGTCTAGGTCCTTAATAACCAATGAAATGCAGTCCTAACGTGTACAGTCCCCCGTGTATGTCCCCGTTTTCCCCATCGCCGCCTTCACCCCCTAGCTCGCCTGCGCCGCTTCCTCACTATCCACTGCAGCCTCTGACATTGATTGTAGCTCTGCCACCAGCGCGCACCACGCCCTAGCTGTT
This sequence comes from Lissotriton helveticus, assembly GCF_964261635.1. NCBI lineage: Eukaryota > Metazoa > Chordata > Amphibia > Caudata > Salamandridae > Lissotriton > Lissotriton helveticus. The sequence goes on along the minus strand of NC_136057.1, from coordinate 830,184,178 downwards.
TCTAGCGCCTTATCATTAGCTGCGCGGTTGGCCAGTTGCAAGCGGAGTGTCCCTTCACTAGTTGCCCACTGCAGAAAGCACCCCCGCCATCTCAAGAAGCTGGGACCCCCCCTAGATTTCCAGTGTAGAGTAAGCTCCCTCTTGGCCAGGATCAGTCCCAAGTCGATGAATTTACTGGTGACCTTCGTGGCCGGGGTGTGTGGGAACCAGAGCAGGAGGCAGACTCCCATGTCCATTTCAATTTGACGGTCAGTGATCTCATTCAGACAGGCCACAACATCAGTCCAGTAGGAACCAAGCCCCGCGCAAGCCCAAAACATGTGGCCAAAGTCGGCACCCTCCGAGTTACAACGGGGACACACCGACTGGGCACCACCAAAAACCCGTTGGATCTTGGCCGGCGTCCAATACGCTCTGTGTAGCGTGAAATATTGGACCAATTGAAATCGGACATTACGAGTGCCCTTCCAGGCACGGCGCACAAGTTGGGGCCACGTAGTCTCCAGTATCTGCCGGCCAAGGTCCGCCTCCCAGCACTCCCCCAGTGCATCCAATGGAGGGGGGCATCCAGCGCCAGTCTCCTATACAAGCAAGTAACAGCCTTGAAGGTGCCAGCAGCCATCACAACGTACTGGCATCCCAGAGACGTAGGCGGCTCCGCCCGACCTTTCCTCCATCGTCTCTGGATCGCAGAGACCAAAGCCGCATGGAGTAAGAAGTCGCCCCTCGGCAAATCAAACGCCTCCTGCAGATCGGAGAACGACAGCAAGACACCATCCCTGTAGAGGTCTCCCACCACATGGAGCCCACAGTCCTCCCATGCGGCTAGCCCCGACCAGTCCCCGCCGTGCGGTAGAGCTGTGCACATACCTAAGGGGATCTCCGGCGCATACGGGACGTGGATGCCCGCTCGTTTTTGACTACGAAGCCAGCAGTGTCAGAGGGTGCGTTCCTCCAAAGACAACTGGTCCAGGCGAAGGCCCTGTTGGAGCATTATGTAGGACAAGACATGACGCTGTATAATTCTGCCCTGAGTACCGTCTGGACCCCTGAAATCCCGTGCCACTGCCCCGGTGAGCCACTGCAGCTGCGCCGCCAGGTAATACCATTCAAAATCCGGCACAGCAAGCCCCCCTGCCTCCCGTGACCGGAGTAGGGTGGAGATAGCCACACGCCTCCTGCCAGGGCCCCATATGAACCCTATCACCACTGATCGTAATGTCCGAAAGAAGGAGAGCGGGATCCGCACCGGCAGTGTACAGAAAAAATAGAGTAAGCGTGGGAGAACCACCATCTTCAGTAAGGCTATGCGTCCGGCCACAGACAAGGGGAGGGTATGCCAGAAACCAATACTGCCCCTGACGCCTCTCAACGCTCTGCCCACATTTCCCTCATACAGGGACGAGTGGGTATGATAAATGTGAACCCCGAGGTATGGTATACACTCCGGCTCCCAGCGCAGCTCTCCAAGCCCCGCAGGTCGCGCACACCGGGGAGTCAGGGGGAATAAGCAAGTCTTAGACCAATTAACACGGAGACCCGACAGTTCGCCAAACTCTCGAAGCAATGCCCGCGCTCCTTGCACTGAGGCCGTCGTATCAGCTAGGTACAACAGGAGATCATCAGCATACAGGGAGATGTGGTGTCGGACACCACGCATCAGCACCCCTTCATAGTGTTGCCCCTGACGTGCCCGCGCCGCCAACGGCTCGATCGCCAAGGCAAACAGGAGCGGGGATAGAGAGCAGCCCTGCCTAGTACCCCTCGTCACTGCACACGCCGCAGAGATTGTACGGCCCGTGCGGACTCTGGCAGTAGCGGAGGCATATAAGAGCTGCGTCCAGCGGATAAAGCCGTCCCCCAATCCGAACCGACGCAACACGCCGAACAGATATGGCCATTCCACGCTGTCGAACGCCTTTTCAATATCCACCGACAGGACAGCCGCGGACGGAGGACCCTCCCCCTCAACATCCATAACCCGTAATAAGCGGCGTATACAGGTAGAAGTATTCCGCGTGGGAATGAAGCCCGCCTGGTCCGGGTGGACGAGGGAACACATATGTGCCGACAGTCGCGTAGCCAAAATCCTGCTCAACACCTTATAGTCCACAGTGTGCATCGAAAGGGGATGGTACGCCGTCCTCGACGTGGGTTGGCCGCCCTTCTTCAGCAACGGCACAATGATCGCCTCCCGGGCCGACTCCGGCAGCCTGCCCAGCTCCCATGCCTCACCATAGACCCGCAACAACTGTGGTGCCAGGAGGTCCAGAAATGCAGTATAGAACTCCACAGGGAGACCATCGCCCCCAGGCGTCTTCTTCCGAGCCATATGCTTAATCGCTGCTCTAATCTCCCCCGGCGTCACAGCGGCACCCAGAGCGTTCCCTTGTTCTAGGTCCAGCTGTGGTAGCTGGACCCCCTCCAAGAAGGCATCCAAACCAGACGGAGGTAGGGACAGTTTGCATCGGTACAGCTCCGAGTAATAAGCCAAGAACTGGTCATTAACGTCCCGTTGGGAGTAAACCAGTGCCCCGGCAGGTGTGGTCAGGGACAGAATCGGCGCGGCCCCAGAATGGGGGCTAGCTAGCCACGCCAGCAGCGAGCCAGCCCGGTCCCTCTCGGCATGGGCCCGGACCATGTATTCCCGATAGTCGTGACAGCGGAGCCTCTCCACCTGTGCAGCTACACGTTCTCTTGCCGCCAGCACCTCCGCCCTATCGCTCCCCGCCGCATGGTTAGCCTTCTCCACCCGCCGAAGCGAATCCTCCTCCCGTTCCACGTCGGCCAGCAGCGTCCTACGCACCCCGGTCGAGGAAGAAAGGCACGCGCCTCGTACCACCACCTTAAAGGCATCCCATTCGACCGCTCTGGTGGTTGCAGTGCCCGCGTTCTCCTGAAAGTAGCGTTCAAGGCTCTCCTGCAGTTCCGAGCGGAAGACCGGATCCTCCAACATCAGCGGATTCAGTCGCCACGTGGGGATCGGCTGCCGCTGTCTAGACCATAGGACTGCGAGTAAGCAGGGGTTGTGGTCCGAAATGGTCTTTGCCAGGTATTCGCTACTGCACACCAGTTCCTGGGCCCCAGCAGTACAAAGAAAGGCGTCAAGGCGGACGTGGAGATCATGGGGCGGGGAGTAGAATGAGTAGTCCCTATCATTGGGATGAAGCGTACGCCAAGCGTCCAGGAGGCCCCAGTGTTCTTGCCAGGTCCCCTGAGCTTTGGCCACTCTGTGCACCACCGACTGAGCTAGAGGCGGATGCGAGCGATCTAAATCCACATCCACCACCGTGTTAAAGTCCCCCCCCATGAACACCGTACCGGTCAACAGAGGGGCCAACCTTTTCGAGAAGGCCGAAAAGAACGCGGCCTGGTCAAAATTAGACACATAAACACTGCAAAGCGTGACGTCCCGGCCATCCAGCCTCCCCAACACCGCTACAAACCTCCCCTCCGAGTCAATCTCCGTCTGCAGGGGCTGGAAGGGGACACCCGCCCGAACCCAAATCAGTGCCCCCCTAGCATGAGCGGAGTAGGTCGTGTAGTAGAGCTGCCCCCTCCAGCGCCGCTGCAGCGCTCGCCCCTCTGCCTGAGTCAAGTGCGTTTCCTGCAGAAAGGCTACCTGAACCCCCCTGCGCACCAGGTATGCATGCACCTTATATCTCTTACTTATAGAGTTGAGCCCCCGTACATTCCATGTAACATATTTCAGTTCCAACTTAGCCGCCATCGGTAAAGCTATAGCGGTAACAGAACCTCGGCGACCCTAGCGGCACACTGACAACCCCCTGCAACATCACACACCCACAACTCTCCGCAGAGCCACCCACCCCCAGAACAGGCGTCAAACAGTTGCTACCCATCCAAACTCCCACCCCCATAAATGAGGGAAACTCTGGAAAGCACCAGAGACTCACAGAATATGTGAGATAGAGGGGATAGCTCAGCACCTCCTGTAGGCCAGCTCGAAAACCACTACTCCGTGGTGGGCCGACCCCAGTCTAGAAGGAACCTCTCCCCCCATCACCCAGACATCGCCCCCACCCAATCGAACACATAGCGCCATGCGGCATCCTCAGTACCATCAACACCCCAGAAGGACAGGAAAAGCAGCCCCACCCGACATCCCTTCAAAAGGAGCCCCAGCAGCACAGTCACAAACATCGCCATATGCTAAACACCCCTCCTTACTGTTCCCTGCACCGCTGCCAGACAGTCACTCGTCCAACAGTCCATCGGCCGTCTGGGGGGTAATCTGAGGCAAATCTCCAAGGTCCTTCTCCGAGCCCCCATCCGAGCCTCCCTGTCCCGTTTCATCAGAGCCCACACGGGAGCCCGAGTCAATCGCAGGACCCACCGCCGCCACTCCAGAAATAAGAGACACTGCTTGTAAAGCGGCCTGCCTTTCCAGTTCCGTCTGCGACGCCGGTGGGGATCGCTGGCTCCGACCACGCCTCCGAGTGCGCTTGCTCCGCCGCGGCCGCGGCCGATCCTCAGCAGCCCCCGGCCACACACCTGAACCATCCTTGCCTGCCCGGTACCGTTCCAGCCATTGCCAGGCGTCATCCGGCGTGGTACAGAACGTCGCCACTCCGTCCACCAGCACCTTCAAGCGCGCAGGGAACAACAGGGAGTACTGAACCCCCTCGTCACGGAGAGCTCGCTTGACAGCCACGAAGGAAAAGCGGTCGCGCTGGACCTCCTGAGAGTAGTCAGGGAAGAGAGACACAGACGCATTTTCCACTTTGTACGGACCGTTCAATCTGGCTTGCCGCAGAACAATGTCTCGATCCCTGAAGTGCAGCAGACGGGCTATGACAGGTCGGGGGGGACGGCCAGAAGCCAGAGGTCGGGCTGGGACCCTATGAGCTCTCTCCAAGGTGTAGAAATTCGTCAGGCCCTCAGGCGCCACCTCGTCCCGCAGCCAACGTTCAAGATAAGAGACCATATCATCCCCCTCGACGTTTTCGGGCAAACCCACCACTCTAATGTTGTTGCGTCTGTTACGCCTTTCAGCATCAGCCGCTCTCCTCTCCAGAATTTGCACCCTACGCACCAGATCCTCCAGCGTGGCGTCCGTCGTTTTCTGGGCCGGTTCGAGTTTCTCAAGCACCAATTCCGTGGATTTGACGCGGTCCGCAAGCTTGTCGTGATCTGCCTTCAGTAGGCCCAAGTTCGTAGAAACCTGCGCAATGTCTTGACGTAGCGCTTCCCTCGTGTCACCAATGGCCTTGAGAATCTGGTCCATCTGCTGTTGTTGAAGGCCTGTGCCCTGGTTATCTGCCGGTCTATGGTCGTGCGCCTCCGGAGGGTCCTCAGCCTGATCTGCCGATGTCGCACCAGCACCCTTCCGCGGTTTCCCCATGATGCACCAACGGCGCGCTCAGATGCGTCCAACACCAGGGGACTGCCCCTTAAAGGTACAAAGGTCGCAGGGCCCACCTCCACGTAGTAGGTCCGTATGTGATATAGATAGAGGGCTGGCGGGCAACACTAGGAGATAGCGTGCGGTCACTCTCAGGTGGTTCGTAAACACAGGCCGCTAGCCATGCAGGCCTCTCCAAAGCCTACCAGGCCCCCAGCGGAGGACCGCAAAGTCCGGGGAACAGGGTCCCAACCAGGGGAGCCCAGACGAGGTTCCGCAACCCCTCCAGCACGACACTGGGTCCAATGTTAAGAGGGCACGCCAGGAAGTACAGGCACCGCTACACAGGCCAGTCGAAAGCCCCTCGCTGGTCAGATCCCGCGTCACAGATTCCAAGTCGCCCCCACTAGCGGGCCAGCACGCTCCCCTCAAGGTGTGAGTGGGCCTCTGAAGGTACCTGGCTCTCAGTCCACAAGACGGGCAGCTGTAGGCCCCCGAGGACCGGGCACCCGCTCCCGCACCCAGCGCCCGGCCGGCGCTGCTCCAACACCCAAGGCCACTGCCCCAGGGCGTCCGACGTGCGGTCTCAGCGCCGCACCCCACAGCACCCGGGCCGACTTGGCCACTTCAGGCGCGGCGCACTCCGCAGCAGTGAACGCGCCTCCAGCCAGTTGCAGCGTCGTCAGCGATCTTCTCGGGTCCGGGCTTGCGTCTCTGCACACCCACCAGGCGCCGTCGCGGATCCCCGGGAGCCCACACAAGGAGGTCGCGGCGTCCTGCACCGCCGAGCCAGCTCCCCGAGTGCGCCGTCCTCCACTCCGTGGCGATGGGTCCACCCCTCGGGGCCCCTCGAAAATCAAGGCCGGGGATCTGGGCCGGCCGCAGGCCCACCGCAAGATGGCCGCCCCTCAGTAGGTCGACCTCCCGTCAGCCGCCGGATTCGAGGCGACTACGGAGCCCGCTCGGCTCCCAACTGCTGCCGAGGTGTCCCAAGACCTCCAGGATTCGCGGCAGGTCGGTGGCGCCGCTGGGGAGGGGGTAAGTCAGGAGAATTCGCCGAGGTCGGCCCGGAGCTCGGGGCTCAGGAGACCATGCTCATCGGCGCTTAAGCCACGCCCCTCCTCAGAGGACACCTCTATTACGTCGCGGTAAACCCGCATTCCCCTGGAATACGTCTTTGAATTACGGCACGCTCCCTGAATGGCCCGCGGCTACCATCTTATGCTCCACAAAGCTTTTTCCTTGCATAGTGGTTGATATCTTATAAAAATACTGCTTTTATTGGAATGTGTATGGCATTTGGCAGACTCCCTTTATTTTCTACTGTTCAGCCCGAATTCTCCTAGAATCTGTCTTCAAAATGCGGCGCGCTCTCTGAATGGACTGTGACTGCCATCTTATGCTCCTCACAGCTTTTACCTTACGCAGGGGTTGATACCTTATGAAAATACCGCTTTTATTGGAAAATGTATGGCATTTGACAGTCTCCCTTTATTTTCTACTGTTAAGCTAGCATTCCTTTTGAAATTCCGCTTTGGTTTGTGGCGCACTCCGTTAGTGGACCGCGACCTCCATCTTGTGTTACTTCCAGCGTTTTATGTTGAGTAGCGGTTTCTCTTCACAAATATACCGCTCTGAAAGCAATGTATGATACTTTGAAAATCACACCTTATTTTGCAGCGGTAACCCCTCGTAACTTCTAAAAATCTGCTTGAAATATGTGCTGAGCTTTGTGACTGAACTGTGACTATCTTCTTATGGTTTCCTTGGCATTTACCTCATGCTGCAGTTTCTCTTCAGGAAAATGCCACTTTACATGGAAATGTTTTATGTTTAATATCCTGGAAGAATATTTTCTCTCCAACCTGTTGTTCACTTAATAGCAGTCTTCATTCCACCTTACTCCTTTTACCTGGTGTTCAACAGCAACTATTTATCAAATGCTGGAAGATTTCTCATTTTTCGGTCACTCATTTTTAAACTGTGCTTCTTTCATACCGTGGTCATTTTAAAATATTTACACTTTTTCATTGTCAGTTTTCAACATTCTACTCTGCAGTTCCTCATTTACATTTTTCTTTCATGTCTATGGGGAGAACCAAATTTTCCAATCTGTCTATTTCTCGCGCAAATGCTCCCATACTGCCTACTTCTAACCCCTTTTTTGTCTTACAAAATGACGTGGAGGATTCTACACAAACCAACTTACTTCACCCTACCGAAACTTCGTCCACCACGTCTCCTTCTGTATCCACTTCTGGATCTTCTTCCTTTCTACTCAGTCTTAAATATACACCTAAAGCAAATGCTTCGTCATCCCTAACCTCCATCAAATGAGTCAAAAAAGTCCCTCCGACACCTGCTATCTCTCCTCCACCTCCCTCAATAGAACTACTTCTAGACAAAATCCGCGCTCTTAAGCCATACATGGAAGAAAATAATACTCGTCTGCAAAGTATGGAAGATAATTGGTTTTCACTATAGAATATAATTAATTCTATGGAAAGTCAAGTCGAATCATTGCAAGCCTCTTCACGTCAAATCTACCCTATGAAAGCAGAAATCTTACAACTTCAGAAGCAAGTTGAAAACCCAGAAAACCATAGTAGATGCAATAATCTGCGTATTGATGGTTTATCCGAAGGGTTAGAAGGATCCAAAGCCTTCTTTCAGTCTTTTCTCCCACAATTGCTTGATATTCCTAAATCTCCCCCATTGAACATACAATGAGCTCACAGATTGAGTCGTCCTCCCTCTGCTTCTTCATCTCAGCTTAAACCAAGAGGTGTGATACTCTACTTCTTAGAATATACTGACTTGTTAAAAGTTTTGCAGGCAGTTAAATTCCTGGCATGGTTCACAATTATTTTTCTCACAAGATTACGCCAAAACCACAGCAGATAAAAGGAATAGCTTTCTTGCAATGCGACCTGCACTACGGGACTTAAATGCAAGATTCGGCTTGATACACCCTTGCCTCTTCAAAGTAACTTACAAAAAAAAAAAAACACATACGAAGACCTGGCTTTACTTCAACGTTTTCTTGAAAACTGCAGAGAGGAATCTATGGACTTTGCAGGATCATCTTCTTCTTGAGAACTCTACTACCTTTTCTATTTCAAATTTGTAGTTATGGATTCAACTCTTATCTCCCTTGTTCATGTCAAATGAATTAATTTTTTCCTTTTTTCCACCTCTCAGGTGTCATCTCCCTCCCGTTCTTATCCTCCATTGTCTAATATCGTCTAGAACATTTCCTTCCTCGTGATCTCCCCCGGAGGTGTTAAGCTGGTTCGTCTTCTCATCCTGTTGCCTCAACACCCTCCACCCATGTTTGAGTCCCTGGTACATTGTGATGTTTTTTCTCTATTCTTCTTCTATTTTTCTATCTTCTATTCTTCCTTTACTTTCTTCCTTGTTCCCCTGTCTTCTTTCCTTTACTTGTCTTTATTTCAACACCACTTTCTTTTTTTCTATTATATTCCAATTCAAGAACTGATTACTATTCTTTTCTCTCAAGTTATTTTGGATAGTTTATTGCATTTCCTTTTTTGCTGTAATATTTTAAAAGTATTTCATTTATATAGTTGATTAATGGCTTTACGTATTATCTCTTGGAACATTAAAGGTTTGGGTGCTCCTATTAAAAGACAAAGGGTACTCTCCCATTTATCTAATCTTAATTCAGATATTGTATTCTTACAAGAATCCCATTTAATACTTACAGAAGTTCTTAAGCTTAAAAGACAATGGGTAGGGCATGTCTTTTCTTCTCCAGGCACTAGTAAAAGAAATGGTACTGTAATTCTGATTCAGATAAAAATTAAAGTTTCTCTTCTTTCTCAAGATTCAGATGATGATGGGCGATGGTTAATTATTCACCTTAAAATGAATGATGTACGTGTTACTTTATTTAACATGTATGCACCTACTTGACCTGACAATGCTTTTTGGCCACACATCTCCTCCCTTTTGATATCTATTGATACACTGTATGTTATGTTCGGTGGAGATTGTAATCTAATCGTCGATCCTTACATCGACCGTACATCAAAAACACCTTTTATTCCCTCACCAATGCACCAACACTTCACCAATCTTATTTCTCACAGATCCCTCGTTGACTCCTGGAGACTCTGCCACCCACAACTTCGTCAATATACTTTCTTCTCCCCTACTCACCTTTCACAATCATGCATAGAATATTTATTTGTCTCAAAGGCACTAACACAATCTACCTTACAAGTAGACATTGGATCCATTTTGATCTCTGATCATGCTCCTGTAGTATTAGACCTAGAACTACTCCCTGTCACTAATTCTAATAAAAGATGGTGATTTAATACTGTCTTATTAGCTGACCAATCTTTCTCTTTTGAAGATTTCATTACGGATTTTTTTTTAACAAAATGTATTTTCTATTTTGTCCTTTTCTATAGTTTAGGTTCTTTCAAAGCTTCAGCCCGAGATATCCCATAAAGCTAATGAAATTCTCAAATCCATTAAATTACTAGAATCCCGATATACATTAACTAAATCTGCAGATGATCTTGATAATCTAATCAAAGAAAAATTTAAATCCAATAAATTATCTACAGAAAATGCTTCTGCCTACCTTCATTGGGGTAGTGCTCGTTACTATGGCGGCCAAAACAAGGCGGGCAAACTTCTTACTTCATACCTCAAAATTAAAAAGGGCCGCTCCAATATTGATTATGTATTAAATTCTGCTTCTGTCCCAGTCACTAAACATCTTGAGATTTTAGATGAATTCAAAAAATATTATACCTCCCTATATACTCCTGAATCTTCTCCATATTCTATAGACATACACAATTATCTTGCTTCCATACAATAACAATTTCCTATAATGTCGATTTTTCTTCGCTAGAACAAGATATTTCTCAGCCACCAAAACTTCTAAACACGGGGAAAGCACCCAGCCCAGACGGATTTATTTATTTATTTAAGTAGCTTATAGAGCGCACGGCTACCCCCGAAGGGGTGTCGCGGCGCTAGGACAGAAGGCTCAGAGGTAGGGAGAAGGAACAGGGCTAAGTTCAGGACTGAGTTCAAAACCTAGAGAACAGCCACGTTTTTAATTTACTACGAAAAAGGGATTCAGACGGGCTGAACCTAAGATCAAGTGGGAGGCTGTTCCAGAATTTGGCGGTCGTTGCGCTAAACCCTCTGCCGCCCATTCTGGAGAGTCGGAAGCGTGGCACAATCAGAAGGCGTAAACTGTTAGATCTCAGCGATCTGACTGATTGGGATATCACCACTCGCTTTTTCAAGTATCCTGGACCGAGACCATTGAGAGCACGAAAGGCGAGGGTAAGAATCTTGAATTGGATACGGCATGCAATGGGAAGCCAATGTAATTTCTTGCAGTAGGGCGCAACCGACTGCCGATAAGGGATTCCCTGTGGAATTCTATTCCCATTTCTCCAAAACCCTTCTTCCTTATCTCCTCACATTGTTTTCACACTTTATCTCTTCTAATGCTTCCTCAGGTACTTTTCAGGATGCTCTTGTTTGCTTAATCCCTAAAGAAGGAAAAGATCCTCATCTATGTAAAAAAAATAGTCAATTCTATTTACAAAGTATTTGCTCAACTTCTTGCTCTCTGATTAGAAGCTTTCTTACAATCTATTATTTGTAAAGAGCAATCTGGCTTTATTAAATTTTGGAATATCTCAGATAATACCCGGACCTTCTTTAATTTCTTTATTATACACCACAACCAAAGCCACCATTATTACTAATGATTCTTTTTCTAATTCCTTTATGTTACAGAGAGGTGTTTTCCAAGGATGTCCCCTCTCCCCTCTCCTTTTCATTTTAGATCTAGAACTGTTTTTAGCTAAAATCAAACAAAACTATAAAATACATGGTTTCCAACATGATAAACTACATGTTAAAATGAGTGGCTATGCAGACGTCATTCTCTTATTTTAATCTAAACCAGAGCTCTCCATTCCAGACTTCTTAGCAGAAGTCAATGCTTTCTCTTTACTCTGTTTACAAACTAAACCATGATAAATGTGAAATCCTGCCCTTGAATATTTTTTGTTTTAAACAAGATTTTACTTCTACAAATTTTTCTTGGAATCCCCAACAAATTAAATATTTAGGTCTTCTGTTTGCTCCCTCTATTAAACAAGCACTCTCCCTAAATATGACCGGTCTCTTCTCTACTTTATCTACTTCTACTTCCAAATGGCACCCTTTATACTTGTCCTGGTAGGGCAGCCTTGATACTATTAAAATGATGCTTGCTCCCATCATATTTTACATTATCTCAGCTTTCCCACTCAATCTTCCTGCGTACTTTAAAAAAAAAAAGTAATTCTATTGTAGCAGTATTTTTATGGAACATGAAAAAAACACGCATGTCTTTAATTAAGCTAAAGCATCCCTAATCTCAAGGAGGAGTGCATTTCCCAGATTTTCAACTTTACCATAATGCCTTCCTTCTTAAGCAACTCTCTAAATCATTTAAGGACACTGCTTCTAATCCTTCTCCATTATGGAAAGATTTAGAACATTCCTTTTTATCCCCTTTCTCCCTTGATGAATCCTTAACTTTCACCCACAAATCACACTTTCTATCTTCACCTATACATAACACTACTCATAAACTATTTTACTCTTATATGTTATCACATCTCTCAGCTAAAGATCAATTTCTTAACTCTTCTATTTGGCATAACAAATTTCTTAAAATTAAAAATAAACCCATTTTTTGGAAGACTTGGCTTGACAGAGGTTTACTTTGGATCCGTCAGTTATAGTCACATGGCTCTTTTCTTACCTTCTCTGACGCACAATCACTCTATCAACTACCAAAATCTTTTTTGACAAACTTAATTTGTTGATTAAGCATTTAACGGATTCTCTACTTTTTATATCCTATATACCATCCCCCCATTACCTCAACGCAACATTCTACCCATTTTAAGTGCCCAAGCTAGTGCCTTCTCCATTTAAAATTCCTCAGCACATCCAATGAACATAGACCTAAAACTAATACTGAACATCAATGGGAATCTGAATTCCACTCTTCATGGCCTACTATACTTTGGGATAAATTACGGTTGAAACTTCGCAAGATCAGCCAGCACGACACAAACACTTTTCTTTATATACAATTGACTTATGTTTACTCCACTATCCTTACATACATTTCAACCCACACTCTCTTCAGATTGCTGGTCTTGCAATGCTTCTCATGCAGACTTATTTCATATGCTTTTTTCTTGTCCCTTTACACATCAGTTTTGGTTGAAAGTATAGTCTCAGATTCATACCATTTGCCATACCAGTTTCCCTTTCTACCCTGAAACTATATTTCTAGGCACACTATCTGATCATTGGCGATCCCTTTCTCATAACATGGACATTGTGGATTTATTACTTGCAATTGCTTTCCAGCAAATAACAAAAAATTGGAAACATTCCACACAAAACTCCTTTCAATCTTGGCGGTACAGTGTATGTTATAACCATCGACTAGATCTTGCCTATGTTTCTCCTACGTCTCTACTTCTGAAAGAGAATGAATATAGTCTCCTGTGACTTTCTTTTTAGACACTTCTCCACAAAGATCTACCCAACATCACCCTTCGTCGGAAGAAGTTCCCAAACCACCATGAATTGTTTATAAGGATATATTGTTGGTTTATATTTGTAGTTATAAATTATCTCTTTTTCCCGTTTTAACTGTTATCATACTTTGATGTACAGCAATTGTTCAATTCCTTTTATAGTATATTAAGCTTTTCTACCTTCATATATATTTATTCAATTATGTTACTAGTGTTTCCTTTACCCATGTTTTTCCTTCCTTCATTATAACATAAGTTCTACATGCAACTATTTTCTATTTATTATTTTATTTTCACTCAATTTCTTTAATTGTCATCTGATATTTATTTGATTGTTTGTACTTGGTTGCATTTTTTCAAAAATAAAATCTATGTTTAAAACTTAAAAGAGCTAAGCAGATCCAACGCCACTACACCTATCCCTATCTTACCTAGACAATCGAAAACAATGGAGTGATAATATTATCACCATTGCTGGTTATGATGCCATGTCCCAATCAACTCTATTGGAGCCGCTTAGAGTCGCACCCATTTCATTATATGTATTTCCGCTCTAGAGAACGTTATGTGGCATTCATTCATTGTGTCACATGCTGATGACAATCAGTTGTTGCTCTCTTTCCACCAGGTGGATAAAGCGTTGGGTGGGAGATTTCAAGGTAGTTAGAGTGCAGTGGATTGTAGAGAGTTACAAATGGGATATCTCTCAGAAGCAATTTCTATTTGCAGATTCAGACCCCTACCTTTACCCTTTTACAAAGGAAATAAAGCGATAGAACTATTAAAATTTAACAAACACTTTGTCTAAATAAACTTACATTTGTAATGGATAAATGTGGTATGCTTATGTATGAATGAATGACAGACAAACAGCAGCGTATTGTTTGTGGACATCATTATATTTAGTTAGGATGGAAATTAGACTTTCTACAAATAAATCATGTTTGAGGGTGATATTTAGTAGCAGGCGTGCAAAAGGACTGCATTATCTTTCAGGGGGCACAGCAAGGTGAAGCTCTGTTCACCACCGGAGACTTTCACTCGCTATGGGCATTGGTTTGTCGAGAACTGAGGCATGCTGTAAGGTGTCTGGTGCGCGAACACAGATATAGCAGGTATTTTTCCTTTTTGGCAACATTTTTGCCTCTTACCCTTCTTCTGCTCTCTCGTGTCGGGTGCCTCAGCCTCGGCAGTTGCGGCCTCCATTTTTTTTACTTTAATGTGCGCAACGGAGTGGGCTTTTCCCGCTCGCCGCCTTAGCTGTCAGAAGGCTGTCACCTCATCCACAATTATGCCATCTGTACGTAAAGGTGCAAATGCTCCTACCAAGAGACAAAAAAAAGTTCCTGGATCCTCCACAAAATCTCCTTTACATTTGACTTTGGAGGATCTTATGGAAGAGATTAAGCACCTGAAATCCTTTGTAATGGAGACTAATGTCACTCTTCAATGTATTGAAGAAAAATGGTCTACTCTGGAGTCCAGAGGGTCTAATGTTGAACAACAGATAAGTGAAGTTCAGGATGCGGCTACCAAGATCGACAACATAACCAAGGAGACATCACTCTTGAAGCAGCCATCAGAGGACTTAGAAAATCGAAATAGGCGTAAAAATCTCTGAATTTACGGTATTCCAGAGGGAACAGAGGGGTCAGGCATGCTTGCTGTTCTGGGAGTTCACATTCCTAAATTGGTGCGCCTCAAAGAAGGAACACATCTCAACCTACAACGTGCTCACCAAATTGGCCCTAAACCTGTATGTTCCTCATGTGAAGGCTGTCCTAGAGGAATAATTATTCTTTTCCAGGAATACACTGAGTTGCTTATGGTTTTATCGGCTGCCAAACAAAGGAAACAATGCTATGGTCTGGTCAGAGAGTCTTTATCTCCCAAGATGTTGCACGTGCAACTGCCGCTCGTCGGAAAGAGTTCTTATCCTTCCATCCTACTCCAAGATCTATGAATGCAAGAAATGGTCTAGTGCACCCCTGTTTCTTTAAAGTCACCTATAAGGATCGAACTTTCTTGATTGACTGTCCAAAAGACCTGAGGAAATTCATCTTGGAAAACAAAGGCGATGCAATGGATCTGGGAAAGTCTTAAACAGGAATATTACGTCATCTCTTGAGATATCTATATTCAGATGGTTAGTTGTTTGGATACCTTTTTATGGTTATTGTAGTTTTAATATGCATATGTTGCTTTTCTGCAATGGTAAATACTCTTAAGATTATATCTTGGAATGTCAAGGGCTTGCGTAATCCTATTCAGAAGCAGCGAGTGCTTACGCATTTAGCACGTCTTAAGTGTAGTATTGCTTTACTACAGGAAACACCTTCACTTGACAAAGATCTAAATTCCTTGAATAAAAACTGGGTTGGTCAAGTGTTTTGTTCTCCAGTTTCTTGATCACAAAAATAGGGTTATTATACTAGTTCACAAATCCCTTGCCTTGGTTATAGAGAAAGATGAGGAGGGTTTATGGGTGTTAATACATGCCTCTATACATCACACACCTATCTTCATCCTTAATATTTATGGTCCTACTGGTATTGACGTGAAATTTTGGGTACAAATGTCTACTTTGTTGCGCTTCTGTCCTAATGCAAATCTAATAGTAGGCGGTGATTTCAATCAGATTCTAGACCCTTTTTTAGAAAGAAAATCTACAGTTAAATAGGTTTCAAATAAAATGCAGAAAACATTTACACAATGTATTCATTCTAGAGGTCTAGCTGATGCCTGGGGGGTAAATTCTCTGGATACAAAGGGAATACACCTTTTATTCACCGACCCATAAATCCCAATCCAGAATAGATTATATATTTCTTTTGCCTCCCTTAGCGACTACACTTAGACATTCTGAAATTGGGTCTATATTGGTTTCAGATCATGCCCTTGTTATAGAAGAATTGGATTTATTACCCAAGTCTTCTAAGTCAAATAGATGGCACTTTAATAATAGTTTACTGAAAGTTAAGGAATTTGTACAGAATTTTGAAGGTTTTTTACAAGAGTTCTTTTATCATAATAACACACATGATATGCCATTTTATATAGTTTGGAATGCTTTTAAGGCTTAGCTGTTCAAGAATCCTAAACACTACTTCAATACATTAAACAATTAGAACATGAATTTTTCACATCCAAGAACGACAATGTGTTACAACGTTTAATGAATACCAAATTTGAATTCAACAAAAAAACAACAACAGAAGAAGGCGCCAGAGCATTTTAAAAAATCAATTCCAAATTTTACGGCGCAGGAAACAAGGCCAGTAAATTACTTGCTAACCATTTGAAGATTAAGTCTCAAAAATCCAAAATAGTTAAGATTATAGATGAAGGCGAGACTCCTCATTTTAAAAACAAGGATATCTTAAAGTTTTTTTCTGATTATTATATAATCTTTACACATCAGATCACTTTCCCACGGATGAAGCATTAGATTCTTACTATCACTCTCTCCCACCAAGAGAACAGCAGATGCAGGATACTTCTTTTCTAGACTAACCTATTTCGATTTCTGAATTAAATTCCGCTCTTAATGCACTGCCTAAGGATAAATCACCGGGTCCAGGCAGTTTTTCTGCTGAATTTTATAATTGCTTTTTGCATCTTTTACTCCCACATTTACTCACCTTATATCAGCATTTTATCTCAGGACGAGGCCAAAGGTACTTTTTTGGAGGCTATGATCTGTTTAATCTCTAAACAGGACAAATATTTATCCTCCTGTGCTAAGTATAGACCAATCTCTCATATCAATTTAGATTGCAAACTGTTTGGCAAGATTTTATCTCTTAGAATTTCTTCCCTTATTTTGGATATTGTCGGATTTGAACAAACTGGATTTATTAAAGGTAGACACATGATTGATACCTCTAGAGTTTTTTTTATAGATATTTTACATACGGCATCAACAAATAATACAACTCTGGCTGCTGTAACCTTGGATGTCTAAAAGGCTTTTGACTGTGTTAATTGGAAATTTATGATGTGGGCTCTTAAGTGCCATGGTTTAGCTATACTATATTCTTCTCCAATGACATCTGTTTTTTCAAATGGCATTCAGTCTTCGTATTTCCCTCTTCTAAGGGGTACCAGAGCAGGATATCATTTATCCCCTTTGGTTTTTATTCTATCCCTAGAACCTTTTTTGCATGTACCAAGAAAATCTTCATCATTTCACGGATTCCAACAAAGACATTTAGATCAAATTTACTGCATATGCTGATGACGTGATTCTCTATGTTTCTGAACCAGAAACATCAATACCGATTTTTACTAATCTTTTATCAACCTATTCTAAGCTGTCTGGATATAAATTGAATTTTTCAAAATCTGACGTACTTCCCCTAAATAAGTATTTTCTGAAACATATGTTTGATGGCACTGGGTTCAAATGGTCTCCAAACTTCATCAAGTGTTTAGGAATTAAGTACTCTACCTCCATTGCAAAGCCAATTCAGATAACATTAGATGATGTGCAGCACAAGATCCTTCAAATGACAAATCCTCTATATCTGTCTTGGATGGGGAGTTTGAACACTTAAGATTAATTTTTACCTGCCCATGTTACCCCTTAAGCTTTCCTTAAAATTCTTTATGTTATAAACAAACCGCTTGCTGTATTTTTGTGGAATGGGAAAAAAATTGCGTATTTCATTAGCATCTCTTTGTAAACCTAATTAATGGGTGGTGTGAGTTTTCAAAATTTTCCACAATATGATACTGCTTTTGTTTTAAAGCAATTCTTACCTTGATTTAGAGATGCTACTTCACCACCTAGTAATATTTGGTGTAAACTAGAAGAGTCACTTTTGTCACATTTTCTTTGTTGTTCTTTAGCACATTTATCGACACCTCCTAGATCTTTTTCTGCTCCATCTATTAAATACTCCATTATAGTATCTTCTTGCATTCTTACACAACCCATGTCTCCATTACAAGAATTTTGGGAATCCTCTAACTGGCATAATAAATCCATCAAGATTTCAAATCATACTATTTTTTGGAAGCAGTGGGTGCTTAAAGGCATAATTCAAGTCAAGGAATTAGGGAGCGATTGGACTCCTGTTTCTTTTATGGAAATTCAAAATAAATTTGGTCTTTTCTGCTTATGATCTCAAACATGAGTCCCCCAAAGGTGTTCTTTGCATATAATTTCCATGATTAATCAATCACCATCCCCTTTTTGTTCCGCACCTCCTGACTCAGTTATGCTTTCATCATCACTTAAAGCGTCATATATATATATATAAGAATTTACTTTACATTACCCCTTCCCATCCCTAATCCAAAACTGAACTAATGTGGAAGACTGACCTTCTGCATTATTTTTCTCTAAAGGTCTGGGGCTTAATTTGGAGCAAGATACACAATACCTCATACAATGCCAGTACTACAAAGACTCTTTATTATTGTTATAATAGATTATATATTACCCCTCTTTCCTTCCATAAATACAACACAACTCTTCCAACAATGTGTTGGTTTCAGTAACACCCTCCCTGGCACGTACATACAAATGTTTTTTCAATGTCTGCCGGTTAAAACCTTTTGGATGCAGATATGTAGAACTATCTCAACTATCTGTTCCATTACTTTCCCTTTTGATATTCAATGCATCTTTCTTTTAAGTTCCTCACGCTCTTGGCCAGCTCACTCCAAACTAGGTAAATTTTAGACCTGTCACTTGCAATTGCATTTCAAGTTATTACATCTAACTGGAAGAACCCCACAAATGTAAATGTTACTACCTGGTGGAATCTTCTTTGTTCTCACCATAGACTTGACACAGCATCGGATACATCTACATTAAAGATGATTAATAAGGACCTCTTCTGGTCTCTCCTCACTGGTTACTTAAACAAGAAACATAAACCCTCCAAGGATTCTATATTGGTTTTTCAGCCCCCATTACTTTTTTTCACTTTCCTGTTTAATATCATATATAGTTTGTACCATTGCTTTTATCTGTAATAAGCTGTTATATGACATGAAGTTGCTATATGATTATTTGATAGAAAATGCATTATTTTTTCTGTAAACAAATTTTATTCAATTACATCCAACACATAAGGGTCAATGCTCAGAGGACACAGTGTACATAATAGCACAGATTTTAACATCTTGTACAGGCATGATGTCATAGTCTTAGAAATTTCTTTCTCTCTGTTGTCCTCGCCTCCGCTCGTGCTCCTGCAGTCATCTGCCTAACCATCATTGCTAGGATATTTGCGATCTACATCTTTATCTAGCTTGTCAAAGTCTTATGGCTCCAGGCATGCTCATGCTCTGATCTATCCCAACAATCAATGGGTTAACAAGATAACACACCCCACTCTACCCTCCTCCCCCTACAAGTCCTACCCACCCCTCCTCCCCGTCAGACATGTCGCTCTACCCCGTATCTCTCTGTGTCATGCCTCACTCACTCTTACTGGCCATTCGGGACCACCATGCCAGGAAGTAGGTATCCACTTAGGGGGGCGCTCTCATACTATTCACACCACCCAGCATCCAAGCCTGCCTCTCAATGAAGTCACATTCCAGGTCGTAAGTACGGATCCCCCCCTCAGAGGGTCAGTCATCTTCATCTGTCGGGCTCTTGAGCAAGTCCACCATCGCCACCCATGCCCTAGCCGCGTCCAACAATTTGTAGTTATTGGTTCTCTGAGCCATTTGCAGTCTAAAAATCGCCTCGCAGTCAGCCCACTTTATTAATTCTCGCAGCCATCGTGAAGCATTAGGCGCAGTGACCGCCTTCCAATGGCTGGTAATCTCCCTTTTAGCTAGGACTAATCCTAAATCTATAAATTTACTGGTAACTTTATTACGGGCAGTGTGGGGGGAAACAGTGTATCAGACAGAATCCACGGGGTTCACTGAATATCTCTAGCTGTTATCCCACCTAGTTTGGCTGTGACTTCCCCCCAAAACCCGTGTAGTAGTGGGCCTTCCCAGAACATGTGTACAAATGTGGCATTTTCTAGTTTGCAACGTGGGCAAGCTGTGCGGGATCCGAAAAATGTGTTAATTTTCTGAAGAGTGAGATACGCTCTATGGAACACATAAAACTGTATTAGTTGAAATCTCGCATTTCTAGAGCATTTCCACGCCCGTTCCATCAGCTCCTCCCATGGATTTTCCCCAGTAGGGGTCCCCATATCCGCTTCCCATTTAGCGCGCAGACCCTCCAAAGGAGTTCTGAGCTCCTGTGTAATTTGCCTATATAGACAGGTAACCGCCTTGATCGTTCCCGCTGAAGAGACCACATATAGGCAGGGGAGAGAGGTCGGCGGTTCCGCCATCCCTTTCTTCCAATGCCTACGAATGGCTGCAGTCAATGCAACATGTAAGAGAAAGTCATGCATGGGTAGATCATATCTTTCTAGGAGGTCTTGGAAGGGTATAAGGGTACCATCCTCATAGAGGTCTCCAATATTTGAGATCCCCAGGTCTCCCCAGTCCTGTAATCTCTACCAATCTCCTCCATGTGGCAACGCCTCGCAGAGCCGCAATGGAATCTCGGAGGCATACGGGGGTCCGCCTTAACTCTCCTATTGGCACGATTCCAGCATTGTCGCACCACCCACAGGTCTCTCGGTACCTCTCTTTCGCATAAGGGGAGCCGGAGAAGAGTCCTAGAGAGTTGGTGGAGGCCCGGGTCTATGCCCCTTTGGTCTTCATATGCACGCAGTCTCCCTGCCATCCACTTCGTGAGTCAATGAAATTGGACCGTGTGATTATATGCCTCGAAATCAGGGGCTGCTAACCGCCCCTCTTGCCTGCGGCGCATCATGGTGGTGAGCGCCACTCTGCGTCTCCCAGAGCCCCATAAAAATCCTGTAGTCATGGTGCTTAGTTGGGTAAAATATTTTCAGGGTATCCATAAAGGCAGTGAGCCAAAATAGTAAAGTAGTCGAGCAGAGTTACCATCTTTAGCAACGCCACTCTCCCCGCTACTGAGAGTGGCAGGGTCCCCCAAAAGTCAAAGTTGCTCCTGGTAGTTCTCAACGCTCTTCCTATTTTCCTTCGAACAAGTCCGAAAGCTCATGATAGATTCTAACTCCTAGATAAGGCAAGCAGCTCTTTTGACATTTCACGTCCAGCCCCTCCGGCGGTTCGTTTCTACCCCCCCAGACTGAGAAAAGGCACGTCTTATTCCAGTTGACTCTGAGTCTGCCGTCCGTCCCAGTCTGGCCAGCAATCCTCGGGCCCGCTGTAACTCCTCATCAGCATTGGCGAGGAACATTAAAAGGTCATCTGCGTATAGGGCAATGTAGTGTGTCTGACCCATCCCATCAAGGCCTCTGTAATACCGCTCGACCTCGCATGGACAGCCAGTTGTTCTATTGCTAGAGCGAACAGGAGGGGAGACAGTGGGCATCCCTGTCTCGTCCCTCTGCCCACGCTGCAGACTTCTGAAATCACTCCCCCCCCGTACGAACCCTGGCAGTCGAGAGGTTGTACAGAATTCTCATCCAAGCCACGAATCATTCGCCCAGACCAAATGCCTGCAAGACCCTAAACAGATATGGCCACTCAAGACTATCGAAGGTCTTTTCAATATCAATCGATAAGATGCACGCCTCACCCCCCTCCCCCATTGAATCATTCACCAGTTGACATAATCTGCATATATTCATAGTCGTATTCTGGGAAGGAATAAACCCTGCCTGGTCAATATGTACCAGTGTAGTCATATGAGTCATCAATCGGCTGGCAAAAATACTACTCAATATCTTGTAATCCAGGTTAAGCATCGCAAGGGGACGATAGGCAGTGCGATCCCACGGCGGCTTATCCGGTTTGAGAAGTGGTATGATTACCGCTTCTCTAGTTGAGCAAGGTAGGTACCCATCCTGTTTTGATCTGTTGTAGAGGGCTAACAAGTGGGGGGCCAGCAGGCCCACACATGTGGCATAAAACTCTATCTGTAGCCCCTCTGTGCCGGGGGGTTTGTTCCTGGCCATACCCTTTATGGCTCCTCTGATCTCTCCTAGCTCCACTGCCCGGCCTAAGGCCTCTGCATCCTCTGCCTTAACCTGTTGGAGTTCTATATCCAGGAATCCCTCCTCCTCCAGTACTCTGGGATCTAAACAACTTTGATACAGTGTAGTATAATATTCCAGAAACTGTGCGTTGATAGCCTGCTGCCCATAGTGCGTTGTTCCATCACCACCCCGCAGCTCTAAAATCTGTGTCTCTCTGCGCACCGGGTTGGCCAGCCAAGCCAATAGTGCCCCAGATTTGTCCCTCTCAGCGTGTGCCCATGTAGTGTATGCCCTATAATCGAAACACCTTAACCGCTCCATTTGGGCTGCCAATTCTTTCCTGGCCGCGGTAAGATCCACCTGTCTATACTCCCGTTTGGGTCTATCCCTTTCTACATCCCTGACCTGCTGTTCTGCCGTCTGTACATCATTTAGTAGGGTTCTACGAACACCCACCGCTTCCCGGATGCAGCAACTTCTTATCACTACTTTAAATGCATCCCACTCATTATGTAGACTAGTGGTCGTGTTAGTGTTGTTCTGAAAGTACTCCTCAATAACAGTACCTATGGTGGTTCTAAAGACCTGGTCTTCCAGTGTCTCCGGACGAAGACGCCAACTGGGGATAGTGGACCTAATTCGAACTCAATTCAAGGACACCAGCAATGGATTGTGATCAGATATCGTCCTGGCTAAGTACACACTCAGCGTGACCCCCATGCACTTCTGTGGAACAAAGGATAGAGCCCAGCCATACATGCAGCTCATGTAGAGCAGAGAAATAAGAGTAGTCCTGTTCCCTCGGGTGATGGACTCACCAAGTGTCCGTCAGGCCCCAGTGCCGTTGCCAGTCTCGTCATGATACTGCAATTCTATGCATGGGGGCGTCAGGGAGTGGGGGATGGGAGCGGTCTAGGGCCACCTCAGTAATGCAATTAAAATCTACACCAAGAAACACAGGTCCCGTCAGTACCGATGCCAATTTCTGCGATAACTGTGCAAAGAAAGCAGGTTGTTCAACATTAGGGGCATATACACTTCCTATTGTGATATCCTGGCCATCAAGGCGCCTCACTACTACTGAGAATTGGCCTTCGGTATCAACAATCTGCCAGACACATTGAAATGGCAGCCCTGCTCGTACCCACAGCAAGGTCCCTATTGCAAAGGCTGAATATGTAGTATGAAACACCTGCCCCTCCAACGGCGTTGTAATGCCGCCCTTTCAGCCTTCGTCAAGTTAATTGTAGCAATGCAATTTGCACTCCCCGTCTTACCAGGTAGGTATATATTTTGTGCCACCGGCTCATAGTGTGCATCCTCCTAACATTCCAGGTCATAATTTTGATTCCTACGGCGGTAACCATACTTCCAATTCTAGGCTCTGACCCCAGAGAACCCCTGTAGTGACATGTCTGACCACTCGCCCCAAACTATAAACTTTACCCAACTCCCATTCCCCAGGACAGGCACACAAAAACAGGCCCCCATCCAAACAAAGTCAATCATACAAAGAACCATAAAAAGAAGGTGGTGCGTGGCTTGCATACGTTGACCGCAGAACCCCCCCAGCCCCCCCATTGTAGCTGATTCTCCCATTGGGATCCCAGGCCCCCTATAAGATCTCCACAGTGTATCGGTCGGGTCTCTAGGCCCGGAAGTCACAACGGGCATCTTACCATCTACCCCACATACCCTGTGCAGTTCGGTCATCCAAATATCCCATCCGCCGTCTGCGGAGTAGTACAAACTTTATTGTTTGATTAATTAAAATCATTACAATATAAATCGAGTCACATAAATAAATACATTCAATAGAAGTGATAAAACGTCCTAGCCAGGTGGGGAGCAAGAGATGTTCAGTGTCCAAGTCTGTCGGCTAAGATAAGGGAGTCCTTCTTGGTGCAGTGGGCAAGGGGCTATTTAGTAAAAGCATGAGATGGATTGTCATTTTCCCTCCTGGGGCCAGAGTTGGGAAATCGCTTTGTCCAAGAAGGAGGACTTGTGCAAATGGTTGTTTTACTCAGTGAGAAGGCGTGATTTGCTTTAATCCAGGACTGTGGTTGGTATGACTTGAAGGTAGCTACAAATAGTTCATGAGGCCCGAGTAGGGAAAATGCTTTGTGCAAGAAGGAGGACTTGTGCAATTGGTTGTTTTACTCAGTGGGAAGGCCTGGTTTGGCTTAATCCAGGACTGTGGTTGGTATGACTTGGAGGTAGCTTCAGCCTCATCCCCATGGGAAACAGATGTTCAAGGCTGACACGTTTTTTCTGGCTAGAAGAATGACTTAATAATAAACTTTATTGTTGATAAATTAAAAACCTTACAATATAAAAACATGCATCCTGATCATAAAATAATGAGGTTTTTTTGTTTTTTTTTAATAACATTTTGATTAAAACTCTACTTAGTTTTTTAACAGGTGTTGTAAGTGTCGCGTTCCGAGTTTAAGTCAGCAATTTGTTGATAGCTAACAAGGCATTGGTGTATCCAGTAATAAGGTTTCCCTTGGCTCTAACAGCCACGGGAGTGGCAGCCCTGATGGCTTTCAACTGGCTTAGTGCTTTGGTTACTAATTTTGTTAACCCGATTTTCAGCTTTATGTTATCCGGGTTGAAGGCTGCTATTATGGCTTGTCGGCAGGATCGAATTCCAAGTCTTATCCATTCTTCTCGCAATAATAAGCGTCTGCGGAGTAACGTCTGGAAGGTCAGCATCGGAGAGCCCCTGGACACTGCTCGATTTCGAGCTCTCCGCTACGGCCCTCTGGTGGTCAGAGTCGGTGCTGGTCGCAACATTCCATCCATCATCTTGTGTGTTTTGCTGTTCACCCTATGTGGGAAAGGGTATGCCCAGACGTGGGTCCCGTGCTCACTACGCCACTGGAGTCAAGCAATCCTGGCTGAAGGCGGCTGATAGCCCAGAAACCGGTCCTATGATGCTTGATTCCGGTCCAGGGAAGACATGGTATGGCAGTTCACGCTGGACTGTTCCCATGAGGCACAGGGTCAGACTGATTTGCATATGGCCACGTCTGAACTGGGGTGGCTTGGTGAGCAAAATAACGATGGATTAAACCCAGCTCTGTGACTGGGGGTGAATGTTTTGCCATTGTGCAACATTCCGTACGTCAACTTGTGTGTTTTGACTTCGCCATGACTAATGGCCGCTACTGCTAGGACTGCTCTGTCTCGTCTTGGCGACGATCAGCAGGAAATATGGGCCTCTGTATTGGCGATGTGGCGGATGGCCGATCTCTGGGAGTGTTCGATTGTGGCGAGCGTGTGCCAGTGAAGCTATGGGTTTCCAACCAGTCCCAAGCAGTTTGCGGGGTGAGGAAGAAGTGCGTTTCCGTCTCTGCAGTTACCCTAAGGCGGGCTGGAAACAACATGGCGTAGGGGAGATGAAGCTGGCGTAACTTCCGTTTGACTGCCAAGAAGGAGGTTCTCTGACACTGTACCTCCCGAGTATAGTCTGTGAATATCATCATCTTGCTGTACCCGATCTGTAGACTCTGCTGCTCCCGGGCTCTCTGCAGTATGAAGTCGCGATCTTGATAATGTAACAGCCTCACCACCATCGGTCGGGGAGGAACCCAAGGTTTAGGTGGGCGAGCCGAAACCCTGTGTGCACGTTTCAGCGCATAGAAGGGGGATAGACCCATCTGGTAACACCTCTGTTTTCAGCCAGGTTTCTAGGGACTGGACCGCATCAGCCCCCTCCTCTCGCTCTGGAATGCCCATGATGCGGAGGTTATTTCGCCTTGAGCGCCCTTCACTGTCCTCAGCCCTCATCTCCAGCACCTTGACCCTATTCACCACTTCTTTCAGGGAATCTCATAGCGTGACAACCGTGTCCGGTATGTCTTTCATGTTAGTTTCGTTGGTCGCTACCCTCTTTTTGAGTTTTTAGTAGTCATCTTTCAAGAGAGTGAGATCCGACAATATGGCGTCCATCCGCACCTCAAGCGCCTCCTACAAAGCTATAATGCATGATGTCCCCCAGGGAGGGGTATCTGTGCTGCCCAGGCCCTCGCCCCCCAGTGGTGGTGATGTCGTCATCAGTGTGCTGTTCTGCCTTGTCCATCCGCAGGAACTAAAATCCCTTTTTCCTGGACACTCTGCCCATCTTGCGGTCCATTGGCAGTAGTAGTAAGTTGTGCAGGGAAGCTCTGTGAGCCCCACTCACCCCGGTGAGATGGTGTTGCAGCCGCACTTTTGCAGGCGCGGTGTTGCCAAATATTTGTCAAAAGTATGCTGGTCCGATAGTCCCAACTCCTAGGTTCCCCAGGGACCTGCCCCAAATGCCTTAGGCATGCGGGAGGTGGGCCATCCAGGCGCAAATGTCCCCGTCCCTGTAGAGGACCAATAAATAGGTAAGTCTGCTGCGTTCTCCTTGGGATTCTCTTCTTCAACCAGTTCAGTAGTTAATACTCCTTGCCTGCAGCGTCGGCATGAGCCATGCTCAGCTCCAGCATTAGGGTGTGTTTGTGTCTTTAGGGGGGTTGTAACTTATAACACCTTCAATACTCTCGAGCACAGGGCCTCCTTGCTGGTAGCAGCGCCGTCCTCCAAGTGGATCTCCACACCCAAACACAGCTCCACTCCCACACCTGTCCTGTATCTAGGTATGGGCAATTAAGGCCCATTCAGTACCCACGAGCGCCCACCTGGTGGTGATCCACACGGCGCTCAGTGGGCAATTCCTGGTATAGGATGTGCCCGCCTCTGCTTGCCTGGTCCTTCACCCGGTATCGCCACACCATTCAGGATCGCCCATCTCGCCTCCTAGTCCTTCGCGCGCTCTTCGCTGCTGTCACACCACAGTTTCCTCGTATACTCAGCACTCCACAGTGCTGCTTACCGGGGTCTCACTCCGCATCTCAGTGCCACGACCGCAGGGTGCTGCCCGTCTGCCACTCCAGCCCAGACAGCGCTCCGATTCCCTCCTGGTCGCGTTCTGTGGCAAAGGCTCGGTCCCAAGCTATGCGGCCTCACCACGTTGCAGGCAATGTCCCGCGCTCCGCCATTTTAGGGTCAGGCAGCGTCGATCGGGTGTCCAGGGAACACTGAGTCGCTCCCGCCACCCCTTGATGATACCGCTCACAATGTCCTCAGGTGAGATGCGGCTACCTCCCAATCCTCAATAATTGCGCCCAGAGGTGCTACCAGAACACTCACTGTCCTCCTCAGCAGTCAGCCACTGCTCCGTACGGGGCCGTCATTTTGACTCTCATCCAGGCGGGCTGCAGCGGGAAAAGGAAAATGCAATTTTCTTCACATTCTGTCACTCCGAAGCCCATATATTCCTTCTGAATGGGCACCGAGTATTCCGCATCAGATTACAGGGTTAGGGCCCCTTACGGTGTACCAGGATCACTTAAAACGGAGGGCGGCCACGGAGGAGCTCCGAGGTCTGCTTCTAATTACATCGGCGCCCAAGCCACGCCCCCTGATAGAAAGTTTATTATGTGATGCATATATATATATATGTACTACATATTTTCTTATTTTTCCTTCTTTCCCCCCTTTTCTTCTCTATCTTTTACCATTTTCTTCCTTTTTGATTCTTTTTGATTCATTGCAAAATTTTAAAATGCAATTTCGTAAGTGCATAACTATGATACTATCTCAATAAGTTATTTGAACAATTTATCTCTTCTTTATTTAAATGCTATTTCTTGTTAGTACTTTCCTTTTTTTGTTTATAATTATTCTATTCATAACCTGGATTTTCATTCTAAGCAACGATAATTCTGTTTAATTGTGTTACATTTCAGTAAAGCTTTTATTAAACTAAAAAAAGTAAAACGTTTCCTGTTTGGAAATGCAAATGCTTGTCACAAGCATGGTGGTCTGCTCTTCATTGCAGGCCAGTATCCAAGTGACTTAAGTCAAGTCAAAAGAAGCAACCTGCTTAAATAATATTCTCATTGTGCGATTTAATTTGACTGGAGATTTTTTGATACCACCTTTTAATACATAGGTACTTTGCAAAATTAAAGACTGGTTGAAAAAAATGGCTGTACAAAATGCAACCAAGTTTGGAGACCAGCCTTTTGTACATAGGGCCCTTCAAATTGCAACATAATGTCCTACAATGTCAGATGTCAAGTGTTAGCTCAATCCAGAGTGTAGTACAGAATCGAACCACAGCAGGCAGCAGATGTTGCAGAGAAGAGTGACTTCACCTAAAAACCAAGATGAATTGTTTGATAAATAGAAAGTGTCCAACCCTGAATTGATTCCACTTCAGCAATAAAATAGGGCGTTGAGCAAAATACGCACTGCTGACATTTGTTAATATCATCTGTTGATATCATCAGGTCATGTATATAAATGCCAGCAATGACAACCTAGCCTTCCATCTTTCTGAGGACGGTAAATTTAACATCATTAAATGAGGTAATGGAGATGTTTCCTATTTACAGTGCTCAGAAACAGCAGAAATGTGGCATGAAGTTTGATACATAGAAAAATATATTATTATTATAAGACAAGCCAGGATTCCAATAGCCTATACTACTTTGGGCTCACCCCCCCCTAACGTTGCTGCTACACACTACATACACACGTACGTCTAGGTTACACAGCCTTACGTTTTAGCCATAATAACAAGTGACTTAGCACCTTTTCAACAAAGTATTATCAAGGATGAGAAGAGAGGATGTAGGTTTCGAGCACAAGTGGGACTCTAGCAGGGGTCAAGGGTCTTGAAATGTGATCTTTGAGTGGGCAGCAGATGGAACTTGTGAGCACATATGTCAATCACATTCATGAATCCAGTTCACAAATACTACAGCCATGGATAGGAAAGACTGGCCGGGGTAACAGTGCCACTGTCTACCCACTGGGCCACTTTAGAGCTGACCTAATAGCATCCAAGTCAGGGACAGGCACTCCAGCCTGTTGCCGAGATATCAATAGAGCAGCAGGTGCAGTGGCACTGTGGACCCACAGATGCCCACTGAAACCCAAATATTAATGTATTTGTTACTCATAAAGCAGTCAGGGAGGCCGTTTTCCTTGCTTGTACTAGTGCCAATGGCACCCTTGCTGGATGCAGCTAAGGGATTCTTTCAGAAAGGAGTAATACTTTCAGTTGTGTTGTGACAAGAAACAATGCAGGGTTCTCACACTCTCTTTTTTCTTTGTCTGTCTCCCTTCATTGGGATCCCTTACAGTAGTATTACAGAAGACAAAGCCATAGCCAGAACCGTGCAGAGTCCCTTAATGCACAAACATATTCACATCAAAACTCCACAAGACGATCCCTGGAACCATGAAGCTTGCTGAAAACAAGTAACCACGAGCAAAGGGAAATTATTTCAGTGGCACCAAGGCTTACAACACAAGAAAGTCAGAAGGTGGACTTACCGTTACTGGCCAGTACGAACACATCTTTCAAAGTGCTAACTTCTGAGGGAGGAACAAAGATAGTTTTAGTGATCTCGAATAATAAAGACTGAACTTGTGGTTTGTTAGCAGCACAGATACACTTGCTCATATAGCTCATTACAGAGGGTGCTCTCCTGCAATACAACTCTGCACCAGCTTTCGAAAAAGCTTTAGATATTGGGTTGAAAAAGCAAATTCGATCCTCGAAACAGACTGTCATTTATTTACAAGGGGCTTAACACATTTTGCATCTATAGGAAAACATATTAGAAATGCTATATGCTTTTCAAAGCCAAACTTGGTAACTTATTGCCCGACCATGCAAACATGGATGTTAATTTACAGGATTCCTTTCACCTTACCAATAGAGTGGTATATTTTTGGACATCCTATATTAATATGAGGATTAAAACTACTAGAGTTACTACAGAGAAGGACCAATTAAAACCTTTGGATTCATTTTATTCATTTCAACCTAACAAGTATTTATGTTCTTTAAATTCTAATTAGGAAACATTCAAATAGTATGCACTTTTTTAAACTTCCCAATCCCACTTGAGTTCTTCAAACTAAACATAAGAAATATTATTATCAATAGGTATGACCTTTAAGATTGTCATGTTTGTATTAATTAAAAATCAATACAAGGCAAACATATTAAAAGCCTATTACTTATCCAAGGATGTACTTTTCAAGAGTTGTAATTCCCACAAATTGACGTAGATAGAACAAAACTCCTGAAGGGAAGGGACAGCATAGCTATGCATGTTATCCCAAGCCCGTCTTAAGAAATTCACGCTTACCTTTAGAAACTCTGACAATTTAACCCCAATGCTATTGGTTCTCTCTTCATGGAGGATACTCCAAGGATCAAGTACAAACAAGTGGGACAAGGAGCTGGGCTTGAACGCTAAAACAGGTGTGAAACAAGGACTTCTGAACATGTGTAGCTCAGACTGTTATATTCCATATAGGTACCCCAATATAGGCTCAGGTAATATCGTAACCTTTCACCTATACTCTCCCCTACATTACACACATAACGGTTCTTGGAGACTGACCTTTTACCTAGATACAACATTGCACACAGAACAGCAGGATTTTCCCCTGTAAAAGCCTCATACATTATGCATGAGGATTCTTGCAGGACTACCATCTTCTGTATAATAACTATGTATAAAGTTCATTCTCTACATCATCCTAAGTCTGACAACTGGCACAGCAAGTTAGAAACCCCGAGGAGACCTTTGGGAATAAAAACATCACATCTTGCTGAGACACGGAGAGGAGATCAGGATTTCCCTGCCGACACACTTATGTGAGACGCTGAAGTTCCTGCATGCAGAAACCTCAAGCTCGCAGTGGTTTAACATCCCTTATGGGGTGTCCAACTCGAGACCATGACAGGGTCACACAGTCTCTCACTTCAGGTAATGGGGTTGACTTTATCCTAGAGGGATTCTTGGCTTAGCATCTACATACATACTAGGTACATCTAGTTAGGGTAGCATCGTAAGAGTAGGCATTTTATTGCCATGTATTTTATATACTTGCCTGCATTGATGGTTATAGCAAAGTGGTAGAAATCTACCATCCTTTTACTTTCTCAGTGCTTCTAATCATTTATATCTGTTACTGTCTATTTTACACTGGAATAACGACTGTTCAATAAATGCTTATCGACAAATGTCCATACCGTTTATTCTGTGTATCTCTCGGAGACTAAGAGAGCACGAGTGACTGAGCGAAAAGTAGTACATTGTTTCCTAAACGACAAGACCAAAATACTTTCCAGCTATAATTCAAGGCTTTAGGCTTACGCATTGATCTCTCTCTCACCAGAACTCTTGATGAGTTTCTGAACTGAAACAGATCTTCTCTTATCCAAATTCTATTTAGAATAGGGGGTTTCCTTTATGGAACACGCTTGTTGTATTATTTCTATTTCGTTTGTGATTGCGATGCACATTCTATTGTTTCTTAAAATTAATATCTAATAACTAAATAGATGAAAACTTAAAAGATGTAAAAATAAAACCATTTAACTCAAACGAATTCTCTTTATTGACTCAATAATAAATCTTTAATAATGTATTGTTTATGTAGCTATTTGATCCTTATGTCTCTTTGTCAACCATCAAAGGTCCATACGACCAGCGGTGGCGGTTATTTAATGATTACACTCAAAGATTGAGATTACAGGAAACCCCAATCCATCAGTCTTTAATGCGTACTTTGGGGGACAGGGGACTTATAAATATTAAAAAGGAAGGTTTAAGCCTGGCAAAAGCTTTAAATTCCCAGGAGGATATGGCAGTTTATAACTGCTAAACAGACTGCAGTGGCAGGCCAGAGACATATTTTGCAGTGCTACTTTAGTGGGTGGCACAATGGCTGCTGCTGCCCACCAATAGTATTTAATTAGCAGGCCCTGGATACACGTAGTACCATTTACTAAAGACTCATTAAATGTGCCTATTGGGTGTAGGACAATTTTACCATGTATTAGGGTGAGAGCAGCAACCCTTTACCACTTGTTAGTAGAGGTAAAGTGCAGAGCTCCAATGCCAAAAAAACGAATTCAGCAAAAACAGGAGAGGAAGGCAAAACATTAGGCGGAACTTTTCCTCAACAATTTAAAAATACATATCTCAGGTTTCCCATATCCAATTTTTGTCATTTGTAAGTCTTTTGGCCTATTGAATTGTTCTTGATTATTTAAATTTGATTTAGTTATTTTATTGTGTGGTGTTCTTGACTATAAATCTGTTTGGTACTTCCTGAACTTAACAAGCATTTATCTATGAAGTTCCCTGCAGCTTGATTTATTGCTACCACGGTTTGAGCAGAGTCTCTCTTAGAACAGTGATGCGGCTAATGAGGCTGTGTTCAATAGTTGGTAGGGACACCTTCTCTCCTCCTAAATTAACAAAATAATTTCTAATAAGGGCAACAGTGTAGATTTTGAATGCACTAAGCACAATTTTGGATGCCCTTTCACTCAACTCACTGCTTTGAAAAACTGATTATATAAAGTAGCTGCAAAAAGTAAGTATGATATTATTTTTATTCTCTGAAATAAACACTGAAATTATATGACTGTGTGATCAAAGAATGTAAAATGTTTTTACCTGTAAGATCTTTTTCTCGAAACTGTATTATTGGAAGGACCATTGTGTCTGCAAGCTGTTTTGCAAGCTCGGTGTAAAGAATGTTAAGCTGCAATAAAAATCATTAAATAAAAAATGAGTGTGTGGTATAAGATCTTAACATTATACATATCATTAAAAGAAGCAAAAATAGTACAGTGACATTTCTGATAAGATTTAAATTTTCCCTGGAAACCATGTTTCTTAGATACTATGCTTCGTATAGATTGTACAATAAAAGTACTATTTTCATTCTTCACAAATACAACATGCAAATCCGAATTGGACCAGAGTCTCCTGACATTAAGTGAGAAGAAAATGTTCAAATGGACTGACTCTTGGATGGGGACTTGAGGGATTTTGGGAAGTAATCATTACTAGTCCAGACTCTTGGTGACTTGAGGAATGTGTTGGGGATCCAAAGGTGATCAATGGTGGTTTCAGTCTATAACCAATTCATACATTAACATTTCACATCCTTATTGGGCGTATAGAGTTAGTTGACTGATGATTGTATGCCAGCGACGGAGGAAGCAAAATTTTATTTAGCAAGATAAATCATCCCTTTTTAGCAGCAAAAATTCCAAAGCAAAGCTCAGAATAACATCCTATGTTATAGACGGTGTGACTTGAATAGCCGGGCAGGATCTGTCAGCACAACACACATTACAAAATATCAAGGATACAGAGAAAGGCTTTGAGTCTGCCCTTTTCAGCCATTGCCTTGTATGGATGACCTTCCTTTAGTTATTAGTTGCATGGTTGTCTGTCTTGTTTTGGCATCAGCATATTTCACAGATGTGTACATTTTTTGTGGTAGTTGGACCGTAAATTGGCGATGAGTTAAAAGTAGTTTTAAAAAAATCTTTATTTGCATTTAAAACCAAGTATTCCAATCACGTGCCAGTCAATTTGGCCCGGTGGCCAGCTATTCCTCATCTGCTAGACATGGCATCATGTTCCCAGATATCACTTATCAAAAGACTACATTTCCCATATTGCGCCCATGTATTCACCCAAATAATATTGTTTTGCAATCTATGCCTTGGTGTGCCATGTATCGCCAGCCCATTTGCGAGTGATATACGGGCATTTGTTGGTTTTTATAGCGGATTGATGGACTAATTATTGAACTCTCTAGTGTAAGGGGTTGGGTATACATCTCCCATCTCTGCAAAATGTTATGTTATTTTAAGTCTATTTGTACAACCCACAACTCACCTGGAAGAGTATTCTTTGTGCTGAAGAAGTAGCTGTATGGGGCGTCCCAGGTTCAGAGCTAGGTGAAGAGCAAAGGTCTTCAGTTTATTGTGAAATTCAAGAACTGTGGTGGTTCTGTCCTGCAGGGGCAGACCGTTTCCAGGCTTTAGGAGCAAGGTAGGAGAAGGTATGATTGCTGGATCTACGGATGCAGGGGTGGTGTACAATTAGGAACCCGGCAGAGCAAAGGTGTCTGGTAGGTTTGTGAAATTTTATGTGGTTGTTGAGGCACATGTGGCCAGTGTTGTGTAAGGCGTGAGGAGTTTGAAGAATGCTCATTTGTGAACTTTCAGCCTCTTTGAGGTGCAGGGTGATGAAAGTGGAGTGTGGGGTGGTGTGGGGTGAGAGGCCTGACGGCAGAATTTTGGATGATCTGGAAACTTATGGTCAGTTGAGCATTGATTCCAGCATACAGTTTGTTGCTGTAGTCCAGCTTGATGGTGATGAGGGTTTGGATGACTGTTCTGTTTGTGGGGAGCCAATTGAAGATCTTCTTGAGCACAGTGAGTGTGTGAACGCAGGAGACAGAGGCTGCATTCACTTGGCCTCAATGTTGGTTGTCTATTGCTAATCCGAGGATGAGTCCCAGAGTGAGGTGTCTTTGCTGAAGATTTCTGCTTCCGACTTGTCTAAGTTGTTGAGGAGGTGTTGTGAGCGAGGTGGGTGGCTAAACATTTATTTAGCATATTTTTGTTATGACTTCTGCCATCTTTTCCATGCGTGTTCACCATGTCAGAGCATGTCTTTGAACCTCAAACAACATCTCACACATACAACAAACCACACCCTTCCAACCACACCTCCAAATGGGCAACTGGGGTATGAAGCACTATAAAAATGCTACAATACAATACAATACAATACAAGCATTGACCTTAGACAAAACATTTTTTTAACACCTTCATAACGCAAGTCCATCACATTGTTTCCTTTGGGTCAAATAATCTTCTACAGAAGATACCCAGTGTCTTCTGCTTCTCAGCATTGTTCTAAAGACTTATGTCTACAATGAGAAAAGATTATTCTGAACACAAATAATAGACAAAGAATTCCCCAAAAGCAAAACAATCATCCAGTACAGCATAAACAATTGGTATTTTGACTCCTTTAAGTCAAATTATGTCCAAATTAAGGAGGAAGAAGAAAGGAGACTGGCTATCCTTTTTTATGTAGGAAATATAAGAAACACAAGAGAACACAACATTAGAATAAACTGTAAAGAAATAATCACCATCCCAGAAAGCAATAATGTTTAGAAGTCTGCATCATGGTCACTTTGACCATCAACCTTTCCATGTTTAACCCAAATCCTGCATAACTAGTTTCAAGATGATTCAAAGTGATCTGTGGATTAAGCTCTGAGTTGAGACAGTGTAATTCAGCCTAGTGATGCGGCTGGAGATGCTATAGAGGTGTTGAGAAACAGGTAAATTGGAAGTTTTATAATGTTATAAGTAAGTTCAAATAAGGTTTAAGAGCAGTGTTTATTGAGAGGAAAAGTGTACTTAAACCTATGACAAGCAGAGGAAAATGTAACTCCCTGTCGCTTCAATGCCACACCGAGAACGCAACATGCCATGCCAGATTTTTAAGCTGGCCATTGATTATATACATTAGTTTAAATTGGATTAATTGTTTTTGCAGTCATATAATGTGGATATTCTGCATCCCCGGCAGGGATATATATCACTTTTGGACCTACTTTGGACCCATCAAACGGATCAAAGGCTAGCATCCTAATCATAACGGTGGTAAACTCGGAGTTACCGCCTGTTGGGGGGCGCTAGGTGACGCACGAGCAAGATGGTCGCACGTCTTTGAGGCTCCAGCAGTTTAGAGACCATGTCAGCAAAATCCCGCCCTAACAATGCACAAAAGTGCAGAAAAGCTGTGGGAGCATATATACCTTGAGAGCTGCCAGCAGTCGTGTCGGACGGAAATGCAGTAAGAACGTTGCAACACTGATTGATCACTGCGGAGATTACCCGGACCTTCTGACGCCGCTCTGAGCCGCGGGGAACAACACCATGCATGGCCGAGGTCTCAGTGCTTCGAGAAGGCCCAGCTTCGCATAACGTTCCAGGCGGACTTCTCCGAGACACGGAGGAAGCAGTAACTCGCCGTGCTACATCGGATGGACTCCCACTGCTTAAAGAGGGTAGAGTGCGGAACTTATTACTGGACGTGCTCCGCCACTTAAGCCTGAACGGAAGAGCGGAACCACCAAGCAAGTAAGACGGAAATGAGGCAGCGATACGGAACAAGGGTGTGCCGACAGCCACCATACAGCAGTGTACTGCAACGAAACAAGAAAAATATGTGTGGGGGAGATAAGTAGCGCACATTGTAGAGTGGAGCAAACAGGGTAGATAGAACTATGCCATCGCAAATTGTAGAGTCGGAGCACACGAGGTAGATAGAACTATGCCATCAGAGCCTCGTTACTCACTGACAAGCAGCACCATATATTAGATCCAAGATGGAGGCCAAGATAAAATGAAAGGTCTTTTCTGAGCGTGACGGAGGTGGTGAAGCGAAGGCGCAGGGGAGAGAACAACAAATTCACAGAAGCAAGATATATAGAAACATCAAGATACTCACAGATAACCTGGTAGAGTGACTCCAAACCTTTATAGCACGCACTATTCTATCGCGATTCACAGACAGAGCGCCCTCCATCCAGTCTATGCATCGCTCTGTAAATGAGAGGCGATAATTTTGGTTGGGCTGCTTCCCTCTCAACGCAAGTACGCATAACTTGCTCAGTTGACGCAAAAGTCCATAATATAACGCGTCTGGGGTGTGCTTCACCGAATACATAATAAATATACGCAGCCATGGTAAAAACCGATGGAAAGCACGCAAAAATGTACTTTGAACCCCCCAAAAAATGGACACACTCCCAGCATGACGAAGTTGAACAAACAGAGACGATGCAACCCCAAGACTCAGAACAAAACCAAGAAGATGAGCTAAACACTCTGCTGCTTGCCATGAGGCAGAGCCTCACTTTCATAGAAACTAAGATGGACTCAATGACGAGTCAAATGGACTCCATAGTACTAAAAATTGAAAAACACGATGCACGCATCATGAAGGCCAAACGACGAATATTGGATGCAGAAGATAAAGCAACTGGGGTCCCGAAACATGTTGCACAGACGGATAAAGTGCTGAAGGTGATCGCTGCATAAAACGAAGGTTTAGAGGCACGCTCAAGGCGCAATAATATACGCATTATTGGAATATTTGAAAGCGCAAACGCTGGTAAGATGGAAGAATTAATCGAGTGCATGCTGTGCACGGTGTTCAGAGCTGCCTCATTCTCCCAGCACATGGTAGTGGAACGTGCACATCGTTCACTAGGCCCCCACCGCCTCCAGGTACTCCGCTACGACCAATTGTCGCAAGGCTGCTGAATTACCGGGACAGAGATATTGCATTGAAGCTAGCCAGGGAAAAGAGTAACCTCAATTTCGAAGGACATAACTTCACACTCCACCCAGACTTTACACTAGCCGTGGAAGAAGCTTGCAAGAAATTCCTCCCGGTAAACAGAATCTAAGAGAGGCACAAATAGATTATGTGCTAATGTACCCAGCACACATGAGATTTAC
This sequence comes from Lissotriton helveticus, assembly GCF_964261635.1. Classification (NCBI taxonomy): domain Eukaryota; kingdom Metazoa; phylum Chordata; class Amphibia; order Caudata; family Salamandridae; genus Lissotriton; species Lissotriton helveticus. Next base: position 830,146,780 of record NC_136057.1, on the reverse strand, counting down.
ACATCAAGGAAAATAGCACTGTTTTGTGCATGCGCAACAGGTGGAGGAATTCTTAAAACTAAATACTCGAAAAGGCTCAGACCGTCTACTGGAGACATCACCCTCGAGAGCTACATCACCTACAATGGAATAAAAGGAACCTTTTTCAATAGCAGTGGACATAAAACAATGAGACTCTCAATAGACGCTGAACTGTATCCCAGGACACATCAACCCAGCTCAGATTACCTGTGAAGGGGAAGCTTCTGGGTGAAGAAGATGCTGAATATAAAAGTCGTAACCACATGTAGAAATATGCAGCAGATAAGTGAACTTAAGGGACTAATATACAAACGTTACCCGAGCACCTCTTCCCCCCTCTTTTACTGGTACATAACAATCCCATCAGATGGAGGGGGAAGGGTGAGCACCATGTTAACCCCTGGCATGCCCCCTAAGGGAAATACCCCACAGTTCGAAATGTTCTTGGAGTTTAAATTCTCGGGTCTTTGGGAGGGGGAACAAATTGTACTTCCAGCAATGTTGGGCTGCTGTTGTGGGAGGGCATAGGTAGGGGAATAAATGTAGAGATTGGTACACAACTACACACAAGCTATAATGTGACACTTGCACATGCACTTATGGTTATAGCCTTAAATGGCATTGAAATCTTCAGTTTAATTCTACCCTAGGCAAGATTATGACGCTGAACACTAAGACACAGGAAGTTAAACTGCTGACATGGAATGTCAGAGGGCTGGGTGAACCACGCAAATGCAGACAAATATTAGATAATATAGACCGCCATAATATTCACATAGCGAGGTTACAGCAGACGCACTTGGACCCTCAATGTGCCCCATGCTTTGTCGGTAAACGGGCAGAACACTGAACTTTCTCCTCATATTCCACCTACTCCAGGGGGACAGAATCCTAATCAAAAAGCATACCCCATTTTTCCCAGTGGGAACGGCTCAGGACCAGATGGGACAATATTCTATGAGATGGGGAAAATTATTCATCAGAATCTGTCGCTACCTTATGTGGGAAGACAGGCGAAATCAGGTCCATGCATCTGATATGGGGGGTGATTTTAACACATCAATGATTCCTTAGATAGGTCTGTTCCTCTACCGCACCATTATTCCCAAGCACAGAAAGTGCTGTCCAGTATACTTACTGATAACGACCTGATAGATGTAGGGAGACTTTTGCATCCAGTAGGAAAGGAAGGTACACATTATTCGACATTTCACTCGTCCTGGTCAGATTATTGGGTAGTTTCTAAAGGAGTGGATCACTACGACAGTCCACTTAGCCAAAATATATTCTGATCACTCCCCGTTTCAAATTACATTATCCCCATCAACACTTACTTCACCATACATGAATTGAAGACTTATGTAGAGAATATTATTAGATACAATGTTCCATGCAGAGTTAAGTCAAGCAATACTTGACTTCTTCCAGTGAAACATTGGCACAGTACCTGGCATAACTACGGTATGGGAGGCCTTTAAGGTCACTGTCAGGGGATTCTGCATTGCCAAGGGGTCTGGAGTCCTTCGAGACATCCGGAGAACGTTGCACAATCTTGAGGTTGATTTGAAGAGACTGGAGCAGGACCTAAATAAAGGGGCAAATGGTATCCTTCAAAGGGAGATACGGGATAAGTTAACAGAATACAAAGAAATGGTTGATCGGGAGTGCTCATTCTGAAGAAAGTACTTTAGAGCCCGACAATATGGCGAGGGCGAAATGCCCGGTAAGGCACTAGCAGACACAGGTAGGAGACCGCGCTTTTCCAGCTACATATTAGAGGTCACAGACCATGAAGGTAACACCCACAGAGAGAATGCTGCAATACTACAAGTGTCTAAAACACACTATACTGATTATGCATGAGCAAAAGACAAACACAGATAAATCTAAATGCATATTTAAATGATGTGGCTCTGGGATAGTCGGGCAACTCGCAGCCAGACTTTTTGGCTGCACCACTGGAGGAGGATGAAATACGCGATGCAATAATAAAGATAAGTTGGGTAAAGCGCCAGGGTTAAACGGCCTCCCGATTAATTTTTATAAAGCGTATATGGACCAGCTCACATCCATATGAAAGAATGTGTATGAGGAGGCATATGAAAATGGGATTCTGCCCCAGACCATGAGAGAGGCCTTGATAATCTCGATTTTAAAGCCCGGGAAGACGGCAGACCAGTGCGACACTTATAGACGACTATCCCTAATTAATAAAGATGGTAAAATTCTAGCTAAAGTACTAGCTAACAGTGTAACTTTATTAATGGAGAAACTGGTGCTGCCAGACCAGGCAGGATTTATCCCAGGAAGAGCCACATCTCACAATCTCTGCACCCTGTTTTCCATCATGCAGGATATTGACCCCGAAATGGAGGCAGTGGCAGTTTTTCTAGACGCCACAAAATCGTTTGATTCAGTAGAGTGGGATTACGTACTGGGGATACTGCAACATATGGGAATGCCAAAAGGTTTTCTTTCATGGATAAAATTATTATACACCTCTCCAACCGCCAGGATATTGCTTAATGGTCAAAGCTCATCGCCATTTATGATTACTAGGGGGACAAGGCAAGGATGCCATCTGCCTCCCCTGCTATTTGCTTTTGCCATTGTGCCCTAAGCGTTCAAACTCGGGCAGCACCACACAGAGCTTTGCAATACCCCATGCGCTAGGTTTTAATTTCCCTTCATGCAGATGATGTCAAACTATATATATATATGGCGTCATGGCGGCAGCGCTGGCTTCACGTAATTAAAACCATCTTGCACCAGCACTTTTGGGTCGACTCTTTGTTGCTGGACACTATTGGCAAACTGCTCTTTTGCCAAAGCGACAACCTTCGGAATATATATATATATATATATATATGTATATATATATATATATATATATATATATATATATATCTCAGAGAGCCACAACACAATCTGAATCCAGTGATGAGAGAGTTCAATGTTTTTGGGGAAATCTCAGGGGTACATATCAATTGGGGAAAGTCACAAATATATCCATTGACACCTCCTCGTGGAGGAGTGTGGCTCAATGGTTAGAGCGGCAGACCCTGATGCAGAGTTCTGGCCAGGGACCAGGGTTCGATTCCCGCCTCGGCGGGGTCTCAGGCTCAATTTCCTCGGACCTGTTAATTCTCGCCTCGGTGCCTATTCTAATCACGGGCCCCACGCTGCAACTCTGGGCAATAGCTTGGTTAACCTCCACACCGGCCCCAACAGCGCTAAGGATGCCTGGCTTCACCCTGGGGGTGCCCAGGAGTGGACACTTCACAAGGAAAGCCAGGAGGGGTTCCACAGCGGTATGAGTATCAGCGCCAGGAAGCCGTATAGGCGACACCGCAAGGTGACCGTCTGGTGACAGTGCGCTCTATAAGTACCATGACATTTACATTTACATTTGACATTTGCTACAATATCATGTCCAATAGACTACCCGATAACATGGTGTGAGACCGAAATAACAGCCGATCGGGCAGAACTAATGAGGCTTAACTACGTTACAGCATTGGCCTCAATAACTAATTGGGTTACACGCTGGATATCTCTCCCCTATCTATGGCGGGGAGAACATCCCTCTTCAAAAAGATCATTCTCCCTAAGTTATTATATTTGTTTATGAATAGACCATATTATCCTGGTAAACAATTCGGAGTTGGTGTGTTAGTCAGGAACACCTAAGCATGTGGTTTCCTTGGTATACCATAACATTCAAACCAATCTTGCAGCAGATCACTGCATGGTGCGAGTGTCATGGGAAAAGGAGTTGGAATTTGTATTGACAGATACAAATTGGGAATATTGTTGTGGACAAACTGGGCATATCGCCGCAAGTAGTCACTTAAGCATCATTCATTACAAATTCTTGCATCGTATATATTATACTCCGGCCAAAATGCATTAGTTTAAACTAAGATACAACGACCGATGTGACCGGTGTGGTACCGAAAGCGCAGACTTCATGCACCTTTCTTGGGACTGCAGTAACATCAACAAATTCTGGCAACAAGTTTTTTCAGCGCTTACACAAATGACATCAACGCTAATACCTGCATCCCCAATATTGGCTTTGCTAGGTCACACCGAACATATAGCTGTAGGATGCAGGAACTAAGTAGCACTGGGGCTGCTATTAGCTAAACGAAAGGTGGCATGCAAGTGGGAAAGGGGAAGAGCCCCTAAATTCAAGGATTGGATTCGCAACCTTGTTGATCTCTGTACTGGGGTGAATGTATGACATTGTTCTGCATTCTGTCCATCAACTGTCGTTTTGCATTTGTCACCCCGAGTGGGATGGGTGTGCTTAGACGTGAGTCCCATGCTCTCCACACCACTGGAGTCAAGCTATCCTGGCTGAAGACGGCTGATAGCCAGAAACCGGTCCTAGGATGCTTGATTCCGGTCCAGGAAAGACTTGGCTTGGCAGTTCGGGCTGGACTGTTCCCATGAGGCACAGGGTCAAGGCTGATTTGCATATGGCCATGTCTGAACTGGGGTGGTGTGGAGTGCAAAAAACGATGGATTTAGGCCCAGATCTTTGTACTGGGGTGAATGTATGACATTGTTCTGCATTCTGTCCATCAACTGTTGTTTCTGCATTTGTCACCCCGAGTGGGATGGGTATGCTCAGACGTGAGTCCCATGCTCTCCACACCACTGGAGTCAAGCTATCCTGGCTGAAGACGGCTGATAGCCAGAAACCGGTCCTAGGATGCTTGATTCCGGTCCAGGAAACACATGGCTTGGCAGTTCGGGCTGGACTGTTCCCATGAGGCACAGGGTCAAGGCTGATTTGCATATGGCCATGTCTGAACTGGGGTGGTGTGGAGTGCAAAAAAACGATGGATTTAGGCCCAGATCGCTGTACTGGGGTGAATGTATGACATTTTTCTGCATTCTGTCCATCAACTGTTGTTTTGCATTGGTCAACCCCGAGTGAGATGGGTATACTCAGACGTGAGTCCCGTGCTCTCCACACCACTGGAGTCAAGCTATCCTGGCTGAAGACGGCTGATAGCCAGAAACCGGTCCTAGGATGCTTGATTCCGGTCCAGGAAAGACATGGCTTGGCAGTTCGGGCTGGACAGTTCCCATGAGGCACAGGGTTAAGGCTGATTTGCATATGGCCATGTCTGAACTGGGGTGCTGTGGAGTGCAAACAAACGATGGATTTAGGCCCAGATCTCTGTACTGGGGTGAATGTATGACATTGTTCTGCATTCTGTCCATCAACTGTTGTTTTGCATTTGTCACTCCGAGTGGGATGGGTATGCTCAGACGCGAGTCCCATGCTCTCCACACCACTGGAGTCAAGCTATCCTGGCTGAAGACGGCTGACAGCCAGAAACCGGTCCTAGGATGCTTGATTCCGGTCCAGGAAAGACATGGCTTGGCAGTTCGGGCTGGACTGTTCCCATGAGGCACAGGGTCAGGGCTGATTTGCATATGGCCATGTCTGAACTGGGGTGGTGTGGAGTTACCATTAAGGTAATTAGATTGTATCGCTCCTGAGGTGATGGATAGCACAAGAACTCCTCAGTCCATGCATTCCTCAGTGCATGTACCTGCAAAACTAAAGCTGCACATTATAAACATGAAAAACCATGAACAAACTTCTAAAAACAGAACAAACATAATCCAAAGGCTATTCACCAATCTCAAATTTGCTTCCAACTGCCACTACCACATCAGCCCTCTTCTGGTTTTGTTCTTTTACCTTTCAGGCAAAAATGTCTGTCAAGTTTATCCTTTTGGAAATACAAATGCTTTTCTACTGTGTGTCACTCGTAGATATGTTGAATATATCACATACACCTGCTACTCAGACTGAGGGGATACTTTCGTGATGTCAAGCATTTCTTTCGGCTTATGCAGGCACTCTGTGCTGGGGTCGGAGATAAGCAGGATTCTCTGGTTGATGTAGGTTCAGAGGAGCTAAAGACCTTTCTCAAGAATACCCTGGCTGCGGAATCTCGGGGGGCTAGCCAAGACAACCTGGAGTCTAGCTCTAGCTGGGATCTCGGCCCCAATCAAAGTAGAGCAAAAGAAGGCCAGCCCACTGGCTGCTCTCTCTAACAAGTAGGGAAATAAACAAGCAGTATCCTGCAAAGTGAATGGGCAGTTGCAGCACGGTATGAGCATGACTATAGTGAAAACAATATGCATTTCTATTACCCTATTACAGACGACTCCTGACCTGTTCTACAATTCATGACGTCTAATCAGCTCAGTCAGGTTGTCTCAAACATCCCTGATTTGTCACCTGAGTCCGGCCGACCCACCACGGGGTCTTCAAATGCCCATACAGCACGAGCGTCCCCCTCTCAATCAGGGCCGGACTGGTGCTTTCGGGCACCGGGCAATCCCCCGGTCGGCTGGAGGGGGTGGGGGGCCGATTTTGGATCAGGGGGCCGGTTTTGAAAGTGAGGGGCCGATTTTCGGTCCGACCTGAGTCTTAGTCTCCGTCTGTCTCCAAGTTCCCTTCAAGCAGCAGGTGTGCGCGCCGCCCATACTGCAGCAGCAACAAGCCTGTGACCGGCGGTGTGTTTGCACACTGTAACTTAGTGCAACCATCCAGGGCCGGACTGGGAACTGAAAGCAGCCCTGGCAAATTTTGCCAGACCAGCCCCCGTCCGGCGCGTAGCTAGCCAGCCCCCGTCCGGCGCATGAACAAGCACTTATCTTATCAAAGTTTTATAAAGCGCTCGCACACCCAAGGGTTTCATGGCGCTAACCAACAGGATGCAAACACTACTGAGGGGACCATCCTACACTAGGCCGTCGCTTGGGTAAACAGCCATGTCTTTAATAGCTTCCTGAATGGAAGAAGAGAGGTACAAGAACGAATTTCCAAGGGAAGAGAATTCCACAGCTTGGGTGCAAGGGTGGCGAACCTGCGGCCTCCCTTGCGTGCTAGCTTATAACGAGGAGTGATCAAAAGGGTATGAGAAGCAGACCGGAGGCTACGGGAGGGGGTATATCTAAGAAGAAGTTTCTGAATGAACTTAGGACTACGAGTGTGAAGAGATTTGAAGACTATGCAGGCCAATTTGAAGGTGACACGGTGTTGAATAGGGAGCCAATGAAGTTGCCTCAGCAGAGGTCTGGCTGACTGCCATCGCAGGAGGCGGTGTATCAGTCTAGCCGCCTGATTTTGTGCCATCTGCAGACTTCTACTGAGTGTGACAGGGAGGCCGAGATAGATGGCGTTGGCGTAGTCTAATTGAGACAGCACCAGTGCTCTGACTACCTGGGTCCGTGCTGATTGAGTGAGGATCTGACAGATCTTTCTAATTTTCCGCAGTAGAAAAAAGCAGGTGGACACAAAAGAGTTGACCTGAGGTTTTAAGGAGAGCTCGCTGTCAATGAGTACCCCTAGGCTTTTGACTGATTTAGAGGGGACAGGTGGAGGACCTAATTTAGAAGGCCAGTAATGAGGGCCCCAAAATGATTGACTATTGCCGAACAAGACTAATTACGTCTTGCCCGGATTTAGCTTGAGTTGCATCAATAGATCTGGCTATGCTTCTTACGTGGGGAGGGGGGGGAGAGAGGGAGACAGAAGAAGAGAAAGGGAGAAGTAGAGGGGGAAACAGAGGAAGAGAATGAGAGAGAGGAAGGAGTGGAATGAGAGAAAGATGGGGAGAGGGATGGAAAGAGATAGAGAGGGATGGATAGAGAGAGGGAGGGGGAGAGGTAAGAGAGAAGGAGGTGGAGAGAGAGAGAGGAGAGGGAGAAAGAGAGAGGGGAGACATAAATACAGGGATATAACATCTAATACAGATCTGTTCTTTCCAGCAGGCACATTAACCATCAGCGCTACTTTGAGGCGAGTCAAGACTGTCACTAGATACAACTCCTGATCGATCTCTCTCTCTAGCAGGAACATTAATCACAAGAGTTATCTTTACAATTGCATTGTTGCCGAAAGCTGGACACACAAGGAACTCTGCAGCAGGTGCTTTTAAATCTTAAGTTATTGCGACACTGCACATTTCACATGCACACATTATTAACTATCTGTGACCTTAAACGCTGCCACATGAATCGCTCTTCTTTTTAAACATCAAGTCTTGGTTGGACCTTTACATTCCACCGCCCATTCCTCCATTCTGGCTTGGACATAGTATTTCAAACCTTGGAGCAGTTCTTTCTAAGCCTTCATAGCTGATCGGTGCCACCTTGTGCTGAACCCAGCGGAAGCGTCACTTCTTAAAATGACCTGCCCTCTCTTTTTAAAATGTCTCCCACCACCAAATCTAGCCTCAGAAAACCAGTTCCATTAATTCCAAAAATGAACCCCCCAACAACAATCACAAAACACAGAATGTTATATCCCATCATACGTCCCACACCTCTAAGAATTAGAATTTGTACTTCATAGAACACGGAGCACACGTCTCCCATTGAAAGGCCTGCCGTTCTACTCAGCCACCGATGCTTACGCTTGTATATCTAGATACATATGGGTCTTTGAAGCTGCTATCTAAGACTATATGTTGCTCTGGCACATTTTAAAGATCCTAACTCACATGCCACAGTCCTTATTGTCTTCTGTGCACACGTGTCATTTAAAATAATCCAACACTTTATTCTATAACATTATCGTAATGGTATTTCCCTTGCCCAGTCCTCCCTTCTGTTCAGTGTGGTACTGTGGTATGCAGTCGCGGCTGGCATTGACTATGAGGGGTGGTGGTGGTGGAAATGGGCGGTGGGTAAAAAAAGGCCCTTCCTAAAGTTTCTGACAGACTTTCCGCTCTGAGCATGCGCTGCCTTATTGCTCGGAGATCCGTGCTCGCCATGGACAAGCTATGAGACTCTTTGTATTTCAGTCTGGAACACTACTCTGCATTTCACTGTGCTGAGGTCAGCAACAGCCTACACTTCATAGTCCTTTCCAATTTAGAAGCGAAAACAAATTGTCAAATAATCACAGACACTGCCTATTATGTAAAGCACCTCTTATTCAGGACCCAGGAGAGACAGCAACAGTAATACGCCTCCTTCTCAAGTGTTTCAATCAGTCCCCTTGTCTTCAAAAATATAGCCAATCTTCTACCTTTTAGTGGGCTATTCTGTTTGAACGGCTCCGTTTTGTGGGACTCTCGGTCCGTCTAACATCAGCAAGAGCAACTAATTAACCTGGTGCCCAACCAGTCACAGTCCACAGTGAAACGCTGCAATAAATAGCCTTTGCATCAGAAACTGTGGAACAAAATCCAAGATGGCTGCTATTCGGCCTGGTATTACTTCCCACCCACAGAGTAACCAGTAGAATCACGAGTTGATTTCGGAGGGTTTCCTCAGAAATAGAGAATGTCCCTGGCTGCATTTGGTGCATAAACTCCAAAGAGTTACAAGGGGCTTTTCTTTGGGGGCAGAGTGCCACCCTCATTAAAGGCTCTGTGCCCTGAGACGCTTTAAGTTCTTGACCTTATGCCAGTCAGTAAGAGGCAGACCAGTGCTCTCTAACGTCATGCCCTGGTGAATGAATGAACTGAGAGTGATTAAGGGCAGATTATACAGTGTCAGAATTGCGTTCCACTGCCAGCCTCAAGTTTGGTTTGTCAGCATGGGCACTCGCCAGCCTGAAAGTCGAGACTTTCAATAATGCAGCATGCGGAATTTATTAAAAGGTGCTGGCATGCATACAATATGTGATTGTTTCACATACACAGTCACTGTGATGAAAACATATTTATATTGTTTCCTGTGGGCCCAATTCTGAAAGCTTTTAGCGCACTTAAACAAGGCGTTTCCCATATAGGGGCTAACCACGATTTGAGCAGTAATAATGGGATGGTAAGTCTCAAGTCTGCATCCCAATTTGCTATTTCAGTGTGTTATGACTCCACCATTTCGGTGCAGTTCTGTGTTTGACCTGGTAATAAGGAATAACATAAAAATATTAAAGTACTGCCTGTGTCTCCTCTTACTTTCCCATTTACACAGCATGAATTTAACCTGCTTTTAAAAGGCAGAACTCTGTCTGGGTTTTACCATAACTTGCAATGATGGGCGAGGTAAAACCTAGAAACTTTTAATCCCGCCCCTTAGAGTTTTCAGCCAAAACAAGATTAATGTTTTACTCGGGACTGGGCCCTTAACTTGATATTAGGACATAACCCCATCCCTAATACCAACGACAGTAAACGTGGTGTTTGAGGAGGACAGGAATGAAGGAAGATTTGAAAATCGACGAGCCAGACAGGTGTCATCCTCCTCCGGGGCCGAAAGCAGAGCAAAGTAATTATCAGAACAAGCCACTGGGTCGCATGACGTCACATAACATTTGCACCATAACCCACAAAAAATCTGTTATAATTTCCAATAAAGCTGCAAAGCCCAAGCACTTTACGAGAGAACTAGTACCCACGAGGAGAAAGGAAAGGAAACAAGATCTGGAAAAGCGAAGAGCCAGATGGGTGGCACTCCCCCATGGGACCGGTCGCAGTGAAACAAGAGCGACAACTGCCCCAAGTCATATGACGGCACAAAACAATTGCACTTATATAAACTTTTAAATGTCACGAACAATGGTTCCTTTTTAATTTTTATTTTATTGTAGTGCAATGGTTTTATTTAACGTATGCAAATACATTTCAACAGCACACACACCCATCCCTGATTAAATTGTTCTACCCACGATATGCCACTTTTTGAGGTTCGTCTTATTCACCAACTGCAGCAGGTGTGTCCACATAAGCACACCATCACCACCAATTCAGAAGAATGGCCTAAGTTAAGCTCCTGTGACATTGTCTTCAAGCACTGTGTCTCTGTGGTCCGAAATGCTTCCTCCTGGTGCAGCAGCAACACGTGTTGGTAGTGGAAGGCCCTTTGCAAAGGTTGTTGTGTGTTAAACTGGTACTAATGAGGTGCAAGTTGCAACTAATGCCTAGACAGTGTTAACAACTTTAAACATACCAAAATGATTAAGTAAAACGTTAACAAAATGTGGCGAATAACGTCACAGTGACCTCCGCAGCATAACTCGTGTCTCATGTTCAAAAGCCTGGCTGTGCCGGCCCGGATCTGATTCACAGACTAGTTAAAGCAGGGCGGGCGCTGTGTAAACACGTGGGCCCTCTAACATCATCCTACTCTGCAGTCCGACGCGGGCCCCAGTCCAGAGCTTTAAAAGTGTGCAGTGCATCACATGCCTGGCTCAGGCCTGGTCCCTCCGTCCAGACCACCACCACCACTGCGCGACGCCCCACCCGCCAACTTCAGTGTTTGTGCTAATGAATCTGATTATGAATGAATGTCTTTTGAATGATTAATTGTCGGTACGGGGGCCCGGAAAAAATACCCTTACTCACGGTCACGGAGGGTCGTCGGGCCGCCGCCGGCTGGTGGCACTGGCAGCCACAGGAGTAGGGCGGCCGAGGGCTACTTCCAGGGGCGGCCGCGGGCAGCCGGGTGGCAGGGCAGCGAGCGGCCTAGCCACCAAAGTACAATAGTTAAATTATGGTGGCCGCTCCGGTCCTCTCCTGGCTGGCTCTCGTGACGTCTGTTCTGATGATGGCTGCCTGCAACCTGGCTGTAGGGCACACTGACTGTCTGCGCAGTTTTAATTGCCCACTGTGCAATGCGCACCCACTGTGCACAGTGCAATGCGCATGCGGGAACATCAGTTGCACCCTAGGCGGCGGCGCGCAGACGCGCCGGAGGAGGCAGGGCATGATTGCGCGCTGCGCACAGGCACCTCCCTCCTCCCTCCTGGAAACGCTTCCGCTTTTTTTTAGATGGTTGCACTAAGTTACAGTGTGCAAACACACCGCCGGTCACAGGCTTGTTGCTGCTGCAGTATGGGCGGCGCGCACACCTGCTGCTTGAAGGGAACTTGGAGACAGACGGAGACTAAGACTCAGGTCGGACCGAAAATCGGCCCCTCACTTTCAAAACCGGCCCCCTGATCCAAAATCGGCCCCCCACCCCCTCCAGCCGACCGGGGGATTGCCCGGTGCCCGAAAGCACCAGTCCGGCCCTGCAACCATCTAAAAAAAAGCGGAAGCGTTTCCAGGAGGGAGGAGGGAGGTGCCTGTGCGCAGCGCGCAATCATGCCCTGCCTCCTCCGGCGCGTCTGCGCGCCGCCGCCTAGGGTGCAACTGATGTTCCCGCATGCGCATTGCACTGTGCACAGTGGGTGCGCATTGCACAGTGGGCAATTAAAACTGCGCAGACAGTCAGTGTGCCCTACAGCCAGGTTGCAGGCAGCCATCATCAGAACAGACGTCACGAGAGCCAGCCAGGAGAGGACCGGAGCGGCCACCATAATTTAACTATTGTACTTTGGTGGCTAGGCCGCTCGCTGCCCTGCCACCCGGCTGCCCGCGGCCGCCCCTGGAAGTAGCCCTCGGCCGCCCTACTCCTGTGGCTGCCAGTGCCACCAGCCGGCGGCGGCCCGACGACCCTCCGTGACCGTGAGTAAGGGTATTTTTTCCGGGCCCCCGTACCGACAATTAATCATTCAAAAGACATTCATTCATAATCAGATTCATTAGCACAAACACTGAAGTTGGCGGGTGGGGCGTCGCGCAGTGGTGGTGGTGGTCTGGACGGAGGGACCAGGCCTGAGCCAGGCATGTGATGCACTGCACACTTTTAAAGCTCTGGACTGGGGCCCGCGTCGGACTGCAGAGTAGGATGATGTTAGAGGGCCCACGTGTTTACACAGCGCCCGCCCTGCTTTAACTAGTCTGTGAATCAGATCCGGGCCGGCACAGCCAGGCTTTTGAACATGAGACACGAGTTATGCTGCGGAGGTCACTGTGACGTTATTCGCCACATTTTGTTAACGTTTTACTTAATCATTTTGGTATGTTTAAAGTTGTTAACACTGTCTAGGCATTAGTTGCAACTTGCACCTCATTAGTACCAGTTTAACACACAACAACCTTTGCAAAGGGCCTTCCACTACCAACACGTGTTGCTGCTGCACCAGGAGGAAGCATTTCGGACCACAGAGACACAGTGCTTGAAGACAATGTCACAGGAGCTTAACTTAGGCCATTCTTCTGAATTGGTGGTGATGGTGTGCTTATGTGGACACACCTGCTGCAGTTGGTGAATAAGACGAACCTCAAAAAGTGGCATATCGTGGGTAGAACAATTTAATCAGGGATGGGTGTGTGTGCTGTTGAAATGTATTTGCATACGTTAAATAAAACCATTGCACTACAATAAAATAAAAATTAAAAAGGAACCATTGTTCGTGACATTTAAAAGTTTATATAAGTGCAATTGTTTTGTGCCGTCATATGACTTGGGGCAGTTGTCGCTCTTGTTTCACTGCGACCGGTCCCATGGGGGAGTGCCACCCATCTGGCTCTTCGCTTTTCCAGATCTTGTTTCCTTTCCTTTCTCCTCGTGGGTACTAGTTCTCTCGTAAAGTGCTTGGGCTTTGCAGCTTTATTGGAAATTATAACAGATTTTTTGTGGGTTATGGTGCAAATGTTATGTGACGTCATGCGACCCAGTGGCTTGTTCTGATAATTACTTTGCTCTGCTTTCGGCCCCGGAGGAGGATGACACCTGTCTGGCTCGTCGATTTTCAAATCTTCCTTCATTCCTGTCCTCCTCAAACACCACGTTTACTGTCGTTGGTATTAGGGATGGGGTTATGTCCTAATATCAAGTTAAGGGCCCAGTCCCGAGTAAAACATTAATCTTGTTTTGGCTGAAAACTCTAAGGGGCGGGATTAAAAGTTTCTAGGTTTTACCTCGCCCATCATTGCAAGTTATGGTAAAACCCAGACAGAGTTCTGCCTTTTAAAAGCAGGTTAAATTCATGCTGTGTAAATGGGAAAGTAAGAGGAGACACAGGCAGTACTTTAATATTTTTATGTTATTCCTTATTACCAGGTCAAACACAGAACTGCACCGAAATGGTGGAGTCATAACACACTGAAATAGCAAATTGGGATGCAGACTTGAGACTTACCATCCCATTATTACTGCTCAAATCGTGGTTAGCCCCTATATGGGAAACGCCTTGTTTAAGTGCGCTAAAAGCTTTCAGAATTGGGCCCACAGGAAACAATATAAATATGTTTTCATCACAGTGACTGTGTATGTGAAACAATCACATATTGTATGCATGCCAGCACCTTTTAATAAATTCCGCATGCTGCATTATTGAAAGTCTCGACTTTCAGGCTGGCGAGTGCCCATGCTGACAAACCAAACTTGAGGCTGGCAGTGGAACGCAATTCTGACACTGTATAATCTGCCCTTAATCACTCTCAGTTCATTCATTCACCAGGGCATGACGTTAGAGAGCACTGGTCTGCCTCTTACTGACTGGCATAAGGTCAAGAACTTAAAGCGTCTCAGGGCACAGAGCCTTTAATGAGGGTGGCACTCTGCCCCCAAAGAAAAGCCCCTTGTAACTCTTTGGAGTTTATGCACCAAATGCAGCCAGGGACATTCTCTATTTCTGAGGAAACCCTCCGAAATCAACTCGTGATTCTACTGGTTACTCTGTGGGTGGGAAGTAATACCAGGCCGAATAGCAGCCATCTTGGATTTTGTTCCACAGTTTCTGATGCAAAGGCTATTTATTGCAGCGTTTCACTGTGGACTGTGACTGGTTGGGCACCAGGTTAATTAGTTGCTCTTGCTGATGTTAGACGGACCGAGAGTCCCACAAAACGGAGCCGTTCAAACAGAATAGCCCACTAAAAGGTAGAAGATTGGCTATATTTTTGAAGACAAGGGGACTGATTGAAACACTTGAGAAGGAGGCGTATTACTGTTGCTGTCTCTCCTGGGTCCTGAATAAGAGGTGCTTTACATAATAGGCAGTGTCTGTGATTATTTGACAATTTGTTTTCGCTTCTAAATTGGAAAGGACTATGAAGTGTAGGCTGTTGCTGACCTCAGCACAGTGAAATGCAGAGTAGTGTTCCAGACTGAAATACAAAGAGTCTCATAGCTTGTCCATGGCGAGCACGGATCTCCGAGCAATAAGGCAGCGCATGCTCAGAGCGGAAAGTCTGTCAGAAACTTTAGGAAGGGCCTTTTTTTACCCACCGCCCATTTCCACCACCACCACCCCTCATAGTCAATGCCAGCCGCGACTGCATACCACAGTACCACACTGAACAGAAGGGAGGACTGGGCAAGGGAAATACCATTACGATAATGTTATAGAATAAAGTGTTGGATTATTTTAAATGACACGTGTGCACAGAAGACAATAAGGACTGTGGCATGTGAGTTAGGATCTTTAAAATGTGCCAGAGCAACATATAGTCTTAGATAGCAGCTTCAAAGACCCATATGTATCTAGATATACAAGCGTAAGCATCGGTGGCTGAGTAGAACGGCAGGCCTTTCAATGGGAGACGTGTGCTCCGTGTTCTATGAAGTACAAATTCTAATTCTTAGAGGTGTGGGACGTATGATGGGATATAACATTCTGTGTTTTGTGATTGTTGTTGGGGGGTTCATTTTTGGAATTAATGGAACTGGTTTTCTGAGGCTAGATTTGGTGGTGGGAGACATTTTAAAAAGAGAGGGCAGGTCATTTTAAGAAGTGACGCTTCCGCTGGGTTCAGCACAAGGTGGCACCGATCAGCTATGAAGGCTTAGAAAGAACTGCTCCAAGGTTTGAAATACTATGTCCAAGCCAGAATGGAGGAATGGGCGGTGGAATGTAAAGGTCCAACCAAGACTTGATGTTTAAAAAGAAGAGCGATTCATGTGGCAGCGTTTAAGGTCACAGATAGTTAATAATGTGTGCATGTGAAATGTGCAGTGTCGCAATAACTTAAGATTTAAAAGCACCTGCTGCAGAGTTCCTTGTGTGTCCAGCTTTCGGCAACAATGCAATTGTAAAGATAACTCTTGTGATTAATGTTCCTGCTAGAGAGAGAGATCGATCAGGAGTTGTATCTAGTGACAGTCTTGACTCGCCTCAAAGTAGCGCTGATGGTTAATGTGCCTGCTGGAAAGAACAGATCTGTATTAGATGTTATATCCCTGTATTTATGTCTCCCCTCTCTCTTTCTCCCTCTCCTCTCTCTCTCTCCACCTCCTTCTCTCTTACCTCTCCCCCTCCCTCTCTCTATCCATCCCTCTCTATCTCTTTCCATCCCTCTCCCCATCTTTCTCTCATTCCACTCCTTCCTCTCTCTCATTCTCTTCCTCTGTTTCCCCCTCTACTTCTCCCTTTCTCTTCTTCTGTCTCCCTCTCTCCCCCCCCTCCCCACGTAAGAAGCATAGCCAGATCTATTGATGCAACTCAAGCTAAATCCGGGCAAGACGTAATTAGTCTTGTTCGGCAATAGTCAATCATTTTGGGGCCCTCATTACTGGCCTTCTAAATTAGGTCCTCCACCTGTCCCCTCTAAATCAGTCAAAAGCCTAGGGGTACTCATTGACAGCGAGCTCTCCTTAAAACCTCAGGTCAACTCTTTTGTGTCCACCTGCTTTTTTCTACTGCGGAAAATTAGAAAGATCTGTCAGATCCTCACTCAATCAGCACGGACCCAGGTAGTCAGAGCACTGGTGCTGTCTCAATTAGACTACGCCAACGCCATCTATCTCGGCCTCCCTGTCACACTCAGTAGAAGTCTGCAGATGGCACAAAATCAGGCGGCTAGACTGATACACCGCCTCCTGCGATGGCAGTCAGCCAGACCTCTGCTGAGGCAACTTCATTGGCTCCCTATTCAACACCGTGTCACCTTCAAATTGGCCTGCATAGTCTTCAAATCTCTTCACACTCGTAGTCCTAAGTTCATTCAGAAACTTCTTCTTAGATATACCCCCTCCCGTAGCCTCCGGTCTGCTTCTCATACCCTTTTGATCACTCCTCGTTATAAGCTAGCACGCAAGGGAGGCCGCAGGTTCGCCACCCTTGCACCCAAGCTGTGGAATTCTCTTCCCTTGGAAATTCGTTCTTGTACCTCTCTTCTTCCATTCAGGAAGCTATTAAAGACATGGCTGTTTACCCAAGCGACGGCCTAGTGTAGGATGGTCCCCTCAGTAGTGTTTGCATCCTGTTGGTTAGCGCCATGAAACCCTTGGGTGTGCGAGCGCTTTATAAAACTTTGATAAGATAAGTGCTTGTTCATGCGCCGGACGGGGGCTGGCTAGCTACGCGCCGGACGGGGGCTGGTCTGGCAAAATTTGCCAGGGCTGCTTTCAGTTCCCAGTCCGGCCCTGCTCTCAATCACACCAGGTGCTATATTTCAGAAACTTTGCACAGCTCTTAAATCAACTGGACGATCCATTTTAAATCACTTTTGCTGATTGTATAATAGAATTTGAATTAATCTTTATTGTTTGATTACTTAAAACCATAACAAGTTTTTAAAATGTGCATTTCATGTATACAAAAAGTTTAAAGAACAACATGTTGGTACTAAAGAAGGGCAATAATCTAGCTTAAAAATGGGTTAAGGTAAAATGGCCCAAATTGATTAATTGCAGTTGATGTCCAAAATGTCAGAGGATCGTAGCGTTGTTTTTAAAATCTAGAAAGGAACAGCCAAACATAAATCTTCAAAAGGGTTTTAAAATGGGAGCTGTGAGCAATTAAGATTATAGAAGAAACAATGTTCGGATAAACAACACAGGATGATCAAGGGTTCGTAAATTGATCAAAGGGCGGCTTGGAAGTGCAGCCAGAGGCAAAGAGATTTACAGCTCTGTTTTTCCCAAGTGTTTTGGCCGCTCTGGTAACAAATTTAGTGAACCGAATGTTCAGCATCGTGTTTTCTGTGTTCATGGCAGCTATTATAGCCTGTCGACATGTTCGAACTCCGAGTTGGTTCCATTCGTCCCGCAGCAAGGTCCTTCTTTCATTAAGCATTTCGGGACATGCACAGATTATGTGCTCCGTTGCTTCTGAATGGTAGCCGCAGTCCGTACATTTTGTATTACCACTAGGGCACCGCCATTCGGGTAAGTGCTTTAACCCCTTTGCCGCGACCGCGATTTCGCGGCAGTGCGGCACTTCCGCAAAATGGGCGGGGCCGCATCGGCCATTGGCCAAAGGCAGCACTAGCGAGGTAGTGCTGCCAACGGCAGCACACAAGGGGTTAAAAAAGGCCATTCAACAATCCTCAGTGCCTTAAACTTTAGCTTCCATAAAAGTGCATATGTGCTTGATAGATAAGGTGATTCGACCCCCGTTTGAAGTCAGAAATACCACCCAAGCGTGTTTCCTTCTAGACAGTTTTGCCCTGTCAGAATGAAAAGACCAGAGCCGGACACTTCTCTTGTTGACAAATTTTAACGCCTGCTGGGATGGGTTTGTTCCCCAGTATTCGTTGACACCGAGTAACTGCAGCGAATGGTCCAGATGGCGCTGATGTTTTTGGCTGATCAATATTTTGTTCCAGAGTCTTGCCTCCTGGCTTCTTTCCCGAGGTTTGCGCATTACAGTGCTTGATGAACATGCCGGCCTCGACACCATGGTGATCTAATAGGCCGAGTTCAAGCCTGACTTGGGCTGGCGATGGGGATCTTTGGAAGCGCCATGCTCGTTTGAAGATTTTGGTAGTTAATTTGTTCAATGTAATACTGATTGCCCCCAACATAATCTCATGCCCGTATGATAGGGAATTAGTGATCTTTGCCTTCATTACCGTTAGCAGAGGAGTAAGCATGGGCGGATTTTGCGGATCCACGATTCACGAATTTGCGGATTCACGGATCGTGGATCCGCAAAATCCGCGGATTTTGCGGATCGGCGGATTTGGGGGCGGGGCTTCCTCGAGTGTGTGGGCGGGGCCAAACGGACGGGGCTTCCATGCGAGCGCACATGCCTCTTGTGTGTATACAAAAGGTCAGAGACCGATCAGAGCAGCAGATTAAGAGACAGAAGCCCCTGGTCACAGGAACAGCACAGGGATTGCGCACGTGAAAGCCAAAGATGCAAATGCCTCTGGCCAGCATCACAGCGGATTTCCGATGGTATATTTGGGAAGAAGGCACATCTGCCCAGCCTCCCAACGCTCACGATTTTTTTTGGGCTGATGAATGAGTCACTGCATTTGCGCTTCAACTAGTTCCAGCGACCAAGTGTGTGTTACTACTATGCAATCGCGCCGAAGTGCGCAGGGGTCCCTTGAGTGAAATGTCCATCATAGTGGGTAAATGGCGGGAAGACGGGCGGGTGCACACCTCGAGTGTGTGGGTGGGGCCAAACGGACGGGGCTTCCATGCGAGCGCACATGCCCCTTGTGTGTATACAAAAGGTCAGAGACCGATCAGAGCAGCAGATTAAGAGACAGAAGCCCCTGGTCACAGGAACAGCAGGGGGATTGCGCACGTGAAAGCCAAAGATGCAAATGCCTCTGGCCAGCATCACAGCGGATTTCCCATGGTATATTTGGGAACAAGGCACACCTGCCCAGCCTCCACAACGCTCACGATTATTTTTGGGCTAATGAATGAGTCACTGAATTTAAGCTTCAACTAGGGCACATATTTATTCAAGAAGACACACCATGTAAATAATTTACGATGGCGCCGGCAAGCTGCCAGCGCCATCCTGCAAAAGTTACTTAATTAGCTTCAACAGGAAGCTCCAACTGATAAAATAAAGCAGGCGCTCGAGCCCCTGCTTTATCTTATCTGTTAGAGCTTCCTGTCGAAGCTAATTAAGTAACCATTTGAGGATGGCGCTGGCAGCTTGCCGGCGCCATCGTAAATTATGTTAGGCTTGAACTTTTGACCGCAAAATCCGCTCCGATCGCGGATTGCGGATTCTCGGTAAATTCGCGAGAGTTCGCGGATCGCGGATTTACCGAAAATCCGCAAAATCCGCGATCGGAGCGGATTTTGCGCTCATGCTTACAGAGGAGTTAGGCTTTGGCCGATTAGCTGTTTCTCGAGTGACAGGGCTTTAACCCTTACAACTTCTTTCTGCATTAAAAAGGAACCTCTGGAATCCAGAAAAATAACCAAGTATTTGTAATAGGATATTGTTTCGATATTTTTGGTTTTGACAGATTTAATTCAAGGGAGTTATTTGTTGTGTAGGGGAGCAGCTGATCGAGTAGCCTCTATAACCCGACCCCTGTGTGACTCAATAACATAAGGCCATCAGCGTATAGCAGATTGCTGGAACGGGTTCCATCTATTTGAGGGGGGTGGGAGTTGACGTTGTCAAGTGAGTGAGATAGGTCCGAGATGAAGAGGTTAAAAAGGAGTGTGGCCAACACCTAGCCTTATTTGACTCCACTTGCGGTCTGTATCTTCCTTGAAACATGGGAGCCCTCTCCCAACTTTATTCAAATCCAGGTGTTTGAGTAGAGTTGGATTATGGCTTTTAGAAGGGCCAGAGGTATTCCCCAGCTCTCTAATGTTTGCCATAGGCGGCCCCGAGGCACCAGATCAAAGGCCGCTTTGAAGTCGACTAAGCAGCAGTTGAGTTGGAATCGTTAGACTGCTGCTTTTTCCTTCAACACGGATAATGCAAGTAGGTTGCTTGTAGTTCCTGACTTAGCCACAAAGCTGGTCTGGTTAAAGGGGAGGCGCTTTGTTGTTTCTGCCAGGCTGACAGCTCTTCCAATACGATACTAGCCTTGTAATTAGCTTCGATGTCAAGAAGAGCGATCATCCTGTAGTTTTTGGGGTAATTTCTCCTACCACTTTAATAGACGGGATGGATCATGGCTCCTTTCCATGAATCTGGGATGTTGTGGTTAAGCCAGCAGTATGAAAACAGGTGAGCCAAGTGTTCTGACCACAGGTTTACATCCAATTTAAACAGGGCCTGGGGTAGGCCATAAGGACAGGGAGCTCCTTCTAACCTTGCTTTACTAATTGTGCGGGCAATATTATTTCTGAGTACTTCAGGTGCCGTTAAAATCTCTATCATAGTATCTTCAAGCTTGTACTTTCTGTCATTTATTGTTGCTTCCGGAGCGTGATTGACTAAATTATTATGCCCAGTCTTGTCTATACTTTTGGCTTCAAGTTGTGGTTGCACTGATTCTGTTGATGGAAGGGAGCTATAATGACAATCCCTGATTGTATGGTTGCTAAAGTGATTTGTTAAAAACAGGGTCCATTCTTCTTCACTTAGGTTTGCGCTACCATGCCCGCTTCCGCCTAGTGGCCCCCTATTCACTAGCAACCAAAATGACTTTGTGTTAGTATTCTTACTTGCAGGAACTAGCTTCAGAAAGACCTGGTCTGATGGTATTTGTTTGTCCCTGTGAATGGATGACCTGAAAGCTTTTTGAGCATGCTTATGATTATTGAATAGAGTTGCATTTCCTGGGCTTTTCGGAGCCTGGCATAGAGCCAAGTTTCTTTGAGATTTTAACTTTTTAGTCTCTAATGAAATGCGAGATTGTGTTATGGGTTGCTGGTTACGACATGTGGACGGGAATTCACAAATTAATCGATTTGCAAAAGCTTCCCAGCTGTCGCCTTAAGTTCTCTGAGTTCTCTGAGTAATAGCCAGATAACGTGTGTGCAATTGCCTGATGCCAGGGAATGTTAAACGATAGAGTTATTATTTGGGGGTGGTGGTCGCTCTCGCCTTGCGTTGAGATGCAATAGATCTCAATCAGGGGGAACATTTTGCTGTTACCTAGAGTAAAGTCCAGGAATGAATTGGAACGACCATTAGTTCTTGTCCAAGCAGGCTGGGTGTCCGTGGGGAAGTGCCCATTCAATACGGTGTAGCCCACACTGCTGAGTTGGATGACAGTGTATCCGACCAGTTTCGACGGTCTATTACCTGTGGGTATTGATTGTGCAGCAAGTTGTGGGGGAACCGCTGGGAAAGCGTTCCCGAGGTCATCAATCGGGTTTTGGAAAAGGTTTGTATTAAAGTCTCCGGAAATTAAGCAAGGTATACTACCATAATCACTTAGTAGGTTGCAAATAATTTCGATCAGACAATCCAGTTCGAATTTTTTGTCTGTAGTGCTAGGAGAGATGTAAACATTGAGCAGGAGTGACTGTGTCTGAATTGGGGGTTCCAGCAACCCAGTCTTCGTCAAATTTTAGCTGTTTGATGCGTAGAGACAATTTGCTACAAGCATAGATCGAAAGGCCGCCTCGCAGTCTGCCGTACTTGCACTGTCTTGTAGCGGGGGACATGAATTCCAGGTAGCTTTCGATAGGGATGCTATGCGCTGACCAGGTTTTCTGAAGGAGTATGATGTCATAGTTTTTTATAAATTTTTGTGTGTCTAAAGATTGGGAATTTGTCGATAATCTGTTGATGTTCCCGGAACATTATGTTGTTCCGCGATCAGTGTTGTTTCAGTCGTTCCGGCTCCAGGATAGAGCTTCAGGCAGCCATGACCAGTCAGCTCTTTGTGTGACTTGCGGGTCAGCTCTTTGCTCGTCGTTGCCAACGGGGGAGCGGCTTCTGGCTGACTTTAGTACAGAGAAAGAAAGAGAACGTGTACTGCTAGCATGAGCCTGGGTGGTTGCGAGTATTGACGGGTAGCGGTGCATGCAATACATTGTTAAAATAATGCCCCAGTTTTGAAATTGGTCGGACTTTGATTGTACCAACTCCACTGTGGTCGAGGACGCTAATATAATTAGAGTTGATTCTCTTGTTGAATACCATTACTGGGTTTGAATTTGATGGCCATTATATCATTTGATTCCAGGGTTCATAAGTCAAGAATTGATTTGAAGAGTCTGAGAATGTTCCTGCGGTTTAAGATGTCATGCGGGCCTTGGGAAATGTACTCTGGTGTTAACAGCAATTTGGTCTGGGTGCTGTCAGTAACTGGCTTATACACTTCCAATGCGGTAAGAACTCAGTTGATTTTTAATTTTCGTCTGTTATCCGTTGGGGAAAGGGTATTAGGAGCAAAAAGGGTACTTGCCTACTGAAATGGTTAGTTGTTGGTGTGATGGGGACTGTTATGTACAGAGTCACCGGGGATGGTTGGCTGAGTGATATTGTCGAATGCCGTCCGTTGGTGCCTTTGCTAAGGTTGCCTGTGTAATGCAGGCCTGATCTGTTGTTGACAGCTGGAAGTGGGGGAGAGGCTCTGATGCCTGATCATAGCTTTCGAGAGGTCACTGTCAGGCTAGGCATGTTGAAAATGTACTGCTCCGCAATAGTTTGTGGTTGGCTGTTTCCTGGTGTTGCTTGGTAAGTAAGTTGCAATGAATGACTTGAAGCATGAAGCGACTGTGCTGCTAATGAACACCGGTTTTGAAGATGGTTTTTGAAGCGTTAATGGCTGAATGGCTGATAGCGGACTGGTGATGACGCTGGATGTTGTGGATGAGCCTAGTGGTATGGCGGGTTTGCTTTTTGTGAAGTAACTACTGATTGTATTTTTGGTTTCGGCTGTATGTCTGTTACAAGTTTTCTGAATGTCTTTTGTTCCCGTTTGGACAGCCAACAGGTGTATTGTTGGTTTGATATTGCGTCGGTGGTTGTGTTAGGATCAACTGTGGCCATAATTGCTGGGGAGGGAGCTTGTTTTTGATCTGTCGTGGAGTTGGACCCCGAGGTGGTCAGAATAACATTGTCTAATAGGTAATGACACAATCCAGTTACATACTGTTATGTTATGAGGAGCAACATAAGGATGCAAAACAGCTTGCTGTATTTTTCTACTACAAAAGATTGTTCATCTAGTACTTACTTGAAAAAGATTTATAAGCAATTTTATGTCTGATATAGGGATTCACAATGCCTATTGTTTTTTTTTACACCTTACCAGTATAAAAACGATCTATGGACTAGATCAAAATCTGCGTTTCTTGAAGCAGCAAATGGTGAGTAGGAGTTTGTCTTGCTTTGTTGCAACAGCGCACAATTTCTATAACGTGGCAACTGATTAAGAGTCTGTGGGTCAGTTTCGACAACAAGCGGTCTTAACACTCCGGTGAACTATGAAGTCAAAGCAGCATTCTTTCACCACTGCACTCCTACCCCTTGAGATGTTCACTATGCTTTGCATCCTCTCCTCGTAAATGCTGCCTTTCCAGATTGCCTGGTTCTGGTGATTCAGCGGAATAGATGCATCTACTGTAAGGTTCACCGTTTGACTCTGTGCTCGCAGTGCCCAATGAAGGCGGGGCCATTCAGTTTTCAGATCGATAGAATTAGTATCATAGCGTTGGACAACAGTAACCAGATTGTCAATAGCGCCAAGAAACCACTTGTGAATGCGCGCTCTATAGCTACATCACCAGTGGTGTAGCTACCATCAAAATGTTAGTCAGACAGCACACGAGGCAGAACTATGCGACATACTCGTTTCTATGTTTAAAACATACTGAACACATCATCCATTTTGAGCTGCTGCTTTCTAATGCCTTCTAAAGTACACAAAGTTGTGAAGGCCCCTGCACCTGCCCATCAAAGCACAAGCGTGCTCCGAGTGAAGCAGGCGTGCCCCGAGTGAAGCAGGCGTGCCTCGAGTGAAGCAGGCGTGCTCCGAGTGAAGCAGGCGTGCCTCGAGTGAAGCAGGCGTGCTCCGAGTGAAGCAGGCGTGCCT
Source organism: Lissotriton helveticus (assembly GCF_964261635.1). NCBI lineage: Eukaryota > Metazoa > Chordata > Amphibia > Caudata > Salamandridae > Lissotriton > Lissotriton helveticus. The sequence goes on along the minus strand of NC_136057.1, from coordinate 830,122,292 downwards.
CGAGTGAAGCAGGCGTGCGTGTTTCAGTTGGGGGCCAAGAAAGGTGCTGAATGTTCAAGCCGGGTAATGTGTCTTCTGCTCTTTGCATATGGGGTACAGAGAAGAGCAGAGGCAAATGACCATCTCGAAAAATTTGTGATTGAAAATGTGCTGTTGCCGAAAGGAAGACTTCATTCTGAGAAGTTTCAGATCATTGTACAAAAACGTATAAAGTTCCTGCTCTGAAAGGAGCTTAAGTATTCAAGAAATGACTAAATAATTTCTGTAAAAAAAAAAAAAAAAACATAAAAGATGTGCTTCAGAGAACCACATTCAATCACTACTGCATTTCAATTCAAAAGGATCGTATGTCAACATTGTGACTTCAATGTTTAAACTCAAAGTGGGTGAGGCTCCTTCACAAGGAATAAAAGGTGCAGCTTTGAATGCTGCATTGTACAAACAGGTCTCCTCTGAAGTCTTTCTTTAGGACCCGGGTGTGGCTAAATGAATGCAGGTGTGAGTGAGACAAGATAAGAACAGCCCCTCACTGATGGATATCAGAGGCCATCCGTTTCCTCTTTATAGCATTCTGACATAAATCGCGGGAGCGGATGTGGCATTAAGGCCAGGTCATTCCACTTTGGAACTGGAGAATTAGGTTCAAACCTCAACATCGGCTCAACATCCCATAATTCTGTGCAAATCACTTAATGTCCCCATGCCTAACAACATTAACTAATTGTAATTGCATCTATATAGCGCTTACTACCACTGACAAGGCGTCAAAGCACTTTTCAGCGAGTAGTACACTACTCTGGAACCCAAAAATGTTTAGTGGCAAATTAGTATATGGAAATATGAGTATCTTTGAGCGGAGGACATGTGACCTTGTTAGTTGGATTGAAAAGGATAATGGAGGGATAGAAGAGGGCTGAATCTAGAAAGTGTTTATTGGGAGATCATAGTAGTAGGAGGAGGTGTGGGATTAGTAAAGGAGAGCTGGAAAAGGGAAGAGTCTCTAGAAATGGATTAGGGAGATCATAGTAGTAAAATTAGTTTTCGGATGAGTCAAAGGAGGGATACATGAGAAAAGAATTTAGAAAGGGATGTTTGGGAGATCTTAGTAGTAAAATGAGATTTGGGGTAAATCAAGGAGAGATAGAGGAGGGAAGAGTCTAGAAAGGTCCATTTTGGAGATCATAGTAGTAGAATAACTTTTGGGAGTCCGAGAGTGGAGGTAGAGGATACATTGAGAGAGGTATAGGGTGAAAGCTGGGATATTGCATTGGAAAGCCTCAAACATTTGTTTTAAATGTTTTAATTTTACAGTAGGAGTAAAGTGCTACATATATAGATACAGGAGTACAAGGAGGTATATATGTATAAGGAACGTCATCTATGAAGATTTAAATTGTATTTATATGAATGTGGATTTGTGTGATGTAACTTAAATGGTGCTCATATAAACCGCTCTAAACCTTTGGTTGAGTTTGCTCTATATAAAACTGCAAAAATAAAATAAATAAAGCGTCCTCTGCCGCAACGTAACGGGGTATGTCCTGCTCGCTTTCATAACCGTGGTGTTTGTTGTATAACCTGATCATGTAACTGTGCGTTATTGCTTAAGACACTTAAGACTGTAGAGAGGGATTACAAACCACCACCCCTTTCGAGAGAACAGTTACTTCTCCAGCGGTAGATTAGACTGTTACAAGCGAAGGACTCAGTGTCAGTCTGACAACCAACTGAGCTCACAAAAAGGCACGAAAACCGTGACGCAGCAAGTTACATCCTGTTTGACCTTTCCTGCATTTTAATATCCAGGTTTTATCGGTGTTATACTCAATATCCTCTAAGAAAAGATACTAGGAATGTAATAGTTCTTCAAATATTTAACCATATTTGACAATTACATTTTCTAGCTCTAGGGCGGGTTTATGGGAGTTCGAGATTATTGAAGAGTTTGCTGGAGTCAATCGTCCAGGGCACGTGACCTGCCCATCGCTCTTCCACGCGCCAACCGCGTGCCACCTCTACAGACTACATCGTGAACAGTGCAAGTGCAACCATACATTTTTTTTACTGATCTGTTTTAAGCTCTCCGATTAAAAGGCACTGAATACATTAGGCTCCAACCTGCCTTGTTTGAGAAAATGTTTTTACCCAGGGCTATAAGTGGGCCGGGTCCTGCCCGTGCTCAGTACAGGCAGTTCTTAAAAGCAGCTGCTGAGACGGGTCTCTATCGAGCTCTCATTTCATTTCATAGAGCTTTATTCGGAGCATAAAACATGTCCATAAAAGCACATACAGTTGCATATACAAACATTTCATAGATTAAAAAATATAAAGAAAAATACAGTTGTAACAATAATTATCCAGTGCGGGATGGAATAAATATATTAAAACACAGTCATTAAAAACACATGCTTTTCCTTGCGCTGATAGCCTTCTGTAGGAAAATAGCCGTAAAAAAGCAAATGTCCGGATGATGCATATTAAAAAGCAATTTCGTAGATTCTGTGATAGTTCTTACTCCAAATCTATTCAGAATAGGCTTTAAATAAATTTTCCGCAATTCACTGTACATGATACAAGAAAAAAGAAAGTGCACAGTACTCTGTTCTGTCTTGTGATCACATGGACAGGGTCCCACAGGGCGCGTTTTTATATTAGGGCACGCAACCAGATGGTGTGCAGTTCCCATCCTCATTCTAGTGAGTACAAACTGGTGTGAGACTCTAGTCACCTGCGTCAAGTATGGATGTAATCCACTAAACTCATTCAAGCCATTATACAATTTACAGGTAGTAAGTTTTGAATCCTCCAAGGCACGCCTCTCTAAACAGGAATTCAAAAACAGTCTTCAAATTTGACTTGGAGTTATCAGATACACAAAACCGATCATTGATCACATCATATCCAAAGACAGTTTGAAAATGTTCAATATTATATTTGATCCAGGGGATCTTCATGTGCTGGTCCAAGGTGAGGCAATCCTCTATGATAGCTCTGTTTAGTGAGGTGCCTTCATTTAACCAAACAGATCGCCACAATAATAAGGGTCTTAGCATGATTAAATCATTCAAGAAATGGGACCCCGTTTCCTTGTGGACCAGGGTATTAGAAGTAGATTTGGGCAGACACAGGAGCCTTTTCAGGAAGTTGTTCTCCTCTATCTGTAGGCACCCGGCAGATGTTACACCCCAAACTCCTGCCCCATATAGGGCCGCAGATAGGCATTTAGATTGATAGATTTTTAGCATATCTGCTATACGTCTATTTCCCAATTTCTTTGCGAATACGAAAACCCCATTGGCACTTCTAATCATCTTAGTTTTAACCGCTTTGTGTTCGATGTCCCAGCTACCATTTTTTGAGAAATTAATCCCCAAATAGCAGAAATTGTCTACTTTTAAAACCTGTTCACCTTCTATAAAATAATGGGAGTTTGTTTTCGTTTTTGACTTAGCTCGGCCAGAGCACTCCATCACATAGGTTTTAGATCTATTGATCACCAATTTTCTATTTTTGATGAACAGAACAAACCTGTCCATCAATCGTTGGAGACCCAGGGGTGTCCTAGACAACAGTACGGCGTCGTCCGCATAGAGTAGCACTGGGATGTTAAGGCTATTAACTCTAGGGGCGTCAGCCGTAACTGCTTGTAGGGCAGCATCCACCTCATTGATAAAGAGAGTAAACAGTAGGGGTGCTAAAACACACCCCTGCCTGATTCCTCTCCCTATCCTAAATTTACTTGTACATTCCCCATTGGGCCCATATCGGACGCTAGTGCTAAGTTTTTCATACAGGCGAGCTAGAAAATATACTATACTGTTGGGGGCTCCCATGTCAATCAATTTGGCCCAAAGTAGGGCGTGGTCAACCATGTCAAAGGCACTGCTTAAGTCGGTGAAACATAAGTACAACGACCCACTCTTGGCCTGTGTATATTTCCCGACCAAAAGTTCTAAATTTAAGCACTGCTCTATAGTTCCACGCCCCTTTCTGAAACCAAACTGGCTATTAGTTAAAATCTCATTCGATTCCGCCCATTCTTCTAATCTGGCTAATAAAACACGACTCATAACTTTAACTGATGAGTCCAGTAGGGATATTGGACGGTAATTTTTTGCTTCGCCCCGGTCTCCCTTCTTATAGATAGGGATTATATTTGATTCTGCCCAAGTAGGTGGTATTTTAGAGCAGACTGCAGCATTAAAAATCTTTGCCAGTAGGGGGCCCCATATCTCCGGGGCTGTCTTATATACGTCTATAGGAACCCCATCGGGTCCTTGGGCCTTCCCTCCTTTACTAGCTGTAATGCTGGCCATAACTTCCTCTACTGTAATATCTAGTGCAACTATAGGCCATCCGTTTCCTGGGGGGTCTATATTATTGCCAGAATCAAATATGGTCGAGAAATGTTGGATCCATGAGTCTATGCTCACATTAGATGTGAGCACTGGAACCTTCTCGTCTTTGAATAATGGACTATTTACAGTAGACCAGAACAGGTTACAGTTCCTTTGTTCTGCTGCTTGGCTTAGATTGTCCCACGCTTCCTGCTGTAACTCAGCCTTTCTGCGTTTAAGGACCAGTTTAAAATCCTGCCTAAGTTGGATCACTAAACACTTGTCTCTGGGTTTAGCTGCTAAAGCTTCTTTAAGATCTCTCCGGGCAATAGAACAAACATGATCAAACCATCCCATATTCTGTCTATTTACGTGCCCCACCTCTTTAGTGAACTTCTTACTGATAGTGACATTAATTCTGTCAAAGTGGTCGATACTGGCACCATCTAACTCCCCTTGTTCGAGAATAGCCGAAATTTCCATCATACAGCTGTTAATGATGGAATCAGATGTTTCTTCGGCTTTCCCACCCTTCCACCTCAGCCTAACTCCGTTAGTTCTGTGCGGTTCAATATTTACAATTGTACCCGAATTGGGAGTGGTGGTAGAATTCCAGATCTTAATTTCTATGGTAAGGCAGTTATGATCGCTCAACAATACATCAACCACATTGACTTCAGAGCACATATGTTTTAGGTAGGTAGACATGCATATAAAATCAATTACTGTATTAGCCCCCCTCCCTTTGAAAGTTGGGACGCTTTCTCCCATATCATTTTTTAAGTTTTCCATGATTACCATGTCATAATCTATCAAAAAATTATTCAGGGTTTCCCCATACAAATGATGGGGGAAATGAACTTCAGCATCCCCCGAATGATTATAGACACCACACAGATTCTGGGATGATAAGGGGCAAGATGAGACATTAAAATCCCCCACAAAAATATATTCAAAAACACCAATAAAATGCTCTGCTAAATTACACACTGCTTTGTGTAAATCATTGACAACTGTGTGCCTAGTTCCGTCAAATATATTATTGTAGAAATTGATCAACAGAACATTTCTACAATCATTTTGTACAAGCCAAAGGATTTGGGAATGAACCCCCACTTTTACATACTTTTTTACTAGTACAGGCAACTTCACTGAAATCAGAACTAGCAGACCTCCTCTAGATCTTCCATGAGGTGAGGCCAATGCGGGAAGTTCATAGGAAGCAAAGCCATCACTCCCTCTATATTCTCTACACCATGTTTCCTGTAGACAGATAATATCAAATAAGCTAATAAAATCATTCCAACCCAACATATCCTCTTTGGCCGTCAAACCAGCAATGTTCCAGCTAGCCATATGACACGTTGCCTTACCCGTCTCTAGGCTGACAAGGGGCATATCATCTGAAAATATGGACACGTTATTATTTACATTAAAATGCTCTGCGTTAGGCTCTACATGTTCATCTTCACCCCCATTAAACATACAATCCTTATTCACAGTATTAATGTTTTCAGTTGAGGGCATTTTTAACTCTCCGGCATCCACTCTCACCTGGACTAATTTACCCTTATGTCAATCGTTTTGGTCCAGGAAGCTCAGTGACTGAAACCTGTTCTGGGTAGGGACTTGGTAGAACATCCCATTAAGTGGTGACATTATACTATCGCTTACTGGTGGAAAATTAGGCGCTTGTGTTATAAATCTATTCCCGCCATGTACCGGGTTCATCATATGCATTGGAGCAACAAATGGGCCGTCCTGGGGGGCAAAACAGGGGGTATGTTGCCCTAATCTGTTTCCAGTTGAGTAAGAATTATTATTATTCGAGGATCCCTCCCAGCTGTTTACTGAATGCAACCTGTTTAAGTGGTTGTAAAAATATCCCAGTGGCCTTGCGACAACGTCTGTCTCTGACTGCGTGATCGAGGCCGCTCTTAAGAGGACCGTCGCAACATGTTGCGGATGTTTAAAATTGATAATCACGCAGTCACCCCCACATGTTTTTCTGGTATTACCTATCCAGTTGACTCTTCTAATAGAGATGATCTGATCTGAGTAGCCAACTGGATAACCACAGTGCCGACTAAGCCAAGAAATAGCTTTGTTTTTAAGAGAATCTACCGATTCTTGGGTATAAGGGGCCTGTGTAATAGGTGGGACATTCGTTAAAACTACAACGTATGGTACGCAATCAGGTGGGAGGTCCACAGGGCGCTTATTTACTCTAGCTGAAACCCTACTTGTTCCACCATTGACAGCCACTTGGGCTTTATTGGCTAACGCAGCTGGCACATGACCAGACTGCTCCCCATTTAAAGATAATGTTGGTCTAACCACCTGGTTAGGACTAACCTGTCCTTTACTTGATGACTCCGCTCTCTGTTGCTGCTGAGGCGGTCTACCCTTATCCTGTGCAACAGAAGTTGTTACTATGGTAATTGGAACCGGTTGTTCTTTAGATGGTTGTTTCCCGTTATTAACTATAACAGGAGGGCTAATTAGATTTCCTGGTTGCCCCTTATCCTTGGTAGATATATCTTTAAAAGTTGATACCGTTTTATCCAGGGTAACAGATTGATGAGCAACCACATCCCTTAGTCTTTGAACTTCCCCGCACAGGCCCTCTATTTTAGCAATCAGTGGATCAATAATCATTTTAAATTTCTTGTCGATAGAACCCATCAGTAAATCTAATTGGACAGGGTCGATGGTGACACAACTTTCTTTAATTGGTGAACCTATATCCTCTGGGTTATCCTTATGGGTTAAATCCTTTTTATGTTTTCTACCTTGATAATAATTTCCCCTTTTAGGTACAGTTTTCCTGCAGGCTCTCATTAATCTTGAGGCCCTCATTGAATGTTGAGGGGTGCCCTCACAAGTATCACACAAATCACCTCCCCCCTCAATGGAATTGCTAAAAACCTCGGTACTATCTACAATGGTATTGTTCTCATCTGCCCCAATTAATGTAGCATGTTCACTGGGAGTATTAGTATCCACAACATTGAGGTCCAAGGACTCGATTAAAGGGGGGATTTCCGGAGTGCTTTTCCCCAGCGATTTCGTCCTATCCGTATTTATTCTGTTAACCACCTTCAGCAGATAGTTATCGGGTAGGGTGGATTGAATAGACATGGTGAATGGGTAATCCGAAGACAGTTCACGACGAGTAAATAAAATCAAATGTTCGAATGTTAAGTCACAATATACTACTTGGATGTACTCACAAGTAGAAGTAAGGGGGGTGGCCCGTCCCGTCCCTGGACGGCCACAGACGGCCCGCCCTCTGCCCGGGCTCAGCCCGGCGCCGCCCGCGTGCGTCCCGCGGGGCGTTAGGGGGGGCTGTTGCTTTGTAGCGCCTCCGGGCGCAGTGCTCGCGTCAGCGATGGAGCGCCGGGCCCCGGGGCAGCTGGGATGTGTAGTTCTCCCGCTAACACCCGGTCCCGGTCTGGTGCAAGGAAGAGACTGCTGCCGCTGCCCACGCGGCGCTGTGGCAACCCACTCGCAGGGACAGGTAAGTTCAAGCTGGCCGTTGCCCTCACGGCGTGTGTCCGACAGTTTATGGCCCCCAAAGCACACTCAGCGGGGCTGCTGCTTTGTAGCGCCTCCGGGCGCAGTGCTCGCGTCAGCGATGGAGCGCCGGGCCCCGGGGCAGCTGGGATGTGTAGTTCTCCCGCTAACACCCGGTCCCGGTCTGGTGCAAGGAAGAGACTGCTGCCGCTGCCCATGCAGCGCTGTGGCAACCCACTCGCAGGGACAGGTAAGTTCAAGCTGGCCGTTGCCCTCACGGCGTGTGTCCGACAGTTTCTGGCCCCCCGAGCTCTCAATTTTTGCCCTCGAGCTCAGGGTGAAAAAAAAAACTTAACTCTGCAGCAGAACCACCCTTCACTGCCTTTTAATAATACTTCAAAGAGACTCCTTATAATTCTTTCACAGAGTCATCATTTCAGAATTGCAATTTTTTCAATATTATATACAACAAATCCATAGTTGTTGCTCAATTATTTTATGCAACTAACAGCCATTGGCAAAACCAAGAGTACTGGCTTGTTGTGGGTATAATGATGCTTTCGGTATCATATATCTGGATGCAATGACAGAAACAGCAAAATACCAGTCGGGTGCCACACTATGCTAAACACAGATTTTTAGCTTACGGGTTTTAAACCACACCCTTATTTCCATCGGCCACGCCATTTGGGAGCAACCCACAGTTTTTCCATCCCACTTAAAGCCCAGCTCTTACCCTCTCTTCAGTTCTACAGAGAGCTAACACTCTCTACACCATCAGCCGGAGAGCCCTACCCTATCACAGGTCTCACAGGTTCAGGATTGTACAATGCGTTGGGAAATACAGTGCATAATGTAATAGAAATACAGTGCCTAGTGTAATGGAAACACAGTGCCTAGTGTAAGGGAGATCTGACCCACACTAGTAACAGAGTGCCTGTCTGATATCCTGCTAAGAGAGGTGAAGTGCTTTATTCTGATAATATGCTTGGTTTATGGTTACATATAGACCAATAATATTGAGAGAGGGAGGCACTGCAAGCCATAATTACAGATCGGTTTTAGAATAAGCAATGTGTCCTAAACCACTTAAGGTGGACACCAGGTGAGTGCGGAAACAGAGCATCTTAAAGAAACCCGGATGCTTGGTCCATTTTCTATATCACCTAGGAGTAGAGATCAACAGCTTCTGCCAAAAGAGGCACCTCCCTCGAGCAGGACCACTGCAGGGAAAAGGGCCTGTCGGACAGTAAAGAGACAGCAGCCAGGAATGGATGAGCAAGAAAAGAGTGGGAACGCCAAGGTTTAGTGCGGTGTGCGTTGCAGGACAGGGAAGGCAGTTTCTCCTGTTATATTAAAACTTTGAGGAATAGACACAGAAGAAAACGACACATGCTATCCTAAATAGATTAAAACACACAAAATCATTACATGGATCCCTTTTAAAGTTCTTCCAATGGTTTTCTCCTGGCTCAGCTGGTGCCTTATTCCCAACTGGAAAGCAGTGCATTAGTCTAGAACTGTATGTTCCATTTTTGGCAATAGCTGCCTTGATTTCCTTACTTTTTAAATGTGGCTTGACAGAGCAAGACCTTATCTGATGGATAGAAAAATAGCTTTAAGAAGCACTACTGAAAAAGGGGATTGGCCTCACCCACCCAATGATTCCCCTAACCATAGCACAGTGAGCATCATACTCACGAGGGTACACCCGTCGATATAGGTGACAAGCAATTCCTCACTATACCAGAGTAACTGTCAGTGGTGGACATTAATTCAAAGGTTCCATCCATCACCTTGTTGTTGTTACAGTTTACACTCAATGCACTATGGATATGCCCAGACATTGATCACATGCTTGCTGGGCCATAGGACTCAAGCTATACCTTACTGATGAGACTTAAGCAGGTAAAAACTGGCCTGGGGTAGCTTGTAGCCCCCTCATGGAAGGAACCCTGCCTGGCAGTTTGGGACGGACTGTTCCCATGAGGAGCAGTGCAGGTACTGATATGCATAAGGTGGGACTTTGTCTAGCGTGGCAGGATTGTAAAAAAAGATGGAATGGAATGCGGCCCGAATGATTCCAGTGGCTGAGATTAAGCATTCCTTCTATCACATTCTTGGGAAGCTTATGCTCAACAAAACAGGCCCGAGTTGTTTATAGTGAGAAGTCAATGGCATGAAGCACAAGATGGCCGCTGGACTGGAGCTCTGCGAAGTAGCTCCGGGGCTAGGGATCACTTTTTTGTGAATATCCCAGTTTATGCCTGTTCGTCCACCCCTTTGCTCAACACCGCAGCAGTGAAGATTGCAACCACTTGGCAGTGGTTTGCCGTTTTTGCCTGGAAAGCTACCCGCAAGCCCAGAATCCGACTACGAAGACGAGGCACCCCGTGAGTTGCTCCTGACCAGGGAGTGGACTTTAACAGCGTTCGCAAAGAAGCGCTGGTCAGACGCATATCCGTTTCTCCCTGCTACTGTCCTGAATATTCGTGTAAGAGGCCATTGATCCACTGAGTCTATGCCTGCCCAGTGACTGGTTTGGAGTTGGCCGGGTCCTGTTCCATGGAGGCTGGTGAGTCCTGCTGGCCGTCCTGGGTGAAATCCTGACCCTGCAGCCACTGGGTGAGTCAAAAAGCCTCACAGCGCCCCCGGGCTCTGATTACTACGGAGACTGCAATCTTAAGGAGCCGTGCACCGTCATCTGTATCCTGACCCCGCAGCCGCTGAGAAAACGGATCCACCAAAGTTTACCGTCGTGTTGGTCGGTGAATCCTTGCCCTGCTCCCCCCGTGCCCGGTCGCTCAATGTGGGGCACTCTGGGGCTGGGGAGCGAGTTCTCGTCGCCTGGGCTTGCGCTCGCCTGAACAGACAGAGTCACCCGCCGCGAGAGTAGTCTGAAGAATGGCTCCATCAGGGACTCTCCGGTGTGAACCCCCTCCACCCCTCAGACAAAAAAAGTAAATAAACAAATTACCAAAGAAGTACCAAGGTACCTGGTGAACCGAGGCCCTGACTGAGAGTGACGCCTCCCATCGCCTTGCCTGCCTAGCTGCTCTCCGCCTACGCAAACAGCTAGCAGAACCCTTTTTGCTCAGATTCAGCCAGCCCACCTAAAGTCCACATTTGTAAAGCGCACAATCACCCGTAAGGGTCTCTAGGCGCTGGGGGCCGTCGGGAAGATTAAGCGAGCTATTGCCCAGAGTCACATGGTGCTGGGCTAATCTGCCGCCGGAGCCGGGGATCGAACCGTGATCCCCAGATTCCAACGTCAGTCGCCCTGGCCGCGGCGCCACACCTCTCCCCTACTATTCTTTGCCCGACTCAGATGCCAATTCTGAGGTCGGAGCACCCTCCGCATATTAGAAACTGCAGGTACCAAGAGAACTGCCCCCTTTTTTGCTCGTCTACCCACCTCTCTCTCCCGTGGTGACAACGACGCGTAGTTGCCGCATCAATTGCGACCGAAAATCAAAATGGCAACCCTACACGATCACTCGCCATCCAAAATAGCCCACGAAATGCCCATCCTCAGGAGAGCAGGATGATTCTGTCTTGTCCACACTTCCACCCGAGACTCAATCTCACTTAACAGGGAATACTTGCCTCTCACCTCTCTGCTTGACTGTCTTTCTCTCCCTCCCCTTGGGCTCTGCTTCACACTCATCGCTGCCTGACTTCCTCAACGGTGCCGCACTGAGAATTCCACTGCCACTCTGCAGATGCCCTCAGGTTGGCCACCGATGAATCGAACTGAGTATGAGACTCTTTACCCCCTACTCCCCCCCAGCTCTCCCTACTGCCTCCCGACTTTGCCACTGATGGGTTTCCCACTGCCATCCCTCCTGGCTTGCCTCCCGTCGAACGCGTGAAACATGGAGGTTTTATCCAGAGGTAAGAAGAAACTATTCCTCTGGACTTTTGAACTACATCGCCCCCCACCATTTTGGGTCCATCTCCAATGGTCACTCCGGTTTCGCACCGCCATCTTGTAACTTGGCCCCTACTGCCGGCCCCACTGACCCACTCCCGAACTATTACTGTTCTTCTCTACTCCCCACGGACATTCACATTGTATTAAAATTGTTATTGATACCTCTGCTCCCCCCATCCTCTCATGTTATGTCCCCCCCCTCCCCCCCAATTAGTTGCATGTTTTAATACTATGGTTCGTATTGTACTGCACTACTTCTTTCCTTTACACTCTCTGTTTAATTTGGTCTCTTACCATTATCCCTGCTTGCACACTGACTCCTCCGGGTTTTTTGCCAGCTCGGATGACTGTTCCCTGTTGAGCCTGCTTACACCGGCCTGTCCTTACTCTGGCAGCTGAATCTCTCTCCCCAGGCCACATCTTCCCTTTCCCTCTGCATTCATTTTTCCCAAGCTGTCCACGTTGTACTTCTCTGCCCACTCTCTTTTTCTGGTAGCCCCTTCATTTTAGACCTTGAGGGTGAACGGATTTTGATCTATTTCCGCTCTACCTTCTAGGTTAGCTGCTTTAGTGATGTAGGCGCCTTACGGCCTCCTTCAATATGCCCTTTGCCTAAGCGCTCCCTCTCTCCTTGTTGGGGAGGGACCCAGCAGTCTTGCCCCGGAGTCTTAGATTCCCCTCTGAGAGAGTCCACAGTGCTTGGGACTCACATATTATTGGAAAAGGCCTTAATTGGCATCCTTTAAATGTACCCCTTGCCAAAGTACTCCTTCTCCCCTTGTTGGGGAGAGAACCTGCATTTCTGCCCTGGAGTCTCAGGTAAGCTTCTGAGAGAGTCCACAGTGTTTAGGGAATCTCATATTATTAGAGGTTTAGGAATGTTCCCATTATCGCTGGGAACCCATTCTCCTTGCTACGTGATAGGCAACCACCCTGTAACTTTTGACGATCCATCTACCCCGGCTGTCACCTACCCAGCCGGACTTTGGGCAGATGTTACTTTGTCTCTCCATCGTATCTAACTCCTACCCCTTCAACCTACCCCCTTCCCCCTCTATGCTCCCTTATTCTTGCCTTCTATCCCTTTAATGTTTTTCTGTTGAGACCTAGCAATTTGACCGATGTCCGGTGGAGCCACCTGATAGATGTAGATGAGATTGGCTGCGGATTCCCCCTCGGCGTCACCTACCCAGCCAGATCTTGGGCAGGCTTACCCTTCGTCTCTCCATTATATCTATACCCTACCCCTCTCTCCTCTACCCCCTTACCCTTCTCACTCCATTTTCCTTTTCTTCTATGCTCCTTAAATGTTTTTACTGATATCATTTGTAACTTGTAACTGATGTAATTTTGCAACCATGTGGAACCCTATGTAAAGCGCTCTGATACCTTCGGGTCTAGCCAGTGCTATATAAAACACTTTAAATAAATGGCGCCATAGGTCAGATCGCATAGGTCAGATATGTTTATTAGGAAAGTTACAACAAAGGCAGCAGGCCTGACTTATTTATTGTGAAAATCATATGTTATAAACAATACTCTTAAGGGTGTATCGCTATTAAATCAGTTGTTATTTAATCCGGAGCTCTCAGGCCTGAGTACTGTGCTGAGGGGATCCCCTGCAGCTTGGGGCCCCCTCGCAGCATGGGGGCTCCGGGGGCCTGTGTAACACCACTGTATCAAATGCTGTGAAATCCTGTAGATAATCAATCAGGGAGTTTAAAGCGTGCTACTCGCCCATGAGGGTCTCAAGACGCGGGGATTATTTTGTTTCATGGAATTGTGCACAATACTGTAACAGGCAAGGGTTTTGGTAATGCCCTCAGACGAACTTGAAGGTCTGGAAAATTTGCACTGCGATCATAATGCTTATTAGGCCTTCTTAGAAGGTGTTTACATTGTTTTGCCTACCGTACTTAAAAGCACAAAACACTTATGCTTAATACAGTAGGCCCTTGTTGATTATGGTTAAAAGCCAATGAGACAGGCTATAAGCCTGATGGGTTAGTTTTGAAAAATTATGTTAGATACCATAGCCTGATCTTATCATGAAAATTATGACAAAACCACTAGGCCGGTCTTATTTATTGTGAAAAGCATATATTGAAGACAGTAAGTCTTTAAAAGTGGATTACTATGATCCTTTAGTAAAACCTGTAAACCCATAGTCCATTAAATAGAATCTCACAGATACGGAACTAGGCAAGTGTTTTGGTGTTAGTTACCTCTACTGACAAACCCTGGAAGCAGAAGATTTCCAGAGTAAGAATCTATAAAAAAGGCCTATTTACGAAGGGTGATATACTGTTTTGTCAACTAAAATTTGGTATGAATCTATAGTTTATGACTTTGTACATAATGGTTGTCATTTGGGAAGGCCTGTTTGGTTCATTCAGGATTTTTATCTCACATGCTAGCAGTTTTATGAGAAAATCCAAAAAGGGAGGAGGCCAACTGATTTATAGTTAAACACATATAGTAAGGTATTTAAGGGTTGGTTATTAGTACATTAAATTAAAGACTAGACAGGTATTTTGTTGGATGTATGACGGTACAACGCGTACCACCACAACGCGTGCTGTTACAACGCGTCCCTTACAACGCAAGTCGTTACCACGACTTGCGTTGGGGGCGCGGATGTCGAATAGTATAATTTACTATTCTAACACCAGTCCCCGTGGACACTAGGGAAGGTGTTGGAATAGTAAATTTACTATTTTTAATCTTCTAGCGCCCTCCAGCGCAAGTCGTGGTAACGACTTGCGTTGTAAGGGACGCGTTGTAACAGCACGCGTTGTGGTGGTACGCGTTGTACCGTCATACATCCAACAAAATACCTGTCTAGTCTTTAATTTAATGTACTAATAACCAACCCTTAAATACCTTACTATATGTGTTTAACTATAAATCAGTTGGCCTCCTCCCTTGCGTTGTTACGGACGCGTCGTAACAGCACCGCGGGGAAACATCCGCGTTGTAATGGATATTTCCCATTTTGTTACATGGAATCTCACAGGTTATCACAGCAGGCAAGAGTCTTAGGATTGTTACCCCCACTGACAAAAACTGGGAGTAGAAAATGTTAACTGTGACCATCCCTGCACTGCGGTGTAAGAAGGGTTGATTATTGGTTTCCCAACTTTAATTTTGAACATATTTGTAATTTATGTGTAGTATTCAAATACATTTACATCAGGCATGGCAGCTTTTGCTGTCTGTCATAATCATAGAATAAAAATGAATTAAAAATACACACATATACATACACAGGGGCTTTGGGTCAACCTTCTTCAGCCACTAGTCTGTTTGAGTGTCATTCAAACTATTTTTCTGCCCACGCCTGCAGACAGCATGTGGCAATAAGTCAGCACAATTCAGCCATTGGCTCTACAATCCTGCAAGTGCCAGTACTTAAGTTGATTATATGTACACATTCACGTGAATTTGAGTGTGCTTCAGTACCAGGACAGGCGAGCCAGTCCTAAAGTTTCCAATTGTCTACTTAAATAGGTCCCCTTTCGTTTGGTTCTATCTCCCATTATTTTTTTTTACACCTAGCAGTTCCTTAAGCAATGCTGCAAGGCCGCTCACTAGCTTTCCATTTCGTTTGCCGCGCCAATGGTGCCTACATTAAGCCAAGGATGACCAACATTATGTCAAGGCAAGAACTGGGCCTACTTTATTGCTAAGAACCACCACATCATGCCAGTCAAAGACAATATTATTCCAAGGATGGCCACGATTATGTGATATATGATCACTATTAGTCCAATAATATGCACAATATGGCAAGTTTTGCTACCCTTATCCCATGGTCAGTACAAGGATGCCCAGCAAATGTCAGGATTTACTATTATTATGATGCTGGCCAACATTATGAAAGGGATACACATGATTGGGCCAGAAATGAACCCGTTAGTGGGGATGCCATGTAGATTTGGTGTTATATGACACCAGGAAAGGGTTTCACAGTGAGACTAGGACACAACACCAGCCACATAAATAACACATACATAAAAGTGCAAATATGCGCAAAGAAGCTTTTAAACAAATACACATATTACATGCATGCATACTCCACTCCTACTCTCTGAAACAATGTCTTTATTATTCTCCACTCCTTGTCCACCTTCTGATCTCCTTGGCTACAGGCCTGCTAATGCACTGTTATCACATACTTCAACTCTGTATCCAGCACTCCCACACTTTAGCGACTCCACTCTGGCTATTACCTACACTTCTTTTCTGGCTACGTTTTCACAGGTGCTGTGTGATCAATAGAGTGGGGTTTCCAAATTGACCAGTCTCTGTGTGACTTTGCTAAAGTGAGAGTGGAGACAAGTAGACATGGTGCACGTACCGCAGACTGTTACAGTGTGTATTTGTGTATAAGCGTATAGTCATATCATTGGTTTGGCTGGCAGCCACTCCAACGATATGGAGATATGCAATCTTCAAAATGGCTAAACCCTCTGAATTGCATAGTATACTGGCTACACTTCAGGGAGCACTTCCAGGGAGCTGGCGAGGTACCAGTAGCTCAAGAGCTCCCATTTGGAGACCAATGGCCTAGTGCAGTGTTTTCTAAACGTTTTAGAACCAACTCTCACTTTTTGATACAACAGACATTCAAGACCCACCTAGCTTTAATGGACATGAGGCGGGAAATCTTTTTTTATGTAACTAAAGTATTTTGTGGAATCTCACTGCCATTTACAGACAGCACATTTCCACTGAAATGGTCACTACATTTGCACAGACATACAGTTTATCTGATAAAACTATATTACATACAAATGAATATGTGTGAAAATCGAGTTGCAGGGACTATTTATTATTTGTGCATCAGCAAGTGTCTTGATTTCTTCTGATCCCACTTCAGAATTACAAAAATATGTGCTTTATTTTTGCTTTCCTAACTGCTGAATGTGTACAGTTCATTTACAGGTATTTACATTTTAGTGTTTGTTACAGAAAAAGCCACCCTACAGCCTTTCCTTGCCACTTCATACACTCTGCCACATAATTCACTTTACTTTTCTTTCTCTGACTGCAGAGTGAGAAGAGTTTGTAAACACCTGTTTGCGGCCTGACATGTGACACAATGAATATAATTTAAACTTTCGCCACCCACCAAAAATCTGCTCGATACCCACAGTTTGATAAACAGTGGCCAAGTATATCATTAATTTCCCATTCCAAGATGGGTAACATATTACTTCTAGTAATAAGTTTCCAATTCAGATATTCATGCATTAATTTAAATGTTTGAAAGGCATAATAGCTTTAGGCTTGAACATGACTATGAAGTGAATTCTCAAGTTATTTCTCCTACCCGACATCATTATTTACTAGGTTTATTTTTCTCAAAATAAATGGTTTAAAAAGTGCAAAATAGCTGCTAATTTCCCTCTCAGGGAGGAAAAAACAGGGTGAATACTCCCAGTTTGAAAACAGAGAGCATAATGGCACCTGAAAGGACAGCCTATGGACAATATCGAACCCTCATAAAATGGCAAACAATAGGTTCAAAAGATTAGGTATGTAGAAATCCTTAAAAATGCACCATATGATATGTTTTGTATTTTTATAATATTTACATTATTTTGCGTTTACTACAATTGGCCTGTGCAATTATCCTGTCAGGGGCGGGTGGTGCCATTTGAAAGTGGTGGGGGCGCAAACTGATTTGCGTACTGCACCGTAGCGAGCGAGCGAGCCCGAACCCCATAAGGGGAGTTTGGGGGGGTTACCCCCCCCCGAGAAAATTTTGAAAAAAGAAAAGAAAAATCGTGCATTTTCAAGCAAATTGGAGAAAGCAGGAAGGTTAATAAAGCAATTGTGAAAGTGCAGTTATTACATTAATAGATGGCATAACATAGGTAGCTGCTTATTCAGTATAACCACAGAGCTTCATACATTCATAAAAGTTATTTTTGAAACACTAGGGTAATCAAACAAAGACTGTGGGTAAAAAACATAACGCTCCAATTTTTTCCTTGCAGTATGCATGCAGCTCTTAGATGACAGTTAATAGCTCGCTGTTGTATGTTAGGATTTTAACTTATAAACTACAAGTAACAAAAGGATCTCTCTGACAAAAGCAGTGACTCACTGACCTACTTACATCATATGCATGTTATGTTGTGATCTGCATCAGGTACATGTTCTTTGCAGCAGACACATTAACCTTCTGCGCTGCCGCCTGCTGCTATTTCACTAATGGGACCACAAACATAGGCTAGCCCTGCCAGACTGCCAACGCACCTCCATAAATAGGCCAACAAATGATTTTTCTAGTTTTTGTTTTATATAGCGAAGTAGACCCGAGACATCGGGTATCAGAGCGCTTTACATGAGCACCAGTTTCGTTACATTACCATTAATGCCTAAATAAACCTTAGAATAAAGATGAAAATCCATGCCGGGGTAATGTGCCCTAACATTGTCCGCAACGTGAAAGCCACCATTTCCGCAGACCGACCACCAGTGCAAAAACAAAATTTCTGCTTGTTTGTCGGCTCAATTTTGATGCAAGGTCAGAAAAACATGAGGATCAGTTGAACGTCATTGTCCTATAGGGGAAAGAAGGAGAGACCAGCCCTGGGAGAGACATAGACAAGGTTTGTCAGAGCTACACAAACACACGCCCACACACAGAGACACTCACACACATATAGACTCACACACACACCCGCACATCATCCCACACACACACACTCACAGAGACAGTGACACTCCCCACACACACACACGCTCACACACACATATCTAGATTCCACTCTCCACAGTCACTACATGAGGTGCCAGCTCGCTACCACACATGCCTATTCTTTTTCATAAAGGCAAATAAAGGATCCAGCATACACACACACACACGCACACACGCACACACACACACACACACACACAGACACACACACTCACGCAGATTGTGTTCCTGCAGGGAGCTTGCTGTCAGGCTGTTTGAGGCCTAAGTACTTGCAGCCAGTTTTTACAGTCCGTCTTTGTTTACATCTTAGATGTACCCCAAAAGTGAGCACATCCCACCAGCAAAACCGCGAAACCATAAATATTGTAGTAAGGCCAACTCTGAAGCAGTGTAGACTTACAGGGAAAGATGGAAGTAGCGGGCCCACAAAAATGTGGTGGCACTGTGGCAGCCATTGTGTGCTCTTCAGTCAGATTAAAGTGCTGAACATTAACATAATAGTGGTTGAGTGTATTTAGGTTCCGACAGGACAGGACGTGAGGCTGATGCCAGGTTTCCAGGAACAGGGTGCGTGTAACACAGTAACCCAGAAGACGGCAACTTCGGCAAGGCGTAGAAAATTGCTGACAAGAAAATTAAAATTAAGCTAGTGCTTCTCCATAGCCCACGCCATCTCATTCTCAACCCCTTCATGGAATTCACACTGACTTCACCTCTGTCACATCGCATCTGAAACAATGCACCTGCATCAAACCTACTGTGTGACAACAAGGCCTTGACAAGGAAAAAAGCTGGTCCTCCTTTTAAAAATATTAAATTGTTCCACATCATCACATCATCAGTTCCTATCTCCGCGCCCCATTCTCTAGCGGCACATCCCATCCAGTTAACAGATTTGAGTTGAACCCATGCATTCAAAGATCAAATTGAGGGACTTCTGGGGAAATAAAAGAGCAATTAAACTGGCTAAAGCCGAAGCAATTGAGAAGGCCTCTCAAAACAGGCTGACTGAGAAAACAGGGGACTCGTGGTCGTGGCATCTTCTTTTGTATTATCTGACCTGTGCAATGCTAATCCTGCAGTGCACCATCGCCTGAACTCTTTACTTAGTCGACTCATGTCTTACATACCAGGTGCATTCCCTCCCGATTTTGACACCTACTAACCGGCTAACAAGTCTCTCTTACCCTCGTCTTCTACCCATGGCCTGGCGTAATAATTTCCTTCTACCCCATCGTGTCTTCGTACCTAGATGCCCCCTAAATGGGGGAGATTCCACCTTCAGATTAGACAGGGACCAGCCAGGTTCAGGTTGTAAATACTTGCGAGGCGAGCCCCTGGATGCAATCTCGGGATTGGTGCTGCTAACATAAACAGCTCTCATTTTTAAAAAACGCCTTTCGAAAGTGGACAGGCCGCGTGCTTCTCAGAGGCCACAGTCAGTGAGTGGGCCCTTAAGCAGCATGTACCGCAGTACCGTACCACATCAGCAATTATTTACAGCCCAATCATCACCACCAGAGGAAGGGACATTTACAGATGGGCCGGGCAGGGCCGGCATTTAAAGTCAAAATACGCATTCCCTCCTGATTTTGACACTAACAAGTCTCTTACTCTCTTATACCCTCGTCATAAACAGCTCTCAGTCTCATTAAAAAAAAAACGCCTTTAGAAAGTGGACAGGCCGCGTGCTTCTCCGAGGCCACTGTCAGTGGGCCCTTAAGCAGCGTGTACACCCCATCATACATACAGCAATTAGTTACAGCCCAATCATCACCACCGGAGGAAGGGACATTTACATGGGCTGGGCAGGGCCGGCATAAAATTACCGATGGTATTTCTTTTTTACTTCAAATGCCGCCGGCATTTGAAGTAAAAAAAAATACCGTCGGTAATTTAAGCGTAAGCCTTTTTCTAATTAAAATAATAAGATCATTTAAATACCCAGTATCATTCAACTTTGGGCTAGACTATCAGCCACAGCCAGTCAGGCTCCAGTAAGTCGTAGTCACTCAGTCAGTCAGTCGGACGCACACGTGTCGACTCGAGCCCTAGAACAGACAGACTAGAAAACTACACAGTACAGTATAGAAAGAAACGTCATGGCGCGCGCACGTCACGAATGGCCAATCACTGCATGACTTCACATGCTGAAGTCACAGTGATTGGCCATATGCAGTGCAGTGAGGCAGTGTGCCACCACCCACGTGCGGCATCCAATAATGGATTGCCTGCCCTTCTGCGTGGTGGGACCAGCCAATCCTGGCGCTGCATGCAGCGCCAGGATTGGCTAGGGGGGCACACTAACTACTCGCCCTGGGTGCCTTTGAAACCCCAGGGGCTGCTGCGGCCTGGCTAAAGCAGCACCCCCTCGGTCCCTCATACTGTCAGGTTAGCAGCACGCATGCTCGGGCTAGGAGCAAGCCTGCCATCCTCATGCGCAGTACTGCTGCTGCTGGCCTGCTGCAGACTGTAATTCAAGCCGCAGCAAACCAGCCAGCCCCACCCCTGCGCACTCTCCGGATTCAATCGGGTGTGTCCCGGATTAAAGTGCTGCGCTGCGGCGCTTATGATATTGTGTTATTTATTTGCAGGCAATTCACAAAAATATTTTAGGTGCGTCCAGGCTTAGTGGGGCTACGCCACCACACCCCAATGGACGCACCGCAGCTGCATCTTGTTAATATTTATTTCACACTAAAGCCTTAAAAATAATACTGTGGATTCCTTGCATTGGTGCATTTTAGGAGAAACATTTAAATAAATCAAAATACCGGTCAGCCTCTGACAGGTTTGGTGTGAGCCAATATACATTTTCTTCATGTAAGTATGAGAGAAAGCGTGGGCCATAAATTGCCCTTTACTTCCACTTAAGCTAGTAAATTGGTTCACACCTGTGCGTGCTAGCCTGAAGGCCAAGAAGGATCTTTTGAATTCTGTTCACAGATCACCAACATAACCGCATGTAAGTGCTGAGATTTCCATCTGTTGTCTCTTTTTAGGTTCTTCTACATTATCAGTTTCAGTGGCTTATGTGCAGTCTTAATCGTCTGAGCTCTCTCCTGCTTTTCCGTCATGAGGAGTCAGTTCCTGAGGGGAAATGAAGAAAAGCGTCCTGTACATTGGAACTGTTTCACAAAAGCATTTGAGTAAAATAAGTGGTACTATAGGAGAGCTCTTCTACCTACTCTTACATGCCTTTTCGAATCAGTCCCGAAACTCCCAACTTCCCATTAGAAAAAGTGCAAAGAGGAGACACTCCTTTTTATTTATACTAATTCTAAATTAATATTCCCTGAATGTTTTGGGCCAGATCATGATGGAATGTATGAGTAGTACGACTGCTACTTTAGATACTTTAAAATGCCTTTGTAAATAAGCACCACGTCGTGGCTCTGATCTCTGCAAATCCCGGTGCTTAATGATGGTAACCTGAATTATGTAATGTCCCATAGTGTGATTTACTGACGGCCTTAAGAGACACAGATATAGTCTAGAAATCTGGTTGTTTGTTTTTATTCATATGGTGCATGATGGAGTCTATCAATTCCATCATGTAGACTATAGCAAAAGAGATACCATAGTCATATGTATAGTGGAGGATTGAGTTCAAAAGTACATCCTAGTAAGCAGCCATGAATTGATTGATTGATTGTGATTGCACACAGACTCTTTCAGATAGGGTGTAATAGTATGCAGTCCATGGAGATCAGCGCCACCATCCCTTTGATAGGTGTGGGAAATCAAAGCAAGGCCAGAACGGTGACTTTCAAGATCAGGCTTTTAATGTGGTACCTTGCACACAAAGTTTCAGGTAATTGGTTAGACCTGGCATCCTTGGCGTGGTTTTCCGCAGTTTTTTATTGCTGTGTGCTGAATTTTGTTTTTGCTGGTCAAGATGCTTTGGGCACGTTGCCACTGCTGATCAGTGCCAAAGTGCAAGTGCTCCCTCTGTAAATTGTGAATATGTATTGGTGTTTCCATGATTGGCTTATTAGACTTACTACTAAGTCCCTAGTACAGTGCACTGTGTGTGCCCGGGGCCTGTGAGTCAAATGCTGTTAGTGGACCTGCAGCACTTGATTGTGCCACCCACGCAAGCAGCCTTTTAAAAGGTTCTCAGACCTGCCACTGCAGTGTCTGTGCACAGTCTCTACTGCAATGTCAACCCACTTGCCAGGCCCTAAGCTTCCCTTTTATTACATGTGAGTCACCACTAAGGGATGCCGAAGGTACCCCTGAGGGCAGAGTGCAGTGTATGTGAAAGGTAGGATAAATCTTGATGTGTTGGAAGGCTATCTGTCACATAGGATAGAATGAGAGTTTATTTATAACATCTTATAAATATAACTTCCCATTGGGACAAGAGAGGGAGGTAAAGTTTAGTATGCCTAAACTCAAAATATAAAGATGCATCCTTTAGTAAGAATGATTTTTACATTCTGTGTTTGAAAATACCACTTTTAGAAAGTGAGTATTTTGTTGCTTAGCCATTCTGTGTGGCCCTGCTGGTTAATGAATTAACTGTCTGGCTTTGGAGTGACAGGGGCTGGGGATGTGCATTTACTGTAGGCAGCCACAGGGGGGCAGGGGGTTGAAGTGTGTCCTGCATTTCCTGGATGAGTCAGGGCTGGGCTGAATAGACCTGGGTTGCATTTAGAGTAGGGAGTGGAAATTTCCTTTCACCTAAATTGGCCTGGTCTGCCTCACAAAATGCGGTCTCCACCTTCTGCCGGGAAGCTGGACCAGAGACGACAGAACTGGTTTTGACTGAGCACAGAGTCTCTCTGCCACAAGAGTACAAAGAGAAATGGAATATAAATATTGGGGCTCAGACCCAGAACTTTAGATCACTTCTGGAATTCAAGAGGAACTTTGGCCAAAGAGAAGAGCTGGAGGAACTGAAGGACAAGTACTGCCCTTTTGCTGTGTACTGTCAGGGGTTGAGCTGCAGTAGCTGTTTCTGCCAAGGAAAAGACATGGACTTTGCTGTGTGTTGTGTCCCCTGCTTGAGGAAGATCTCCAAGGGCTTGGAGTAGAGCTGGCCTCCTGTTCTGAAGTCTCAGGGACACAACGACTTCACCATCAGCTGCCCTGAACTTCTATGCTGGGAGTTCTGACCTGCCAAGAGGTGCCTATTGCTGAGGTGTGCTTCTGGAGGTTGATCCTGCTGTTGGGAGCTGGAAAAGAGATGCAACTACAAGAAGCACGATGCATCCGCACCGATTTCTAATGCATCGCCACCAAACGGAAAGATTTTCCACACATTGCCATTGTGCTGATGAAGAAACCAACGCAGGGCCTGCCTGTGGCCAGAGAAATCGATACACTCCGCATAGCGTGTCCGAGCTACTAAGTCCAAGATCACCACACCGATTCCGACTCATGCCCAGCTCTGCAAGAACCAACGCATCAGGGGACCGCGGCTCGAGAGACCAACGCACCGCAGTTGCCGCATTGAGAACCTATGCATTCCTGATCCCCACGCATCGCACTGGGGCACCAAATCTACAAAGACACCGGGACTGAAGTAATAAAATGAAACATCGCCTCCCTGCACAGTAAGAAACCGACGCATGACCTCCCCTTCAGAAAGGAACCGACGCATCACCTCCCCTGCGTGGCAGTAAGGAACTGATGGATCACCTTCCCTGTGCGCAAGGAACCAACACATCACCTTCCCTGCGGCTGTTTTTGTTTATGATTTTGATGCATCCAAGGTACTGTGTGTTGAATGTGTTGCATCTATAGTTTGCTATAGACAGAACTGTTTTTAACTTTCTTAGAAGTACATTTTGATTATTGTATTGTGGATTTTTATTGTTTTGGTCTTGTTTGGTTTAGATAAACAGTACCTACTTTTCTAAACTGGTGTCATGTCCATTTGCAGTATTTTCACTGTATTACTGAATGTGTTCACAAATGCTTTACACACTGCCTCTGAGATAAGCCCGTCTGCTCCGGCCAAGCTACCAAGGGGGTGAGCAGGGGTTATTTTAGAAGTGTATCCCCCTTACCCTGACTACGAAGAAGGGTCCCTACTTGGACAAAACTGCAAACCATTACCAACTAGAGACCTCCATTTCTAAACATAACTGATGTCTGATAACCAAAACCTCTGAACTCAATATCTATGCAAACATTTCTTTGAGATGCAGGAGAATAAAACTGGAAAGACTGGAGAGAAGTCGAGATCCTTCCACTGATAAACTGCTGGAACTGTATCTCTCTAATTTTCCTGCCAGTGAAACTAATGGACTGCAGAACCCATGTATTAGAGATGGATTGTTGACTCAGGAAGTTGTGCAATGTAACTTCTAAAGCCCCAACTCTTTCCAGGAAAGAAACAATATAGTCAATCGTACGTTCAGGATGGTGCTAATGAGCTGCAGGCATACAGTTTTTATACGTACAGCTTTAATTGCTTAAAAGAAAACTCAGGCCAGCCTAGGGTTTCAAACACAAACCACAAGGAGTGTAGACATGGGTTGAAGAACAGACTAATGATTTTTCGACCCGTGACTGAGTGAGAAGGGGCCTGGGTAATATTGAATGGAAAAGCTTCCATGATCTAGATGCACCTTAACCCATCTACTGACGAACACATTTTCCCAACTCTTAGAATGATGCATTGGTTCTCACGCTGAAGTTTAAGGTTCTTCCAGTTTATCTTAAATCCAGGATGAAGATATTCACCCCTAGTAGACCTCTCTATTGCAGGAGAAAGAAATGACCTGGTTTGTATAAGATGCACAAAAAAACTGGTCGGAAGGAGGTCGTTTAGCTGCCATATGTGGCACCTGTGAAACTCCCTTCATGACATATACGCAAAACAGTGGATCTTCTTGCCTTTAGGAGATTAGTGAAACTGCGTCTGTTCTGGATCCTACTAGCCTATCCAGGTGCCTTTGGGTTTGTTGCGCTATAATGTTTGTGTAACGATGAAGTGATGACACATTAAAAATAAGAACTAGTGGCTTGGGTGTTACCACTCCCATGTCTTTCTGTTAAGACTACCAAATATAATCAAATGCATGTATTACAGTTAGGGCCATAGTCCTAAATACAACGTTTTACAGATCATATAGAACCGGCCTTTCAACTTACTGTTTCCGTGCGGCTTTTTAAAAAGGATAACAGCAGGGACATGTGACTCACTCAAGCCTGCAGGCAAGCAGTTGTTTTAATGCACTCTCACTTGCCAAATACAGATGTCAAACCTGTTCATATTAGATCCTTAGCCAAGGTGCAAATAAACATTACGTGTACTGTGTAAATCTTGATTTCTATCCTGAGCCACTTGCCATCGCACTGCACCCACCTTGAGTACACATAAAATATTAAAGAAGGGAACGGCCCTTGACAAGTTACTAATTGCTCAACTACTTGGCAGTTTGCAGCTACTATATGGATTTACATTGGGTCTGCTCCCCAAATGAGATTACCATCACATTGTAGACTCCACGAGTGACATGGTTAGGACATCTGTGTCCTTAACAAATCCACAATTAAACCTGTTGAAAAATCAAACTGATGGTGCATCAGTATAGCCTCAATTGCAATGACGTTTGACGTTGCAAGATGGTGAAATAGCCATTAAAAAAGCAATTAGGTTTGAGAATAGTTATCCATTGGAACTCTTTGGTTTGAAAATATGTCAACATTTCCAGTATGGTCCCTCTCACAGTAAGGACATAACGAAGTAATCCAGTCGCAGTTGCATTTTAGGATAATGGCGCACTAAGTTGTTTAAGCAGAAACAAGAACATTTAAGATAAGCCATCTAATCATTGGGAGATACAAAATTAAATATTAAAGATCTGAGAAGACATGATATATATGCCTAACAATAAGGTCACCATATCCACATTTTTTTTTTTTTTTCATAACCAATTTTTATTATGAGTTCAAGCAAAGCTCAACACAGCCCTCCACAGTCAGGAGGAGACTGTCAACGACAGATAGAAAGAGACACATCATTAGTACAGCATCGAACCCAGCGTTATATAGTGAACGACAACGAACTACCCCTCCCACCCAACCCCAAAAACCCCAACCAGCCCCGCCCGCAGCTACCCACCCCTTATCCCACCCTAACCCAGAGCACGTGATCACAGTCCAGCAACATGATATAACCTACAAAGGTGGAGCCGGCCAGCAGCCTAGAGTGCGGGATCCACATCCAGCTGTAATGCATCATCAATGTCTACGGGGGGGTCAAGGAGCAGGCCCCGGTATTCCGCCCACCGTTTCCAGATTTTGTAGTGTTTGCGGGGACATCCCCGGGCTTCAAAAACAGGCTGCTCTAGTCCCATGAGGAAGTCCAGGCCCGCCTTCCAAGCCCCGATTGGGGGGGCGCGCTCGCTCTTCCAGGCCTGTGCCAGGTCTCTCTTCGCCACCACCAGCCCCAGCAACAGCAAATGGCGTTTGTAAATATTGCCCCCAACATTCTCCAGAACATGAAGAAGGCCCAGCCTGGGGGTACGGGGCAGGTCCCAACCCAACACCTCTGATAGGCAGTCCCAAACCCCAGCCCAGAATCGAGTCAGTCTCTCACAGGACCATACCGTATGAAACAGGGTGCCCTCTTCAGAACCACACCTCAGGCATTCCGGAGTCGCAACAAGGCCCGCCCGCAATAGGCGGTGTCTGGTATAATAAGCCCGGTGGAGGTACTTGAACTGGATGAAGCGAAGGCGGATGGCTATAGCAGCACCACGGGGAGATTCCAAGGCCTCACGCCAGTCGTCATCATCCAATGGACCAACATCACCCTCCCAAGAGGCTCTCAGCGCCGCGAGTGAAGGGGAACAGTGGGTGACCAGAGAGCGATATATCTGCGAGACCTTCTTGTCACCTAGGTCTCCCATAAACAGCTTAGCCTCGATAGGACTAAAATCAGGGAGCTGTTCCAGGCCCACCAGGCTAGGAGTAAGTGCGTGGCGAAATTGAAGGTAGCGGAAAAACTGGGTCTTGGGCATACTAAATTCGGAGCTAAGATCCCGAAAGGACTTTAGAGTAGTACCCGAGAGGACATGGCCTAGGGACGAGATCCCAATTGCATCCCAGCCGTCAAATCCGGACAGAGACGCCAGTGCCGGTAACAGGCCATTGCGCCACAACGGGGTTTCAGCTGTAAGCCGACCCCACCAACCCACCCGGTGCAGGGCCCGCCGCCAGACAGCGAAGACCACTTGGGTGACTTGCGGAAGCAGTCGCCTTTGCCGAGCCGAGTACAGCAGGGTGTGAAGGGAGGCGCCACCCATCAGTGAGTGCTCAAGGGCATAAGCCGGATCACTACGGTCCCCATACCACCACTCGTTAAGCACAAGGAGATGGGAGGCCTGATAGTAAGACAACATATCTGCGGCCGCCAAACCGCCGCAGTAGGTAGAGAGGAAGCATGTGCGCAGCGCTACCCTGGCGGCACCGCCAGCCCACAGAAACCGGCCCAGCACAGAATTAACAGTACGGAACCACTGCGGATCAACCTGGAAGGGATGGTTCTGCAGTTGATATAATAGACGGGGCAAAGCCACCATCTTGAAGATGGCCGACCGGCCGTAGATATTAAGAGGCATGCGCGTCCATGTCTTGATGTCCAGTTGGACCCGATCCCATACCGGCAGGATGTTCCGGTCCCATGCCACCGCAGGCGAGGCAGAGAGGAAGACACCCAGGTACTTCACACCCTCCACAGCCATCTGAAGGGATGCAGCCCAAGGGCAGGCCACTGCGGCACCCCCCAGCACCCACATGGTCGATTTGCGCGGGTTAAGGAAGAGCCCCGATGCCCGACCAAATTCTTGCATCAATTCCAGAACACGAGGACCCGTACGCTGTAGGTCAGTCATGAAAAATAGCACATCATCCGCGTATAGAGCTATGCGGTCTGAATGATCTGCGCCCCAGACGAAGCCACGGTAGAGCTCATCGCGGCGCACCCTGGCGGCCAGCGGCTCCATGGCCAGCGCGAAAAGGTAAGGGGAGAGCGGACACCCCTGACGTGTGCCCCTGGACACTGGAAAACGAGCCGACGCCGTCCCCGAGATACGCACCGAGGCCGTGATCTCAGTGTAGAGCAGCCTGACATAGGAAAGGAAGATCGGGCCCAGGTTCAGCAGCGGCAACAGAGCAAAAAGAAAGGTCCAGCTGACCGAGTCGAAGGCACTATCGATATCAGCCAGCAGGAGCGCCGCCGGGTCCTCCGAAGACTCAATCGCTTGTATCGCGGCCTGCGCCCGTCGTATATTGTGTCTCGTCGCCCTGCGCGGCATAAAACCCGCCTGATCTGGGTGGACAAGGGCTGAAATGTGTGGAAGTAAGCGGTTTGCCAGCGCCTTTGCCAGGAGCTTGGCCTCGAAGTTGATGAGGGATATGGGGCGATAGGAGTCATGGCGGTCAGGGGGCCTACCTGGCTTCAAAAATACCACTATTTCGGCATGACGCCAGTCCGGCGGGAGGCGGCCATGCTCTCGTGCCTGTTCCAGGGCCCGCAAGTAGTGCGGCCCGAGCTGTAGATGAAACTTCTTATAAAATTCGCTGGGGAATCCGCTCGGCCCCGGCGCCTTGCCCACATTTAACTGACCCAGTGCATCACCCAGCTCCTCAGCCGACAGGGGAAGGTCCAGGGTCTCGCGCACCTCATCAGAGACAGCAGATGGGGGAACCGATGCAATATAATCCGCGATAATGGCAGGGGAGAGAGTCTCCCGAGAGGCATACTGGTGCCCATAATAGCGCGCAAAACTCGTTGCAAGAGTTGCCGGATCCGTGATCGCCACTCCTGCACCATCAACAAGGCCCGGCAGTGTAAGAGGCTGCAGGTTCTGTTGGCACAGCCTATGGAGCATGGTGCAAGACTTGTCGCCCCACTGGTAAACCCTGCTACGGGTGGCCAACCACGCCTGACGAGCCTCGTCTAACAGGATCGAGGAATAGGACTGTTGCGCCTGTAGGAGTAGCCGCAGTGCCATATCATCGGGCGCCTCGCTGTGCCGAGCCTCGAGTTCCTCCACCCGCTCCGCGGCCGCAGCAATGCCTCCTAGCCGAGTCCGGCGAGCAGACGCACACCAAGCAATATCTACGCCCCGCAGGGTGGGTTTCATAGCCTCCCAGACCGTCACCGCATCTATCCCTCCGGTAAGGTTGTCTTGCCAATAATGGGCGATCGCGCTACGCAGATGCTGTGTATAATCAGGGCGCTGCAGATGCCACGCGGACATTCGCCATCTGAAAGGGGAGCGTGT
This sequence comes from Lissotriton helveticus, assembly GCF_964261635.1. NCBI lineage: Eukaryota > Metazoa > Chordata > Amphibia > Caudata > Salamandridae > Lissotriton > Lissotriton helveticus. The sequence goes on along the minus strand of NC_136057.1, from coordinate 830,092,544 downwards.
TTTGCACAGGGCAATTTGTACTGCCACAGGGGAATGATCAGAGAGCCCGCGAGGCCGAATCGCCGCCCCCTTCACCCTGTCAAGGAAGGCCCTCGGGACAAACACACAATCCAAACGCGACAGGGAGCCATGGACAGCCGAAACAAAGGTGTACTCTCGCCGCTCTGCATGTAGATGTCGCCACACATCCACCCAACCCAGACCATCAACCATAGCCCCCAACCGCGTAGGGGAGGACACAAGCGCCACTCCAGGCCTCCTCTGCCGGTCCAAAGCCACATCCATCACATCATTCCAGTCGCCGCCAACCACAGCCATGGAGCGGGGGAACTCAGCCCATAAGGCAAACAAACGTTCCGCTAAGGCCCATTGCAAGGGGGGGGGGGCATACACACAGCCAAACACAACCGGCTCCACACCGACCCTCCCCTGTATAAAGACAAAACGTCCCTGGGGGTCGAGCCACTGACGCTCATGTACATACGCCAGCCGTCTATGAATAAGAATGGCCACACCCCTGGAGCCCCTGGTAAATCCGGCATGGAACACTTGATGGAAGCCAAAGCGCTGCAAGCTCAGGGCTTTCGTACCCAGCATGTGCGTCTCTTGAAGAAGGAGCACATCTGCCAAGTCCCTCTTAGCCCAGCGAAGCACCGCTCCCCGTTTAATCTTGTCCAATAGTCCCCGTACATTCCAGCTAAGAACACGCATGGAAGCGCCATTGGGCGCTAAGTGAGGAGCATCAACCATGATCACAATGCTCCCAGCCCCGCACTCCCCGACCCCCGGCCCATGCCCCAGACCCCACAGTTGCAAAATACATAGAGACCACGTGCCCCCCCAGAACCAGAACCCCAAACCCCACAAACCCCGAAGCCCCAAACCCCACTACCCCACCAATCCCAACCCAACCCACTAGCAACCAAACACCCCAGTTCCCCCCACCCCCACCCCCATACCTCAAGGAACAATGAAGTATCTGTCGCGGTATACGGTACTTCAGGCCCAGAACACAGCGCCTAAAGCCAGCCATACCAATGGATCCCAACTAGTCCCCCCCCGAACTAATCAGACACACTCCCAGAACCACCCCCCAGTCCCAACAGGAGGAGGCAGCCCAAAGTATGTGCCCCGAACCCCAACAAACATACAGTAGAGTCATAAGCAAAGCACCACAAGAAAGTTACAGACCATGGAGGCCCCTGCATTCGCCAAGAAGAGGTCAATACTGCACCAACCAATGCGTGTCCCACCGACCACAGCTCAGCCTCTGCCAGGTATAGTCACAGAGAAAAGGCCACCAGCAGACAGTCCCCATGAAGGGCGATCAGGAGCCTCTATCAGATTGATCCGTATCAGGCTGTGTGTCCCCCAAAAGGGGGTCCCGGGACAGGGACCTCCGCCGGGAGCGGGACTTGCGATGACGTTTCCCTTTGCCAGGCGGGTTGCTCCTGTCTTGAGACGAGCCACGCGACGATCCAGAGTGCAGCCCCGGTTGGACGTGAGGTCGGATCCTGACCGTCTCATCGGTCCAGTTGAAGACGGCCTCCGGCGTATCAAAGAAGAGGGTCTTGGAGTTGTAGATCACCCGGAGGCGGGCCGGGTAGAGCAGCGAGTACTGAATTTTCAGGCCACGCAGCTTGGCCTTAGCATCCAGGAAGGAGTGCCTCTGTTGGTGGACCAGTCTGGTATAGTCCGGGAATATCATTATTTTATGATTGTCGTACAGCAGGGTGTCCTTTAGCCTTGCTTCCCGGAGAATGACGTCCCTGTCGTGGAAGTTGAGGAGCCTGGCGATGATCGGGCGAGGCCGTTCCCCGGCCGGTGGCTTCTGCGTCAGGGCGCGGTGGGCACGCTCCACTATGAAGCATCGCGACAGGGAGTCCGGTGGTAGCCAGCTCTCCAGCCACCGGGTCAGAAAAGCGTCCATAGGCCCATTCTCGCAGTCCTCCGGAAAGCCAACGAAGCGCAGGTTGTTCCGCCTCGCCCGCCCCTCGGCATCCTCCACACGATGCGCCAGGCCCCGTTGGATCTGTTCCATGTCGGCAATCTTCTTCTTAAGGGCACCAACATCTCCCTCCACTGCCGTGACCCTGGTCTCAGTTTCAGTAATGCGGGCGACCGCATTGCGAAGATCTTGACGCAGCAGCATCACATCGGCCCCCACCGCGCCAATTTTCGCATCCAGGGACTGCGTAATGGCTGTCATCAACGCCGCGTTGTCCGGTCCAGCAGGATGACCCCCACCAGCCGCCCCGGCTCCTCCACCATGGCCAGTGAATTTGTCTATGGGTCCTGTCTTAGTGGCGGCCGAGCCCCTCGTCATGGCGGCCGCTCAGACGGCAGAGCAGTGACACGCACCTGTATCAGGGCCGCTTCTCGCGATAGTCCACCAACTAGACCCCAGCCGAGGCGTCCTGAACACACCAGGCCGCTCGCGAGTCCACAGACCGGGTACACCCCAGGCAATGCCGCCCCGCCAAGGTGTATGAAGTCGTCGTCGCGCCCACCGGCACTCCTGGCACGGCGCAGATATGGGCCACTCCAGGTCAAGCCACAAGTTTTCCAACCGCCGCCCCAGGTACCACCGGAGCAGGATAGGGCAATTCTCTGGGCCAGGCGCCTGTTTGACCCTTCAGTTCCCGGGGGGCCCTGCTGTGTCCACTCACCAGGGCAATGGATCCGGGCCGGTGACTCCGGGCGGGGACCACCAAACTTGAGATCCCGGCTTCACCAAGGCCAGGTAGGCCGCGGATCTTCCGATACCCCCTCCAGGCACAGGCCCTACCGCGGAGATGGCGAGGAAGGGCAGGGGACCCCTCTGTAGGGCGTCAGGAGCAGGCAGCCCCGGATCGTGGCCTGCACAGGCTGTGAAAATCAAGGTCCCGGCCGCGCTCGGGCCACCAGGCCGCCCCTGCCGCTCCGGTCCCCTCGCCGCGTCCACACCACCTGCAGGACCAGCCAAGCCCTGGGAGGATAAGCACTGGTCAAACGTCCGATGTCTGCAGCGTCCCCCTCCGGCACCGCTCCACGCAACAGCCCCCACAGCACTCGTCAACAAAAATGAAGGATGTAGCTCTCACCGGCCGTGGAGCGCCGCCGCCAGTCCCAGTGGAGGGTAATGCGCCGCCAGCGGTGGGGGGCGCCGCGCCCCCGGAAGGCGAAGTGTGCAGTGGATAGCAGCAGCAGAGTGTCTGAGCCCCAGCGTGGATGACCTCAGGCGGGGGTCGCCAAACTCGAGGCCCCGGCTCCGGCTAGGCCAGGTAGGCCGCAGTCCCTCCGAGGCCCCTCACCGGCCCAGGCCCCCACCGCCGGCAATACGAGGATGGGCAGGGCACTCCGCTGTGGGCCGCCGACAGCAGGCAGTCCCGGAATGCGGCCAGGGAGCGGCAGCGCCGGCTCCGGGTCAGGTCCTCCGGTCAGGGGCGCCAAAATTGAGGCCCCGGCTCGTTCGGCGGGCACCAGGCCGCTCACCGCACTCACTCGCCCCACTGCCGCAGACGGTCTCGGTGCGTTGTCTCCGGCACCGGACGATTCCCAGCGTCTTCCGCCACGACCACCTCGGACCGGTACACTTATCGGGGTTCAGGGGCCAGGATAATCCCAGGATAAACGGCGGGCCGGCGGGAGCTCTTAGGCAGCCACGTCCGCCATGATCGCCCGCTAAGCCACGCCCCCCACCATATCCACATTTTTGAAGTGTGAATTTTGGTAAATTATATGGATATCTTTTAAAAAAAGAACAATGAAACGCTTCACCACTTGTCATGAATCATTTATGTGGAGCGAGGGAATATCTTGGTTGACAGCAATAGAGCCTGGAGCAGTCTGAATTGCACATTTTTCTTCTTATCTTCTTTGATATTTTGTAACTTTTATTCAAAAATAACATGCTAACGAAAGATTTTTGCTTACCAAAAAACATTTCAAAATTCATCACCTGTTTTAAATATAAACTTCTCCCTCAAGAGTCCTTAGCAAATGTAAAATGGGAAATATGCTATGAGTGCGCCCTCAGCAAATTTATATAGGAAAGAAGCATCAGGATCAGGCTGGTACAGAAAATAGGCTGGGCAGCAAAATTCAAGTGGCCCCCCATTTATTGAATTAGATTTATAAAAGTCACCCATTTTTTTTTTGGGAAATATATTTTTATTGCAGAATCAGAAATAAAACCAGTCAATAAGCCAACCTGTACACTTAAGGCTCCCCTCCGTGAATATGATGGAAATACAATACACAGCCATTTAGCCCACATCCCGGAGGCTGGGCGGCGCTTCAATGAACCAGTTTTCCGGAAGTGCCTCAGTGCGTGCCCTGTCCAGGCCTTAGGTCAGTTACATCGTATAGTATCCGCTTTTACCCCATAACATCTTTCCCCCCCCCACACCGCCAAGCCCAGGTTGCACCCACTATCGCTCCTAGCAGATCTACTCTACGACCTCATTGGGCCATCTGGGGCCGGTAAGCTTCCCCGCGGTGTCAGACCACCCACTTCACGAACTCCCTACCCCCCCCCCCCAACTGCTGCTAATGCGGGTTCAATAATCATTCCCTGCTCTTAAGTACGTCCTCCACCAGGATAGTCAAGCAAACATACGATCTCCATGGAATCCTTTCCTATACCTGATCTTCCTCTGCGCCTTCTGTGATATAGTCCCGTAATGCCTGTACTACCAACTCCCAGGACCACGCCAGTTCCAAGCTTTTCTCGTTTCCAGTTCTAGTCGCCTGACGCAGCCTAAGCACACTCTCACATCCCGACCACTTCAACAGCTCATTCCTCCATCTCCGCACTGACGGGCCCTCCTTTGACTTCCAATGCCAAGTGATTTCGGGCTGTGTCAGTATTATTCCCAAGTCAATGAATTTGCTCGTCACTTTAGTCTTCCTGGTATGCGGGAACCAGAGGAGCAGACATGCAGCCATATCAAAATCTACCTCCCTGTCCGTGATAGCGTTCAGGAGGTCTCCCACTTCCGGCCAGTATTCCCCTAACTTCGGGCATCCCCACAGCATGTGGTCCAGATCTACCTCTGGTTCCAAACATCTCGGGCACATGGCGTCAAGCACCTGGAAGTGTCGACGCAACCTCTTCGGGGTCAAATACGCCCTATGGACAATGAAAAAATGCACTTGCTGAAACCGTGCATTCCTCGTCCCTTTCCAGGTCCTATGTAACACTTGGCCCCAGACGGTGTCCGGGATCTGCTTACCTATGCTTACCTCCCATCTCGACTTCAACTCCACCAAAGGTGCTAGCCCCTCATTCAGCATTCTGGTATGGAGGCAAGTCACAGCCTTGACGGTGCCCGCGGCCATCACCACATATTGGCACGCCGCGGTCACCTCCGGCTCCGCCAGCCCTCCCCCCCAGTGTCGCTGCATCGCTGTCACCACCGCTGCATGCAGCAAGAAGGTTCCTCCCGGTAGGCCGAATTGTTCCTGTAAAGTCCCGTACGGGACTAGCGTCCCATCCATATAGAGATCTCCCACCATCTGCAAACCCAGGTCTTCCCACGCCAATAATTGGGACCAATCGCCTCCGTGCGGTAATGCAGTTAGCATACCCAGCGGTATCTCCGGTGCATATGGCCGGTGCTTGTTCGCTCTTTTCAGGTTCCTATTCCAACACAATTGAAGCGTCCGTTCCTCTATCGTAAGATCCCTCACCCCCAGTTTCTGTTGCATTACGATAGACGACAAGACATGTCTCTGGATGCCAATCCCTCGGACGCTATCTGGTCCCCTGAATTCTCTGGCCACGTTCTGCGTCAGGACCTGGAGTTGCGCTGCTAGATAATATAACTCAAAGTCGGGGACGGCCATCCCCCCCTCGCTCTTGGGCCGTGTCAAGGTAGTCAGTGCTACCCTTCGCCGCCCATGGCCCCAGAGGAAGCCAGTCACCAACGTCTTCAACTCCCTAAAGATTCTCTGCGGGATCCATACCGGCAACGTTCGGAAATAATAGAGTAGCCGCGGGAGCGCCACCATCTTCAACAGTGCTACCCGACCCAGCACAGACAGTGGTAGAGTGGCCCAGAAATCCATACAGCTCCTCAGCGCACGAATACAGCGCTCCACATTCCCCTCTAGAAGGTCTGCTGCGTCGTGGTAGATACGCACCCCGAGATAAACAAAACAGGAGGGCTCCCACACCACCGTTCTTGTAAGCTGTGGGCAGAGCGTAGTCTTTCGCAAAGGAAACACACAGGTCTTGGTCCAATTCACCCTGAGGCCTGATAGTCTCCCGAACCTGCCCAGCATGTCCACCGCGCCTTCCAGTGCTCTCCCAGGATCAGCCAGGTACAGTAATAGATCATCGGCATATAGCGATATATAATGCGCTTCAGGACCCTGTGCTATCCCGTCATATTCGGTACCCGATCTTGCCTGCGCCGCCAGCGGCTCCATTGCCAAAGCAAAGAGCAAAGGAGACAGCGAGCAGCCCTTCCGCGTGCCCCTACAAACCGGATAAGCCGGAGAGACCATGGGCCCCAGCCGCACCCGCGCCCTAGCTGAGGAGTAAAGCACTCTCGTCCAACTCCGAAACCCTTCCCCAACTCCAAACTTCAGCAGCACTCCACCCAGGTAATCCCATTCTAAGCTATCAAACGCCTTTTCGATATCAACAGCTAATACCACCGGGTCCTGCTCCGCCGTGGCGGCATCATCGATGACCCTTATCAATCGACGGATGTTCATCGAGGTGCTCCTGTTCGGGATGAATCCCGCTTGATCCCTATGTACTAAGGCGGCCATCTGCGGTAGGAGCCTAGTAGCCAGGATACGACTCAAAATCTTATAATCCACCGTCAACATAGACAATGGACGGTAAGAGGATACGTCTAACGCGTCCCTGCCCGGTTTCAGCAGCGGCACCACCAGCGCCTCCCTCATAGATTCAGGTAACCGCCCCACCCGTTTCGCCTCCGCGTACACTATCAGCAGCCTGGGCGCCAGGACATCCACGAATTTAGCGTAAAACTCAATCGGCAACCCATCCACCCCTGGCGTTTTGTTCCGCGCCATGTGTTTAATCGCCCCTCTTATCTCTGCTAGGGTGATGGGGCCCCCTAGGTCCTGCGCGTCTTCTTCATCCATTAGCGGTAAGGGGATCCCATCCAGGTAGTCACCTATCTCCAAAGCCTCTGCCTCGAGATGGCTCGCATACAGTCCCATATAGTAGGTTTTGAAGCGCCCCAGGATCGCCGATTGCGAGTAGATCACTTCCCCATCCTCGCGTCTTATGCTCATGATCGGGCAACCTCTAGGTTCTGGATCAGCCAGCTTGGCAAGGAGCGTACCCACTTTATCCCGCTCCTCATGCACCCTAACAGCATATAACTTATAGTCATAACACCGCAGCCTTTCCGTCTCAGTCGCCACCACCTCTTTAACTTGCAGCAATCGTTCCTGCAACTCCGGTCTCTCGGGTCTGCGCTGTTCCAGCCCTCTCAATGCTTCCTCCGCTTTCGTAAGGTCATTCAGCACCGTCCCTCTCACAGTCAAAAACCTTCCCATGCACACCCCTCTCACCACCACTTTCATAGCATCCCATTCAATCGACCTAGTCGCTGCTGAGCCTGCATTATCTGTAAAATAGCTGTCCATGCCCTGGCGGACCGTGTCGCAGAACGCCGGATCCTCCAGCGTATCCGGACGAAGCCGCCATGATGGAACAGCCGATCTCACCAGCTGCCACTGCATGGAAAGCAACAGGGGATTATGGTCTGAAATGGTCCTGGACAGATACTCCGAGTGAGTCACTACATTCGCCAATAGCTGTCCATGCCCTGGCGGACCGTGTCGCAGAACGCCGGATCCTCCAGCGTATCCGGACGAAGCCGCCATGATGGAACAGCCGATCTCACCAGCTGCCACTGCATGGAAAGCAACAGGGGATTATGGTCTGAAATGGTCCTGGACAGATACTCCGAGTGAGTCACTACATTCGCCAAGGAGCAGCTGCACAACACCGAATCCAGTCTAACATGTAGGTCGTGTAGCGCGGAAAAATAAGAATAATCCCTGGTCTCGGGGTGTTGCGCCCTCCACACATCCACCAAGCCCCACCGTTCTTGCCATTCCCGTCTATGAGTCGCTAATCGGCGCACTGGGGAGTCTACCAGAGGTGGGTGTGATCTATCTAACAGCACATCAGAGATGGAGTTAAAATCCCCCGCCAGTAAGATAGGGCCTGCCAGATAATATGCCAGTGAGCGCGATAAATCCTCAAACAAATGAGCTTGATCAGAGTTAGGGGCATAGATGTTGCACAGCACCACCTCCCTACCATACAGCCGTCCCTCAACTACCACATATCGACCCTCTGGATCTAATCGCTGACTCGTGACTTGAAATGGCGTGCCCGCCCGTACCCATATCAGCACCCCCCTGGCGTATGCCGAGTACGTCGTGCCAAACACCTGACCCCGCCACCTCTTCTGTAAGGCGCCGCACTCCTTCTGTGTCAGGTGACTCTCCTGCAGCATTGCAATCTGAACTCCCCGTCTCACCAAGTAAGCATGCACTTTGTGGCGTTTCACCATCGTTCGAATACCATGTGACATATTTCAAATTAGGTAACGTCCCCATAAAGCATCGTTCCTTTCAGTGGCGCTAGCCAATAAATGACTCCCGCATCGCAGCAATTGTACAGCCCCTTCAAAACAATCCCCCAAACTCCCATGAACCCCCTCCCCAGGACAGGACCTAATAACCCAGCTTCAGTCCCGTTCCAAACCTCAAACACCCCACACATCACACTAATCTGTGGTCGTCACCACAGAAGACCTTAAGGGTCCAAAAGGGCTATGGAGCCCCGAGCCAGGACGGCAAAGCCATCACCCCGCGCCCATAGTCCCATACTGCTTACGCAGCCCCATACCTGGCAGTCCATTAGAAATTCGGAGTGTCCATACCGTCAGGTATCCCGGAATTGTTCAATGGCCTCGAGCCTCACTCGTTAAACAAGCCATCCGATGTCTGTGGGGTGACCACCGGCCCCTGCGCTCCCCCCATATCCGAGTCGTCTTCCCCGGTCTTCTCCCCTTCCTCTTCCGATGCCGAGCCTCTAGAAGTGTTCTCCTGCTGCGAACCCGTGATGGTCGCCGTGGCCGCCAACGCACTCTTCCTGTCAGCCAGCATTTGTGCTTCTCGCTCAGCCCGTTGGCGCTTATTCCGGGAGCGGATGCGCTGGGATTTCCTGATCTTGACTGGTTGTCGCCGGTCCCTGTTGGTTCCATGCGTCCGATCCGTCCCCGCACGATACAGTTCCAGCCAGGACCATGCCTCGTCGGGTGTTTGGAAAAAGTGAGTCCTATCATCAATGATTACCCGCAGCTTGGCGGGAAAAAGCAAGGAGTATTGGATCCCCTCCTCTCTCAGCTCCCTCTTCACTGACAAGAAAGAAGCTCTGCTCCGCTGCACTTCCTGCGTGTAGTCCGGGAAAATCGTGACCTTGCTGTTGTCCACCTGGAAGGGACCTCGGGACCTCGCCTGTTGGATCAGCAGATCCCGGTCTTTATAGTGCAACAACTTGACCACCATCGGCCGAGGCGGCCGGCCCTCTAGGGGCGGCCTGGCCGGCACCCTGTGCGCTCTTTCCAGAGAGAAGAAGGGGGACAGGCCCTCCGGCGCCACCACCGTTCGGAACCAGTCTTCCATATAGGTCACCGCATCATCTTTCTCGATTTTCTCCGGAAGGCCCACCACTCTCACATTGTTCCTCCGGTTACGTCCTTCCGCGTCCTCCGCACGACGCTCCAGGATCGCCAGTCGGCTAACAACGTCTTCTAGTTTATGTTCCACCGTGACCACCGCCGGTTTCAGCTCCTGAAGCAGTTGTTCGTTCGATTTCACTCTATCAGAGAGCTTGGCGTGGTCCGCTCTCAGCAGGCCCAGCCCAGTCGCCACCTGCGCAATGTCCTGGTGCAGCTCTTCTTTCGTAGCAGTAATCGCGTCCAAAATGGCGTCAAGGCGTAGGTTCAGCCTCTGTTCCTGTGGTGAGGCCTCCACAGGGCCCGGGGTACCGCCATCTTTGGCCGTGGCATTCCCGTCCCCCCGCACGGGTGGTGCGGCGAGGTCAGTTCCCAGCGCGGCCATCTTGAATGCTGGAAACACGCCGCTCGAGCAGCCTCCACCGACGACAGCCGCCCGTGGCAATCCCCCCGGCCGTTCGTCCCCGGCCCCACCTGATGCCGCCTGATGGCAGAAAGCGATACGTGCAGACCTCCTTGCCCCAGACCCAGCTTGTCCAAGCAGTACTAGCAGGCCCCTGTCTACGTGTGGCCGCCAAGTGCCGTGCCACAGGCGCGCTCTGAGTAGCACCTCCAGTACTCCCACAGCGCCTCCAGAATATACAATGTCCGGGGGAGCAAGCCCAGTGCGCCCCTCCTACAAGACCAACAGATGTAGTTCAAACAGGCCGCATTTCCGGGTAATCTGGGCCCACTGCTCCTCGCAGTACTACACCACGTAGGCCCCAGCACGCACTGGCCTACAGTCGCTGTTGCACCACCCCAGTGTTCCACGGACCTTCACCGGGCCAATCCTGCCTCTGGTGTCCAATCCGCCGTCTGCCTCTCGGTCCGTCCGCTCCCCGGGGCATCCACGAGCCGTGGGCAGCCGCACCCCCAGCCCGCCGCCAGCCCGCTGCACGCTTCCACCGCGCAGCTGTCCTTAGCGATGCGCTCGGGGCTCTGACCGTGTTGACCCCGGCAGCCCAGCTCCAGCAGCGGCAGTCCTGACAATGGGTCGGGCTTACAAGCCGGCAGCGCCTTCACAGGCGGAGTTCAGAACCCGGTCCCCCAGCCAGGGCCCGGGGAGCATGGGAGGGAGGGGCACCGTCCCCACCGGTCCTCCACTGCTGATCTCCCCCGCCGCTCCGGATCTGCTCACCCCGGGCTACTTCTCCGCCGGAACCTCCCCGGAGCCTCCAGCGCACTCGCCGTTCCGTGATATTCAGGCACTAGCGCTCTCGTTCCGTCGGCGCCGCCATCTTGCCTCCTCACACCAGTCGGATCGGCCAGGCCGCCGGGTCCGGCCGCGCGCGTCGCCCAGGGTCCTGACGGGGGTCAAACTCTCTACTCTGGGTCAGCGACCCCTCCGGAGCTCGGTTGACGCCGCCAGGGGTCTCGGGGCCAAGTAAATCAGGATGGAAATCGGGACTCGGAGCGGAGCAACTCGCTCACGCAGCCATCCCGGTCGGCGCCGAAACCACGCCCCTTTATAAAAGTCACCCATGTTTGCAAATTGGCAGTGACGTAGCTAGACCTACTGCCACCTGGGGCCGCCCCTATGTTTGCTGCCCAGTGCAGGTAAGGGAGGGTGGCGGCCAACTTGTCCGCTGGGGGTGGCGTCCGACAGACAACTTGTTCTCAGGGTTCAGGAGATGGTGATAGTGGACAGACATGACTTGCTCACCTCTGCCGCCCCCAAAAAGATTGCCGCCCGGGGCGGTCCCCTCTCCCCCTAGCTATGCCACTACAAATTGGCACCGTTTGAACTTCTAAGCCGTATAAGTATTTTATAGGTAAGGAAGACTGATCTTGCTGCATTCACTTTTCGTTTTAATATCATGGGAATCAACAGTAATAAAAGACTCAGCAGACCATTAAACAGGCCTAAAACAAAAAGCCCCAAAAAACGCACACTCACTCACCTATCACTCCAGATCACCGGGCACTGCCTGGTTGCCATGTAAGCCAGTACGACCCTGGATGACGTGGGTACGAGAACTGTCATTTTTTCATAGGAGCTCACCTGATAAAATTCAGTGCATGCATTTACTTCAGCAGGAGAATAAAGTCCTGGGCTTGATAATCATGGTTCTGGGACGAGACAGTCACATATTCGGTGTGCATGTTACCTAAACTGAGCAGGTACTTGACTCTTGTGTGCTCAGCTACTCCCTGAACCCCTCCTCTGCCCCTCAATGTTCTTTTTTATTCTTGGACCAATTAGGCTATTCAAATCTTTCCTAAAGCAGCCTTTCCTTCATTGCAATTGTTCTTATTATAATAAGATAAACATTGCAACAAGAGGCAAAATTATCTTATCACCAACATGTTAATGACGAAGAATGAATCCAGTGGTATTAGAGAGGGCCTCGTAAAAGACCTTACATTGGTCCTAACACAGTAAATAAACAATCAACTGATAAGCCAATGAGTCCGACTTGTAATTGGAAATGCTTCTTCACTAAATGGTGAGTTAGTGTGTGTGTGTGTGTATGGCTGAATGGATGAGTGGGTGATTCAGAGAATGATTCATGGTTAGAGAACACATGAATGAGTGATGTGAGATCCAGAACGTACTCCGTGACCTTGAGGGAAGCACTAAGTGTGCTCTCATAGTTGGCATAGGCCTACTGTCTATTCTATGGGTGAATTATATAAAGTGGTGGTTGCAGTACACCCATTCCTATGGTCAATAACGTTGCAATGTTGGAAATGGCAATCTTTTGTGTGGTATTCACATAGATCTTTGCCTTCACTACCCTATTTTTTGAAGAAACCTGTTTTGTTGGCGTTATGATGCTGCACACTTTTACTCCTGCTAACCAGTGGTAAAGTGCTTGTGCTGTTCCTTACAAATGTATGAACTTGACATACTCCTAATTGGCACATTTAATTTACTAATAATTCCTAGTATATGGAACTAAGGGTGTACAGGGCCTGTAAAGTAAATGCTACAAGTGAGCTGCAGCCCTCATTTTGCCACCCGCTAGAGTAGTAGTACATAACATTTCTACAGGCCAGGCCTTGGAGTCTGTGTGTTCAGTTTCCACTGGGCAAAATTAACCTTTTGCCAAGTCTATACATTACTTTTTAATACTTATAAGTCACCGCTAAGGTAGGCCCTAACAGTTCATAGGGCATGGTGCATGGTATTTAAAAGGTATGACATGTATAGTTCCTGTTTTACATGTCCTGGCAGCAAAAAAATAAACAAAGTCGTTTTTAGCTGCAGCAAGGCTAGCTGTCCATAGGCTAACACTGGTTTATCCTATTACATTTAATAAGGGTAACATACAGTTAAGGAATCGCTAAAGCAAACTTTCTTCCCCACGTTTTAATTGTTAATTTAAATTCCTCTTTAGTGGTAAAGTCAGATCTTAAATTGCTATTTTGGAAATGCCACTTTTAGAAAGTTGGCATGTTCCTGTCTAAGCCAAATGTGCCTTTCTGGCAGTGTCAAGGGTCACTTGACTGTTAATAGCCCTCCAGTGATGTGACTTGTATTCTTCCCAGAAAGTGGATACAAGTGTCTGGGTGTGTAGATGAGAGTCCTCCTGACATGATAGCTGGGAAGGAAGGGTAGCCTGTGGCATTACCCAGTCCTTCCTGACTTCAGAATAAGCCTACCCTGTCACTTGTAGATGCAGTTCACACCTGGGCCAACCAGCCCTTTGTTTCACTAGACAAAGTGGAGCCAAACACAGGGGAAGTGATGAACTGACCAGAACCAGTTTAAGGATTGGGCAAAATAGTGCCCCACCCACAGCCTGGCACTGGGTATGAAAGGTGAATTCCCAGAATCTGAACAAAGAACACTCTAGGATCTGAGAAGATTCGGAAGGAGGACTGCCCTGGTGTCTGAAGAAGGAAGACTGTACCTGCTTGCTTTGAACCCAGACAACCAGAAGTGGCACCATGGTTCAGCTGTCTGAGTTCCAGGTTGAGATAAAGGGACCCAACAAGATTCCAGAAGCTCCAGCTGACCGGACCCAACTGGACCGGAGCTGCAGTCTTCAAGGTCCTGGACTCTTGTCAGGAGTCAGAGTGTACTTCTCCCTGTCTAAATGAAGACTTCACAGGATATAACACAAAGTAACGCAAACCCCCGCATGGCCACAAGCTTCTGATGGAAGGTTTCATCGGACAAGACACAGAACAATGCAGAACCCCACAGAGTCATGCAGCACAGATCCTGACTGAAAGCTTCACTGGATCTGACACAAAGCGACACAGAGCCCCATAGGGATGCACCACTCTTCACTGAAGGCACCACTGGATCCAACACGGAGTGACGCAGGGACCCAAACAGCCTCACTGCGCAGCTGAAAGCCTTACCGGATCTGATACAGAGCAATGCAAAGTTCTGCAAAGCAAAGTTGCACAGATGAAGCGAGGGGTGGGCGTGCGGCAGGTAATGAAGTCCAGAGAGTCGATATATAATTTCAAAACGTCTTTATTTCAAACAACTTACTTCATACGATATAGGAGCATTACACTCCGCCAACGCGTTTCCTTCTCACAAGAAGAACTTCATCAGGGCTTAAAATAAAGCGAATATCGTAACGGTACTGTAGAATCGGTGCACTCCAGACAGGTACACTGGGCGCAGAGGAAATCCACAGGGCTGAGTCCGGCCTATGATATAGATTCTTAGGCTAATGAGAGTAATACAAAAGATGTACTGGGTTGAAGCTCCAGGTAGTAACACTGGATGCAGAACGGGAATTCCCCGGGCCAAATTCAGCCTCTTCGGTGTCTATATAACGTCTCGGAGTCGCTGAAGCGCCTCCGAGACGTTATAACGACACCGGAGCTTCAACCCAGTACATCTTTTGTATTACTCTCATTCTACTTGAGTGGCAGCTTCCTCAACGCGAGCATCAGGTTTCTCAACACAAGAGGTAGCGACCTGCCGCTACTGCCCACGTTGAGAAATCTTGTTGGGAGGTGGTACAACTCCCTATTTTCTTTGCTCACGCTCGCCAACTTACGTTGGCAAGCTACAAGGGAGGGAACACTCTGCACGAGCCACTACGCTAAGATTTCTGGAACTCCACACTCTACGCGGACCATGAAAAATAAGTGGAGCAGAATTTTGTGCCCAGGCCTAATACTAATTATAGCCACCAGTCTTGGATGGGGAGATATAAATATATATCTTGCGCCCCCGCCATGCACAGTGTTATCACTTATGTAATTTCAGCTGTCCTGAGTAATGTTATCAATGATGTCACAGAACATGGCATGAGTCTTGTAATATGGGAGGCCATGCGCAACTCCATGGCGAGGGTGCAAGTTATAGTTACTTTAGAGAATGAGTTATAGTTAATTAAGATAACTCATTTTAGTGGTTTTGTTGGTTTAAAATGGAATGTGTTAACTGACATTTCCACCTAATTATAGCATTTCTTTAACCTTTGTTTTTTTTAGGGAATTTCTAGGTTTTTTTAACGCAAAGTAAGATACTATCACCATACCTACCTATGGTGTAACTTTAACCTTTGTGTTTTTACAATGAATTTCTAGGAATTTTTTTTACCGAAAATTATATTTTATGACCCTACGTAATGTTAAGCCCACGTGGGCAGCCAACCCCTCGTAACGCTCAAGTCCTTTGGTCATGCAGTGCATGGGGTTGGCCACAGACAGCCAGCCCCATGCAACATACTCCCTTCGACCATGTGCGGCGTGGGTTGTCCGCAGGGACTTGCCTGCGGCCATGCCCTGTGCTCATCCTCTGTGTGGGGAGGTAGGTTGGGCGTAAGGGCTAGTGAACAAAACCCTTGCAGGTCAGCCATGCGCCCAAGCCATGTGCACAGCGAAGGTGGGTACAGGTTGTGCACAGCTGATTATGTGATTCATATAAATGTGGTCATTTTAAGAAAGGCAGACCTACTGACTTTGCCAAAGTGTCAGAAAATAAAAATATACAAAGTGAACTATTTGCTTTATGAGGTGGGTCAGCATATTAACATATGTAAAGCAGACATATTGTCTGTGTCAAAACATCACCAATAAATGCAATACAATATTTATTTCATTAATTGTTCTCACTGTGCAATGTTTATTCATAAAAGTGATTGGCATAAAAAAAGTAGTACCGCTTTGAGTCTCTCTTTTAACATTTTCAGCCCACAAAAGGCAGCCATAAAAAACCCACAAGAAAGCCCTGCACTTCAGCTGAAGAGTATATCGTTGCAGTTCAGAGTGCTTTATTGAAATATGGCAAGCTATCATGGGATCATTGTTTTAAAGCCCTAGGAGGCTCACTTGTTTTGTGTTGCTGGAGGGGGAGAATTGGGGGCGGGGGTTGGCAGCTGCATTTCCTGCAACCACCACAACAAATAATAGTGCTTGGTGGTGCCCTACCCCTTCTAGGGTCACCACAATGCTCAAAAAAAGGTGGGGATTATGGGGCACTCCTTTTTTTGTGCAGTGAATAAAACATGAGCAGCTCCTGCTGCTCATTTATTTTTTCATTATTAATTTTTCAGTTTTCTGGTGTCCTGGTACCCACCTGGAACACCCACCGTTTACGTTTTGTTGGAAGCCATGGAAAGAGGGAGTACTAGCACCAACACAGGCCCACCTCCTCCCTGCAAGCACACCCATGCGTCCACCCGGAGCACCACCACAGTATCATTTTTTTGGATCTGCGGGGGGAGCTTCAGGGTCCCCGCTGGCTCCCTGCAAGTGGCCTCACCGGTCGTGCAGGAGCTGGTAACATGTTTTCTTTTTTTTTTAAATCCCCCCCAAAAATTGGGGTGCCCTGGTGCGGCAGTGCTCCCACTCAGTGGGAGAAGTTTTTCATTGCTCCAGCCAGGTGGGATCAATTCTAAATTTCCATGCCCTCGAGCATGTGGGCAGGGAAAAACTTTGGAGCTCCCACCTGGTGGCGGGAGCAATTCTAATTTGCCTACCCTTGAGCGTGTGGTCAGTAGAAACGTTTGAGCTCCAATCCGGCAGGGTAGAGCTTTCTACTCCCTGCTGGGTGGGAACATATTAGATTGTCCTTCCTGCGTTCTTGCAGGCAGGAAAACCACGGTGTCCCGGCGAGTTGGGGTTACTGGGGCACCATCACAGAGCCAACCTCAGGGGGTGGTGTTCTCAGATCTATAATATGGCTCAGAGGGGGGGTCTCCAATCCCCATCCCCTAAATTAACAAATCAGGCTTGGGGGCTGGGTCTCCGGGGCCTCTCAGAAGTTTGGGGAGAGGGGCCACATGACGCCCCCTTATTTTAAAGCACAGCCTAAGAGATGGGTGCCCCAGAGCCTGAGGGAGGGGGCCCACAAACCCCTTTTGCTTATTTTTAACTTGGCCCCTGTGGATGGGATCCTCGGGGCTGCACACTCCGTTCCCCTCATGAAATAAATTGGTCGCGGGTGGGGTCTCCGTGGCCTGGAAATGGCCCAGGAAGGGAGGCCATACACACCCCTCCTCTTATTAAATACTCTGACCCCCCCTACACCAGAGCTCTGGCTTAATCCGGGAAAGGGGGGGGGTGTTTGAAAAGCGCTAGTTTTAAAAAAAAATTGATTTTACCAAAGATTGGTGGGTCCACAACAAATCTGAGGGACTTTTTTTAAATTACATTATTGGACCTAGTAGGGTCTATCTGAAACACACCCACACCTGGCCTGGGGGGCAGAGTATCCCTACCCTGCCCTCTTGCATGCTTATACTTTTTTTCACTACAGGGGTCCGAGTCTTGAGTCCTAAAATTGATTCCTCAACATCTTTGTTGATGTGGTGGCATCCAATTAGATCTTATCTCGAAGTCAGTCAGCTCTGCTGATCCTCGTCAGCGTGAAATATCTATATATTGTTTTTACCTTAAATTCTCAAAAACTACTGATTCGAATTACAGTAAATCACAAAAAGCACGCTTTATGGACCAAGATCTAGCTATCTGCCAAATTTGGTGCCATTCCTTTCAGTCATTTTGGTGTGACTGTGTCTAATTTTCCTCTGGAAAAATTAATTGGAAAAACATGTTTAGAAATTTCCTTTTTCTCGGGCCCCCGCTTGACAAATCACCCTGAAACTGTCCAGGAAAGAGCTACGGTGTCAGAACATTTTTCAGGCAAAGTTTTCTGAAGATTCACCAAACGGCACTAATGTTATAAGGAAGCCCAAAAAATATTTTCGTACAGAAACGGAATCCTAACTAGAACTACCCAGTGGCAACCGCCAGCAGGTAAATATATATATTTCATGTTTTGTAAATTTAGTGCACAAAATGCCACATATCACAGGGAACTGGAAAATATTTTACTTTCCTATGAAATAGGATTTCATCCTGATAATGACAACCCCCAAACCACTCTGCAGGGTTTTTAAATTGTCAAGATGTAAAAAATTGGGTTACTGGTTGACTGGAGTGTGAGACCTGGTCAAGCAGCAACCACAATCCTTGTCAGGGTAAGGCACAAGAAAACCACAAATGTACCAGTGCTCAAAACCCTGGTAGCTTATCACAGAGCAGTCAGGCTTAAGAGAGAGGCAATGTGTAAAGTGTTTATGCAACACTTCAAACAGTAATAAAGTGATAAAGTGAAAACAACACACTCAAAGGATTCCACACCAAGTTAGAAAAATAGAATGTTCTTTAATGAAGAAAACAAAACCAAAATGACAAAAATTCAATTAGTAGAACCGGAGAGTTGCAATTTTTAACATTTTGGAAAACAATAGCACCAAAAGGCACAAAGTGTCAACTTTGGATACCTGGTTGCCCTAGACCGGGACAAAGGCACAAGTTTAGGCTGACCGCAATGGACGTGGGCTGACTACAGGCACCCAGTTGACTATAGGGACCCAATGAACAAAGTACCTTAAATCCTGGTTTGCGGAGCATTGCGATGATCTGCGTTGAAGATGTGTCATGCAGCCAAAGTGATGCGTCGGTTCCGAGATGCGGCAAGGCTGCTATTCAGGAGTCTGAGTTGCCATTGAGGAGCCCATCGACAGGGCTTGCAATGCGAAGTCCGGCATCGAGGATGCGGCATGCAGTCGGGTGATGCATTGGTTTCGAAGAGCTGTGAAGCTGCCATGCAGAATCCATTTCCATCAAGGCTGCCGTCGACGAGGGATGTGGGGGACTGCCCGAAAGAGGCGTCACGCGGTCGGGTTGATGTAGCAGTTCCAAAGAACTGCAATGCGGTTCTTTGCGATGGGTCTTATTCACACAGCAGTGGAGATTGGTGGGTTCTGCTAGGGTCTGCATCATGCAGCAGAGGAGATGCGTTAGTTTTGATGGATCCACAGAGGTTGGTAGGCACCTTAAGACCACTTCCAAGGGTCCAGGACCAGGGTGGTACCAACTGGCAGGATGTACTTACAGATGGCGAAGTCTAGGTGCAGATGCAAGGTTGTTCGAAGCTTATTATGTCCCAGAGACTTCAGATCAGAAGGCCAGTCAGCTAGCCCCTGGAGACACTCAGAGTTCTGGGTTGAAGTGATTAAAGTCCTGTCCTTCTCACCCAGGCAAGAGGGCAACAATCAGGCAGCTATCCACAGGTCCAGAAGTGCACTTAAGTGGTGGTGTCTGCAGTCCAGAATATATCCCCAGTTGTGCCTTTGAAGTGGAGAGAAGCTTTTAGAGGCTTGCTGATGAAGTGCACAGTTACCCTGCCTTCCTGGCCCTGGCTCCAGACTAACAATAGGGTGTAGACAGCCCTTTGTGTGGAGACAGGACACAGCGTATTCAAGTGTAAATGGGGATGGGCCAGTTTCTCTATCCCAAACCGGTCAGTAGTGGCACATCAGGTCATGCTTACACTCCCCATTGCGTGTGGCTATCTAAGAGGAATACACAAAGCCCAACTGTCACCACACTCAGTCATGTGACCAGAGACAGGCTGCAGGCATCAAATGGCTAAGTCAAGAAAATGCCAACTTTCTGAAAGTGAGAAAACAACACTGGGTGTGGGCTTCCCACAGTAAGGCCAAGCCTCCTTATCAATAAGCAACAACACAAAAGCCAATACTGCAACTTCTAATTTAAGAAAGGAATTACTCTGCGCAAAGAACTAAACTAAGTGCGAGTGTGGACAGGTTTGTCAGAAATGAATCATATTTATTATTCACCAATATTTTTCGACATACTTGTTGGTTAAGATTCACCAAACAATTGACGACAATTTATCAAAAGACAGACACTACAAAATACAAATTGCATAAAAATGACATTTACAAAGGCAAGAACACATTAGTGAGGAATTAGCAAACAACCATAGTTGATCAACTATCACATTCAAATCTCTCTCTCTCACACAAACCATACATACGTGAAAAAAAATTTACAATTTCGAAAATGTCACAAAATAATTTTTCAAAAACACCAAAGGGACCTGTTTGGTCAATTTGTGATATTTTATCTATTCAAGATGAGCTATAGAATAGCATCCTTATGGTGTGCATAGGCGGTCTACGCGTTTCGAACCCCTATTAAATGCGGGGGTTCTCATCAGGACCTCATAACTGTAGGAAAAGAAATGAGATCGGGATCACTATCATTGAAACAATGCTTGGAAGAACAAGCTGCCACCTCTAGGTATGCCTCTTACCTATGGTATGAGTGTGCACCATTGAAATTTGGAAAGGAAGAACCGGACGATGACACACTGTGGAAAGAGTTAACAAAAACGCCCAGTCAGCCCCTATGTGAACTTCAGTTATATCTGTGACTACCAAGTACAAAGAGAAGGGCAAAAATGCACTTACATTTTCTTGAGCGTGATCTCTGAACTAGAATTCTAAAAGGGAGAAGGAGCAAGTCAGTTTCTGATGGTGAGAGTGTTTGTTTAGTGTATACGGCAAGGCGGGACAGGGAAGGGAAAGGGACTTACTTGTTTAGGATTCAGAACGGAGGAGCACTTTGGATTTGGCACGAATGAATCGGGACCTGAAAAAGAAGGGAACGGGTATGAGAAGTTTCATTCATGGGGCGCTTAGTGGAGCTCGAACGCCTGTTAAAACGCCGGGTTTACCTTGCGCTCCAGGGCGTCCTTACTCTGTTGGTGTCTGGTTTGAATCGGCGATGAATAGCTCGAATTTCGGGCTCGCTGGCGTAGGAAGAACCTTTTAGAACGCCACCTCTCTTCCAGGTTGCAGTATTTCTGGGAGTTGTAGTTTGGGCTAGCTGTTTCGTCTCCGTGATCATACCGGGGTTGAATTCGTTACGGAGATGATGCGTACACCAAAGAGCTGGCCTAAGTGAGTCGGTACAGTTCGGACATTTCATTCAGACCTTCAATTGCCAAATTGAATTTCAGGATGAGCATTGCTTCTCGCTGAAGTAGTTTTTTGTCTAGATCACCACCTCTTTGGTCATTCTCAACCTTCAGTATCAATGTCCATTTCAAATCGGATTCCTTATGATCCATACTTTGCAAGTGATTTACTAATGGTGCTGTCAGGGTCTTCAATCTTATGCACGAGTTATGCTGCGTTATGCGCGTTCTGACTTCCTGATTTGTTTTTCCTATATATAGGAGATCACATGGGGACTTGATCCCATAGATCACATTTCGTGATTTACAGTTGGTAAAAGAGTTGTGTCTCCAATATATGTTTTTATGTTCAAAGACAGATCCTTCTTCTGTTGAAGAACAACATAGACAATTTCCACACTTCCTGTGTCCTACTACTGGAGGTAGACAAACATAAGATCTCACTGACATCACTTTTTTCTGTGGCATGGCTGCCCGAACTAAGTGATTGCCAACAGTCCGATTTTTTCGGAAGGCAAATAATGGCTTCACATTAAGTGTTGTGTGCAAGTTCTTAATCAAATGCCAATTGCTGGCTACCACTTTTTTAAGCAGATTCGAATTGGGGCAGTATGTCGAGATGAACACTATCCTGTCTGTTTCCTTCTTTGTTTTTTGTTCCAACAGGCTTTCCCGTGGTGTCCACCATGCTCGTTTGAGCGATCTCTTTAACAATTTTTTGGGGTAACCCCGTTCGAACAGATTATTTGTCAATTTGGTTGCATTATCAAAGAATTCGTCTTTGAAATGGCAGTTGCGGCGAATCCGTAGATATTGCCCACAAGGCAAGTTGTCTTTCATGCTCCTCGGATGGTTACTTTTGAAATGGAGAGATTTATTGCGATCCATCTCCTTTTTATATAAGGTGGTTACCAGTCCTCCGTCAGCTGGGTATACCTCCACATCTAAAAAGGGCATCCTGTATTTCGAAAAATTCAGACTGAATTGGATCTCTTGTGTGCGATGGTTAAGCCATAGATTAAATGCTTTTAATTGATCTTCCTGCCCTGTCCACACAAAAAAGACATCATCTATATATCTACTCCAATGTTCGATATATTTGAGATAGGGGTTATTTTTGTAGATGAAGGTCTCCTCATATGACGCCATAAATAATACGGCGAGCTCCGGAGCGAATGGGCAACCCATTGCCACTCCGTTTATTTGGTAATAAAAGTCTCCGTCAAAATTGAAATAATTCTTCTTAAGGGCAAAACTCGCCAGCTTGAGAATGAACTCAGTCGGTACCTGATGGGGTCTTGTTCTTGTATCAGGAAGATGGAATTCATGTACTTGAATATTACTTACACACAAGAGATCCAATTCAGTCTGAATTTTTCAAAATACAGGATGCCCTTTTTAGATGTGGAGGTATACTCAGCTGACGGAGGACTGGTAACCACCTTATATAAAAAGGAGACGGATCGCAAAAAATCTCTCCATTTCAGGAGTAACCATCCGAGGAGCATGAAAGACAACTTGCCTTATGGGCAATATCTACGGATTCGCCGCAACTGCCATTTCAAAGACGAATTCTTTGATAATGCAACCAAATTGACAAATAATCTGTTCGAACGGGGTTACCCCAAAAAATTGTTAAAGAGATCGCTCAAACGAGCGTGGTGGACACCACGGGAAAGCCTGTTGGAACGAAAAACAAAGAAGGAAACAGACAGGATAGTGTTCGTCTCGACATACTGCCCCAATTCGAATCTGCTTAAAAAAGTGGTAGCCAGCAATTGGCATTTGATTAACAACTTGCACACAACACTTAATGTGATGCCATTATTTGCCTTCCGAAAAAATCGGACTGTTGGCAATCACTTAGTTCGGGCAGCCATGCCACAGAAAAAAGTGATGTCAGTGAGATCTTATGTTGGTCTACCTCCAGTAGTAGGACACAGGAAGTGTGGAAATTGTCTATGTTGTTTTTCAACAGAAGAAGGATCTGTCTTTGAACATAAAAACATATATTCGAGACACAACTCTTTTACCAACTGTAAATCACGAAATGTGATCTATGGCATCAAGTGCCCATGTGATCTCCTATATATAGGAAAAACAAATCAGGAAGTCAGAACGCGCATAACGCAGCATAAATCGCGCATAAGATTGAAGACCCTGACAGCACCATTAGTAAATCACTGGCAAACTATGGATCATAAGGAATCCGATTTGAAATGGACAGTGATACTGAAGGTTGAGAATAACCAAAGAGGTGGTGATCTAGACAAAAAACTACTTCAGCGAGAAGCAATGCTCATCCTGAAATTCAAGTCGGCAATTGAAGGTCTGAATGAAATGTCCGAACTGTACCGACTCACTTAGGCCAGCTCTTTGGTGTACGCATCATCGCCGTAACGAATTCAGCCCCGATATGATCACGGAGACGAAACAGCTAGCCCAAACTACAACTCCCAGAAATACTGCAACCCGGAAGAGAGGTGGCGTTCTAAAAGGTTCTTCCTACGCCAGCGAGCCCGACATTCGAGCTATTCATCGCCGATTCAAACCAGACACCAACGGAGTAAGGACGCCCTGGAGCGCAAGGTAAACCCGGCGTTTTTACAGGCGTTCGAGCTTCACTAAGCGCCCCATGAATGAAACTTCTCATACCCGTTCCCTTCTTTTTCAGGTCCCGATTCATTCGTGCCAAATCCAAAGTGCTCCTCCATTCTGAATCCTAAACAAGTAAGTCCCTTTCCCTTCCCTGTCCCGCCTTGCCGTATACACTAAACAAATACTCCCACCATCAGAAACTGACTTGCTCCTTCTCCCTTTTAGAATTCTAGTTCAGAGATCACGCTCAAGAAAATGTAAGTGCATTTTTGCCCTTCTCTTTGTACTTGGTAGTCACAGATATAACTGAAGTTCACATAGGGGCTGACTGGGCGTTTTTGTTAACTCTTTCCACAGTGTGTCATCGTCCGGTTCTTCCTTTCCAAATTTCAATGGTGCACACTCATACCATAGGTAAGAGGCATACCTAGAGGTGGCAGCTTGTTCTTCCAAGCATTGTTTCAATGATAGTGATCCCGATCTCATTTCTTTTCCTACAGTTATGAGGTCCTGATGAGAACCCCCGCATTTAATAGGGGTTCGAAACGCGTAGACCGCCTATGCACACCATAAGGATGCTATTCTATAGCTCATCTAGAATAGGTAAAATATCACAAATTGACCAAACAGGTCCCTTTGGTGTTTTTGAAAAATTATTTTGTGACATTTTCGAAATTGTAAATATTTTTTCACGTATGTATGGTTTGTGTGAGAGAGTGAGATTTGAATGTGAAAGTTGATCAACTATGGTTGTTTGCTAATTCCTCACTAATGTGTACTTCCTTTGTAAATGACATTTTTATGCAATTTGTATTTTGTAGTGTCTGTCTTTTGATAATTTGTCGTCAATTGTTTGGTGAATCTTAACCAACAAATATGTCGAAAAATATTGGTGAATAATAAATATGATTAATTTCTGACAAACCTGTCCACACTCGCACTTAGTTTAGTTCTTTGCGCAGAGTAATTCCTTTCCTAAATTAGAAGTTGCAGTATTGGCTTTATTGTTGTTGCTTATTAACTTTCTGAAAGTGGCATTTTCAGAATTGCAAATTAAACTCCGACTTCATCATAAGTAAGGATTTTAAACTGTGATTCCAGAGATGCCAAAGATTAAGGAGTTACCTGTTTCCATCTAGAAACTCCACTTATAAAATGTAATTATCCTTTGGGAGAGGCAACCCTTGCTGCAGTGAAAAGCGAATTAAGAGTTTTTCGCTATATTTCATATAAATCTCCTCATAAAGGAGTCTCTTCCCCGACCTTAGCCAGATGGGAAAGAATGTAATGCATGAAAGTGGTGTTAATGTTTCTATTTTTGGTGCTCATTCCATTAGAGGTGCTTCGGCCTCAAAGGCCTTTTGCTTAGGAGGAGGATTACAAGATATCCTTAGGGCTGCAGATTGGTCTAATGATAGTATGTTTAGAGCTTGTTATTTTAGACCAATACCTAATGTGATTGATAATTGGGGAGAGGAGTTGGCCTAACGGCTAGTGCGCTCGACCTCGGACCTGAGGGTCTGGGTTCGAGTCTCGGTAACGACGCCAAAAAAACCTCCTGTGATTCTGGGCAAATCACTTAATCTCCCCGTGCCTAAAATGAATGTGTGTACATCCTCATGTAACGTAACTGGTGCTATGTAAAGCGCTCTGATACCTGATTCGGTTCGGGTCTAGTTCACGCTATATAAAACTGTGCAAAAAAAAAAAATAATGTTCTTAGTGCACTTTAATTGTGATATGTGTTTGATATTGTTTCTCAGTGCACTTTAAACTTGCATAATATGGCCTCCGTGTCGTGCCATAAAATTTCGATTTTTCACAGTCTGCTGGGCAGAAAATCTGGATTTTATTAAGGACACAGAGGCTAATATTATCCCTCCTCTTGTGTTTAATCCCTCCCTATTTTATGATTTTACATTATTTACTTTTTTCTTTCAGAATAAATTGATTCTTCTCTCCTGGACCTCTGTTTTGGAGTTTGGATCTTCAGCTTTTGATCCTTATGTTTATCCTCCATGTTTATGATCTTTCTTCGCAGTTGAACAAAGAAGGATGAGTGATGGTCTCTAAGGATCTTTATACTTGTTTGGAATGTTGATTGAAGTTCCATGTTCTTCAATTGTTGAGCTGTGGTAATAAAGAAGATTTGCATTATATTAGCCTCTGTGTCCTTAATAAAATCCAGATTTTCTGCCCAGCAGGCTGTGAAAAATCTAGATTTTTCGCTACCAGGACATTTAAAACTTAAATGTACATGTCCAACTATTTAAAATACCCTGCACCGTGCCCCAGGGGCTGTCTAGGGTCTACGTTAGGGGTGACTTTTATGTGTTAAAAAGGAAGGTTCGGGCCTGCCGAAAAGTTTATTTTGCCAGAATGAAATAACAATTAAAAACTGCTCACACAGGCTCTGCATCAGCAGGCCTGAGAAATGTTTAGAGTGCTACTTAAGTGGGGGAGACTGATGGAGCAATGTGGAAACACCATTTTTTGTATACCCCTTGTAAGATTAACTTTCCATAACAGTAATAAGTACTAAATGTGTGGTTTTAAAATTAACTAATATAGAGTAAAATGCACACACCAAAATACACGTGGGATACTAATTTGCATGGATTTGCAAAGCATAATTTACTAATTTGTCGTATATTGTGTCATAAAGAGTACACATTTATTGTAAACTAATTGAGAATTGCATGGATGTGCTTTTGTCTGTTTATTTGTGGCATATATCATGAAGATCGGTAAGTCAAACCGCGCATATATGTTGCTTAAAGCTAGGTAAATACTAACCAGGTTATCATTAGAAAGGGGGAGGTAAACAGAAAGGGCTTTATTTCGTAAATGTATACTTATTTGTGTTTGTTTCCGTAATAGTTCCTAAATTGAAGCCTATGTGAGTAAAAGAAAGATTGACGCTGACTGAAATTCCGAGATGGCGGTAGAAGTGCGCAGGCGCCAGATCGGAAATGCGAGCTGCCTGTGACTGAGTAGTATGGGTCAAGGGCAGCGTGGCCATTTTGTGGGGCCTAAGCCAAAAGACGGTGAAGTCAGCATTTGGTTCATGGGAAAAATCCTACAAATAACAATTTAAAGGACACTTCGAAGGAAGTTAAAGTTTGGACAATAACACTGCACTTTTTCCGCAATGTGAAGATGACTAGGCACAAAATTATAATGAAAAACAATGAGGTGATGCTCATCCGACTCGAAATTGACCATTCACGGACATTGTAGAACTTAAAAGTTACAAATTTAGATAGATAAGTTAGTAAAAAAGGGTATTAAAGAGGACATTAGAGACATTGAAGGGAGCTCGCTTTTTGACTTGAGCACCCCGAGATGCTGTCGGTTTGCGCAATTTTCCTATGGCGCAGTGACTTGGACATTTTTCTCCACTTTAGCTTTTGAATGGGTGCGAAGACCTGAGAGAGGGAGAGAGAGAGAGAGAGAGACAGACAGAGGTTTTCGTTTTGGAACTATTACATTCTATGCTGATGTCTTCGCTTCTATGTTTGGGTAATATGCCTTTATTTTCCATAAAGCTGTCATGCTAATCAATGAATGTTATTGAAATGTAACTTTTCTTTCAGGATTTATTGTATAACTGAATTATTTTCATTTTAATAAAACGTAGAGGTCATGCTAGGAGATTAAATCTCTAAATAAAAATTAAAATAATGGAGAATTAAGCTGATCTTTTTGTCCATAGTTAACTTTTACGAGCAGATCAAATATAATACATGATTAGTGGGGTGTTTCTAAAATTTCCTCTTACAAAAACCATGGTATTAGAAATAAAACTGCAGTTGTAAATAATGTATAAACTTAGTTTAGACACTCCGCTATAGCACCGTGACTCCTCTTTTAGATCGTTACTGAATCCTCGGAGCAGATTAAATGAGTGTATGAATGTAAGGTAAGAATGATGGGCCCAGTTGTAAGAGAATAGTGGGTAGCTCCATGGGTAAGGTGATGGTTTTATGAAGAATTTTTGGAGCCGTGCTGCGCCAGTAATACTTGGTAGCAGAGCATTGGTTGCTATAAGTTAATTAGGATATATGATGTGTAGAATAGAATATATAGAATCGTGATGTACAGAATTTTTGGACTAACATCTGTTGAGTTCGTATTGCGTTATATGTAGTCTGGAAAAGGCTTCCGGATAGTGTGGGAAGCTGGTCACTCTGTCTGCAGGCAGAGGAAGTGTGGCAAATGAAGTCGCACATCACATAGTCTGTTTCAAAGTGGTGACATCGTCGAAGGGTACAAGTTTAGGGACTTTTACGTGTAAAAGTGGTAAATGTATAGCGAGGGCAGCCTGTGAAATCTTGGGTTTTGGGTACAAGGATCATTGCGTATTCTGTCTTAAAACTCTAGCTGATATACCTGTTATAAAGCTTAACCTAAGCTTGAGAGAAGGGTAAGGTAGAGGGAAGTGCTACTTTATTGGCGAAAGTAAAAATTCTGTGGTATAGAAGAGGTAAGCGCTGTCTACTGGAAATACAGAATTCTTCTATAATTGAGGAAACTATCCTTTTGGTTTTAGTGAAACAGATCAATGGAGTTGTTTTATGTAGTTACTAACTGATTTTGCTGTATAGAAGTGTAATTACAGTGTGCCGATAAATTTTGTAAAGGAGGGGTCAGTCAAAGCTGCAGAAACCAGAGTAAGGCTGACGTCAAAAGTGTCCCGCGGGGATTGGTCCGAGTGATCAGGACGGAGTAAGGGCTGATTGGTGCATCAGCAAAAGCAGCGAAATAATTGGTTGAGCACTAACGAAACGTATCTTGTTCTAATTGGTGCGATAGTGTGAACCGCGCTGCGATAGGCTGGCGTTACGAAGCAGTTTACGGAAGAGAGAGCGATCTTTTGAAAAGATAGGAGAATTATAACAAAATGGAATTTTATTACAGAATGGAGAAAGAGAAACCTTCATGGTTCCAAAAATTGAAAAATTTATTAAAAAAGGACAAAGTAATTGAAACTAGAGAGGGAAAAATAATTTCTCCACCGAAAACGCCTGCATCATACATGATGACAAAATATGGCTACCATACATGTATATGGTTAGAGAATTGGGCAAGATATACCAGAAATGATGGTGCGTTAGCTTTCCCAGAAGAAGGATCGTTTAGTCTTGCAATATTAAGAAACTTGAGAGACAAAATGATGAAGCTTGAACCAAGACCTAGACCAACACAGTTTGAAGCTTTGGCTGAGTGGGGAGATGAAATGCATGATTTAGAGCATGAAAGGTTCGGAGACTACCTAGGACCAAGGAATAGAGGTCGTAGATTTTGGAGAGAGACACATGAGACTAGAATGCGAAGATGGAGAGATGCTAACATGTGTGATGGGATGTATCCAGTTAGATTGGTAGATGAGGAAAAAGGGCGGAAATGTACAGAAAAGAGAAATAATATAGAAATAGGAAAAAGGAGTTATGAGGATTGTGAGTCTGAGGATACAGTATTGGAAGAGATCTTAAATAGGAGACCACCGGCATATCAAGCAAATTCTATGGGTACAACACCAAGTGCTCCGCGGATAGACTAGCAGAAACTCCTAGAAAGAGTAGAAATGAGATATGAACCAGAAATTAGATATAAACCAGATGTTTCATTAATCGGAACAAGATATACCGGGACACCTAAACAAGGAAATGGAATAGAAAATATGGGAAATAGAGTAGAGCAACAAGTTGAAGCACAACAGAGTACTGCTGAATATATACGTTCAACAAATGAATTAGCTAAAAAGATACAGGAGCTTACTAAGAATATAGAAGCTGTAACTGTCCGGTAACAATAGGTCCAGCAATCCCAGTGTTTGAAAACCAGAAAATAAAAGATTCATCTTTAACTATTCCTTTAAATCAGGGTTTACAAAAAGTAAAAGAAAAGGTTTATCCAGATTTGTCAGAAATTAAACGTACTAACCAAATGACAACGCCAGAATTGACTTTTAATCAGAGTCTTCCTTATAAATTCCCAACAGGAGCAGATTCAGATTCATTAACTCCTGAGAAGAGTGTAGAGAAAATCGATTTAACACAAACTCCAGAGCAAGAATTAAGCGATTGGATCAAGACCTTAAAACTGAAAGAGACAGAATCAAAATTGCTACATGTAGCTAGGTTAAAAGTTGATATGGAAGAACTAATAATTGGAACAATTGGTACAAATAGATTGAAAAATTGTCAGGATGATGAGATCACGTTTATGTGTAAAAGTATTAAGTGGAAGACAAAAAGCATGCATAAAAGGTTTGAAAGCCTAGCAAGAGAGATGGATGTGGATTTTACGAAATACAAAATTTTGCAGAAACCGTATAGAGTGGATTTTACTGACAAAGATATAGAAAATATGAATACAGCAGGGAGAATTACTCAAATAAAAGAATTAATTGTGTTATTGAGAAAATGGGGAGATATGGATAAGTGGAAAATGAGTTGGACAAAGAAAAGAGAGGAAAGCAATGACAAATCAACATTAGCATTCCCAGTAAGAGAAAAGGAAGACGTGGTAAAAGAATTTTCTATGAGAGAAATACCTGGAGGAGGATATGTACATGTACCTTGGAGCAGACAAGACATTTTATCATTCACAAATGATTTTCCCCGATTGAGAGAGAAACCAGTTGAGTGGTATAGACAAGTAGATCGATTTGTGAAGGTTTCAAAAGTCTTATGGGAAGATTTAGATGGGTTGTTTGACATAGTAGTACCAGCAGATTTATGGTCAGAGTTTAAGATTACAGTGGATTGGCCCAAAGAGGAATATCCACGAGAAAGTGACAGGTGCTCCTGGACCTGAAGTGATGCGAAAATATAAACATGTTATAGTGTTTTTGAAAAATAAAATTCCACCAAAAGAAACAGATTGGGTAAAAATAGACAGGACAATACAGGAGGCCAAAGAGTCAGTTCATGCATTTTATGAAAGACTGTTATTGGTATCTAAACAGTACCGTGGATATGAGGAATTGAATGAAAAAGATGTGAGTCATTTTGTATATCGCTTTGTGTTTGGATTGAGACCAGAGATAGGGCCTCCCTGTCGCTCTCCTCCTCTGCTGGTCTCTCTTCCCTCGGCCCTAACCCCCGGCTGCCATGTCTCTCCCCCGCGGGTGCCTGCTGCTCCTGCTCTGCTTCTGCCCGGTGCTGCTGCCAGCCCGGGGGGAGCCCGAGGACTCCGACCTGGCCAAGGAGGAGGAGGAAGAGGACCCCCACGGAAAGCACCTCTACAACGGCGAGATGTTCACTCACGCCATTACCGAGGCGCCACATTTCATCATGTTCTTTGCGCCCTGGTGTGGACATTGTCAGCGTCTGCAGCCAACTTGGAATGAAATGGGTGACAAGTACAACTCCATGCCAGAAGCCCGGGTTTACGTTGCAAAAGTGGATTGTACTCAGGACAGTGCGGTATGCACGGAGCAAGGTGTTCGAGGGTACCCCACATTGAAGTTCTTCAAACATGGCCAAGAAGCTGTGAAATATCAGGGCCCTAGGGATTACCAGACTCTAGAACGTTGGATGTTGCAGATGGTGAATGAAGAACCTGCTCAACCAGAACCTGAACTGGAGCAAGCCAAGGCTCCTGAAGCAAAACAAGGTTTGTATGATCTTACGGCAGCCAACTTCAAGATCACATTGCAGAAGGCAGCCATCTAATCAAATTCTTTGCTCCATGGTGTGGCCACTGCAAGGCTTTGGCTCCTACATGGGAACAGCTTGCAACTTCATATGAAAATTCTGAGGCTGTAAAGATTGGCAAGGTGGACTGTACCCATCACTATGAACTCTGCACTGGGAATCAGGTCCGTGGATATCCAACTCTCCTCTGGTTTAAGAATGGAGAAAAGGTGGATCAGTGCAAAGGGAAGAGAGATTTAGATTCTCTTAAAGAATACATTGATTCCCAGACAAAGGTTCCTGAAGAGGTCGTGGAGATAGTTGACGAGCCTACTGCTGAGCCAAAACAGGAGGCCGAACCTGCTCAAGATGAGTCTAAGATGCTGACTCTTTCTGAAGCTGACTTTGACCAGACAGTTGCTACAGGTCTTACTTTCATAAAGTTTTATGCCCCATGGTGTGGTCACTGTAAGCATCTAGCACCCACGTGGGAGGATCTTTCCAAAAAAGAGTTTCCTGGCTTAACTGATGTCAAGATTGCAAAAGTGGACTGCACTGCAGAGCGTAATCTGTGGAACAAGTTCTCTGTCCGTGGATACCCATCGCTGTTGCTATTCCGTGCAGGAGAAAAAGTGGAAGAGCACAACGGAGCTAGAGACTTGGAAACGTTACACAGCTTTATAATGCGTCATGCCAGAGATGAACTGTAAAACAAACAAAAAAAGTTAAAAACAAAAAAACGGGCTCCTCTTGGTCCCAACAAATCTTTTGTATATTTATCTCAATCATGTGAAACGGTTGCAGAATGGACATCTTTGTGTGGGGTATTGCTAGCGACCAGGGGTTTAACTTGAGATTATTTTTCTTATTACTTTGCACACAAAATCTCATTGACGTAAATATGAAAATGTGCGAATTATGGTATAGGGCGTAAGATTCTTTAATTTGTAAGCCTCCATGAACCTAAACTCTTTGTAACAACTGAGAGATCTTCAGAAAACGAATTGTTGCTTATCATTTTATGTTCATTTGTGCTGTGAAGGTGTTGGTCTCCAAGTGCATGAATATCAAAATGAGGATTTGCAAAGCATAATTTACTAATTTGTCGTATATTGTGTCATAAAGAGTACACATTTATTGTAAACTAATTAAGAATTGCATGGATGTGCTTTTGTCTGTTTATTTGTGGCATATATCATGAAGATCGGTAAGTCAAACCGCGCATATATGTTGCTTAAAGCTAGGTAAATACTAACCAGGTTATCATTAGAAAGGGGGAGGTAAACAGAAAGGGCTTTATTTCGTAAATGTATACTTATTTGTGTTTGTTTTCGTAATAGTTCCTAAATTGAAGCCTATGTGAGTAAAAGAAAGATTGACGCTGACTGAAATTCCGAGATGGCGGTAGAAGTGCGCAGGCGCCAGATCGGAGATGCGAGCTGCCTGTGACTGAGTAGTATGGGTCAAGGGCAGCGTGGCCATTTTGTGGGGCCTAAGCCAAAAGACGGTGAAGTCAGCATTTGGTTCATGGGAAAAATCCTACAAATAACAATTTAAAGGACACTTCGAAGGAAGTTAAAGTTTGGACAATAACACTGCACTTTTTCCGCAATGTGAAGATGACTAGGCACAAAATTATAATGAAAAACAATGAGGTGATGCTCATCCGACTCGAAATTGACCATTCACGGACATTGTAGAACTTAAAAGTTACAAATTTAGATAGATAAGTTAGTAAAAAAGGGTATTAAAGAGGACATTAGAGACATTGAAGGGAGCTCGCTTTTTGACTTGAGCACCCCGAGATGCTGTCGGTTTGCGCAATTTTCCTATGGCGCAGTGACTTGGACATTTTTCTCCACTTTAGCTTTTGAATGGGTGCGAAGACCTGAGAGAGGGAGAGAGAGAGAGAGAGACAGACAGAGGTTTTCGTTTTGGAACTATTACATTCTATGCTGATGTCTTCGCTTCTATGTTTGGGTAATATGCCTTTATTTTCCATAAAGCTGTCATGCTAATCAATGAATGTTATTGAAATGTAACTTTTCTTT
Source organism: Lissotriton helveticus (assembly GCF_964261635.1). Taxonomy (NCBI): domain Eukaryota; kingdom Metazoa; phylum Chordata; class Amphibia; order Caudata; family Salamandridae; genus Lissotriton; species Lissotriton helveticus. Next base: position 830,059,273 of record NC_136057.1, on the reverse strand, counting down.
CAGGATTTATTGTATAACTGAATTATTTTCATTTTAATAAAACGTAGAGGTCATGCTAGGAGATTAAATCTCTAAATAAAAATTAAAATAATGGAGAATTAAGCTGATCTTTTTGTCCATAGTTAACTTTTACGAGCAGATCAAATATAATACATGATTAGTGGGGTGTTTCTAAAATTTCCTCTTACAAAAACCATGGTATTAGAAATAAAACTGCAGTTGTAAATAATGTATAAACTTAGTTTAGACACTCCGCTATAGCACCGTGACTCCTCTTTTAGATCGTTACTGAATCCTCGGAGCAGATTAAATGAGTGTATGAATGTAAGGTAAGAATGATGGGCCCAGTTGTAAGAGAATAGTGGGTAGCTCCATGGGTAAGGTGATGGTTTTATGAAGAATTTTTGGAGCCGTGCTGCGCCAGTAATACTTGGTAGCAGAGCATTGGTTGCTATAAGTTAATTAGGATATATGATGTGTAGAATAGAATATATAGAATCGTGATGTACAGAATTTTTGGACTAACATCTGTTGAGTTCGTATTGCGTTATATGTAGTCTGGAAAAGGCTTCCGGATAGTGTGGGAAGCTGGTCACTCTGTCTGCAGGCAGAGGAAGTGTGGCAAATGAAGTCGCACATCACATAGTCTGTTTCAAAGTGGTGACATCGTCGAAGGGTACAAGTTTAGGGACTTTTACGTGTAAAAGTGGTAAATGTATAGCGAGGGCAGCCTGTGAAATCTTGGGTTTTGGGTACAAGGATCATTGCGTATTCTGTCTTAAAACTCTAGCTGATATACCTGTTATAAAGCTTAACCTAAGCTTGAGAGAAGGGTAAGGTAGAGGGAAGTGCTACTTTATTGGCGAAAGTAAAAATTCTGTGGTATAGAAGAGGTAAGCGCTGTCTACTGGAAATACAGAATTCTTCTATAATTGAGGAAACTATCCTTTTGGTTTAAGTGAAACAGATCAATGGAGTTGTTTTATGTAGTTACTAACTGATTTTGCTGTATAGAAGTGTAATTACAGTGTGCCGATAAATTTTGTAAAGGAGGGGTCAGTCAAAGCTGCAGAAACCAGAGTAAGGCTGACGTCAAAAGTGTCCCGCGGGGATTGGTCCGAGTGATCAGGACGGAGTAAGGGCTGATTGGTGCATCAGCAAAAGCAGCGAAATAATTGGTTGAGCACTAACGAAATGTATCTTGTTCTAATTGGTGCGATAGTGTGAACCGCGCTGCGATAGGCTGGCGTTACGAAGCAGTTTACGGAAGAGAGAGCGATCTTTTGAAAAGATAGGAGAATTATAACAAAATGGAATTTTATTACAGAATGGAGAAAGAGAAACCTTCATGGTTCCAAAAATTGAAAAATTTATTAAAAAAGGACAAAGTAATTGAAACTAGAGAGGGAAAAATAATTTCTCCACCGAAAACGCCTGCATCATACATGATGACAAAATATGGCTACCATACATGTATATGGTTAGAGAATTGGGCAAGATATACCAGAAATGATGGTGCGTTAGCTTTCCCAGAAGAAGGATCGTTTAGTCTTGCAATATTAAGAAACTTGAGAGACAAAATGATGAAGCTTGAACCAAGACCTAGACCAACACAGTTTGAAGCTTTGGCTGAGTGGGGAGATGAAATGCATGATTTAGAGCATGAAAGGTTCGGAGACTACCTAGGACCAAGGAATAGAGGTCGTAGATTTTGGAGAGAGACACATGAGACTAGAATGCGAAGATGGAGAGATGCTAACATGTGTGATGGGATGTATCCAGTTAGATTGGTAGATGAGGAAAAAGGGCGGAAATGTACAGAAAAGAGAAATAATATAGAAATAGGAAAAAGGAGTTATGAGGATTGTGAGTCTGAGGATACAGTATTGGAAGAGATCTTAAATAGGAGACCACCGGCATATCAAGCAAATTCTATGGGTACAACACCAAGTGCTCCGCGGATAGACTAGCAGAAACTCCTAGAAAGAGTAGAAATTAGATATGAACCAGAAATTAGATATAAACCAGATGTTTCATTAATCGGAACAAGATATACCGGGACACCTAAACAAGGAAATGGAATAGAAAATATGGGAAATAGAGTAGAGCAACAAGTTGAAGCACAACAGAGTACTGCTGAATATATACGTTCAACAAATGAATTAGCTAAAAAGATACAGGAGCTTACTAAGAATATAGAAGCTGTAACTGTCCGGTAACAATAGGTCCAGCAATCCCAGTGTTTGAAAACCAGAAAATAAAAGATTCATCTTTAACTATTCCTTTAAATCAGGGTTTACAAAAAGTAAAAGAAAAGGTTTATCCAGATTTGTCAGAAATTAAACGTACTAACCAAATGACAACGCCAGAATTGACTTTTAATCAGAGTCTTCCTTATAAATTCCCAACAGGAGCAGATTCAGATTCATTAACTCCTGAGAAGAGTGTAGAGAAAATCGATTTAACACAAACTCCAGAGCAAGAATTAAGCGATTGGATCAAGACCTTAAAACTGAAAGAGACAGAATCAAAATTGCTACATGTAGCTAGGTTAAAAGTTGATATGGAAGAACTAATAATTGGAACAATTGGTACAAATAGATTGAAAAATTGTCAGGATGATGAGATCACGTTTATGTGTAAAAGTATTAAGTGGAAGACAAAAAGCATGCATAAAAGGTTTGAAAGCCTAGCAAGAGAGATGGATGTGGATTTTACGAAATACAAAATTTTGCAGAAACCGTATAGAGTGGATTTTACTGACAAAGATATAGAAAATATGAATACAGCAGGGAGAATTACTCAAATAAAAGAATTAATTGTGTTATTGAGAAAATGGGGAGATATGGATAAGTGGAAAATGAGTTGGACAAAGAAAAGAGAGGAAAGCAATGACAAATCAACATTAGCATTCCCAGTAAGAGAAAAGGAAGACGTGGTAAAAGAATTTTCTATGAGAGAAATACCTGGAGGAGGATATGTACATGTACCTTGGAGCAGACAAGACATTTTATCATTCACAAATGATTTTCCCCGATTGAGAGAGAAACCAGTTGAGTGGTATAGACAAGTAGATCGATTTGTGAAGGTTTCAAAAGTCTTATGGGAAGATTTAGATGGGTTGTTTGACATAGTAGTACCAGCAGATTTATGGTCAGAGTTTAAGATTACAGTGGATTGGCCCAAAGAGGAATATCCACGAGAAAGTGACAGGTGCTCCTGGACCTGAAGTGATGCGAAAATATAAACATGTTATAGTGTTTTTGAAAAATAAAATTCCACCAAAAGAAACAGATTGGGTAAAAATAGACAGGACAATACAGGAGGCCAAAGAGTCAGTTCATGCATTTTATGAAAGACTGTTATTGGTATCTAAACAGTACCGTGGATATGAGGAATTGAATGAAAAAGATGTGAGTCATTTTGTATATCGCTTTGTGTTTGGATTGAGACCAGAGATAGGGCCTCCCTGTCGCTCTCCTCCTCTGCTGGTCTCTCTTCCCTCGGCCCTAACCCCCGGCTGCCATGTCTCTCCCCCGCGGGTGCCTGCTGCTCCTGCTCTGCTTCTGCCCGGTGCTGCTGCCAGCCCGGGCGGAGCCCGAGGACTCCGACCTGGCCAAGGAGGAGGAGGAAGAGGACCCCCACGGAAAGCACCTCTACAATGGCGAGATGTTCACTCACGCCATTACCGAGGCGCCACATTTCATCATGTTCTTTGCGCCCTGGTGTGGACATTGTCAGCGTCTGCAGCCAACTTGGAATGAAATGGGTGACAAGTACAACTCCATGCCAGAAGCCCGGGTTTACGTTGCAAAAGTGGATTGTACTCAGGACAGTGCGGTATGCACGGAGCAAGGTGTTCGAGGGTACCCCACATTGAAGTTCTTCAAACATGGCCAAGAAGCTGTGAAATATCAGGGCCCTAGGGATTACCAGACTCTAGAACGTTGGATGTTGCAGATGGTGAATGAAGAACCTGCTCAACCAGAACCTGAACTGGAGCAAGCCAAGGCTCCTGAAGCAAAACAAGGCTTGTATGATCTTACGGCAGCCAACTTCAAGATGCACATTGCAGAAGGCAGCCATCTAATCAAATTCTTTGCTCCATGGTGTGGCCACTGCAAGGCTTTGGCTCCTACATGGGAACAGCTTGCAACTTCATATGAAAATTCTGAGGCTGTAAAGATTGGCAAGGTGGACTGTACCCATCACTATGAACTCTGCACTGGGAATCAGGTCCGTGGATATCCAACTCTCCTCTGGTTTAAGAATGGAGAAAAGGTGGATCAGTGCAAAGGGAAGAGAGATTTAGATTCTCTTAAAGAATACATTGATTCCCAGACAAAGGTTCCTGAAGAGGTCGTGGAGATAGTTGACGAGCCTACTGCTGAGCCAAAACAGGAGGCCGAACCTGCTCAAGATGAGTCTAAGATGCTGACTCTTTCTGAAGCTGACTTTGACCAGACAGTTGCTACAGGTCTTACTTTCATAAAGTTTTATGCCCCATGGTGTGGTCACTGTAAGCATCTAGCACCCACGTGGGAGGATCTTTCCAAAAAAGAGTTTCCTGGCTTAACTGATGTCAAGATTGCAAAAGTGGACTGCACTGCAGAGCGTAATCTGTGGAACAAGTTCTCTGTCCGTGGATACCCATCGCTGTTGCTATTCCGTGCAGGAGAAAAAGTGGAAGAGCACAACGGAGCTAGAGACTTGGAAACGTTACACAGCTTTATAATGCGTCATGCCAGAGATGAACTGTAAAACAAACAAAAAAAGTTAAAAACAAAAAAACGGGCTCCTCTTGGTCCCAACAAATCTTTTGTATATTTATCTCAATCATGTGAAACGGTTGCAGAATGGACATCTTTGTGTGGGGTATTGCTAGCGACCAGGGGTTTAACTTGAGATTATTTTTCTTATTACTTTGCACACAAAATCTCATTGACGTAAATATGAAAATGTGCGAATTATGGTATAGGGCGTAAGATTCTTTAATTTGTAAGCCTCCATGAACCTAAACTCTTTGTAACAACTGAGAGATCTTCAGAAAACGAATTGTTGCTTATCATTTTATGTTCATTTGTGCTGTGAAGGTGTTGGTCTCCAAGTGCATGAATATCAAAATGATGAACATTCCTAGATGTTGTCCAGAGCCATGCTAGATGGGGCCATTACATTTGTACATTCGAAATATTTTTGAAGGGAATACATTTGTTATTTCAGTTAGCCTATGGGAAAACGAAAGTCATCCGATTATCACCATTCTTATTTTTGCAAATTTTTTGATACTTCATTGTTTTGGCAAAACGGACGGACTCAGACACTACTTAATAATCTATGCCTGAATGTGTGTGCTGTAGAAATACAAATCAGTCTCCTTGTTGAAGCATAACAAAACATCTCAACAAAAGGCGGAGTAGACAGAAGTGTCAGTTTTGTTTTCCTTTTACCATTAGAAAAACATTTCAGTTTAAGCAGAAGAATGTTTGTATTCTAGGGCATAATGTGTTACTAGTGACGTCAGAGGTGGGTTCATTGATCCTACTGCGTTGTTATCCATTGCATTACTATAGCCTGTAATCCATTCATTTGATTTTCTTTTTAAGTTGTGGGGTTGGCAGTTAATTAGCTCAAAGACAAATAATTTAAAGCCCAACAGCAGCTGGGAGAGCGCAAGTTCCATACATCTTTCCTGTCTGAAAGCCAATTGGAAGACTGGTCATAAGAGAATAACTACGTGTGCTGTACCCAGAAGTAGTTGTTTTTGCACGTGCAATCTTTTTTAATACAAGAACACGTGGGCTTTTCAACAAGTATTGGTTTCACTTAAAAGCGGTGAGAAGTATTTTCCAAAGTTAATTATGTGTTTCTTTTAAAAGTCCCTCCAAGCTCTTCTAATTTAGCCACATGCCAAGGACTCCATCCTTATGGTTTTGTACGATGCCCAATATGTGTTTTAGTTACTGATGAAGGCTTCAGGTATAACTGAATGGGGCAGGTGTGCAATTCATGGGGTGTCTTAAAGGATCCAATTTAGTGGACTTGAAACCACTGTTAAAATGTTGATGGACTCTTATGCGTTATGGATTGTGATTTCATTGTATCTAGAAGATATGCACATGGCCTTACAACTGCCTCGGTAGTTGTATTTTTTGGGGTTGGGTAGGGCATATATTTAAAAGTGGTACATTTGTTTACACAATGAATTTCGAAATAAACACTTTAAAAAAAAAAAAGAGATAGGGGATATGATTAAACATAATTTAATGGGATGGCAGTCGTGTTCTGTAGACGAAGTCCTGAGACATGCAAAATATTGTAGTGATGAAATTGAGGTAAAACAGAGAAAACTCAAAGATAAAGCAATGTGGGCACAAGTAAAGGTTGAAGAACATCAAGTAGCTCAGTTAGAAAATAAGAATGCAAAAGGTAATCAAAATAGAGTGAAAGTAAATTCTAGCAAACCAAAGTTAACTGGAAATATAGAAGAATTAAAGAAGAAATATCCGTGTCATATTTTGCGGTGGGATGGGACATTGGAGAAAAGAGTGTAAGTATCCACCGAAAGTTAATCTGGAAAATACATCATTGAATCAACAGGTGCAGAATAAGATAATACAGAAACCATCACCACTGCAACAAGTAGTTAATCCAGTGTCAGGTACCACAACCTCCACTTCCTCACAATGTAAACCTACAGAGATACAGTACAGAGACAGGATTATGTGCAGGAAACCAGGTAACGAGAAATAATAGAGTGCATGTGAGTCCACAATATTGGCTGAAAGAGGACGGAAAGGAGTCCGATGATAGTTTCTGACGGTGCCTGAGAGAGGGAGAAGAGTGCCTGCTTGGCATTAATCTAGAGGTAGATCAGTCTGGTCCATATGTTAATGGAAAGGTGAATGATGTACATGTGACTTTCCTAGTGGAAACAGGTGCTACCCGTTCTACTGTTAGATCAGTGGAAATTCAAAATCTTCCTCTCTCGGGTGAACACATTCAAGTGGTAGGTGTAGCAAATCAGCAGATTAAAATGTCCTTAACAAATCAAATTGAAATAGAGATTGGAAATTTCAAAGACATGCATCGATTTGTTGTGTGTGACAGTAGTCCTGTAAATCTCCTTGGAAGGGACATACTGTGTGAAATGAACTGTGCCATTTATTGCTCACCAGATGGCCTAGAGCTCCAAACTCCAGATGAGGATAGTCTGTATAAAATGACAATGACACTAATAGAAGCAGAAAAGAATAAAATGTTTCTTGTGTTTGATCGAGAAAAAATACCCAAAGAACTGAAAGAGGTAGTAAAAGAGCAAGTGTGGAATTTTACAGGAGAAGATATTGGTTTGATGAAAAATGTAGATCCTGTTAAAGTTTCTGTAAAAGAAGGAGTAAGCTATCCGAATACACGTCAATACAAAATGACAGTTGAGACAATTGAAGGAATAACACCATTGATTGAAAAAATTATTGAGCAAGAGATTTTGAGAGAAATAGAAAGCAGTCCTTGTAATTCACCGATAATGGGATTGAAAAAGCCAAATGGAAGGTTCAGAATAGTACAGGACCTGAGAAAGGTAAATAAGATAGTCATTCCATGTTATCCAATTGTGCCAAACCCAGCAGTAATTCTATATCAGATTCCACATGATGCAGAATGGTATACAGTCATTGATCTATGTAATGCGTTCTTCACAGTTCCATTACACCCTGAAAGCCAACCAATATTTGCGTTCCAATTCAAAAACCGAATTTTAGCATGGTGTCGAATTCCTCAGGGGTATACTGAAAGTCCCTCAATCTTTAATCAATTGTTAAAGAAATCATTAGAAGACCTGAGTTTACCTGGACAATCAGTTCTAGTGCAGTACATTGACGATCTATTAGTGGCGTCAAATACAAAAGAAGCATGTGTTACAGACACTGTTACCTTGTTAAATCATCTGGCAGATGAAGGACATAAAGTGTCACCATCAAATTTACAGTTTTGTCAAAAGGAAGTACAATATTTGGGACACAAGATTACTAAAGGAATCAGACAGGTCACCTTAGAAAGGATCAAAATGATACAGGGAATGAAACCTCCAAAAACACAGAGAAAGGTGAGGATGTTTCTTGGAATGGTTGGATATTGTCGACAATGGATTAGTGGATTTTCACTAATAGCTAAACCTTTGCAAAGATTGACAAAAGTAGATGGAAAAGATCCAATAACTCTGAATAAGACAGAACTGGAAGCTTTTGAGCAACTAAAAACAATTCTATGTGAAGCACCAGCTTTAGGAATGCCAGATTATGAAAAAGAGTTTGAGCTATTTTGCAGTGATAGAGAAGGATGTACTTTGTCAGTCTTAATACAGAGACATGGAAAGCTGAGAAAGCCAATTGCATACTTTTCTACTGTCTGGATCCCGATGCAAAGGCATTGCTGGAATGTTTTAAAGGCAGTAGCTGCTACAAGCATGAGTATTGAACAAAGTGAAGGTATAGTGATGGGATTTCCGATGAGAGTGTGTGTACCTCACTCGGTGGAGATTCTCCTCACTAGAAGTAAGACACAGTATCTTACCAATAACAGAATGACAAAATATGAGAAGACAATTCTAGGTACAGACAATGTTACAATTTCAAGATGTATAAATGTGAATCCTTCTACATTATTACCTGATGCCATGAATGTGGAAGTAAGAGATGAAGTGGATCACAAATGTCTGGATGTACTAGAATATTGTACTAAACCAAGGTCTGACATCAAAGTTGTACCTTTACCTGAATCTGACTACATGATGTTTGTGGATGGATCATGTCTGAGAACAGATGAGGGTATATTGAGCGCTGCATATGCTGTTTGTACAGTAGAAGATGTCTTGGAAGCATCTTGTCTGAAAAGGAATCAGTTCAGCTCAAATTGCAGAACTGATTGCTTTGATTCGAGCATGTGAGTTGGGAAAAGAAATCAGGATCACCATAGTGACAGTCAATATGGATTTGGGGTTGTCCATGATTATGGTCAACTGTGGTCCCAAAGAGGTTATATGACTTCGGCAGGATCCCCCATCAGAAATGCTGAATTTGTGAAAATGTTGATTGATGCCATACAATTGCCAGATAAGCTAGCAGTACTTAAATGTGCAGCCCATAAGAAAGGAGATGATTATATAACAAGAGGAAATACATATGTTGATTCAATTGCAAAATACTGTGCCAAAAATCAAGCATCCATTAATCGGGATAGACAAACTGAACATGTTTCAAGTCCTTTGATGCTAACAACTGTAGTGGAGACATGGCAGGAGGTTTAAAAAATGCAGGAAGAAGCTAGTGAAGAACAAAAGGATAACTGGTTAAAGGCAGGATGTAGACAAAGAGAAGAGGATGAAATCTGGGTTTATAAAGATGAAAGACCAGTAACGCCAGATAACATGATTTCAAATATGGCCCGAATGTATCATATTGGAAGAGACGCTATGATTAGGTTGTTTAGACAGACATGGTATAATCCAAAGTTTAGGATGATTGCTGAAAGCCTTTGTCAAAGATGTCTTGTTTGTCAACAACTGAACCCAAGAAGAAAAACTGTTGTGAGTCTGGGAACCATAGGACGGGAGGGAGGTCCATTCACTAGAATGCAATTGGATTTCATTGAGCTTCCTCCATGTAACAGACTTAGGTATGTGCTCGTGATTATTTGTCTATTCTCGCGATGGGTTGAAGCATTCCCCACTAGGAGAAATGATGGAGTAACTGTTGCCAAACTCCTGTTACGTGAGATAATACCACGCTACAGTTTCCCAGTAACTATTGAAACAGATCGTGGAACTCACTTCCACAATGAACTAATGTAAATGATTTGTGAAGCACTGGACATTCATCAAAAGTTGCATTGTGCTTACAGACCAGAAGCTTCAGGGGTGGTTGAACAAGTAAATTGAACAATAAAAACCAGAATCGCCAAAATGTGTTTGGCTACAAGACTGAAGTGGCCTGATGCCTTGCCACTTGTTCTAATGACCCTGAGGAGTACTCCTGACAAGAGAACAGGATTAAGCCCACATGAGATTTTGATGGGAAGAGTAATGAGACAAGCATTTGTACCAGTTGATAAACTGTTGAGCATAAATGATGATATACTGGATTACTGCAAAAATCTGTCTGACGTAGTAACTTCTGTGTTCCATCAGGTGGGAACTGAGTCACAAACGAAAGAAAAACATCCAGCTTGTGATCTAGTTCCTGGAGATTGGGTACGGATAAATGTTCACAGGAGGAGAAATTGTTTGGTGCCTCGATGGCAAAGACCACGGCAAATCACTCTTGTTAGTACAACTGCAGTTAAGTGTGCTGGACTCAAAAGATGGGTGCACGCTAGTCACACTATTCGTGTGCCAGAGCCTGAAAATCTGCAGGAAGAAAGTGAAAGCACCACTGATTCAGATACTGAAGGTGAACCAGAAAGAGATCCAGGTACTGAAGCTCGGCCTGTACGTCGACATCTGGAGATATCAGATACTAGCTCTGCATCAGAAGGAGAAAATGAAATTGTTGAAATACCAAATATTGAAGATCGACCTGTAAGTCGAGATTTGGTAGAGACTGATACCAGCAAGGACACTGAGCAAAGTGGAAAGAAAGCTGGTAATTCGGAAAATAATGAAGGACAGTCTGAAAGCAGGAACCGAAATCTCAAAACTGGTGAATAGGAAATAACTCACGATGAGGATGAGCTTCCAGGTACCAGCTATGGAGAAGTTCCTAACAGAGTTAAAGAACTGACCAAAGACAGTTTAAATTCCGAAAAAGAATCAGATCCTGTGAAATTCATTATAAATGAAACTATAGAAAGATCTGAAACAGAGACAGATGACCGTGATGATGAAAATGAATTGAGGAGAAGTTTGAGAAAACGAACTTGGAGAGTGGATCGAAATACTACTGAACCTGAATTAAAAAGAGTAAGAAAAGGAGATAATTAGCCTAAAGAAATTGATGAACTGACAATTAAACTGGTTAATAAAGCAAAAGAGCAAGATGATCAAGTAAATGAAATAACCAGTCAAAAGGAGTCATTGGGGAAGAAAATAGAAGTTGTGCAAAGGCCAAAAAGAGTGAGAAGACCAAATCAAAAATACAAATCACCTGAGTGGACCTACATGGTGCTGCCTCCAATAAGGGAAGTAAACAGCAGCCATGAGAACTTATATAGCCATGGTCTTGAAAAGGAAAGTGAGTAAAATGTAACAAAGAAAGCAAAAGGATTTTCTAATTGTAACAGTGGAAAAAAAGGTATATATATATCTATCCGAGCGAAAGCTGAAATTGAATTTGAAGGAACATTGTAAGTGGAATAAAGTTGTAAAGACATAATTGAAAGTAAAAAGATTGACATTTTTGCTGTGTAAAAATAAAAAACATGGCTACTAATGAAGTGACTAAATCTACATGTTCTATTTTTAGAAAATGGTGTAGAATGTGGTTAATTTGTACTGGAATATTGATGTTGATATGGTTAATTCTTGCTATTTTTATTCCTTTTACTCCTGACATCGAAAGTCTGAAAACAGAGTCTGAAAGATAAAAATAATGTTTTGAAAAATGAGAAATTACATGTATATAGGCCTGAAATCCATCAAGATAATTCGATTACCGATTTTTCTAAAAATACCTTTTCAAAATTATTGTCTGAATATGTGAGAACCATGGATGCAAGCGACTGCTATGTTTGTGTAAAGTTGCCTGCATCTGTGTCGGAAGGTGTTACCTACCACCATTTGCCATTGACATATGGTGTGACTTGTAGTGTTATATCAAGTCTATTTTATAGATCTGTAAAATTAGAATAATATTATTCTGATTCAGATGATGTATTTGTGAAATTGAAAATTATAGCAGAGCTAAACAAAATAATCTTGCTAAAGTTTTTGGTGAATATTTTTGGGAAACACAAGAATTGACACATGATTATGCTTTTAAACATAATTTGACTTGAGAAATGAAGAAAAAGCTTTTTTGAATATGGTAGAAGAAAGGAGACAACAATATAAGAGACGAGAAAAAGTAAAACAGACCAAATCTAAAAAATGGGAATTTTCAGATGATAATATCGAAGGACATAATGTAAATGTGGCTATAAGTATAGATACACCAATGTTAGGGAAATTATGTATTCAAAGAGATAACACTGTGTATGACAATTACTTTGTGGGCGCAAGTCAATGTGAAGATACATATATTATCAAAGGGGGATGGGGATTTAAAGGTGAAAATGACCAAGTTTACCCGAGCATTTACTTCCTTGTTGGGAACAAAGCTCATTATAGGTTACCTGACCACTGGTATGGTTCATGTTATATTGGATTGGTCTTTCCCAACATTTTCCATGTTGACAGAGGTACGAATGAAATTCATGAAATAGGTAAACACTTAAGTCGTAGAAAAAGAGAAAGTGTAATTGAAATAATAGGTGATGTTTTTGGAGCACTGATACCAGCAGTAGGCATATCATTTAATGCAAATCAAAAATTGTCAACGATAGTAGATAGACTGTCAACAGATACAGCTGGAGGATTTTTACACAATTGCATAAAGAAATAGAACCATTAGAAGTAGAAGGTGTTCTTGAGAAACTTGGTATAAGTTTATCAGCAGTTAGAAATTGGTTTTATGAAATAAGTAGATCTATAATAGGTAAAATACTAATCCCAGTAACTATAATAATAGTGGTGTTCTTAGTTTTGATACTAAGTTGTCAATGTAGGCAGAAAAGAAATATCGTAAGGTCTTTGAAGAAAAAGATTGAAGAAAAACAAGACAGGGAAAGAGAAAAAGGTGATATTGACATGGAGCAGTATAAAGTAAAGTTTTATCAAGAAACAAAGAAATTAGAAGAAACAGAATTGTAACAAGTACTAATTAAAAGAATTTGAAACATGTTGAGTTAACAATTTTCTAAATTTTGGGAGGTATTTGGTGATAAAATCACCAAAGGGGGAAGTTGATGGAGCAAGGTGGGAACAACATTTTTTGTATACCCCTTGTAAGATTAACTTTCCATAACAGTAATAAGTACTAAACGTGTGGTTTTGAAATTAACCAACATAGAGTAAAATGCACACACCAAAATATACGTGGGATACTAATTTGCATGGATTTGCAAAGCATAATTTACTAATTTGTCGTATATTGTGTCATAAAGAGTACGCATGTATTATAAACTAATTGAGAATTGCATGGATGTGCTTTTGTCCGTTTATTTGTGGCATATATCATGAAGATTGGTAAGTAAAACAGCGCATATATGTTGCTTAAAGCAAGGTAAATACTAACCAGGTTATCATAAAAAAGGGGGAGGCAAACAGAAAGGGCTTTATTTCGTAAATGTATACTTATTTGTGTTTGTTTCTATAATAGTTCCTAAATTGAGGCCTACGCGAGTAAAAGAAAGATGGATGCTGACTGAAATTCCGAGATGGCGGTAGAAGTGCGCAGGCGCCAGATCGGAGATGCGAGCTGCCTGTGTCTGAGCAGTATGGGTCAAGGACAGCGTGGCCCTTTTGTGGGGCCTAAGCCAAAAGACAGTGAAGTCAGCATTTGGTTCATGGGAAAAATCCTACAAATAACAATTTAAAGGACACTTCGAAGGAAGTTAAAGTTTGGACAATAACACCACAGTTTGCCGCAATGTGAAGATGACAAGGAACACAATTATAATGAAAGACGATAAGGTGATGCTCATCTGACTCTAAATTGACCAATCACTGACATTCTAGAACTTAAGAGTTACGAATTTAGATAGATAAGAAGTGAAAAAGAGTATAAAAGAGGACATTAGGGACATTGAAGGGAGCTCGCTTTTTGACTTGATCTTTGCACCCCGAGATGCTGTCGGTTTGCGCAATTTTCCTATGGCGCAGGGACTTAGACATTTTTCTCGACTTTAGCTTTTGAATGGGTGCGAAGTCCTGAGAGAGGGAGAGAGAGAGAAAGAGAGAGAGAGAAAGACACAGAGGTTTTCGTTTTGGAACTATTACATTCTATGCTGATGTCTTCGCTTCTATGTTTGGGTAATATGCCTTTATTTTCTTTAAAGCTGTCATGCTAATAAATGAATGTTATTGAAATTTAACTTTTCTTTCAGGATTTATTGTATAACTGAATTATTGTTATTTTAATAAAACGTAGAGGTCATGCTAGGAGATTAAATCTATATATATAACAAGCATTTGCAATGCAATAGGTCTCGCATTTACGCAAGTTTGAGCTATTGACATTGCAAATGACAATGCCTTTTATTTTTGGTTTCGTTTTTAAAACATAAATAAAAAGTTTTGCCATTTACAATGCCAATAACTTAACCTTTGGTAAATGCGAGACCTATTGCATTGCAAATGTTCACATCCTCATTGCTGCCACCCTCCCCAGAAGCGCAGCTGCATATGTTATGTATTAGACTTGGAGGGAAGTGTGCGCTGTTTTGGAGGACTGTACCGAACACTGCTATCAATCCGCTAACTTTAACCAGCACCAAGGTCACCCGCTAGAATTTAATACGCTCCTAGAAATGATCACATTGTGGGCTTTATAGCAATGCACACTTTCGGGTGTGGGTATTCAAAATGTGGAACCGTGGATAAAGTAGTGAGGCAGCATTGGACTGATCTCTATGGAAATTTGTTGTAGGAAATGCCCATTCGTCAGTACATTGGAAATGCTCATGGGGCTGGTGTACAGTCAGTCACATGCCAGGGAAATCTGACACCGACTGACTATGCCCTTTGCCTACTTCCGCCGCTCAGAAACACCGGCCTGTCTGATTAACAGCGATTAATAAGACTTGCAATAATTAAAAGTAAGGTTTGTTTATGTCTTTAGTGCATTCATTTCCAATTTCAGCGAGATATTGTTTCAGAAATGAATGAAGACAAAATATTTCGTCTTTATTAATTTCTGAAACAATATTTCACCTACATGGAAAATAAATGCACTAAAGGCAAAATGTCGCCCGTTTTGTCCCTTAGCTGCCCACTGTGCCAAGAGCTCAGCTACTGAGGTTAATGACCGGACTTGTAATTTGGTGGCTAGTTTCTCAAGCAATATATGGCTGCTAGTCCTTTGAGGAGAATGCATTTTAAGGGGAATAAAGAGGAAACGTGCAGCTGTTGCAAGTAACTCAAAAGTGAACTGTTTCGCCTAAACAGTGGAAACAGGAGTGAACAGTCACTGTTTAGGAGAAATTAATTTCTAAAACAATATCTCTCTAAAATTGAAAATGAGAGCAGTAGTCCGGTGGGGAGGGGCGGGGCAGGGGTTGAAGTCGAGAGACGACGACGATGGAAAATACATTAAAACCAGGCAAAACCTAAAAACGGAAGTCAGGCACTTTTGCCTGAGACGGGGGCGGGGCCTGCAATCCAGCAGAAAGTCCCGCCCGCCGCCACAGCCGCCGCCGCCGAGGAAGAAGTGGAGCGATGAGACACTGAACACGCCGAAAGAGCCCGGTAAGTGGTGGGGATGGGGGTCACGCACGTGTGTATGTGTCTGGAGTGCGTGTGTGTGACTGTGGGGGAGGGGGGTGTGTGTGAGCGAGTGTCTGCCGTGTGTCTGCCGTGTGCCTGCGTGTGCATGCGCTCGCCTGTGTGTGCGCATGCAGAGGGGTGGGGGGTGGGGGCTGCCTATATGTGAAGCGCTCTGATACCTGATTCGGTTCGGGGCTGGGAAATAAAAAAAAAAAAAAAAAAAAAATAAAATAAAATGCTGAGTTATTCTGCGCATGCGCGGGTGAGACGCGCGCTCCCGCGGTGAAATCCGCGAAGGAAACGCTCGTGTCAGATTGGTGTCCACTCTCCCAATAACGGGCAACATTAGGTCTGAAGCAGACTCTCTCAATGCTCACGCATTGAGAGTACGTCTGCTCGACCTAAAAAACGAATGTATGTCTGTCTGTTTGTCCTTTATGCATTACTACACCATTCATCCGATCCCCATGAAACTTTGGGAAGCTGTTGAGTACACTCCCGTGAAGGTTTCTGGCATAAATTTTCTTTGAAATATCTGCCCCCCAGGGCCCTCATAATCTTTCGAATACTGATGTACGCACAAGACGGAAAAACAAAAAATTGTGTATCCACAAGCACTCGAATAAATACATAAAATTAAAACAGCATTCATCCGATCGCCAGGAAACTTTGGGAAGTTGTTGAGTACACTCCCGCGAAGGTTTCTGGCATAAAATTCTTTTAAATATCGGCCCCCCAGGGACCTCATAATCTTTTGAATACTGATGTACGCACAAGACGGAAAAACAAAAAATCGTGTATCCACAAGCACTCGAATAAATAAATTTAATTAAAACAGCATTCATCCGATCGCCAGGAAACTTTGGGAAGTTGTTGAGTACACTCCCGCGAAGGTTTCTGGCATACATTTTTTTTAAATATCGGCCCCCCAGGGCCCTCATAATCTTTCAAATACTGATGTACGCAACAGACGGAAAAACAAAAAATTGTGTATCCACAAGCACTTGAATAAATAAACAGAATTAAAATGACACTTTGAAATGTTTTCCATATTAAAATGAATAAGTTTCAATAAAAATGACACAATGTAAATTGAATGTTATCATAACGAGTTTCCTTGAATTTCCTTTCTTCGGAGATTGCAGCAACGCGCGACGGGTAAGCTAGTCTCTAAGTAAAAATTGAATAAATGGAGAATTAAGCTGGTCTTTTTGTCCATAGTTAACTTTTACTAGCAGATCAAATATAATACATGAATAGTGGGGTGTTTCTAAAATTTCCTCTTACAAAAACCATGGTATTAGAAATAAAACTGCAGTTGTAAATAATGTACATACTTAGTTTAGACACTCCGCTATAGCACCGCGACTCCTCTTTTAGATCGTTACTGAATCCTCGGAGCAGATTAAATGAGTGAATGAATGTAAGGTAAGAATGATGGGCCCAGTTGTAAGAGAATAGTGGGTAGCTCCGTGGGTAAGGTGATGGTTTTATGAGGAATTTTTGGAGCCGCGCTGCGCCAAGACCATCAGTGCTGCAGGCTCACTAGCTGCATTTAATCTACAGACCATGGCAACAGGTAGTGGCACTTTACTAAGGACTTGCAAGTGGATTAAAGATGCCAATTGGGTATAGGCCAATGTTACCATGTTTTAGGGAAGGAGCACAATTTCCTAAGCACTGGTTAGCAGTGGTAAAGTGTGCAGAGTCGGAAGGCCAGTAAAAACGAAGTCAGAAAAAATAGGAGGTCTGATGGCAAAACATTAGGGGTAAAGGACGCCAAGGATGCCAGCTCTAATACAGAGAATCTAGAATTATGTGGTGCAAAGGACCAAATTATGGAGCAAAAATGTAAAGTATGAAGCATATTCTCTGGCAGTACTATTTTCCATTTGAGCTAGAAACACAATTTTTCTTGAAATCTACAAATGTGGCAAATTATGAGGCAAGTGAGGTCAATCCATAATGATGCGGCAAATGCTGCAGCCAAAGAGTCCCACAAACCACTGTCTTCAACATTGGCCATTTGTTTTTACCAAATATTTGTTCAAGGTACGTAAACACCAGTCAAACACTCTAATTACAATCAATGCCCATAGTTAGATGCACTTTGAAGAAAACAGCCCACAGAAAATCCCTCAAAATAAGTATGTAATAGAAAAATACATACTGGTTACCATCTGTAACATGATTCTATGTTGCCATCTAAGAGTGCTGGTGGCATTTACAAACTAATAGGCCAAAATCACCAGAACCCCTTGGTGGCAATATTGGACCATATTACGCTGATACCCATAATGTATCCTACGTATAATATATATATATGAACATACAACATTGACGCCCTTCACAACCTGTGACACAGCAGCACAAAAACTCCTCAGATGCAGTCCTGCATGAGTATTATCCTTTTTATTCTTTTTTCAACTCTTTACATAGTTCCAAAAGTACCTTCCTTTCAAGTGCAAAATAGACAGAAGCAATTATCTCCCAGGCTGACACGTTTCTGCCTTCTACTGGGCCTCACTATTTATATATAATATATATATATATTTTTTTTTTCACTGAAAAAAACAAAGGTTACAGAGAAGTTATACTTAGGAAATAGAATTTAAAAAACTTAAAAATTCACTGGAGAAACAAAGTTTTCAGGGATGTTATAGTTAGGCTGACATTTCATTAGTACAAAACTAGAGAAATTCAGCAGTTATAGTTACCTGAGCTAACTATAATTCATGCCCCCGCATGCACTGCTTTTGACCTTACATATTACCTCACTCATGACATGGTAAAGGACATCACTAATGACATCTCAAACTCGTAGTGTACAAGGGAAATGTCAGCCTAACTATAACATCCCTGTAATCTTTGTTTTTTTCAGTGAATTTCTAAGGTTTTTTTTAATATATTTCCTAAATATAATGTCTCTGTAACCTTAGTTTTTTCAGAAAATTTCTAAGGTTTTTTGTTAACTCTATTTCCCAATTATAATGTCTCTGTAACCTTTGATTTTTTTCAGTGAATTTGTAAAGTTTTTCTAAATTCTATTTCCTAATTATTGGGTCTCTCTAACCTTTGTTTTCTTTGGTGAATTTGAAAAAATATTTAAATTCTTATTTCCAACTATAACGTCTCTATATCATTTGTTTTTTTAAGTGATTTTCTATGGTTATTAAGATTTTATTGATTGTCTTTCATGTCCATATTAGCCTTGGTTTTTTTTAGGTGTACTTGTATAACTTTTCTATTTTGTTCTGTAACTAGATAGTGAACATTAATTCTGCATGGTGCACTACTTATTGTTGAATTTGTAATCTATTTAAAGGGCAAGTACTCCCATTTACAGGTGTATGACTTATCAAAAATTACCACAATGCCACCTCCTGTTTTGGCACCCCGATCCTTCCTAATTATCGTGTAATTGGGGGGCAGAGCAGAAGCAACATTGGGGCCAGAACCCTGTTGTAACCGCGTTTCCGTGAGGAAAATCGCATAGGGTTGCTTATTCCACAAGAGGTCAAAGATGTCATCCTTATGTTTGGGAAGTGACCTGCAATTAATGTTAAAAAAGGTGAATTCCTTGGGAGGTGCAACCCTACTTATAGCAGGGGATAGCTTCTGTGTATTATTGTTGATAGAACCAGTAACATTTGTAATATATTCCCTGCTAAACAGTATATCAAAAGCATAGTCACATCTGGAGCAGTTGTAGTCTGGGGTTTCCAGATTAAGTATATTACAGTCATGCTGTGGGCTCGGATGTAGATCGAATAACTGTTATTGTGAGTAGCTCATATTATCCCTCGTGGTTGGGACAGGGGTCGTGTCCCCAGGCCCCGACCGGATGCGAACGGGCGCAGACGGGCTTGCCTTTGGCGCGTCCGCTGTGTATCGTGAATATCATTGGGTTAAAATAGGTGCAGCAGCTAGACTGCTGACTGAAGGGAGAACCTCCCCCCGCCTTGCAACCGTAAATTAGTATGCCACCAGCTCCCTCCACTCAATCGATGAAACCCGTGGTGGACCGAGGAGCGGGGCGGAGGTGCCTGCCTATCCGAGAAACGAGGATGAGCAAGTAATACCTAATCTTGATGACACATGTATCACTTGTACCTTAAAAGCACAATGTATACACAAATTATAAGCAATGGTGCTTAGACAATAGAATCCTTCTTGTTCCTTCACACATAATCTAGTTCAAAAGACTGTAAATAGTCTCTTAATTATTTGATGATAGCATCAAATTCAAAGAACGGTTTAATGTTTGTTTCTTACAAATAACTTGACTTTCAGAATACTACTTTGTCGATAAGGATGCCTCCGCAGCAAATCCTTTAAGAAGATATTGTTCCTCCAACGCAAATCACAATCCATAAACCAAAGGGTCTGGCTGCAACAACAGAGCAACTCGACTGCCTGTGGCGGATGCAGTAAATTAAAGGGAAACATCCAGCAATTGAAAAAGACCACTGCCATCTCCAAACCTCTTGAGGGTCCTGGAACTATAGTTCTGGATTATGCTATGTCTTGAAGTGCAGTCTCCACAAGCACAAAGCCTTTTAAAATGATGCAATGATACTTGATGAATATTGCCAACCTCTTCACTCTCGGAAAACGATAAGCACAAGTCGGCTCACTACCTTCTCCAGAAGCCCTGAGAAAAACTCTGCTTTCACATATTCAGCTACATCACCAATTTAAAAGACTTGTGGCTGAAGGTAAATGATGTCTAAGTAATGTTGTCCGATAGAGGTCTTAAAGAGGAACTAAAAGATTCTCCGAGTCAGGTGGCTTCTCCCCAGAAGACATAGCTTTCCTTATCACCTTAGTGTTGAAACTAGAGCACAGAGTTAGGGGGAGAGGAATAATTTTTCTTTCTTCTGGAGAGAGAAACCTAGAAGATATCAGGGGTGTGGGTGGGGGAGGGGACGAGCAGAGTTGAAAGTAATGTGACTGGGAAGCATGAGAGGCCCACTCATGCATTAAGCAGTGTAGTAAAAACAATAAACTCTGTTTTAATTTGGCAAGGGGGCCATGCAACAAGTAATTGCCATTAAATGAGTACTCAGTTAGGAAACGACCCAGCCTCCCAGTAAAATAGCGGGTCCTAGTGGGTAATTATGTTCAAACACAGCAGTGAATTCCACAACCACAGAGAGTTGTCCGCAATACGGGTTAACATTGTATTGGTTCTTGGGGATATTAGTAAATTCATTGATACAAAATGTGAGGGCCAACACCATATTCTAACCCAACCTAAAACCCATCCTGAAGCCAACCATTAAGTTGATGGCTTTACTTAAGGAACAAATACTGTTTGATGCCACACATGCTCCAAACGTACAAGTGTTTCTAAGTATACTGTTAAACAAAAAAAAGATGCTTACCTTCCAGAACGTTTACTCCATGGATGTTATAATACAAATCAAGATACCCCATCTATGTATGTGATCCACTGTGGCTGTCCTTTGTTATATTCCCTCAGAGTATCCGTCATGCCTCCATGTATTTGATACCGAGGAAGCTGTATGGGACAACTAGAAAGTGCAAATTTCCTCAGCAGACAATTATTTTTATGGGGTACATTCTGATTTCCAAATGGATCCTACAGTGATACACGCTGTTCTGGATGGACTCCCTCCATCAAACCTAAAAATATTTTGAAGATTTTCAGGTTTAGCCAGTTGTTATAGGTGATCCATGAATAATTATTCACATTTGATCTTTCCATTGACGCAGCTCCTTTAAAGTATTGACCATTTATCTGGACCTCTTCTTGTCAATCTGCATTTCAACCTCTGAAAGAAGACTTTTCTACTGGCTCCACTGTAAAGCAATTGAATCTTGATGTGGCCTGTACAGTGGAAGCAGATTCCTTCAATAGGGAAGTTGGAGCAGTTCTCTTACAAACTATACATCTACTACATCCCCATCGCTTTCCTATCACAAAAATTAAATATATCTGAGAAGTACTAAATATTCTTTGAGAAAGAGCTCCTAGCAATTATTGAAAGAGTCATTAATGGAATAGAGGCACTATTTCAAGGGTGCACAATCAAACAGAAACAGAGGGACTACTTGAAGGGCGCACAACAGTTTATTACTGATCTTACAGACCGTAAGAACCTTGAATTCGTGAAAACAGTTAGTGACAAACCTTTGCCTGCTCTGGCTTCATAGTCACTTTCAAGCAGGTTCACAGAACATCAAAGCTGATGTCTTGTCAGGAAGCCATATGACAAAAGGAGAGGAAACCCGAAGGAATTAATCAATTGTATTTTATATAACACAAACTTGTTCAGGACTTTGAAAAGTTCCTTTTGCAAGTCTATCAGAATATTGATGGGCCTTCTTTTCTCAACAGTGATGTTTTCCATGCAGTCCATGACCGTATTTACTTTCAAGAATGCTGGGTGTGGCTCCCTCTGGTAGAAATACAACAACCCCTGGAATGGTGCTTTGATGGATACAGTACTGGCATTTTGGTGTATGCAAGACCCATGAGTTAAAGTTATTATAATTCTGGATGGAACTCTTAACAAGAGAAGTAAAGGACTAGGTGAACAGTTGTATAATTTGTACATGATCCAAACCCATGGCCCAAAGACCTCCCGGGTTGTGTCATCTGCAACTCACTCATGGATTTAGATCACAGGCCTTCCTTTTCAAGATGGATAAATTACCATATGGGATATAGCAGGTCTCTGCATTAATATGTCCAATGCTGTATCTTTGAAGGTTGTTCTAATTGCCAGGACACTTTCAAAGTTGTTTGTCTTACACATCTTCAATGCACCTGGGTTAGCCGGCAAAATAGTATTAGAAGAGGAGCCCAAGTCAACTAGGTTCTGGAGAGAGATCCACAGACTGTTTGGTATTCAATTATGTTATTCATCTGCTTATAATCCACAGAGCGATAAACAATTAAAATAACCACTCAGAGATTCGAGCAATATCGCCATTGTTTTTATACACTAAATGACAAAAAACTGAACTGATCTACTACCACTGGC
The DNA here is from genome assembly GCF_964261635.1 of Lissotriton helveticus. Taxonomy (NCBI): domain Eukaryota; kingdom Metazoa; phylum Chordata; class Amphibia; order Caudata; family Salamandridae; genus Lissotriton; species Lissotriton helveticus. Next base: position 830,036,743 of record NC_136057.1, on the reverse strand, counting down.
TGAATTTGTGTATAATAACTTGACTCATTCAGCTATCAGAAGATCTTCCATTTTTTAAACTTGTGTTCCATCCATGTACATCCCTGTATCAGTGCCTTCATCTTCTTCTTTTATAGTTACCAGTGTTTTAACAGAATCTCTCAAAGGTGGATATGACAAAATGACTTCTTTGTCACAGAAGTTAAAGAAGATGGAAACGATTCCCTGACCACCATTGGAAAAATTCAACCCGTTTTCAACCTTGGAAACTCTGTTTGGTTGTAAACTACCAACTTGAAACTGTTAGGGGTCTCCTGCAAGCTAAACCCCAAAAGGATAAGACCATTCAAAGTGGAAATACTCATTATTCCTGTTACAATACGCTTGGTCTTAACCTCATATCTCCAGTGCCAACCGGTATTCTGTGTATCTCTTCCTAAACCTGTTTATAAATTCAAATGCCTTTTGCACATTTCTGAAAAGTCTTCTCCAGTAAATGTGGAACAACATAAAGGATATTACAACCAACCAATTACTGATTTCAGATGTTGGGGATGGGGTGTGTAGTTCCTGGGGGTGTTGAAAGGTGTATGGGCTGGAAAACAAGTCCTGAGATACAGGAAAGCATGTTCATGCTCTTAGATTGGTCAGTGCTTTGTACAAATTGTACCCAGAGACTCCCAGGTTGTTGATGTCAGAAGGCTTTGCTGGGTCTAAGCGTTGGTATGCTTGTCATAGTCCTACCATCATCCCCTCGCTTAATGCAGACAACATAAAAACACTAACCTACAAGGCCTGATTACAGGGAAAGGTGTGGAATTTGAACACTGCAGCAGCCTAGAAAGCACAATGGAGACTGTGGCCATTGGAGTGTGGGGAGGGTGGCAGTCCACAAAGCAAGGTGCTCCAGGATACACCAATGGCAAGCAGGGAGCTGGAATTCATTGGCAAGTAAACTCCGCTCTTATAGTAAGTACCCTCTTTCACACAGAACCATTCAACAAAGCTTAAACCAAATAGTAACCATGGAAAGGCTTATAAACACACAACCACAAAAGGGCAGAGGCTCAGCAACTTTCTTAGTACAAGAGATTGGCTAAGCCTGCTCCTGTTGACCAGACCTGCTCCTGCCTTCCTGCTTCAACTGTTTAGGTATGTGGATAATGTACTGACCTAGCTCTACTTCGTGCCTTACTCCCCTTCTTCTTTAAGGAGAGCTCCCGTGATTCCTGTTCCATCTTACTTTGGATCACCCCCTGAACCTCATTATTCTGAGTCATACTTACTCCTGATTCACTGAAGCTTTCTTTGGGGGTTGCCTCTGACTGATTGCACTTATGGAAACTTACAAGCAATATCTAGAGGGACTCATCACCAGCTAGGATACAGATTATTAGCATCAGTGCATTCTGGATCAGATAGCTTACTTGGAAAGTCTGGCAGTGGGGAGGTATACATTACCAACAACTCCACACCGTATTATAGCAGGATGTTATTCATTATTTGCCTGGTCCCATTTCAGCTCAATTGGTCTCACTGCCTTCTGTTTCCCTACTCATCTGAGGGTGGGGGGGGGGGGAGAGAGAGTGATGGGGGCTCGTTGCTGTCTAGTCTGATACAGTTGCAACCAGTGTCCCTCGAGGGGGTAAGGATCCTCTCCTGTGGGTACAACTGTCTGTAGCTGCCAGAACCAGACAACATATCCTTATGTTGGACAGAATTCAGACATCCACTGAGTCTCTGCCTCCCCCAACTAGTTTAAATTCTTACACAGTGAAGAGTCCTATCAGGATCACCTCTCCAACATGCACCGCCCTAAACACCTCCCAGAACACTGTCTGAGTCCACAAATTCAGCTGTCACTCCTTCATAAAAGACACTCAAATATATGGGTTTGCAGGGTGCCCAGGACACCTTCAAGTTAGTGCCCAAAGGAGTATACCAGAGGAGTGGACGGATCATTGTGGTCTGCAAATATATGGCTCCAGAACAGAATCTTCCGGTTTGTTCCCTCCAACAAGCTACAGAACCTGGCTAAGGTCATACGATTTGTGCTTTTCTTCAATCACTCAGCTGCATTCACAACTTGAAGCTGGATTGACCTGGGCCTAATAGAAATGCAAACAAAGTTGTCAAAGATTAAAATTTCTCCAGCTCTGTGCTTTCCTGTCAAAACCCAACTGCTTAACTGAGTCTGCGATCCAACCCTCCTGGAACCCTGTACACCTACAGGCTGCTGCCTTGCTTCACTGAAAACATCAGGCTTCCATTATCGAGACTAAGCCCCAAGGTTGCTGGCTAACAGACTCCGGGAAATCGGTATCCAGGGCAAAGCCATGGATTGGTTGGGGTCCTTCTTGGAGGAGAGGTCCTTCCAAATTATGGAAGCCAACCGCTTCTCTGATATTAAGCCTCTGACGTGCGGTGTCCCACAGGCTCATCGCTAAGTCCCACATTGTTTAATATCTACATGCGCCCACTGGCGGACATAGTTCAAGGATATGGCATCTCTGTGATTTCATACGCTGACGACACCCAGCTGGTGGTGTCACTTGACTCCAGGACCAATGGTGAGTCAAGCCAGCTGGTGCCTTGTCTTGAACAAGTGGGTAAATGTTTGACAGGGAGCTGTGAAATTAAATGGTGACAAAACCGAACTGATGGTCCTCAGTAACGCTGGGGTACCCAGGCCTCTAGCCAGATGGCCACACTGCCTAGGGATCGCTCCGGTCCCAAGCACTGCGATTAAGAATCTCGGCTTCTGGATGGATAAGGACGTCACCATGGAGACCCAAGCAAGGAAGGTGGCAGGCACTTGCTTCGGGTTGTTAAGAATGCTCCGCAAGATCCTTGACCTTATCCCTATACTGCTAAAAAAAGCGTACATTTCCTGGTTAAATCATGCCTGGACTATGGCAACTCGCTCCTTCTGGGTGCCCCTAAATATGTCATCAACAAGTGGCACCATGCACAGCTAGTCCAGAATGCAGCAGCCAGACTTCAGACAGGAATCAGTGAACAAGCATCATAGACAGCTACATTGGCTCCCAAGTGAGGCGAGAATCAAGTTTAAAGCACTCTGCCTCACCCATAGAGCCATTAACAACAAAGGGCCCAGTAAGATCAGACATCTGGTAGGCCTATACCTCCCCAATAGAAGCCTGAGGTCAGGCTCTGAGCGCCTGTTAAAAACTACCAGAATAAAAAGGACTAGATGGGGGGGCACAGCCTTTTCCCACCTGACGCCCAAGCTATGGAACTCACTTCCGCAAGAGATGAGATTTATAGCATCAGAATCATCCTTCAGAAAAAAAACTGAAAACCTGGTTCTTCAATGAGTGCAAATAACTTTTTTTCTTGCTTCTCTGTGTCTCATGCATAGCGCTGGGAGGCCTACGGGTAGCCATGCGCTCTCCAAATCCTCATAACATAGCAAGGTAGATCCTCCAACTGGGTCGAACCTGGTCCCTGTATCTGACCCACGATCCAGCGCGGTCTGCCTCAAATTGAGCCTAGGTGGCACCCTACTGCAAACAGTTGACCACAGCATTAAGGCACTAATTTTAATATAAACATTTAAAAAATGGTATCTCTGGTTCCTCTTATTTTATTTTTGTCATTTTGGTGTACTTTATTATTCAAAACTCACTCTATTGTTCTGAATTTGTTTGGGATTTTTCTTGTATGGTGTTTTGATACTGCATACTTTACACATTACCTCTTAGTTAAGCTTACTTGCTCTGTGCCATAGCTACCAGGGGATTGAGCTAAAGTTAATTTACTGACTTTAGTGGTTCACCTGAATAGGATTGTGTTTGTTGCTTAAGGTGATTAGTCCATTAATAATAAATGGGTTGCATTGTGTCCCTCATACCCTGAGTCTATAATAGTCCCGGAATTGTGTGATGGAGTGAGAATTTTTTAATTGGGCTCAATGGATGGCCCAGCATCCATATTTTAAGAGCTAGCACCATGTTAAATTTGGGTCTAACCACAGGTATCGTACCTGATCAATGGAAAATCGAGGTAGTGTCTCCTCTTTTGAAGAAACACAACACTGACCCCAATGACAGCAATTTACTTGGCAAGGTGTTAGAAAGACTGATTACAAGGCAGCTGTCAAGTTAACTGGAGAAGCACAACATCCTTGAACAAAGGCAATCAGGCTTTTGCCCACATCATGGTACAGCGATGGTACTGTGTACAGTGCGTGATGCAATCGGTATATTCGGTATGGTAGCCATGTCGTTTTGAGTAGGGGTGGGTGATAAATTCTGCTCCACCAGTGGAGTTCGCAGAGTTTTGTCCACTCCGCGTTCAAGCAAAACTCTGCCAACCGCTGTGTGGGCGAGTTTTTTCTCGAACACAGCTTGCCAAAGTTGACATGCGCGAGCGAGAATTGACATTCCCTAGCACAATTTTCAGGTGCTAGAACAGCCCCTGGGCAGATTTTCTCAAACCCGGCAGTCGCAGGCGATTGCGACAGTTAGCGTTAATAAAAGCTTGTACTCTAGTAGAAAATGTACTTGAACTGCAGCAACGAAGCAACACCCTCTGTCTCGCAGCATGGTGCCACTTGTGCTGGTTTTGCAGTGCGGTACAATCTCCCAGTGCTAAAAATCAGTGCAATGTGGCAATTCTGCCCGCTCACGGAACTCCACAGAATCTCGCAGAGCTTTCATGTAACTCTGTGGAATGCAGCAGAGTGAAACTCTACAAGTTCTGCCCAACCCTAGTTTTGATACCTCATTCCAGGCAAATTAGTCTTGGGGATGCGTCTCCCAATGTTTTATATAAACATAATTTGTATTAGTGTTAAAACATATAACACACAACATGACCTAGGCACATCAATACAATGATTCTAGGGCATATGAAATACATCTCAATATTCCACCCGTACATATACATTATGACAGTCCACTGGCTTTCAAACATTTACCCCATACCTTGTTATGTTTTTTGGGGCAACCCCTGGTCTTGTATACAGCCTTCACCTGCATTGCACACCAGTCCTTTACTTGTCTCTACAAATCTAGCAGGGGCGGAGAGGGAAACCGCCATCCTTAAGCAATATCCCTCTTTGCCAATGAAACTCCGATCCCCACCAGGATCCTATCCCCTCCAGTAACACCCACCCCATCCAGGACTCCCAACAGAACAGGCAAAGGGGAGGTGTCAAGGGGCCTCCCGACCACCCTAGCCAGGACCTCAGTGACCCTGTCCCCAGTATTTCAAAAACACTGGACAGCCCCACACCATATGGTAAAAGTGGGCAGGGGTCGCCAAACAGTGCCAACATGCGGACGACTGTAGTGTGCCTGTGTGCCAGAGACACTCGGGTGTCTTGTATGTCATATGCACGTAGTTGAGCAGTATAAGTCGAAGCCTGGATGATTATAACCTGTGTTTTGGGTGCCAAGCGAGCATCTCTCCAATCAGAGTCCTCCAGGGGCCCCACCCACTGTTACCATCGGGCTCTAAGTCGCACAAACAGATCATGGGAGTGGATTATGAGGGATTAATATAGGCCCCATGAGAACCTGGAGCTTCAGGGAGCTGCAGTCAGGAAAGTTCCTCATTGATCCACGGTGCTGCTCTAATATGTGTCGGAACTGCAGATATCTACAAAATTGAGACTTTTGAAGACCAAACTCTTCCTGCAGCATCTGAAATAATTTGCGGTGGTCCCCCTGCCAGACATCTCCCACTCTAGAGATGCCAATCTTATCCGACGCATCAAACGCCTCCAGGGAGAAGGTCTGCTGCAGCCACTGTCCCACCCATAGGGGGGTCCTCTGCGTAATCTTTTGGTCCCATTACAACCATCGCAGTGCCATACGCCACGTCCCAGGCACCACTCTAGGGGGCTCAGGGAGGGAAGATGGAATAGGATCACCATACAGCAGCTCTTTGATGTTGTGTAGCCCAATCCCAGGCACCTCTTGCCGAAAAGCGCAGTCCCCCCATTCTCCACCGAACCACTCGTAGACCACCAGTAGCTGGGTTGCCCAGTAATACAGACACATCCGCTATACCCAAACCCCCATCTTACGTGGATTGGGTACATTTACCATACGCTTTGCGGGCGGTTGATCCTGCCACAGAAAGGCTTGGGTTTTGGCTTGCAGCTGGCACCACCAGAGCAGTGGTAAGCTCAAAGAATAAATCTGTGAGCAGAGGGTGATCATTTTAAATAATGCAGTGTGGCCTAGGATATCAAGCAGCAATTTCACACAGAGTTTAAGATCCTATGTCAAGTGGGACAGCAAAGGGCAACCATTCAAGCTACATTTAAGCCCTGGCTCCCTGGCACCATACATGCATAAGTATCAGAAGCTTTCTCAAAGTTCAACAGAAGGAGGGCTGTAGGGTCCCCTGGTTGAGAGGATGCGAGTGCCACGTGGGTCTGACATGAGATGGTTGTAAGTAATGGGTTTGCTAACACCTTTGTGAATATCTGCACTTTGGAGTTAATAAGTGACATCGAGTGATATGATGCCCAGTTTAGGGAGCACCACTATGGTAGCTTCACCTGATGAGGGGCAAAATGTCCCTTATCAACTGCCTCCTGATAGAGTCCAACAAGATGCGGCATCAAGTGGGCCTGAAAGCACTTGTAAAACTCCATGGGGAACCCATCTTGGCCCGGAGTTTTTCCCAAGTTCATACCACAATATCTTGTGGTTCCAGGGGACAATCCAGCTCCACTTTATTGCTTATAGAGATTGTGGGCACAGGGATGTTGACCGCCAGAGGGCAAGTGGCCTAGAGGCATAAAGTGTTTCGTAGAATTTTGCGAATGCCACTGCCTAGTCCTCAGCCGTTTCTGCCACTGCCCCCAATTCAGGTTGAATAGAGGGAACCACCCTAGAGACCATCTCCCTCGTCGCCAACCAGTGCCGGAGTTTGCCTGACTTGTCCCCCATTGAGGTGGGCCTGATCAATTGCCCACTGTTGGTGCAACCTCCGTGGCAGAGCCAGGCAGTGCAATTCCGCAACATTCATATTCTCATAGCCTCTGCGTCCCAGACCCAGAATAGTGGATTCCAGCCCAGTGATCTGCTGCCGTCAAGTTTGCTCCTGCTCTGACAACAAGCAAGGCTGGCAGTAAAAGAGGCGCAGTTACTGACAGCCTTGCTTCTCGTAAGCAACAACCATAAATACAAAGTGCGTGTTTACTCACCGCTTGCAGGTTTTCAAAACACATAAATGAAAAGCATTGTCATTTACAATGCCAATAGCTAACCTCTCACAAATGCTGGGCCTATTGAATTGCAAATGTGTGTTGTATGGGCAAAGATTCCTGAACTGAGAACAGGGGAGAAAAAAGACCGATTGCAGGCTATTTTATCACCCAATCTGAATCACGATATGGGTGTGCTTCCCTCACTTGTTGGCAATGCCAACCTTTGTGAGCATCACTTAAGCCACAAGATGTATCAATGGCCAATTCCTGCTTTCACTTCCTTCCAAACCTTAGAAAAGTGCTTAATTTTTTCCAAATAATATTGCATGCCCTGGTTAAATCTGCATGTGTGACTTCGAAAATGGAGTAGTGTTTAAGTCTTTATCTAAGCATCTGTGACCGATATGCCCAGAAACAGATCCTGTGCTCACTATGCCAAGGACTAAAGCTGAACCCTACTGACAAGGCCCAAACAGACCGACATTGATATGGGGTTGCTTGTGTCCTGCTCGGAAGGGACATGGCTGGCAGTTCGAACTGGACTTTTTCTACAGGAACAGGACCAAGGCTAATTTGCTCCAGGCTGGTTACTGTCTAAGGAGGCATTGTGGGCAAAAAACAACAATACACTGGATTGTGGCCTGGGTAATTACCAGCAGCTGAGATTTAAGCAGTCCACCCAGCAATATGTTGGCAAACTCAGTGCAACACCCTAAATGAGATGGGTATGGTATGGACTGGTTCCTGTGTTCACCGTGCCACAGCACTCATGAGGCACCTGACTCACAAGGTCGAAATAGGTCAACACCATTCTACGGTTACTGGTGTCCTGGTCAGCGGGGCTTAACCAGGCAGTTTATGGTGGACTGTTCCTATGGAAGTAGGCCCAAGGCAGATATGCATAAGGTCTATTCTTGTCTGTGATGGCACTGTAGGCAAAAAATACGATAGACTGGATTGTGTCCGGAGCAATTACCAGTGGCTGACACTGAAATGATGCTTCTGAAAGCGGGAATGATTGAAAAGCAGTAGAAGATATGCAAATATCCGTTTTGCTGTTTCACTAGTTATGTTATGTTATGTTATGTTATGTTATGTTACTGTTTGTTTTATAGAGCGCTCAGCTGCTCCGGAGAGCGTCCCGGCGCTAAAGATCATCACACCAAATACCAGCAATGGTGGCAGAGATGGTTGAGCTTTGCCCGGGCCTCCTCCGGGCACTGTGGCAGCACCTCCACAACCGTATCCCACAAAGAGTGAGTGTAACGGCCCAAAAGGCAGGCGGTGTTAACTTAACGAGGAGAACAGTTTCTTCCCAAATTGATCGTACCTTTTGGATTCCCGACCCGGAGGAGCATTGTAAAGCCTTAGAAAATAAAAAGATCTGAGGAACGCAGAAAACATGAACTAAGACGAGCATCTAGCAATATGAAGAAACTCGTCCTGTAGTTAATTTCCTAGGACCCTAATTTCAAAATTTTTTTATCTCATGTTCAGAGACGAGGCAGTGCTTTACTTGCTAAAAATAAGTGCCAGACTTCATTTCGACTTAAGACGCCACCACAGAAGACGCCTTTTGAAATGGCGTTGCCCACTACGGCCTCCATGGCTGCCCTCTGTAGTGATTGGATGGTCACTGTTCTAGTGTTCCGAGTTGTATGATTGGACCAGCCACTCCCAGAGGGCTGGCTTAGACTACCACCCCACACCCATCAATTATAGGTGTCACAGGACATGTGACACTGCTGATAAAAGGGGCTGAGCGCACATGCTCTGGGCCAGTTCCAGGCAACAAGTAACTGTGTATGTGTGGTTATTAGTAGGGCATGGGGCCTAGGGCCCCAACCCTTTATACCCTCTACACCTTCTACTGCCACTGCATTCATGACCTACACCCTTTACATTAACTGCTAGCTCTCTCAGTACTGAGCTTTGCTGTACACATTAGCTTTTGAAGAACACTAAGTAAGTGAGCAAATCTGGATTCATTATGAGAACTTGGGCACATTCAGGTGCTATTCAAGAGTAGGGCATCTCAAAAAGCGTAATTAAAGAAAGGTAATGGTGTGGAAGAACACTCGATGTCTAGGAATATAATGCAAGAGTTGCAAATCCCCAGTTCTCCTGCTTGGGCACCTGGTAAAACCCAATGTAATATTTGAATGCGATGTAACACCACAATTAATACTTTAAAATATGTATGTATGTCTTATTTCTACAGCGTGAACCTAACCTAAAGACAATAGAGCACTGTATAGGGTCAAAGAAATGTGAGAAGTTATATGAGAGGTAGCTGGGTTATGGACTCCGAATGCATTGTGATTTAGTGTTCTTCAAAGAGGTACGTCTTCAAATTTTCCCTAAATTGGGGCAGTCATGGTGGATATAGGTGTGTTGTTCCAAATATGGCAACTGCAACGGAGCTCTAGGAAGAAGCTCCTTGGTTGGGGATCACCAGTCGGAGGATATCCCTGTAGATGCCCTGCCATCCTCACGCCTCGAACCGCCTCTGCGACAACAAACACCCAAACAAGACAGGTTCATGATCGCGGACCTGTTCAGCCTCTGAGTGGCCCTGTCCATCGCCCTTGACAGACGGACAAAGATAGCGGGCACCCAGCTACCAAGGTGCAGTGCCCAGGAGCTGTGTTCGGCCGGACCGTTGCCTGCGACTGCAGAAGGCACAGAAACTACACAGAGACAGAGGGGTCTTGGGAGCAGCGCTCAATCCCAGTGAAATGATCTAGGGAGCGACCGACCCAGCCCGACGCCTCTGCCTGCGGCCGGAGAGCGAGCTGATCGATCGGGGAGACAAGAGAGCGGGTGAGTGCGCCTTGCCTAGGCTGTTGGCTGCTCACCGGTGGAAGCCTCCAGCTCGCCTCAGGCTCCGGTCCAGAGTTGTTCCTCTGCCGGCTAGCCGCTGAAAAAGCATCACCAACCCTGAAAATGGTGCAACAGTGGAAGCCGGGCAGCATCTCCTACGCCCACATCGGTGCAGCCTCGCTGCCGGTATCGGGCACAGTGCAGGCGGATACTGCTCCGCTGCAGCTAAAGCTCTCAGCCCTAAGGAGGATTCGCCCGACAGAGGCTTAAACTCCATTTTGAAACACTTTCCCCTTCTCTGACTTAAGGTGCTCCAATCACAAAATGAATCCTTTATAGAAACAAACAGAGGACTGAAATCTCAGCCTCATTGAAAGAAAAGAAAAGGTGACTTCAATTCAGTAGATTATTGCAGCCATCTTACCCTGGCCATGGAAACAAACAGAGGATTGAAATCTGAGCCTTACTAAAAAAGTAAAGAGAGACTTCAACTCAATAGAAAGCCGGTTCCCCTGATGGAGCGAGGGTGAAAACAAAAATTTTTGTATACCCCTCGTGAAATTTCTTCCCCATAACAGCAATATGTATTAATTGTGTGGTTTTGAAATTAACCAACATAGAATAGAATGCGCACACACAAATACACGTGGGATACTAATTTGCTTGTGTTGCGAATTTTAATCTCCTAATAAAGTGAAATTGTTGTATTAATCTGGTACGGTTTCTGGCATTACAGCCATCTTGGGAAGCTTGATTCCGGTCCAGGGAAGACATGGCTTGGCAGTTCGGGCTGGACTGTTCCCATGAGGCACAGGGTCAGACTGATTTGCATATGGCCATGTCTGAACTGGGGTGGCGGAGTGAGCTAAAGAACGGTGATGGATTAAACCCAGATCAGTTGACTGGGGGTGGGTGTTTGTATTGTCAACGCTCCATCCATCATCACCTTTGGTTTTTCTTGAAAATAAAACCATGGTAATTTGGACAAAACTGCAGATGTATATAGTGTATAAAGTTTAGAATGAAATAAGACACTCTGCTAGAATGCAACGGCTCTCCTCTGGTCATCACTAATCTTGGGAGCAGGGGGAATGTGTGTGTAAATGACTCGCGGTGTTATGGGCCCAACTGACGATTAATGTGTGTATAGCTCCTAGAAAGTATAGTGAAGGTTTGTGGGTCTTGTTTGGAGCCACGCTGGATCACCCCCAAACAGTGAATTAGAGCAGCCATTGTGCATTTGTCCAAACACTCTTCAAAACCAACCTCCTCCACTCATCTCTACCTTGAGGGGCCCCCTATCGTACACACTACAGGTGGGATAGACAATCTCCTGACCCCATAGCACCCACAAAGACAATCTACTAATGCAAACGCCTGTTTGATATTCGCTACCTTCATCTCTTGAATCCCTTCAGGACTGACCCAGGCACCTCTATGGGGGCTTCCAATCAGAAGGGTGCCTTACTCTCCAACAGCCTCATTATGGAAAACTGATAATTATAAGTAATTAGCCATTACAACTGTTTTACCTTTCTCCACCCTACAGTTTTAGAGATCTGTCAGGAGCCCCCTACTTGGTCCTACACACCCCTTGATGTAAATGTAAATGTATTGTATTTATATAGCGCACTTCTACCCGGAGGCCTCGTAGCGCTGTATTCATACCGCTGTGGAACCCATCCTGGCTTTCCTGTGAAATGTCCACTCCTGGGCACCCCCAAGTTGAAGCCAGGCATTCAAGCGCTGCTGGGGCCGTTGTACCCTCTTTCGTTAAACAATGGACACAAAATTGGAACCCACGGGCCTCAATCCCTGCACTATAAAATACCCCCCAATCTCGCCAAAAACGCAGCAAAAAGACTGGTTACTCAAAACATATCATGAAACACGTATCTCAGACCCACACTTCTGCTCAGCAAGGGAACACTAAGCAATGACCTCATCTTTTACACAAAAAGGCGAGCTCACTGGAGGAATATATTATACTCCATGCTGCAAATTACCTATACCAGGAAAACACCCCATGGTCTTAGACTATCTATCTCTTCTTCGCCTTTCTGCAGGGCAGATGTCACCATGTTTATATACAACAACAGGAACATTCAAATACAATCCTCAAATGAATAAATGACAAGATCTTCCCTATCCTCAAGAAGATGGTGAATAAAATCTATCTTCCCTCACAAAATCACCATAGCGACTTTGATGAAGCACTCTCACCCTCTTCAGCGCCCAGATCTACTCCAACGTCACTCAGTCCACTCTCAGTCGACAATTATTAATACCCCACCTTCTATGCTACCATACCCATTCCAGAGCTCATCTCCGACAGGGCCTGAGAACCAATCCCTGACTGGCCCAACCATTGCAACAGCTCCCCCCACCACTACTAGGGCGAGCATAGATTCCTCCATCAACAGATCCTTTCCCTCACATGTGCTCTCGCTTTCTACCCCTTTGCTCTCCAGCGAGGCACCCCTAGGTACTCCAACAGCACCCCTAATGCCTGAAAGCCCTATTTATCCAAATCTATATACCCTGATCTATCTAACCCAAGGCCCCCAAGGTTCCTTGACCACCCCTTAATCAGTCCTAGTACACCCCCCCCAGCACCCATTATTACTCAGTCAGGCCCTCAACAAAACTGTGCTGACTCACAAGTACCCCAGGCTCCCATCAATAGCTTCCCCCCTCAGCTGGTCCTCTCATATGGCCTGTCCCCTCACCTTAATCCCTCATATGGCCTCCCCCACAGTTGGATCACACCTTTCAACCTATAACTACCTGTAAACATGCCTATTGGGAGACGCTCTTAAATGAGATCTCTCATAGCTTGCTCCATCTCAAGAAACCTTTCAAGAGACTCACATCCATCACCTCAGAGCTATTGCTCACTCATAGACCCAATAGTGCCTTGATGACTCAGATCAACCCCAAACAGTTACCCTACCATCCCATGTCCTCACACTTACCTAAAAAACAATTCCCTTCCCCAACAACTTCTCCCGACCTCAGAGATTGAGTAAAGGACTATCTGACAATGATATCCACAACCTCCTCCTCACTTACCCCACCAAGAAAAATACAAATAAGGCTGGCCTGCATCAAATCCACACCATCCAGGCTACTCCGCCAGAGAACTTAGCTACAGACAGAGAGCTGTAAACAAGGATAACCTCAAGTGCATTAACATATCTTGGGAAGCCACGCCTCACACCAATAGCCAACTGAAGTGTATGCTCCTCAATTGCAGATCTGCAAATAAACATGCGGCCGATATTTATGACCTCATCCTCACACATAAACTCAATATCGCTATCCTCACAGAAACTTGGTTAAACAGGTTATTTCACCCTATCATAGACCTGCTAGTTCCCCCTGGCTACACGATCATTCGACTAGATAGACCCAAGAAATCTGGTGGGGAAATAGCCTGCATCTACCGCAACAAACAGCCTGCCTGCATGTGAATATCTGTGCATCACCATCACTAGCAATAATGAACTCAGTTGTAAACTAAATGCCTTTTACCACCCTCCTGGTGATGATTTGACATTCATCTAACAGATCATGGAGGTCATCTAAACCACTAAAAACTCTCAAGTATCCCAGATTTTCCTCGGGATGGATTGCTACTCATGTGGCATCCTCCTCTGCAATCAGAACCGGAACCGTGTCAGCCCTTCACTATCTCAACATGAACTCAACCGGCGAACGTGATAACAGCCACTTCAGGCTACCGTTTTAAAGTAATGGACAGCTAGATGGAGATACAACGGATTAATTCTGTCACTGAACTTTGGACCTTTGAGGACCACGCTTAACTCGTAAGTGCTGTTCGCTCTCTCCCAATCAAATCCTCAGAGCCTTTGGGCTCACCAATCCTGACTTGAACCTCTTGGGCGGTCCTCCTGGTTTTAACCACGGTGCCCCTTCCCCTCCACGCACACGTCAGTCCTGAGAAAGACCCCGCTAGTAAGGCTCTTAGGAACCTACGCACACACAGGGGTCGAAACGTTGACACTACCTTGATGCCAATACTATTAACAGTACCTGATCTACTGTGATTTGCTGTATTACATGGCTATGTAATAGACTGTATAAATTATTCCATTTGTTGTACTATTTGGCTGTGAAATGTCATGCCGAATGAATAGTAAAAATGTGTAACACATCTTTTAACTTTCACGTATCTCACTACCTTCACTCAAACCACTCACTTTTCCTTATCCCTTGCGTCACCTCACGATCGGGCACTAAACATGCTATTTCAAATGTATTACATGACTGAGATACATGTTCAGTGTGATTAAATAACACTGCTACAAATATTTTATCTTCTGTTTGATTTTTTTGAGTAATGTAAATCATGATTTACTAACGCCTTCGGATGTTAGATTACTGGGACCACCTTTCATTATACTGTCTCATACCCAGGTCCCAGTGATTTTGGGTCTACCCTTTAGTTAACACTTAGGGTGTCAACTGCAAAAACAAAGTGTTGGATGGAATTAATCTCAGCCTTTGGCAAATGCTCAGGGCCGATTGACATCTTACATTACATTTATTTTTAAAAAATAGAAATTCACCGAATAACAAAACGTTAGAGTGACATTACAGTTAGGAGTTTTAATAATATGATAATAATCTTACTCTACATTTAAGAAAAAACCTTAGAAATTCACTTTAAAAAGTAAAGGTTAAAGGGACATAGTAGTTAGATGAAAATGTAATTTAAAACATAACATTTTAAACTAACAAAACTACAGAAATTCACTATTTGTAGTCATCTCAAGTAACAATAATTTGTGCCTTAAAGTAACTATAACTTGCGCCCTCGCAATGTGCAGCTTGCACCCTCACATATCACTCATGACATGTTCAATGACTTTATTGATAACATCCTAATGATATCGGAGAATGCATCATTGATAACAACACTGTGCAGTTAGGTGCTGAAACAAGATGAGAACTAATATTTTAAAACAAAAACACCCTGAAATTCACCAGTTATAGTTTATTGCATGAAGTATAATTTGTGCCCCCGTCATGCATAGCTTATGAGCTCACATATTACATGAATTATGACATGTTGAATGACATCATTGATAACAACACTAAGACATCTCAAATGACATCATCCATATTACTCCATAAGCCCTTACATCATTTGAAATAAAAAAGATGATAAAGGGCCTTTGGATCATGCAGTATAGAGTTTCTCTGTGTACATATGTGGTTGCATTAAACGGATATAGCGTAAGCCCTGGATAGAAGTGTGGCTTTGCATGATAAAAGTTATACAATGCACCATTTATAAACCAGTAAAGTTTGGGAGCAAATAGTACTCCATGCAGTGGTTAATTTGTAAATAACAATACATATTAAGCGTTGGGCTCTTGCCAGGAGGCAGCTTGCATCAGCCCATTTCCCATGTTAGAGCCGCCTAAAACAGAACCAACTGCTAACCATGAAATTGGGGAGAAGATATGGTGTAATGAACAGAGCTGCTGACTTCAGAGCTAGGGAACCAGGTTCGAGTCTTGGCGTCGGCTCAACATCCTATTATTCTGGGCAAATCACTTCATCTTCCCATAAATCAATGTGTTCTTAACTGGTGCTCATGTAAAGCACGAATGTTGATGATTATGTGCCGGTGCTGAGCACCAGAAAACACAGACTCAAATTAAGCACTGACTCCATGCTAATCGAGGTAAAGGCTGAGTGCATATGGGTTGCAGAAGCATGTTTCAAATTTGGTTGTGGCTTAAAGCCAAAGTGTGTCTTGAAAAAAAATGTGAGAAAAGTCATAGCCCTGTTCATAATATATTATTCATCAGTTGATGTCTAAGCATGTGCTCATGTAAATAGTTATTAGATGATACTGACAAAATTCTACGTATAAAGAACATATATAAGGCGTGGAGGTTTATTTGCATAGTTTTGCTGAAGGTTTTGAGGCATTGCAGATTGCGGAGTAATGAAGACTGTAAAGGTGAACCACTTAGGGATCGTGTAACTCACACTGTGGTTGTACGCTTGGCTACAATTCTGTATTCCATTCAGCTTGTTTCAGAAATGTGTGCATTGCATTTTACTAAACTACAGAGGGTTGTCTAGAGGGCCTGGCAGAAGGTTTCTTATCAGTGGTAAATGTGGGTCATGTGAAATCTTTCTAAGGGTAAATCCGTTAAGGTGAATAGAGTACTAAATATTTTTTGGCAGGGTGTTCAAGTTTTAAAACGCAAGTCTCACCATTAAAGTCTATGGAGGAATTTTGTTTGTTAGGGTGATTATTTTAAAAAGAGGGTAACATCCACCAAATGAGGGAGACATAATAGATACGCTATGTGTCCATTTGGGGGGTCAAATGTTTTGCTCATTATCACTTGATTGGTGATAACAAAAATTGGGCACAGGTATAGTGTGTTGAATTACTTCAAGACCACTAACCTTACAGAACGCTGTCACAATGGCAGGGTGATTTCATCAGTGAGGCCATAAATAAAGATATCAGAGAGGTCATCAGTGATGTCATCAATTATGTCATTTACCATATCTTGCATGATATAATATGTGAAGTCATAAGCAGAGCATGATGGGGGCAGAAGTTATAGTTCGTTAACTAAAATAGAACTGGTGAAATTTAGGGGTTTTCTTTTTTTCAACTTTAGTTTTTTATTTAATCACTTAACCTAAGCCTTTGTTTTTTTCAGTAATATACCATCAACATAAAATGTTTTTATTCAGTGAATTTCTGTGTTTTCGTGATCATATTTCAAGTTGAGCATATGCCCAACCTCCTCTGGCAACCTCCGCCCAACTGCCCAGGAAATCACCAACGCCCACTGCATACTATCTTTCGCCCTGCGCAGCGCTGGTTGGCTGCAATGCCTGGACACAGGCTAGGCCCTTCACCCAATGCCCTGGGAGTGGACAATCCCCACTATACAAGGTCTTTGGCCATGTGCATTTAGGTTGCCCACAGGCTAGGGCACATGCTTAACGCACTGCGGATACTACACCCCCCCCGAATGCAGCCAACAACACGCTGCCTTCAGCAGTATGCAGTGTGGGTTGGCACTGCGCTCAACTCACTGGAGGAGGCCAACCCCTATGGCCTGCACAATGTAGGTAGGCCACAGTGTCTGGTCTATGACTAGGCCCTTGTAAGTTATGTATGTTTTTTTGGTACAGCACTACTGGTACTGATATTGCGGTGTCACAGGGGATGCAGTACTGGGTACTTTAGCATAGTCCCACTGTACTGGTGACCCAAAATATATATATATATTTTTTTTTTTTTGAAAAACCTTTATTGTTACTTAAGTCAGTTACAGTCACGGGCCTACAAACCAGCACGGTCGGCCACCACGACAGAGGCGATCAACTCAAATCAATTAAGCCATAAAAATGCAGAAATCCGCCTTCCAAACACTCCGTTGTAACCAGGAGAATATTCGCACCACATTGATAACAGGATTAAAGAAGGTTTCTTTTAAAATTAAAGTTAAAGCAGGATCCGATGCCGTACAATTAAGCCACAACAGGTCAAGGGCTGTTCATAGGACAGGATATTCACAATCAGGACTACTGTAGGTGAGATATTAGCACTGGTGTATATAATCAGGATAAATAATAAACAGTAAAAACATCAACCCTTATTATCTGAACTAGCAAATCACACGAAGAGTTACCTCAACTCGGATCCCAGGAAAAGAAGGAAAAAGAAGAAAGTTATAGAAAAGCAAATACAACACAAATAAAGGGCCATAGTAACAGAAAGGGAACAAAAACAATAATACCCCTCCCCCAACCCCCCACCCTGCACCCCTGCATACGGCTACGGCCCACCCCCCTAGCAGCGTGCCTATCGCCCAGTGTCAAAAACCCGAAATATAGAAGGAAGAAAAATGGAGAGGAAAGACAATAATCTACACAAAAACAGAAGAAAGAGGGAAAGAAGAAAGAGGGAAAGAAGAAAAGTTAACGAAAAACCCCCACGATAGGGAAAGGAAGAAAACATTGGAGGGTCCCCAGTACGGGCCCCCGGCCCCCCCCCCCCCCACCGCCACGTAGCATTTCAATTACACCAGAGTTATTAACAAAGCCTCAAGATAACGACATAAACAGGATAACATTCGCCGCTCAGATCCTCAAGTCACACCGCCAAGATGAAAGTCCCCCTGTGCATCGCCCTCAGAAATCAGAGTACCATTATTCACGTAGATCCACCCAGCCCTAATCATAAACCAATCCCAGTCCAAGTGGTGCAGGGTCGGGCAATCAAAGTACCGGAGTGAACAGACAGGCCAGTCCGGAGGAAGCTGGAGATCTAGCAATGCACCAGTATACGACACACTCGAAAGCCATCCACCGCCACTTGGTCGTTCACGATCCTGAGAATAAAGTTAAGTGCAAAAAGGATAGTCATTACGCCGTGTCTGGGTCTCATGAGGAAGCCCGCCATCAGAAAAGGAGCGTGAAAGGGAAGCGATAAACACACATCTGGTGGTGTCTCCAAAGAAACCATGCACCCATAGAACCAGGTATCACCGTGACAATCCACTTGGAACAAACCAGGGAGTCCTCCAAGTACAAGCCCTCCCTCTCAGCCATCGATAGTCATCTCCACACCCCACCGCAAAGTCTACATGGAAAACTGTAGAAGGGGCCACACCAACAAAGTCTCAGAAGGATAGTACCAGCTTCGGGCTCCCTTTCCAGTCCACATACACCGGGGCGTCTCTATATCGATCCATTCCAGATTTCGTCCTTCCAGTACACAGGGGGATCCGGTCTCCACCCTTCGATCTGCAGAGCAGACTGCCACCGCTATGGTCAGGTATGTCCCATGGAGGCGCTACCCCCGAAAGGGGCTCCCAGCATGAGCGCCGCTCAAACGAACACAAGTGCCACCAGTCCTCGATATAGAGAGGAGCATAGTACCACCGCGTCCTCCACGCTGCACACAATATGGTAGCCAAGTCCACTTCCCCACTGATGGTCACATATGAGCTCCCCCCCAGACCAAAAAGTACCGCAGCAGCATTGTGCCTCAACCGGCCACGATCACCCGGAGTGCGGGATGAAAACAGCTGCACGCGGGCAAACCAGGGTTCCGTGTGGGAACAAAGGACGGCATCTAGGTCGCTATTGCATCAGACAGCAGACGGGGGGGGAGCATAATCGGCACATAGGGGTGGCGTGGTTCGCGTTCACCAGGCTCCGCGGATCAGGCGCTGGATGTACACTCTCGGAGATGGGCCGACCTCCATAGCGGTTGACCGGCACCTTCCGGGTCTGTATGGCCGTTGTTGTTGCACTCGCGGGCGGTAGCAGTATCACGCGGGGTCCCGGCTTCAGATCTCGTGCAGGCCACAAAATACAAAGGGTCATATCTCCGTCTTCAGGGCTCGAAAAACCCTCGGAGTCGGACACAACAACTCAGCACCCCTTCCGACGTCCGGGAGCACCATCGCAGCGCAGGATAGCCGACAGGAACAGGCAGCGGGGGAAGAAGGCCGTCAGAGCCGGGAGCCCGGACGACCATCTTGGTCGCCGGTCTGGCTCCGCCCCCCAAAATATATATTTTTAATTTAACTTAAAAGAGGATCTTTGGGGTTCAGAGTATTCCCACCCTGCCCCCGTAAATGGGCTATAAAGGTTTTCCATCCAGACTAGGGGACCAACTCCAGTCATGGCAGCAGCCCATTTTCTTTAGTGTTGTGGCCAGCCAAAAAGATAATTCGGTACTATGGTACTGAAAAGACCAATGGGAGTAAAAGCTTTCTCAGCCGATCAAAAGGCCCCATTTAAACAAAACATTGGTACTGCAGGGCTCCAAAAAAAAAAATGAAGGCTGAAAAGAATTACACCAAATTTGGCAAAAACCATTAGAAACGTGCTTTGTTTTAATATATATCCATTCAGTCATTTTCAACAAATCCTTGCTTGGAGCGGTCATGAAGAGGTTAAAAAAAAAAGTAAATCTGGATGTAATTTTAAAAAACGGGGCCTTCTGATTGGCCAAGAGAGCTTTCTCCAACTTGAATCTGCATTACCAAGTGATTTTATTTACTGCCACAGCTCTTCACAGAATATTTTGGAAACCATTACAGGACTCAGGAACTCGGTCCCTGAGTCCTGTATTTTGTTTATAAACAGGCAATATGGAGGCAGTGGGGGCACACCCATACCCACAGGGTCATGTGGGAGGGTCCAAAGGGACACCTTCAGTTTCAAAAGGAACACAAAGATCTACAAGCGGCAGGACCATTATCCAAAACAGCTGGTACGGCGGTACACAGTATGGTCCCCTACTGAGCTGCGGTACTGGCAGTGATACTGATGGAGCAAGGTTTAGTGGAAAAGAGACTTGCTCGGATGCAATCCACTCGTTTAACTTACTAACAAAGTTATTAACAAAAGTCGTGATTAACTAATACGCACCACATGAAAACGCGGGTTAGTGAAGCTTGCATATGTGTGTACTAATACGGATGACAATGAATACGGACTAATACTGCTTACTTGAAACAAAAACAAGCTATTTTACTAATGCGGGAAAATTATCACTAAGTAAAAGGGAATAGAGTAGAGGTGGGTGGTATACAGTGCGACCATTTTATTTGTGAAATTAATATTGGTCTTTCTGACTTTATCACTAGTGCGTATTTGGGCCTCTCTCGTATAACTGGATTAAACTGAGTGATGCAAAGTCCGCGCATGCCTACTGAGTGAAGCCATGAAGGCCATGACTGAGCCAAGATTAATATAACAGCATGGGAACGGACGGTGAAGAGTTCAACGATGAAGACTCCTATTCAAAATGTTATTATATTGTTTCAAAGTGAAATGTGAAAGCGGATGAGAATCAAAGTTATAAATAAAAATTAAGGGGATGGGTTTGCGAACAATAGTTTAACAGATTTTAATGACATGTAAGCATGGTGTGATGGAGCTTCCTCCCTTGCCTGACCAATCATATTTCGTATTTTTATGATATTGAAATATTAATGGGTGGAACATGCAGAACGAAAGGTAAAGTTAAGATAGCTTTAGTTAGTTAGTCAGATGACGTTTTGCTAAGCTGAGAGCACAAAGCTGAAAGCGGAGGAGAGATGCTGATGCTGTGAGATGCTGAGGAAGGGCCAATTGCAGAACCTGAAGTGGAAATTTCTATCCTAATTTAATTGGGTTAGATCAGAAGATTGTGGAAGAATCTCGAGCAGGAAGAGTGTCAGAGGGGTGCGCGCAATCGTTGGTAATCTAAAGAGGTCATCTATCCTGTCCTGAAGTCTTTGTCTCCGGCCCTATCCCGCGGGACCCTCACCAACCCTTTGGCCAGGGAGTTTGGTCTTTCACACCAACCTTGGTAACTATATTTCTTGTTATTTGTTGATGTCCTTTTCTCACTGGCCTCTCCCTTTCTGAGCATTGATTATTGTATGAGTCAGAAGGATATGTTTGGCCTTTATGAACTGAATTTTCTCTCCTATGAATGAAGGTGACTGCACTGTATTTTTGAATGGTTCACATGCATTAAGTTAGATAAAGATTTAAAACTTTCCTGAGTCTGTGGTTATTTACATTGAATAACAGAACAGGTAGTTGTATGTTCATTTTCACCATCAACTAGTTCAACTAGTGGTCCATTGACCAGAGGAAATAACTTTTTGATCAGTGAAAGGTTAGTTAGGAATATTAAATAACTAATCTTGAACACTGTGGAAATTACAAACTTGACCCCAGCGGTTTTACGCACTGTGAGTTCATGGGCCCAGGTGAGTATATGATAGTGGAGTATCTGTTGTTGTTGAACCGTTGGATCAGTACCACACCTTTTTTTTAAAAAGAAAGATATAAAAAAACTACAATTGTGTGGCCTGTTGATGCAAAAAGGTTGACTCCCCTTGGATGATTATACAGGCAAGTTTCCATTCTGGCACAGATGTTCGATTCACAAAAGTTAAACCTCAAAGGCAACATAGCATGTGGCCCCAAGCGAAGTTCCATTTCTATAAATATCAAAAGGATCCTAAATTGTTGTGTCTGATCATGGCAAAGCCAAGTGTGCTCTTCTATACTTCCACAGGGGCAACAATAAAAGGCAGATGCAATATAGGAGAAGTGGCAGTAACAACAGACCAGGAAGGGAGGGGGAGTGGCAGGGGCACATACCCGAGTACACGGCTGGAAAGGGGTAGGGAGCAAGGATAGCAAGAGAGGAGCAGTGGCAGCGCAGTGGCAGTACAAGGGACTTGGGCGTAGGAGCATGCACATGTAGAATGGCGCGAGAGGGGTAGCAACAGAGGACAGTGGCAGCTCAACAGACAAGAGAGTGAGGGGCAGGGGACTGCACACTGAGGGAAGAGGTAGGGGCAGCAATGAAAGGCAGTGGTAGCACAGTGGGGAGATAGGGGGCAAGGGAATGCACATTGTGAACAAAGGGGCAGAAGGGCAGCAACAGACGGCAGTTACACAAAAGATACAATGATCAAATAGGGAGCAGGATGGGCTCACACACAGAACGAGGGGATTGGATCAGGGCAGCAAGGAAGGGCAGTGGCAGCACAGGGGGTGTGGTGGCAAAATAGACTAAGGTTGGAAGGGTCAGGGGCATGCACAAATAGAGAGCGAGGGCAGGGGCAGCAACATAGGGTAGTTCAATGGTTAAAGTAGAATTATAGTTTAAGTGTCAAATGTCTGACTTGCCTAAAGAGCCCTGGAAAGATAAATAAAGGGTCGGGTTCATGGATAGGGGGCAGGGCTTAGCACCCATTGTTGCCAGAGAAGGCTCTCCTACCCCTGTCTCAAAACAAAAACAAAGTATTCTGAGCCTGCCCCCAGTGTCCTAAGGAGGATGCAAAACCTGCATGGACCCAAACAATCTGGAAACCTACTCTATGCAGGGTTTCACAGCTCACTCAATGCTCACCATGTGATATTGGTTATTCACAGGGGTGATCATGTAAAGATTACGGAGATCATGTGAATAGTATTGATATCATGTGACACACTTTGGCAAGGTGTGTGTTGACAGGTCTGTTAGTGTAACCTGAAAATATTTGCCAATGCCAAGAGAGTTGCTCTTCACTAACATTAGGCCATTAAGTCTGCGTAGAACTCAAAAATATTTAAGACAAAGTAGCTAATACCTACATTTGAAAACAATCCTTCCCTTAGCACATAACATACAGTAGCGACTAGTGTGCAGGCGTAGTGGGCGACAAAGGACAACAAAGAAGACATAAAAAAAAAAAGAACATACCTGCCGCCCGCTGCTCTTCTGGTCTGAGTCCTCTCTGCAGCACAGGCTCCCAGACTCCCCTGCTGCCTATCCTGACGCAGCTCTCATGCTTGAGAGCAGCATCAGGATTGGCCTGAGTGGCCTGAATTTGCACTCTCAGAGACTGGGAGCCTGTGCTTGCTATCTCCAACCCGGCAAAACAGCTCGGACTGGAGACAGCTCAGTGCGCATGTCAGTGTGGCTGTCCTCAGACAGCTGGCCAAACCGATATGCGCACTGGTAGCAGTGCTCACAAATCCCTCTCGTGACTGGCCCGCAATGGTGCCCACCCAAGACTCGCCCAGCCTTTAGAACTTGAAAAATAAAACTGTAATAAACCCATTTTGTTACTGATTTATATTTTAAGTTTTGAGCCTGTGAGGGGGGGGGCGCGAGGGTCCTCCGCCATAGCGGTTGAGCCATCACTGATAACATGAAATGTGCCCAGTACCTTGACATGAGAAGTACGGTGAACCCCACAGTTCCAGTTCATTAACAACAATGATTCCATTCCTGGACTTTTATGTAATAACTTAATCCATATTGGATGTTGTAGTCCTGCTGTGCTCCCTTTGCGCTAACTAGACGAACACCCCTAAAAACAATGATTTATAGGTGAAAAGTTCAGGACTGTTGACATGAACCAGGCCAAGTCTCCCCAAATTAGAAATGTATCTCTACCACAGTTTACAATTGCAACCCACTTTAACTAATTAAGAATACGGACTCATGTGCCGGAAAAGAAAGTCAGCGAGTTAAATACTTGCTGCTGAGTGATGTGTGCGACCTAAAGACTACAGATTCAAAATTAACACAGTTTATTCGGTTTTTATTCATTCTGAAATCAATTAATGAGCTCCACTGAGGTGAGGGATGTAAAAACCTATTTACAGAAAAATAAAAAAAGGCAGTTAACAGTGGCAGCAAGGACTACTACAACAATGACTCTATACACAGTAATTTTTCCTAGCATTTGAATCAAAAATCAATTTACCACTACCACATTGCAACCTATATAATTGCCTGTGAACCTTCACAGATTACACTTAATCTCAATGTATCCAAATGGTAAATATCCAGGTGCTTGCAACCATTCATTTCTCAAAGAATGGAGGTGTACCTCCATTTAAACATACTTCTGCTTGCCCATGTTCACCTTTACAAACTACAATGATGTCACATGATAAAGCAAGTCACTTACCTCATCTACTACTTTTGCAAAATACTGAAGGGTAGAAATCACTTCGGCATCTCCTCTTCCGAGTGCAAAATTCTGTAATGACATAGAACATGTTAGTAAAGCCACACTGTTCTTCCAAAGAAATAGTTGCTGTACTATAACTATGTTGCAGATTTGGTAAAGATCTATCAAAGTTCAAATATAGTAAATGACTGATTATGCCTAAAAGGCTTTGCCCCTTCCTCTCTGTTGAACCTAATTTGAGGCACACTGTACTAATCAGATGATATTATCGTAGATATGCAGCTCTAAAAAAAGACATCATAAAGAAGGTGAAGCCATGATTACCTGGGCAAGTCACTGTCGCATTTAAGTTTTACCTGTTGGAAACGCAACACTGAATTACAATATACTCTCTTCTGAACTAAAGAAGGGAAGACAGGGTGTCATATGTGCCGACCACAACCACAGATACCCTCCTCCAACACCTTTTGGAAAGCTAATGGCAGTGGGGACTGCTACAGTCACAACCTTCTGAGCAAAGAAGTCGATAGATCTGAAATGTTTATGGTGTGGCTAGACAGCACAGCTGTCGCCTGACAATAATGTGAGAAAGGAGCTTTGGCTCCGCCCACACTTTGGTAGCCAGGGGTACATGTTTTGATTGGGCATAAGTTGTCTGATGTTAAGACAGGTGATTATGTTAGCATCAATAGAGAGGGGCATTGGCTCCACCCACATGTTGGAAGCCAAGAGTGCATGTTTTGATTGGGCAGTTGTTTGCTTCCAGAAAAAAGTGCTTGCCCTCTAGCAGCTGTGATCATTTTGTTTATTTATCCAGCTACCGAAGCTTAAACATTCAGGGGCAAACAAATGACACTGGGAATGCTATTAAAGTGTCTTAAAAAATTAAATCATGTATGTGGCTTTTCTCTGGCAGCAACACAGATGGGAGGAGGGCAGTTATTAGCCTACATAGATTTTTAGGTCTGGCTTGGCAGTGCAACTGTCTCCTTTCCTTTTAACCTACACCAATATTATCCTAAATGTATTTGCTTCCACATGAATACATATGTATATCCCATGCTATTTACTTGTAATACTTCACATTACCATATAACATTCCTTTAAAGCTGGACCTGTAGGAATTGCCAATGCTAGTTAATCTTGACTTGTAGGTGGCACCAGTCACCTAGCTGTCAAACTGACTGCTGTGAATTTAAGAGATGCCTCATTAGCATTTGACTGGCCAAGTATTGCAATGGATCTTTAATCAGAAAAGAGTATGCATTTGCTAATTCCATTATCTGATTGAATGGAATTGGTAATTATGATTTTTAAGGCCAATCCCAGACTGCAATTTACAACTGGTGTTTATAATCTTCATTAAAGTATAAGTGTTTGATTCACCAAAAGACAGCAGAATAAATATATGAAACAATCTTGACATAATGTCCAAATGTGATGCCCAAAACACTCAACCAACACACTCCCTTGCTTGACAAGCCTGTGTTGCGATGGGTTCCTCTAGGGAACGATGAACAATGTACACAGGGACATATAGGTCAGTTTATGCTGTCATATTTATTTCCAAAACAATAGTATTCAGGTGCTCACACAGTAAGTGAAAATAAGCGTGACGTGAAAGGTGATGGTGATATTAAAATAAAGACATCACATTGACAACAATAATAAAGACTCTTAAAAAAAATGTACAGAGTGAGGGGAGTTCATGTGTAGGGGGTCGATGGCGTTTCGATCTCAATTGTTCAAGATCATCTTCATGACATGTACCAGGTGAGCAAGCTGAATTCTGGTGATGTTGAGATTTGAATGGGCAACCAGGGAAATACAGTAGACTTCACGTTAGTGCGTGGTAAAGATGGGAAGGCTGAATAAATTAGCCAGTGTCACGAGGAACAGCTGTGTTTTGTTCAGCTACGAAAATCAGGGCACTCCGCGCAGGCAGCGGCAGTAGCAGGACACACTCTTTGGAATTCATTCAGTGACCTAGGTTTGACTAAAATACAGTATAGTGGGGGAAGCTTCGCCCACTTTCCGGATATCTTTTTATTTGGCTGCAATCGTAAATATCGCATTCTGATTGGTGTTTGGCAAGTTAGTCCCGCCTCCTGCCGGCCATTATGTCATTTTTGTCCCTCCATGGCTATCAGCCCCTTTACTTTCAAAACAGTTCTGTTCGCCGGACTCCCCGTTCCCTCCCGCAGTCCATCACTTCTCTGCCCACCATAACACCCCCACCCACTCCTGTTCCTGCCTTCTTGGATGACTGCTGTTTGATTTACAATGCAATAGGGCTCGCGTACATACGAGTCCTATTGCATTTGTAAATGCTTTTTTTCCTCTCTGATTGGCTGGCTTCATTTGCACTCTATTTTGCCTGACCTGTCCCTCTCACATGCGTGCAATGCTATCCATCATATGCATGCACACCAAACTTCTGCCTCTTGTTAGCATCAGGAGTTGCAATGTTACGAGTCATTTTAGCTGAGCGCTGTGTTATTCCTTGAAACTACAGTTTTCAGCATTCGTACGCTTAGTAATATGAGGGGTATCTACTACGTCGCAAATAAAGTAATATTTAAGATGAGTGTACCGGGCGCAGGTCCATGTTTTTTTTTTCTGATGTGATTTCGCTTTTAAGAAGCCAGTAAGTTGCGTCTTTTCTCAGCTGTGTTTGCAAGAGCAGCCCATTTGCTTCCTGCTTAATTGTTCTTAGGCGCTCAGGGGCCAGATTTACCCAAAGGAGAGGGGGGGAGTCCATGTGGAGCTCCTGGACACTCACAGGAGAGCAGAAATGAAGGCAAGCCTGGAGTAAAGGACATTCCGCGGGCAGGGAGCAGTGAAACAAACAGGGAGAGTGTGGCTCGAGTAGCTGAGCGCGAGCGGGTGGAGCGAACAGAGCAGGTGAGAAGTTATCAGTACAGATGCAGTGGCACCGGAACGAGTGTGGTGCAAGGGGATCATGGCACAGCAGCTGTTACTGTCTTCTATAAACCATCCAGAGGCTTGGGCAAGATTCCGTCCTTGCATTCGGGCCCCTGCCATCTTTGCTACGCTTCCCAAACACTGTGTGCCCACTCTCTCAAATCACAGCTTGTCACACGTGAAAACTGCCCAAACACTCTAAAGCACACACTGTGATGTAGGAACTGCCCTTCAAACAGTACCACACTCACTGTCCTTACCATATGGACCAGACACTACACGAAACCATCAACACAACATCCCTCTCCTCACGTAACCAGCCAATCCTCAACAGAAACACTTGCATCCCGCTAAACACCTAGCAATAAAGAGCTCCTCTGTTGTACACCTCTAAACAAGGAGACTCGCTGTTCTCTCTCCTGCAGCAGTTGAAACAAACCTCTTTCTACCTCACCCATATAAACACAGCCACCACCTCTGCACCTTCACACCCCAAGAACACCCTATACCTTCTCTTAAAGCAGGAATAGGCGCACCTCATCTCCGGAAGCAGGCTTCATCTGCCCTGGCCCACAGGCCGATGGTCCCCATCCACAGCCGGCAACAATAAAACTCCCTCCATCTCAGTCAGTCCCTGCTGTGGCTGGTGGCGGAGTACACAGTGCAGCTTGGGGCAAAGCGCTCCTGCCCACACCCTCATTCTACTCATAAGCGCTACAGTGGCCAACCTGTGCATTAGGCGTCCCACAGACCCTCCCTCTATCTGTGCACCCGGCCTCTGCTGTTCATAAGGTGCACCGGGCAGTGGGGACACTCTGGTTTCTATGTGAAAGGCTGTAAGTAGGACGTGCATCCTCAAACATGGGTCCAGAGCTGACTGGGCCTGTCCATTTGCTCCGCTGGCACCCTGTTTTAGGTGAAATTCCGTATGTGTGACAGGCATGCTTAGAGATGGGTATCATACCTCACTGCCCCTAGGACAGAGCCTCTGCCCTACCTTGACACCCAGTACAGCTACAGCTGAAACCAGCCTGTGGTTGCTTGTATTCCCCTTTTTAGGTTTCGTCTAGCGTAGCACTGCGCAGCAGTGTTCGCGCAGGCGAAATCTTATGTTAGAACAGTACGGGGCTTTGTCCCGCCTCTCTCTTCCAATGGCTAGCTCCATAAATGGAGGCTAGCCATTGGAAGAGAGATCTGTCAGTCATTGCCCGAGCAGATTCGTGGGCGTTCCGGCGATTTTTACTCATCCCGCCCCTTTTAGAACGTCATGCGACGCTGGCCCCCATTGTGGGTGTTAACTTTTTTTTTTTTTTTGCCCGGATGTTTGCGGCCGCCATTTTTTTCATGGAGCTCGGGCAGGTGCGTCGCGGGTCCCGCCGCCTCGTCCAAACAGATGATTTCAGGGACTGACTGGCGACTGATGGTGATAAAAGGGAACATATATAATCAAACCTACCAAAGGTGGCCTGTCAACCGGTTTTATATAGCACCAAATACCGTACACGAGTCGTTCTGTGCGTTAAAAATAGCATATGTTAAAAGGGATAGTTTACGTGCTTTACAAACAGCTGAAAGGACAAATGTGAGCTTTACTATGTGCATACGGACCCCGGGAGCCGGGCGGCGTTCCTCTATATTCGCCTGGCCCATGCATGCAGTCCATCCTGGGCTCAAAATCTAACGCAACCCCCCCCCCCCCTCTCCTCCCGACAAGGCTCAAGATAGAAGCGGCCGAGCGAATCCATTCAACCGTTGCCACCCAGGAATGCTGCGAATTGCCAATCACGCTGAAGGCCTGCTAGGCAATCAATGTCTCTGCTCAGAAGGACCCATAAAACGCGGCTGTGGGGAATTGGCTTCTGAGAAGGCCTGCCGGTTTCTCAACAATGCGCCGGAGCAGTCAATAACTGGCCAGGAGAGGACTGCAGCCTAAAATCCATGCTTCCTAGTAAGGTCAAGTCAATTACCCGAGAGGTATTATTGAACCGCACTGTCAGGAGCAGGCAGCCGGGGCTGAGAGTTATTTCAATAAGCAACCATTTAGATTGTGAGCACTTATGAAACAAGCTGCAAGGGAGGGCGCTGCATCGCGGAGCAGGCCTCGGTTTGTAACGGTGGGTTGTTTTCCTGCTTCTAAACGTGGGTCCTTTTTTCTTACCACCATTGTTTTCAGTGTATTTGTGTCTAGATTTTTGAGGTCCGTAAATGCATGCAGATAAATATCATAGCTGTGTGTGCGTGTAGATATATGTATGGTTATTTATAATGTGTAGCATGGGTAGAAGAATGTTAAATATACATGCAGCTTATGTGTAACTTATATTCATGAATACATCTTGTTTATATATAGACATGAAGGGGCCTGCATCTTACCTTTAAGCCCGTTCTCAAGGGGGTTAGTGCAGTATTGATTCCACTAGGAATTTGTCCTCACCTCGGGTGCAAATCTTGGCGGGGCTACTCAGCCTCTCATCCTTCCAAGGTAAATAGATACAAGCATAACCATTGAGTAGACTTCACATTAAACAGTTACAGGTCCGGAAGACCTCACTGGGTGGACAAATTACTTATGGATTCCTGTATTGCGTTATGTTATGTTACGTTACCATGGCTACCACCTTCACCGACCAAGCTACATAATCCCGTGCACGTTGTCACCCTGCACCCCCACTCCGCACCGGAGGCGGTATTTAAACCTATTACATTGAAACTACGTACCCTCAGCTCTTATGTGCACAGCACCATCCCTACTTCCGAGATATGTTAAGTAGCCCCACCTCCCCAACCTCCCCGTGGGCCAGTGATCTAAAAATACCCCCAGTAACATAAATATATGTAGATGCATATGCAAGATTAGTTCGTGAACAGATGTCGTACGATTAGTTGTTGTGTGGGTATTAGTTCGTATACAGTGCATAGTTAACACGCGCTGCAAGCGAGCATCGTGCAGTACATCTGTGGCGAGGATGGTGGTGTACTCGCGAGTGCATCTATCGCACTCATTAATTAAGTGCATTTTCTGCAGATGCCTGTGTGATCAAGCTTTACAAATTGCATTTTACTCCAGGGAGCCGTGCCGCGCTTCTTTTCCCAGCTCCTCGTGCCGTGCTCAGAGTCAGCGCATACCGCATATGTCCATCTTTAATTTCAAAGCAATTACTGTGGCATGTTCTGTGCCGGTGTCTGAAAAGTGACACGCTTCCCAGAGCCGAGGAAGCTGCAGGCCTGGGCTTCCTGTTATTCAGGCAGATGTGGCTGCCTTCATGTGGTCGTGCGGCCCCGCGCTGCTGCCATCATCTGAAACCGCCGCATGCCATTCGCGAGCAGATGACTTCTGAGCTTTAAAATGCCACTAACAGTAAATGCCCGCGTTACGGACACACTGTTGTAAGGCATTCCATTTCCCCCTTTTTCTTTAGCAACAATGCAATTGGTGCTCAGTAAAACTCCACACCTTCGGGTCGAATATATAAATCTGCCCCCCCCCCCCCCAAAAAAAACGGTCTGTACAGTTAGGCGCTGGCTGGGAGTTGATGCAACTCACTCTTTTTACCAACTACGTCATAGCATTGCTACCATGGTATTACGTGAGGATAAAGGTGAGTGATGCTGTGGTAGCGACGAGTGATGCTGTGGTAGCGACAAGTGATGCTGTGGCAGCGCATAGGGATGCTGTGGTAGCGCATAGTGATGCTGTGGTAGCGCATAGTGGTGCTGTGGTAGCGCATAGTGATGCTGTGGTAGCGCATAGTGATGCTGTGGTAGCGCATAGTGATGCTGTGGTAGCGCATAGTGATGCTGTGGTAGCGCATAGTGATGCTGTGGTGGTGCTGAGTGATGCTGTGGTGATGCGATAGACACATAAAAATGTTGTCGTTTACAATGCCAATAGCTCTAACTTTGGCAAAGGCGAAACCGTTGCATTGTAAATGCTTGTTGGAGACATGGTGTGGAGGTTTCGACCAGATCGCTCCTACTGGGGGCTCATTTGTTTATGGCTCCTCTGAAGTGGCAGTGAACAATAAAATGATGCACTAGATTGTGGCTCCAAGTAATTGCCGATGGCGGAGATGTATTCAAGCTCTCTGCATATCACTTTTTTTTGCTTTTCTTAGTTCTTCATCCAAGTTTCAGCAGTACCTTGTCTTAGATTATGTTATGCAGATTTGTAGAGATCACCTTCACCCAGGAGGGCATCAAGGCGCTGGTTCAAAACACGATGCGGCGCTGTCCACCTCCCATTCCGCCACTCTTGTACACCAGCACAAGCCCCCCTTCTCTCCTTCATTCACACCCTCTTCCCCTCTCTTCATCATCTTTCCTCCTCCCTGATGTTCTCCTCTGCTCCCTCGTTCCTTTTCCTTCTTGCTTGCTGTCTTTCCCCTTTCCTCCAAAAGTCTCTTTCCCCCAGGCTGTTTGTCTCGTCCCTCCTATATACCCTTTTTCTTTCCCTCTCTTGGTTCCCTCTTTCTTCCCCCCCAACAAAAGTTTCCTATTTAAATATTTAGGCAGACCTAGGTACAAATGAGTTAACGTAGTCAAGTCTGGAGGTGATTAGAGCATGGAGCGCAGGTTTTCTTTTCTGTGGCTAAAGGCATAAACCCCAAGATTTAATTTGGTTAGCAGTGTTCTTCCAGGTTAGGTAGTTGAGTGTGGTTGTGGTATGACAGAAGCCCGAGAACTCGTATAAATGTTAAGGAGCCAGGGGCGTAGTTTACTCAGTAAGATTCGGGGAGGGGGCTCACATTTCTCAACTAAAACAGTGGGCCACAGAGTGAGGAGAATGTGTGGGGTGACTACGTTATGGGATGGACTAATCTCATAATAAGCAGTGTCAGTTCTAATTTGCAAAATATGGACCTCTGGGACTGATTTAGAGTTTGGCAGTCCTGTACTCTGTTGCAATGCAATAGGTCTCGCATTTACACAAGTTTCAGTTATTCACATTGCAACTAACAATGCCTTTTATTTTTCATTCGTTTTTAAAACCTAAATACAAGGCATTGCCATTTACAATACCAATAGCTTAAACTCACGTAAATCCAAGACCTATTGCATTGCAAATGCTTGTTTTTTTAGGAGTCTTTATTATTGTTGTCAATGCAATGTCTTTATTTTAATATCACCATCACCTTTCACGTCACGCATATTTTCACTTACTGTGTGAGCACCTGAATACTATTGTTTTGGAAATAAATATCTGTCATAAACTCACCTATATGTCCATGTGTACATTGTTCATCGCTCTCTAGAGGAATTCACTTCCTATTCTCAAACACAGTGCTCCCCACAGGGTCACTTTTTGTATGGACCTTTTGACCACACCAGAACCATTGTTTTTCTAAAACACTTCTCCACCCAAGGTTCTCGTATTGGGGTACCCTTGTTTCTCTCTATACTTATCTTTAAACATGGCGGTCCACCTTTCTTTTCTATTTATTAACTTTGGCAAACCTTTATCGTTAAACAAGGCAGACGCCCTCCTTTCTTTTTTTTATTTAATTACGTCTCTCTGGAAATCTCCTAAAAGTGCCCTCTTCAGCGCCGCACCCGGACTCCGAACGCCGCAGCTGAAATGGAAGGGAAACCGTTGGGGTGCGTTGCCTTGACAACCAGGCTTCCTCTTGACGATGCACCACCTGCTGCAGGGAATGGATAAGCTTGATTACCAGCACTGCTACATGTCTGGCGGTGCACCGGGCTGACAGCAGAAAGGGCCTCCAGTGACATCGAGAGCCCCCAGCGGCGCACGGGCCAACCCGATCACCCAAGGTACTGTTCATCGAAGACAGGACCCGCGATGTCCGCGGTGATCGCTCTGCTCCATGCGGCATCCCCATTGTGGCCCATGTGCACTTGTGTGCGTTTACTATTTGCAAAGATTGGGACTACCTATCCATTCTGAGGAGCCCATGATCAATCCTGCATTAAAAAGATGGAGCATGGGAAAAGTCCTGTGAACCACTTCAGTCGGATAAGACCGCAACACTGTCCCTACCCCAGAGTACTCACTCCCACACTCATTCCAGAGAAAATTACTGTAGCTCCCTTAAAGGGAGCACCCGCACTTACTTGCTGAAACACCATTGTTGGGAGGCATTACCCATTTTTTCAAACAGTGTGGTGTTTCAAGCATTCCCGACATGTTAGCATCGCCAATATCCCTCCAAATTGACAAGTGAAGTTCAAGTCTTTCAAGTCAGACCTATACGGTCCTTGTAGCACCTTGGTGAGCTCTCAACGATAGTGGAGGAATATTCTCCACACCACTTTACAGCAAACCTTACGGAGTGGAAGTGCACTAATGCCCCCATGAGCATTCAACTTTCCACGGAGATTTGAACACCTAACTACTAATGGAAATTTACTGTATAGGCTTCAAAAGGAGCCCAGTTTAAAAATACCGCTTTTCTAAACAGATTTATGAAACAGTGCATATCGTCTGACTATTTATTGGATTTTTCGTCATTCTGGTCTTGTTGTATACAGATAAAAGTTACCTATATTTTTCTAAAACTGGTGTGTAGTCTTTTTGTTGTGTTTTCCCTGGGATACCGTATTCAAAGTGTTGCACAAATACATTACACATTGCCTCCTGGATAAGCCTGCCTACTCTGTGCTAAGCTACCAAAGGGTGTGCACAGGTTATCTTTGGTGTGTAACTTACTTGCCCTGATTAGAGTGGCGGGTTCCATTTCTAACACTCAGTATGTAATAATTCACTCAGTCTGCTGTGGTTTACTCAGTAATCGGACCTTAGTAGTAATTGATTCACTTGGTGTGGTGTGGTTCACTCAGTGTGTTAGGAATCACACAGTGCTCTATGATTCACTCAGTATTCAATAATTTACTTAGATTACTGTATTTTCCTGAATAATCAGCCCTCAGTATTTATTGATTTACTCAGTGTGCTATGGTTCACTCAGTAATCAGACCTCAGTACTAATGACTGATTCTGTGTGCTGCGGCTCACTCATAGTGTTGTGAATCATGAGCCTAAACATTTTTAGGTATATTAATTTAGGGTAAAGCTATGTCCACTCATAACATCAGTCTGTGCATTGGCATTCAGTGTCCATATGACTGTAATCTCAAAACTGGGATATTTTGACCCAGGTTTTTCCGCTACCAGTCATGTTGTAATTTTTTTCACACCAAGCTTCCTTTGCAGTTTGATTAAACTGTGAAAGGTTTATCAGCTATAATGTTGCAGTAATGTGCAATAATGTGCTGCATAGCTAAATACTTATAAGGTACCAAAGGCGAGACCGACTACATTGCAAATGCTTGTTTCATCTTCGCGTGAATGGCACTTGCTAATCTCATGCTTTAAGACATTGCTGCAAAAATGGCAAAATGCTTTGTCACTCTGTACCCAAGTGTGGATGGCACTGTGCTAATACTTGCTTAAAAACTCTGCTACATAACAGCGATTCAAGGTGATCAGATTCAAAGTGATGTTGGGTGCTTCATATAAAGGAGCTGCCCTCCACCTAATCTTGGGAACTACTTAGAGTTCCCTGCATTCTTTTTTGCATAATTTATGCAGCACTCTAAGCCTGAAAGGGTACTGTCTTGAATAAGAATATATACACATATACACACACATTTTATATATATATATATATAATAAAAAATATAAGTGTGGGGGAGCTCCTGCCTGCCCCACACTACCCGGGGGACTACCACCTCCCCGGGGCACTAATTAAGATAATGCGGGTGTCGATTGTGGACCCCGGCCCTGAGGAGCACCACCTCCCCAGGGCTTTAATACTGAAGGGAGGGGGGCAGCGCAGCCCCTATCCTGGAGCCCTTCATGGCCCTGGGGACCGCCGCCACCACCCAAGGCTGGCTCCGGCAATGTCCCGGGGTGCCCACCCCATGGACATTGCAGTTTCCAATGGCAGGGCGGGAGCGCTCCCGCCCTGCCATTGCAGACTCCTTCTCCGCTTCATGGAAGCAAGAGCAGAAAACCTGCTCTCGCTTCCATGAAGCAAAGCAGATTGCTTTTGGACAAGGGGAGCTGCATGTCAGCAGCTCTCCTTGTCCAAAAGCAATGCTGGCTCCTGTAGGAGGTAGGGAGCCGGCAAGGACCGTTAGGGCATTAGGGCTCCCCCGCAGTTCCCAATGCTGAGGCCAGGCCCTAGGGGATGGGGTCCCCGGGGCCAGAAAAATCCCGGGAGGAGGCCACGCCATAATAAAAAAAATTATATTTTTTTAAAAAGAGGCCAGGCCCTGGGGGATGGTGTCCCTGGGCCGAAATCAGCCTCACGAGGGGGGCCGCGCTGACTCCTTCTCAGATTTCTCTTTTAAAAAGGCCCTGGTGGAGGGGTCCCCAGGCCCCAAACAAATACTAAAATAGAGGGGGGGCACACAGCCCCCTTCTAAAAATACAAAAAGAAAAGCTGGCATGTCGCCGGAGGACCTGCCCCCACCCTGCAAACGCACCTCCTGGCGCGTCCTGGGTTGGGGGATTAAGTCCCCTTGAATGCTAAGGGTCCTTAGGGGCCAACTAGCTCACCAGGTACCTCAAGTAAGCTCCACACAGTGGGTTTGTCGAGAGGTGGTCTGAGACCATGCACCTTTTTACACCACTCTGCAAACACGCCTATTGGCGCACTGCTGGTGGGGTGATGAGGTCCTCTTGTGTCCTGAGGACCTCAGGCCTGAAGTGGACTTCATCCCTCGAGCAGACCTATGCCAGGCAGCGCGTTTGCAGAGTGGTGTAAAAAGGGGGCGTGGCCTCAGACCACTCTCAGCAATCCCACTGTGTGGGGCTTACTGGAGGTAACAGGTGGCTAGTTGGCCCCTAAACACCCCCAGCAGCGAAGGGGATTTTAATCCCTATTGAAGAGTGCGCCAGGTAGTGCGTTTGCAGACTGTTGGGCAAAGGGGGCATGGCCTGCTATTAGAATTTACTAATGCTGCTGTGTGGGACTTACTGAAGGTAATAGGAGGGGTAGTTGGACCCGAAGGTTGTCTTTGGGGGGGCAACACCCCCTCCTGTTACCTCCATTAAGTCCCACACAGTGGGTTTGCAAAGAGGTCTTCGAAGGCCATGCCTCCCCCCTTTCTCCATCACTCTGCAAACAAGCCTCCTGGTACACTACGGGTTGGGGGTGAAGTCCACTTTTCTCCTGAGGGAGTTTGGGGGCCAAGAAGCCCTCCTGGTAGCTCCTGTAAGTCCTAAGCAGTTGAATTCCTGAGCAGTGGTAAGAGGCCCAGCCCCCTTTCTCCAAACGCGACTACTAGTTAAAGAAGCATTTGCAATGTAATAGGCTCCGTATTTGCGAGAGTTAGAGCTATTGGTGTTGTAAATGTAAAAGTGTTTTATTAATGTTTCTTGGAGTAGAGTGGATGTAGGTTGTGTGTTGTGGAATTATGTGGTATGTTGTGCTGTGAAATTATGTGGATAGAAAGTATGTGGTATTTAGTATATAGGAATTATGTACAGTGCGATTATGTGGTATGGAGAGTAATTGTGTGGTATGATAGTCTGTGTTGTGGAGTGGTAACCCCAGGTTTAGTTGTCCTCATTTCTACAGAAGCTAAACTATTAACTCAATGAGGCAAAAAAAGAAGGAACCACTGAGGAGCACTTCTGGACCTAGTCAGAGATATGAGCAGGGCCACTGGAATTATGCGACTGCTTAGCTGCACCGACTTTTGCACAATTATACATTTTCCGCATTTGCCACATAATCCATCATCTGCTGCATGATCTGCAGATATTAACAAAAAAAAACATTGTTTTTAGCTCAAACGGCTCAAACATTACAAGTGTTACAGTGTGGTGGAAGGCCCTTTGCAAACCTAGAATGGTCACGTGCTACTTTTTGCTAAATGTGGGTTTTAAATTGGTACTAATGGTGTGCAAACCCTTCTTGCTTCTTTTTGCTCCACTCTTGCCTCTTTCTGTATATCTGTTGCTTCTTTCTACACCTTTCTTTCTTTTTCTGTACTTCTTTTGCCTCTTTCTGCTCATCTCTTTCACTTTCTGCACCAGTCTTGCCACTTTCTGCACCTGTCTTGCCTCTTTCTGCACCTGTCTTGCCTCTTTCTACATCTCTCTTGCCTCTTTCTACACCTCTCTTGCCTCCTTCTGCACCTCTCTTGCCTCTTTCTGTACCCCTTTTGCCTCTTTCTGCACCCTTCTGCCCTCTTTCTGTACCTCTTTTGTCTCTTTCTGTACTCCTGTTACCTCTTTCTCCACCACTCCTGCATGTTTCTGCACCTCTGTTGCTTCTTTCTCCACCTCCGTTGCTTCTTTCTGCACCTCTATTGCTTCTTTCTCCACATTTTAAGTTTTACTCCCCCAGCAGACACTTACGTTCTTCACACATGCTCCTGGCCTCTGTCCCTAGATTCCGTTTGAAAATAAAGTGAGGTCGTTTCCTGGCCTATTTGGCAGCTATGGCCTGGAACTCGCTCCCTCTCGACTTGCGTAGCCTGCAGAAATCTACCCAATTTAGGAAGAAACTCAAAACCTTCCTTTTTAACTGAGCTGGTTCTGTGTTATTGACTCTTATTCTTCGCCTTTTTTCCTGATGTCTCTTGGGTTCGCGCCGGGATACACTTTGAGTAGCTGTGCACACTATAAACCATGATAACATAACATTACTTCTCTAGCTTCTTTCTGCACCCATCTTGCCTCATTCAGCACCATTTTTCCCTCTTTGTGCAACTCTCTTGCCTCTTTCTACACCTCTTTTCTCTCTGTCTGCACTTCTGATGGTTCTTTTGCACTGCTCTTGCTTCTTTCTGTGCCCCTCTTTCCACTTTCTGCACCCCTCTTCCTACTTTCTGCACCTCTTTTGCCTGTTCTGCAAGTTTCTTGCCACTTTCTGTACCTCTGTTGCTTCTTTCTGCACTTCTTTTGCTTCTATCTGCACCTCTCGTGCTTCTTTCTGCATCCCTGTTGTCTCTTTCTGCACTTGTCTTCCCTCTTTCTGCACCGCTCTTGCTTCTTTCTGCACTTCTCTTGCTTCTTTCTGAACCTCACTTGCTTCTTTCTGCACCCTTCTTCCCGTTTTAGCATCCCTATTCCTCTAGCTGCAGTTCTCTTGCTTCTTTCTATACGTCTGTTGATTCTTTCAATAATTCTCTTGCCTCTTTCTGCACTTCTCTTGCTGGTTTCTGTACCTTTCTTGCGTCTTTCTGCACTGGTTACCTTTTTCTGCACCTGCTTTTTCCTGCACCCCTATTGCCTCTTTCTGCACCCCTCTTGCCCCTTTCTGCACCTCTCTTGCCTCTTTCTGCTGCCGGGGTTCCCTCTTTCTGCACCTTTCCTACTTGTTTCTGTACCTTTCGTGCCTCTTTCTGTAACTCTGTTGCTTCTTTCTGCACTTCTCTTGCCTTTCTGCACCCTTCTCTCCTCTTTCAGCACCTCTTTTGCTTCTTTCTGTACTGCTCTTCCTTCTTCTGCACCTCTTTTGCAAATTTCTGCATCCCTCTTGCATCTTTCTGCACCCCTCTTCCCTACTTCCCCACCTGTCTTGCTTCTTTCTGCTCTTCTTTTTCTAATTTCTGCTCTGCTCTTCATTCTTTCTGCATCTCTCTGGCAAATTTATGTATCCCTCTTACCGCACCCCTGTTCCTGGTTTCTGTACCTTTCTTGCCTTTTTCTGCATCTCTCTTGCCGGTTTCTGGCTCTTTTCCCTCTTTCAGCACCTTCTTTCTGTACTTCCCCTACTTCTTTGTGCATCCCTCTTGCCTCTTTATGTACCCTTTTTGCTCTTTGTGCACCTCTGTTGCCTTTTTCTGCACCTCACTTGCTTCTTTCTGCTCCTCTCTTGCCTCTTGCACCTCTTTTGCTTTTTCTGCAGTCCTCTTGCCTCTTTTTGTACCTCTTTTGCTTTTTCCGCTGTGTTGGCTCTTTCTGCACTGTTCTTACTTCTTTCTGCACCTCTGTTGCAAATTCTGCATCCCTCTTGCCTCTTTCTATACCCCCTCTTCCTTCTTTCTGCACCGGTCTTGCCTCTGTCTCACACCAGTTCCCTCTTTCTGTACCCCGTTTGCTTATTTCTGCAACTCTCTTGCCTCTTTCTGCAGTTCTCTTGCCTCCTTCTGTACCTCAACTTGACTCTTTCAGCACTTCTCTTGCTTTTCTACACACTTCTTCCCTTTTTCTGCACATCACTTGCCTCTTTCTGCACCCCTATTGCCTCTTTCTGCACCCCTCTTGCCTCTTGCTGCACCTCTCTTGCCTGTTTCTACACCCCTGTTCCCTCATTCTGCACCTTTCCTGCTTGTTTGTCCACCTCTCGTGCCTCTTTCTGTACCTCTGTTGCTTCCTTCTGCACTTCTCTTGCCTCTTTCTGCACCCTTCGCACCTTTCAGCACCTCTGTTGCTTCTTTCTGTACTTCTCTTCCTTCTTCTGCACCTCTTTTGCAAATTTCTGTATCCCTCTGGCCTCTTTCTGCACCCCTCTTCCCTATTTCTGCACCTGTCTTGCTTCTTTACGAACTTCTCTTTCTGATTGCTCTTGCGTCTTTCTGTACCTCTCTAGCACATTTCTTCATCCCTCTTGCCTCTTTCAGCACCTGTTGCTTCTTTCTGCACTTCTCTTACTTCTTTCTGCAACCCTCTTGATTCTTTTTGTACCCCTTTTGCCTCTTCGTGCACCTCTGTTGTCTTTTTCTGTACCTTACTTGCTTCTTTCTGCACCCCTCCTGCACCTCTTTTGCCTTTTCTGAGTCCTCTTGCTTTTTTTTGCACCTCTTTTGCATTTTTTTGCACTTTTCTTGCCTCTTTATGTAACCCTCTTGCCTCTTTCTGCACCTCTGTTGGTTCTTTCTGCAATGTTCTTTTTTCTGCACCTCTGTTGCTAATTTCTGCATCTCTCTTGCCTCTTTCTATACCCCTCTTCCCACACCTGTGTTGCCTGTCTGCACACCTGTCTGCACCCTTTTGTGCCTATTTCTGCTACTCTCATGCCTCTTTCTGCAGTTCTCTTGCCTCCTTCTGTACCTCACTTGCCCGTTTCAGCACTTCTCTTGCTTCTTTCTGCACACTTCTTCCCTTATTCTGCACATCTCTTGTCTCTTTCCGTACCTCTTTTGCCTCTTTATGCACATCTTTTGGTTCTTTCTGCACTGCTCTTGCCTCTTTCTGTACCCCGCTTGCCTTTCTGCACCTCTGTTGGTTCTTTCCGCACTGCTCTTGGTGGTTTCTGCACCTCTGTATCTCCTTGCCTCTGTCAGCACCCTTCATGCTTCTTTCAGCACCTCTGTTGTTTATTCTGCACTTCTCTTTCTTCTTTGTGCACCCCTCGTGCCTCTTTCTGTACCCTTCTCCCATTTTTCTGCACGTCTCTTGGTTCTTTCTGCATTGCTCTTGACTCTTTCTGCACCCCTCTTGCCTCCTTCTGTACCTCTGTTGTTTCTTACTGCACTTGCTTCTTTCTGCACCTCTCTTGCAAATTTCTGTACCCCTCTTGACTCTTTGTGCATCCCTCTTGCCACCTTCTGTACCTCTGTTGGTTCTTTTTTGCACTTCTCTTGCCTCTTTCCGCACCTCTTTCCTCTTTCTGCACCTCTCTTGCCTCTTTCTGCACCTCTCTTGCCTCTTTCTGCACCCCCTTGCCTTTCTGCACTCATCTTCCCTCTTTCTATACCTCTCTTCCCTCTTCCAGTACCCGTTCCTTCTTTCTGCACATCTCTTGCCTGTTTTTGCAACTCTCTTGCCTCGTTCTTCAGTTCTCTTGTCTCTTTCAGCACCTCTATTGCTTCTTTCTGCACTTCTCTTGCCTCTCTCTGCACCTCTCTTGCCTCTGCACCGCTCTTGCCTCTTTCTGCACCTCTGTTCCTCTTTTCTGCACCACTCTTGTAAATTTCTGTATCCCTCTTGCCTCTTTCTGTACCCCTCTTCCTACACCTCTCTTGCCTCTGTCTGCACACCTGATCCCTCTTTCTGCACCCTTTTTGCCTATTTCTGCAGTTGACTTGCCTCTTTCTGCACCCTTCTTCACTGCACATCTCTTGCTTCTTTCTGCACCTCTCTTGCCTCTTTCTGCACATCTCTTGCTTCTTTCTGCCCTGCCTTTGCCTCTTTGCACCCCTCTTCCCTCTTAGTGCATCTTTATTGCCACTTTCTGCACCTTTGTTGGCTCTTTCCGCACTGCTCTTGCTTGTTTATGCACCTCTGTATCCCTCTTGCCTCTTTCTATACCCCTCTTGCTACACCTCTCTTGCCTCTGTCTGCACACCTGTTCCCTCTTTCTGCACCCTTTTTGCTTATTTCTGCAACTCTCTTGCCTCTTTCTGCAGTTCTCTTGCCTCCTTCTGTACTTCACTTACCTCTTTCTGCAGTTCTCTTGCTTCTTTCTGCACCCTTCATCACTTTTTCTGCACATCTCTTGCCTCTTTCTGCACCTCTTGCCTATTTCTGCACATCTCTTGCTTCTTTCTGCACTGCCTTTGCCTCTTTGCAACCCCTTCCCTGCACCTCTGTTGGTTCTTTCCGCACTGCTCATGCTTGTTTCTGCACCTCTGTTGCAAATTTATGTATCCCTCTTGCCTCTTTCTTGTTTATGCACCTCTGTATCCCTCTTGCCTCTTTCTGTACCCCTCCTCCTACACCTCTCTTGCCTCTGTCTGCACACCTGTTCCCTCTTTCTACACCCTTTTTGCCTATTTCTGCAACTGTATTGCCTATTTCTGCAGTTCTCTTGCCTCCTTCCGCATCTCACTTGCTTCTTTCTGCACTTCTCTTGCTTCTTTCCGCACCCTTCTTCACTTTTTCTTACCGCTCTTGCCCCTTTCTGCACCTCGCTCGCTTCTTTCTGCACTGCCTTTGCCTCTTTGCACCCCTCTTCCCTCTTTGTGTATCTCTCTTGCCTCTTTCTGTATCCCTCTTGCCTCTTTCTGTACATCACTTGCTTCTTTCTGTACCCTTCTTCCCTTTTCCTGCACCTGTCTTGTCACTTTCTGAACCTTTGTTACCTCTTTCTGCAGTTCTCTTGCCTCCTCTGCAACCCTGTTGCTTCATTCTGCACTTCCCATGCTTCTTTGTGCACCTCACTTGCCTCTTTCTGCACTGCTCTTGCTTCTTTCTACACCTCTGTTGCTTCTTTCAGCAATTCTCTTGCTCTTTCTGTACTTCTCTTGCCTGTTTCTGTACCTCTCTTGCCTCTTTCTGTACCTCTTGCCTATTTCTGCACCTCTCTTGCCTCTTTCTGCATCTCTCTTGCCTCTTTCTGCACTTCACTTGCTTCTTTCTGCACCTCTCTTGCCTCTTTCCGCACCCCTCTTCCCTCTTTGTGCAACTCTTGCCTCTTTCTACACCTCTCTTCCCTCTTTCTGCACTACTCTTGCCTCTTTCTATAGCTCTGTTGCTTCTTTTAACACTTCTCTTGCCTCTGTCTGCACCCTTTATGGTTCTTTCAGCACCTCTGTTGCTTTTTCTGCACTTCTCTTCCTTCTTTGTGCACCTCTCTTGCCTCTTTCTGCACCCTACTTCCATTTTTCTGCAC
The DNA here is from genome assembly GCF_964261635.1 of Lissotriton helveticus. NCBI lineage: Eukaryota > Metazoa > Chordata > Amphibia > Caudata > Salamandridae > Lissotriton > Lissotriton helveticus. Next base: position 829,993,856 of record NC_136057.1, on the reverse strand, counting down.
GTCTCTTGGTTCTTTCTGCACTGCTCTTGACTCTTTCTGCACCCCTCTTGCCTCCTTCTGTACCTCTGATGTTTCTTACTGCACTGCTCTTGCTTCTTTCTGCACCTCTCTTGCAAATTTCTGTACCACTCTTGACTCTTTGCGCAACCCTCTTGCCACAGTCTGTACCTCTGTTGGTTCTTTTTTTGTACTTCTCTTCCTCCTTCTGCACCCCCTTGCCTCTTTCTGCACCCATCTTCCCTCTTTCTATACCTCTCTTCCCTCTTCCTGTACCCGTTCCCTCTTTCTGCACATCTCTTGCCTGTTTCTGCAACTCTCTTGCCTCTTTCTTCAGTTCTCTTGTCTCTTTCAGCACCTCTATTGCTTCTTTCTGCACCCGTCTTGCCTCTTTCTGCACGGCTCTTGCCTCTTTCTGTACCTCTGTTCTTTCTTTCTGCACTTCTCTTGCTTGTTTCTGCACACCTGTTGCCTCTTTCTTCACCTCTGTTGCTTCTTTCTGCACCTCTTGCACATTTCTGCACCCCTTGTGCCTCTGTGTACACCTCTCGTGCCTCTTTCTGTACCGCTCTTGCCTCCTTCTGCACCCCTCCCGCCTCTTTCTGTACCCCTCTTGTCACCTTCTGCACCACTATTGGCTCTTTCTGCACTGCTCCTGCTTCTGTCTTCAGCTCTTTTGTCTGTTTCTGCAACTCTCTTGCCTCTTTCTGTACCCTTCTTCCCTCTTTCTATACCTCTCTTCCCTATTTCTGCACATCTCTTGCCTGTTTCTGCAACTCTCTTGCCTCTTTCTTCAGTTCGCTTGTCTCTTTCAGCACCTCTATTGCTTCTTTCTGCACTTCTCTTGCCTCTCACTGAACCCCTCTTGCCTCTTTCTGCACCGCTCTTGCTTCTTTCTACATCGCTGTTCCTTCTTTCTGTACTTCTCTTGCTTGTTTCTGTACATCTCTTGCCTCTTTCTGCACCCCTGTTCCTTCTTTCAGCATCTCTCTTGCACATTTCTGCACCCTTCGTGCTTCTGTGTACACCCCTCTTGCCTCTTTCTGCAACTCTTTTGCTTTTTTCTGCACTTCTCTTGCTTCTATTTGCTACTCTCATGCACATTTCTGCATCCCTCTTGCCTCTTTCTGCACACACAGGGGTACTTTTAAACTGACCTTAGGCTCAGCAGTGAACATATGCAAGTGCAGAAAAGGGCTGCTGGCCTCTAAACTGCTATGCCCTATTATATGCTAGGGACTTGGAGGTAGTTTTAACCCCCTGCCCTATTATGTACTAGGGCTTTACAGGGGAGGTCATGCCAATCACAGGGGTACCCCAACCCATAGTTTACCCTAGTGTATGTAGGTGTTTTCACTGTATTCTAAGTGTGTTTCAGCATAGCACTGGCTCTGCGTCTGGTTAGGAAGAGCCCAGGGTCAGTCAGAGTCAGTTACCAGCAGGACCAGTCAGCCTAAAGATAGGGGGTGCCCAGGGCCAGGATGACTTTGCAATAAGGCCTCTTTCTGCAATCTGTTGCTTCTTTCTGCACCTTTCTTCCTATTTCTGGACTTCTGTTGCCACTTTCTGCATTTCTTTTGCTTCTTTCTGCGTCTTTTTTTCCTCTTTCTGCACATGTCCTACCTATGTAGGCATAGTTAGAAATTAGCATTTAAAAAACCTTAGGAATTCACTGAAAAAAACATAGGTTTCAGGGATGTTCTAGTTAGAAATGAACATTTAAAAAACCTTTGAAATTCACTGAAAAAACCATAGGTTAGTAAGGTGGGTGTGGTGTGTGACTCTGTGCAAGGATATGTGAGTATGTGTTTCAGTGAGTGTATGCGTTCATTAGTACGTGTGTGAGGGGCTGTATGGGTCATGAGTGCATCTGCGAGAGGCTTTATAGATGAGTGAGTGTGTGTATGGCTGTGTCGGTGAATGAGTGGATGTCTTAGTGGTATATGTATGAGTAACTACATATGTGAAAGGTAGTATGTGTGAGTGTTGGAGTATATAAGGGACTATATGTGAAAGTGAATGATTGTGAGAGTGGCTTATGGATAAGTTTGTGCTCGTTTGAATGATTGTATATGTTAGTATCTGTATGAATAAGTGAGGTGGTGTGTGTATAACTGTATAGGTAAGTAAATGGCAATGTGGTTGATTCTTTGCATGACTGAGTAGATGTGTGAGTAACTATGGGTGAGTGGCAGTGTGTGAGTGTGTGTATGGGTGTATGATAGCATATATCAGTGGCTACATAGATGAGTGATTGCGCAGATGAGTAACTGTATGGGTTAGTGAGTGGAATTGTGTATAGACCGATGAATCAGTAAGTGGATATGTACTAACTAGTATTGGTGTGTCTATGGTAGTGAGATTAGTAGTCTGTATTTTAGAGTGGCTATATGAAAGGTTATATTAGGGTGTGACAAGGTGCATCAGAGATTAAGTGGATGATGTCATTTGAGATGTCATTTGAGATGTCATCAGTGATGTCACTGACCATGTCATGAGTGATGTAATATGTGATGTCATAAGCAGTGCATTGCGGGGGAGTGAGTTATAGTTAGCTTAACTAACTATAACGGCAGAATTTCTCAGGTTTTGTACAAGTAAAATGTCCAACTAACCATAACGTCCCTGAAATCTGTGTTTTTGTCTGTGAATATATATATATTATCTACTGGCGGTCGCCAGTAGATAGTTATAGTTAGGACCTATTATCCATAGGAAATCCGCAACATTCTATTTGGAATAACTTTGGCGCCGGTTGATGAAGGTGCGTGAAATTTTCCAAACTTTTGGCCAGCTCAGTTCCGCTCCATCCCTGAAAGTCTGGGGGTGATTCCTGAAGCGAGGGCCGAGAAAAAAGGGGGTCCCAAAACGTGTTTTCCCCATGCAATTTCCCACAGGACCTTTAGCCACGGCTACAGCCCAAACGGCTGAACGGAATTACACCAAATTTGGCAAAGATGTAGTCCTTGGTTCAGACTCATGCCGTTTGCTTACTTGGTGTGAATCTGTTCAGTAGTTCCTGAGAAAATGACATTTAAAAGTACATGTATATCTATGGGCACGGAGGATCGCGGATAGTCTGCGTACCCTAAGCGCAGCCTACAAGCACCCTGCCGTGCATAAGCTGAATGCTAATTGGCTGACAACTGTCAAAATCAGGAAGTGTTGGCAGCCATCTTGTGCCTCGGTAGAACAGAGGCACAAGAAACCAAAAACAAACGCCGAAAAACGCGAAATGGGCAGGGTAGACACACTCTGACCCCCTAGGCCTGCCCAGGGGGTCAGACAAGGACCCCCAGGGCCAAAAAAAGCATTAAAAAAAAAAGAAAATTGGCGAGATTCGGGCACCCAGCGCAAATTTCGCCCGAAATTAAAAAGAAACCCGAAGCCCGCGCTTCGTTGCTATTTAGCCCCCGGGTGGGCCAAATCCCGGGGGCAATGTTTTAATTGTTATGGGGGGCCCAACGGCGGTACAGGCACGGGGACCGCCATCCCGGGGCATATTCAATTTGGGTGAGGGGGCTCTCAGGCCCCCCCAGCCCTGGGGACTGCCACCCCCCGGGGCTTATTCAATGTGTTTGCTTCAATGAAGCAAAGCAGATTGCTTTTCCATATGGGGAGCAGCATGTTAGGGAGGAGCCGGCAGGACCGTGGGGGGATTGGGGACCGAGAGGCCAGGCCCCGGGGTCTCCGGGGCCCTAAGTGGCCCGGGAGGGGGGGGCCACGCGACACCCTCCCCAATTAAGTAAAAAAATTAATTCCACGCCTGGGCCTTAAGTGGCATGAGGAGGGGGGCTACGCAGCCCCCTCCATAAAAGTATTAAACAATTTGGCAATGCCCAGGGGCCCAGAACTAGCCACGGGAGGGGGTGACATTTTTTAAAATGTTTTATTTGGGGGTGAGGCCCTGCGGGATAGGGGCCCCAGAGCCACAAAATAATAAAGGGAAGTGGGGCCACACAGCCCCCCTATTAAAAAAAAAAAGACGCAAACGTCCCTAGGCCCGCCCGCTCACAAACACACTCTGCAAACGCGCCCTGTGGCTCGTTTTAAATCAGGGAATTAATTCCCCTTCAATACCGGGGGTCCCTGGGGGCCAACAAGCCCATCAGGTACCTCCAGTATGTGCCAGGGAGCTGTGTTGCAGAGAGGTGTTTAGAGGCCACGCCCCTTTTTACAACACTCTGCTACGCCGCTCCGTGGCGCTTACTGGAGGTACCTGGTGGGCTAGTTGTCACCCAGGGACCCTCAGGATTCAAAGGGACTTAATCCCCCAACTTTAAACGCGGGGCGCATTTGCACAGTGGTGAAGGTAGGGGGCGGGGCCTGAGGTGATATGTCTGCAAACACGCCCGGTGGTGCGTTTTAAGTTGGGGAATTAATTCCTCTTCAATCCTGAGGTCCGCTGGGGGCCAACTAGCCCACAAGGTACCGCCACTAAGTGCCACAGAGCTGCGTTGCAGAGTGTTGTAAAAAGGGGCATGGCCTCTGAACAACTCTCTGCAACACAGCTCCCTGGCGCATACTGGAGGTACCTGGTGGACTAGTTGACCCCCAGTGGACCTCAGGATTGAAGAGGAATTAATTCCCAAACTTAAAACGTGCCACAGGGCATGTTTGCACACATGTCACCTCAGCCCCACCCCCTTGCTTCACCATTGTGCAAATATTCCTCTATAATAAGCAGAACTACGAATTCCGATTTACTCACCTGTTATCAGGAGAGACCTCAGTGCTGCATCTTTGAGCCCAGTACTGGTCCTGAAAAGTAATTCTAACCATACTTACCAGTAACTTGTATTTTCTTCCACAGGAATCCATTGTCTGCTTTTCCACATGACAATCTGATAAATCTTATCATACACTAGTATAACCTTTCAACACTCATAAAATATGGAGTACCATATTTGAAACCATTGACACACCAATACAAGTTTCTTAAAACCCACTCAGTGATTCCTAAATCTACACACGCATGTAAACACTTATCTATAGATTCACTCATACATGGTAACAAAGATCAATAGAACACTATTAAATATACTTATACACTAACATCGACATTGCACACCAGCACACATCCTATTCACGTATGCGGTCATCCTACTCACTTATGCAAACAATTGATCATACTTATATTTACTAAGCTACACACTTACACAAACATCACTTTATTTATTCATATAGATAGTAAGTCATAGTTAGTGTGTTATAAAATCACTATTACAAGTATACAGTTATCCATACGTCACTCATACAATCACTGAGTCTTATGTATACTCATTTATATACAACATCTGTCACATACACTGCCTTTTATATTTCTAGTTTGTTGGACATGTTTCATTGAGAAATATATTTACTCATCACCACCCCCATAAAGAGATTAGTACAGCTAACTATAACGCGGGAATTTCAATGGTTTTGTACGAGTGAAATGTCCAACTAACTAGCACACCCCTAAAGCCTATGGTTTTTTAAATGAATTTCTAAGGATTTTTTAAATGCTAATTCCCAACTATAACATGTCTGAAACCTATGTTTTTTCAGTGAATTTCAAAGGTTTTTTAAATGCTAATTCCTAACTATAACATGTCTGAAACCTATGGTTTTTTTCAATGAATATATATATATATATATTCACTGAAAAAAACATCAGTGAACGTCATCAGTAGTGCATTGCGAGCACGCGAGTTATAGTTAGCTAAACTAACTATAATGGGAATTTCAATGGTTTTGTACGAGTGAAATGTGCAGCTAACTACAACGCCCCTGAAACCTATGGTTTTTTCAGTGAATTTCTGAGGTTTTTTAAATGTTAATTCATAACTATAACGTGCCTGAAACCTATGGTCTTTTTAGTGAATTTCAAAGGTTTTTTAAATGCTAATTTGTAACTATAACGTGCCTGAAACCTATGTTTTTTTCAGTTTATTTCAAAGGTTATTTAAATGCTAATTTCTAACTATGCCTACAGAGGTAGGGCATGTAACGAAAGAAGAAAAAACACACAGAAAGAAGAAAAAGAAATGCAGAAAGAAGCAACAGAAGGAAGACTAAGAAAAGTGCATGAAGAAGAAAGACATTCAGAAAGAACAAACAGAGGAGCAGAAAGAGGCCTTGTTGAAAAATCATCCTGTACTCTCAACTTTTTCAGATGGGTACTGGTGGTAACGGACTGACTAACCAGTCCTAGAGCCAGTGCTATGCTAAAAGACACTTAGAATACAGTTAAAGCACCTACATACACAAGGGAACACTATGCGTTGGGTTACCCCTATTATTAGCATGACCTCCTCTGTAAGCCCCTAGTATCTAATAGAGATGGGAGATTAAAACTACCTCTTAAAACGCGCCTCAGGGCGTGTTTGCACACTGGTGAAGGGACAGGGGGTGAGCTGACATATGCAAACAAGCCCTGTGGCTGTTTTAATTTGGTGGATAAAGTCCCCTTGAATCCGGAGTGTCCCTTGGGTACAAGTAGCCCACCAGGTATCTCCAGTTAGCGCCACTGAGCTGTGTTGCAGAGAGGTGTAAAAAGGGGCATGGCCTGGACCACCTCTCTACAACGCAGCGCAGTGGCGCTTACTGGAAGCACCTTGTGGGCTAATTCGCCCCCTGGGGCCCTCTGGATTGAAGGGGAAATATATCCCCAACTTAAAAACACGCCACAGGGCATGTTTGCACATGTCACCTCAGGACCCGTCCCCTCCCTTCGCCCCTGTGTAAACGCGTCCTGTGTCCGTTTTAAGTTGGGAGATTAAGTCCCCTTGAATCCTGAGGGTCCCTAGGGTCAAACTAGCCCACTAGGTACCTCCAATAAGCACCACAGAGATGCGTTGCAGAGAGGTGTAAAAAGGGGCGTGGCCTCTGAACACCTCTCTGCAACGCAGCTCCCTCGCACATACTGGAGGTACCTGGTGGGCTAGTTGTCCCCCAGGGACCCTCAGGATTGAAGAGGAATTAATTCCTCAACTTAAAGCGCACCACAGGGCGCGTTTGCACAATGGTGAAGGAAGGGGGCAGGGCCTGAGGTGATATGTGTGCAATCACGCCCTGTGGCGCGTTTTAAGTTGAGGAATTAATTCCTCTTCAATCCTGAGGGTCAAGGGGAATTTGTTCCCCATCTGCAAACATGCCAGGGGGCACCTTTGCATAGTGCTGCAGCGAGGGGGGGGCGGGGCCTCCGCGTGATGCCAGGTTTTTTTTTCCCCATTTTTTTAATAAGGGGGGCTTTGAGGCCCCCTTTCTTTTCCTGTTTTTTTGGCCCTTGGGACCCATCCCCCAGCGCCTGACCCCTTTTTTATTTTTTTTATTTTTTTAAATAATTTGGAAGGGGCCCCCCCCTCCCAATGCCTTAATCAGCCCTAGATACCCCATCCCCCAGGGCAAGGCCTTTAATTTTTGTTTTAAATCTTAAGGAGGGGGGCTGCGCAGCCCCCCTCCTCAGGCCACTTATGGCCCCAGGGACCCCATCCCCAGGGCCGTCCTTATTAAAAAAAAAAAATTGAGGATGGGGCCACGTGGCCCCCCTCCCGGGCCACTTATGGCCCCGGGGACACCATCCCCCGGGGCCTGGCCTCTCGTTGGGGACCGTAGGGGGGGTCCCCAATCCCCCCACGGTCCCAGACGGCTGCCCGCCTCCTGCGGGAGCTGGCGTTGCTTTTCCACATGGGGAGCTGCTAAGATGCAGCTCCCCGTATCGAAAAGCAATTTGGTTTGCATTTTGAAAGAGAGAGCAGGTTTCCCTGCTCTCTCTTTCGAAATGCAAACCAAGTTTGCTATGGCAGGGCGGGAGCCACAAGACTCCCACCCTGCCATGGGAAACTACAGTGTCCCGGGTGTGGGCACCCCAGGACACTGCAGGAGCCGTCCCTAGGGGGTGGTGGTCCACAGGGCCATCTCAGGCTCCAGGAGGGGGGCCGCGCGGCCCCCCACCCAACAATTTCAAAGCCCTGGGGGTGGTGGTCCCCAGGTCTTGGGGGTCCGTAACGGACTCCCTAATTTAAATATTTAGAGCCCCGGGGAGGTGGAGGTCCCAGGGGCGTGTGGGGGGCTCAAGCCACCCCCACAAGTTTCTTTTTTTAAAGCCCCCCACCCACATTAAAGCCCCAGGGGTGGCGGTCCCCGGGGCTGGGGGGGCTGTGAGCCCACCGCAAATACTTTTTAAAGCCCCGGGGGGTGGTGGTTAACGACATTTTCAAAACTTGTGGGGAGCTCCTTTCCGCTCCTATCCTGAAAGTCTCGGAGTGATTCATCTAGCGGGGGCTGAGAAAAAAGGGGGTCCCAAAACATGTTTTCCCCATGCAATTTTCCATAGGAACAGTTCATCGCGGCTACAGCCCGAACTGCTGAAAGGAATTACACCAAATTTGGCAAAGAGATAGTCCTTACTTCAGACTCGTGCCTTTTGCTTAAATGGTGTAAATCCGTTCAGTAGTTCCTGAGAAAATGACATTTAAAAGTGCATATATATCTATGGCGGCGGTGGATTCGCGCATCCTGAGCGCACCCTAAGCACACCGTCCCGATCACGCGCTGAATGCTAATTGGCTGTCAAGTGGTTGTCAACATTCGAAACCAGGAAGTGTTGGGAGCCATTTTGTGCCTCGGTAGATGCGAGACTGAAGAAGTTAGTGGAATAAGTGTGCAAAATGTATAAAGGGGCAGGGTGCGCGGATCTTGCCGTAAATTTTTTTAAATAAAACAGAGCTTCTTTCATAATTAGCCCCCAGGGGGGCCAAATCCCGGGGGGGGGGGGAATTATAAAAATGTATGGGGGGCCGAGAGGGCCCCCCCAACCCCAGGGACCGCCACCTCCCAGGGCTACAAAATAAATGGTTAGGGGGCTCCAAGCCCCCCCCCCAGCAAAATACGTGGTTGGGGGCTCAAGGGCCCCCCCCCCCAAGCCCCAGGGACCACCACCCCCCGGGGCTTTGTGCCCCCCCTCCTGGAGCATTGTTGTGGCCATGGGGACCGTCACCCCCCAGGGCTGGCTCCTGCAGTGTCCCGGAGTGACCACCCCCGGGACAATGCTGTTTGCTATGGGATACGGGAGCCGAGGCTTCCGCCCCCCAATAGTAAACTTGGTTTGGGGAAACATGCTCTCTCTTTCAAAATCCAAACTAAATTGCATTTTGCACACGGGGAGCTGCATGTTAGCAGCTCCCCATGTGGAAGAGCAATGCCGGCTCCCGAAGGACGCGGGGAGCCGACTGGGACTGTGGGGGCATTGGGGCTCCCCCACGGTCCCCAACATTTTATATAAGCCCCAAGGGTTGGGGTCCCCTGGCATAATAGAAATTAGTGATAGGGGCTATTTTTTTTTACGGTAAAATTAGGAGTCGCGCACCCAGCACGGCGCTCAGCGTGGCCCATTGGTGTGCACGCGTTGGATGCATGACTTCTAACCTGTAGGGTGCGTGACTCCAGTGCGTTTGGTGCACGACTTCTATGCGTTGAGTGTGCGACTTCGAGCAGAAATATACATCAAGCTTATGTGTTTAAATCTTGGGTTGCTCTAAAAGAGCCCTTGTGTTTATTAAGAGATTTTGGTACCTAAAAGTAAGTACCTATGCAGAGTCTAAAGTTCAAGAGGAAAACTCTGTTATCCTCATCTGTAAAATGTACACCATCTCTTTTATAGATGCCATCCACATTGAAACGCAGATTGTTGTGGTAAATGGACCCCATCTTATAATCTCGGAGAAAAGCAGAAACAGATTTATTGACATGTTTCCTAGCTTTCTGTGGACAAAATTGATTGGACCAGTTCCATTTCTTCCTTTGGCATATTTTAGAATAGACAAAGGCAGTTTGGGGGAAGAGTGACATCAATTCTGTAAAGGTGTCCTTTATAAGCATTTCCAGACCTACCACAGTTAAAGTGCCTAGGTCATTGCCACCACAGTGCACTATTATGAGGTCAGGGTGTTGGAGATGTGAAAAGGATTTAACCAATGGCATCAATTGGTGCCACTGTAACCCTCTCTGTGGCTAGGTCTTTGTCCATGCCTCTATTTTCTGCATACCTTTGGCTCCAGAAAATATAGCTGTGTCCCACAATCCACACTCTAAGCATCTTGTAAGGAGGTCTGGATGCACTTAGATGGTCTCTGTCAATGAAATGGCAGTTTGAAAACTAAGATTTTTCTAAAATGGTGGATACGATGTCACATCCCAGCGCAATTAGCACTCAGTCACCCTTTCTATATTGGTGGATACGATGCAGTTTTGAAAAAAGAAGGGAAAGGATTGGTTGTTTGAGGACATTCTAGACTGAAAATGAGGGTGCATGTTTCTGTTTTTTAAAAGCATGTTCCTTATTGGTTACCAAAAATTGTTGAAAGGAACATTACATAGGATAAGCTGATATATTGAAAAGTCAAAACACACAGTTGATGGACAGAATGTTGAACAATGTCTTACATTCACCCCAGTACAAAGATCTGGGCCTAAATCCATCGTTTTTTTGCACTCCACACCACCCTAGGTCAGACAATGGCTATATGCAAATCAGCCTTGACCCTGTGCCTCATGGGAACAGTCCAGCCCGAACTACCAAGCCATGTCTTTCCTAGACCGGAATCAAGCATCCAAGGACCGGTTTCTGGCTATCAGCCTTCTTCAGCCTGGATAGCTTGACTCCAGTGGTGTGGAGAGCCTGGGACTCACGTCTGAGCATACCCAGCCGACTCGGGGTGAAAATTGCAAAAAACACAGTTGATGGACAGAATGTAGAACAATGTCTTACATTCACCCCAGTACAAAGATCTGGGCCTAAATCCATCGTTTTTTGCACTCCACACCACCCTAGGCCAGACAATGGCTATATGCAAATCAGCCTTGACCCTGTGCCTCATGGGAACAGTCCAGCCCGAACTACCAAGCCATGTCATTCCTAGACCGGAATCAAGCATCCAAGGACCGGTTTCTGGCTATCAGCCTTCTTCAGCCTGGATAGCTTGACTCCAGTGGTGTGGAGAGCCTGGGACTCACATCTGAGCATACCCAGCCCACTCGGGGTGAAAATTGCAAAAAACACAGTTGATGGACAGAATGTAGAACAATGTCTTACATTCACCCCAGTACAAAGATCTGGGCCTAAATCCATCGTTTTTTTGCACTCCACACCACCCTAGGTCAGACAATGGCTATATGCAAATCAGCCTTGACCCTGTGCCTCATGGGAACAGTCCAGCCCGAACTACCAAGCCATGTCTTTCCTAGACCGGAATCAACCATCCAAGGACCGGTTTCTGGCTATCAGCCTTCTTCAGCCTGGATAGCTTGACTCCAGGGGTGTGGAGGGCCTGGGACTCACGTCTGAGCATACCCAGCCCACTCGGGGTGAAAATTGCAAAAAACACAGTTGATGGACAGAATGTAGAACAATGTCTTACATTCACCCCAGTACAGAGTTGGCTAAAGAACGGTGATGGACCAAACCCAGAACTTTTGACTGGGTGTGAGTGTTTGATTGGTTCAGATGCTCCGTCCATCACCACCCCCTTTTGTACCGCTTTGGCCACCATAAGTGTGGCAGGGTATGCTCAGACGTGAGTCCCTTGCTCACTTTGCCACTGGATTCAAGCAAGCCGGGCTGAAGACGGCTGGAATGCCAGAAACCGGTCCTCGGAAGCTTGTTTCCGGTCCAGGGAAGGCATGGCTTGGCAGTTCGGGCTGGACTGTTCCCATGAGGCACAGGGTCAGACTGATTTGCATATAGCCATGTCTGAACTGGGGTGGCAGAGTGGGCTAATGAACAGTGATGGATCAAACCCAGATCTTTTGACTGGGTGTGAGTGTTTGATTGGTTCAGATGCTCCGTCCATCACCACCCCCTTTTGTACCGATATTGAAAAGTCAAGCACACTTGCTGTTTTGATTAGCAACATTGTGTGCTGAACTTGTGACCTGTGTGCAGAGTTGAGTGTTCCATGAACTGTTTCTGTGGTAACAGGCAGAAGGCAGATTGGGGGTAGGGTTCAAACGTATGTGAATTTGGAAAGGGTTGAAATGTATAACCAATAGAAATGTGTGTTTGCTTTTGAATTATTGTGGGAAGCAATGTGAGCAGAATGAGAGGGAACGTTTGCCATTCTTTGGTTTTCCTGAAAGAAGTATAATACAGAGATTCTGTACAAGAACATCTGGTGTGTGACTGATATATTTCTTTATCTACAAATCAACTTGAAAGGTGAGTTATTAATTTGTGAGGGGATGTATGTGGTGCATTTTGTTTTTAATAAGAGTAACAAGTTTCTCCTGCTAAAGTGAAGGGAGTAATTTTTCTTGTCCAGAATCACATTGTGAGTCTGTGTGCATTTGGAAAATCAGTGTGACAGAAGAATGTGGGTAGTTCATGTGTTGGCAGGGACATTAGTGTTTTAAAATCCATCCTGTTCTCAAGTTTTGGTAGATTTAGAAATCAGTCATTGTTTATGTTTTTGCAAAGTAAGTCAGGCTTCCATACTAAAATGTAGTGCTAAAATATGTGAAGAATTGTGTGCAGTCAACTTACCTAGTACTAAATGTTTTTTGGTAAAATGCAAGGGATAGTGTTGCTTGTCTAGAATCATACTGTGAGTCTGTGTGCATTTAGGAACTATTCTGACATAAGCATTTCGGTATTTGATGTGTTTGCAGACATATAACTATTTAAAAACCTATCCTGTTCTCACATCTTGGTAGAATTAGAAAAAATTATTTGCTTATGTATTTGTAAAATGAGTAAGGCTTCTACACTAAAATGCAGTGCTAAAATATATGGAGTGTGTGCAGTCACCTTACCCCTTCCACGTAGTAAATATGTTTTGGTAAAATGCAAGGGATAGGGTTGTTTGTCTAGAATTACACTGTGAGTCTCTGTGCATTTAGGAACTATTGTGAGAGAAGCATTTGGATATTTCATGTGTTTGCACACACAAAACCGCTGAAAAATCTATCTTAGAATTTGAAACTAGTCAATGCTTATCTATTTACAAAATGAGTCAGGCTTCCACACTTAAATGCAAAACTAAAATATGTGGAATGTGTACAGTTACCTCACCCCTTCCAGAGTAGTAAATGTGTTTTGGTAAAATGCAAAGGATAGTGTTGCTTGTCTAGAACCACACTGTGACTCTGTTTGCATTTAGGAACTATTATGAGAGAAACATTTGGGTATTTCATATGTTTGCACTCACGTAAGTGGTGACAAATCTATTTTGGTCTCACGTTTTGGTAGAATTAGAAACCAGTCAATGTTTATGTGTTTGCAAAATAAGTCAGGCTTCCACACTAAAATGCAGAACTAAAATATGTGGAATGTGTACAGTCACCTTACCCCTTCCAGAGTAGTAAATGTGCTTTGGTAAAATGCAAGGGATAGTGTTGTTTGTCTAGAATAACACTGTCAGTCTGTGTGCATATAGGAAGTATTGTGAGAGAAGCATTTGGGTATTTCATGTGTTTGCACACACATAACTGCTTAAAACCTATCCTGTTCTCACGTTTTGGTAGAATTACAAACCAGTTAACTCTAAGCACCTTCACACTTGTGTTTCAGGCCTACAATTCTCTAGTCAGTATCCATACACTCCAACAAACACCCAGTGATTGCACTTGCAATCCCCATAGTGACTCTTTCAGTACCATCTAGTAATCCATTCTCTAAAGTAAAACTCATCCAATTATGAATTCACCCAGTGTCTCTCCTTAGTATTGTAATCATTATATTTATATATATATATGTATATGTATATATTTTCCTAGGTCTCCCTGCTATTTGAAGCTTGCTGTTAGGAAATTAAAGGCTTCTGACCAGTATCCCCGTGAGTGAGGTCTGTGTTTCTACACGTGAGCTTTGATATATAGATATATATATATATATATATATATATATATATATATATATATCCTCCTAATATATATATCGTCTTTAAATATGGCATGCATGTCATCAATATCTGGAAAGAGAATACTATGAAATTATGAATCCCCAGACTATGCACCATACAAACTCTCTCCATACTGTACACGTCACATTTAAATTGAACCAATAAAGGACACATTTAGCTGCAATAGCATAACAAAAATGTCCATGACTGTCCAACATCATCTAACTTCACAAGACACACAGCAAATGCTGTACGCAATGTACGCTATGCAACTCCCATAAGACAGAATGCATTACCATTAATTCAACCCCATTACTTAGACTGATACCATTATGTAGCGATACAAATATTTCTGCCATTGCACCCAGACTTCAATTTTTGAGGTACATAAATAAGTAGTTTGAAACTAAATGCAAAAGTAAAATTAAAATTATCAAATTTAATAACGAAAAATATGTATTGAAATCAAAGCAAGTAAATAGATCACTTTTACGGTTTTGGGTTCGACAGTTTTAATGAAACAAATAATTATAATACATTCATTTACTTGCGGAAAACAAGCTGGATTTGGTATTTTGTATTTAATTGCATTTTAACTATTTTATTCTATTTATTCTATTTATTCTATTAACTATTCTATTTTGCATTTTAACATTTTAAATTCTATTTAATGTAAGCATTTGTAAGGGTTCGGTATTACGCAATTCCATTTAAATGAATGTACTTAAATATGATTCTATGGCAGGACAGGAGGCTCAGATTATGCTTTCTCGATTTCTTTACTACAAACAGCAGCCAATAGGAACACAGTAAAGAAACGAAAAACTACAGCTCCCATGAGCACTTAGGTAACCATAGAGAACATATCCCTATATAAAGAACCATAGAGGGCAAGACTTCCTCTTTATTTGCTGCTTCGCAGCCAGTTAAGTCATTTTACCTTTGTTATCTTACATTCATGTGCTTATAGCATTACATGCTTTGTATTTGCCTTGTGCGCGCACATTCAGCTTGCCTGCTTGCAGCGTGGTGTACTTTAGCCGTTTTCGGCGTCCGCATTGCCGCTGCTGCGCTCGTTGCGCTGTGTTTCTCTCGGCTTGCCTGTTCGCCGTCTTTGTTTGGGAGCGCGGGGTCGCCTCTCTTTAGACTCGGGTGCTTTGGAGCCCTCGTCGCTGGTGGAGTGGGACTGGGGACAAGAGCGGTCGCGCGTTTCAGTCGCGTGCCGCTCTATTTCCGCATTTGCCGGCAGGCGGGCGTCTGCGCATGCGCGACGGCCCATTTGTTTACTTTTCCGTGTACCTCACGGATTCCCTGACACGCTTGAGGCGGCATTATTCTCAGCCTGTGCCCACTGCCTGCCGCTGTGCTCCCCGCTTGACACCCTTGCTTAAATCGAGTTGGGGTTGGATAATTTGTAGAGGCGTTTGCCTAGAGTGGCTTTCTGCAAGCCTGTCCCTCCACTTTCAACTTCTTTGCGTGGGGAGTGTGTAGCTCTCCATTGTTGGCTTGCAGAGGGGTTGTCACTCCCCCTGACTGGGTCACTTCTGTGTCCTGTTCCCTTTTTCTGTGTGGGCTTCTTGTTTGGCTATCCTTTTTCAGCCTCGCATTGGTTATCATGGCTGGTTATGAGGAAGATGACTCTTATTCTTACGACGCGGAGCCTGAGGACTCCTTTGAATACAATTTGGTCGATGCACTTGATGAAGGGGTGCAACATTCTGTTACTACTGCGCTAGTCCGTGCCATTGGGCCATTGAAGCGTCACCTGACGGATTATGCGCAGGAACAGGGCTGGATTCCTTCTTCTGCGTCCGCTAAGCGCTCTTCTAAGTCCCCTGGAAATCCACACTCATCAGACTTTGTTAAATTGGCCAAATCTTTGTCAAGCTCCAAGAGTTCTAAAAGGGCTATGCCCTCTGCCCCAGATACTGATGAGGCCTCTTCCTCGTCCTCCTCTTCTGGTCCCTCTGCTCCTCCTGCTAAGAAATCGAGGAAAGAGCATTTTGTTGACGCATCGGCGCATCCTCCGGTGCTTACCTTTGAGCCTACTGACATAATCCACCCTAGTTCGAAGTCTTGGCTCCCTGCTCCTGAAGTCGCAGAGTACGTCCAAGCCCATATTCGTGACTCCTTTGACCAGGAGGTGCGTTCTCGTCTGCGGTCCGAATGTCCTCGCCCGGATTTGGCAGACAAACTCGCTGAGACTCCGGAGGTGGATCCCACCATCCTTACCTACCTTCGGAAGTTCACAAAAGATCCCAAGAAGGGCATTGATAGGTCCTGGCGTCTATGCCAGGATAAATTGTTAGATCTCCTTGGTCCGCTCACTAAGATACTGGACTTAGGGTACCAGGCACAAGGATCTGCTTCTGGCATCGACCCGGATGAGCTGATTGGTTGGGCCCAACGGGCTATTTGCCAGTTGGGCAATGCGAATTGTGCCCTTTCAACGGAGCGTCGTCGTTCCATTCTTCTTAAAATGGACCCACGTTTAACTGAACTGGCTTCTTCGGAATCTGGGCCCCTTGCCCAGGGTCTTTTGTTTGGTCAACCGTTACTTAAGGAGCAGACGAAGTTCGTCTCTACGTTAAGTGGCCTGGATAAGGGGCAATCTCAGCTACGCAGCGCGTTCCGCCCGGTTTTTGGCAGGGCCGGACGCTCCCAGGGACGTTCGTTCGGCCGTGGTTCAGGCCAACAACGTGGCACTCAGTCCCAACAAGGTAGAGGTCAGCAGTCTTCCTATTCTGGTTCCAAAGCCAATTTCTACCCCTCCCGCAAAGGCCGTGGGCAGGCCTCTAAAGGCGGTTATGGCGGACAACAGGGAGGACGTCAAGATTTCGCAAACACAGGTGAGCCTAATTCCTTACGATTCAGTTGTCCTGGGGGGACGGGTGCAATATTTCCTCCCCAATTGGCGTACAATCTCCAGCGATGCTTGGGTGTTACAGACTGTTCAAGGTTACCACATAGAGTTTTACCATCCTCCCCATCAACCTCTCGCCCCTTCTCCCCTTGTTTTTTCCCAACGAGATCAGGCCGTCATCTCCACGGAAATAGAGTCCCTTCTGACAAAGAGAGCCATTGTGCGGACTTCTCTGCACCCGCAGGGCTTCGTCAGCAATGTGTTCCTAGTGGAGAAAAAGGGGGGAGGTTCTCGCCTGGTGCTCAACCTCAAAGAGTTCAACAACGGAGTGGTCTATCGCCACTTCAAGATGGAGGGTATCCATCTTCTCAGGGATCTCCTTCGCAAGGGCGACTGGATGGTTCACCTAGATTTGAAGGACGCTTACTTGTCCATCCCCATCTTCCCGCCTCATCGCCGTTTCCTTCAATTCCAATGGTTAGGGACGTGGTTCGAGTACACGGTTCTCCCGTTCGGTCTCTCGTCCGCTCCGTGGTGCTTCACGAAGCTCCTGAGACCTGTCATGGAATCGCTGAGGGTGCGCGGGGTGCGTCTGATCGTATATCTAGACGACATTTTGTTGATGGCTCAGTGTCCTGTCCAACTGCAGACCCATTTGGCATGGACGGTCGAACTGTTGCAGTCTCTAGGGTTTCTAGTGAATCCTCAAAAGTCTCTTTTACATCCCTCTCAGTCGATCGAGTTCCTGGGTTTCCTAGTCGACTCGGTCTCTCGTCAACTGCTCTTGCCCTCCCAGAAAGTCAGGTCTATCAAGAGAGAGTTGACGTTACTGTTGTCCAAACAGAGTGTCTCCTTACGATCGATCGCTCGGATTGTCGGACTGTTGGCTTCATCCATTCAAGCGATCTTTCCGGGTCCCTTGCATTATCGGGCCCTGCAACGTCTCAAGATCCGACACTTGCAGAAGGGTCTTCGCTATTCCGATCTTGTTCCTCTGTCACCAGACGCGAAGTCGGAGATGATGTGGTGGCTCAACCACATGGAGGCTTGGAACGGGAAAGCCCTGTTCGGCTCGACTCCGGATGTGGTGCTGGAGTCGGATGCGAGTCTTTGGGGCTGGGGAGCCCGGTGCGGGTCTGTGACAACGGGTGGCCGTTGGTCATAGGACGAACTGAGTCTTCACATCAATTGTCTGGAGCTCCTGGCGGGATCTTTTGCGATCCGCAGCCTTGCTCCTCAGGCGACCAGCTGTTGCATACTGCTCCGCATGGACAACATCTCTGCGGTGAGATATGTGAACAAATTAGGAGGGACGAGGTCGAAGCTCTTGGCCGAGATTGCGAAGGACTTCTGGCACTTCTGCCTTCAGAGGAAGATCACTCTTATTGCAGAGTATCTCCCGGGTCGCCAGAATCAGGTGGCCGATTGGACCTCTCGCCATCTGCAGGATTTCAGCGATTGGCGGCTTCATCTCCGTGTCTTTCGGCACCTGTCTCGCCTCTGGGGTCGGCCTTGGATCGATCTTTTCGCCTCTCGCCTCAATGCCCAGTTGACCAGGTTTTACAGCTGGCGTCCGGATCCGGAGGCTCTGGCCACGGATGCCTTTCTCCAGACTTGGCCCCTTCAACTTTGCTATGCGTTTCCCCCATTCGCGATGATTCCGCGAGTCTTGGCACGAACAAAGCACTTCCAGTCGGAGATCATTCTGATAGTTCCTCTTTGGAGGGCTCAGGCGTGGTTTCCGGATCTTCTGGAGATGAGTTGCTCGACGCCGTTCCTGCTACCACAGAAGTGGAACTTATTGTTAGATCCTCTTCTCCACCCGCATCCTCTGGTTCTGTCGGGTCAGCTCCGGCTGGTTGCGTGGCGCCTTTCGGGGAACGCTGGAAAGTTCCTGGCTTATCTGGAGACGCTACACGATTTATCGGTGAGGCTTGGGCCCCCAACACGCACAAGCGTTATGCATCAGCTTGGCGACGATGGAGTGGTTGGTGTTCTGAACAGAACTTGGATCCCGCATCAGCGGATGTTACTTTAGTAGTTAATTTTCTTGCCTCCATAGCGTCTTCTGGTTCTGCTTATAGGACAGTTAATTCTTTTCGCTCCGCTGTTTCTGCGGGCCACGATTTTGTTGACGGGAAGCCTATTGGAGAGCATCCCTTGATTTCTAAATTACTTCGTGGCATTCGGCTGGTAAAACCGCCTTGTCCAAAGTATGTGGCCCTTTGGGATGTATCCATTGTCTTACGTTTTCTGGAGGCTTGGCCTCCCAACACTTCCTTGTCTCGTAAACAACTTTCAGCGAAGCTGACGATGCTACTTTGTTTGGTGTCTTGTAAACGCATTTCGGATGTGCGAGCGTTGGACCTCGCGCGGCGTTCGTTTTCTCCGGACGGGGTCACTTTTACGGTTTCCCGGCGCACCAAGAGTAACATGTCTTCTGTGACATATCCTGCTTTTCCTCAGAACCCACAGTTATGTGTGGTCCAATGCATAAAGGATTATGAGGTAAGTACTGCTCCTTTTCGCACAGATTTATCTGGTCAGTTGCTGATTGCTTTGCAGAAGCCTTTTAAGCCTGTGGCGCCGGCTACCCTGGCCCGTTGGGTACGTTGGCTTATGTCTGAGGCTGGAATTGATGTCTCCATTTTCGGAGCTCATTCCGCTCGGGGTGCCATGGCCTCTAAGGCTTTTACTGTTGGTGTGAGTTTGACGGACATTATGAAGGCCGCTGATTGGTCTTCCGATACTGTGTTTAAAACGTATTATTTCAAACCCATTGTGGATGTTGCTTCTGTGGTGGTGAACCAGCTTTGAACAAGCATAATCTGAGCCTCCTGTCCTGCCATAGAATTAAAAATTTGCAAACATTCGTGACAAGAATTTTCAATTCTATTAAGGACACGGAGGCGAGGATTATCCCACCCAAATGTAATTTACTGCATGTATCATGTATTTTCTCATTGCTATGGCATTGTGACATGTTTTCTTGCACTGTTTCCCTACCCTTTGTATTTAACCTTATGGTACAGGGATGGTGTATTACGGCTCTGGTTTTCTTTTAGGTTCTGACCAGAAGTGAGATCCTTCAGTTTTCTCCTGCCTTGGTTCCGTTTTCGATTCTGGCCCTGTGGAGTTCTGCCTACTCCAGTCGTCTGCTCCTTGGTTCCTTGGAAGGTCGCCTGATGATCGTTCTCCTGTTGCCTACGGATGTTTCCTCCAGGCTGTTCTTCGGTTCCACGTGAATTGACTTTTCATTGACTTATTTGTTTCCTTTACTGACCAAAGAAAGAGGAAGTCTTGCCCTCTATGGTTCTTTATATAGGGATATGTTCTCTATGGTTACCTAAGTGCTCATGGGAGCTGCAGTTTTTCGTTTCTTTACTGTGTTCCTATTGGCTGCTGTTTGTAGTAAAGAAATCGAGAAAGCATAATCCTCGCCTCCGTGTCCTTAATAGAATTGAAAATTCTTGTCACGAGTGTTTGCAAATTTTTAATTCAACTCTTAAGGTTTTCATTTAATGTAATAAAAATGTATATCAATATTTAAAATGTTCTAGTGCCAGAATTAATTTCCCCAAAGTTTTTAAGTTAATTTAATTGGTAATGCTACACTTAAATGTTAACCCCTGTAAGGTAAACGATTAGGTTAGCAGTAAGAGCAGAAGTGAGGTTGCTTTAGTAAATAATATTGTAAAATTAGTGAAGTAAAGGGCATTTTATCTTGAGGGACGTCGGGAGTCGGGAATGAGAGAATATAACGTAGATAAAATGGAGTTGAAAGAAATTATATGTATTTACTCAGTCATACATGTCCACATACCCATCCTAAATAACCAAAAACTGTCTAAAGTGTGTTTTACATTACAATCCGTTACAATAGAGCAGTATTTTGTATTTTGAAAATTCACATTTATGTATCATTCATAAGTCACCTTTCACCATATTATATAACTACAACATTAATTATGAAGCCAGCAAAATGGTTCAGCGAAAAATTAATCACTAATGACATCATCGTATGTATGGCAATTGTTATGAGACTGAATGTTTCCAGAGTGGCAAGCACAGCACTTCATTCTTTGAAGGTTGATGGGTGCATTAAATTCGATAATACCAACATATATGTTATACAGTACAGTAGAAAAATATACACTGTAGTAGTAATCGTCATTAAAAAAAAATCTTGCTTTGGGACACATTTCTCTACAAGCTATAGAAAGATTAAAACTCTTGGCTTTGCCATTTGCTGTTAGAATACCCTTGTATGCTGTGATGTGACAATCTGGTCAGTGGTATATTGCATCACTGATATTCCTATGTTTTGTTCGGTTATGAGTGCAGTGTGCACTGCCAGTTTGCAGCCATCCCCTTCAGCCACGGGGTATTTACCAAGGTTGCAACAGTGGTAGGGACACATCGCAGAAAAACAGGAACAGGTACATATGTCCCAATAACCTGACGACTCTCTGTGGGTGGCACTTTGGAAGTAATTGATGCATGAGTGTCAATCTTATGCATAGAATGAGGTTAGCATTGTTCTTTAGTAAGTCATCTGCTTTACATCCATAGTCCATCACTACTGAACATGGTGCAAAGCGATGCCTTTCCTTCGACTGTGAAGAACAGTCTAAAAATATCAGTGCTTTTTTTAAGTACGTGGCTCCTTTGGCTAGTTGGACTCGTCACATTTTTCATCTTCCTATCTTGGTCATCTGCCAGGCTGATGAGGTCCCTTCACAGGAAACTAGTATTCATTGGTACAAGCTCTGGTTCGCACTGTCAGTTGCAGTTTCATTCCTATCACAACTAAGATATGGGTGGATGATCCTCAAAGGAAAGTCTTCTCAGACGGGAACCACCAAGGCCGGCATGCTGTCAGAAGGTTTTGGTCAGCGACAGTTCAGTGGTTTAGAGTGTTCATCAGGAGAATCTCTGCATCAATGCGCCACAGTTTTGGCAGAAACAATAACTGCTGGATTTAAGATGTCTCCACCTGGCGCTAGGGGTTTTCCTCCAGCATATTTGAATACACTGAATTTAGGTCGGAATTAAAAATGTGACGGTCATGTACTATGTGAACAAGAGGAATAATGTGAGGTCTAGACTTCTGTGTGAGTAGGTCAGGGAGACTGGTGTGAGATATTGAGGTTCTTTGGTGTGTGGCTCACTTGGAGGGGATGGACAATTTACAGACCGTCATTCTCAGCTACTTGACCTATTGTAACAATCATTTGGAGTAGAGTCAGGGGTTCTTTCAAAAGTGTTTTCCCCATAAGGTTTCTTCAGATATGTCTGATTGCCTTTGGGATCAATCAAAAGTGCAGATTTTTTTGGTTGGAGTGCTATTTTACAGGTGAAGAGGGTGTGCACTTCACTGGGACTGCATTTTCAGTTTCTACATATATTGAACATTTTTGTATGAATCGTAAACTCAAGATATACTAGAATCATTTCTGTGTCAGCAATGTAGGTAGGCCTTGAGCTACATACTGAGGCCCAGTGCCTTCTTATCCTAGCTGACCGATTGCCTCTCCAGATGGTCATGGAAGCTGCTTTCTAAAGTTGTCTGATATGCTACCACCGCCTACAGGTGTGCAAGATACTCTGATGGTGGGCTGCGCAAAACATTTTACTCTTTTATGTTCTATGCATAGAGTTCTTTGGTGAGCAATTTTCCTGTGAACAAATTAATATTAGTACAATATACAGTGGTAAGGTGGTTACTTGAGTCTTTGTTTATTCACAAAAGCAGGGCTCTTTGTGCAAAGATCTCCTAGTGGAAAGATATCTTAAAGGGTTCGCAAATGCTTTCACCTAAATACATACCCTCTATAAATCATGTGATCTAAATAGTCAGTGGCAATTCATTTCACCATGTACATCCATGATCTCCGACATTGCGTTCTTGCAATTTTTCATACTACCATTACTACTACTAGGAGACTGTGAATGCTGCATGTTCAGTGCATAGAACTCCAGTTTCTGTCATTCATGACTAACTCGGTTGCAAAGTGAGATGAGCCATCTTTCCTCCTGAGACCAATGTTCACATATTCAAAACTTCAGTTGCATCCTCTATTTTTCCTGCCACTCACTTTCAAGGCTCAGGAAAGATGTTGCGCCTTGCCCTCTCTTTCTTTCTTAACCTAACACCTAGCCTAAACACTTAAGTATGCCCTTCATGGTTTATTTTAGCATTTCTAGATTCTGGATGTATTTTCCAAGATTCATTTTTCTTCCAAAATGCTTTTTCTTTTGTTATCATGTCACCTTTCTAGCACTATCCAAATTGATGAGGCAAGGAATGACAGCCTGAGTGGATATCTCAAAATGTTCAGTAACCCCCATTCTCCATGCTGACCAGCTTTTGCCTCTATTGCTGCTACCCATTAGCTTTCACAATAGAATGGTTGATTTCCTGTTTATTTTAAATGTCATTTTATCCAAACGAGTTTTTTCTTATTATTGTGGTTTTTCAAGTACCTGAAATTATTCTTGGTGGTGTATTTTACATTTCTTACTTTTTCACACCCACTTGCACGTTATTGTGTTTGTCCTGCTCCCTCCAAATTTCTACCCCCGTCCCTTCTGACTTTCTACCTCACTGCGTTCAGGCATTCAGGGCGGCAACCACTTTGTTATTCCTTTTATTTCATTCATAGTCTTTCAGGGATCGTATGAAAATGACAAAGGTTCCATTCAGTATTTAGTGAGAGCCTCAACGCAGGACGTATCAGTAACCTATAAAAGGAGCAGCAAAGGCAAGTATGTCTGCTGGGCCCTTCCCACCAGTATCCTGCCAGCCGCAACCACTACCCTTGCCCATATTCCATCAGGCAAAGGCTCTTAGACTTACTACACAGCTCAAAACCTATGTGCATTTCCGGCTGTCCAGTGCCCTCTCTTTGCTTCTCCTATTAAAACCCTTGTTGCAGAAAGTCTCTAATATCCTGCCCCTTCACCCCACTCTTCTTCCTCTCACTTATGAAGCACAACACCAATTGAATGCTTTTTTTCTTAATGTACACTCTGTGATGAAACATGGTGCTGAAATAGCTGAGCTTATCAGTGTAAATATGATTAATACACTTTGCATGCATAAAGGTGGCTTACTAAAGATTGTGCCCCAGTATTAGAAACATTAGTTCCCACGACTATAACATTTTCCTACGGACTACCTAAATTATTATGTTGGGGGCAGTGTATTAATTATGCATCATAATAATCTTTAAATCTCTGCGATATACCCCACCTATCTTTTTTGGGGTGGCAGTCTTGATTGTCTCTCTTCATTTTTTTAACACAATTATGCAAATAACTCCTTTCTTCAGGCCATTGTATACTTCTCTCCCCAAGTAGAAGGATTATTCACACCTCTTGTGTCAATTCATGTTCACGTGTTGTGTTTTGGCTGTCTTAAACTTTGGCTTGAAGCTTCTATTGAAGCTGCAGAATCTTTTTTATATATTCCCTCAACTTTAGGCTTAAAATTTCAAAATCACATCTCCGCGAGCAATGTTGGCCATTTACTCGTCTTATTTTTGCTCCCGGAAATTTCCTCAATACGTTAAACGCTTACCCATCCCAATTACCTGTTCTGACCACTTTGTAATTCTGCTGTAATCTCCATATGGTACATTCCTCTACCCGGTCCCCCCCTTATTCTGTATCTTTGGAATGTGCCATGACTGTTGGTGCTGACGATTTCACAGCAGACTGGAATCTGTGGTGCTGAAGAGAAGCATTAAAGAATCTTCCTGCACAGTTGCAGCGTAATCGTCCTTTTTAACACCGTCGACCACCGTGTGGGGACGGTTCACCACCACCCCCAACTACTGCTCCAGCGACAGCCGCTTTTGCTTCTCTCTATCTACGGTGAGAGATTACACAAACTCTGCTGCTTTCAACCTTCTATCACGGTGAGGGAGATCTCTACTGTTCTACTTTCGTGTACCTGGATGGTTGGTGCCTCACATTAACTATATTGTTAAGCTCCACGGCGCCACTCTTCATACCATGTGGCCAAACCTGTTCTCAGCTCATTACAGGGTCACTGCCCTTAAACTCTGCCTAGCGTTGACTTGTAGTGCGGAGGAGCCAAGGCGGTGCTTCACCCTTCATTGTGGCCAATTCTGCATTCTCAATTGCGGAACCTAGATGACACACTCGCCTAAAGTCTCTCTCCCGAACCTATAAGCGGTCGCCCCGATCTGCCAAAGTGTTCCGCTGCTCAGCAAAAGGAGTTGCCAGAAGCCCATCAACCGCTCTTACCTTTGACTCAGCCTTTTACAGCTGAACTTTGCGTGACCCTTTGAGCGTTTCGCTCCATCCGTCTCTGCTGGAGTTGTTCGCTGATGGGCTTCCTGTGAGGGGTGCTTCCTGCAGCTGTTCGCCGGGAGGGTCCGGAGTGCTCAAGTTTCCGTCCCTGCCGCGGAGTTCTTGGGCAGAGCTTTCCCTACGGCAGGAGACATGCCGTATCCATCTACAACACGGAATCCTGCATATCCTTGCTACACTCGAGTGTCTGCCGGTCAAGCTATTACACACTGACTGGCACAGCTTTCGCCTTGGGTATTTGTTTTCCTTCTCTGTGGAAGTCTGCCTGTATAGCCTTTTTTAGGCTGATGGGCAGATCTGACATTTAAAGATTATTCTATATTTTTCTTCAAGTGGATTCTGCTCAAGATATTTCACGCTGATGGGCACAGCCTTCGCTTTGTGGTATTATTGTTCCCTGAGGAGTTCTGCTTGTCTGCCTTCCAAGCCTCTTCACGCGGGTTGGCTTAGCTTGGTTTTTTTTCTCTTGTACATGTACAGTTAATGTTACACTTGTGATATCTTTTTTTCCAGTTTACCAAGCCTTCACGCTGATATGCACAGCTTGAACTTTAATATAATCCAAGCCATATTTTAAGTCAACCTCTCCTATTCTTTCAGGTTGCATAACCAGTTTCCTTGTTCTTGGCACTCAAGTGAATGTAATAACAGTATTAGTATATATCTAGCAAGTTGGTATATCTAGCCTTTCCTATCACTTCTCGTCATCCATTGTAATGGCCAAACCCAATATGTCGCAACCATTTCCATTCCTAAATGAGGTGGGAGAACCCAATCTGTCATGGAAGCAGTGGAGAAGCCTTTTAGGATCATACCTCCCAGCTCCAGGATGGGAAAAGTTCTCACCATTATATAAATTGCACACCTTACTACACAATTTGGGTGTTGAGGGTCTGAAAACATATGACAACATATCAGTATCTTCCCAAAGTGATGAAGAAGGTAGTGATGGAGATGTGAATGTTTTCGATGTGGCGTTAAACAAATTGGGTAAACAACTGGTGAGAAAATAAATATAGTGTTATAAAGACACAAAAAAAGTTCAAGAGTAGAAGGAAAGGGGGATAAAGTAAAATCCTACATCGCTGCATGGAAGGGTTTGGCTAACACATGTGCATTTGTAGGGTTAATAGGTTCCCTCATAAGAGATGAATTAGTACTATGTACTAACGTTTTCCAAGATTCAAGACAGAATTTTGGTGGTAAACACAGATCTTAAGGAAGTTGTTGACATCGCTGTGGGCATTGAACACACTGCTAGCTGCATGAAGGAAATGAAAGAGGGTGGGGACAACCACGCTGAGATAAATGTCGTAAATAAACATGTGACAGGAAAGGATTCTAGAGAAAAAAATTTCAACCAAGGTTTGCAGGGTAGCAAATTCAAGTGTTTTAGATGTGGAAGTCCCAACCACTTAGCAAACAACATCTCGTGCCAGGCCAGATCGGCGGTATGTCATAAGTGTGGCAAAAGAAGCCACTTAGCAAGGGTATGCAATGAGCAGTGTCCTAAACCAGTGTTAGCTCTCGAGCAAGACCATTCCCTTGAGGCTAAACTAATTTTCCAATTAAAAAAATGGGGCATGAAGGTTATTGGTTTTCCATCTTGAAGCAGCACCCTGGACAACAAAACCGTAGAAGTTTTAGCTGACTCAAGTTCCCCTTACACGTTAGTGGATGAGATCATTTTCGCCAGGTTATTCCCTGACTAGCACAGCAGTCTACAAACACCAGACATTAAACCGGGTGTGTACAATGGTGACCCCCTATACCCTTGTTAGGAATAACAACTATGGACATAGGATTTAAGGGTAGGAACACTGGAGGCAAACTGTAGGTCACGAAGAACGGATCCAAGTTACTAGGTAGGACACACCAAAAGGAGCTGGGAATCAAGTTGGATCCCAACTGTCCGACCAAGTGCTTTTAGTGGATCCGTCAGTTGGCAAGGATGAGGTCTGTAATGATTTTCCGGATGTTTTCAGTGATGAACAAGGGCTACTAAAAAGCTATCAACATTATATTAAACTCAAGGCCAAAGCAAAGCCCATTACGCACAAGTTAAGGCCCATTCCTCACAAGATGCTCGCCCCTTTGAAAAAGGAACTAGACAGCTTGTTACCCTCTGGGGTGATTGAGCCAATTGAAAGCTCAGTTGTTGGCCCCTGTTGTCCTTGCATCTAAGGCTTCTAGCAAGGACATACACCTCTGCATAGCCTTAAGAGATCTCAATGACAACAAATGGGTGGACAGACATCTCTTACCACGCATCCACAAGATCCTGACTTTAATTAAGGGTGCAAACTGTTTCAGCGTTCTTGACCTTTTGTCTGCTTGCCACCAAGTAGAGCTGCACCCTGAATCTCGCCGCCTCACTTCCTTTATCACTCCCCTAGGTGCATTTCAGTAATTATGCATGCCTTTTGGGTTAGTGTCCACAGCAGCTGCTTTCCAAAGGATCATGCAACACATTCTAAGAGATATACCAGAAACACTGTGTTTCCAAGACGACATTCTCTGTAGAAGAACATAACGTAGTGCTGAGGAGGGTGTTTACCAGTTTACAAAAAGAAGGCCTCACCTTAAAAAAAGATAAATGCCATATTGGAGTAGGATCTGTCGAATACTTAGGACACACCATTTCACAGGATGGCATAAAACCCAAGTTAGACTTAGTAAAAGCCATTCAGGATACTGCACCCCCTACTAAAGCTGAAGATCTTAAGGCCTTTTTAGGTCTGTCAGAATATTATTCCAAATTCGTAAAGAACTATGCTAGCATTGTGGAACACCTGCGAGGGTTATTAAAGGCCAGAATTCCTTTTGAATGGAGCTACAAATGTCAGGATGCTTTTACCGCTGTGAAGGCTGGAATTGTCACTGCTCCTTCACTGGGACGATTTGACCCCACGAAAACCACATTGATGAGCACTGATGCCAGCAACAAGGGTTTGGGCTGTAGAGGGTAATGAACAGATGGTCGCCTTTGCCTCCAGAGCAGTAAAAGGAGGAGAGAAAAACTATTCGGTGGCTGAAAAGTAGGCCCTTGCGTGCTACTGGGCTGTGATCCACTTAAATAGTTTTTTATGGGGGATACCTTTAACCATAAGAACCGACCACAAGTCTTTTGTATACACCTCCACTACTAAAGGAGCTGACAGGACAATTCCCAGGATAGCTAGGTGGATCCTAGGGCTAGAGGGATACAACTTCAAAGTGAAATATTTGC
The DNA here is from genome assembly GCF_964261635.1 of Lissotriton helveticus. Lineage (NCBI taxonomy): Eukaryota > Metazoa > Chordata > Amphibia > Caudata > Salamandridae > Lissotriton > Lissotriton helveticus. Next base: position 829,965,547 of record NC_136057.1, on the reverse strand, counting down.
CAGGTACACAAAACGTGATTGTAGATTTTTTGTCCCGTTCCCCCATGGATGTAGGTGAAGACTCATTTGGCGAAGAAGACAAGGATATTGTTCTTAAGTTGTCTAGTTTAAGCAAGGAAGAAAGGTAAAAATGCATTGTGTCCGACCAGGAAAGGGCCTCAATGAATAATTACATAAGGATTAGAAAAGCAACAGTGTGCAGAGGTGAGAAAATTGCTCTCCCTGTGAATGAAGTTAAGGGAGAGAATTGTAGGACTGGCTCATGAGGGACATATAGAACGTAGCCACACTAAAAACAAAATATGCCTTGAGTATTGGTGGCCAGGCATGAACACCATGGTTGAAGCCGTAGTAAGAGACTGTATGGCGTGCAGATTGAGTAATAAAACCCACCAGGTTAGGAAACCTCCCACCTCTCCTGTGGAAGTCTCCAACAGCCCTTGGTCCAAGTTAGAGATAGAAATAATAGGTCCCCTAAACCTTAAGATGCTGCATGAGTGATTTATCCTTGTTTTGGTGGACTATCATACTTGTTATGTAGCATTTAAATGTGTACACCAGATCAATACCAACACTCCTATCCAGTTCCTGAAGGATATGGTTTTTGAAGAAGGGATTCCCGACATCATAGTAACAGACAACGGTGTTCAGTTCACGGCAGAGCCTAGGAAGTGTTTTTTGTCTCATCTCCAAATTGCACACCACAAAATAGCTTTGTACTGCCCTCATGCAAATGGTTTGGTAGAAAGAGTGAATCGTATCACAAAAGAGTTTTTGAAAAGAGCTGAAGTACAGCAGATGCCTGCAACTGCTGCACTACAGGAAACTCTATGGGCGTATCACACCACACTTAATAGTGTCACAGGCATAGCCTCTTTCACTTTACTCAAGTGCACAGTTGATTAGACTGAACTATCGGCCACTGGGTTAAAAAGAAAAGATACATGAGCTGTAGACAGAAGTGACATCTCCAAAAGAATTTCTGATGACCAAACCAAGTTTAAAAGCTGGTATGATCGCACCAAGCGTGTGAAACTCCCCAATGTCCATGAAGGGGACTGGGTCAGCACTGACCTTCCCAAACCACGGAGGAAAGATGCTTCCAGGTTCTCTGAACCTCTCAGAGTCATTAGAATGGGTACAAATGTTGTTTACCTGGAGAATGGTCAAACCTGGGGCATGGACAGGGTGATTCCTCTCAAGCCCACTCAGGAGTCTAGTTGTCCAGCTGCCCCAGCCAATGCTAGCATGGACGCTAACCCTATGGTTCCCAGACGATCTCTGAGATCCAGGTTTTCTCCTGTGTGTGGCAGAATGACTACCGTATAGAGTAATTTCTTTTGCCATTTTTTCCTCAGACTTTCTATGGTTTTACGAAACATTGTTTACCATGTGATTTTGTTTTCCTTCTAATGTATGCTTGGTTGTTTCCTATTCCTTTCCCTGGTTGTGCTTCTCCTATTTCTCACCTGCAAGGGAGGTGTGTTGTAATCTCCATTTGGTACATTTCTCTCCCCTCCCCCTTATTCTTAGGGAAGAGGTGTGGTGCAGCGACTAGGGCGGCTGACTCCGGAACACGGGGGCTCACGGTTCGATCCCCGGCACCAGGTTAGCCCAGCACCTTGTGACTCTGGGCAATTCCCGACAGCCCCCAGCACCTGGACACCTCTCCGGAGGTAGCGGTGCGCTTTACAAATGCTGGTATATATTATTTCTATATTCTGTATCTTTGGAATATGCCATGCCTGTTGGTGCTGAAGATTCCACAGCTGACTGGAATCTGTGGTGGTGAAGAGAAGCGTTAAAGAATCTTCCTGCACAGTTACTGCATCATCGTCTTTTGTAACAAATTCCTTGCAGAGTTTTAGTAAATATTGCACCTGTAAACAGAAGCTTTTATCAATTGGCTCCCCCAGCAAAGGATACAGCAAAACGTACCAGATTTTCAATAACGGTTAATTATTGAGCTACAAAATTGCACAACTTATGTTGCCCTCGCAGAATTGAATCTCTCCCTCATTACCTCTGCATTCACAACAACAAAGTGAAATTACAAAGTCTATCTAGCATAAACAAAAACCTTGGTTTATGAAGATCTTAGTATCTCTACAGTTAGAAACTTGTAGGGTTGATAGAAGCTGGAGGACGAATTACTCTACAGATTATAAACAAAAAACACTAAGAAAATAGGTCCGTCATAACATTTACAAATAAAAAAAACTGCACCAATCTGCATCACTTGTTTTTCCAATCTTGCTCAGAAACTACTCCGGAGAGTGCCTGCATTTATTAACACTCATTTGTTACAATCTGCTCCCATCCCCTTACAAACACCGCATGAGGACATCTTTTTCTTTTAAGAGAAAGTAGTTTCCTATTGTTCAAGAATAGAATTATACAATCTGCCTCGCCCTGTCAACCTCCTATTTTGTGACTGTCTCCTCATCTGCCACTGCCTCTTTTTTTTAATCCTTCTCCTCTCTTACATCTCAATAACTGATCACTTTGCTTAATTTTTCTCACCCAAAGGCTCTATGTCCTACATGTCACAAGAAAGATGTGGGAGCTAATATTGCACACCACCGTTGCACTTTATTTAGTAGATCCATGGAATCTAGCAATGTCCCTAGTGTCTGGAAGAATGTAATTGCGTCACAGTTGCTGAAATAATTCAAACAATTCTCGCCTCCCTGCCCTCTCCAGACACTAGTAATACGGACGGTGACAGTCCCAACCCCCCCTCCTGTCACACTCCACCAATCAACACCCAGGCACCCTCCCTCGACACTTTCGGTCCGGTCACTGCGGAGGAGGTAGCCGTCACCTTCGCATCCATCAAAAGTGGCTCCCCCAGTGACCCGGCCCCACTGCGCTTCCTGAAAAAAGTAGCTCCCACGGTGATCCCTCCGCTCACTACCCTCATTAACGCTTCCCTCTCACAGGGAGAAGTCCCCCCCAGCTGGAAAGCAGCAGTAGTCAAGGGTCTCCTGAAAAAACCCTCACTAAACCCGCAGGACTTAGCCAACTACAGGCCAATATCCCTCCTCCCAGCAAACAGTAAAATCGCCAAAAAAATCGTTAATAAAAAGCTGTCCCGATTTCTAGAAAATAATAACCTGCTCAGAAACTCACAGACAGGCTTCCGCCCTGGCCAGGGCACCGACACCGCCCTCCTAGCCGCAGTAGAGAAGGCCAGGAGCATTCTGGATACAGGAGGATCAGTGGCAGTGATCCTCCTGGACCTCAGTGCGGCCTTCGACACTGTCAACCACCAGGTCCTGATCCATCGTCTGAAAGGTATTGGAGTAAAGGGCATGGCACTGAAATGGCTAACGTCATTTCTCAACAACCGCTCCTTCCAGGTCTGGGAAAATGACGGTCGCTCCGCGGCGGTCCCCCTCCGCTGCGGAGTACCGCAGGGCTCGTCACTAAGCCCAACGTTGTTTAACGTTTACATGTCCCCACTGGAGGAGGTGGTCACTCCATTTGGGGTGACGATTATCAACTACGCCGATGACACCCAGTTGGTGGTGACCCTCTCACACCCGCACCAAGAACCCTCCAATCTACACGGGTGTCTCACGGAAATCCACGACTGGATGAACTCCTCGGCACTAAAACTTAATGGGTCTAAGACCGAAATCCTGCTGCTCGGACAAAAAGGGCCCTCCCTGCCGCCCAACCTATGGCCCACCTGTCTCGGCGCCCCCCCCTACCCCCAAAGATGAAGTCAAAAGTCTGGGGGTTTGGATTGAAAAAGATCTCTCCTTTAGAGTCCAGGCAAAAAAAGTGGCGGGTACATGCTTTGGACTCCCCAGGGCATGCAGGAAGGTGCTTCCCCTACTTCCCTTCACCTCCCAAAAACTGCTGATTCAGGGCCTTATTTTAGCCCGGCTCGACTACAGCAACGCAATCTATCTGGGAGCACCGGAAGCCACACTCAACACCCTTCAGAGAATCCAGAACGTGGCCGCCCGACTTCTGACCAACACCCCGGCCAGATCCTCGGCCAAGCCAGCCCTGAAACAGCTCCACTGGCTACCAATCAGAGAAAGGGTAGTGTTCAAGGCCCTCTGCCTGGCACATAAAACTCTCCACAATAAAGGACCCCCCATTCTCAAAGACTGTATCATCCCCTATAAAGCCACCAGAGCACTCCGGTCAAACCATGAAAACCTCATCACCGTCCATAAAGTCAAGAAAGCCCGAACTGGAGGCCGCCGCTTCTCAGTGAACACGGCAAAACTCTGGAACAGTCTCCCCCGGAAACTGAGAACCGAACCAATTCTCCTCCAATTCAGGAAAGCATTAAAAACCCATCTGTTCCCCTGATCCCCCCCCTTCCCTCCCGTTACTTCTCCCTCTTGAATACCAGGTTCTAGCGCCGGGATGCCCCAGGGTTACTGCGCGCTCTACAAAAACCTTAACAATAACAAATAAACAACATCTGGATCCCTTAGTCCTAGCTGATTTAAAACCCCATTTCTACTTCCCTATCTAGATAACCTACAAGAAAGAGCAGGTGTAAAAAAACAGCTGCAGAATTTTGTGGAGACTATTGATAGCCTTGAATATGCACAATTTTACTTCTGTCCCGATCGAACCACAAAACTCGCGGTCCTCTCCGCGATGGATGACCTTCAAACAAAAGTCATGGTGACAGTATGGGGACTCTGATTTTGGTTCATTTGTCCACCAGCTTTGCCACCACCAACCATCACCTGCTCCTCCTTCTACAATTGCTTTATTTTCATCTTCCGTCATGTGACATCAAATTGGGTGTTCCCCAAGAAGCTATCTTGTCACCTTTGCCTTTTATTATCCGTATGCACCACTCTAGCCTACTTGTTGCATTCTCTTGGTGACGTGTTTTAAATGTATTCTGACAATACTTCACTTCTGTTTAACCTGACCCAGTAGAACTCACCCTCTTCTCATCTTACTTGCAGCCCAGCTTCACTTTGATAGTGAATGTCTGCAAGCTTTTCAAAATTAAATCCATCTATAAATGAGAACCTCCTGATAAAATCCTTCTCTCCATATTAGAACGCCATTAAGGGTCCTGTATTAATAACCCCTAGACCTTGATCTGTTCCTAACCTGAGCTAACCTGAGTAGCATCACATTGGAACCCCTATTGGCTCGGGAAAAAGGCGCTTGTTATTATCACTTGAAAATTCTCTGTCGCATTCTACCTTTTCTCCATCCTCAACTTCACATTAGGGAATTGAATGCTTTCAAAAAGCCACATAGATCTATGCAACAGTTCCTATTTCTTTAAAAAAAATCATTTCACCATCTACAGCTTATCCTAAACTCTACAGATAGATTGCTCGCCGTCTGCAAGAAATTGAAGTTCTCATCTCTTACCTTATGCCGACGTTGGCTTTCCAGTCAGGAAATGTATTCATTTTAAATTCTCAACTATTGCCCATAAAGTGGTCGACTCCAACTCTCCTGATTTTCTGGCCTCCGAATTTGACTGGTATATCCCTAACTATGCCATAAAATGTCTGAGTCCATACTTGCTGCAGATTCTGATATCAAGCAAACTACGTTCCGGAGATAATCTTTCTTGGTCAGAGCTGCCAAGTTTTAGAAAACACTCCTTCTTCATCGTTGTTCAGAACCTTCCTCACTATTGTCATTATCTTTAAGCAATTACTCGTCCCTCAGGTCATAATCTGGAATGCTGCTCTTAGCACTCACTGTGTATCACCAGAAGCCTTCCCCGCGTGCCTAGAAGCCAAGGCTCTAAAAGGCCAGGCTCATGCTTGCAATTAGATAAAACACATATAACTGCACATATTGCCTCGATGTAATAACAGTGCAAGTGCTATATTTAAAAAGCAATTTTAAGTACACATAGTGAAAGTATGGTTTATTTGCATTAGTACACACCTGTTGCTCGTAAGCAAGAAGCTGCTTGGAAAGCTGCTGTGTTGCTAAGCACATCTCGTTCTGTTAAAAGAGAAAGAAACATTCATTAAATAGATACATACTATTTATGGTGTGTAAAACGTATGGTGTGTAAAACGTAATGTGGCAATGCGAGTACAACAAAGTATGCAGTCCTTCGAGTAAAAACTCTAGTTCAAACTAATTTTAGGCACATTTTCCTTCTTTCCCACCTAGTTAAATTACTGGAACAGGAACGTACTAGCAGCTCCACAATGTTGTGTTGATTAATGTAATCCTCGACTCTGCACAAGCTGGCTTCTCCCCTAGTTGATCAAACACACAACAGTTGACGGAAGGAATGCTTGCAATTAGTCTAACCACTTGCTCAGGTAGCATTCCAGCAAATTGTTCTTTGCCACCTTAATTTGGACCTCACCCACCCATAGGCAAATCAGCCTTTTCCCTCTTCCAATAGGAACAGCCCAGCTTGAAATGCAACGGCAACTCCTCCCTGAACCAGAACACAAGTAACGCAAGACTTTTTTGCCTTGATTGGGGCTCTTAAGTCCGGTGTAGCTTGGTTCCATTGGCACAGTAAGCACCGGACACATGTCTGGGAATACCGTTGCCCCTTGCGGTGCTAGATCAAACACAAAAAAGGTAATGGGAGGAAAGCTTGCAATAACCACTGACAATCGCTCTGGGTACCATTCCAAGCCATTGTTCTTTTGCCCACCAAGCCACCTCAGTTTGTACCTAGCCGTATACAGTCCTGACCCTGAGTCCACAGAAACAGCCCAGCCCGAACAGCTAGCTTCTCCTATAAATGGAAAATAGCAACTCAAGACCAGTTTTGACTGTTAAGGGTTCTATAAAATGGCGTTTGGTTTCAGTGGCACAGTGAGCTCAGGAAGAGCTCTTGTCTGAGCATACTCTTTCCACTTAGTGTGCTATATCAAACACACAAAAGGTGCGATTGCCATTAGTTAGACACATTGCAAGCATTTCTCCCATCACATGTTGAATGTTTTGTCTGGGTTACTTCAGTATGTAACTAGATAGAATAAAGATTCATGAACTGAACTTAATAGTAATTACAAATCCAACCTAATGGTCAAGTCAGATTTTAAATCACTGTTTTGAAAATGCCACTTTTAGTAAGTTGGAATTTTAGTGCGTTTTTGTGTCTAGGACTTGCGCTATTTCTGTGTCATACATGTATGCTCAGTAACTCTGTGCTGCATATGACAATAGTCTTATCAGTGATGTCATCAAATATGTCATGAGTGAAGTAACAAGTGAGGTCATAAGCAATTCATGGTGGGGACGTAAGTTATAGGTCGCTCAGTAAACTGGTAAATTTCTGTGGGGTTGTCGTCTTAGTATTTATATTATTAAAAGGCCTACCTATAATGTCACTTTAACCTTTGGATTTTTCAATGAATTTCTTGGTGTTTTTTTTCTAATGTAAACTTTCATATTATTCCCATACCTAACTATTACGTCACTTTAACCTTTGGGTTTTTTCAGTGATTTTTCGAGTAGTTTTTTCCCCCTAAACTTAGATTCTATTACCATATTAAACTAGAACATCATTTTAACTTTTTTTCTGTGATTTTCTTAGTTTTTTGTATCATATTTTTTATCATATTCACCAAACTACCTGACTGATCATACCTTTTAATCATGTGCAGTAGAGGGTTGGACACAGTTCCTAACCTGCATCCAGGCCCTGAGACCAACCCCCTGCGGGAGACCATCACCTGCTATGCATGGTCTGGGTTGGAGGCAGGGTTTAGCCCATGACAAGGCACTGTGCTAAACCACTGCAGGCAGCAATCCATATGCTACACATGACCAGTCGGCCCAGTTCAATCTCAGCGGCCGATAGGGAAAATGCCATTTTAGCCAATCAGAATACTATATATTTTTTTCATTCGTAGTATCGCAGGAGTACCGCAGTACTACCCGGGACAAACCACCCAAACACAACTAACTTTTGAAATTTAATTTATCAAAAACCGCTAAACAGATTTACACCAAATCACAAAAACCACAGTAAAGATCTAGCTTAAATTTAGTGTAATTCTGTTCAGTCGTTTTAGCTTCTTAAAATTCCTATAGGAAATTGCATGTTGGAAAACATTTCTGGACCCTCTTTTTACGCGTCCTGCTTGACAAATCCCCCAAAACTTTCTTGGAAGGAGTCGAGTTGCATGAACTTTCTTTTCAGAAAGCGTTCTGAAGATTTGTCAAAAGGCACCAAAGCAAAAAACATGGCTTTTTCTATTCTCAAATATTCCGTACACTTCATATGTAAGAGTAGAGACACTAGCACCATGGTTAGAGTATTTCCCCATACCTCACATGCATCACCCAATACATCCCAAGAAGGACACTCACTCATGAATTCCAAAACAGAATATCCAGGGAGGGAGAGGGGAGGGAGACAGATGGGCAGAGGGAGAGGGGAGGGAGAGAGGGAGACAGATGGGCAGAGGGAGAGGGGAGGGAGAGAGGGACACAGATGGGCAGAGAGAGAGGGGAGGGAGAGAGGGGAGGGAGAGAGGGGAGGGAGAGAGGGGAGGGAGAGAGGGGAGGGAGAGAGGGGAGGGAGAGAGGGGAGAGAGGGGAGGGAGAGAGGGGAGAGGGAAGGGGAAGGGGAAGGGGAAGAGAGAGAGAGAGAGAGAGAGAGAGAGAGAGAGAGAGAGAGAGAGAGAGAGAGAGAGAGAGAGAGGAGAGAGAGGAGAGAGAGAGAGAGAGAGAGAGAGAGAGAGAGAGCGCGCGAGGGAGAGGGCGAGGGAGAGAGAGACTGTCTGCCTGAGGATCACCTGAATGGAAGCTAGAAATGGTATTCCCCTCTGGGCTCTATCGAAAGATAGAGCCCAGATGGCAAGGATTGTATTAAAAGTAGCCTACTTGTATTAGGTTAGCTCTGGCATGCAGCGGCATCACTAGGGTTGGTGTCACCCAGTGCGGTAACTCATGGTGTCACCCGTGCCGTCCGCACCCCCCACCCCCCTAGTGACGCCACTAGTAGGCCGCGGAGCGCTACGCTATCCCCCACATCTGGCTGCTTCACTCCATGCTTTGGCGCAACATGTGCTTCCCACCACATATTGAGCACCAACACTCGCACCCCACCCGCAACATAAAGACCCGTCCCACAAGGATGTGTCGCACAAAGACACGTCACACATACCTCGCACTATAAACCCCCACCCTACCAACCGTGCACAAGCAACAGAGGAATATCTTACTCGCCCACCCAGAAGCGAACTGTGACCTCGTTGGGGGTATGAGTCGCTATGCAAAAGCTGCAATCCCTCAAAACAACATCGGGAAGCAAAAACACAATCAAACATTCACTAGAGAGTCAAGAACCAGTTGCCCTCGCCATGTTTACTCGTGCCTGGATGTGAAGCAGCATCCATTAGCGTGAACGGAAGTCAAGGGCACTAATTTCATCCTCCGCCGGAAAGATAAAAGGCTGCCCCCCACCACCATTAGAATTTACTATATCCTACAACTGGGGCAGACATCTCCGCAGCTGGCACATTAACCAGCTGTGCGAGTCAGCCCTGCGGACAGAGTTGGCAGCGGGCACTGCCCAGGAGACGGCTTCAGCGCGAGGAGCAGCGCCGCATCCGTTCCGGTGAAACAACTTGTGCAAGATCACACAATGCAGCAGAAACAGACCCACATTCACCACGAAAAGCACAACAAGTGTTTTAAATAAAACTCGTAACAGTAAAAAAAAATGCTGCTCAGATTTAAAAAGTTATCAGGAAAAACAGCAGCTGAATCAAGTAGCGGGGTTCATAGAAATAAATAGGGCAGCGGGTTAATGCCTGGTGCCCACAAACAATACGGCAGCGAGATGAGCATGGACCACTTTCAGGGACATGTCACTGCCGATGCAGAGCACGCCCCCTGCCGCCTCCTGGAGGAGACCTTGTACACAGAACCATAGCAACAAGGACAGTCTTTGGAAGAACAGAAGGGGCCCACAACTCAGTCACTTTGAAGTTGTGTAAGCGGACAGAGGCACTCCCTACCTGCTTCCCTGCCTGGGCTGCAGGCGCGGGTCTCCCCCGTGCAGGCTGGTCCGCGGGCGTAGCAGGGTCCCATTATTTTGCATTTTGGTGTCACCCCATCTGATGGTGTCACCCAGTGCGGTACGCACCCCCCTAGTGACGCCACTGTTCTGTTGCAACTTTTTCTCTTTGCTTGATTTCTATTGGTCATGAAAAACAAGTACTAAGAAAGTGAATGTATGAACTCCTTGTTTTGAATCCTATAAAAGAGTGTGATTTTACGATGTAAGGAAGCAGTCTTTCACACCATTCTTAGAAGGTGAATCTCTGTCAGTTTTGCCTCTGACTTCGCCTGAGTTCATGATTCTCTATATTTTGCCTTTAGCACTCTCACTGAGTTTCTATTTGACTAACTGCAATTTGTGTCTTAGGGTCTTTAATAGTTTTCTAAGTAAACCCTTAAACTTAAGACATTTGTGCCGGTTATTCCTAAAGACTCCAATGCTATAATGAGTCAAGGCACTATTGAATTTCCTTTACAGGAGAGATAGGTCCATCGGAGAGCACCAAAGTCAGTATAGGTACTACACCCCACCCAATCCAAGACAAATCAGTGCACACAGGGGTAAAACGCAGGGTGGGTCTACATGCTGACACGTGATCAGGCATAATGCGATCACTCAAGTTCAAGAAAGCCAATTAGGACCGGACTAGCCATTGTGCCACTCTCGCATTTCACCAATAGAGTTGCGGGGGAGGGGTTCCTCCATAACAGGATAGGAGGCCATGACTCAGTCATGCAAACCTTCATGCCCCCAATCTATTCGTCCAGTCTTGCAATGTGGGGCTGGTTTGAAAATATTGCAAGGTCTGTCTTTGGTTTCCAGTCTAACCCTGGATTCATAGCCTGAAGTGGGCTTATCATGGCCTCATGCAGTTTGGAAGAAGCAGTGCTAGGCAGTAAAATAATGTGAATGATTGCTGAACACACCAACGAATGAAGACAGCCTTCAATCTATGCATATATGTATGTATTTTAATTATGATTTATTTGTTGCATGTTGCTGCGAGAGCTAAAAAAGCAGTCTCTAGGACAGATCTAGGTAAAGTTGTTTCTTTTCTGTAGCATCCACTTTTCAGATGCTTTTGTTTGTGCTTTAATAAAATAGACTTGATTTTTGTTCAGTGTGTGCATGTCATACAAATAACAAAACTATTGGTTTTGCTAATGCTTACAGAATTGTGCTTTTCCCACATTTTTCATTTCTGTGACTCAATAGTAGTGATATTGTTTATCTTGAATACACAGTTTTTTAAATGTGATTTCACAATGTGTATTTTACAGCTATTCAGGTTGTGGGTGTTTATTGTTAAGATCATACAGTCTGCAGTTGTCACTTCAGTGTGAATTTTACTGTTGAACCATTTCTTATTCCGAAAAAAGTATTTCCTTTCTACTCGTTGCAGACATCCACTTTAGGTAGACAAACATGTCAATACGTGACTGTCTTATATGAAAGTTAACAATCACAGCACAGGTACAGGAAAGACCAAGGATACAGGTATGCTTAACAAGCATTGGCAAATGCTATAGGTTTCGTCTATATCATTAATAAGCTGATGTATGCAGACACGCACAGGAGATTTGAAAATACAGACCTATACAAGAGATATGCTTATGCATGCCAGAGCAAGAAAAGCCCTCATGACTGACAATCGGGAGCGGCAGACACGGATCGGCGGTACCAGGGTGGGGAGCGATGCTCCTCCACCTTACCTGAGGAGCTACCACTGATGACAGTGCAGATAAGGTCAATATAAATGCAGGTGCAGCAGCTGTGCAAAGCCCCAGTACACATTGGAGCATGCCGGCTTGGTGTTTGCATAGATGTACAGAGCCATGCTCTCTTGTACCAGGTCATCCTGTGAGAAATCATAGCGCCACTGGAGCTGGGAGGTGGAAGGGGACTGGGCCTATCCCGCTTTACGGTGTATAGTGTGCCACTTAGCATGTTGTACAGCAGCACATTTCGAGTCTCGCCATCTGCTCAACATCCTGTGACTCTGGGCAAATAATCTCCCCATAAAAACAAAAAAAAACAAATGAAAGTGTCCCTATGTAATGTAAGTGGTGCACATGTAAAGCACCCCAACACCTTGGGGTCGAGCTTGTGCTACAAGGAAGCATCAGAAACATGTATTAAATAAAAATAAAAGGCCCTGAATGGAGGTTAAATCTAGAAAACCCAAGGAGGTAACTATATTCTGAATACGGTTAAGCTTAATTTGCGATGCACAAAGACTAGTGGTGTTGCATTCCAGACTGAATTAAGGGAAATTAAGCCTCAGTGCCTCCATGAGTTTAGTGATGCACAACCATAATTGGGGAGCAGTGCACTGCTCGAGCCTGTGTCCTTGTACTTTTGCTCCTACTGCACTAATGACAGCTACACACCTGGCAGCTTCCATTGTTTTGTGTTACATACCCCACACACATGAAGAACTGAATTGCTTCTAGGCACAATTCTCAGGAGGACACCTTACCCCGGAAGCTGCATCGGACGAATAGATACATTATATTGTTAAGTCTGTGAGGTTTTTCCCCCCCTGTGACATTCTGCTTCAACCTATCGACTTAACTATTGTCAAGAACCATACGATCACTAGAGGAAATATATTCCTTCTGGTCCAGGAACGGAGGACTCTGTCCTGAGAGTTTGAGCACCTTTACGCAGGTGGACCCAGCGGTTAAAGTCCTCCCAGCTAATTGTTAGTGTATTTCTGCTTTACTTGGTGGATAGATACGATTGCTATCTTTTTGTCCCATGTACTCTATCCCACTATGAATTTTGGGACAGCTTGCATGAGTGCTCCGATGAAGGAGTAACCCATATTGTGGTTGTCACCAAACCACGCGTCTGCGCAGGTCACAAAAGGAGCACCAGGATGTCAATGTTTTATTGAGAAGCTCATGTTAATATACACAATAATGGATTAAGCAGTGATTGACCAAGGCACTTTGATTATCTTAATTAGTTTTATTTGAATACATGTAATAATAATGTGCACAGCAACCACTGAAAAAACATATGAACCATTAATCTGCTTCTCAGTATCCTGATGCATTGTCTTTTTCTCTTGTTTTTCGTAACATTTTCTCCTTATATGTGTATTGTGGATCTAAATTCAGACATAGTACAGTGTGTGACAGGTGATAGTTGTCTGCGTGTGGCCTGAGTGATCTGAGATGGGAGTAGGTGTGGATGAGTAGTTTTGAATGCAATTTGATTGGGGGATGAAAACTTGTGTTCTATATTATAGATTGAGTATTAATGTTGGTTATTTCGTATTTATTGAAAGGATTTATATAGGAAATTCAAATGTATTTAGAAAACTTTGTATTAAATATGTATACATTCATGCACTAGTACCATTATGTTGATGGTTGTGGCTTTGTCATTTTGGGACCATTTGTCCCAGACAATAGTGAGGTGTTCTGCTTCCAGTTATCAGTGGCAGGGTCATTCATTCATTTTTTGTTTGAGTGTTTCATCAAAGCTGCTCAGGCGGAGACCGTCAGCCCAGAGGAGGAGGGAGAAGACATCTTAGAGCTCTGTGGGCGCTTCAAGAGAGGGGACATGGGAGCTCTGTATGTGTTCTTGTGTTAGTTGAGTGTAACATGCAGTCTTCAAACTTATCACACTGTAGGTGTGGTCCTTAGGAAAAGACTCGGTAGCCAGCGGATGTGAACAGGGATGTGAAGAAAGATCCAATGTGACATGTAGTTTCCACACCAGGCACGTCCTTTCTAAAGCAGCAGGCCTTTTTGTAATATCTGTACCGGCCATCAGCAGCCTTTAGTCTGTGTTGCTGCCATTACTTTTCCAGTATACTCTTGTCCCTCAAATTCCAACTGAGGACTCTTAAGTAGTGAACGATCTGTGGCCTTCACACCAACAGCATCAAAGCAAATATTTTGAATTGCACAGGGGTCATAACAACTCTCAGGAAGGGGAGGCTGCCAACAAAGTGTTAGAAAAGTGCACTCCATCCGCCATAAAAAGAGTCCGCTGTCAGATGTAGCAACTGTGTACCTCGAGGGGCATCTTAGTGCTTATGTTTAGTGTCACCCACCTCGATCCTATAACTTACCATAACAAACAGCAAATGGGCCCAATATAAGATTCATTGGAAAGCCAATTCCATTATAAAAACACTACCACTCTTTTGGCTAGGCTGGCGCCAGACATAGTGGCACTTATATTAAACAAGGTATATATAATATGTACCATGTAAAGGTGTACAGAGGCAGCCTGTGGCATTCTCAAGCATAACCAATACTCATTAAATGCACTAAAGCAAAAGCGGGAAACTGCATGAACTGCAAAATATGTTAACAATTTTGGCATTTCCAACTTAGAAGGAGTACTGTAAAAACACACGGACTGTACAGGGCTCCAACTGCCCCCCAAATTCACCCTTGGTGAAGAATGCATGGAAGGTTTCTCATTATGACAATAAAAGTCATCATTTGTGATGTATGGTTAAAGCTGAAAACACCATCCTGCAACAGCGTACTCTTACATTAGAGGCAATACACCACTTTCCTTTACATCCCAAAATATGCCTAAGTGGCGCTGAGCACTATAAATAAGATAGATAATTGGTAAGTCTTCAAATGTTAAACAATAAGTATTGACAAATTTGCTTTGGGTCAGTAACAATAACAATTGAAGCAAAGTGAGCATCTAATCACAGTTGCTAAATGCTTTGGAACGCCACCTGGGGTTAAATAATTGCAACGTGATACAAACAAGTAACTAAAACGTAAATCTGTAGGTGTCCTACAATCTTCTGAACATGTGCGACCCGAACGTTCTCCATTAGAGGTCTGCTGTCACGCACGCAGCATTGCTCGTCTGTGTGGGTTCATCACTTCTTGCCTGGCATAGAGCAAGCGGGTGGTGACAAAAGCCTATATTTACCTAGCACACGTGCCTTGACGCTAGGCCACGTGCACTACAGCGCCGGCAGGGATCTTACTCCACCCCTGCACGCTGTGCTCAGTGGGAAGCAAAGTACCTTTCTGTTTCTGGGTTAGCAGCTAGCGAGTTCAATTCTTATAAGAATCGAAGCACCGTCTATCCAGACAAGAGCATGCAACACCAATTATCCATAAGGATAGGAGGATAATGTCTAGCTGTTTAACATTTATTCATGTACAAATCTGGCACGTGGAGATGAACAAATGAAAGCTAGCGATGTAGTGGAACACAGTTTTGAAATACACAATAGATGTTGATTGAAGTACACTTAAGGATATTTTTCTAGTAGCTGAAGAATGAAAATAAAGAAAGGCATGCTAAAATATATACACAAAGGACGGTAAATGTTAAAGTACTAAGCTCACCCAGTTCGCAATGAGGCGGTCCATAGTACAGAAGATTGAACTCGTTTTACAAATAAGAATAGAGGAAAAAAGACCCGTTGTGAAGGCTCTATCTTGTCAAGATTCAACATTACTCTGAAAATATACATGATAACCTCCCGATGACTCAGTAGCATCCAGTGACGTTTCCCTCGATTTGAGAACAGGTGTGTTACATTCGCTGCATTGAACTTAATGTACATTTTGTTTACTTCCCTAGGACATGTTCCTCTTCCACCCCTACGTTTTTTACCTCTTTGGTGTAAACTAGTTTCCTTGACTATCTACACCTGTTACATAATGGACTGGTCTGGTCTGTCTGGATGCACCCTAACACTGCACTAAGATCATCTGCCTCTTGAACAGGTAGCTGTGTCATGATAGCAAAAAAGAATAAACCTTGGTCGAATTCCTTTTTCGTGTGATCTTTCTCTTCATTTCGGAACAGATGGATTCCATTTAGCTCTCTTTGTGCCCCTTCATCACTATCCTCTAGGGGACGACACCTTCCACTGTAGGACCTCCATTTAGTCCCATCTTCCTTCTTCCATTTATCCTCCATCTAAGGAGTTATTGCTTTGCTCTGGGGAGTCTATTTTATTGCAATCCTACCTCCAGCTCCCTCTCTGCTTTTCCCACTTTTTTTGTGAGGGAATACCTCCCTGTTGGACCTATAGGCACCAGAGACATCTTGACTCCTACCTGAAAGGACACTATAATCTATCTCTCTTCTATCAGAGGTCAGCTTCACTCGCAAAAGAGGTTGTTCCTTCCCTCTTTCCCACGATTCCCATGTCCCTGGTCCCTGGCACTCAAGTCTTTCATCTAGGCCTATTTATTAACCCGTCCAGATTATAAACGGTCCCCTGGTGTCCTTAAAATAACAAGCATTTACAATGCAATAGGTCTAGCATTTACGCGAGTTTAAGCTATTGGCACTGTAAATAATAATGCCTATTATCTCCGTTTTTAAAACATAAATAAAATGCATTGCCATTTACAATGCCAATACTTTAACCCCTCCCATGCTCGTGACGGAACTGTTCCGTCACGAGCCTCGGGTGGGCTGTGCTGGTGACGGAACGGTTCCGTCACGGCCCGCTCGCCGCGCCTGCGCGGCGCGAATTCCGCGCCTGCGCTGAAGGTTCTAATAGACGGGCGGGGCCGTGACAGAACCGTTCCGTCATAAGCACAGCTCACCCACTAGCCGTGACGGAGCGGTTCCGTCACGAGCACGGGACCGCCACGCGGCCCCGCCTCCCCCTTAGCGCTGCGGCGGAATAGCCGCCGCAGCGAAGGGGTTAAACTCGCGTAAATGCGAGACCTATTGTCTTGCAAATACTTGTTTACGTTTAAAACTGAGCACGGCGCCGCTTCAAGGACACTGTGCTTAGTTTCTTTTTTTTTTTAACTTTAACTCTGAGCACAGTGCCCTTGAAGCAGGCACCATGCTCAGTGTTAAAGTAAAAAAAAAAAAAAAAAAAAAACTAGCGCGGTGTCCTTGATGCGGCGCCGCACTCAGTTTTACAGTAAAAGAAAAAAAATGCGCGCGGTGTCCCCGAAGTGGGCACCGCGCTCACTATAAAGGTAAAAAGAAAATTCAACAGAGCACGGAGTTCCAGAAGTGGACGCCTTACTCCGTATTAAATTAAAATAAATAATTAAATAAACTGAGTGCGGTTTCCCTAAAGAGGGCATCGAGCTCAGGTTTCAAATATAAAAACAAATAGCAGCCGCCATTGTCCCAATAAGTGCCCATAATCAAAATAGTACTCACCCCCTGGATAAAGCCGACGGAGTACGGAGCCAAGTAAAAGATCTAGTCGTCATGGGCGGTCACAAATGGAGACAGGGCGGTAACAAGGAGGGACTAATATGCCTTGTTATCAATCGAAGCCAGCATTTACCAAGGGCAATGACATCAGTCAATGAAAAATATGGGCGGAGAGTATGCGAGGCTTCCACAGCATACTCGTCTACTGCATATCTCGCAGAGCGAGCAGCACACGCGTGCTCCCGCTAGGCTCAACCTAAAAATCACTGCGGATCTGTCAATAAAGTATAGACTCGAACTACTGTGTCTTCAATCTCAACAGAATTTAGGAGTTCCGTGATACTATGTGCCTACTTAGTCTATGAACAGTATTCAGGGAGTCAAATCTATGATCTGGACGTCATTACCCGCTTAATTAGTAACCTTGCTGATTGACAGTCTGCACAAATCTATATACATCCGTGGGGAACCAAAATAGTTATAGGACAATCTTATATCATATTCATCACTTGATACTAGTATTCAAAATTGATTTTTTGTATCTGGATGTCAGCAGCCTAAGACCAATGTTGATATTGAGAACAACCCTTATAAATGTTTGCAAGTTTAAACTGCAGACGGCGTTATATCAATTGGCTAGTATTACCCATCCTTGTTCACCAATTCAGAGAACCTAGGTTCTACATCCGTGCATGCTTTTATCCAAACAAAATCGAAGAAGCACATTCAGTTTGGTGTTAGCTAAGACTTCTACTAAGGACCAAACTCTTCAAGCCACCACTTCTGCTCCATTGTGGAAGTTCTCAACTTCACACACTAAGAGAGATGCAACACCCTGCTAGCAAACATCCAAAACTTTACCTTTGATAGCTAAAAACCATCTTCCATATCACTGACCAATGGACGGATGATAGTAAAACCCCACCCTGGAGGATGTTTATTGGCTACTTCTCCCATATTGTATTAGTTTCAAACCTCTTTGAATCATTTACAATCCATCCAAGCACGAAAACTAAACTGACTTTCTTTCTGGCCACAACTACAGTACATTCAAGACAAACCTGATGAAACTGGAGATTTTAGTGTAAAAAAAGAATACAAATCCTGCTACGCCACAATGTTCTACAATTTGGCAATTCCCTCACACTGTTGTTCTTAATGAATGAACTAAAAACAATGCTCTTCACTAGGTATCTGACCCCTCTCTAACCCTCTTTCATAATGAGTCCAGGCCACCTTTCAGCTTTTGACTCCCTGTTGTAGGTGTAAATATGTATGTACCTTACCCCTGAACTTTCTTACTTGACGTCCTTTTGTAATGGTCTGTGTGTGCTCCTTTAACCACCACTTAGTATGCCATCTGCTGACAACAGACTCAAAGGAGCATTTTAACCAAGTCCTACACCCAAGATGGACAGGTGGGTATAAGAGGATAATACTTTTTGGCACCCCCACAACCCATGACTGCCTCCTTGGAGACTCTCACTACAACCGGGCAAAAGTGCCTCTCATCTCTCCAGTCATAAGTTATTTCTAAATACAGTCCCCCCCTTGAGGTCAGCGACCCCTCCAAAGGTCAGTATCCAGTGCTGCCGCACAGGTCGCACTGCCCTAAAAGAATAGGCGCACAGCCCTGTATTGGAATGTGACTATATCATTCCCGCATTGACCCTTGCCAATTCACACCATCTTCAAAACAAGCAATGTTCTATACAAACCCTTGGTGACTAGCACTCCTTACAGGCAGATAGGTTCACTTCTTGGTGGCTCTCAGCACAACATGAGCCAAGGCCACTATCAGACGGAAGAAGAAGTGGAAAAAAGAAAGATAAAGGGCAACCGCCTTTCTCCATGTATACACCCAGAAGTTGAAACAAAACTCTGTATCCATCAGGACCCCCCCCTCCCCAAACATGCTTGATTTAGGAAAGACAACAAACTCATCAGCACCCCCTCCTGCTATAATCGCCACAAACGAAAGTTGTGAAGAAATTGCTAGCTTTTTCGCTGACAAAATCTCACCACGGGTTGTGTGCCGATCCTGCTCCAACTAGGGGAAATCACACACATCCCCAAAAATACCAGGGCTGACCCCAACAATCTCAACAACCTCAGACCTATCTCCAACGTCCCGTTCCTTGCCAATGGAAAAAGTTGTCTTACAGCAACTTCATATACAAAAATTCTCCCTCCTTGACACTTTCCAATCCGGTTTTTGGAAAGACTGTAGTACTGAAACGGCCATGCTAAACATATTGGATGACACCCACAGAGCCTTAGACGAGGGTGACGCCTGCCTACTTATTCTACTTGACCTATGGGCAGCATTCGATACGGTCAATTACCCAGCCCTACTTCAGTCTTTGAAGTGGCATTTTAGTTTGAATGGCACTGTTCTAAAATGGTTCTCTTCCTTCCTTCAACACTGCTCGCAACAAATCAAAATCACCTCTTGCCTGTCTAAACCCACTCGGATCAATGTTGGCATGCCTCAGGGCTCAATTCTATCCCCCTCCCTTTTCAATCTCTTTATGGAACCTTTAACGGTCATTTTGAAACAGCCAGATATCAAATACCACCTATATGCTGATGACACCCAACTTTACTACACAATAAAATCACCCAATGACATTCGACATCTTAACGACACATTGAACAAATTACAATCCTGGTTTTAGGCAAATCACTTAAAGCTAAACCCAATCAAGACAGAAGTTATTCTTTTCTCCCCTAAATGTAACCACCTTCCAATACACAAATGGCTCATCGACCTAAATGCTTTCAAGTGCTCTTAATTTAGCAAAATCCCTTCGCTTCGTCCTGGACGACAACAACATGTCATGAAAGAGCACATCAAGAATACAGCAAAAGGAGCACAGTACACACTCAAAAACCTCAAGAAACTTAAACCATTTATTCCCACAGATGATTAAAAAAAATGTGTTGCAATCTCTGCTCCTCACTAAACTAGACTATGGTAATGCCGCTCTAACTGAGAGGCCTAACACTCACCTCGCACCCCTGAGATCTGTTCTTAACATGGCAGCCCGGCTCATCTCAGATGTTAAACGGTTTGAGCACATCACTCCTGTACTCAAGAGCCTTAACTGGCTTCCTGTTGAAGGAAGATGTACCTACAAGACTTCATATATCATCCACAAAGCCCTTTACTCTCATACACCTAACTACTTAGAAAACAAGCGGACGAAAGCAGGAACTAGTTGATCAATGAGGATCACCAGTGTTTTTCTGCTCCTACCTCCAATTCTAAAAAAGACAGCAACCAAGTTGCGCTCTTTTTATGCAAAAAATGCTCCAAGAATATGGAACTCCCTACCGTGTGACCTTCGTTGCAACCCTTCCTTCCCCTGCTTCAACAGAAACCTGAAACTCCTACTCCTCAAAAAATACTTTAACTCCTAGTCTACGGATCTTAGTAAAATATCGCTTTATCAGACCTAGACCCTCTGTCTGATGCGTCGGTTCTCTCTTTCTTTTTTGTGGTTCTCTGACTTTTAGATCCTCTCGAATTGTGTCTCTAGTGTTGGTCACTCAACTTGCACCTTTGATGGGAACCATTTGTCTATTGAACTACCGTCTTAGATCTTCATTGCATGCCTGCATTTACTGTTTTTTATCACAACCTTGAAAAGTGCTCTGACACAGACAGGTCTAACTAGCGCTGTATAAAACATATATAAATGAAATAAATAGCTAATGGCACACATGTTTAAGGAACACTACATTTCCAATCTCCGAACCCAGATGCACCTACATTTCCCTCTGACTATAGCTTTGCATCTGGCCCTGTGCATCGCACCTATAGCTTTCGGCAAATTCCTTGCTAAACACAACCACTTACTGGAAGATTAAGATTTTATTAAAGTCAATGAGAACAAGTATTACCTTTACAGCATTCACTACACTCACCAGCACGTATGATTTGGCCACGATTGTTCGGTTTTATTAGTGGACATTGTCCTAAAAACGAATCTATTTTCTTAATTTTTGGAAAGAAAAACAGTTTACATGTTTCTCAAGCAAATCTTGATGTGATTTATTTTTCTGAGACCAACAAAAACAGTATGCTATAGAAAAAGTTTCCTTTTTTTTCTTTGGGTTTTTAGCTCAGTCATATCTGAATTTGTGAGGCTTGGTTCGGTTGGTATGGCTTCTTGCTCTAGAATGCTGTGAAGGTTGTGTTGGAAAAAAGGTTTCTTTGGTATGGTCTGAATAATTGCAACTATAGCTCTTTCGCATATTGGCCCTCATAAAGCGTGCTAAGTCGTCCATTTTCTCAGGAGAGGAACTCAAACAAAGTCCCTTATGACTAGTCTTACAGATTCTCCAAACTCCGGAGACAAACACATCTATTCAGTTGGCTTTGTTTCTAAACAAATGCTCAACAATTGCATAGATACCCCATATCAGTTTCAGTTATGCGTTGTATAGTTTCATAACCAGCCCACTGAGAACACAAATGCCCCATATTCCCATTGTACAGCCTATTCCTGCTTACAGCTGACACATTCCAGCTACTATACAAGACACTGAGGTATAACTTAGAACGTGCATGATGTATAGGCAGATTGGACACCTGCCAATTATTGCCGAAGTCCTGGCGAAGGTAGTAGTGATTATGGTTCCAGGAAGTTTGAAACATTAGAGCCTACTTAATTCAACCCATTCCAGTGTTGAGCTCTGTTACTAAACAACGGCGGCTGCTGTCGATCCAACCTCGGGAGAGAAGGGGCAGCTCTGAGAAAAAAAGAATTTCACCAACTGTCTGCTGCCTGCTGCCGGCTGCCGCGAACCTCTGCTTCCGTGCAGCGGCTCGCTGCTCCTCTGCTCCCGACATGCCATTCCCTGCTTCTCTGCTCCCGACATGCCATTCCCCAGACGCACATGCTTCCAGACTCCCCATGCAATCCGGAACGTTACTCTCATGCTATTACTCCCTGTATGAGAGAAGCACTGGGATTGGGCAGAGCAGGCTAGTCTTACTCCTGTGCCCTACGGATATTTCCAAGGAACAGCCTGGAGATAACCAAGTGCACATGTTGGTTTGACCAGATGTGGACGGCCGACAAAACCACCATGTGCACTTCAGTGCCTACCACTCTTCCTCCCCCTGCTGCTGACGCAACATGGTCCGCCACACCCTAGAATCGCAGATTGGAAGTCAAAAATAAAAAGACAATAAAATTGTTTTATTGTCCTTTTATTTTTCTTGAGCCTACTGCATTTCAACAGTGGGGCGACGCTCCTCCGCCATAGTGGAGGAGCTGCCACTGTTACCAAATAGAAACAAGCCTTCTGCGTGTATAGGACATTGTTGTCTGTGTATTGGACAATGTAATATAAACTCTGCTTTGTCTGTGCCATTTGACATGATCAACCCTACACATTTTGAAACCACCCGTGCCAGGATTTTCTAAAATGCCTGTATCTGTTTACTCACAATCCATATCAATCAAAAGTAACATGTTAGGATTGGGAAGCACCGTGCTCTGTTTACTGTACGTCATTAAGGAATTCCACTTGGATAGACCCCAGCCATCCATCTTGTTTAAGATGTCTTTTATTTGCAGAACTGTCTCTTCCACTCTCTCTCATGCAACATTCAGATACTATCTGTTGCCAACGACACCTGCATTTTCAGAAAGATTTGATACATGGACACCAGTGCTTACATGGTTTTGGAGTTCACTGGGATCTGGAGCTGACATCAAGTATTTTTACCTGTACATAGCATTTATGATGCTAACTTTGCAAGCCATAATATCTCTTCTTTTAAAGGGGGCTTTTATGGCAGCATTTGACTTGCAGGACACGATCCATAATAACAGCATGCACAGGTGCAGCAACTCATTAACAGGGACATGGTCTGAGTGGACCCTGCCATACACGCATGACACAAAAACAGTTCCAACGCAGACCAAAGTGCACATACAGACTTGTATCTATCCATACACTAGCATCTATTCCTTTTCACTTCAAGTCCATGCATAGTTAGAGGCAAACATATGAAAACAACTCTGCTCTCAGATATATGATATACTACCCACATAGGCTATGTGAAAATATACACTTATCACTAGCATTCCCATGGCTAAGCATGCAACCCGTCCGCTAATACACGTCAGATACTCATTAGTGGTATGAAGCACTAAATAAATGCAACTACAATTCAATAAAATGATAGCTATAACTAGAAACAGAAAAATATCTTACCAGAGGCATTCTTCCATCACTGAGATTCAAACTCCCCAGCTGCAAAAGTACAACATTTCAGTCATATGCTGCTGTGTGTGATGGGAAGCCAGTGCGCCCTCTTGCAAGCAATAGCAAGTTAATCAGTTACCTGAACAAATGTTATAATGCTATGTTAAGTTGTTGTCATTTGTATAGTGTACCTTGTGCCATTAGTATGGCCTCATAGTACTGTGGGTGTTGTGTCGAAGCCTTAACGTGCAAGTTCTAGTTTCTATCGCCGGTCAGAGTCTGAATAACCAGTCATGGTGTAATCTCTGCACAGTATTCTTGTCTGCCCATAGTTGGGTGGCGTGTTACGTTTGATGAGCTAGGTTGTGTGATTTTGGAGATGAGGTGTCTGTTGTGGGGAATCTAGAAGATGCTCATGCATCTCTTAGGTGGTAACATGCCTGACCAGTTGATTAGACAGAGCCTACGTCTAAACCAGTTAACATGACCCTACATCTCTCGTTGCTGTGGGCATTTGTACGACTATTGCATGGCTACCAACTGCATGTTCCATGAAGACCACGAAAAGTATACTACTGGTAGGCCCATTGCTTTCGAATGAATGTCAAATTTGTCCTGCGTGGAGAAGAGTATTTCCTCAGAAAAACGGCAAAGTCCCTTTCATGATTGGGAACTGTGGTATGCGCTCTAGTCTATGAGCGTGTGCGCGATGACGCGTCACGCCATAGACTAGAGCAGGAGGCGCACGCATGCGCAGTGGCGAGTGGTGAAAGGCGCGAACGGCGAGAAGCGGCAGTTGGCGACCGGAGCGGTCACTGTTAGACGCTCGGCGCCCTAAGCTCTGTAGGCTATTTACAAGAGTAAATAAAACGCTAGTTATACAACTTCCTCTGCCTCAGCTTGTACTTGAAGGGGGAAAGGGAGAACTTTACAGTGGCGACGAGGCCGGGATCTGAACACCACCAGGTGCAGAGGACGACAACCATACCCCCCTGCAAACCCCTCGCACGAGCCAGCAAGGCAGGATACCTACAGGAAGAGCTAAGGGCGTGGCAGCAGCGTAACAGCAGGATACAGACCCAAACACCGACTCAATAGTCAGGTCAGTGCTGCCCAAGACACCAGGGGCCCTCAGCCAGCACCCTGGCAACCAAGGGAGACACCCCCAAGCTAGAGGACGGGGGGAAGACCGAGCAAACCGCGCAAAGTGCGAGGGACAATACCCCAGGTAGCCCAAGGGGCCGAGGCGACACGGCAGAGAGCGCAGGGGCATCCGGTGAGCCTACCCAACGAAGGGCCCAGGAGGGAGACCCTAGAGGCGACGTCGGAATGGCGAATCAAGCTTCTGCTCTGATGGCACCCGTCCCTTTCCTACCCAGGCCGGGAGAACCCCAACTAAAATGGGAGGATTGGAAAGAATACTTTCTCAACTACATAGAGGCCCTCGGAGATGAGAGTGAAGGGGAATACACGCCGGAAAGGAAAAAGAGACTGTTGCTCCACAACCTAGGCCCAGAAGGGGTAAGGGTGTTCAAGAATCTAGTACCCAAGGAGAGAGGTGCAGCGGAGACAGATGTCTTTATGAATGCACTGGACGACCTGGACAGCCACTACCGCCCGGCGGTTTGTGTCTCCATAGACCGCTATAATTTCAACAAAGAAAACAAGAGGCGGGAGAATCCATTGATGACTACGTGGCGGCACTCCGACGCCTAGCTATCACATGTCGGTATGGGGCCCTGCAGGATGAATACATTAAAGACCAAATCGTGATGCACACCACCAGCAGAGCGGTCCAGGACAAGTTATGGGCGATGGATGAGACGTCCCTTAAAGAAGTGGTGGCGATGGTCAAGAAGGCAGAAATGTCTAAGCGAGGTGCCGACGCGGCAAAAAGGGAAAGTGGGCCGAGGCAGATGATCAACAAGATTGACGAGGCGCCACAGTCCAGCAAGCCCAAAAGTAATTACGGAGACCAAAGGAAGGACACAAGAGGAACCGGAAAACAGACGGCCCGCTCCAGTCCTGGTAACAAATTTGCGTGTTACAGATGCGGCAGTGCAGCGCACGCGGCGCAGGACAGACGTTGTCCCGCGTTCCGCGCCCGGTGCTCGTTCTGTGGGCTGACCGGCCATTTTGAAAAGGTGTGTCGGAAGAAGGGGTCGAAGTCCACCGTCAAGTGCATCGACTCTGCCACAGCGAACTTGAGTGAGGAAGAAGACCCAGAAGAAGATGATCTGGTTCTGTGCATAGAGGATCAGGTACTGGATGTAGCAGGGAAGCGAAGAGATAAGCCCCGCACGGACATGCTCATTGGGGGTGTGAAGGTACATGTGGCCGTCGATTCAGGGTCCCCCTGGACCATCGTGCAAAGATCGATATGGGAAGAGGACTTCGCACCGGTAGTGGGGCCCGATTTAATGCCGCCGGACATCAGACCCATCTCGTACACAGAGAATTCCATCCCCCTGGTGGGGTGCCGGGACTTCGTGTTTGAATTCAGAGGAAGGTCGGCCACGTGCACTCTATACGTGGCGGAGAAGGGCCCATCGGTGTTGGGATGGAGAGACGCAGGAGATCTTGGCATCATACTCAATCCAGGAGGGAAGGAGCAGATACTGTTAACAGATGAATGGCCCCTCTCGAAGGATGAGGACTGGAAAACGACATACCCCAAGGTCTTTGAGGGCACGGTCGGCAAACTGGACAAATTTGTACATAAAATAGTCCTTAAGGAGGGGGCAGTACCAGTTGTCCATAAGGTCCGGAACATACCCATATCCACGAGTGAAGCGGTGCAACAGGAATTGCTGAAGTTGGAAGAACAAGGCATCATCGAGCCAGTGGACAGTGCAGAATGGCTATCGCCTTTGGTGGTGGTCAAGAAACCGAATGGTAAGGTCCGGCTCTGTGTGGACCTCAGGGAGCTCAACAAAAACCTCATTGTGGAGAGATTCCCGCTCCCCAGGATCGAGGAGATGCTGGCGAGAACGAAAGGCATAACTCACTTTTCCACAATAGACCTCACGTCAGCATATTACCAAATAGAACTGCATCCTTCAAGTAGGAAGTACACGTCCTTCATAACACCCTTTGGCTGCTACCAATTCAGGAGAATGCCCTTTGGCTTCCGCCGCGGCCGTTTTGTAGAAACTAATGCACAGACTGTTTAAGGACATCTCGGGGGTGCAGTATTTTCAAGATTACATTTTGGTGATGGGCTCCGACAAAGGAGAGCACGACAAGAAACTGCATCGAGTCCTAGGAGTGTTGCAAGGGAAGGGCTTAACAGCGGAATGGAGCAAATGTAGAATTGGGACTCACTCAGTGACCTACTTAGGACATGAAATAGGTACACACGGCATCTCGCCGAAAGAACAGAATGTGAAGGCGATAAGGGATGCCAAAGCCCCAGCAACCAAAGAGGAAGTGCGGTCATTCCTTGGAATGGCCGAGTATTACAGCAAGTTTGTCAGACACTTTGCCACTCGGACCTACAGGATGAGACAACTGATCAGAAACAATGCAAAATTCGAATGGGACGCAGAGGCTCAATCCGAATTTGAGACGGTAAAGGACTGCATCAGCCAAGCCATCCCACTGCAAGGGTACGTCCCCACCGGCAAGACCATAGTGACGACAGATGCAAGCGACAAGGGATTAGGGGCGGTGTTGGCGCAGGAAAGAGAAGATGGATCCAAGGAAACGATCAGTTTTGCGTCCCGTGCGCTCTCTCCGACGGAACAACGGTACAGCGTAATCGAAAAGGAGATGCTGGCGGTCACGTGGGCCCTAAACAGGTTTCGGCAGTTCATATGGGGCACGAGATTCAAGCTTCAAACGGATCACAAACCGCTTATCAAGGTGTTGACATCCTCGGGCCATGACACGGCGACCCCAAGAATCGCCAAAATGACGTTGAAGCTGCTGGACTACACCTACGACGTAGAATATCTTCCAGGCACGCAAAACAAGGTGGCTGATTTTCTCAGCCGGGCTGCTGCGATGGAGGAAGCGCCGGAGGAGGCCCCGGACAAAGAGGAGATGGTGGCCAACATGGAGGATCATGAGATGTCGATTAGTGCACAGGAATGGAAGGCGGCCTACGAGCTTGATGAGGTGAAGGTGGAAGTAAGGAGACACCTCACGTCGGGCTGGCCGGACATAAAGAAGCTCACGGAGGGAGTGCGACGATTCTATGAGATGAGAGAGGAATTGTCACTGAGCGATTCGGGAATATTCTTGTACAGAGGAGAACGTGTTGTGCCCCCAGTGACACTGATACCCAGGCTATTGAAGTTACTGCACGAGGGACATTTGGGCATAGTGAAAACCAAGGCGTTGGTCAAGCAGATGTATTGGTGGCCAGGAATGGATGCCCACATAGAGAGACAAGTGCGGGAGTGCGGGCAGTGTCAAGGAGCGGACAAAGTGCTCCGCCCACTCAGACCTGCATTGGGGAAGTTTGACACCCCGCAAGGCCCCTGGGAGGATGTGGCTATAGACATTCTGGGACCTGTCCTAGACAGCAGAGGGGTGAACAAATACATATGTGTGATAATGGACAAGTATTCCAAATGGCCTGAAGTGGACATACAAGAGTCAATGGACACGGACACTATTTTGCGATTCCTGACATCGGTGTTCCTACGTGAGGGCATACCCAAGTCCATTCTCAGTGACAATGGACCTCAATTTGTATCAGACAAGTGGGGTCGATATATGAAAAGGAATGGGATTGAAGTGAAACACACGGCCGTTTATCACCCGGCATGCAACGGCCAGGTCGAAAGGTTCAATAGGGTGCTCATGGGCTCCATTCAGGCAGCCATATCACAAGGAAAGGACTGGGAAGCGGAAGTAATGAGCATGCTATGGGCCTACAGGATCACACCCTCAGTGGTGGGGTACAGTCCGTTCCAAGTGCTAAGGGGACGGCATCCCTTCACCCGGGACAACGTTGCATGGAGGGAGAAGACCATCACCAGCAAGTGGTCCCCAGCGGTGGTGCAGCACAATTTGGAGAAGGCCCAGAAGATATACGCAGCACACTATGACAAGCGACGCAACACAAAGGAAACCGTGCTGGAAAAAGGGGAATGGGTCAGGGTTAAACTCCCTACCCTACAGAAGAAAGGAGAAAGCAAGTTCAGCCGGCCCCTACAAGTTCAGGAGGTACGAGGAAGGGCGGCTCTTCTCAGTGACGGCAAGGTCTGGTCGCAAGACCGCATGGCCAGAGTCAATAAAATAATAGTTTGGCCCAAGTCCGAAGAGGGCGAGAGACGGATGGACTTACAGGAAGAAAGACCCCAAGGGGGGCACAGCACAGGAGACTGTGGGGAAAGTGTAGGTGAGGATACTGAGATGGATGGCCTGGGAGCAAGGCCTACCGATGGAGATGGCGCACCGGTGAATGCAGAGCAGAGAGCTGATGGGAGAGAAAATGAGAGGTCCCAAGGAGAGACAGAAGAGAGAGAGAACATGCCGGTAAGACACACCCGCAGCGGAAGGGCAGTCACTGCGCCCTCTCGCTATAGAGACTTTGTGATGGATGGACACTAGCTTTTGGTGCCACCTCCCGAGGTGCCCCAACATAGACTTATACGCCTGCTTGGGGACTCTTAACCAAAGGGGGGAAATTGTTTGTTGTTTATATTAAAGGGGGGAGATATGTGGTATGCGCTCTAGTCTATGAGCGTGTGCGCGATGACGCGTCACGCCATAGACTAGAGCAGGAGGCGCACGCATGCGCAGTGGCGAGTGGTGAAAGGCGCGAACGGCGAGAAGCGGCAGTTGGCGACCGGAGCGGTCACTGTTAGACGCTCGGCGCCCTAAGCTCTGTAGGCTATTTACAAGAGTAAATAAAACGCTAGTTATACAACTTCCTCTGCCTCAGCTTGTACTTGAAGGGGGAAAGGGAGAACTTTACAGGAACTTTATCAAAATGTCTTACTTCCAGGTCTTAGCAGGGCCAATCTACTTATAATCAGTCCCCTAAATGTCGCGCAGGATCAGCAGCTAGCATTCTGCGCAGGACTGTGACCTTTGCGCTCACAACAAAACAGAGCTGCGTAGAAATATCTTCCCCGTTTAAAACGCTGTGCTGCCATATTTGTATGTAACAACACAACAAATCCGGTGTACGAAAATCTTTCTGCTGTTAGGCTTTTTTAGCGTGAGTAGTTCTGGTAGTGAGATTAGTGGAATCCTCTTAGACTGCACAAAGGTTAGAATCCACGCCCAAAGAAGAACAAACAACTACTTGCTGGCGAAGGTTAAATAACAGAATTACGAGCAGCAGCATCGGCTACACTGGCACATCCATTCTACAGCAGAATCACACGCTATAGTTTATATTTTTACAAGCCGCAGAGAATGAACATCTTTCGCTGCAAAGACAGTACATCAAATAAAATGTGCTGCAACCTAAACTTGCGTAGACTTCCGCCATCAATGCTGATACTTGATGGTATGTTACTGTAGACCCTGTTAGCACAAAGGAAGGCTAATTTTACACTTGTGTGTTTAGGTATGCGAGTCCTGATAGCTAGTGGGGGATAATACTGTTAAAAAAAATACCTTTCTTTACAATGCTCGAGATGCCACAACCCACTGGTTTTCAGCACGGTGGATTGTGTCCCAAATGACATGAAAGCACCATGGGCCAGATGTTCCTAGCAATTCAATTGTTACAAACGCTCCAATTCTTCATTGGCAACCGAAAAAATACTTTTTTCTATTTCTAATTCCATTTTAATAGTGGGAAAACTTTTGATCCCTAAAATGGGATTCCCAATGGGGACCAATGTGATATATGGAAGGTACATGTCGTATGCGTCTCTTCCACATATTGAATCAGTACAGGTATTAATGTTTGGCAGCCAAAGCTCAGTCATAAAACATTGAAACTTTATCAATACCTAAAACGAGGGGGTAATGCATTTGCAAAGTGGAAGGAATCGCAAGTTCTCTGCTTTGTAAATGTAAAAAAAAATGTGGAGAAGTATGAAGTGATCCAAGGGACTACTGGCAACTCATAAGCAAACTAAAGGAAAAAAGTTTTTTTTTTTTGATTTAAAAAAAAAACAAAAAAAACTTTTTATTAAAATATAAAAACGTAGAATATACATCTGGCTTTCTGATATACAGTACAAAATGTGGTATGCTTCGCCTTCGTGTTCTCCGAGAAAGAGAGGAGAAAAAAAGAAAAAGGAAGAAAGAGAGAGGGGGGGCTAGTTGTATGTCCTTGGCTGGGGTCTCGCCAGCTGTGCATCTAGGAGCTCCCACATCTCTTCTTTTGCGTTGTGTTCCTTTGAGAAATTCCCCGTTATGTTGTCTGCTCCTCTGAGAAAGGTGACCCAGTTCATCCATGTTTTAAAACTGGCTTTGGCTGTGTTTTTCCAGTTCGTCAGGATTATTTTTAGGGCTGCTGTGATCAGCAAGTCTAGTAGGTCTCTTTCTTCTTTGCTGTTTAGGTCTGCTGTCATGTGTTCTGTGGCCAGGCTTACAAAGCTGATTGTTAAGTCTTTGTTGAATACATCGTTCAGGAAGCTGTTCACTTTCATCCAGAACTTCCTGACTTTAGTGCAGCTGAAGATCAGGTGTTCTAGAGTTCCTTCCTCTTTCCGGCAGTTCCAGCAGTCGCCTGATTCTTTGATGCCTATTTTGTGGAGTCTTGATGGTGTCCAGTAGGCTCTGTGGAGTAGCCAGAATTTTGTCTGGGCTAGTTGTGGGGTTATTTTGTTTGTCGATGCCGAGCGCCACATTTTGCCTCGTTCGCTGTCGTTTAGCCGCCTTCCCAGGAGCTGTTCCCACGTGTTCGTTGTTTTCTTGTTCAGTGACGATGCGGTTGGGTTGAGGAGCTTGTATATCTTTGCCGTTTGGTGGCCTGCCGAGTTTAGAGTTTGCAAGTATTTGATGATGGTTGGTTCTTCCTTGCTTAGGTTCGCTTTCGTTATGGCTGTTTTGATCTTCAGGAAGGTGTAAAGTTCCCGGTTCGGGAGCCCGTGTAGTTGTTGCATGTTTTGGAATGTTAATGGTGACTGTTTAGTTTCTAGCTGGCTTGGGAGGCTTATTCTTTTCTCTATCCATGTATCATTGTGCATTGTTGCTCCTTGGTAGGTTATCTTTGTGTTGAACCAGATCGATTCCCATGTCGTGCCTTTCAGTTTCCGTGCCATACGTTTGTCTATTTTCATCAGTGCCTCCTTTGTGTGTCTCAGTATCGGGTTCAGTCTTTGGGGGTGCTTGTTCGCGGTTAGAAGCGCTACGGGGTTTAGCCCCTCTAGAATGTTCCTTTCCACCTCTAACCAAACAGGTTCGTAGCTTTGGGTGTTGTCTAGCCAGAGGCTTCCTTGCCTCGCTAGGCAGGCTGTTTGGAAATTTTTAACGTTCGCTAGGTTGAGTCCTCCAAGGTCTTTCGTTAATCTTAGCTTCTGGAGGTTGATTCTAGGTTTCTTGCTTCTCCATATGAAGTTGTTTATGAGTTTGTCCAGTTTTCTGTGGAATGTGTCTGTCATCAGGAGCGGTAGCATGCTGAGCGTATAGTTGACGGCTGGCGTTACCATCATCTTTATTGTTTCGCTCCTGCCCCACCAGCTTATGTATTTGGGTGACCACAGGTCTAGTCTTTCTTTTATCTTCTTCAGGGTTTACTCCTCGTTGTGTTCTAATGTGGATGTTAGGTCTCTCCCGAAAAGCAGGCCAAGGTATTTGAGTGGTTTCGTCTGCCATGTCAGTCCTGAGTCACCAAGCACCTCTCTGGTGGTGTGGATGTTCATTGGCTTACATTCTGATTTGTCTTTGTTGAGCTTGTACCCCGAGGCTTCAGCGTATTCTCCTATTGTGTCCATGAGTGCTGTTATTGACGTTGACGGGTTAGTAGTTGTGATGAGGATGTCGTCCGCGTATGCTGCCAGTTTGACGTTTTTTTCTTTGATTTTGACGCCTGCTATTTCGTTATTGTGTCTTATTCTGGCTATTAGACTTTCTAGTGCTAGAAGGAAGAGGCCCGGTGAGAGGGGGCAGCCTTACCTGGTGCCTCTACCCAGTGTGAGTGTTTCCGATGTGCTTCCATTTACTACCACTTTTGCTTTTGGTTCATTGTACAGGGCCATCACCATCGATCTGTATTTGGTCCCTAGCCCGAACCTGCTCATGCAGTTGTTTAGGAATGGCCAGTAGTCTCTGTCAAACGCTTTTTCCGCGTCTAGTGCTATCATCACCGCCTGTTTGTTGCTGTGTGTAGTGTGGTTGATGACATGGCAGAGCAGTCTTGTGTTGTCTTGCGATAGTCTGTTTTTGATGTATCCTACTTGCGAGTTGTGTATCAGGTTTGGCAGAACCTTGTTCAGTCTATTGGCCAGTATCTTTGCGTATATCTTACAGTCAACATTTATGAGCGAGATCGGTCTGTAGTTCTGCGGGTATTGTGGGTCCTTCCCCTCCTTGGGGATTATTGTGATGTTCGCTTCGCCCATGGACTCAGTCATCTTGCCTCTTTGTATGCAGTGAGTGTATGTTTCCGCCATTAGTGGTTTTAGTTGTTGGCTGAAAATCTTGTAGAACTTTGCCGTGTACCCGTCCGGACCTGGTGCCTTGTTCGGTTTGAGCTGGTTGATGGCTATTTCGATTTCTGTGTCCGCTATGTCCGCTTCTAGTGCTGTTCTTTCGTCTGGAGTGAGTTCTGGCAGGGTGGTATCGTTGAGCATGGCTGTGCCGCCGTCTGCTTTTAGGTTCTTGTCTTCGGTGTATAGTTCCTGGTAGAACTGCCTGAATACCTCGAGTATACCTTTGTTCGTTGTTTGGGACCTATTCGTTTTGTCTGTTATGGCTGCGATTGTGTGTTGCCTCTGTTTTGCTTTTAGGTATGATGCCAGTTGTTTATGGATTTGAACTTATTCAGCCACGTGCCGGCTCTTTCACTTAGAATTTTGTTCAGCTCGTATTTCTTCTTTGTTAGTGTGGTCAGGGTATTCTTGTCCGTTATGTTGGCACAGTGCCCTCTCTCCAGTTGTGTTATTACCTCCTCCAGTTCGCTGATCTTCTTGTTCCTGCCACGGTTCATTCTTGCTTTGATGTTGATAATTTTCCCTCTTAGCGTAGCTTTGAGGGCGTCCCAGATGGTGCTTTTCCCTACTTCACCGTTGTCATTGTATTCTAGGTATTCGTTTATTGCGTCTTCAATTTCCTTCACGTTGTCTTTGTTCTGCAGGATGTCGTCATTTAGCCGCCATCTTCTTGTTGGTCTCTCATTGTGTCTTCCATGTAGTGATAGTGTGATGTGTGCATGGTCAGAGATGGTTTTTGGCGCGATTTCTGTGTGGTCGATTAGGTGTGTGTGGGTATTAGACATCAGTATGTAGTCTATCCTACTGTAGGAATTATGTGGATGCGAGTAAAAGGTGTATTCACGTGCACTTGGATTTTGTAGCCTCCATGGGTCAGCAAGGTGTAGTTTGGTGCACAGGTCCTTCAGGGTGTTGGTGTTTTGAGATTCGTGGCTTATTCTATGTGGGTGTCTGTCCGTTGCCTGGTCCATTACCCTGTTCATGTCACCTGCTACCAGCAAGAGGTCTTCTTGAGGAATGTTGGAGAGCATCGTTTCCACTTCCTGCCAGAATTTCTTATCCTCTGAGTTCGGCCCGTAAATGTTGGCTATATGTATTTGTTCTTCTCCTCTCAGTAGGCACGTTATTAGTACTCGCCCTTCCTCATCTGCGCTTGAGTTTTTCAGGGTCAGGTTAGCTTTCTTGCTCAGTATAGTGATTACACCTTGTTTCTTCCCCTTTGCCGGCGAGCAGAAGACATCCCCGAACCACCTTGCTTTCAAAAGCTTTGCTTCTTCTTCTGTGAGCTTGGTTTCTTGCAGTGTGTAGATGTCGCCTTTCAGTTTGGCTAGTTGGCCTAGGTGGTCTAGTATTTTCCTCCGTTTGATTGGGTGGTTGAGGCCTTTTACGTTCATGGATACTACCTTGAGGTTTGTGGTTAGTTTGGCTTTTGGTGTGTTATTCATGGTGGTCTGGTGTTATCGCTGTCTTCCGTGTTCTTCACTAGATGCATTGCTGAATGTTTTGTTGGGTGTGGAGTGATAGGTGGGAAAAAGATATATGAAGAAAAAGATAGTCTAGTTATACATTTACGTACTGTACCATTCGCTTTCCGGTCTACTTGTCCCCTCCTTCTCCCTCGTCCTCCCCCCCTCCCTCCCTCCCTCCCCCCCACCCTCCGCCTGTGGAATTGTGGGTGTGCGACAGCAAAGGTCCTCCCGCTCTCTCCCCCCCCCCCAAGTCTCTGTCTGTTGGGAAGGTGTAGCGCTCTTGCCCTTGTGTCTTTGCATGGTGTTGGCACACTTAGTTCGGTTAGTGTCTCTTATTTGTTATTCTGAATCGGTCTGGGTTACAGGGTTTTGAAAAGGATATAGCTAGTTGTCTTCTTCTTAGTAGGCCGCAGCTGCTCCCCTTCCCCTGTGGAGGTAGATGCGGTTGTGTCTATGTGCGTGCACCAATGTGCGTTGTCTGAGGTAGTTTAGTTCGTGTCGCACCTAGCTTGGCTCAAGCGTTTGCTCCACTTAAGTTCTCTTGATTGTCAGTGCGTGCAAGTAGTCTCTGTTGCGGCTTTAGGTCGGGGGCATGGTCTCACAAGGTTACTCAGGTTTTGCCCGTGTTGTATTCTTCTTTGCCCTTGTTTCACTCCCCTCCTCCCTCAGCTCCTCCCTCAGCTCCGTCCGATGATGCTCTTCGCTTCGCTCCTGGGCTTAGTAGCTCCATTTCCTCTGGTTCCAGGCCTTTTAAGTATCTCCATAGGTCGCTGGGGTCCTCAAAGAGTTTGCTTCCATGTCTGTCCGTTATCCTCATTCTGGACAGGCCAGCGAAGGTGAAGGTGATGTTGTTTCTGCGCAGTTGATCTCGTAGGGCTAGGAACTCTTTCCTTACTTCAACTGTGATTTTTGAAAAGTCTTGAGTGATTGTCACCTTCTTGCCATTGATCAACATTGTCTGGCCTTTCCTAGCTACAGCGAATATGGCGTCCGTATGGTTGGCTCGTAAGGGCTTGCAGATTATTGGTCTCGGGATGTTACTGTTTGCCGGTTTCTTAGCTGGGATGCGGTAGGCTTTTTCGATCTCGAATGCCCTGTCGAAGCTAAGGCCGGTAAGCTTCGGAATTATGGTCTCCAGCATCAGGGCGCAAGCGCCGGGGGTGTCTTCTTCCTCTTCGGGGACTCCCAGCAGTCTGACGTTACCTTTGCGGCTTCTGTCCTCCTGTTCCGCCATTGCTCTTTGTAGTGTTGAGGTTCTCCTTATCACTAAGCCCAGGTCTTTGTGCATTGACCCTGTGCGGTCTTCAAGATAGCTCACTCTTTTCTCCGCTTCATCTATCCTTCCGTTGGCTCTGCTTTGCTCGGCTCTTATTGCTATCAGCTCCATTTGGATACTGTCCATGGTCTTTTTTGTGGCCTTTGTTAGGTCGTTGCCTTCCGTGATTTTCTTCAGTAGTGTGTCCAGCGTTATCGTTTCGTTTCCTTGGCTGTTTTGTTTTTTTGCTGGTGAGTCCGGAATGTCATTCTTGCTCTTTTTGGGGTCGTTTGTGATCTTCTTGTCGTCCTTCCCTGCCATGGTGTCGAAACCTCTTCTGACCTGATGCGTTAGAAGTCTGCCTTCTTTCTGTTGCTGTTTATTTGGTTCCGCCCTTGGATCTCTTGCTGCTCTGGTGGTTTGGTTGCTGGGTAGGGGCAGGGTGTCTTCTCTGAACCTGCACGGCCACTTAGTGACGCGGGTTCTGGTCTTCGCCCCCGCCAGCCTCCTGCGTTTTGGGTGCCCCTGCTGCGCCTCGTGTCGCCTGCACTCCTCTGCAGCTCTCCCGCTTGCTTAGCGATTTCTCTTGGTTCGCCTCTGTTTCTTTTTCCCGCTGCGCCGTCTCCACGCGCTGAGGGTGTGTGTGCTTAGTGTGTTGGCTGGCGTCCAGACCGGTTCGTCTCGGCCCGCTTATTGTCTGTGCGCCTGTGCTGTTCTTTCTCTTGGGCGTTGCGTGCCTGTCTCTGCACACCCTTTGTCTATTTTGCTATTTCTCCGCTGTATCGTTTACTGCTGCGCTAAGATGTCTGCCACATGCTTCCTTTTCTTTTCCAAGATGGCCGCTGTGATATCGGTCTGCACCGCGGCTGTTTGTCTGCTTGAGGCTTGTGTGCGCCGCTTCGCCAGTTCCTACCTTACGCCTTATCTAAGCGCCGCAGCGCTTGTTTCTGTCAGTGCTTCCTC